>NC_044403.1:26367658-27567658 GCF_006542625.1 Nomascus leucogenys | reverse complement strand
TGTAGTGGCCTTTAAAAGAGTAGTTTAGAGGGAAAAATATCAGAACAGTAGAAAGTAAGCTTTCTTCAGCTATCAATGTTCTCAGCCAGATTTCTTTGATATGTGTCTTTCCTTTCCAAATAATCCCTCAGTTCCTTTTACTTGGGGTTCAGCACTGATCCAGGCTACCTTCTAATATTGCTATCTGTCCAGTACGGGTCATATTTCTCCCATTGAGTTCCTGAAGGTTACATTATGTTTTGTTTTTCCTTATAGCACCTAAAGCACCTAGAACAGCTGCTTGCATCTAGTGAGCACTTGGAAGCAAATGCATATTGAAATAAATTGTGGAATTAATATTAGATTTTGGCTTAAAATAAAGCAGCACTCATCTTCCACGAGAAGGGCACATCCAACCCAATCTCTTGTTCCTTCTCCAAGGCCAGCAGTAACAGAGGATGCTTAGGAGGATAATCTTCCTTTGAGATCCTTCAGAGTCAAGGGAAGGGTCGGTGGAGTCTACTGTCCTTAAGGCAAGGCCATGGAATATTAGAGCAGAGTGGTGCTTTAAAGATCACATAGTCCAACAGATTTGAAAAGTGAGGCTCTGAGAAGGAAATCAAATTGGCCCAGGGGCCCCTGCTGGATGGTGGAAGAGTCAGTGTTGAATCTCTTTCTGTTACACAATGAGATCAGCTCATAAATATATAAAAAAAATTCAACCTGAGTTAGTAGCAAAAAAATTTTCTGGCTATTAAAATATTAAACTCACCAGAATGTGTCATTCCTTCAATTATTTAAGCTATTCAAAAGGATACTGTTTTAACATTTTTTATTCTAGATACTAACACTAAAGCTAAAAATTAGCTCTAGCACATTATTTACTGACTACACATGTTCAGACACACCTAGGACCAAACGTGTCCCCCAGGCATCATGACCAGTTAAGTAAAAGCTTGAGGACTGCGGGTCTGATCCTTTTCCCACTATAATAGGATTAGAAAGTACTTAACTTCTGTTCCTACTATTGGAACCAGATTTGCTCTCTCACCACAGAAGCCCTTTTAGGAACAGTCGCGGGCCAGCGGGTCTTATCATTTATCACTTGTTTCAAGGGCTTAAACTTTGATCTGGGGATAATTTGGTATGTTTGAAAGAGGAATAAGCCTTTTGTCTAATCTAGGGAACAAAGTACAGAATCCAGCAGCCGGAAGTCTTGGGTTTATTTTTCTTAGGCAAACCCATGAATTTATCATCATTTCTGGGAGAAACAAAGAAGGGGTTCCAGGAAGCCATTCCCAGCTGTTAGGTACTTATTTAAAAAAAAAGAAAGAAAGAGAGAAAGAAAAATAGCCTCTCAGGCTGAAGAAGTGCTGGTGACCCAGATCCCAGCAGATGAGAAGAAACAGGCATTCTTCAATGTCAGCCGGTGGCAGGGATTTGATAACTTTCTTCTCCCAGCTCCCTGAACCATGGTCTGGTCTGGGTAATCTGAATAAACTCTCTTGAGGTTCTATAGGGTCCTAATTTAGTGTGAAGGAGGAGAGGATAGGTTGTCAGATTGACATCTGGTTGCTGTTCTAAGTAGGGTTTGAGGAGTTTAAGTCTTGGGAGAATGAGAAACACACGGACTTCAGCTCCATTCAGAAGCTGCATGGATTTATTTAGACACACTGGAATACGGACTTTTCTTGAACTTTAAAGGTCAGATGAACTCAGTATCTAAAATTGAGTTCTGGCAAAAATGATATTTCATCATATCTATTATTACAGTTTCTTATAAATGTAATTCCCTTTTGAATTGGTAGATTACTTTTATGCTAGTAACACGAGGTTTCAAAGCACTGTTTTACCCATTTCTTCAAATACTGCTGATTTTAAATACCTATTATATAGATCAAACATTAGGTTTTAAGCCTTGGGTGCTATGCCTGCTGCGAGTTTAAAACTGCTTTTGGAGAATTCTGCTTCTACTTCAAGTGGACTTTCTCCCTTTTATGACCTTAAAGGCTGAGTACTAGATGTGATGTAAGTGAACTGAAAGAACAGGGCCCAGGTTTATCACCATTATTGTATTGCTTTATTCTGTCTGTTTTTGCTACATTTTCACAAAGTATTTTGAAATGCGCCTGCTCTAAGAAGGGAGGATATTTGGGACATTTGATTTTCTAGAAGGATATTACCAACATCCCCATAGACAAGGGTGAAAGTCAATACTGATGATCCATTATTAAGGTCAGTTTTGGATTTTAATTGTTAGTAAATTGCATTTGTCTAGCACTTTATGTAATCTGAAGTAAGTTTTTCATAACACGGAGAGATTAAAATGTTAGGCACAGATGTACATCTAACTAGTGGCCAAGCCGGGGGTAGAACCCGAGGATCTCATTCTATTATAAAGATACATGAACATGTGTGTTCATCGCAGCACTATTCACAATAGCAAAGACATGAAATCAACCCAAAATGCCTATCAATGATAGAACGGATAAAGGAAATATGGTACATATACACCATGGAATACTATGCAGCCATAAAAAGGAAAAAGATCATGTCCTTTGCAGGAACATGAATGGAGCTAGAAGCCATTATCCTCAGCAAACTAATGCAGGCACAGAAAACCAAACATCACATGTTCTCTCTTATAAGTGAAAGCTGAACAATCATAACACATGGACACAGGGAGGGGAGCATCAGGGTAAATAGCTAGTGCATGTGGGGCTTAATACCTAGGTGATGGGTTGATAGGTGCAGCAAACGACCATGCACACATTTACCTACGTAACAAAACTGCACGTCCTGCACATGTATCCTGGAACTAAAAAAACAATGAAATAAAATATAATAAAGAACCTGAGGATCTCTGCTTATATTTAATTATCTTTACAACACACTTCAGTTTAAGCAGAACCATTTTCTCCAGGTATTAAAGTGGGTTTTGATTGATAATCAAGATTCTGATTTTTCCCAATATGGAAGTCTGTCCATATACACATAACCTGACACCGTCCTTGGATCTAATCTCTGCAGTCTACCTGGCTAATTCCATGTAGCATCCCACCACAGCAGGCATTAACACCTGAATGGTACCTGCTACTGGCAGATTTCCTAGGATCTCCCTAGATGTTTAAAAAAGTATAGGCTTCCTGACACACCCCAGTTGAATATAATTGTATATAGTACTAGACAGAATACTGGATGCAAAATCAGAAAGACATGGGCTCAAATGTTGAATTGCCCACTTATTAACTCTGTGACTGTGAAAGAGTTAATAAATCAACACAGAAAAATTCTTAATAAAATGTTAGTAATTCTGTCTAGCTCTTCGTAATGTATATACAATACTTATGACCAAGAATTTATTCAGAAAAGCAAAGTTTTTGTAACATTAAAAATTTAATGAACATAATTTAACACACTAACCCAGGATCATCTCCAGAAACGCAGAAAAAAACATTTCATGAAATTTAACCCATTCATGAAAAATAAATAAATACAAGAAGCATAGCTTTTAACAATCTAGGAATAAAAGGAAACATCTACAATCTGATAAATATTAATATCTGTGAAAAAACTAGAGCTAGTAGCATACACGAAATACTAAATGTTTTTCCCTCTAAGAATCAAAACAAGAATGTTTGCTCTCACCACTTCTATTCAACATTGTAGTAGAAGTCCTAGCCGATGTAACAAGCCAAGATAAAGGAAAGAAGGCCATAAATATTGGGGGAAAAAAGTCAAACTCTTAATCTCCACATGGCATCATTATATATAGAGAGAGAATCTTAAGGAATCAACAAAAAACCTTGTAGAAATAATGCTAGTTTGGTAAAGATGCAGAAAACAACATCAATATAGAAAAGTTGTATTTCTATATACTAGCAAAAACCCTGACAAATAGAAATATTAAAATATGATTTACAAAACATCAAATATATAAAATACTTGGGAACAAATTTTATGGAAAATATGCAAAACCTCTGTACTGAAAACTAGAAAATATTGCTGAAAGAAATTAAAGAATCTCTATTTTTAGTTCTTTGAGATATCTCCATATTGTTTTCTGTAGAGGTTGTACTAATTTACATCCCCACCAGGAGTGTATAAGCATTCCCTTTTCTCTATATGCTTGCCAACATCTGTGGTTTTTTGACTTTTTAATAATAGTCATTTTGATTGGTGTGAGATGGTATCTCATTGTGGTTTTAATTTGCATTTTTCTGATGGTTAGGGGTGTTGACCATTTTTTATTTATATGTCTTCTTTTGAAAAATGTCTGTTCTTGTCCTTTGTCCACATTTTAATCAGGTTATTTATGTTTTTTTCTCATTGAGTTGTTTGAGTTTCTTGTAGATTCTGGATATTAATTCTTTGTTGGATGTATAGTTTGCAAATATTTTCTCCCATTCTGTAGGTTGTCTGTTTTCATTGTTAATTATTAATTTTGCTATGCAGAAGCTTTTTCGTTTAAATAAGTCCCATTTGTTTATTTTTATTTTTGTTGCATTTGCTTTTGAGGTCTCAGTCATAAATTCTTTGCCTAGGCCAATGTACAGGAGAGTTTTTTCTAGGTTTTCTTTTAGAATTTTTATAGTTTCAGGTCTTAGTATTCCAGAAATTCCACTACTAATTGTCTACCCAAAGGAAAAATAATTATTATCTCAAAAAGACCTGCACTTGTATGTTTACTGTAGCACTATTCACAATAGCAAAGTTATAGAATCAACCTAAATGTCCATCAACAGATGACTGGATAAAGAAAATGTGGTATTTATCTACTACGGAATATACTTATCCATAAAAATATCAAATCACGTCTTTTGCAGCAATATGGATGGATCTGGAGGCTATTATCTTAGGTTGAAATAACTCAGAAAGTCAAATACTGCATGTTCTCACTTAGAAGTGGGAGCTGAATAATGTGTACACATGGACATAGAGAGTGGAATAATAGACACTGGAGACTTGCAAAGGTGGGAGGGTTGTAGGAAGGTAAGGGATGATAAATTACCTGGGAGGTTACGAGATACACTGTACAGGTGACAGTTACACTAAAAGCCCAGCCTTCACTGCTATGCAATATATCCATGTAACAAAGCTGTTTTTGTGCCCTCTAACTCTATATTTAAAAAGAAATGGAAGAATATCTAAATAAATAGAGAGATGTAGCATATTCATGAATTAGAACACTGAATATCATCAAGGTGGAAACTCTTCCTAAATTGCTGAAAACAAGCAGTGAAATTTTAGTGAAAATCCAAGAAGATTTGTTTGGTAGTAATTGAGAAGCTTATTCTAAAGCTTATATGGAAATACAATGAAACCAGATTTTCTAACACAATCATAAAAAAGAAGATTAGAGTTAGAGGTCGTATGCTACCTGATTTCAAGGCTTGTTGTGAGGCCACAATAGGCAAGACAGGGTGATACTGACATAAGAATTGATAAATGGGTCAATGGAACAAAATAGAGAGTTCAGAAATAGACTCGTACATATACGGTCAATTTTTTGACCAAGTCACCATGGCAACTCAATGGAGAAAGGAAAGTCTTTAAACAAATGATCAGGAGAAACCAGATTCCATATGGGGGATAATAAGTGAACTGCAGACACTATCCTAACCAACACCTTTTACCATACACAGGAATTAGTTTGACATAGCTCATAGAACAAAATGTAAAATGTAAAATTATAAAGTTTCTAGAAGAAAACATAGGGGAATATACTTACGATTATGGGTAGGCAAAAATTTATCAGATAGGACATCAAAAACACTAAATATACAATAAAAATATTAATAAATTGGAATTCACAAAATTAAAAAAATTCTTCTCATCACAAACAGTAGTGAAGAAAATTGGAAAGCAAACAACAGACTAGAAGAAAATATTCTTAATACATAAATCTGCCAAATGACTTTTTTTTTTTTTTTTGAGAGGGAGAGAGTCTCACTCTGTTGCCCAGGCTGGAGTATGGTGGTGCATTCTTGGCTCACTGTAGCCTCAATCTCCCTGGCCCAAGCAATCCTCTCACCTCAGCCTTCCAAGAAGCTGGGACTATATCACGCACTACCACACCTAGCTATTTTTTGTATTTTTGTAGAGACGAGGTCTCACTGTGTTGCCCAGGCTGGTCTCGAATTCCTGAACTCAAAGGATCCTCCCACCTTGGCCTCCCAAAGTGTTGGGATTACAGGAGTGAGCTACTTTGCCCAGCCACAAATGACTTTTATACAGAAAAATAAGAAGTTTTACTACTTACAAATAAATGAGAAAGATGAATGATTCAATTTGTTAAAAAGGACAAAAAAAACCTTGGCTATATATGTCACAAAGATATATAAAAGTCCATAAGTAATGAAAAAGTGCTTGATATCACCAGTATTTAGGGAAATTGAACCAAAATCACAATGAGATTCCATTTCACACACACTAGAATGATTAAATTTAAGACTGATGAAACCAAGTGCTGACAGGGATGTGTAGGCACCAGTGATCTTTCACACTGCTGTGGGCTTATAAAATGATACAGCCACCTTGGAGCTCTGTTTGATAGATTCTTATGAAATTAGCCCTTTATCTTCCCCATGATCCTGCAATTTCACTCCCAGGTATTTACCCAAGAGAAATGAACACATATGCACAAAATGTCTTGAATGAGAATATTCATAGCAGACTTTGGAGCCAAAACTGAAAATAATCTGGATGTGCATTAGCAAGAATGGATGAGCAAAGCAAGATATATTCATATGATGAATAAAAGGAACAGACTACCAACACACACAACCATATGAATGAATCACAAAAATACTGTGTTGAGTGAAAAAAGCCAGATGCAAAAGATTACATTAATATGATTATCTTTATATGAAATTCAAGAATAGGTGTTATGGGCTGAATCATGTTCCCTCCAAAATTCATATGTTCACATCCTAATCCCCAGTACTCGGAATGTAAGTATATTTGGAGATAGAGCCTTTAAAGTGGTAATTAAATAAAAATGAGGCCATTATCGTGGGCCCTAATCCAATATGGTGTCTTTATGAGACAAGGAGATTAGGACACAGACACACAGAGGAAAGTCCATGTGCAACAAAGGGAGAAGACAGTCATCTACGAGCCAAGGAGAGAGATTGGTCTCAGAAAAAACCAACGCTCCAAACACTTCAATCTTGGACTCCTATCCTCCAGATTGTGAGCAAATAAATTTCTGTTGTTTAAGCCACCCAGTCTGTGGTACTTTGTTACGGATGGTAGACCTAGCAAATACATACAATGGGCAAAACTAATAAATGATAATAGAACACTGAACAGTGGCTGCCTCTTGGGGGAAGGTTTTTGATTTAAAAGGGGCATCAAGAAACTTTCTGGGTTGATGAAAATACTCTATATCTTGGTTAGGGAGGTGGTTATCGGGATGTATAATTGTCAATTTATTTTTTAAGCTGTATTCTTAACATAGGTGCATTCTGTTATCTGTGAATTATACATCAACTTTAAATGGGAAAAAATTTAAATTCATTTACATCCCAGCATTTCAGCTGAACAGGAGGATGATGATAACGTAGTTTTTGTTGTTGCTAAAATGAAATGAGATGACACCTATGAAATGCTGGCACAGTGCTTAGCATATGGGAAGCTCTCAATGTTAGTGCAATCGGAACCCGTCTCTGTATACTGGCCTCTTGCTCCTTTGAAATATTTGCTTCCTGGAATTTTAGTTAAAAACATCAATGAGACAAACCAGATGACTTTGTTCTTTTTTTCTGTGAACTCTGCTTTTTGTGGAGGCTTCTTTCTCCTTTTCAATATCTTCAGGAATAATCCCTAAGTGCCACGTAGAAGTGCCAGCTTCCTACCCATTCTGGGCTTGCCCTTCACCTGGCAAGAGGCTCTGATTCCATCCATGAAAGAATTTCACACGTTCTCCTGGTGACCATTGATCCCTTTCCGGCTCCAATGTCACCCTGGAAACTGCCCCACGAAGGGTTTGTTTTCAGGCATTCGGGCAGGCGTCTGTTGATCTTGCTCCGATTCACTTTTCCACTGGGAAAAAAAGATTGCCCCCCTCTCCCCCGGACTGGTGGCATTTTTTACGTGGGGCCTGAAGAGGAGAGCTGATGTGCAGCTGGTTACATCTGAAAGCCAGTTGCTGGGAGAGCCGTTTGTCCTTCGCCTCAGACCGTTTAGCTTCTAAGAAAAATAGTGTTAATGTTCAGCTTGAATTTTTCACGGTAAACAAAAGTAGAGCACATGGACGTCTCTGCATTCATCATCAAAATGATCATACAGGAATCCATAACCTTGTTCATACGTGTCTTCTCTTTACCTGGGTCATTCCCAAATCACTGGGGAAATTAGCTATATACCTGTGGATGGAAAGGGTGGGAAGCTGGTACTAGGATGGCCAGAGACAACACATTGTCTAGAAATCTCCATGCCTGCGTGGATGGTGTCACTGAACACACATCTATGCCCAAAGACTTTCAGTGGCTTCCTTCTTGCCACCATAACTGATCTGAATTGACCTGGCTTTCCTAGCGCCTCAGAATCTGGCCTCTCCCTACCTACAGGACCTTACTTGCTCTGTTATCCGGCATCTATCCTCTACTCTTGCAAGATTTGTCTTTTTGCTATCCCTGTGGGAGCTATACTCATTCCCATAGAAGGCTTACAGAGGATGTTAGGTTTGGTGATACTCATTCAGGGAGATATGTTTGGAAGAGGAGTCAGGTTAGCCTGAGGAATTGATGGGCTCAGAATACCTAAGACTAAGAAATGTGGAAGCAGAGAGTAAGTGCATTTGTTGGGCTCTGAAGGAGATGAGAACCCCGGTAGCTCTGCGGTTGGATAGGTAGGGAAAATTCTTAAGAAGTTTTGAGTTTATAAAGAAAGCTTCATGGAATACCGCTGAGGTAGGAGGCGGGACTTTATTCTGGACTAGATTGAAGACTGGCTGAAACATGGAAGAGGCAGAAGCACCTCTCCATAAGATAGCCCACTAGTGCCATGCCAGTTTACCATTGCCATGACAACACCCGGAACTTACCACCAGTTTCCATGGCAATGACCTGAAAATTATCACCCTTTTTCCTAGAAATTTCTGAACAACTTGCCCCTTAATTTTCATGTAATTAAAAACGGGTATAAATCTGACTGCAGAGCTGCCCCTGAGCTGCTGCTCGCAACACACTGCCTATGGGATAGCCTTGCTCTGCAGAAGCAGACATGAAGCTGTAACACTGCCACCTCAATAAAGCTGTGTGCTTCTACTATGGGCTCACTCTTGAATTCTTTCTTGAGTAAAGCCAAGAATCTTCCTGTGCTAAGCCCCAGTTCTGGGACTTGCCTGCCCTCCATCACCACTGCATTTTACAAGTCCAGGGCGACCGTGCACATAGAATAAAATGGAGTTGTGCAAGATGGGTGGCCTTGGATTCACAGAAGGTGTAGAACTTCAAAAGCAACTTAAATACTAAAAGAGACAGAGAAGAAAAGAAGAGAGAGAGAGGAATAGGTTTGGAGGGAACAGAGGAATGAACAAGGGAAAGGTGTCCATTGTTAAAAAAAAAAATGGTCTTTTTCAGCTCATGTTGGTCAGAACCTTATCAGAGGTCCAAGCCCTGGTCTGTGCTAATCTAGTTCAGCCTGAAATAGGACTGAAGTAGAGAAATTAAAGAAACTGGAATTGCCTTGCCTGGAGGAATGAAGTCCAAAGGTTGACTCAACAGAGATTTCCAACCCAGGAAAGGTCATTTTACAGGCTGTGGTGACCAGCTGTCCTCTAACACTCCCATGACTGCAAAACAAGTTTTAACTCTTGGCAATTCATGACTCATTTTAGAAAGCTATTCTGCATGGTTGACCCCATTCCAATTTATTTATACCCTAGTTAGCTCCATAAAAGGGTTCAAGGAAGCAGCATTTGAACTTTTTAAACAAGTAGCATAAGAGGTGCAGTCCCCTGCCAACTCACTGACCACAGACTTGAAAAAGAGGAAGGGACCTCAGGTTAGATTTAAGTTTTATTCATTCGTCTTATAGATGCCCAGACTGAGAACTTAAGAGGTAGGGTGACTATACCTAAATCACATAACCAAGTGGTTTTATTTTCTTTTATTTCCAGAAGAAAGACCAATAATATGGGGATTCTTTATTTGGTATCCTTGAACCCCAAGGGGTTCCTCAATCCCCTGAATTTGCATGCAAACCTTATGTGTATCTGCAAGTCCGCCAGCAGGTGGTAGACACCAGTACGTCTGTATTGGGGTTAAAATATTCAAATGCTTCCATGCTGGTTGATAAATAGATTCTGTTCCAAACCTTCCTGGTGCCCCGAAGCTCCAGCTGTTATGGCCTCTCTCTAGGAACCCTGCAGGTGTCCCCACAATCCAGCAAGTGAAAAGCTGCTGCCTGGCCCAGCAGGGGACCTCTAGTACCCTTCTCTCTAAACCGGCAGTGCCAGGACTATGTTATATTTTTAATATTTTGAAAATCACCCTTTGCGTGTGTGTGTGTGTGTGTGTGTGTGTGCAAGCACACGTGCCTGCACATGTGCATATATGCATTTTTCTGGAAAAAGGCCATGTGTAGGCTTTTATTAAGTTGCCCAAGTGGCCTTTGAACCCCCCAAAATTAAGAACAATGGTGCCAGGACTATAATCCCACTATGACATTTGGCTGTATTCCCAGTGCCTAGTAGTGGATGCGGGTCTCTGGATTTGCATGCAGACTGTATTGCCAAAATTGTCAAAAAGGATTGATTGGGCAATCCAAGAGTTAAAAAATAGTTGATTGCACAAGTAACTATTTCTATAGTCTTTTGCTACTGGCACTGATGTGGGCAGAATGAAGCGCTCTAGATTATTAATGAAACATATGGGGTAGCATTTTCCTAGTAAACATTTATTAACAACCAAGTGAAGGCCTCTATAGCTACGGCAAAATCATGGGTCTGGATTAAGAGGAAGTAGATACGGACAGTGTAGCATTAATATTCTGCAGCAGAAGTCTGCCTCTCTTGTTGAATAACATCAGGGCAAGTGTATTCAATGCAATTAAAATATTTATTCAGCAACTTTTGGGGGTGTCTGAATATAAGAGGCTTAAAGAGCTGATAGTTAGCTATGCACTAGGTCTTTGGCTGGGCTCTGTGAAAGAACTCCAGAATAAGCCCTGAAAGAATCTAAGATGCCATCTGGACTGAATTCCTCATCGATGGAAATGGAGACTGAGACTCTAGGATACAGTGGCATGCCAGTTACAGTCCTGAGTCTGAAGTCTCGGTCTTTGCCTATAAGTGAGACATGAAAGGGACTGAGAGCTTATTTGGTCCAAATCCCTTTTCCTGCAGATAAGAACACAGATTCCCCAAGGTAAGTATAGCACATTGCTTGAAACCATCAAGACAAAGTCTCAGCTCAGTGATTCTCTGATCAGTCTCTTTGCCATATGCTCAGAGGATCTTTCCCTGCTTTGGCAGGGTAGCAGGGCAGAGATAACAGGATCACGGGCACCCAAATATGAGAAAATTAAAAGAGTGGAAACATGTTTCCTTTATTACTTTCACAATTTTGCCCAAGGCAGGGCTTATCTGAGTCCTGGCTCCACCACTAACAGTCTTGGACCAATGGCTGAGTGTCCCTGAATATCAGTGTTCTCCAAATCCTGAGATAATAATTGCTTTCCTCTCAAGGGTATCATAAATGCTAAGTGTAATTCTTTAGGAAGCATCACGCCTTTTGCCCCAAGTGCAGCATAGGCTCAGCCAACCTTGGTCCCCATGGCTTTGCACATGCCCTTCCCTCTTTAAGTTGACAAAGTATAGGCTATGTCCTCAGCAAATGGAAGCCGGGGAGTGCACTTCAACAGAGACACCTCAGAAAATGAGAATTGTTTGCTTAGAATTCAGTGAAGGCTCGCAGAAACATGGCCATAGTGGTGAAACTTTCTAAAGTAAGATCCTAGGAAAGAAGGCATTTCGAAGCCACTTTATCGCCTTAAAAATATACTTTCCTTTGATTTGCAAATTTTATTTCCAGAAATTTATGCCATGTAAATAACCAGATATGTTATACATATTTATATTATATTGCTGCTTATGAAAGAAAACCAAAACTGTCCAGCAGTTGGATCAGAACTAATCTTACAACACTGGTAAAATTAATTATGATCATCCAAATAGAGTAATACTACACAGCCTTATAAAATTGGGTTATTGAAAAAAAATTAATAGTTAAGTTGCAAAGTTTAGAAAAATGTATGCTATAAAACAGTAGATATTGTATGATACTACATTGCAAATATATATTAATATATATGCATATAATATAGTCACCTAGGATGCAAACCATATTGTTACCGGTGAAATTTCTCAGAGTTATCAAGTTGCAGATAATCTGTTGTGCCCTGTGTGCTTTAATGTGATGTGGGCAGAGGCAGAGTTAAGTGTTAGCTGTACTATGTCATTTTCTTCTGAAGCACACAGAAAAAAGTGGTATTTCCCAGCTTCCTTGTATATAGGTTGGTAAACGGAATGTGGGAAAAGTGATGTAGGCTACAAAAATGATAAAGGCCTTTCAGACCTGGCTTTAGAAGAATCTTGAGCAATTCTCTTCTCTGTCTCTCTCTGTCCCTCTCTGCTTGTTGACTGGTTAGTCAAATGAGGCAAAGGGTCTAGCTGAAGCCCCTGAGGTCCTGGGAGCAACAACACAGCAAGATGGAAGAACCCTGGATTCCTGAGTCACTGCCTGGGGGGAGTCACCAAAGAGAGCCAGCTGCCTAGAAGCATCTGCATTCAATCTCGTGTGAGTGAGAAATAATGTTTTATTCTCTTAATCCACTATGATTTTGAGGTCTTTAGTTATAGAAGCCAGTGTAACTAATACATGGTATCCATGTTTTCTACAGTAATATGTATTACTTTTGAAACTAGAAAAACAAGGTATTTAAAAAGAATAACTGCCCATCCCTCTTTTTCTGCGCAACATCCACTCCTTTAGGCCATTCAGGAAGATCTGGATTTTTAAGCACCTATATGCAAAGGGATAACCACCGTCCTCTCATCTCGCCTCATGCTCAGGGACATAGTATTCTGGAAGTGCTTTGTCAAATTTGCCATTCCTTTGTATCTATCCACTCACAGCATTTTTGAAGACTTCAGCTGCTTTACCAGAAACCTGGGGAGCAGAGCTGCAAAGTCACTGGCAGCTGATTCACGGAAATCACAGGCAGGCACAAGGGCTGCTGTTTGTCCTGGGGCCTGGAATATGGTCTAGGAGAAGAAGTATTTGCCATGGATGATTCTCAATCTGCAATTCCACTCAAGCCTCATGAGTTGCTTGATGTGAACATGAAAGTGGTGGCTATGGAACAACCGCGGCCTTTGGTAAAAGATGAGGCCAGCAGGGCAGCGGGACTTCCACTTGAAATGGAGCTGGCCCAACCCCTCCCTTCCTGAGGTGGTGCTGCATGTCCATTGGTATCGAACAATAAGTAAGACTGGCACCGTTGGGAACTGGCCTGGGCACTGTGGGAAGACAGCCACGACACGCAGAAGGGAAAATAGACACGAGCTCATGCTGGCTGAGCTTACTGCGTCCCAGTCACTGTGCTGGGCAATTTCCATTCATGTGGGGCGTTTTCTCCTCTCAACAGCCCCGCCAGAGGGGCATTGTCACCCTCACTTTATAAAAATGAAGCCCAGGCCTTTAACCAATGTGTGACAATCAGCACGTGGGAACACTCAAATGAGATCCCAGATCTGCTATCCAATTCTTCTTTGATCCTTTTTTCCCTAATGATCGAATCATTCCCTAAGAATGATCAAAGTGTTCAACCGCAGGCCGGAGGAGACATTTCCAGGTTCAGTTTCAGATTTTGATAAAGAGTTAAAGATCTGCCTCCTACCTTCCACCCACTTACTCCGTCTTACTTCCTTTTGATTTTAGGGATTTTTCTGAATGCATCCTTACTTTTACCTTTTGTCTCCTTTCTTTTCTTTTCCTGCCCCACAGCTGGGACTCAGTGAGTGCCCTTGGTGCCTGGGTATGTTGGTTGCTGTGTTTATGCTCTGGAGTCAGTACAGATCCTGACTTTTGAGATGGAAACTGTCACAGGCACCCTTCAATCACCTCCACCCCTAGCCTCCTGTGCCTTCACCTTCTGTCTTTCAGGGGTAACAGGTTTAGATATTTTTCAGCTTGTGCCAAATCTGGTTGACCCTGACTCATCTCTGTCTCTCTTTTCTTTCTACACACACACACACACACACACACACACACACACACACAGACACCAGTTTAAGCCTTCTTTAAGATAATCACCATGAGCCCCTAATATGAAGGCTCTATTTTAAGGTTAAGTGCACACTTGTCACCCCCTCTAATCCCTGTAACTCTATCTATGGTAGCTTTTTTAGAAAGTGTGCATGACTAAGAGACTTAGAAGATGCTGGGAGAATTTAGCAACATTTTATGTGGTTTCAATTAGGTAAGATTTTATTGGAAGAGTCCTTTCATGAAGAACTCTCATTTGAAAACCAGGAAGAGGAGGACAAGTCTGTAGGGTAGTGCAGACACGATCTGATTCCTGACAGACACAGGGCACCCTGCCTATCATAGCAGCGAGCTCCATGGCGAGTTCTGCTCTTGGTCCATGCTCTTGTCTTCCAGGACATATCTCAGGAGCTTGATGGAGAAGGCATTCCCTCTGAGGCATGCATCACTTCAGCACCCCTTTCTTATTGGTGCTGGCCATTCAGGGACTTCCTTAGACACTGAGAAACCACAGCCTCCTGTTTGGAAAGCTGTCAGCCAGAGCTGAGTCTCACTCCAGCTCCTGAGTCCGTTTCTTTCCTCTTCATCGTCTTTGTTCTCAGCAGACACCCTCCAGGCAATGACAAAGATAGCTCCCAGGTTCTCCAAGGTTTTTGGTCCTCAACTTTCACGATCTCAGAGAAGAAGAAATCCCCCTGCCCCTTCCCAAAGTCTGTATGTCAAATCATAGGGAAGGCTGTGCTTGGCCCTACTTGGGTGATGTGCCCATTTCTGAGCAATCCACCCTGGCCTGAGGACTGAAGCACCGCCAGAAGCCAGGTTTGGTCACAAATGCACCGTTTTGGCAGACTGGTGGCAGGACAGCTCTGCCAGCCCCACTCGGAATGGATTCTTACAGGAAGGAAGGTTTCTTTAGCAGAAGAGGGAGAAAAGAGGTCGGGAAAGCAAAAACAACACTCGTGGGTACATTATGTGCATGTTAAACACGGAGTAAACCTTGTGGTTTCTCAAGGATGTTGATGTTTCAGAAAATCTTTGCCATGTGGGCGTGCCATTAGAGTTACAAAACTGTGGTAAATACTTATTATTTTTGTTAACCTGTTCTTTCAGATGCTGTAGATCTTAATCTCACTTTCTTTCTCCTTCCCCCAAGTAAAAATTCCATAGATGTTTGCATTCAGGCTTAAATTTCATTCATTCTGATGTTTTCTATAATGCTGCTTGGGAATTAGGCTATCCTTCTTATGTGCTTTTCTGAGATTTGGCCAAACCCAGGGATGAATTTCCTGCTTTTGTCTCTCTTGCTATGGGAGAATCAAAAGCAGTAGCTTTTGTACAATAACATTACCCTTTCTGCTTTTTCTTTTATTTTTAAAAAGGATTTGAAAGAAGGTCAACTTGAGCCAAGAACTAGGGACAGCTCCCTGGTTCCAACTTCTTTTGTTGCTTCCCCTTCCCCTCTCCGATGTTTCCAAATCTAGCTTGTCTTCCTAAACATTTTCAACTCTTTCCTCCTGCTTTCTTTCTTCCTATTTTCAGAGAATACCAAGGCTTTAGGCCTAGGACAAGTATGGTCAGAACTCCCTTAACCAACATGCCCAGTCCTCCTACTATCCAGTCCTTTGTTATCCTCTCCACACTTGGCTCAAGGCCCCATGAGAACTGTTGTCACTTGGAATGGACCTTTATGAATGGCTTTCTGTCCACACTCCTGGAGACCATGGAGATGCAGGTATAAGCTAGACTATACAGTTGCACCTTGGGAGGGTCAGTAGATTGGTTCTAGGATGCCCCGTGGATACCAACATCCAAGGATGCTCAAGTCCTTCTGTATCTGTAGATATAGAGAGCTGACCATAATGTGGGTGTGCATGGAAAAGGCTGCATGCCTGCTGGAAACAAAAAGTAAAGCTAGAAAACGCCAGGAGACCTCATCTAACGCAAGACACTAGTGACCCATGGAGACGCCACAGACCACCGAAAAGGCCATCCCCAAGGCACCTGATCTCCCATCCCACTAGACCGTGAAGACTCAGCTTTGGCTAACATTGCCTTCTGTTATAATCATGAGTTCTAGACCAAAGCTTGCTTAATAACTATCAGTTTAGCCTACTAAATTTCATACAAATTACTTCATTTAAGCCTCTTAAGTATCTGATAGGTTAGATAACATCATTCTTATCAGAATGTAGACTGAGGCTTAAAGAAGTTATTTTACTCGATTCATCCATAGGTCTAGTAAGTTGCAGAGCCAGCATTTGAAAACAGGTTTATTCCACTAAATTATATTGCCTTATAGCCATAAGACAGGCAGCTGCCTCTGTGGCATGAGTTCTGAAGTAGGAAGAGCCCTGCTCCCATTGAGTCTCCTTTCTATATCACATACTACCTCAATAGACCAAAAGATGGTTAAAATTACTCTACTAGTGAAGATGTAGTAGAGACAGATAGTGCTCCCTAAGGATCCATGGGCTCCCCTCAGTTTCTACCCTTGTCTTGGCAGGAAAGTGAGACGTAGTTCTGGCCAGAAGACTGAGAAATGACACATGGCCACTCCCACACCAAGGCGCTTAGAAGAGTCAATGTATCTCTTCCGTCTACGTGGTATCAGTCAGGGTTCTCCAGAGAACCAATAGGAGATACGTATGTGTATATACATGTATAAAATATATACACATACATACACAGGCATGCCTCAGAGGTGTTATCGGTTCAGTTCCAGATCACCACAGTAAATACTGCAATACAGTGAGTTACATGAATGTTTTGGTTTCTCAGTACATGTAAGTTTATACTTCTATAATCTATGTGTGCAATAGCATGATGTATAAAAAATGTACGTACCTTAAGTAAAATAATACTTTATTGCTAAGAAGCGCTAACAAAGTGAGCACTTGCTGATAGACTTACTCAATGCAGGGTTCCCACAAACCTTCAATTTGTAAAAAAAAAAAAAAATACATTATCTGCAAAACACATCAAAGTGAAGCACAATAAAGAGTGAAGCACGATTATATATATACATATACACATATATGTGCGTGGATATATGTATATATACATTCATATGAGAGAGACAGAGAAAGACACAGAAAGAGAGATTTATTTAAAGGAATTGGCTCACACAACTGTAGGGCTGGCAAGTTTGAAATCTGTAGGGCAGCAAGACAGGCTAGAAATGCAGGTTTAATTTCCATGCTACAGACTTGAGGTAGAATTTCTTCTCCAGGAAATCGCCCCTTTTGCCCTTAAGGCCTTCAACGGACTGGAGGAAGCCCATCCACATTTTCTGGGATGATCTTCTTTACTTACAGTCAACTGATGTAAATGATAGTCACATCTACAAAATACCTTCATAGCAACATGGAGTGTTTGACCAAACAAGTGGACACCAAGACCAGCCAAAGCGACACATAAAATTAACCCTCCCAGTCCACCGCTTGTCAACTTGCCATCCATACACATCTTTTTAAACCATACTTAATATCCAAATAAAGATAACTACAAAATCATACTCCCACCTAACGATACAACTATTCTGCATACAACTGAAAGTGCACTAAGTCTTTCTTTAGAAGAAGATCCAAAGTCCTTGGGTAATGTTCATTCTCTTCCTTGACATCCTGTAGCTTAAATACAATGATATAAAGCTAATGCATCTTATGTTATAGGATAAGGGGATAACAAAGAAGAAAACAAAGATATATTAAAGATATTTTATGTATACAGATATGTTTATACATATACACCTACAAACATATTCATAATAAAATTTTAAAAATAATTACAGTCCTTGTTTTTGCTACTGCTTACATAGTCAGAGCTGGTATTTATAACTGCCTTCTTCCACTACCCATTCCACATTCCCTGTGACCTCCACAAACACCTCAGTTGGTTGTGCTTTTGCCTAATAGAATGACCCAAACCATCATTCTTGAAAGGCCTGGGCCACCAGTAGCTTTGCCTAAATTGGATTGTAGTCGTTTTCCATTGACTTTAATCACAGGACATGGTAGTACTAAGAGGCACCTAAAGGACTTCTGGAATTCCAGATATACTCTTTCTTACATTGGTTGTGTAATAGCCATCCAATTACCCCTAGTAATCAGGATCAATACCCTCCAATTTTCCCTTAGCAATCAGGATCGATAACCCTCAAATTTCCCCTTAGCAATAAGGATCAATAACCCTAATCACAACTGTAACTCCCTTCTTTGCCTATGTATTCAGAGGTATGAAGTCCTCCAAGTGGCCAGGTAGCAGTCTTAACTTTCACTTCAGTGAAATTGTATGTATCCCTGGTGGAAGCATTCCTCCTTTTGGAACTAAGATGTCTAGACCAGCAGGGTATAAGGTTCTTGGAACAGGAAGCAAACATTTTGCTAGTGAGTCACTATGGGTAAGAGTGAGTCCACCTCTTTTTCCACTCCTCGATTCCTGGATCCGTGAATCTTGGCTATGGGAAACAGCACCACATACTGGATGCTTATTCACAGGATATGCAGCCTACTGGAGAACACTGCCGCTATCCCTGAAGGTGTTGTCACCTAGCTGGTGCTATAACTGCATCTTCAAAGAGCCATTCCACCATTGTATCAAGCCAATTGCTTTAGGATAATGGGGAACGTAATAAGGCCAATGAATTCTATGAGCATGGGCCCATTGCCACATTTCTTTTGCTGTGAAGTGAGTTTCTTAATCAGAAGCAATGCTACCTGGAATACCATGATGGTGGATAAGGCATTCTGAAAGTCCACAGATGGTAGTTTTGGCAGAAGCATTACATGCAGGCAAATCTGTATCAAGAGTAAGTTCCTATTTTAGTAAGAACATAACACTGCCCTTTCCATGATGGAAGTGGTCCAATGTAATCAAACTGTCACCAGGTAGCTGGCTTCTCACTCCAGGTAATGAGCCCCTGATGGGACTCAGCGTTGTTCTCTGCTGCTGGCAGATTGGGCACTTAGTAATGGCTATAGCCAGGCTGGCCTTGGTGAGTAGAAACCTGTGTTACTGAGCCTGTGTGTAACCTCCTTCTCTGCTGCTGTGTTGCCTATGAGCCCATTAGGCAATAATAGAAGTAGCTGGGAAAACAAACTCACTGCTATCCACAGAATAATTCATCCTATCCATTTGATTATTAGAATTATCCTCTGCAGAGGTCATCCTTTGGTGAATATTCACAAATGATTGGTGATATGATACACAAATATCTTCACACTTTTTGCCCATTCGGAGAAGTCTATCTGTATACCTTTTCCCTAATTTTAGTCACCAATTTTCCAATCACATTCCTTCCAAGTTCCTGACCATCCAGCCAAACCATTGGTCATAGCTCATGCATGGGTATACACTCACATCTCTGGCCACTTCTCTTTTGAAGCAAACTAAACGACCTGCCTGATGCACTGTGAAGTTCTGCCCACTGAGAGGGTTCTCCTTCACACCATACTTCAGGATTGCAGTTAAGGGGCTGTAGTGCTGCAGCAGTCCCCTCTCAGGTAGTGTCTGCATATCACATGAAACCATTTAGAAACCAGGTTCAAATTCTCTCTTCCTCAGTAAACTGATTGTAGGGACCTCCCACGAGGCAATATATGTGTACTGGAAAAAAGAAGGCAACGTAGCAGGAGAGGGAACAATGGACATTTGACCATTTCTTCATGTAATTTACTTATGCCTTCAAGGGCCTATGTGGGCCCAATCGCATACATACCGCTTCCATTTGATGACGAAATGTTGCTGTGAGCACCCAGCTTTGTGGCTTGGTGGGCCAGATAACACCTAGTTCATGATGAGCGGCTCAGGTCTCAAGGTAACTTGGTGGCCCATGGTTAAGCATTCAGTCTCTACTAAGGCCCAATAGCAAGCAAAAAAAGGCTTTCTCAAAAGGATTGTGGCTATCTGCAAAAAAAGGCAGGGCGTTGTGCCAGAATCCTAATGTTCTAGACTATGATTCACCTCTAGAAGCTTTCTAAATGCTCCAAAGAGATCTCTGTCTACCATTGGATCTGTTGGATTATATGGCCCAAATAGCAGGTATATCTCCACGGTAATCTGGACCTGCTGGAGAGCCACTCTCTGGGTCCCATTCAAAACCAACAGCTTTTCAGGCAGCTCAGTAAATGGCCTGGAGTAGTATACTCAAATAGGGAATGTGTTGCTTCCAAATCCAAAGAGATCTACTTAGCATTGTTCCCCTTTCTTGATTATAGAAGGGGTCAGATGCAACAACTTAATTTTTCAACTTAGAGAAGATATCTTGACATGTACTGTACCACAGGATCTCCAGAAATTTCACTGAGGTAGAAGGCTCTTGAATTTTTGTTGAATTAATTTCCCATCCTTCTACATGCAAATGTCTTACCAATAGGTCTAGAGAAGTTGCTAGTTCTCACTCATTAGGTCCAATCCGTATAATATTATCAGTGTAATGGGCCAGTGTCATGTCTTGTGCGAGGGAAAGACAGTCAAGATTTCTGCAACTAAATTATGACATAGGGCTGGAGAAGGAGTAGGAGGCATTTTCTGTGTCAAGTCAGGCATTCTAATTCAAGAATGGTAGGATTTGGTTGACAAAGACAAGCTCAGAAAAAGAATAAAGCACCTGGACAGGACCAGATGCCGGAAGCAGAGGCCAAGCCCTTGAAGGAGTCACACAAGGTCAGTGAACATTTGTCAGAAAAGAACAGAGACAGAATAGGGAGTAAATGGATGAAGACTTGCCTTTACCTCTTGACTGGGGAAGGTGTATGTGCAGGAGAGAGTGGGTGAAACTGAATTTGAGCCTCAAGGTTAAAAGTTCAGTTGGTATTACCTTTCCCACTGGGAGGGCTCACTGAGGCAGGGAGAGTCCAGACATGTCCCAAAGGAACGAAATGAATCATTGTGCAGTTGCCTATCTTCTGTAATAAATGTAGGTTTTGCGCACCTCATTAAAAATATTTCACAAAAGGTAGAGACACAAGGTCCCTGACAAATAAAGCAGTGCTTTAAAAGCCATTGCCCAGCCAAGGTGCATCATGAGGGTAGACTGGAGATTGAAAGGGGAAGTCTCGGGTCCTGGACTGGGAAGGGGAAGGTGCAGTGTGCCATGCTCCAGGACAATGGAAGAGCCTCCTGACCACACTCTGGTTGGGAGTGCTGAGGAGTTAGGAGATGGCATCAGGCTTCCATAACGATGGAGACTTGGAAATTTAGCCACAGCTGGGAGAAGCTATCCAATGCACAGAGCAAGAGGAGTGGGGGGCTAACCTAACTGCAGTGGAGATTTGGGAGTTGCCCAGGTCCCAAAGGGAAGCAAGTGCTGCTGGGAGGCCAATAGGAAGGAGTGGGACAGGTGGGAGTAGAGTGGCCTCACCTGTGGGCTCCATGGCTTATAGCCAAGGTGATGTGATGGCAAGGGCCCGGGAAGACCTCCTGCCTGAAATAGTATTTTCAGCTATTTCAGCTATAGCCTAGTATTCGTTTAAAGTGGGGCACAGACTTCACTTCATAATTAGAACTAAGGCTTATAATCAAAGTATCCCTAGGAGAGCTGAGTTCGCTGGATGTTTTCTTAAGAGTAGTGCTGGAGGAAAGCACAGTTATACGTTTCTGATGGAAGAGAGAAAAGTGCACAGAAAAAGGGGATGGGCGTCTGGGAGGCAGATTCCAGGGTTCTCAGTGGCCAGCCTGATGTCATGACAGTTAAGGCTGCCAGATTTGGCCAAACACCAGGATGCTCAGTTCGATTTATCTGAAATTGAAACTTAATGGGGGACCTGTTTTTTATTTGTCAACCCCAGGCCAGTGGGAAGTTCACTGTCATTCCCCTACTGAACCCCTCGATGATGCTTGCCTTGTGGATTCCCTGAGTCCTCACTTGGGTATGTGAGGACAGCTGGGAAGAGGCTGCAGAATGGAGGCAACACAACCACAATACATAGGAAAGAAGATACCTTACTGAGACCTAGAAACGTGTACTCTTTAAGGACCCAGACTCTGTCATTTCTCTCTGCATCCTAAGTACCTTGCATAATGCCTAGTACAAAGCAGTTTGGTTGATACAGGTACGTTGAAATTCTTTTTAAGTGGCAATAATTAACAGTAACAGTAGCAAACATGTACATAGTGCATATTCCACCTGGGCTGTCTTCTTTTTTTTTTTTTTAACTTTTGTTTTAAGACCCGGGGTACATGTGCAGGATGTGCAGATTTGTTAAACATCTGTCATGTAAACATCTGCCATGGTAGTTTGCTACACAGATCAACCCATCATCCAGGAATTAAGCCCAGCATCCATTAGCTATTCTTCCTGGTGCTCTCCCTCCCTTCACCCTCCGCACTACCCCCAGCACGCCAACAGGCTGTGTGTGTTGTTCCCCCCATGTGTCCATGTGTTTAAAATAGTTTCTTCTAATTCTGTAAACAATATCAATGACAGTTTAATGGGAATCTAGAAATTACTTTGGGCAGTATGGCCATTTTTACTATATTGATTCTTCCTATCCATGAGCATGGAATGTTTTCCCATTTGTTTGTGTCCTCTCTGATTTCTTTAATCAAGGTTTGTATTTCTCCTCGAAGAGGTCCTTTGCTTCCCTTGTTAGCTGTATTCCTAGGTGTTTTATTCTGTTTGTAGAAATTGTGAATGGGAGTTCATTTATGGTTTGGCTCTCTGCTTGCACCCAGGCTGTCTTCTAAGTACTTTACTGAAAAGCTGAGATGATGCCTCTGAATGACGTGGTACAAGAGACCTAGAAAGGACTTGTGCTAGTAGAAGAAGGAACTCTTTTGACATTGCTTTTTAATTAAGTGGGTTCCTTAATTATTAGTGTGTAATCCTTCCTCTTAGGAGTGGGTAGGTTATCCATGCCTCATGCTAGTCTTCCATTCAACTCCTCCTCCTCCAAAAACCAAAAGTACAAAGTCAGTTACATTATAGATTCTGCCCTACCTTCCCTCTGCAGTTGTTCCCACCTCCAGACTTCCCTGACACCCAACGCCCCACTCAGCAGACTCACCCCACTCTTCCAGAGTGCAAACCCATTACACTGAGTGCAGAGCTACCCATCGTTAAGAGAGGAAATCATTTTTGAAATAAGTTCGTAATGCTTTTCCCAAATATAGATGATATGGGGTTCCAGAGGAATTGGATTATTCAGGTTCCTTTTGCCTTCCTTCACACAGACAGTGCCCCAAGCTTGGCTGTGTTCTCATAGAAACAGGCAAACAGAGAAGGCAAAGGATTCAATAATGAACCATGAGCATCTCTAGCCTGGCATGTACTGGCTTTAGATTTGCCAAACAGAACACTTGGAAAGCCTGGCTCCACTACATCTATTGAAGTCGGGCCAGGGAAGCCCCCAGACAATTTGAAGGTTGGAGAAAGTAGGTTTGGTACAACTGCTGCTACTTTTTTTTCACACGATTTGGTTTTTTAGACAGAATCTCAAATGGCCCCCTTCACCCCACCACCGCCATCCCACCCCCACCCGACTGCAATCTCCATGTGGAGAGAACTGGCCACACATGGTTCTGATTCATTTGCATTTAACTCATCAAAATATTGTTTAGTCAAAATCCCTCTCTGTCCAAGGAGTCTTTTATGAGCTGACGGGATAAGCCTGGCTTAAGTCTATTGTAATTGGGGAGTTTTTTTTTTTTTTTTTCCTTTTCTTTGAACTGAGAAGCTGCTAGTTCCAAGCCAGCCCTAACCCAAAGCAGGCTGGAAAAGCTGTATTTGTTATTTACTTGCTGGATGGGTTCTTTAATTCTGGAATCCAGTCAGCTCCGGCACATGCCCTAGTTGGTGAAAAGTATTCTCTAAGTTGTTTTCAAGGCATCATTCTGGTGCAGTCAGCGAGACTGTGAATCCACGAGCTCTTCCTGCAGGGGTTACCTAGACTCTTGTTTCCGCTACACTTTTGCTGATGCTGTCCTAGGCCAGGCCAGGTCCTTCCTCCCTGTGGAACTCAATGGATTCCTGACTCACATTGTTCCTCTCCTGTAGAATTCACTGGCTTCAGGACATACACAAATCCTCATGCTGCAGAGTAAGCTTCCTACACCCTTGCTCTGACCATGCCACTCTCCTTCACATGCCCCGCGTGGCACTTCTTAAACAGGCATGCATCTATGCTTGAGGAACGCATGGCCGAGTCCCAGGGACTGAGCAAAGTCAGAGACAAACATGGAACATTTCCCTAAAAACATCAAGCCTACTCAAAAATCTAGGAAAGGGCTGTTATCTTTCAGAGCCCTACAGAAATATGGAGTTGACTACAAAATTATACATTCTGAAAATAAAACACGTGTCTTCAGGGAAATTTTAAACTTGACACTACTTTGGACTAAATCCCTAGGTCCCCAAGAGTGATATATTTATTGCCTGCCACGATTAGTGTATGTGGGTAAAAGTTTGAGAAGGCCTAGAGTAGAGCAGCCCAAGCCCTCAATTTGCCTTTCAAGGCCCAGCGCATTCCTTCCCCCAAACCCTGTCCAATCTGTCACCTGCATGTACCTTATTCTCTAGATAAATGGGGCAATTCATCATTCTCCAACACACTCCCCCCTTAGACATTTGTTTTTTTTATAACCAGAATGCCTTTAAATTTCCCTGTCTTTGCCCAACTGAAATCCAGATCTAATGCCAGATCCATTTTTCTTTCCATTATAAATGCATTATTTTTGTACTTCAAAGTCCTAGTCATGGTGCTAGGATTTCAAGGAATATTGCTGGAGACATGGTTGATTGAACACAATTCCTGAGCCCTTGAGCTATACAGAAAACAATAGAACATTTCTCTGCTTAGAAAGTGGGAAACCGGGACAGGATGGTGCTAAGTGGAGAGTGTAAAGCCCTTTATTAGCACTACTTTTTTCTTCAACTTCAATAGGTACAAAGTTTTGTTTCTAGAGTTAGGATGCAAAGATTGGGGTGTGGACAGGGACTCAGGGGAGGGGCACAGCTCTTTCTAGATGGAGCTCATGATGCAAAAACTGGGGAGAAAGATGGATAAATAAACTGCAAATTGGAAATGTGCAAATATGTTTATTTCCCCCAACACAAAATATATTTTTTAAATTTGGGAATTTTCAAATAAAAATCTGGAATTCCTGATACTGTTGGAAAACCATATTGACTGGGGCATCTGCCTGGCCTCCCTGCCTGTCTCAGAGCCATCTGGAGATACAGCACGAACTCTGTTTCGCTGCGGTTCCCACCACTCCTCCACATAGGCAGACACAGTGGCCTCCCGTGTGTGCATTTTGATTTGCTGCTGGGCTGCAGAGGATGGACAGAAACAGTTACAAATTCCAGCTTAGGGTCCACAGGTAAACATTCTGAGGGGATGCCAGAGAGTGCACAGTGATTGGTTAGAGACAGAGGCAAAAGCCTTGTTGGAGGAGTGTATTGGAAGAGCCCTTTTTGCACTAAGTCATTCAGTCTCTTTATTTTAGAACTTCTCCCTGCAAAAAGCATCACATGCATATGGTTTCGTCCAAGGAAGAGTCCCCAGGCTGTGAGCTGCAGCTCGGCACTAGCACATTAGCAGTGTTCTCCCTGCTTCATCTCTGGTGCCCAGCCTCTGTTCCCTTCGAAGCCCCTTTCTTGTCTCCCCTCACTTGATTTTCCCCAGTGTCACATTAGAGGTTTTTCCACCTCTGAGTGCTCAGAATCAGGCATTTCGCTCAATCATTTTCAAGGACGATTAGAAAAGTTCGTCCAAGATCAAATGTCTTCTCTTTCTTTTCAAAAAAAAGTCTGTAATATTGAAGGGGGAACAAAGCCAAGTGTCCTCCTTCCCTGGGCTTGGGAATGGGGGGCTTGCCTCTGCCTCCCCAATTTACCCCCAACTCGAATGAGGCCTCTGAAAAGGGAGCTGCTCCTTCCCCAAGCTTCTCATTTCACCTGTAACAGTGGGGAGACACGCAGTGGCTGATAGGGATCCTCCAGGGAGTTTTCTGGCTGTTAGGCCAGGCCCAAGCCCTTCATGAACAGGCCATTCCCAGGGCCTCGAATTTCAGGACGAGGTGATTAGTGAGGGGGTTTCAGACCCAGCAGAGCCCTCTCCTGGCTGTGCATCTGCAGAACTAAGGAGCTGCCGTGTCTGCGACTGTTGGGAGCTGCAGCTTTCTCTATCTCTGAGGGTCGGGGGGGAGTGACAGAGGGTAACAGGCAGAACTGCTAGCAGATTGGCATTGCTTCTCAGTCTCAGTCTGTAGTGAAACTGAAGAGAAAGCTCTTCTGTGCTATCTTCAAAGATGACAGGCAGAAGAATTCCACCTCTTTTTAGTATTCTGAAATTGTTTCCATGCTCTCTTCTTCTTTCCACACACAAAATCCTAGATTTGAGAATTGCAATACACTAATGTACTTTAAAAGTCGTTGGAGTACATTTCTCCTCATTTTACATATAGGAAAACAGTCATGAAAAGAGGGAGAGTGGCTTGCCACAGGCCACACATTAAAGAGTGTCAGGATGGGGATAAAAAGCTTTCTTACTTCTTACCCCTGAGAACCATCCCAGTGATTCCCAACATCTGGTCATGAGCACAGAATTTTCATTATTTTTGGCATATCTGTAAACACCTGTGCTATTACTTAATACTTTTTCTTTAGCCAGATCCCTTTTTTACTTAAATGCAGTTATTTTAAAAGGAAACGATGTCACTAATGCCTATGGAAAAGCAGCATTACTTGCCTTAAATATTGGAGACCAAAAGGCAAATGTGATTAATGGAAAATGACATTGTGGAATGAGCTGGGTACTGTAGTCTGTTGAGGGTTCTTGCTTCAAGACCTATTTGGGGGATTACAGTAGGAGCTAAGAGTTTGAAAAGTGTTAACAAGATCCTGGCACCCGACCGACACATTCTCCTTGAAGGGAAGAAGGAGAATTGAAATGGAACATCCCTGCTGAAAACCACCAGCGCTCCTCCACGCACCAGCACGGTTTTCTCTGGATACCCATGGTGCATGTTCCTCACTTTGGGGTCTCTGCCTTGGATCATGGTGTCTTCAGAAGGATGGTGGGCTCTTTGCCTTGCCGTTCTCCCTTCTCAAGGGTTAGGCTGCACAGATGCCGAAGGTTGACACAGCAGTCCTTGCACATTTCAAAAAATATGGACAATGTTTCCGACGGAGGAACAAATTTTTCTGTCAGATGGTAAAATTTCTCACAATATTCTGGTTTGAAAACATCCTCGAGAGGGAAGCAGTGTAAGGGAGAGTGATTAAGGACATTTTGGGCTGAAGAGATAGCTGAGTGATTTTCTGTACACTAGATATCCTCCACCTCCCATTTATCCACACCCGCATATGCCACAGTGACACACATCATTCTCAGTTAGTGATGATGGAAATGAACAGGATTCCCTGCTCACGGGAATAGCAAACAATCGCTCTGCGTGTGGTCGGAGGCTCAGGAGTCCAGGTGAAATCAAGTCTGCCCAGTCCTCAGTTGGCCATCCTTTCATCACCTCCCCTCTTCTGTATTATCACCACAAGGAAAGAACCAGTCAGCAAATGGTTCCTAACCACCTGGCACTGTGCTAGGTGTTTGCACCTGCACTTAGAGCAGCTTTGTGTGGTTGAGACAGGGTTCCTTTATATTAAAGGACAGCAAGGACATACATGCCACATACAAGATGATGGGGGTCCCAGGAACATTCTGGGAGCCTGGAGGAGGGAGTGAGGCCAGAAGCTCAATGCAGCAGGGAAGCTTTGTGGAGGAGGTAGGATTTTTGCAGAACTTCCTTCTCCCTATTTCCCCTGGTCTTCCTCCTTCCCCTCTTGCCCTTGTCCAGTTTGCACTGACAGCGGCTGGGGGGAGGGTTGGCTCTCACTCCTGGATGTGGGCTGAACAAGCATCCCGGAAGCCTGCGGTGGTGGGAGGCTGGCCAGGTGGACTGCACCCACGCTGCTGCTCGTGAGATCCTCGAAGACAGATTTACCAGTTGCCAAATTCTCCTTGTAGCCCACTGTCCTCCCTGAGGCCCCATACAGCAATTCCTAAGGCCTGGTGAGGGGAGGAGAGGGCTCAGAAAAGGCAGGTGAAACAGAATCACACACAAACTACAGACTTTGCAGGACCGTCCCCAGCAGATTCCACCTCTGCCTCTACAACACCCCTCTGGCCAGAAGGAGCGCACAGGCTGCAGATCTGCAGTTTTCACTCCCCTGTGGCTCCTCCTTGCTCTACATCGTTGTCTTGGAGGGTTAGGGAGCATCACAGGAAGCCTGTAGGGACAGCCCAGGCAATGGGGCCAAGGAAGCAGGTACCTTTCAAAAAGACCAAAAGACGACAAAGAAAATTGCTGGGTGCAGGCAGGTGGGGCTGCCTCAACCCACGCCCAGCTTGGGCTCTGTGAGCTGACACCTCAGGGGTCAGGGTCACCCACTGCCAACTACACAACAAGTAAAGTGAATGAGGCCAGGGCACTGAAAATGCCTGAGGTTGTCCCTGCCTCCCAGAACCTACTTGTTGCCTGGCAAGCCACTGGGGTGTGATCTCACTGTACAAATGAGGAAATGAAGTAGTGAGCCAAGGGGACTTACTACTCCATTCAAACATGAATGGTAAAAATCAAAAGTTGAACCTAGTTCTCCCCCTTCTACATCCAGTTTGCCCAAATCCCTTTTGTAATTTGGGGTAAGGGGTGGAGTGGTGGGGAGACTGTTCAGATGGAAATAACACTGAAATATTTCCAAGTGATATGGAATGGCCTGGGCCAGACTGAGCCACCTCTGGCTGTTCTGTCATGTGGGTCACGGGTTACATGCAAAGCCTGGCTGTTGTGACCTCTGTCCCATGCACCCCGAAGGTGGGATCCTTATTCCACCACTGTAAACACTGCCTGCAAAGCTGGGGGCTCCTGGCCCTACTGCCCGTGGTCCCTGGTGGGCCATCTGAAGGCCGTCCCACTGGTATCTTCCCTGTATTTACCAGCAAGCCCAGCTCTGAGCTGGAATGTGGACACTCAGAGGATGGGCTGGGGGAAGGTCAGAAGATGACATCTGATACTCAGCGAGACTCAGGGAGAAATCACCAAGCTGGGTGATAAAGTGAATGTAGTTTGCTTGTTGGTGTGAATGGAACCCAGGGCTAGGCATCTGGAACTCCCCACACCTTGAATCCCCTACTGACCTGTAAACAGTAGGTAGCAAACTCATTGGCACTGATAATCTGAGTGTGGTTTTGTAGCCCATGAGGTGGCTTAATAGAAAGATCACCGGCAGGGGAGGCAGGAGACCTGGACCTCTGTCCCAGCTCTGCCAGCAGCTTTTTTTTGCCAACAGTGACCTGGGACAAGTCACTTGCTGTCTCTGGGTATCTTTATTTCATGTATAATTAAAGGATGGGACTGGATAAAATCCATAGTCTCTCCCAGTTTTGGTGAAAACGTCTCACGTGCCACTAATGCAGGAGATTCCATTGATCATACACTGCTGCACCTTGCGGGTATCACAAGTGGGCACTGTTGGCCACTGAGCTTCAGTTTTCTCAGCTGCTGCATTTACCAGCTTTATATGAAGATCTCTATTCCAGACTTGGAAGGGAAATGAGAGAATGAAGTAAGGTGGGGGGAGCAGAGGAAAAAGATAAAGAGGGAAAATGGTGAAAATGCAAAAGTAGATACAGTGTTGAAGAGACAGGAAAAGTGAGAAAACTCAAGAAAAGGGTAGTCAGCTATGTCTGTGAAGGAATCGCAGCACGCTGACTATCAATGGAACACACAAGCCTGTCTCTTGTTTCTCTGCCGTTCAGTGCAGCCGCATCTGCCTTATGCAAGTTTGATGGTTGTCAGTATGATCCATAAACGTTAACTGAGGAAATTCCTCGGTGCCCAGCATCGTACTTGGGAAATAAGGGAGTTCCCAGGAGTTCATCTAGGTTTTGATAAGCATAAGCTCACATGATTGCAGAAAAAGAATGTAAAAACTGTACATGCAGAATTAAGTAAAAAACATATTTCTTTCGCATGATAAAAGAAATCACAGCAAAGCAAACATTTTAAAAAGCTGACATCTACAACAAACATTCCCAAATGCAGGAAAATAATGACATTTTCATTAATTAACTTCCAACACAGTGCTTTTTTCTCTACATTCTCTTCAATCACCTCCTCCTATGGCAACAACTTTATAAAACCATTTTCTATAGAGAGAGAGGAAAGACAATTCAGTCTTTCCTCAATTGAAATTTGTTTTTTTAAGAGCAATAATCAGGATGCACAAAACGTGATTTCACACAACAAAAGGACTCACTGTTTGTAGTACTGTTAAGTTTAGGCTCTACAAATAGAGGAATTTTAATACATTTTGGTTTTGTCTGACTCCTGTCATCAAGGAAAAATGTATGTTGTACTTATAATGATGTATTTGCCTTGTCAAATATATTTCTTATGGGAAGGAATTTCCATTTTGATGAGGAGTCAATGAGAACAGACCTCTTGGAATGCGACTGCACACATCTGAGCATCAGAATAGTCTTTTCCACAGACTAGCTTTTGTTCCTTCAATTCTAACTTTGCTTCTCACCCACTCCCCACAGTCTTCAGGCGATGAAGCCACACGATGCGTGTATATCACACATATCACCTCTGGTCCTACAATTTTGGCCTCAGCGTGAGGAGACTCACACAGTGGGTAGGGCACATTTTCCTGGAAACCATTCCTCCACTGGAGTAGCTAGGAACCCTGTAACTGACTAAAAGCACCCTTAGCACTATCCTAAAAATGTCTAGGGCTACTCCATTGCCCCCTCATATGAAGGGGAGTGTGAAGGAGGAAAAGTTGGGGTTAGAGGGATGCAATATCGCAATGCAAATATTTTACTCCTGCAAAATTTTCAAACCCATGTCACCATGTGAGAACATTTTTAGGACCTCTCCCTGGAAGGGTGTTGGAAGGGGCCAGTACAATAAGGGTCCTTGAACCAGAGGCTTCATTAGCTTCTTGAAAGCTCTGCCTCTGGGGTTTGGAGAGACCTATGAGACTTGTTCTCTGTCCTCACGTTCTGCAGCCGTCCTTAGTCACTCATTCTGCTCCTAACAACAATCAATAGTGCATGTACAACACTCCAGCTTCATCCCTCCCATCAAACGAACTCATTCCATTGGACAAGGCTCTACTCTTCGAGAAGTCTGGCTTGTGATGGTCATTTACATGAACTTTACTGAGAAAACAGGCACATGAAGTGACTATAAGGGCAAATTCACTGCTAAAAGTGTATTGTAAATTGATAGACTAAAAATTTGGCTTGAATTACCTTTTTTTATAGATTTGAATATATCCTAAATGTCCAACAATAGAGAATTGGTTAATTATGCCAATGTTCCACTAGCATATTTTTCAGTTATTTAGTGTAATTTTTGCGGACATGTATTGTTGGCCTGAAAAGCTTTCCCTTATAAGTTAAATAAATTTTAATAAAACATATTGTAAAGGCATAATCTCATCTTTAAATTTAAAGATACATATGTGTATCGATATATCTATGCCTCTGTCTATATCTATATCTAAATTGCTGTAGGAAAAATTAAGAATAGAAAAATGTCTGGAAGGTTCTAGATCTTGATATGAGTAAGAGTAGTTGCTCTGGAAAGATAATAGTGAAATTTTCTTGCTTATTATTTTATTTTTCTGTAATGATTATATCGTTGTTTCTCTTTTCAAGAGTCTGTTGCCTAGGCTAGAGTGCAGTAGTTCAGTCACAACTCGCTGCAGCCTTGATCTCCCAGTCTCAAATAATCTGCCCACCTCAGCCTCCTGAGTAGCTTGAGACTACAGGTGTGCATCATTATGCCCAGGACAATTAAAAAAAAATTGTAGGGATGGGGTCTCTCTATGTTTTCCAGGCTGGTCTTGAACTCCTGGACTCAAGCGATCTTCCTGCCTTGGTCTCCCATAGTTGAGATTACAGATGTGAGCTACTGTATCCAGCCCAATGACTATGTTCCTATTATATTGTAATAATAAAACTATAGATAGAATTTTTTAAGTGTATAGTATTTTTAAAAACTCAAGTAGCTTCTCTCTTTCCTTACTTAGCCAGATGCAGGTTGACAAAAGAATTCTGGAAATTGAAGGCCAAGGAACGGTGACTCAAAAATAAGAAGTAGGCTGAAAAGCGAGTGTGTGTATGAGAGAGGGAGACAAAGAGAGAGGGAGAGAATGTGTTTGTGGGGAGCATATATTCATCTGTGGGCTGTGCAAGTAGATATTCTGCATTCAGTCCTAACACCTATTTAGCTCTGCCCCTCACATCAATGAATCCTGCTGAAATGTCTGCAGTTTCCATTTTGATTCAGTGTCTCAGTCCATTTTACAAGCCAGAGTCTTAGGAGGGGAGTCAAAAAGATCCCATCAGGATTTGATGGGGCACATTCCTCCACGTGAAAGTAGTTGCCTTTCTCTCTGCCCACTCTGAGGGTCTTTGGAGATAGGATGAAGAGCAGAGTCACCCTCGCTTTCCTGACGTCCTACGTGAAATATTATGAAAGGAGGTGCTGCTAGATTTGAGATGCCAAAATGAAAAAGAGGAAAATGCAAATAAATGACTTCCACTTCCCCTCCCATCATCCTGACCCTAAACTCAAACCCCTTCTTGAGCGCCTTTGCCAGCCCAGGGAAGCCATTCAGTGTCCACTTTCTAAGAATGTCTTGAAGCTCACTCCCCACCACACACATACACAACAATCCCTTCCCACATTCAGAAGATCCACTCCTGGAGGGCAAGTCCAGTTCAGAGGACAGGGCCATGACACACAATGGGAAGCCCACCCCTCCCCTTCCCCCGGTGTCTATGGTTTCTGGCAGGCTCTCTCCAGAAAGGAAAAATGGAAGGTGTCTCCATCTGGAGTCCTTCCCCAGCCCTTCTTGTACCAGGCTTTTCTCCCACAATGAGCACCCAGGACTTGGGCTGAGGGTCTCCTCACAGATCTGCCTGATGTGTTGACCAGGATATGTTCAACTCTGTGGGTTTCCCACTCACTGGAAGCCAGTAGGGTTTCTTCTGCCTTTGACAGTGCTGTTGGTGGGGACAGGAGAAATAATCCGAGTCTGGCTGTGCTCAGGGCTTTCTCAGTCACCCAGAGAGCCTTCAAATCATGGTGATCCCTCAATCAAGTGGGGTGAGATTATTTTACCTCCTCCAGCCCATCAGCACATGTGCATTCATTCACGAAATAGTTGTTGAGTCTCTGTTCTACCCCAGGTACTGTACTTGGCCCTGGAGAAACAGCAGAAAACAACATAGTAAAGACTCTGTTCTCTCTCCCAAGGCTCCCCATTTGCTCCGTATGGATTAGAGGACACATGCGTAATGCTTGTTCCCCAAGAACCCTGTTAGTTCAAGGTCACCAGGTTCTCCCAGTCACCACCACCCTTGCTGGGGGAAGTAAGGTATGGTGATGGATAGGGGACCTTTTTTCTATCTTCATCACACTCCTTGCCTCTTCTCCACTGTCCTAGTGCCCAGCAGAGTATATGAAGAAATCCCAGGACATTTAGCCAAGATTCCTCTCCCAAAGTGGGCAGCTACCCATGGCTACACACATAATGCCAAAATTATCCTTTCTTGTGGGCTGAGCTAAGTGGATCTTTTATGAAGTCCTCAGGTCAGAGAAGATGAGTTGGGTTGAAATTTTAAGGGGATACTTGTATTATTCCTTTGGATAGATGCTTGATCTCATCCTTGCTTTCTCCCAGATCACTCAAATCTCTCCCCATCAACTTTCAGTTTATTTCAGAAATTCCTCCTCCTCTGAGGAGCACTCTGGGACTAACATTCCAGAAGAAGCTATACTCTGACTTCACTTATTGAGGTTCACCTCCTGAGCCACCTTCTGCCTCTGCAGGCTAAGTGGGGGCTCAGAGGGAGAGACTGGCACTACAGCTATCTCCTTCTTATTGGACTGTTCTCACAGCAATTACAAATCACATCGAGAATGACATTTATCGGGATATGACACATCAGTTCCAAATTTCAAGAGGAAAATCTCAATACATTTAAAGTATTATTATTTTGTGAAAGAGAAGCAACCCTCATCTTTATTTTCCTTGAAGCTACGGTCTGTCTGTGGTCAGTGACAGAAGAATGCAAGTCTTATATTGTCTGGTCACGTGGTGGTTTAGGGCCCTCAGTTCAAATCAGAGTGGGGGCAATCCACGTCTCACAGGGTGATTTGTAGAACAAATGTCTATCTGACATCTTAGGGTACAATTTTTAGAAGCTGCTGTTCTTTTTGCAATGAATAAGCAGGCCTCTGTTTTACCTTTTTGATTTATAAAATATTTCTTCTTTGGTTCATTGTAAAGACATTGGAGAATTCCACAAAGCATATATGCCAAAACATTTGCCACGATCCCCCCACCTGAGATAATGCTTGTTGTGTTCATGCACAAGCACAGCAACTCTTTCCTCTACACACGTGCAGACATGTTAATTAATGGTAGGTCAAGGTCAAAGCCCTCCCTTCTTAGTTAATTCACTTGCAACAGGATGGTTAGAACGGCATAGTAACCCGCCATGTGGTTATACTGTAACTGAATTAACCATTCCCCCATTGTTGTTGACTCAGGGTGGCTTCCAAAGTTTCAATATTGCCAATGCTATAAATATGACCACAACAACCTTAAGAACAGATCTTCGTGAACAGCTTTGATTGTTTCCTTCAAATTCATTCCTAGAAGTAAAATGACTGTGTCAAAGGGAATAGACATCTTTACAGCTTTGCACACATCTTGTGAAGTTCCAAGAGGCCCTCGTTTACTGTGTGTGTGGCAATGGGGAGGGAGTGAGATACAGTCAGCTCTGGAGCACTCCAGGAGGAAGGTGGGGTGGAGAGACACTGATATTGACCACCCTTTCCTACCAGATGGCCAGTGTCGAATAGGGCACTCGAGCTCAATGAAAGCTGGAAGCAGGGAAGAAACTAGCCGAGCTGCCCACTAAATCCCTCAAGAAAAACAGGGCTCTGGTAATGGCATGAGGCTTGGAGCTCAGACATTCTGAGCATTAGAAACTCCCAATCCCTGTGCTTGAACCCCACCAAGACACTGGGCAAGATCTTGAAAAATGTGGCCCGAGGGGGCTGCCGCACACATTACCACCTGTTAAATCCCAACAACCAGAGGTTCAGGGAGACTTCCCTGGTCCTGAGAAGCCAGAGGAACATCAGAGTCTTCTCTGCATTGCCTTGGCTTATTTTTCCCTGGTCACTCTCCCTCCGTGGATGCCACTCTAAGGATCAGCTCAGGGAAGGCATCGCTCTCTGTATTCCTCTCTCTCACATTTCAGGCTCTCTTTATATCTATTTAATTCATTTATCCAACAACATATATCGGACAGGGTCTGTTTTATACCAGGTACTGTGCAAAACCTAAGGGTTAGAAAGATTAATAAGAAATAATTAAGAGTCTATTGATAAATATCAACATGTTAGTTGATTTGCAGATCACTAAAATATAGTTAGTAATTTCTGTTTCTTTCACACAAATTCTTGGAATAATACCTGGCAAGTTGTGGGCAGTTGAGAAATGTTTGATGACTGAATCATGCATTCAGTGGGATGTGTTGGTTAAGTACAATCATCTAAGGGAACTTCACAAAAGCTTTATTTCAAGGTATAATTTATGTATTATAAAATGTATTAAGTGTATAATTAAATGGTTTTTAGTCTATTTACAGAGCAGTGCAGCTATCACTGCAATTTACTCTTAGGACTTTCCATCACTCCCAAAAGAAACCTCCTTCCCATTTGCAGTTACTCCCATCCCCCACTGCCCCCAGTCTTGGGCTATCACTAATCTACTTTCTATCTCTATAGATTTGCCCACTCTGAATATTTCATGTAAGTGGAACTCTACAATAGGTAGTGTTTTGTGTCTGGCATTTTCCCTGATCGTAATATTTTTGAATTTCTTCTGTGCTAGAGCATGTGTCAGTATTTTATTCCTTTTAATTGTCAATAACATCCTGTTGTGTAAATATACCACATTTTGTTCATTTGTTGATGGATAATTGGGTAGTTTCCAGTTTTTGGCTAATCTAAATAATGCTGCTATGAACATTCATGTACAGATCTTTGTGCGGACATATGTTTTCATTTCTCTTGGAATTGCTGGGTCATATAGGAATACTTTTTGATCAAAGACTTAAGGAGACATTTACGGAAGGAGGACTTTGCTTGGCTAGATGAAACTAAAATATATCTAAGGTTCATAATTAGATACACACGTTCTGGCTGTCCCTGGCCCTTTCCTAATGGAGGCAAAGCCATGAGATTGTACCTCCCTTTTTCCATACTTCTCTTCAGATAAGAGATGTTGTATATGCTATTTTAATACCTATTTTTTCACTTAGTATATTCTGATGATTTTTCTGTTTTTATATTCTTTATATCTAATGGTTGTACATTCTTCAACTGTGATGATGAGTTTTAATTCATTTAAATTATTATCATTGGACATATTTATTTGTTCCCAAATATTTTCGCAGTTGTTAAAAAATGTGCAGTGAGCATGGCTAAATTAATTTTACCCATAATAGTCAGAATTTTCAGAGAATATGTGAAAATATTTTTTCAAAGGATGTTTTGAGTGCTTTGGTTGATAATGACAATTGCTCTTTAGAAAGTTTAACATAGAATATATTTCTGCCGGTTGTGTATGTGAGCAATTAGCCCCCACATTTCCAATAAAACTGGGTCTTATCATAAAAAGAAACAAATAAAAACCAAAATGTACCCATAGGCAGGAAATGGCATCTTTTGGAATTAAGCTATATTCTTTGAAAACTCTGATATGAGCAGATGCTGATAACTTTTCACACAATCATGAACTATTTAGATTTCCTTTTTTGGGCACCCACACCCACACTATTCTAGGGAAGCATTAGGATCTTCCTTCCCATTACACCCCCACCTGCTGCTCTGCCCAGCAGGCAAAACTCTGCCCTTTCCTTCACTAGCCCCTTGGGTAGAGGGCTTGTGGAATGACAGGTGGATGTGCTCCACCTGCCACTACAGTAAGACCGTGAGGCCCACTCCCAGGGCATAGGAAATATCTTCTGCTGCCCACAGACTGCCTGGTACCCACTGAGGTTGACTCAACTGACATCTAAACCGCAAAGGTCCCAACTCGGTTGGATCGAGTTTTACGACAGGATGAAGGTGAGGGCTTTGGAGCCCATGTTTTGGCACTAGGCTCCTTTATCGGAAGGGCCAGCATGTGGGTGGGGATGACCAGCTGTTCTTCTTTCCCTTGGAAGCAGGGCAAAGGAAGCGAGATCAAATTATAACAGAAGGGATGCCAGTTAGACAAGAGAAAGAACTTATTGCCAAGGAAGCTTGGGGAGTGCTGCACCTATGGAAATCTTTGATGAAGGTGAGCTCTCTGTGGTTTAATTGGATCCCTGCCTGGGGGTAGAGGATGAGCCTTGGCCTGGGCCTAAGGTGATAAGCTGTGGCTTAGCTCATGAGCACCCAGCTTCCTGCATGCCTACTACCACCCGGCAGCTTGAGGATCTTTCTTGGGACTATGACTTTAGAGATACAGCACACTTTGGGTCTCTCCACCCCATCTTAGCATAAACAATGTAATCTGAGATTAGGTTTCTAGAAAATAAACAGCAAAGGAGAAGTGAGGTTACTTCATTCAAGGCTAATTATTTGTCAGGCTCTGGGCTAGGTGCTTTAAAGACTATCTAAAATGTTTATAATGGCAGACAAGGAAACTGAGGCACAAAGAAGTATGACTGGCCCAAGATCACACATTAAGTTACACCGTTGCTGTCCACACCCAGACGTGTTTTGGCTCTAGTGTTCCTCTCCACAGAACCATATTACTGTGGAAGAACCTTCACTGCAGGAGGGGAGGGTATTCAGGAGTATAAACTATGGACAACGGACAACCACCCAACAATTGTCTTGACCATCTTAGTCTTCCTGGAGTCTTAAGTCCATTTGCCTGATCCAGGTGGAGCAAACTTTGCATGGGTTTCCTGGGGCTGGACATTTTTCTGGTCTCCTTGTCTTTTGGTTTCTCAGCCCTAACCATTCTCTTTTCTAAGTGACTTTCAGCCCATTAGTAAATTTCTCTGTGATTCCATTTCTTCTTCTGCAAGATGGGGACAAAAATATAGCATGTTTCTCACAATTTGGTTATAAAGATTAAATAATTAATAGGTTAAAGCACTTAAAATAATATCTGGAATAATGCATTCCAAAATGTCAGTTTTTATTACTTAGGTAGAAATCAAAATTTTTACATAGAGGAGAAAAACAATATGCTTCAATTGGTATTGCCTTTCTACTTTCCTTCCATCTTTCTTTCCTCCCCTGTCTTCCTTCCTTTTTTCCTTTTGTCCCTCACTAAACATTTACTGAAATTCCACTACATGCCAGGAATTATGCTAGCCATCGAAATATGTGCTTTGATTGTTTAAAAATATTCTAACCCTGATAGCTAGCTATTCTTCCCTGCTAGGGACAGAGAGGGCTAGTATACCAGCGTGAACTGTTAGCAGCTCTTTTGCTAGTATCTGAAGACACCAAGAGAGGAGCATTAACTGGGATGTTAGAAAGATAAAAAAAAAAAGTATAGGTACTAGCTAGCCAAGCTTCTGGTGTCTTCACAGACGAGAAAACTGAGCTCTGAGGTGATATATAACTTCAAAATGTCCTATAGGCAGTTAACCAGAGAGCCAAGACTCAAACCTGTGGTTTCTGGGTGTCTCACAACCTCTTTCCATAAATGCTCCTATTTTTTCTACCCAACAGCCTGGACAGAGTGCTTAGGGAGTGAGTCACTGATAGGCCACATATTGTCTCAGCATCTTGTGTGGTGCGTTGCATGCCAAATGTTTCTGCTCAGCTTCCCTTCTCTTCCCATCTGCAAAATTGTATTCACTTATACTGCGGGCAAGGGTGGGGGATGGGAGGTGCACCGAACCTAGAACCGACAAAAGTCAAACTCCAACCAGCATATCTGGCTTGCAGGTGTTCCCCACACCCTGAGAGATGCAGCCTCGCATGGGAATGGAGACTTTTGTCCTGTGGCCTTAGCAGTCCTCTGAGACTCTGGCCACCTGGGACTGGTGACAAAGGCCTGGTTTCTGACCTCAGCTGCCCATGCGCTATCTCTCCCTGCCCCATCGCTCCTTCTGGTCTGCTGACTTGCTGGCAAACCTGAAGCCATTTTCCCTGGAATCTGAGTCAAGGTTATAGCCTGTCCCTAACACACAGTCTTCAATTTTCCCAAGGGCTGAAGCAAGGATGTAAAAAGACGTCTTTCCTCACACTTAGCCCTGTTTTGGAATCGTGGCCCATTGGATTCTTAGAGCCTGTCCATTTAAATAATAAAGTGAGCTCGTGGCACGGATACAGACTAAGAAGCCGAGGCCCTGGCCTGGCTCTGACACCTGTGCACTGTGGGGCCCTCAACAAACCATCCACTTCTCTAGGTCTCAGTCCTCATTTGCAATAATGAGATACTTCACCCATCCTTCCCAGCTTGCAATAATGTGACATTTGTCTTTTCAGCATTCCACACATCGCCAGCTATCTATTAACCACCAACCAGGTGTCCAGTACTCTGCTAGTGGACATAAGCAGAGCTCTCCAGCTTTTTTTCATATAATGGGACACATACAAAGTGATTTGCAAAGTTCACCAGAATAAATTAATGAGGCCACCTGCAGCCAGAGGTCATGTCCTGACACTCCAGACCCTACTCAGTGGTCCTGAGAACCGAGGACATCAGGGTCTTGGGACATCATAAAAAGGACTGCAGCACCCTGGGCAGGAAGTGCGGCTGAAGGATCCAGAATTTCTCTATGCTGCCTCTGTCAGCCAGGAGTTTACACTCTAGCCAGGGAAGTATGACGCTCAAAACAGTGTTGAACAACTAACATGGCACTTGCATAAGGGTTACAGTAATTCAAGGATGGGGAGATCAGTGTGGTGAAGCAGTCTGGGAAGGCTTCCTGGAGGAATGGCCCCAGCACAGAAGTGGTTGACTTGGATTTCATCAGCATCAAGGCAAGAGCGGAGAGCGACAGAGGACAGACCCCTATGGGAAGAATCAGGAGATCTGAATTCCTGTTCTGACTCCACCTCTGAATCATTCTGCATCCGCTCTCTGTGTGTACCGCTCCTCTTTTATTCACCAATGGCAGCTGTGGGATCTGCTGAGCTAACCTCAAAGGTTGCCATGAAATTCAAACGAGAGAGTGTATCTAAAGACATTCATCGGGAACTAGGTACCACGTTAATATCAGGGACAATCATTAGCCGTGGATCAGGAAAGCTAATGCAAACCTTATGATCATAGGACTTTTCCCTGCTGAGTTCATTGATGGATGGCAAGTGCTTAGGACAGCACCTGGCTCACAGTGGAAACTTTACTAATTGTTATTGAATGAAAGGGAAAGGGAGGACTTGACCAGATTCTCATCCTGGGCAAGATGGGGATGCAGGAGCTGGTATGGCCAGCCCGCTTTCCTAGACAAAACTAGATTCTTCAGGGACAATCTACCTGGGTGTATGGCCTCAGTCCAGCCGGGAGTCCTTTGCTTCCCTTGGTGACTGCCTGCCTCAGCCACTGCCTCTCTGGGGACCGGGGGCTTTCATCCCCCCACCCCCACCTGCCGGAAGCCAGAGTGCTGACCCTTGCCGGGAGGAAGATTTTAAAGAGCAGACTCCTAAAGTGGCCTCCTTTTCTCAGGTGATTTATATGATCCAGCGTGCATGCTGAAGGAGAGCATTTAACTTGGATACAATTTAGAATTTTGTTTTTCTCTGAGTTTTTGATTCTGTTCTTCCTCCTTTGGCTTGAGATTGCAATAAAAGGCAAGATTACCTGGAATAAATACCAGACTGGCTGTGTGTTTGGTGAGAGACTGAAGCCGATGAGATTGGAGCCAAGGATGCAAGAGAGATGGCGTGCGTGAGAATGAGGTGTCTGCCGGTCCCGCCTCTTCCAGGCTGTCTGTCCCCTTCCCCATCTGGCTGTTCTTCTCTGGGTGCCGCAGTCTCCACCTCCCTGCCCCGTCTTCTCCTACGCCTCCTGCTCTATCCTCAACAGAGATGGGAAATGTGTCCCTCTCGCTTAGGATGCTGTTCACCGCGGAACAGGATTCTGCTTTCTGGTTGCCCAGGCAGGCTGTCCAAATAGCCACCAAGACTACGCAGCAATTTAATCTCTTTCCAGGAAGTCCAGGCCTGTGGTTTATGGTAAAAATGGCTTGTTCCTGTCTAGGAACACTGACTCTCACTTCAGAGGGCCGACTCAGACTTCCTTAGACTCTACAGAAGCTCTAGGAAGTCTTAATTGGAAGGGGGATTTAAAAAATGTCAAGAGAGGGACATGTGGGCTTCTCAAGGGAAGAGACGAGAGGCAATATTAGACATTTCATAACATTTGGACACCTACTCTTCCTATTCTTCATATTTTCTTGCAGCTTTGAAAAGTGTTATTGCCTCCATTTTACAGAGGAGGAGACTGAGGCTCAGAGAGGCTTATGCATTTGCCCAAGACTCTACAACTCCACAACTTAACAGGTGCCTCTAGAACTGTCTGACTCCAAAGCTTCTGTTCTTTCTACTTTTCCAGGAGTAGGGCAGAGAAAGGTCTGGAGTCCACAGAGTTTCGTGTGCTGTTTATGATACCCTAAGATGGCACTAGAACATCGTGACTGGGTCTGGGTGTTGCCCCAGGGACTCAAGCACCCTTTCGCATGGCCTCCCACCAAACCCAGAGCCTCACTCGGATTCTGAACCCTCAACCTTGAGGAAAATGCAGAATCTGAAGGCGGGGTGGAGGGGCAGTTCTGAGGAGGGTTCATGAAAATGGCAAAACGATTGATAAAAATAAAAGGCCGGGCGTGGTGGCTCACGGCTGTAATCCCAGCACTTTGGGAGGCCGAGGCGGGTGGATCACGAGGTCAGGAGATCGAGACCATCCTGGCTAACACGGTAAAACCCCGTCTCTACTAAAAATACAAAATAATTAGCCAGGCGTAGTGGCGCCTGTAGTCCCACCTACTCCGGAGGCTGAGGGGCATGAACCTGGGAGGCGGAGCTTGCAGCGAGCCACGATCGCGCCACTGCACTCCAGCCTGGGCGACAGAGCGAGACTCCGTCTCAAAAATAAATAAATAAATAAATAAATAATAAATAAGAGCTGAGGGCTGCAGGGAAATAAAGTGGGCATGTTGGTTGGGAAAAGGAATTGACTGCAGGGATACAGCCCGTGAGTTCGTGAAGCGCCCTTCGAGCAGAGTGAACTGTTCACGGGCGCTCCAGTAGAATGAATCTATGGCTGAAAAATGCCAATTTTGGACCAAGGGGGTGGGGTACAGCTCCCTTTTTGGGAGGTCTGTGAAATTTAAACAGTCCAGTGCCAGGGAATCTAGCTGGAGGGAGGGGAGGAGGAAAAAAAAAGCCTCTCAAGTCTCTTTTCAAGCCTAGGATTGTGGAATTCTAAGATGTGCATTTGAGAACAGATCAAAGATAAGGGGGAGATGGATTTAACTGCCCAGTTCATATGGAATGAAGTTGCTATGTGTTCTTCTATTGATGTCAGGTGCCTAGACGTGACAGCAATAAATCGAGGGGGATATTTATGTAAACAAAAGAAATATAAATAGATGGGAGAGAGTAAACTAAATATAAACTCTCAGTTCAAATCACTGTGAGAACAGCCAATGCTATTTTCAGAGGGGGTGTGTAAGTGCATGCAGGGTGCTATTTATGGCCGGGAGGTTGTGTGTAAACTCTGACAATCTGAGGGCTGCTTTCAATGGCGTGCCATTCAACTCAAGCTGAAGTGGCCTATTGCTTTCTCATCCCCACAGGGAAGAAAACAAGACAGAGAGAAAGAACAAGGAAGGGGAACATCACATTCCCGGGACTGTTGTGGGGTGGGGGGAGGGGGGAGGGACAGCATTAGGAGATATACCTAATGCTAAATGACGAGTTAATGGGTGCAGGAAATCAACATGGCACATGGATACATATGTAACAAACCTGCACATTGTGCACATGTACCCTAAAACCTAAAGTATAAAAAAAAAAAAAAAAAAAGAACAAGGAATGTTTTTCCTCTCGCCATGCACGTCTAGCTATGCACAGTCTCACACTTTTATCGCTTTCCTTCTTGACCATCACTCCTTAAGTCCTATGCATTCTCTAAAGCTGAGTTAAGGTGTCTTCTGCACGAGGACACCTTCAGGACCCTGATGCACCCCCATCTAGTCTGTGTTCCCGGACACCCCTGTAACACTCAGGCACATTCACGCATGTTACATATATTTTCTCTTGGACTGTCCCTCTGACTATACTGTGAGCCCCTCGAGGGCAAGGCTGTGGCTTGTGTTCCTGAGCTAAGCAATAATAGGTGCACAAATTTGGTTTAATTAATCCCTGACCCAAGGGAAGTGTGAACCTGAACTTGTAGCAGGAAAGGGATTTATTAGACAGAGGGAGATTTTCTCTTTAACGATGAGGGTGCTAGGAGACTGAGCCATGCTTCAGCTCTTGCTCAGAGGCAGGGCGTGGCAGCAATAACCTCTTAAATCCGGTCCCTCCCTCTCAGGGATTTTTCCTGTCTTTGAAGGAAGGTCTCAATGGTGAGTCGATGATGAATCTAATCCACGTTTCCTCTTCTTTCAGGCAATTGCATCTGGCATATAATGTGTTGGTTATCCCCAGAACACAGAGCAGTGCATCTCCACAGCGAGAATTCCAGAACAGGTAGGAAATTCCTTGTCTTTGGGGTTTTACTTTTGCATGTTTCCCAGAAGGGGGCAGCATCTCCCTGAGATTTCTTCCCTTTGGCCGTACAATCCTTTCCAGCGGCCTTTAAGGAAGGGCAGGTTCAGAAATCCGGAGAATTGCCTTAGTCTCTGCCATTCAGATTCACTAGAGGAGTGGGAATGGGCAAAAGGTGGCCTGTACACTGGAGAACAAGTGTCTTCAGAATGACGTGTGCCCACGGGGGTCCAAGAACACGGTCCCACCAAGAACACGGTCCCACCAAGAACACGGTCCCACCAAGAACACTGTCCCACCAAGAACACGGTCCCGCCAAAGGCGTCAGAGGGCTCAGGTCCTCGGTGTTTGTGAACCTACCAGAGTTTTTGTGCCCCGATGCCCGGGAGGTGCAAGATTTGAGAGTCAAGGGTTGTAGAGAGGGGGCTGTCTGGATGGGAAATTTTGCTGTGCTCTTCTCTCATCTATCTGGGCACCTGGAGGGCACACAGCTGCATCTGTGGCAGAACCTGAGAGGGCAGACGGCTTACTCAGTGACTCAACTAGTTACAGCTGGGCCTAGCACTGAGGTCAGCCTGCTAGGATCTGTCAAGTGCTCTCCCAACCACCTGGGACTGCCAAGGTCAAGAGACATGCAATAATACCCGTTTTCCATGAGTTTTACTTCCTGCAGTTTCAGTTACATGAGGTCAACTGAATTTCAAAAATAGGTGAGCACAGTACAACAAGATAGAGACCACAATCACAAAACTTGTATTACAGTATATTGTTATAATTGTTCCATTTGATTATCAGTTATTGCTGTAAACCCCTCACTTAATTAATAAAGTGTCACGTTGAGGGTTGGAACTGGCTTTCTCACTCAGCAAAGCTCTGGCCTAAGTTTAGCATTAAACCAGCCTCACTGCACACCGCACCAGGGACAGCACATTCGCGGTGTGCACAGGGCAAGTGCACAATGGAGTGCATTTGCTTCCCTTCCCACTCCGGGCACCTGCGGGCTGGTCTCCTCCGCTTGTGCTGGGAAGTCATAAGAACAGCTTTCAAGAATCCTAAGACCAGCCCGCACTCCCAGATTATATTTTGATACCCATTTACCTTCCACTGCTCTTCCGATCAGCCTTTACTCTGCATTTCCTGGTCTTTGTGGTTTGTCAGCTCCTTCACATTGCTTTCGCTTAGCTGGCATGTGTGAGGACGAATGAAGAGAGTTAAAAGCCTCCCAACCTCTGGCGTGCTGGAACAGTTCCCTGAATGTGGGGCTGTTGTGAACTGCTGTCATCGCAACTTCTTTCAAAAACATCTCTTGCCCCCAGGACACGACAGAGTTTTGAAAGTGTTTCTGCCCTACGTTGCTTACGCAGATACTTGGGAGAAAGCTTCCTCCGTTTCTGTCTGGTTTTTGGACAAATTCTTCGGATTGTAAGATCTTCAGCATTCTGGGTTGTTTGACTATGGAAAAGCACTGGAGCTCTTGTGGTGTTAACTCTAGCCCCAGTTCTATTGCCAATCTGTCAGGGCCCTAGCAGGCATCACTGCTGTTCTTTAAGACTTATTCTTGCCAACCTCCTGTTGCACCTCTGGAAACAGGACGAGAATGATTTTTTCTGCCAGTAAGTTGAGAAAAGTTGTCACACTGAAAGTACCAAATGAATAAGGTCAGAGAATCAAGGAAGCAAGTGCCTATGGAGGTTGATGAATCAACAGAAAAATATTACCGTATTGGATGTCCACCTGCCTATGTTTAAATCTTCATCTGAGAAAGGGGTGAAGTCTTGGAAGGCATTTAAAATCTGCAAAGATGGGAAATGAGATAACGACCTGGGTCCTCTGGGACAGGACATGCCAGTGCTGGCTCTCGAGAGGACAGCTGCTGCAACAGCCGGGCTCTCCAGAATATGCCACCGTGGGCTTCGGCCTGGCAGCAGGGCCCCTGGAGGAGCCTGGCACCCAACAGGCACTCTGTAAATATTTGGGAAGTGAGTGGACGAGTGACTGTCCCTGGTTTGGGTTGGTGCCATTTAGAGGGCAACCAGAGTGCAGGGGAGGGAGGAGCTTGGGCAAGAGGGACATTGCTGTCGCTGGTTGATGGTGAGATGGCACTTAATGAGAACCTGGTCATTGGGAAAGCCCCAAGCCTGCGTCTTGCTGTGATGCCTTCCCCATTATGAAGGGTCCATTGGCATGGGAGTGGGGAGACCTGGACTCAGAGAAGCAACAAGGGCAAGGGTGGAAAGGCATAGCTTCTGCAAGTTGATGCTGAAAAAGATCCAAGACTCGTATTCTGCAGACAGCCCATAACCAAGAGCCAAGGAAAGCTTTGCCTCTGCTTCTTCTACTGGATTCTCTTGGGCTATCTTTTCATGTCTTCATTTCTCTCAAAATAGCTCTATGTTCCTTTCTTTAAAAATTAAAATTTAGCAAAATTAACTTTCGGGGATTTTATAGCTCTATGAGCTTTAACATATATGTAGGATCATGTAACCACTACTATTATCAGAATACAGTACAGTTCCATGACCCCAAAGAACTCCTTCATGCTACTACCCCCTTTGTAGTCATACTCTTTCCATATTTGTAACCCTGGCAACCAATGATCTTTTCTCTACTACTATAGTTTTATCTTTTTGAGGATGTCATATGAATGAATTTATACAGCATGTAATTTTCTGAAACTAGCTTCTTTCACTCAGCATTATGACTTTGAGATTCACCCAAGCTGTTGTAGCAATAGTTTAATATTATTTATTTTATTTTTCTTTATTTTTTTTATTTCAATAGTTTTTGGGGTGGATGAGTTCTTTACTGGTGAATTCTGAGATTTTAGTGCACCCATCACCCAAGCAGTGTACGCTGTACCTAATATGTAGTCTTTTATCTCTCACTCTCCTCTCAACCTCCCCGCCAAGTTCCCACAGTCCTTTATATCACTCTATATGTTTTTGCATCCCTATAGCTTAGTTCCCACTTATAAGTAAGAATGTACAGTATTTGGCTTTCCATTCCTGGGTTACTTTACTTAGAATAATGGCCTCCAGCTCCATCCAAGTTGCTGCAAAAGACATTACTTTCTTCCTTTTTATGGCTGAGTAGTGTTCCGTGGTGGATATGTACCACATTTTCTTTATCCACTCACTGATCGATGCGGACCTAGGTTGCTTCTGTATCTTTGCAATTGTGAATTGGGCTGCTGTAAACATGTGTGTGCAGGTGCCTTTTTCATAAAATGACTTTCCTTTGGGTAGTGTATTAGTCAGGGCTCTCTGAAGGAACAGAATTAATAGGATATATGTATATAGGAAGGGGAGTTTATTAGAAAAATGGACTCACATGTTCACAAGGTGAAGTTCCAACATAGACCATCTACAAGCTGAGGAGCAAGGAAGTCAGTCCAAGTCCCACAACCTCAGAAGTAGGGAAGCTGACAGTGCAGCCTTCAGTCTTTGGCCAAAGGCCCAAGAGCCCCTGGCAAATCACTGGTGTAAGTCCAAGAATCCAAAAGCTGAAAAACCTGAAGTCTGATGTTTGAAGGCTGGAAGCATCCAGCACGGGAGAAAGATGGAGCCTGGAAGAACCAGCAAGTCTGCTATTCCTCCTTCTCCTGCCTCCTTATCCTAGCTGCACTGGCTGCTGATTAGATGGTGCCCACCCAGGTTGAGGATGGGTCTGCCTCTCCCAGTCTACTGACTCAAATGTTAATCTCCTTTGGTAACACCCTCACAGACACACCCAGGAACAATACTTTGTATCCTTCAATCCAATCAAGTTGATGCTCAGTATTAACCATCACAGGTAGATACCCAGTAGTGGGATTGCTGGATCGAATGGTAGATCTTCTTTTAGTTTTTAAGGAATCTCCATACTGTTTTCCATAATGGTTGTACTATTATTAAGTAGTATTCCATTGTATGGATTTACCACAGTGTATGTATCCATTCATCTGTTGAAAGACTTGTTGGGTTTTTTCTAATTTGAGGTTATTATAAATCGAGCTGCTATAAATATTCATGTATGTTTTTTGTGTGAATGTAAGTTTTCATATTCTTTCAGAGCTGTTACAAGTAATATTATTTCTTTAAAATTTCAACTTTCAATTGTTCACTGCTAGTATCTAGAAATATGAGTGATTTTCGTGTCTTAAGCTAATGTCTTGTGACTTTGTTAAGTTCAATTGTCAGTTCTAGGAATTTCTTGCAAATTCCTTAGCATTTTCTATGTAGACAATCATGTCGTCTGCAAAGAGGAATAACTTTCTAATCTGGATAACTTTTATTTCCTTTTCTTACTTCACTGCACTGACTAAGAATTCTAGTACAATGTTGAATAGGAGTGATGAGAATGGACACCCTTGTCTTGTTCCTGATCTTACAGGGGAAGAATTTTGTCTTTCAATGTTGTCCATAATGTTAGCTGTAGGCTTTTTGTAGATATCCTTTATCAGGTGAAGAAGTTCCCTTCTATTCTTAACTTGCCGAGAGTTTATATTATGAATGGATATTGAATTTCTACAAATGCTTTTTCTGCATCACTTGACACTATCTTGTGTTTTCATTCTTTAGATTTTTAATGTAATGGATTATACTAATTGATTTTGAATATTTCATTCCTGGGATAAGCCCCATTTTGTCACAGCGAATTGTTCTTTTCATACCTCTGCTCTTTTTGCATCTTATTTTGGCTGTTATAATTTCTGTGATCTACCCAGAGTTTGGCTCTTAAAAGTATCAATGGCCTTCCTGGGCATCAAATCCCAGAGACAATTGAACTGAGAGTTCCCTGAGGTCCCTTTCTAGAGGGTATAGACAGTGCAATGTGCATGTAGCCAAGTCAAGAGCTTCCTGTAGCATAACAGGGCTCTTCTCAATGAGAGACCAGAAGATCTTGGCCATTTTAGGACTCCTGTACAACCGCATTCCCATTTGCTTCTGGTGGAATTTCTTCCCTGCATCTCATTCCCAAGACAGGGACTCCATATGGTTTTAAGTTCTAAATGACTAACCTAATAGACTAACCTATACTCATTCAATCATTTATTCAACAAATACTTATTGACAACTACTTGTATATCAGACATTCTGTTCAATGCTATGTAAGTAAAAGTATAGTTCCCACCTTCATGGAACTTATAGTTTGGCAGGGGAACCAGACACAATCAAATAGACACACAAATGCCAATAGGAAAGAGCACTGGTGGACCATTTCATGGCCATATATATATATATATTTATGTTTTAAAACCAGCTTTATTTCTTGAGCACATTTAAAAATATTCCAACTGTAGACAACTACAACATACCTTTGTTCTCAAATCAAAGTTCAGGAATAAAAGTCAATCTAGTTATTTTAATGAAGAGAATTGAATACAGGGAGTTGGTTCAATTGTTACTGCAGGACAAAGGCAAAAGGAAGCAATGTAGTAACAGAAGCAGTAACTGAAGACAGCCTCTAAACTCTGAGGCTTCGGGGAATGAAGGTGTTAGTGAAGTCCATTGAACTTTCAGCATGATGAACCTTAGTGACAAGGAGTGAAATTACATAATAAGAAAACTACATGGGCCAGGTGCCGTGGCTTACGCCTGCAATCCCAACACTTTGGGAGCCCAAGGTGGGTGGATGACTTGAGGTAAGGAGTTTGAGACTAGTCTGGCCGACATGGCTAAACCCCATTTCTACAAAAAACAAAAACAAAAACAAAAATTAGCTGAGCGTGGTGGCCTGTGCCTGTTATCCCAGCTACTTGGGAGGCTGAGGCAGGAGAATTGTTTAAACTTGGCTGGCAGAGGTTGCAGTAAGCTGAGATCATGGCATTGAACTCCAGCCTGGGCAACAGAATGAGACTCTGTCTCAAACACAAACAAACAACGACAACAACAACAACAGCATCAAAAAACCTACATGGGAAATAGAACATGATTTCGAGAGTCCCAACCTGGCAAAAGATGAGCACAGAAGAATGAGATTGGAACAGAAATACTATAGGTTAAGAACCAGCATAATGAGAACAATACAAATCTTATGTCCTTGCTATTTTGAAATATTCCATATTATTGTTAACTAAAATTTCTCTGCTGTACTATTAAATACTTGAACTTAATTCATCTGCATGGACTTTTGGACCAATATAGCAACTTCTCTTCATCCCCCTACCAATTTTTCCCAGCTCTGGTAGCCACCATTCTACTCTATGCCTTCATGAGATTAACTTTTCAGCTCCTACGTATGAATGAAAACAAGCAATATTTGCATTGCTGTGCCTTCCCTAGTTCGCTTAACATAATGACCTACAGTCCCATCGAAGTTGTTGCAAATGACGAGGTGCCATTTGTTTTACAGCTGAATCAAATCTCATTGTATATGCATACACCACATTTTCTTTATTAGAAAGTAAAAATGACACAGTTTTTAAAGAATCAGTCCCTGAATGGGCAGTTTAGGGATGTTGTTACCGTGTTATTCTTTCCTATTTCTCTTTTTATGTATGCACAAGAAGGAACTATGATAAAAATCTATATGCATATAAATCTACAGCTGCAGTAAGATAGAATGAAAATTCTAAGTGGTGAAAATAACCCAGCATAATGACAACAGGTACAGTGTTGAAGGCAATGCATTTGAAGAAGATATTTGAAGAAATCACATTGCCTGGTGGTACAATAAACTCTTTTGTGACTTACATTTTTGAGCTTAATCCGTTTGGGAACTTCACCATCTGAACTCTCTCTGATGCTTTTTAATATTCTCATACCCACACAGGTCTAAGTAAATTAGAATCTCTGGTAATGAGACCCAGGCATTAGCACTTGTAAGCTCTGTGGGCGATTTCAATCTAACTCAAACTTGAGGACCAGTGACATGGATCCTCACGTACAATCTGCCTAAATGGATTTCATAGATGCAGTGTGCAAATAAATTACAAATGAGCAGTGAAAAGCAAGATAAATGTGAAGTGCAGTAAATTCTCATTTAATGTCTTCAATAGGTTCTTGGAAACTACAATAGTAAGAAAAATTATGTATAATGAAACCAGATTTTTTTGCTCAACAACTTTATAGCTAAACAATTTTAAATGAAATGACATTATTTGAGGACCTCCTATAATTCATTCTTTTTTTTAATTATACTTTAAGTTCTCGGATACATGTGCAGAATGTGCAGGTTCGTTACATAGGTATATATGTGCCATGGTGGTTTGCTACACCCATCAACCTGTCATCTACATTAGGTATTTCTCCTAATGCTATCCCTCCCCTAGCCCCCCACTGCTTGACAGGACCCGGTGTGTGATGTTCCCCTCCCTGTGTCCATGTGTTCTCATTGTTCAACTCCCACTTATGAATGAGAAAATGCGGTGTTTGGTTTCCTGTTCTTGTGGTAGTTTGCTGAGGATGATGGTTTCCAGCTTCATCCATGTCCCTGCAAAGGACATGAACTCATCCTTTTTAATGGCTGCATAGTATTCCATGGTGTATACATGCCACATTTTCTTTATCCAGTCTATCATTGATGGGCATTTGGGTTGGTTCCAAGACTTTGCTGTTGTGAATAGTGCTGCAATAAACATACATGTGCATGTGCCTTTATAGTAGAATGATTTATAATCCTTTGAGCATATACCCAGTAATGGGATTGCTGGGTCAAATGGTATTTCTGGTTCTAGATCCTTGAGGAATCATCATGGCCATATATTATTCCTCTACATCACGGTCTTAAGTTAGGAATTATATCATATCACAATTTCATATAAATCCTGACTTTTAAGACCATGTACAGGGTAGAAGCACATGCTGGTTGCCTATAATATTGGGACTCCAACTTTCAGTTGACTTGATGATAAACTAAGAGGAAAATGATAGCTCCGTGACTACATGAGACAGACCCATTCACATGTGACTGCTCATTCTGCAGAACGTCTTCCGTTGACAGGATTTTCTGGAAGTAAAAAGACCAGGGACCTTGAGAAGCGGCAAGAAATGTGAGGGTGGCCTGGGGAAGTAAAAGGGGAAGTTTTCAGGCTAGTTGGACTCTGGAAATTCCAGTTCCTCCCACTTACTCATGCTGGGACCCCAAGTTGCTAAGTGACAGAGGAGGAGTAGGAGGAGTGGGAGGCAGAAAGTATGGTGAAAATGTACTTGGGAAAGGAGGATTGGTGATGTACCACCGGTATTTAACACAGAGTAGAAGCCAAACTAGGTCACCTAAGGATTTAGGTACAAGGATCCCTGAGCTTCCATGGGAGTAGCAGATTTCTTGAGTGTTGGGACTAGAAGCATCTCTAGGGGTCAAGTGGTCCAATCCCCTCATTTGAAAATAAACAAGTGAGACTGCAGGAGGGAAAGTGACCTCATCCTAGAGTCATCCAGCTAGTTACTGGCTGATTTGGCACACAAACGCAGAATTTTCAGTCCCAGGTACTTTTCTAACTCTACCTCTTATTGATGGAAGTTGAGATCTAAACGTAGGGATAGGGTTATAGAATCACAGAAGCATTAAAATCTCTCAACACGAATGGAGAAAGAAAAAAGTTGGGAAAGATAGCCATCCCTAATCTAAAGTTGGAAAGTTCAAATTGCATACATTTTTAATTGACAATATAATTTGTACAACCAATGTTAGCTGAGTACTTTCATGTGCCAGACAATTTTCTACGTGTTTTTCATGAGTCAGCTGGTTGAACCCTTTCAACCACTCTATGAAATAGGTGCTAGTATTATTTGTAGTTTATAGGTATGAAAACTAAGGCACATGGAAGTTAAGTAAGCTGCCTGAGGTTGCACAGCCGGTAAGTGGCAAAAGTGGAATTCAGAGATAGGCAATGTAATTTCAGAGCAACCCACTGAACTACATGCTAAAATGTTCAATGCAGGCAGAATACCAATTAGGTGCTCCCATCTTTATTCCTCATATAGAGAACTCTACAATTGCCAGGACAAAATCTGTTGCTACCACCATCAACTGGGTACCTGGACATCAGAAGACTTGAGCGTCCTGGTGTCTTGGAGGTAGGCTTAGGAATAAAAAACCCGTATGCTGTCTTTAAAAGGGAACGTTCTGGTTGTTCTAAAAACCACTCATACTGAAAAGAAAGCTGACTACTGACCCCAATCACCAGTGTTTTCTTCCCCCACTTACTCTACTGCCCTGGGCAATGTGCCAGGGTCTATAAAGCATATTCATTCCCAATTCTTTTATAATTTTGTTCTTCCATTGTTAGCCTTCTGAGTATTATCTAGTGCCCATAAAGCATATAAAATTAATTTCTGCTGCCTTACTTGACATTTATATTTGAGAGGCAACTCTGTGATGGGGCAGGGAGGTTGTCTGGAAAAATGCTAAGTTAATATCAAGTTGAGAGATGGGTACCAGCTTTTTTCGATTACACAGGGGCATGCGCCAATTCAATTATCTGATCATAACTGCCTGCAGTCAGTTGGGACAGCAACTCACTGCCCTGTCAAGGAATTACAGATAATCTGTCAGAAAGGCTTTCATCAAAGAAGATGGACTTGGAGAGCCTTCCTCCTGGTCTGTATGCCCACGTCCCTGTTGAGTTCAGATAAAACAACAGGTAGGTTCTCTATACTCCCTTCAACAAGGCCCGAGGAAAATAGAAAGTTCCAAAAAAGAAGCCACTAATAGCATCTGTAACCTCAATTTTCGCCAACTGTCATGATATGCTTCCTGTAGCCACCAGCTTGATTTTATTTGATAGAGATCAACATTACTGGTTTGTCCCTTCTGAGCTCACCCTGACTCATAGGGGTGGGCACAGGATGGTATGAAGGTGAAAGAGGTAATGGGGTTACACACTGGAATAGTCACCACAGGCAGTTGATATACCTGTGATACTTCCCATTTCCATTTTTTCCACATTGCAAAGTATTTTTGTATCAGTTGTTTACACATCTATTCACCAAACACTTATTGAATGCTTGCCATGTACCAGGTGGAGTACATATTCCCAAGCACACTCTTGGAATATGATAGTAATAAAAATAAAGAAGTTTGCCCTCATGAACTTACATACAGTAAAGGTTATCTCAAGGGCTTTTCATTATCATCTGTCAGGGAGGTTAGACCAAGATCCATTAGTCCAATTTTATGATTAAGGTAACAAAACTAAGGCTCAAAGGAGTTAAATGTTCTGTCGGAGGGTGCCCAGCTAGATAGTGGCAGAGCCCTGGAGAACCCAGATCAACTGCATCCCTGTCCATTACTCTTTCTACTGTACCAACTGAAACTACACAGTGAAGACTGGATGGAACCTTCTGAAATCATTTCAGTCATCACCCCTATCCTCCACTCGAAGCCTCCTAGGAGAATCATATGGCAAGAGAAGCGGAATCCACGTGTTTCCGAAGCATCTTTCCATTCCAGTGAATGATGTCTCTTACTGTTTTGAAGTTCTGTTATGCCTTTAATTTAAATTCCTTGTATTACAAGCTCAATACTCCCATCTTCTTTCATTCTCTCAGTGAAAGTGAAATGAGGCATCTTTTATGAACCTAAAGACGATTCCCCAAACTCCTCATCCTTAAACGATGGACATACGTTTAAATCCAGTCCTGAATTGTTCTTTCCCCGTTGGCAAGCAAAATGTAGGAGGGGTTAGTCATTTTCCCCCTATTTTCGTTCCTCTTACGTAGTTAAAATGACTGCCTTATTTATCAGACCAAAATTTAATGGCTAAAACAAGATTTAAGAAGTAACTCTGGAAGCAGTTGGTAAGTTCATGGGGGAGGCTCCATGATTTGTAATCAGAATGAGGTTTTGGCAAGCTTCAGTTCACTAAAACCATCTTTCAGAAACAAAAATGGAATAAGAAATGTTCAGAGCAGTTTTATCATGATGGAAAGAATGAGATTGGAAGTAAACACCAGAGTCAGTCTCAGCACTGCCATTTAATAGTTATCTCAGGCTGGTCACGTAAAACTTTCTGAGTATTCATCAACTTCATTGATTAAAAAGGCAATAATAATACCTTGACAGGTTTTTGTTAAAGAAAATGATAGAAAATTTGTAGAAGGGATTTCTCCATCCTAGAGTGTCCTGTAAACGTTACTTCTTAGTTATTTTTAGTGTTGTTAGTCGCAGAAGAAACTAAGGTATTATGCAAACACTGTTCTGTCACAGTGTCCTTTTTTTCTTTTTTCTTTCTTCTTTTTTTTTTTCTTGACACAGAGTTTCACTCTTTCCCTTAGGCTGCAGTGATTGCTGTGATCTCAGCTCACTACAAACTCCACCTCCTGGGTTCAAGCGATTCTTGTGTCTCAGCCTACCCAGTGGCTGGGATTACAGGCATGTGCCACCTGGCTAATTTTTGTATTTTTTTAGTAGAGACAGGGTTTTGTCATGTTGGCCATGCTGGTCTCAAACTCCTGGCCTCGAGTGATCTGCCCACTTCAGCCTCCCAAAGTGCTGGGATTACAGGTGTGAGCCACCGCTCCCAGCTCACAATGTCCTTTTATAAGCTATTCTATTCTAGTCTGTTTGCAGACTTTGTTTTTGTCTTGCATCTCCAGAGTGCTGAAATCATCTGCCCACGGTTCCTCCTTTTCCCATCCCTAATGTGAGAGTCATACCTGGCCCATTCCTCATGCAGAAAGCTATCAAAGCTCCAGCAGGTATCTCTACGACAGCAGAGATTGTTTTGTTTGCCATATATCCCTCGTACTGGAAACAGCGTCTTTCCTATAGCAGGTGCTCAAAAATATGTAGAAAGGATGAATAAATCTGTACTTAGCTTCAAGGCCTATGAGAGAAAGAGATCAGTAAGAATTTTGTGTAGAGAAAATGCAATAGTTGAGCCTTTGAATAGCATAGAGCTGTTGAGATTAATGCTATAAGAACCAAGGAAGGCCTTCTCTGACCAGGGCGGGGAATGTGGCTTTGGCTCTGAGGCAGAGAACCTGTGATGTCTGCTTAGTCCCAGTGTTCACCTGACTCCACTCCTTGTCCCAGAGTCCTGGAAACTGAACATCCATGATCATATGGCATCCTGACAGGCAATAACTGTAAGGGCTCAGATGCCTACTTGGCCAATCCTTTGCTGCACAGATAAGAAAGCTAAGGTGAAGAGAGGGCCACTAAGAAGTAGAGCAGAAACCGGGATCCAGACACCCAGATTCCCTTCTCCTTCCAGAGGAAACATTCCATTACTTGAAAACCGAATGCTTATTTTTTGCTTGGTGTTTTTGCCTTACTTCACCCTTTTCAGCTGTGGGAAAAGATACATTTCTTTTAAAACTTAGTGATGGTCTTGATTATAGGGGACTGCTTGATTGCTTAGAGATTAGTACCAAGGAATCATTGGGTTTCCTAACCATGTCCTGCTGTAAAATATTACTGGGACAATCTCCTCATCCAGCCCATGTGTGTTTTTCCTTCCCTCTTGAAATTGTCAAACTGACATAATTAACTTAGCTGTTAGCTAAATAAATCATTGGATCCTAGTGAGAATTTTTACAGAGATATCATTGCCCCCGCACCACACTGCAAGAAGGACTGTCAACACTACACGATAGATGTATGGCAAAGGATTCTGTTTGGGAGACAGCTCTCTCTTTCTCCCTTAGCATCAAATATGGCTGGCAGGCTAAAGAACAGATGTCAAGGAGTGCATGTGAGAAAACCACTAATTCCTTAGAGTGTTTTGATCACACATTGTTCATGGAGCCTGAAACAGCACAGGAACTTCAGGTTGAAAGTCCAGAGATGGACTTCGATTAGGGTGGACCTCAAATGAAGGTGTCAGTCTGTAGCCCTTTCAGCAGAGAACTCTGCTCTGAGACAGGGGGATGGACATATTAACCTGCAAGTGTTCCTGATTTCCTTTGTCATTCTGAAATACAGGAACACACTATTTCTGTTTCACTCCTACTTTAAGAATATTCAGGCCGGGCACGGCAGCTCACGCCTGTAATCCCAGCACCTTGGGAGGTTGTGGTGGGGAGATCACGAGGTCAGGAGTTCAAGACCAGCCAGGCCAAGATGGTGAATTCCCAACTCTACTAAAAATACAAAAAAATAAATAAATAAATAGCCGGGCGTGGTGGCTCTCGCCTGTCATCCCAGCTACTTGGGAGGCCAAGGCAGGAGAATTGCTTGAACCAGCAAGGTGGAGATTGCAAGTGAGCCAAGATCGCACCACTGCACTCTAGCTTGGGTGACAGAGCAAGACTCAGTCTCAGGGAAAAAAAAGATATTTATTTGTGAGCTCTTTAAGAACAAGGACATGTTCGCTCTCTTGGTCTGTGTAGCCCATGGTGGGGCCACCTGGTAAAAATATGGCAATGTTCTTTTGCTTTCCATTCCAACTTCTTTAGATTCCTGCAGAAAAAAAAGAAAGATTGTTCAAAGGCTAGAGATGTTTTAAAGGAGAGTCTTGTTAACAAGTGAAGCCTTATTTGAATCTCAACAGGTAACAAAACAGAGGCTGCAAAGTCAAGCCTGGGGTGGTCAGGAATTCAGAAGGTTGCTGCACCAGCCCCTCAGGAGATGGAATGCTGCTCCCGCACTCAGTTTAATTAGAAGCATGGCTAATGGCCAGAAACTTGGAAGACAGTTTATATATCCATGAATTAGGACCATGTTTACACCTCTATATTCAACCATAATGATTCGTTTAACCCAAGATCTCCTTAGTTGATTGTGATTGCTGTTGTTTTGATCTTTATAGTTATGAAGGAGAAAACCATATGCAAGCCTGTATATTCCAGCAGGGGCCCAGTCTGCCAGGTTTTTTGTTTGTTTGTTTGTTTGTTTTTAGACGGTGTCTTGCTTTGTTGCCCAGGCTGGCGTGCAGTGGTGCCATCTCAGCTCATTGCAACCTCCACCTCCTGGATTCAAGCAATTCTCCTGCCTCAGCCTCCTGAGTAGCTGACATTACAGGTGTGCGCCACCATGCTTGGCTAATTTTGTATTTTTAGTAGAGCTGGGGTTTTGCCATGTTGGCCAGGCTGGACTAGAACTCCTGACCTCAGGTGATCCGCCCACCTTGGCCTTCCAAAGTGCTGGGATTATAGGTGTGAGCCACCACACCAGGCCTGCTACCATGTTTTAACATAAATATTATTATGTTAAATATTTGTTTTAATCATCAGTCATCTTTTATTTCAGAACTATGAACTGGGTCCAATCAGTAGATTCACTATTAGCTGTCTCTGTCTACTGACAGGTGGCCCACATTGAAAATATCAGTGGTGACCATAACTCGTAGCCATAACACAATTTCTAATATTCCAAGGGATTTTGGGACCAGTGGCTCCTATGACAAAATTCCATGAAATCTAATTTGGTCATCTGAAAGAAGATTGCTTTAAGGTTCTCTAGAAATGCAAGGAAGGGATCTGGGAGGTGCCATGGGCAACAAGTCTCCCTCTGCTTTGCTTTCTGTAGTTACTTTGAGGAGGCTTTTCTGCCGATTCAAGGATTAGAGAGAGAGAGAGAGAGAAAGAGAGGCTAACTTGTTCCCTTGCCTTGTAATGGGGATGTCATCTCATAGGGGGCCATTACTAGGGGAGAGTGAGAGTAAACCTGTGTGGGTCTGTTAGGCCGTAGTAGAGACTGAGGGAGGGCACTGAGGAACCCCATGGACCATTCCTATGGCCCGAGCAGCTGCAGCAGCAGGCTTGCAGGAAGCACCTTGATTTAGGCATGGAGACAAATTACCCACACATCTGGGTATTTGCATTTCCCTGGACACTTTTACCCTGCTTCATGGATGCGATCTTCTTTGGTGAAGGCCAAGAAGACTCATAGTATATATTGTATAGTATATATTGTATAGTATTATCATAAGGTCCTTCTTTCAGGGCAATCAACTTCTTCATTCAAGAGGCTCTGTGTTGGTCAACTGTTTCATGTCTGGAACTTGAGTAAGGGATCATGACTTTCATTGTGGAGTCCAAGCCCAGCCTCTGTCTGCAGAGCTGCTGTTTGTAAGTTACTGAAGTCCAGTTGTACTTAAATGGGCTACCTAGCTCTTTTGGCACTGGTTACATCATGATGAGTTAGCCATCACTTAAAATCCCTGTAGTTGGCCAGGTGCGGTGGCTCACGCCTGTAATCCCAGCACTTTGGGAGGCCGAGGCGGGTGGATCACGAGGTCAGGAGATCGAGACCATCCTGGCTAACACGGTGAAACCCCGTCTCTACTAAAAATACAAAAAATTAGCCAGGCGTGGTGATGGATGCCTGTAGTTCCAGCTACTCGGGAGGCTGAGGCAGGAGAATGGCATGAACCCAGGAGGCGGAGCTTGCAGTGAGCCAAGATCGCACCGCTGTGCTCCAGCCTGGGCGACAGAGCGAGACTCCATCTCAGAAAAAAAAAAAAAAAAAAAGAAAAAAAAAAACTGTACTTGAGACCATTCTAATAACTATGCAGCCCATGCTGTCCATTGTGATAACCACATCTTCCTTGGTGATCAACATTATCCGTGTGATGAGTAAGAGTTACTATTTGACCTTTTCCATGCTGGGATTTCCCCAAATCCATTGAAATTGGGAAGCACACTTCCATAGCAGTGTGTCTCATCAGTACCCCACCTAAAGAAAACAACCTCTAAAGCTTTGATTAAAGATTCTGGCCTTTTCCTCACTGATGGACTGATTAATGTCTCAGGGAATGGAATGGTTTCAGATTACAGAATTAAGAAATTCATAGGCATCACGCAGTAATAAATCTACTCCACCATTTTCATCTCTCAAATTATTCAGATTCTTTATTTCTGCAGTAGACCAAAGAACTGTTGGCATATAGACTTTATTTTACTTGAGGCACCATTTAGTCCAGATCTCAATATATCAACCCAAAACATAATTGAAATCAAGCTCAGGTGTTAAGTCCTGCATATTGAATTCAGAATAAATGGTAAGTGAGCCTATATTAATACATTTATCCTAATCTTAAAAATATATTCTTTTCTTCTTAATCTAAGACACTCAGAAGCTATTCTTTTGCCTGGCATTCAGATGTACTTAATGCAAATTAGTAAGGGCGTGTAAGACTTCTGGCTTTGATTTGTTATTCACTCTTTGGAGTATGCTGGGATCTGTTTATAGCTATAGGTCAGGAGATACTTGTGGGTAATTGGGATGAGACATGAAGAGAATTGACTCATCAAAGGAGTTATAGGGCTTTCAGGCAAAGCTTAACAGACTTATCAAGTAAGGGAGAAGGAGAGTCCGCCTCTGCTGATGGTAACAGGAATGGCTCCAAATGTTGTTAGCGCTCCTATACAGCCTCGTCCAATTCTCAGCTTCCCAGCCACTCCTAACCATGCCCTCACTCTCACATACGACACCTCACGAGGTTGTGAATTCAACTGTTGTAAATTGGCAGCCCATAGGATCAAACTGTGAAATTGTTTTTATCGGAGCCCTGTGCCTGCAAGACATGAGAGATTCTTTTAACAAGGTCACAGAAAGCGCTTGAGCTTCCTTATGTGCCTTGAGCAAAGAATGTAGGAATTGGATCTGACCGTCTTCTTTCCTTATGCTACCCACAAGCAGCCACGCCCCTGTATCTTCCTTGATTTCCTCCCGTCATTTATGCTTTAGCAAAACAGTGTCCACTCAGTTTCCCAAAACCTTGCTGCAATGAGCACCGCATTCCAAGTAACCACAGGCAGTATTTCAATTCGTTGTTTGTGTGCTACAAGTCATGAATTGATAAATTATCACTATTCAATATTTTTATTGCTTTTTGTCCCAACTGGGCCTAATTCCCCAGTTTACCTATGCTCTGGGTAGCACTGACTGGTACTAATTTCTGTATTACTTAGAGTTTTGTTTACAAATAGCAAAAACTAAGTGTACTGAAATATTATGACATTTTTAGAAAGACTTATTGCAGAACACCAGAACATCCCACAAAGCCCCTTGCTCAATGGCTTGGGGTTTAATACTCTGCAGCCACCAGCTTGAAATTCTTTGTTTTATCTTTTAATTTGTGTGTTGCAGGGGACGTCCCATGAGTCAAGGGATCAGGTGCCGCGGACTTGGAGCTGTGGCTCACAGGTATTGAATGAATAAGCAATGTGGAATGCTGAGTGTTCAATCTTTTGGGTAGCCCCTGCATTCATCCAATCTGGAGAAATATTATTCTGTGGTCTAAGGAGGCTACAGTAGATCCACCTGTGCCTGGGGGCACACACGCTTCTGAACAGAAAGCAATCATGTTCTGCCAGCTCCATCATTCCTTCCCTTTGCAGGGTCATGCCTGAGGTTTTGGGGAAAAAAAAAAAAAAAAAAACCAAAGGAGTTTCTCCTGAGGGCCCCAGAGGAAGCATCTCCCCGGACACAGAACACCTATAGGGGTCTGGTGGAGGCTGCGGCCCTCAGTGCCTCCCAAGCCCCCCAAACATAAGTTTGTCTGCAGAAGTTCCCCTCTTCAAGTGCCCTGGAAGTGTATGACAATAAGCCTGGCCCGCTGGCTTTATTTTCATTTCCTGTTTGCCTTTCCCTATGTCCTCAAACCCCCTTTATCTCCAGGCAAACACGTATGTAGGCATCTAATGAACTAGTACAAACCCTGCTTTGTTTTGTTTTGTTTTGTTCTTTTTATTTTCAGGTTTCCCCATTCCTGCAAGTCTTTTTAACTTTTTCTGCGCGGGAAGTCCTAGTTCCTAGCTGAACTGCAAGTTCTTGTTCTCCTGAGAAGTCCAGCCCTATCCAGGAAGATCCCTGAGCTGGGGAAGCAAGGGAGGGGCATGTGGGGATGTAGTTAACTCTTTCGGGCCCTGCATGGGGAGGCCGTCCCCTCCCTGCCTCACAGTTATGCAGTTACCATTTCATTGTCACCAATCTGAGCTCAAGGTACAGATCTTGCCTTCCTTATTAAGGACGGTGATTTCCTCCAAGCTCAATCTCATTTTGTGGTGATGCTTAGGGATAAGACTAAGATGTCTCAATTCTTAAGCTTTTCCCAGATTCACACATACAAGATCCAGCCCCACATACTATTCCTAGAAACAAGAACGTTTTTGTTAACATAAAGCATAAATAGCAATTCGACTTTGGTTACTAATAATTGCATAAATATTTACATCAACTTGCAATAAATCACAATATGTAAAGAAGTACACGCATCCAGTTACATCCAAGTATCTTTCTGCCTCGTGGCTTCCTAACCAGGGATCAGAAACAAAGTAACCTTCATGGGACGCTGAACCTGAGTCAGGAACCAGCTTCCCTGGAGCTCTGGAAAAAGCTTCACTCTCTCCCCAGGCCTTGAGAGTGCCTTGGAGTAGAAGGTTATGGAGAGAGAGGCTGCTTTCCAGCCTTCTTCCCTCTCCTCTAGGTGTCAAACACCCTTGCTCTGATTACACTAGTTAACACTACTATTTTATTTATCTTGCTGCTTCCAGGAAGCTAACGTGTCTGCACTTTCTTCTTTTTGCAGAATGGGGCCAAGTCATTAATAAAAGAAAATCATTCTAGGATTTGCTATTTTAAATGTCCAAAAAATAAGAAGGGAGAAAAAAAGAGAAGATAATAGGAAGAAAGGAGAGAAAGAAAGAAAAAGGGGAAAAACGAAGAAATAAAATCTCCACAATAGACCGACTTCCAGAGTCTAAATCCTAGAACAATGTCCTGCCAATCAGAAATCCATTTCCCTGGTGGCTGAGCTCTTAACGACTATTCTCTCAGCTTATGTCTATTATTGCCTATATGTAGTGTAGGCTATTCAGTAATCTGAAGATTTCTTGTTAGCCAATTCTGGCTTTTTGCCAAGTAGTATTTTTTAAGGAAATCCACCCTGCTTTGTCCCTGAACACTTAAAAAAATTGAACAAAAAAATTTTTAAATAAGAAAATTATAAAACCAGATTGTTGTAAGCCCAGTTCTTTAGATACTAGAAAAAAATGAAATATGACGATGACTTAGCGTTTTCCACTGTCACCAGGTTTGATTGCTTTAAACGCTGGGCTTAGGGGTAGAAGAAATATCTTACTCATTTTTGTTTCCTTACTAGCGGCAAAGTATAGGCTCCTAATACATGCATAAAAGTGAACATTTTCAAAGTCTGTCTACTGCCTTTCATTTCCCATTGTCTCCTCTTCCATTCCCTCTCCTTATTTGGTAATTCAAGCCAGCCTGAACACCAGCCAATGCGGCAAAGAAATGGAGGGACAAGTAAGTGGCTGCTAGGTTATTTTCTTGGCTGGGTATCAAAAGCCTCATTTCCTGCCATGTCTCTGAGGGGGTGATGAAATTTGTTCCTGATTACTAGATCAGTATGAATCAGTTTGCTACACTGGAACTAATGGAGTAGAATCGAAGACAGGTGCGTTTGGGAAGGAAGGCTGGAGGAAGATATCTGGGCTCTTTGCATTTGTCTACTTGAGCTTTCATAACACAGTATCAGAGACCGGGTGGCTTAAACAACAGATTTGGAGGCTGGAAGTCCAAGAATAGGGAGTCAGCAGGATCAGATCCCAGTATGGGCACACTTCTTTCCAGATGGCTGCCTTCTCATTGTGCCTTCCCATGGTGCATACCTGGGGAGAGAGACAACCGTCTCTGGTGTCTCCTCCTATAAAGACATTAATCCTGTGGGGTCAGGACCCCACCCTTACAACCTCATTTAGCCTTAATTACTTTCTTAGATGCTCCGTTTCCAAGTATAGCTACACTTGGGGTTGAGGCTTCAGCATATAGATTTTGGGGGGATGCAAATACTCAGCCCAAAGCACCCCTGGACTCTAGGCATTTCGATGACCGGCATAAAGCATTTCTCACAAAGGGAGAAACAGCAGGAGTGTAGACATTTTTAAATTTTCAATTTTGTCTAGGAAGTTTAACTTCTTCAGTCACTGATGCCCTTGGAAATCAAACAAAAAATAAGAAAGAAAGGAACCGTTGATATGCAAGATTTTAGGCCTAATGCCTGATTTTCTTGCCTGTGTGTCCTAGCTCCTCTACATGCCCTGTGAATGAAGAGAATTTCTAGAACTGGAGCATTGACTCCAAATGGTATTGCTGCAAGCACTGAGGCCTAGAGGGCTTCCTTGCTGAGAGACCTGGGCAGGGGAAGAACATGAAGCCAGCTTCACCATGGGACACTCCGCCGCAGCTCAGCTCTCCATCCGGTACAGGGAAGATCCTGGTCACACCTTCTTCTCCTCCAGCTCTGCCATCATGACCGTGCCCCTTAACACATCCCATCTGCTCTTTCTTCAATGCTGCCCTTCAAAATAAGAGGGGCTTTAGACTCTCAAGGCTTAACTGTGGAATCTGGAATCAAACTGTGGATGATGCTGAAAATGCCTAGCAAGTTAAGAAACTTCCTCTGTGCAAAACCAAAACCAACTTAGCAAGTGCAGCCAGTCCCGACTCTTGTGCCTCAAGCAAGCTTCCTTCTTAGAAAACGCACATCGTGGTCAGGAGTGAAAGACAAAGCGATCTTGCTGTGACACCACAGAGCTCACCAACACTGCCTGAAGAACTGTCTCCTGAGGCCTGGCGGGTGGCTGGATGGTTTAGAGTTCCCAGGCTGGGAACTCAGACAAAGGAGCTGGCATAAATAGAAACTCTCACTACCTTGTCATTAATCTTCTTTGCCCAGCATCAGACAAACATTCCATCACCTGTGGAAAGGCAAGGCTCCATAACGGAGGAAGCAGAGAACTGGAGAAACTGGACAGACAGACACAAGAGAGAGGGGCCTGAGATGAACAGCAAAATGTTTCTACCTTTTCTACCTTTTATGGTTTTACTCAATTCTTCATGTAACATGTATTAATTGAGCACCTATGAGCATTGAACTAGATGCTGGGGAACAGTGGTGAGACCATAGGGATATATTCCTTGCCCTCAAGAAGCTCTCAGTCTAGTGGAAACACAGATACTTAAAAAATAAATGAATAAAAATTAAAGAAGTTTTACAGGCTGGGTAAAGTGGAGTGAAAAATCCCACATGAGGGTATTTGCAAGACCTGATTTAGCTTGAGAGGATCAAGGAAGGCCTCCATGAGGAAGTGGTCTTCTAAATTGTGACTGGGAGGTAGGTGCCTCTTTGCAGAGTGGGGATGGCACATTCCAGGCAGAGGCAGGGAAGATGGAAGGCCCTGAGGTGGGGAAGTGCTTGAGGTATTTGAGAAAGTGAAGAAAGACCAGCGTGGCTGGAGCGCAATGGTACTGAGGTTGGAGGGGCAGTCTGGCGTTGGATTATGCAAGACCTTGTGGGACGAGGTATTAATGTTAGGATTTTACCCTGAGCAAAATAGGGAGCAGTTGAAGGTTGTAAGGTGCTGAGAAATCACTTCCACTTTTCATTACAGGGAAGGACAAATGGAAGTGGAGCTGTTGGCACAATATAGGTGAGAGACGATGGTTACTTGTGAGGGAGCATGAGTATGGGAAGAAGTAAAGGCACCAAAGCCATTCTCTGGACGTAGAATCAATAGAATTTGGGTAAGAATTGGATATGACACGGGAGCAAGAAGGAGACATCAACAGCTTTTCCCAAAATAAATGGATAGTTGACGATATCATTTATTAAGATGAGAATAGAGCAGTTTGAGGAGGAAAATCAACAATTCACTGTTGAATATGTGAAAGTTGACTATGAGATGCATATGCAGTATCTAAGTGGAGATGTCAAGAAGACGGTTGGAAAAAACAGCTCTGGAAGTCAGAGAGGGGAGCTGGGCAGGAGGTGTGAAAGGCATTATCAGCATACAGATGATCCTTAAAGCCATGGGTTGGGTGAGATGACTCCCAAAGAGTGTGGACTTAGAAGAGAAGAAGATATAAGTCTAAACTGTAATAACTTCAATATTTAAATTAAAATGGAAAATACATGGTACAGTTACTCTCACTCTCTCTCCTTCATCTAGACAAATATTTCTAATGCGTTATAGCTCTCTTTCCTACTGGGCCAACATGCAGGATTTGAATCATTCTCAGCACAACACTACAGGAACCTCTGCCAATAGAATCAGTGTTGGCAAAAAGAGATAAAACCTGATTGACTTTCTGGCTTTTGTTCAAGGGTTATAGAAATTTTCTAAGAGTGAAGATTTCTTTTTAACATCAAAATATTTAAACAAGCCCACATAATGGTAGTTTTACTTTTATTTATTCAGCCAATAGACTATATTTATTTCTCATAAAATGCCATAGTAGCCTAGCGGTCCAAGGACCCCCAGCTGGGAATTGTTCTGTGCTGCGATTCTCAAAGTGTGGTCCCTGGAGCAGCAGCACTAGAATCACCCGGGAACTAGTTAGCAATGCAAATTCTCAGGCCCCATCCCAGACCCACTGAGTAAGAAACTGTGTTATAACAAGCCCCCCACATTTTTTTTTGTTTGTTTTTTTGAGACAGAGTCTCATTCTGTTGCCCAGGCTGGAGTGCAGTGGTGTGATCTCAGCTCACTGCAACCTGCTAGGTTCTAGTGATTATTCTACCTCAGTCTCCCCAGTAGCTGGGATTACAGACATGCACCACCATGCTCAGCTAACTTTGTATTTTTTGTAGAGATGGGGTTTCACTACTGGTTCAAGACCAGGCTGTTCTCGAACTCCTGACCTCAAGTGATCTACTGCCTCAGCCTCCCAAGGTGCTGGGACTACAGGCATAAGCCACAGCACCTGGCTTCTCCGGATAATATTGATGCAAGATAAAGCTTGAGAACTGCCACTCTAAAGGTTTCTAGAATTAACTGATTCATGTTGCTGCAGAGACAGTAGGCTGATTTCTTCAGTCTGACCATTTTAAATTCCATCAGGAACCATGTCTGGGTTTTGCAAACTTCACTCTTTTCTTAATGTCCATTAAACTTTCTGGGAAAATCAAATATACTTAATAAACATGTGATGAAAAAATTATTGACTGAATGAATAACTTTGGAGCTTGCTGGAGGATCTAAGTAGGGCATGAACAAGAGAGAACCTATGGCCATGAAGCTTCGTCTTTTCTACGAAGCATTTCTTGGTGACAAGGTCAAAAACAATTTTTCTATCCAACAATAACACTATGCAAATTATACTGTAATTTCATTTGATCATTAGACGTCCCTTGGTACCAGACTCATAGGGATGAAAAGGACACTGAGATGGCCACCTCATCATCCTGTGGGTAAACCGAGCCCTGGAAGTGAGGTGGTTTGCCCACTGGCACGCAGTCAGAAACAGCATGGAGTCCCCTAACTTGCCATGGCCTGTAGAACACAGTGATTGTGGAGCCAGACAGAACCCAAGTCCCCTGCTTATCAGTTTAGTGATCCTAAGCGAGTCTCCCTGGGTTTAAAGTTCTTTATCTGCAGAATGTGAATAAGAATACTCTGCTGACAGACTGCCGTAGAATTAATATGAGATACTGTGTGCCTTACACAATTCATATTAGTTTTTTGTCCCCACTGTGTGGGCTGAAAAAAAATGCCCCTTTCCACCCCCAAAAGACATCTGCATCCAATTCCTGGAACCTGTGAACGTTACCTATTTGGAAAAAGGATTTTTGCAGATGTGATTTAAGTTAAGGATCGTTATTTTCCCCCCAAAAGTTACAGATCTTGAAAGAAAGAGGCTAGCCTGGATTACCTGGGTAGGCCCTCAGTGCAATCACATATACACTTGCAAGACAGATACTCAGAGAAGACAAATACATGGAGGAGGAGGTGATGGAAGACTGGAGCAGAGACCGGACGATGCCGTCACAAGCCAGGAAGGCCGGGGAAGCCACCAAAGCCAGAAGAGGCAAGGAAAGATTCTCCCTAGAGCACCTGGAGGGAGCTCAACCCTGCCAGATTTTAGACGTCTCACCTCCCAAACAGAGAGGACAAGTTTCTGTTGTTTTAAGTCACCAAGTTTGTGACAATTTTGTTACAGCAGCCTCAAGAAACAAAGGCACCTAATAAAAACAGAGCAATAGGAAAACTTCCCAGAAATAGCGAAGTGGCTTTGAAGCCCCTTAATCTTCACTACTGTCTTTCATTTCTTTTATATTTTACCCCCAGAATGTCATGGCTGCTGTAAACTCAGAGATTAACTTCCAAACACAGTTAGTGGACTGCAAAGCGCCTCATGCCTTTAAAGAGAGAAGGCTGGAAGAGAAAAATGAACATCAGAGGAAGCTTGAATACGAGGACTGCCCCAGATGCCAAGCATACTCCTACCTAGCCCTCAGAGAATTTGTTCCCAGGACCAAACACCAGCAGCAGGATAAATGGGGTTAGTTGGAAATACATGGTCCCTCCACAGAGGAAGAGGCTGAGGGAAACACCCACCATAAATTGTGTGTAGCTATCAGAAGAATGGCTGGAATCTCTTGAAGTCTAGGATGAATGGATTAAAGAGGGAATCACAGATGGCATTATTTGGAACTTTGGAAGGCTCCCATAGTAGGGGGTTGGTAAGAGGCTAGGGTGGAAGGAAAGGTGGACGTGGGAGAAGGAATTCTACTTCCCAGCTCAAAGGAAATACGTCTGGGGGGCCTTGGAGGCAGTATGAAGACCAAACTGCCAACCCAAGGTGGAAGATAAGCAGGTTGATCTTTTGGGCTGATCCTTTGCTCATTCATTCATCTGAAGCATGCTCTGTAGTCAGTGTAAGTTTTTAAGCACAATACACTGGATGTCTGTCTATGAATTTCTTGAATCTTCAAGATCAATATTTTAAATACATTGTCGTATCTCCTACTTCTTTATTATATTCTTTTTGAAAACACGTCATTTTCTATATCACAACAGTGGAAAGGATTCCTCAGCTAACTCCAAGACTTTTCTCTCTCTTTCCTCAAAAACTATCCAGGAATCTTGCCAGGTCAACTGGATTGCATCATATCTATACATATATACCCCTTGGTCTTTCCATCCTATAAATGGCAGTCTTTCATGTCCCTTGTTCAGGAAAGAAAGCAATCAGAATTTGTGGAGAAATATAGCACCCCAGGCCCTTGAGTGTCTTCCTAGAGAATGAGTCTCCCTATCATCTTACGATTATTTCTTTCTCGAGTGCAATTGTTTAAGGCTGAAATATTTTTGTCTGTATGTTTTGTGGTTCTCCTGCTGCTCCTGGTTTCTGTCTCTGCCTTAAATTTGCTGGGGGTGCCTGCCCTCCACACTTACACAACATGCACAGACTTTGAATAGCCTGACCTCTACTATTTTGTCTTTTGCTTTTTTTTTTTTCTAGTGCATAATGCTAGGTCAGCAAGAGATGTATCTGGTTTGCTTCTTGCATCATTAAGGCTACTGTCTCTTTCTTCCCAAAATATTCTGTTTTGGTAATTAAGTAGATATTTGGCCTCATACCCACTTTAAAGAATGGAAATGAAAGCCCAAGGAAGTAAAAATTATTTGTTTAAGATCATTTAATGAAAATCAGTGATAGAATTTCAGGAATTTGAGCTCTAGCTGTTACACTCCTCATTGATATCTTCTGCTAGGAACACCAGGGTACAAAGTCTTTGTTAAATATAATTCTGCCTAAAATATTTAGATCTGACACCAGCCAAAGAACTTGACTCACACCAGGGAATGGCAATGCCTGTAATATGAAGTTGTTTAGGAGGTACCCAACACCAGTGAGTTGATTACATTCTGTTCTTGTTGGGTTATATGAGTAGCGGTGGGGTTACAGCTGGGGCGAGAGAGGCAGGAGGGACAGAGTGTAAGACATGTGAGAGTGGACAGAAGGAGTTTCTCTGACATGCTGCCCTGCTTAGCTAGTCTAGGATTGAATGCTGTTTACAGCCTTAGCCTCCTGCTTGAAATGGGCATTTAGGGGCTATTTAGTTTCTTCTCCAGCTCCAGGTGGAAATGTATGTAATACAGCCCAAATCTGTGTACATTTCTCTTTTTTAAAGACACCCTGTGAAGGAGATGCCATATCATGCTTGCTGATTCTGAGCAGTTCCCAACAACTCTATTATAAAGTGCTTCTGAGCCAGGCACCTTGGTGCATACCTGTAATCCCAGCTGCTTGGGAGGCTGAGATGGGGTGATCCTTGAGCCTAAGAGTTTGAGGCTGCGGTGAGCTATGATCACGCCACTGCACTCCAACCTGGGTGGCACAGCAAGATACCATCTCTTTAAAAAAAAAAAGGTGCTTCTGATGTCTTTCCTAAATATCTCTTGCTACAAGATACCCCCTTCTATTTTGCCTTCAGTGGAAATGAAAACAATCTACCTTCTGAAGACAGCAGGAAATACTTTTCACTCGACCCTCAGCTGCTTTATCTACCCTGTGATGGAAAGCCACAAGGCATTTTAATTATCCTGTTATCTCTTACACTTCTCAGCATGTTTTCTATGGAAGATTCAGCACTTTGAAGTTTTCCATATACTCTTTTTGGAAGCTCGCATTTCTATTCAGTGCTCCTAACACTCCTCTGGGTTTGTGACATGAGCTCTGCTTTGAAATCTGACTGCATTTCCTGGCCCCTGGCCTCTTCTCCGGCTCATCCTTGGTTTACAGAGTTTAGCAATGGTTGCTAGGCAGTCAGCCATCTCCCTTTTCAGCACCCACCAAGGCTGGACCCCTTAGTCCCTTGTCAGATGGTTGTGAATTAGGAACTTATTCCTCAAGATTTAGCTGCTTTTTGTGGCTGTTGGGACTGCTCAGGTACCACCATGCCTTTGTTCATGTTGTTGTCGCTGGATAAGCCCTCCTTTTCCTATGCCAACCTCAATCACACCCATCTGACATGTAGCTCAAGACCATGTAACTGTGACCCTGAGTAATCTCCATGTCCTCTGAATTCATCGTTACACCCTATAGTCTGTCATGGAATAATTCACTGTATTAGACTGGTGTTGTACTCAGATAGTTGGGGCAAGGTCAGGAAATGGGCTTCCCTTCTTGGGGCGATTCTGAATGGTCAGCAGGGATTGCATGGAATGCTGTGATGAGAAGCTTTCTGAGGCAGCATCCTAGCTCAGTGAGAATGTGCGGCATGACTGATTTACAGTATCTGCTTCAAGGACAAGCAGGGGCAAGGGCATACATGTACCATGTATTTGCCATCTTTGTGTTTTGGTCTTTCCAACAAAATTACATGGATAGTACATAACACGTATCTTTTGGATCTTCGTATGTTAAGTACAAGCAGGTACTCAGTAAATATGTATTGACTGTCTACTTGACATTTAGATGTTGGTGAGCACTGTCATTTAATGTCTTCAAGAGAATATGGCCCAGCAGAGTGACAGCACAGTGCTTTGCCAAACTATTCTGTCCCCGTGGAGTAAAGGAGTTCCTTATATAAGAAAGGAAATAGGCTGGGTGTTAAATGCATCTCACTAGTCTCTACTATAAGCATATGTGAACCACTCACTGACGCCATCATTCTTCTCCCAGATTTATTACAGTTGAATTTGTTTGCTAAGTTATTATTCCTTTGCCTAGATTCAGAGCCAAGTTGTTGTAAGCCCAACTTATCCAAATAAAATGTCATAAGGCTGTGCTTCAAATGCTTAAATTGTCATCAATATAAACATACTATAATTAGACAGTTCTCTCTGAACCATCCTTCTCTAGCAATGCTTTGCTTCAATTCTCCTACCTTCTCACTTTCTGCTTTCTCGTTTCCTTCTCTACTTCTAAGAAACTTCCACTTGCTCTTTTTCTGTCACTTAGCAACTCACTCCTAGCTCCTTCCTCTTCAATATTATCATCAATCCTGGAAAAATAATTATCAACACACAATCCTGCTTCCAATCTCTCTTTAGCATTTTCACAGACATAAGCAGCAATTGAGGGTGAAGCAGAACTGCCAACAGTTAGCAAGATGGCAGGAGATAAGAGTTAACTGTTGGCCAAATTCCCCAACTGAATGAACGAGTCAACATTGTTGAGCTCATTCTGTGCACAATTCTGTATCGAGCATTTTCAGGGAAATGAAAGAAAATGAGAAGCTGACTTCTACCCTTAGGAAACTTAACAGCCTAACCAGAGCCATAGAAGAAGCAGCACAGTTACTTCAAAAATTGTTGATATCGGGGCCGGGCGCAGTGGCTCATGGCTGTAATCTCAGCACTTTGGGAGGCCGAGGCGGGCGGATCACGAGGTCAGGAGATCGAGACCATCCTGGCTAACACGGTGAAACCCTGTCTCTACTAAAAATACAAAAAATTAGCCGGGCGTGGTGGTGGGCGCCTGTAGTCCCAGCTACTCCGGAAGCTGAGGCAGGAGAATGGCGTGAACCCAGGAGGCGGAGCTTGCAGTGAGCTCAGATTGCAACACTGCACTCCAGCCTGGGCGACAGAGCGAGACTCCATCTCAAAAAAAAAAAAAAAAAAAAAAAGGAAAAAAAAAGAATTGTTGATATATTTTCTAATGACAAAGGTCATTGTAGCTTAAAGTTTAGGAATCAGGCTCTGCTCTGGAATCAGACTGCCTGGCTTTGAAACCAACTGTGTCTGTCCCTGGCAAATTACTTAACCCTTTAGAGACTCAGTTAGGAAACAGAAATGATATTAGTGCCTACCTTATAAAGATATTGTGAGAACTAAATGAGATAATGCAAGCAAAATACATAGTCTTATAATGCTACGTATACTCAATAAATATTATTAGTAAATGAATTTTCATGGTAATCCAAATGACTGATTAGGACTTGTAAATCTATACAGTCAGCTATTATTAGTTTGGTGCAAAAGTAATTGTGGTTCTTGTCGTTCCTTTTAATGGCAATTACTGTTGCACCAACCTAATAGCAGCTAATGTTGATATTAGCCAACCAAATACAGGTGTGATCATTCTGTCCCATGCTGGAAATTAGCAGGAATATGGCTGCCATCAACCACAGCTGAACATCTATCTTAGGTTTGACTCTGAATTTATTCAGAACCCATACTTCCATAGGATACCCCAATACATTTAAAAGTAAAGCTCAAGATTAGGTACTCGGTCATCATCATTTCTGTAGTCCTCCTTTGTTCTCACTCTGGGGAGAACTCAGAGGTCCTTTAAATGAAGCGCCTGGCTGTCCAAATGAGGGGCTTTGTTCCTGGATCTGACTTGGAGGATTGGCTCAGCCAAGGGCACTCCTGGATGGAATGTGTGAGCTTGCATGATTGTACCTCCCTGGAGTGACAGAATTTGTATCTCTCTCTCTCTCTTTCTCTCTGAATATAAGAAATCTAGGTGGTATCTCCACATTTTTAAGCAAATGGAAGTTGTGAAGCTGCCAATAACCCTCAAAGCTCTCTCTCCTGGACAGGATGTGCTGCACCAAAGGGAAAGAAGGAATTAGTCAGAAACCACAAAGCAATTAATGGCCGAATCAACCCTAATGAAATATTGCCGAGTAGGCAATCCACTCCACTGCAGGTCAGTTGGGATGTCCACAGAAGAATGCACACTGCAGTTTCCTTGGTTGGCCAAAATGAATCAAAACCCAGCACCCCCATTTGCTGTGTGTCTGAGTGTGTGTGTGTGTGTGTGTGTGAGAGAGAGAGAGAGAGAGAAAGAGAGAGAGAGAGAAAAACAGAGAGAGAAGGAGAGAGAGAGAAGGAGGAGAGAGAGAGAAAATGAGTTTTCCATTTGCATATGTGAAATTGATTTTTCTCTAGTGGGTAAAACACCGTGTAACATCTTAGAATAACTAACAAAGGAGACTGTATCATCGTACTAAGAAAGGAAAGTCTAGAAAAATATTTGCTATCTGTAATGACTGGTTTAAACATCTGCCTGAATGAAGACAAAGAGTCAGACAAAAATACTCCCTTTAGCTGGGAGATTCTGACTCCCTACTGCCCCATGCAAGGAATCTGCTTGCAGGACCCCTTGGAATTGTCAGAGTCTCCTCCAGCAAAGTCTTATCCCTCCGTCTAGGCAGAAGAGATTGCCTGAGCAAGGGAAGATGCAAGAAAGCACATGCCACAGGAATGTGAGTCTTACTGCAGGCAAATAGCATGGGAACCCCCAAACAGCAGGCTCTGAGGCTTGTCTTCTGCTTCCTAAGGGGCAGGCTCCTCATCTCCAGACTCCGCTCCTCCCACCCTTCACTGCCAGGGTGTCCCTCAGGATGGCATCCCCTCTGATTTGTATTTGCTTGGTTCCACCATGCACGATGCACTTCCTTGATTTTGACAACAGAGCCTTTGACTCATTCTAGCCTTGTGTGTGTGGACATGCACGCATAAGCTGAGGAGACATATTTACATTTCATTGGCATACCTTTTATGATGTTGTCACCAAGCCGTGTTGTCTCCAGTTGTCAGCTCCAGCATCTGTTATGAAAAGCACACGTGGTAAGGCTGCCCCTCTATTTCATACATTACTTATTCTTCAATGGGCCAGAATGGGGAATCTTGACGTCTTAACATTATCAACCACAAACCCTGAAGTCTGAATATATTTACTAGGTGCTGTGACAAGAGCATTCAAGGAGGTTTTTTTTCCAGGGATGGAGATCAAGTGGCTTCCATTAATATCTATCATCTCCTCACAGCATCTCAAAGCTGCTGAAGAGAGACCTGTTGTAAGATGTCAGGACCGACATCAGGATAGTCTTTGGAATGTAAATCTCATTCTCTACTTACAACTCTTCTGTGACAGGGAAATTATGACATAGCAGATACCCAGCCCTTCAGAACAAGTGGAATTTGGGGAGAAAAAGTCTTTGGCCAAAGGGAACTGTCGGAAACAAATGAGGAATTAGAAGGACATAGAACACCGTTCCCTATGGGTAAGAGATTCTAGATCATGGCAGCAGATATGAAAAATGAAGACACCGAAGCCCAGAGAAGGCAATGACTAGCCAGCCGTTCACTCCTGTGTCGGCCCAGTATGTGGAAGTGAGGGTGTGGAGCAAGGGAGACAGAAGCTCACTGGCTAGAGTGACCCCACAGCATCCTTTGCATTGGACAGAAATATAATTCCTGTTCCAAAAAAAAAAAAGTTTTTTTTTTTCTTTAGATTCTGGGGTCTGCGTTAAACCCCAGAACAATTTACCTTGTTCTTCCCAGAAGCCTTGTTCAGCAAGAGGAGGGAGGCCGAAGGCACTGACCACTAGAGGGGGCGCTGCCTCCACCTGGCACAGACCGCGGGGTGGGGGGCGGGGAGGAAGGAGGACAGCCGCCAGGTGAAAGGCAGGGTCGCACTGGGTTGCACTGAAGTGTTGTTCTATCAAAGGCTTTCTGAACACAAGATATAACAAACATTAAACTCTATGTTTATGCCCAGAGATGGGAAGGGAACGTGGGAAAGAAAGACAATATGGAAACTCAGATACCTCTGGAAGAACTGCAAGTAAAGGCAGGGTGCTCCTCGAGGTGCCCCAGAATCCCCAGTGCTTGTTTTGGACAGGAAACGCTGAAGGAAGAGCATGCAGTTAACCTTCTGATGAGGCGTTTTAGAACAAGTGCATTCAGATCAGATCTGATGCAGAGCCAGCTCTGCAGGACAGCTCCCTGTGTCCCGACAGGCAATGCTGGTTATCCTTTATCCACCGGGTTAGAGCGTAGTAGCTAAGCAGAGGGTTCTGAAGGTTGTACCTTTTCCCGCTCTGCATAGCTGAGTGTGAGCAGGGAGAGATCATGTTCAGAGATGTCGCTAGCCTCTGTTTACCAGGAAGCAAAAGTGTCCCTCTTATTCCTGAGACTACTTCTAAGTTACATCTCAGTGATAAAATAACAAGAAACAAAATAAATGGGTCTCACTCCCACTGCAAACTACCTTCACCACAGATTATCCCCACTCTTAATGAGAGAGAGGAAAGATGGCGGGGGCGTAGGAACTGGAGTCCCAGTTATGTCTCCGCTAGGTGCCCACATGGCAATGCATGCCTCCCGTCTGGATTTCGGAGGCTCCCTGAGCACAGCCAGGGTGTTTGAGGGAGTTCAGGGTCCTCTTGCTGCAACACAGAGTCCATGGGATTGCTTTTGTGCGTCACAGGGAAAAGAGCCCTTCTTGTTGACAGACCCAGCCGTCATGTCCATGATGAATTGCATCTCTACGAGGGGACTGCTGTTGTGCTTTTCCCTTCTCTCAGAAGGTTCATCCCCAGGTCTCATGGCACTTTAGAAAATGAACTGCTATAATTCCACTCTGAGCACACAGCCCTCCACACCCAGGCCCCTTCACTCTAATATGGCTGCTGGTTTTGTCACTCAGGAGGCCAGCAACGGGTAGCCTTGATGGCTCCTCCCCATCAAGGGAGGCGCAGAAGCAAGGGAGGCGTTCCTGCTGGCTGCTTCTTAAAGAAGGACTGCTGATGCTGATATTCTAGGGAGCCAGGAGGAACTGCAAGCCCGAGGGAGTGTGGAGGGGGGCAGAGCCGGCTGCAGTCACAGAGGGACACAGCAGGACCTAGATCTGCTCCTGGAGCAGTACTTCCTCACTGGGCACCTGAACTCAATGCTATTTATTTTAGTTTTGGTGGTCCAATATCTCCAACTTTCTAGAACAGTTTGTCTCTGCCTCTCTCAAACTCACCAGATCATCCCCTGCTCTGAAAATAGAAAAAAGATGGTCCCTATGGCCGTAGGAGATTCATAATTTATCACTTCATGCTAATTCAATTTTATAATCATACATATGGTTTTCAGGTCATCTATGGCTGTGTGAAAAACTACTTTAAAACTTAATGGATTTAAAACTATAGCCAGTCTTTATGAGTCCTTTGTGGGTGAGGAGATTGAGCAGGATTTGGCTGGTCAATTGTTCTGCTGCATGTGACACTGGCTGGGGTCACTCAGTGGCGTTCATCTGGCAACTGGACTGGCCTGGAGCATCTCACGACTTCACTCATTCACCTGGTGCCTTGGTGGGACAGCTGGACTGCTGGGCTCACCTGCTCCTTTTGCCTCTCTTTGGGCCCCAAAATATCTCTCTAGCAATGTAATTGGATCTTTCACAGGGCAGCTCAGGGCCTGAAGACCAAGGCAGTCCCCGAAGTAGCATAGCATCACTTCCACCACACTCTGTTGGTCAAAGTAGCCACAGGCCACCTCAACTCAGAGGAGGGGAAATAGAGGCCATTACTCAATAGCAGGAGAGTCACATAATTTGAAGCCATCTTTAATCTGCCACCAAAGTCCACTTATGGATGGAAATGATTTATCTCTATAGACAAGGGGTGTTCTTTTTCTTCCAGGCACACTCCTAACGCTCCTAACAGAAACCTTTTCTTCAGTCCTGATGCGTGGGTGCCAATTCATCAGGAAGTTTTCCAAACCGTTTGAGGAGGTGTGGGTTATGCAGTGATCAGGGTATACACAAAACCAAACAACACTACCTTTAATACATATCAGAATTGACAGTAATTCTTCTATGCTTTTCCCCTATGTGGGTCACCCAGATGACCTTATCTCAGGTTACAAATTGCATTTGGTAATAATAAGTGTTTGCTTTGCATATCTAGCATGTAGAATTAACTCCCCTTTGGAGAGTTCCATACGGCCTGGCCACTGACCCAAGAGGATCAGTGTTTTTCGAAGACAGGATTCTCTAGTTTTCCTTTTAACTCTCTCAGTGTATGTTGACTGAGCATGCAGTACATGATGGTTATGGTGTATGATTTTCTTTACATACACTTATTCTGGTATCTTTCAGGGCTTTGAGTGACCTTTGGTTCACTGCAGGCGAACCCAGGATATCAGTACAGGTAGACAACACGCCAGGGCAGAACCCGAGGCCCCAGACTGTAGGAACTGTTTGGCAAAAATGTGAATCTCAGCAACTGAACTACCCTGGCAGATGGCAAGAGGAGATTCTGTCTCATAATTCAAGCACCAGAAAGTACTACTCTTTAGACCAGATGCACCTAGAGAAAGTTTCTGACAGGTGTACCTTGCTTGCCGTGGAAATGCAGAAGGCTTGTCTCTCGCAGGTTTGGGAATGTCTCCTTGAGGGCATTTGGGCTGGTTTCAAGCTGTCGCGTGACATGGCCCATGGGTATCCTTGGCAGTTCCATTCTAAGTACTTCCAAAGTTCTCTGACAAGGCTAAAAACTCCTCATTCAACCAAAGATTCTTGCACATTATTTAAATAGGATGCAAATTCATGGTCTGCTCTGAGCCCTGGCAGCTTTCAATTTTTATATTTTCAGAACGGTGAGGCCTGCCATCAGTTCACTTGAAGTTCAGTCCAAGATGTGCCTGTCCCTGACATTTGTTCATTCTTTATGAAGGTAACATTTTGAAGAATTTAAAAAGAAGTCATCTTTGTACTCCATTCCCTACCACCCTCCAAAACAAATTTTAAAAAATATCAGACATTTGTTGCATGCATAATAGCTGGAACGTGACTAACTTCTTTCCCACTGCCTGAATTTCCAAGTTGGATTCTATAATCCCTCTCTTTGGCAATTCATGGTCTGTTTCTTTTCTGAGATTTCGGTGATAGGAACTGCCTCTTTGACCCAAGGGATTAGGCTCATAAGAGCATGAGCAGATTCTGTCAGATGGTTGAGCCTGGCTGCTGTTGGGTTGAATGGCAGGGGATCAAGCCCGCCAGTGGCAACGCAGAGAGTGAGTGCAGAGGGAGGGACGATTCTTCCCTTTGTGCTCCTTCCCTCCTGTCACAGTGTGAGTCCTGAGCCCATTCACTCACAAGCTGAGCACATAGCTTAGAGCTGACAGAAGCCCCACCTTCTTTGCACCTGGGATCTGTGGGGAAGGGAGGCTTGCCTGAAAGACAAAACCACAGGCCGAGGAGCAGAGAAAGGATGGACTCAGGGAAGTACTGTGTGGGTGGTATTTCCTCTCCGCAGGCTGCAGGTGCCTCTCAGGCTCTTCCAATTCAGCGTGTGTGTGTGTGTGTGTGTGTGTGTGTGTGTGTGTATATACAGAAAAAGCATATATATATCTATATGACTGTATATATACATAAATATATATATATATGCTCTGTCTATACATACTGTGTGTGTTTATGTAGATATATACACATACATACACTTTCCATATTATGGCTAGTCCAGAGAGAAAGAAAAGAGAAAGGGAAAAGGAAAATAAAGAAGTGAGAAAGGAAAGAAAAAGAAGGAAAAAGTATATAGAAGGTGTGGTGTGGCATACCAGTAACTGTTCCTCCAAAGCTCCAACATCTCTTTGCCCTTTCTTCCTGGATACGCGTCCATCCCACCGGAAACTACATTTCCCAGCCTTTCCGGTGGTGAGGCAGGGCCTTGTGACTCGACTCTCACCAATGGAGGTGAGTGGAATTGACATGTGCAGTTCTGGCTTTGCCTGCCCCAATCAAAACCAGTGCCTTTGGAGTTTCTCCTCGTGCTCCTTGTTTTCTGGAATGCTGACTGTGTTAGCTCAGCTTGGGCCACCAAGAAGTATGAAAGGAAAGAAACCTGGGTCCCTGAGTGAGCTTGTGGAGCAAAAGAGCTGCTCTGCTAGCCAAGACTGGCACTAGACTGCTCATGAGAAAGAAAGAAACCATCATATTTAAGTTAATTGTATTTTAGTGTCTCTTTATTGCAGCACAGAAGGCTATGATCTGTAAAGAAGGGAAGAGGAAGAGGAAAAACTGAGCACTTACGAAAAGGGATTTTAATGTAGTGACACATAGTTCAGTGTCTGTGGATGACACTAAAAAACAGAGAGAATAAGAGAAAATGAGTTGGTAACATGGAGGACAATTGATGAGAGCGCAGCTGCTGGAGGGTGCTGGGGAAATGTTGAGACTGCTGCCCACTTCCCCCAGGCCTTACCTGACCACCATGCCGTCTCCTACAATGCTTTTAGGTTATTAGATCTTCCATGTTTACCTGAATGTCTCAAAACGATGAAGATGACCAAGGTAGAGGCATAGGTGTTGGTAAAGTAACAGTGTGATAATCTACTGTAATGATGCTCCAGTGGAACAGGTGGCTTACAAAGCAACGAACGCCCATCTCTGAGTGTGCTCAAGAGAGGTTGCACGACCACTTGTTGTGGATGATCCCTATGTTGACTGGGCAGGCAGAGGTTGCAGTGAGCTGAAATCGCGCCACTGCACTCCAGCCTGGCGACAGAGCGAGACTCCATCTCAAAAAATAAAAAGAATAATTTCTAAAGTCGTATCCAACTTGAATAATCTCCAGAAAACGTTTGAGTCAGGAAAGTTGAGTAACTTCTTTTTTTTGAAACAGAGTCTTGCTCTGTCGCCCAGGCTGGAGTGCAGTGGCGTGATCTTGGCTCACGGCAAGGTCCGCCTCCCGGGTTCACGCCATTCTCCTGCCTCATCCTCCTGAGTAGCTGGGACTACAGGCGCCCGCCACCATGCCCGGCTAATTTTTTGTATTTTTAGTAGAGACGGGGTTTCACCGTGTTAGCCAGGAAGGTCTCGATCTCCTGACCTCGTGATCTGTCCATCTCGGCCTCCCAAAGTGCTGGGATTACGGGCGTGGGCCAGAAAGTTGAGTAACTTCTTAAAGGCTACGTGAATTATTTTCATTTCACATCACTATTCACTTGAACAGTGAGCTTTACACACTGATCAGCTCTTACGCTTGCTCTTTAAACATCCCCAATAACTGGCTGCAACTTTCTTTTTTCCCCACGTAAAACATAAGCTCACCATGAGCTGTCTTTTCCCTATATCCTGTACCAGAATACTAGTTTCATGGTTTCGCATTCAGTGGCAACCTCAGATATGCTACCTGACAGGGTAAGGCCAGCTGCTAAGCCTATGCAGTATGCTTTTAGACTTGTTGGGAGGTCCCCACTCATGAAAATATATTTCTCACCAGCAGAATCACAGATACCTGAAATTCAGCCATGGAGAGGAAAATCTCTATCTGTGGCTCTTGATCCCATAGCCATCTTTGTGCCTGCTGCTGATATATGAGAAACACAAGGCAGCCCCTCTGTGGTCTTTATTTTCTTCACCCCATGACTTCCAAGCACATTCATCTCCCAGACCAGTACACGACGAAGAGCTGATGGGAATGTGTGGCCAAGAGAGCCAGCTGGCTGCTTGGCTTGGCCAGACCTCCCTTTCCTTACCTAGAGCTGCTCTGGGCCCTGGATCCCCACACATAATCTTTTACCTCTCGGTGTTCGACCAGTTGGCCAGGCCGGCGCTCCTTGTTCCTTTTATGCACAGGTCATCCGAGGAGAAAGGGGACTCAGGACAGGTAGTTTTTTGGGGGGGGAGGAAAGGGGGGGGTTAGACTGGATATGAAACAAGAGACTGTCTGGAAGATCAGGCATTGATGGAGGACCTGAATGACTTGCGATAGCAGAAGGTCACCTGGCAATTGACAGAGGGTGAGGGTGGGAGGCCGCAGGGAAAGTAAAAGAGGAGAAAGATGGTAAGCAATTCACTGGGATGTGCCTCAATATGGATACTAGGATTCAAACTTAGAAATGTCTATTTATACATTTTTAGGGCACTTTTGACTTTCTGTCATGACATTCTTGAGTCTTCAAAGCTGGAAGTTTCCTGACATGAGAGGAGGATTTGGTTTTATTCTCAGCCTCTCAAGATAATACAAAACTTTGATTTTATGTTAGGCTGTCACCTGCCTTGCGCAGAGAAATAGGCAAGAAATACATTCCTGTTAAAAAAAAAAAAGATTATAGCTTGCTTAGAGAAGAAGGGAAGAGAAGAGAAGATGAGGAATCACAGCAGAATCCTGCATGTAAAGCGGGGTGGTGCGGGGGGGAGAGACGAAGAGGCTGGCAGAAAAAAAAAAAAGAAAGAAAAAGAAAAAAATAAAGAGCCTGATCCTTCTCAGGATCTAGGCTGACAATCCACAGTCATAATGCACCTTAAGGGTTAATGTGCAAATCTGGGTGTTGTACTGAAGAGGCTGAATTGAATGCATGGGACTCTCGCGAGCTTGGTTCTGAAACTTGGCTCACTGGGGTTGGCTTATTACTGAGAAGGTGTTGAGAAGTCTGGCAGAACATCTGCCTGACAATTTTTAAGTCCATGCTTCAACTTTCGATCACCCACTTGACTATGAACTCCTTGAGGGAGAAGATGGAGGACATGTCTGTTGATTTTGTCCTCAGTGCTTGGCTTGATATCTTGAACATGGTAGAAGCTCAAGGCAGGGCGAGTGCTACTTACCAAACATTTGCTCTTAGCTGCTCATGTTTCCCAGCCTCCATGTTGTTAGGTGGTGCCATGTGACTAATCCGATCAACCAGCTGGGGAGCAGAAGGGGTGAGTGTCACTTCTAGGTTGAAGCCTAACAGAGCTGATGAGAGACCCTCCACCACCAACTCTTCCCTTGCACACCAGAAGGTCGTGTGCTCCAGGCCTGCGAAGCTGTGAGATGGGGTATGGAGCGTTGCCCTCCCACTAACTCATGCTGGAAATGTAGCCTAAGTGACAAATAAGCGTTTGTTGTTCTGAATGTTTGCCACTTTGGAGTTATTTGTTACTGCAGGATAATTTAAATGATCCTGACTGCTAGAGTATTCAATAGATTTTGTTCGAAAATGAATGAATGAATGAATGAATGAATGAATGGGCTAAGCTGATAAATGTAGAGCAACGGATAGGATTTCCCATTTGGAAACCCCACAGCTTTTTACCTTTTTTTTCCCATCAAGGTCTTAGTTCTTTGGGAATTAACACCATTCTGTCTTCCCTAACAATACCATGAGGTCTTTTGGGGAAGGAAGTAAATGTTGGATATAATAAATTACACCAAACCCTATTGAACATCAATCATGTTTTAGACACTGCATTAGAACTGGAAACACAAAAGTGGATAAAACATGCCCTTGGAGGATTCCCAATCTAGAAGGGGAGGTGGATCAATAGCCAATTCATTACAATAAGTACTATGCCAGCTGTCCAGACCAGACAGCTGCACTACCAACAGCAGAGACAGCCTAATGCAGGCTGGGAACTTCAGGCCAAGAGGGTTGCATATGGCAAGTCACAGAGATAAGAAAGAGCAGGGCATGTTCAAGAAACTGAAAATGGTTTTAGAGAACAGGTTACAGGAGAGAGGTGGCAAAAAGGGTTCTAAAAGCCTAAGCAGAGGCCAGGTCGTGAAGACCTGTTGTGCCTCATTGTGGAATTGGGCCTGCATTAGGTAGATATGTCTTGTAAGGTATGTGGAGAGCATGGTGTCCCCACTAGTCAGAAACTGTTATAAAACCATTAGGTTGGGTGTGCTGCCGCACACCTGTAGTCCCAACACTTTGGGAGGCAGAGGCAGGTGGATCACTTGGGGCCAAGAGTTTGAGACCAGCCTGGGGTACACAGTGAGATCCTGTCTCTACAAAAACATGTAGAACAGTTAGCCAGGCATGGTGGCATGCATCTGTGGTCCCAGCTACTCCAGATGCTGAGGCAGGAGGATCACTTGAGCTCGGGAGGTCGAGGCTGTAGTGAGCTACGATGGTGCCACTGCACTCCACTCTGCGGTGACAGAGTGAGACCTGATCTCTGAATAAATAAATAACTAAAATCATTTAACCTCTGTGTGTTGGTGACAGAGAGCTATTGAGATATTTGACTCAGGGGAGTAGCATGCTGGAATTTTCACCTTAGAAAGCTCATGTGGACAGTGGTGTGGAGCACGGATTGAGGGAGAGAGAGAGCGGAGGCAGCCCCAGTCAGCAGGAGGTCATGTGGCCTCACCAAGTGATGAGGATGCTCTTTGGACCCAGCTGCCTGAGGTTTGGAGCCTTCCATCCCCATCATGGCAATCTGTCTTGAGCTTACCTCCCCTAACAAACATACTGATTTAGCATGAGCCAAATCCGTATCCCATCTGCCTCTGGGTCCGAGCACCCTTTGGGAAGCTCCTTGGCATTTCTCTAGGAGGCTGGCAGAGGTCTTCCCTGGGGCCTTGGATGGTCTCAACATCCCCAGACTGCCTGCTTCATACCAGACATTTGAAGGAGCTCTTAATATATCCTGGTATTTTTCCAAAGTCTTTCTTTCCCTGCTTCTATTCTGTATGCTCAAGATAAAACATACAACCATCTTAATAGACAGCAAAATTTCACTTCTGGTATAGTTTGAATTGAATTGTTTTGCAAGTCTTTTACAAAGGGTTTTGAACGCATAGGGCAATTGGTACTACATACATTTATGTAGTATTTTCTTGTTTGTTTTATATCAGGGTAAAAGTGACTTTCTGTGACAAATTGGGTAGCTTTCCATCTTTTCTCTATTTTTACTGCATAGTGAATACAAAAATAAATTCCAGATGGATTAAATAATTAAATCGTTGCATTCCTCAGATAAACTCATTGAACTGGATTCTTCTTTTAACTTACTGCATGCCTGAATTAGAGTCATGAGAAAGTCAGAGGATTCTCTCCTGGACAGATACATTTTTGGGGGGATGTGTTTTGGAGGGGTATGAGAAGAAGTTAACAAAGGTATGACGTAATGTGCACAGCTTCAGTGGGTACTTCGGGGGCAGGTAATAACATTAGAAGTGACAAAACAGAACCTCTCTCTATGTGTGCACATTTGTGCCCATCCAGCATGGCTCAGCGATGCTGGACATGGATTCAGCCTGCTTCACAGATTTACCTCTAGAAGAAAAACCCAAAATGAGAGGAAAAAAAAAAACAAAACCTGCCTTTATCCCATGTCTTTGATCAGCCTTAGGGCTGGAGCTAGGTCAGGCCTGAGAACGCTTCCGCCTCCTTCTCCTTCCCTAAAGATGGCAATGTGACAGCCTCCAGAGTTCAGTTTGGCAAAACCCCTCCTTCCCAGCATCATGCCCTGACAACCTGGCTCTGTCCTCCAGCCATTGCCATGGAGAGACACAGATCAGGCCCTTTGGAGAGGGAGGGCTTGGAGCCAAGGCATTTATGCCCCCCAGGGCTCCCTTCTGTCATCCCTCCTGCTCTGCGCGGCAACAGCACTGCTCTGCGCCCACTGCCTGTGGGCATGGCCTCCCTAATTTGACATTGGGGGCTCCTCGCATTGGTTTTCATGGGGGGTTGAGGCTGGCAGCAGGTAGTGTCCAGGAGGATGCTGATGCTGGAAGGCTGGAGACGTGTAGGAGATGGGGTGTCACTTGCAGTCTCTGCCAGAAGCCCAGTCAGCAGGTCTATGGCTCGCCAACGGCAGCCACGTGTGAGAACCAGCAGAAAGGCGGAAGGTGGGTTGGCAAGAACCAAGGAGGCAGCTTACAGATAAAAACCACTGACATCAGGGAGCCTTGTACATTGTACAAAGCACTTTTCCATTTGTCATCTAACAACCCTGGGACGCGGGCAAGCGAGGCAGACATAATTAATCTCACTTTACAGATGATGAAATGGAGGCTCAAAAAAAATCCCAGCTGAATAGGAGGTAGAGCTGGGAGTTGAACCCTGATCTTCTGACTCAAATTTTCATGCTCCATTGTGCTAAGCTCCTGCCCCTTTTCTTTCTATTCTTTCCCAAGTAGCCTACTTCTTTCTTGAAATCCACATTCCCCCAGGTGAGAAAGTCCAGGCTCTTCTCTTCTCTGACCCTCCCTTTTCTTGCACATACCTTTTCCCAGTGTGATCAGAAAATTATTCATACTAAAATGTGCATGGTTTTGCAGTGTTATTCCAATCAGAAATATTTACATTGTAACTAGCAAAGAAAAAGCCTTACATGAAAAGAATGAGACACTAATGAGAAAGCTTTAAGCATTAAAAAGCATAATTTTGGACCAGGCAATGGCTCATGCCTATAATCCCAGCACTTTGCAAAGCCAAGGTGGGTGGATCGCTTGAATCGGAGTTTGAGAACAGCCTAGATAATATGGCAAAACCCCATATCTACAAAAAATACAAAAATTAGCCAGGTGTGGTGGTGTGTGCTCACAGTTCCAGCTACTAGGGAGGTTGAGGTGGGAGGATCACTTGAGCCTGGGAAGTGGAGGCTGCAGTAAGTGGTGAGGGTGCCACTGTACTCTAGACTGGGCACCACAGTGAGACCCTATCAAAAAGAGAGAAGGAAGGAAGGAAGGAAGGAAGGAAGGAAGGAAGGAAGGAAGGAAGGAAGGGGAAGGAAGGAAGGAAGGAAAGAAAGAAAGAGAAAGAAAGAGAGAAAGGGGGAAGGAAAGAAGGAAGGAAGGAGAAAGAAAGAAAGGAAGGAAGGAAGGAAGGAAGGAAGGAAGGAAGGAAGGAAGGAAGAAAAAGAAAGAAAGAAAAGAAAAGAAAGAAAGAAAGAAGAAAGAAAAAGAAAGAAAAGAAAGAAAGAAAGAAAGAAAGAAAGAGCGAGCTTTTGAGGGAACAGGGTCTTATGGTTCCTCCCAGACCAGGCCCAGTTTAATTGCTTCCCAGGCTGACCCAGAGCTACTCTCCATCTTCATCAGGGATCAAACAAGGGGTAGAGCCAGAAAGTTAGGACAGAAAGGAAAGAAAGTTCCCATTGCTGCACAATCAAGCTTGCCAAGATATTAGGAGTTTGCTCTACAGCTCCCGGGGCACTTCCTGACTAGAGAAGTCCAGTCCAGGCGCGCAGTGTGCTTCACTCTGCTCTCTGCCCTGTCTTCTCACCTCAAAAACCAAGGTTCAGAGAGCCTCCCCAGAAGCCGAGTCCGACTAGGGGGAGTGGCTCATCACCAGAGCTGAGCCCAGATCTGCACGGCATGGCCATTTCTACTCCAGCTCGGGCCCTTCACGCACCACTGTGCCCACAGTTATCTGGCCTCAGAGGCTGGGGATGCTGAGCCAGAGGAATTGCAGAGGGCATGCTGGCTTTGGGATCGATTCCTTACCCTGGGTGGTGATGGTGAAGGATATACTGGCAGAACTTCGCTTGGAAGACAACAGCGACCTGCTTCTTTGAAAGCTATCCCCTCTGTGTGTGTGCTGTGTTTGTAAATGTGCTAAATTCAATGCCTCAGCAAAAGGTCCTGAGCATGCAACAGAAGAATAAACATGAAAAGGTCTCCCTGAGTGGTCTTTCTGTTGGTGAGGGGCTGCCTCTGGTTCCTGCCAGGCTTGTGGGCTGTCCTGCCTGGACTGTGTCCTGTTCTGTAGAAAAAGGGGAGGGAGCAGCAAGATACCAAATATATATTCTGGGCAACAACTTTCAAATGATTTAATGTGTTCCAAATGCAGGGCTGCTGTGGAGGGCCTGTGTTTTATGACATGAGGCTATTTATTACAGGTTTGTGTTACGGGCCAATCATTTCCTGCTCCAAAATAACAAAGTGGGCTTGACCCAGGCACCCAGAACTGAAGCCAGAAAAAGAGTAAACAAAACCTTGTCGGGGAGGCCAGCAGAGGGCTTGGGATAGATATTTAGAGGTTCTCCAGGGCCTTGTCCATTCTCCAGTTTTTATTCTTCTCAAAACTTCACCCACTTCGTCATCATTTGACCTCAGACTCTTAGATCTTGCACCCATTTAAAAGAATAAACAGTTAATCAACCTGAAAAGAACAAAAAATTATCTTCTTCCATTATCCTGATGCCAAGTCTGCAGATGTGAGTATGGACAGAATTGTGTCTGTAGCTGAGCTGAGCTGCTGGCATAGATAGCGCTTTGGCTGTACATTCTAGTTCCTGCAAGGAATTCTACTCGTTAGGTAAAAATAGCTTTCTAAGAAAAAGGTTAAAGGTAAATGTAACTTGCAACCCATGGTCTTCTGTAGTCTATAATACCCTGTGGTACATTTTGCTTAGACATATAGTTAGGACAAAATTTTTATTTTATTTCAATGTACAGATGAGGAAACTGAGGCTGAGAGAGACAGACGAAGCAGTCTGTTCCTAATCATACAGCCAGCAGGAGCCCGCCCTTGGTCTCTCTGATACCGAATCCCACAAACCATTTATTCCCTAGGGATTAATCTTTTCTTCTAATATGCTGCGGGGGCAGGGACAGGAACAAACTTGCTGTAGGATATAGAGCATTAAGAGGAGAAGACAAAATAAACCTGAGTCAGGAGGAGGACTCTAAAACTGGGGTCTGGAGCGCAGCTTGCACTACAAGAGGCAGAATGAGAGGTGAGTGATCCAGGACACACAAGCATCAGTTGCAGAGTTTCTTGGGGCTGGTCTAGATCATTTGACATGAATACTGGGCATGGGTATAAGTGTCCTTTTTTGGCTTATTTGTTCTTAAACAAAAGTAATGTGCAATGTTGACATAGGAGAGCCCAGGGTCGTGAGTCAGGAAGCCTGAGTTTGGTTGTGGACTCTGCCAGCAGCCTGCCGTATGACCTTGAGTAAGTTATCAAGGGACCTCCATTACCTGGACTGGAGTGGGAAGGTCAGAAATAATCTGTGAGGCTGGAACCCTCAGACTATCTGTGGATCTCTGCTCCTGGCTGAGAGAAGAGGCCTTGGGGACAGGCATGGGCTCATAACTTCTACAGGGGAGAGAGAAAAGCAGTCACGGGACTCCCCTGGTCACTTTGATGCACAAGCCCTGGGCTTGGCGGAGACAACCGGAGAGCTGTAAATAGCCCCGTGGGTCTCCAGGGATCAGCGGGGACTCCTCCGCAGGATCTCTAAATCGAGCAGCTGTGGGAGGTGCAGACTCGCGCCCTGCTGACAGGATGAGGGTCACCAGGGCTGAAGGCTAGGAAAGGCCCTGTGTCATCGATTGGGAAGATCATAATCTCCTGCGTTTGTCTACTGCCTTCTTACCATCCCTTCTCCTTTGATCCACACATCCCCATCCTTGGAGGGGAGGGGCTAGTGGCGTTCTGTTGTCCTGTTGTGGAGTGATGGCCTGGAAAATATAATGTATGGGAGATGTAATGGTGACCCACCGACCTGGCCAGGATGCCTTGCTTCCCCTTCCTCCCACACCTACACTTCCATCTAAGATTGAAAAGGCTCTACTTTTATCTAGGCAATGACCATGAAAAGATCATATTCACTTCAGAATGGGAACAAGCAGCAGGGAACATAGTTCCTTTCAGAAGATTTTAAAAATATGCACACGTTGAGAGAGACTGAGTCAAGAGAGTGTGCCCTCATTCCTCCTGGGCTTCACTTGGTTCTCAGATGGGATATCTGTAGTAGCATTCAGCCTCATATTCACCTTCACCTCTTACAATGCAGTTGAGAAGGAAGGTAGGCATGCCTTAAGATTTGGTGACAATTGCAAGTAGAGGTTGACAAACACTCTGCTTACCTGGCTCTGGACAGTAGAGGAAACCCCAAATTTGGTTTAGTCACGTTTAGGACTTTGGGGGAGTTTGCCAAGGGCTGAGGGAAGCCAAACCGTTCTTTCCCACCTTTCTTCTTGTTTATTCCTCCTCCTCAGGAGAGCCTGCTCCCCCACCCCCAAGCATCACACAGTCCATTTTCTGCAGCACCCCAACTTTTTGGTTCAACATGACCCTAGCGACCCTCTTTCCTCTCCTCTGGACAACCTCAACCTAGAAGAAAACAGTTTACATGGACAGCCTGCTCATCCCCAGAATGAGGTGCAAGTCAGCACTCGCTATGTTTGCTATAGTATTTCTCTGGAGGAGGAATAGTGCCAGAAGTGCTCCGTGAAGGGTAGGGTGTGGGGGGAGGAAGCTGGCAACTCCTGGGTATCAATGTATGAATGCTAAACATGGCCTGGAAGTATAATCAGATGAAGAAAATCATGTGTATAAAGTACTTTATGCTGCAAGGAATACTTTTCTGAGCTCTGGGGGTAAGGGCTAGGACCCCAGGGAAACGTGCTCCAGCAACAATCGCTTCCTAGGGAGGGTTTATCCACTTCCCAATGTTTGTTTACTTTGTTCTTTCTCAGCCTTCTTGCTCATCCTCCCTAAAACTTTCAACAAGAAGCCAAGGAACATAACCAAAATCTCAGGGCAAAGTGCACCTTTGCTTATCAAGGGTCTCTTGCCAGACACCAGCCTCGTTAATGATTCTGGGGCAATTAGTACCAACCAACCCAAGCAGTGTGGGGTGGACCAGACCTGCCACAGACTCTGCCCCCCATCTTGCAAAGCTCTGGCTTGGCTGACTGGGCAGCAAGTTCGGGGCTGGAACAGGATAGCTCAGGGCTCAAGAGGAGGGCAGACCTGCCATTGGGGGTCTTCATTCTCTGCTATTCCCTTCACTGCACACAGCTACTCCTTGGAGAGCAGGGTGAATACACAAAGAGCAGTTGTGTGAAGGGCACCTGTGATTAGCCTACCCAGGGACACGGCCCAGCAGCTCCACGTGGCCTTGACTGGGGTGGACAGAAAGCTCAGCATGTGATGGACAATTGCCCAAGTCCTCAGAGAGTCTCTGGAAGCCACAGAGGGGAAAACAGCTTCTGAGTCACTGGTCTCCAGGCCAGGTCTGGAGCCCAGCAGAGAATAGTTATTTCTCAGTTAAAGTGTCATAAAGTTTATTTGTCCCCAGGTATTTCCCAACCAGGAAGGGGTCATAGGAGTGATACAACCAACTGGCCTGGAGCCCCATGATAGCGACCACTGTCCTCCGTGGTTGTGCTGTTTATCTCCAGAGCCGTATTCCAGATACACATGCCAAGCCAGGTGTCTGCAAAAAAGGCAGAAATGCAGAGTCGAAGAAACGGGAATGTCAGGCTTTTGGAACAAGGGTGAGATGTTTCCATATTTTACATCCCTTTAAGGTAGCCTCAACCCAGGAAGGCTTCTGAGAAGAGTGGGCCTTCACTTAAGGGTTGAGCAGAACGATATGTATGCCATGAGCAGTGCATGGTGCAGGTGGGATCCAGGGGATCGGGTGTGAGGGAGAAGCTCAGTGATGGGAAAACAAAGAGGTGGTAGCAGGGAGGTGAAGGCTTAGGTCCATGTGGAGGGGGCTGTGTTCTCAGGGCTGCTGGCTCAGGGTGGAATCTGTGAGCAGAGATGTTGAGCATGTGTTCCAGGATAAAAGAAGGAGCATCAGAGTGCTTCTCTTTGAAAGTGGAGTCCCTAAGCATGGATGAAACTTTCACTCCATTTGGCTGAATAGAAGGTGAGATCATCACACCAGCCACAATATTCAAAGCTCTCCCCTAGACTAGTCCTGTAGTCTTTCCTGGACCATCCAGTTGGCTTCCTTTACTCCCACCTCACCGAAGTGGAGAGAACATTTCTCATTGCAAATCTCCTCCTAGACCTGAAGGTCATTTTGAACTCAGTCCAGGTCCTGTTCTTCGTGTGAATCTAAGCAGAAGTCTAAAGGCAGCTTTGACCAGAATCGGGTTCCTCTGATCCTCCCCACTGCCCTCCAGTTCTTCCCACATCGATGGGGTTGACCAGCTGGCTTCATGTAAGCAATGAGTGCTCGTCACTGAGAGGGGACAGTCCTCCTGCTGCCTATCCCCACACCTGACAGCTGGGCAGACTGAGTGGCACAATCAGGCCCTCTTCCCACATATAGTCTCCTGGAGAGACCCCGTCTTGTCACTCTGGTTGTGCAGCCTGTTCAGGGCACCCTTGAGGCTCTCAGACCTTGTTAGGACGTTTGGATTTTCACCTTGGATTATAAACTCAAGAATATGCTATAAGTTTGGCTATTGGGTACTGCTGTCTTTGTATCTTTATAATCTTACCCAGATTTCTAAGCAGTTTGCAAAAGACTTCTCTAACACACCTTGGAAATTCCCCCTCTGTGGTTGGGGAGGACAGGTCCTTTGCGAACCTTGAATGCCTTGTTGATGCCACAGAATGTGTCACCTGAGACTCAGATACAGGCGTCCCAGCTCTCCGGCCTGATCTCCATCTACTAGAGCTCAGATCTCCACTGAAAGAAGTAGAACCAAGCTGAGAATGATGGCAAGTTCTTGGAGTATTCACAGGACCGCGAATCAAGAGATTATCATCTTGTTGGTTGAGCTCAGTCAGCAGATTCTTAAGCATAAAATCCAGTTTTGCTGTCTGCATGAGAGCAGACAAATCTCTCATTTCTTTAGGGAAGTGAGAGAGAGAGAAATGTCCAGGTAGGCAGGCGAAAGAGTAGAGAGATTCCTTCCCAATATTCCTTTTACCCTTCCTCCACCTTTCTTATTCATCTTCTCTAGAACTGTCAACAAGAAGCTAAGGCCTATGGCCAAAATCTCACGGCAACTTTTATCTTTGCTCATCAAGGGTCTCCTCAGACACCATGCTCATGATTTTTGGACAACTGGTACCAACCAAACCAAATGATGAAATGTGGACCAGTCCTGGCAAAAGGCAGATTTTGTCCCTTGCCTTGCTCATCATCTCCGCTGATCTAGGAGTGCTGTCCGGCCTTGGAAGTGTGTCTTTGCCAACTACCCAGCATGAGCGATCTCAGCTCCACCCCCCCTTTTCTTCTCGCACCTTTCCACAACCCCTGGCCCTGTCAGGCATGCTGGGCAGTCGCAAGAGTTGCCAAATGGACTTGGCTTTGGGCCACCAATGCCTCCTGATGCAGATGAGATGAAATTCTCAAAAGCACTGAACTCAGGAGAGAAACAAGGCTGCTATCCTTTCGCAGTTTCAGCATACCCCAAAGTGGGCTCATTGAATTCTAACCTCACAAGATGTTTACAAAATAAACTCTATGTTAAACAACACCGGGTCCTCTACCCATGAATGACTCATTTAGCAACATAGGCAAACCCAACCTAGTAGGCTTCTTCAGGTAGGATGTGTAAATGTTGATGACTAAGTCCCCTTGATAATATTACTGGTGGGCACTGGAAATGGGCTGATGACTTCTGAGCAAGCCAAAATGAATTACCAGTCTTGTGATGGCTGGGCCTAAGATAGTTTTCCAAAACTGCTGCTCTTCCATGCTTGTGGGAGTGGGATGGGGGAAAAGAGCAGCATAGTTACATAAGTTTGTGAATCCTCAACCATCCAGATAATGTGACTGATAGATTTTGGTCTAGCAGTGCACTAGCTGTTGAAGGAGAGGATCTGTTTGGCCTTTGGGTGAACACATTCCTGCTGAAAGTTCTAGTGAAGTCTGCAAAGCTTGAATAATGGCTAGAAAGACTGTAGGAAAAGAGAATCTTCTTATATTCTGTCTCCTTCTCAACTTCAGAGAGCATCAGTGAACTCAGTTAAAAGGATAAGAACCAATTTTTAAAAAAGCTACTGATACAGGCAACGAACGTGGGTTAATCTCAGAAACATTATATTAAAGAACAGGAACCAGACACACAAAGTACAGATGATATGATTTCTTTTATACGAAGTTTGAGAACAGACAAAACTAATCCATGGTGACAGAAATCAGAATAGTGGTTGCCTTTGAGGGACGAGGATTGTCTGGGAGGTGGCAGGAGGAAACTTTTTGGAGTGATAGAAAGTTCTTTATTTTGGTCTGGGTGGTAGTTACACAAATGCATTGAGACGGGTACTTCAAATTTGCACATTTAAAAATATGTAATTATACCTGGATAAATTACTGTTACCATGAAAATGAAAAAAGAGGATGGGATCAGGAAATATAGCCGAAGGTCTCTTAGCCAATCTCCACTTGAAGCACAGTCCCCTCCTAATGCTTGGTGAGGGCTGCCATGTCCACTGTGTGCTCCAGCCTGGAGAGTGGGCTGCTTCTTCGACCCCTGCATACATCTGCTGCCTCCACCTAGAAGGTGTGTCTACCAAGAGCCAGTTGTGTTTGCTATCATGCAGGTTTATGTGGTTGTGCTTGTTTTCAAGTTTAATTTAATTTTATTTAATACTACTTACATCAAATATATGTTTAAAGAGAATCAGTTTTTGTGAAAACCACATTTAATGCTCTAAAATGTCTCAACAAAGGTGAGTTACTACAAAGAGTTATAGTCACTTAGATGTGGGATGGAAATAAAAGTAATAAAAGTCAAAGTTTCTGTATTCAGATTCTTCACACATGTAAGTTCTTGCTCTACTTTAAAGAAACTGAAAGTGGAAACTGTCAAGGATGCATTAAGAGTATGGTTTATGCAAAAAGCAAGAGAGATTGGAATACTCATCTTCAGATCCGTATTTCCAAGCCTGTGGCCTTGGCCCTACATATAAAGTTTTACAATAAATATACATTTATGTTTTGAGTTAGAATAAAATATTTATCATAGTTGTGTTCTGTATTTATTGATTCTCCACTTGAGCCAGGCATCCAAGTTACCTACCTAGCCACGGAGAAGAAATAAGGAGGTTTCTACTCCCACTAAGAGGTGGAGATTCAAGAAAACTCCAAAGGTACAACTTTCCTAAATGCTAGACATTCATATATCCTCTGCACATCCAGAGAACAGACTAATGAATCAATCATATGCATTAATCTATGTGAACAAGACGGCCCTGTAGCACTTCATAAATCTTATTTCTATTTAGTGTTTACATGTGATGCCTACACATAGCTCGGTGTGTTTGCACTGCATGTCTTGTATTGTTCCGTGTGATACCCTGTCTACCTCCTTCCTTGTGACTCCAGTGTGCCGGGCATGGCAGGAGACAGGGATCAAGTGGAGGCATCTGGCACTCACTTAGTTCTTATCAGTGGGCAGCCTGCTTAGAAGTTGGGAGGGGCATACACCGGTGACACAGATTTGTTATTTTGAAAAAAGGAATTTATTCCCATTGTACTATTAGTACTACTACTTGCTCCCAAGGCTTCTCAATGTTATATTTAAAATGCAGTTTAGGCTAACAAAGAACCACTATTCACATATTCATCATTCACAGTCCAAGTTAGAATTTTCCTGAAAACTAGAATTCTTTGTCGGGATCAAGGGGATTAATCAGTACTAAGTATTATTAAGAGACATTATGCCTTACTCTCACGAGCTGGGGTGAACTGCAAAGGCTTCCACTGAGCCTACCTTCAAGGTGTGTCTTTTCCCCGTAATGGCGAACCCTGAGGAGATATGTTCGCTAACGTACTCCTCCCTTGAGACAGAATCACATTCTACTCGGTAGGCTTGCTGCAAGTGCTTTCCAGCAGTGGCCTCCTTTCTTTCTTTACTGCCTTTGCTGTATTAACTGCGTCTTTTATCTTTTGTATTCTGATGCGTTGACAACTGCGGCCTTGCTGACCCTGGAGAGACTGCCCCTCTCAGGGTGAGCCGATTCCTAGAGATAGTAAACAACTTGCCTGGGAATGCAAACCAAATGCAAACCAGCCAATCCAGAGCCCACACCCAACCACCTCTTTTATCAGCCTTATACACCCTGAGCCACTATCTGCCTGCCTTAATCATCTCAGGGCCTGGCATAAGTCACCTAGGGACAGCCCCTATGCCTGAGGACCTGCTGAAGTTATTCAAACTATACAATCCTAAGCCTGCTTACCCTGTGCATTCTTTCCCACAGAAGCCACAATAAAGGCCTTTGTTCACAGTTCCTTCCCCTCCTCTGCCTCTGCCTCTTGGAACTGTGAGTAACAAAATCTTGCTTCAATGGCAATCATCTCCTGATCTACTAACCCTACTATGCCTCCAGTTTGCTATGAATACCATATTCCAGAACACAGACCCATTGCCATTGCCATAGTTCTCCTTCCCTGGCTCTGCCCACCCCCTTAAATCCTGTTGCTCACAGTGCTAACAGCTCTAACCTCCTTGGCATCCACTCATTCCTGTGTAAGTCTGTGCTATGTAAGTCTGTACTAAAGTGTTCATGTTATCCCACCGGCCTCATTCATCAACAGGCTGCAGACAGGTCAGGCATCTGAGTCTAGAACTCCAAAAACGCACAGTTTTATTTTTGGTCAGATTTTGGTTTAGGACAAGAACTTTGGATGGAGTCTGTCGGGGGTGGAAACCAACCCTAGGCTGGCTATGGTAGGTGACTGTGAGCACCTAGCCAGCGTGGGAGCATCTGGGGAGCCGGGCAGAGCATACGCACAGCTCCCTCTGGCTGACGGACACTGAGTTTGTGGCCATGCATTCTAGGTGGTAGAGGGCAAAAGTCCGGAAGGGAAGGTGCAGGAGGAAGAAAGACAAGAAAGAAACACTCAGCCTCACAGGACCAGTGGGTGGAAAGGCTGGTATTTGAACAGAGATCCTACACACACACACACACACACACACACACACACACACACACGCACACACACAATGTTCTTTCCACTCTATCTCAAGGCCTGAGAAGGCAGATAAAACGCAAGAGACACTATAAGGAAAGAAGCCACAAGAGGTGATGACTAGTCTTGGAAGCATAGGGAGGAGGTAGAATCAAAGCTGTTGCTCAGAGTGGCTGTGTGTGGGGAGAGGGCTGGGAAAGGGAGTGGATAAAGCACCAGGGGGGCCAACTGTAACTGGCAGAACCTGAGATGCTGCACAAGTGTCTTTGTTCAGGGAGTTTCCCAATCCTAGTCCTAGAGGAAGAAGTCAATTGATGTAGGCTAACGATGCCAGGAAAACCGGAGTACAGTCTCTGCAGGGTTGCCGGGCCCCTGCTGGGAGGTAAAGCTGTTAGGCAAAGGGGCAGATTGGCTCTCTGTCAGAGGGTTTGTAATCCCCACCCCCACACACTGCCCCGGGAGACCTGGCTTTAGTGTCCTCCTTTCTGCCAGCCAAGGAGACCCCCTCCCCTGTCTTTTGTTCTTGTCTTTTCCAACCTCTGTCAATGCATAGCCTGTTCAGCAGAGCCACTTCCCTGCCCTGGCTCCCAGCTCCTCTTATTTTGGAAAACTGAACCAGCCTCGTCGAGGTTGCCTGAGGATACGGACCTTTCCTTACCTCCTCCACAGGCTGCTACCCCTGTTCCTGGCCTATTCGTGTCATCATTAGAACAATGAGATCCATAGATGGAAGAGAAAGCAGTCTGTTGCCTTTGGTATGAAGGATGAGGCTGTTTCTCCGGCTGGATGTTCAGGTGGGCATGCCATCCATGGATTTCTACAGGACTCTTAGGCATCTGAACAGTCAGTTAGGGGCTGAGTTATCAAATCATCTTTCTACGACCCAAAGATCTGGCCCTTTCCTCAGTTGGCTGTCCCCTTTTGCCTCTTCCAACTCAATGGAGCATCCCAGTGCCAAGCTCTTCCTCCCCTTTCCCATACAAGAGTGGGCTCTGGACATCCATGTGGGGGCCTCAACCATGCCCACACTCACAACTAAGCTACAGCGTGTGGCACTGGACACTGCCTATGCACTGCCACGTGGTCCCCAGACCTGCATTATGCACCAGCCACTGCTGTGGCAACCGGCTTCCTGCAGGTATAATTGATGGGCCTTTATTCAGCTGCAGTGTGACATGGTTCATGCCCCAAAGCTCACCAGCTCCATTACATGAGTGTCCTTCAAGAAAGATCCAAGTGGGGAAGAGGGCTGGCAGACAAATGCCCCCCTCTTTTGTTTCCCAGGTGGGCAACTTTGACATGAATGCTTTGCAGCTCCCCCAAAGGTCCTAGCAGAAAGGAGTCCTCCTTGTTCACAGCCATGCCCCCCGGCTTGATAACATACCCTTGTCCTGGTGTACCCTCCTTTCCTGTTTCACTATCCCCAACACCCCATTTCTGCTACTTGGGATTACTCCCCAAAATATATTACCTGCACGCAAATCATTGCTTCTGGTGTCCGTTATTATGCGACCCATTTAGAAAGGAGAACACTGGTATTTGGAGAAGTTTTATAAACACTCATAGAGCTGGATTTTGAACTGGAGTCTTCTCAGCAGCATGTCTGTCTTCTGTGCCACACTACGGTGAGGATTTTTGCCACCCCCACAAAGGCATGAAGGATGCTTCTGCCTGGATTGTCCCGGTCAAAGAAGGACGCTTCTGCCTAGTCAAATTTCCTTCCCTTGACCATGTTTTACAATGGCAACTGGGATATAAATGAAGGCTTCCAAAACATCTAGGGGACTGTGAATGTAGGGGATCAGGGAAATGGAAATAAATGGGAAATGCCAACATTGGTGGAGGGGCAGCTTTAGAAAATAGAAACCATGGCTGGGTGTATGTGACAAATTCTGCAGTGCTCAACAGGGGGCTTCCAATACAGATTTGGAAGCTTATCATAGCAGACATTTCTTGTCTGTGTACACACTCCCAGCTTCTGGGTGATTTGCTACTAATGGTTTGCACCTGTGCCCTTCCTCAGAGGCCCCTCCTTGGGCTCCTGGCAAGAGCGGGAAAGAGCTAGAAGTTTGCAACTCTCTCCCACATCCTCCTCCTAGGGTGGCCGCAGCTCCCTTGTCTCCAGAGAACACAAATTATGAATTGTAATTTATGCTACAGAGATTTCTACAGCATCCCAGTGAAGCTAGGGCTTCCCCTGAAATCACACCCTTGCTTGGCTTTCTGTCCTCTTCTGTCTTGCTTGACATACTCTTTTAACAGTGTCTCCTGGGAGCACTTCCTTAAGTCATCAGTACATGGATACTCCTCTCAGGGTTTGCTTCTGCAGAACCTGACCTAAAAGAGCAATCACTTTGCCAAGTGCCAAGGATGCAGTGGCTTCAGAATGCTCACTGTCTGGCAGGGAAGAGGGACAAGCAAATAAATAATTACACTAAAGCCTAATGCACACTGGGATGAAAGTACACATGGAATGCAAGAACACTAAGAGCTTTGAGCCTGTTTCCATGTAGCCCCAAATATGGGATCAGGAGGCAGGAGAATGGGCTTTGGAGTTAGAAAGACCTGTGTTTGAATTCTGGTGTTGCCTCTTACAAGCTGGGCACTCTTAGATAAGCTTGGCTTCTCTGGTCCTCCATTTCTTCAGCTGTAAAATGGATATAATTCCTACCTCAATGAATTGTTATGAGGATGATCTCAATTATGGAATGTTAAGTTCTTGGCCTGGAACAAAGCTCGTAATGAGGATCAATATTGGAAGCTCATTGTTTTGGGAATTGTAGCCTTCAGCATGATTTGGATGTATCAGTGTAATGTCACATAGGTCAATGGTATGTTCCTGCAGGCCTCCCACACACGAGCCGCAAGCATGATGTCATTCCATCTGTTCTCAGAACTACGAATTTACCAGAGGTCTTCCTTGGTGAGAGGGGTCTTCACACTCTTTTGTTTATTCCTTGCCTCCAAATCACTGGGTCCCACACCCCATTTACCCTTAGTTACCCTGTAAGCACTGTTCTTTCATTTGCTGATCCTGAGTTTTCTTCTCTGTTTAAATTTTTTTTTTCTCTGTGAAAGAAAAATGTTATAAGCTGCCCCATATCTTTGCTGCCCCAGGCTCATGAAAAGCTAAATCCGGTCTTGGCTCTCCAAAAGAGAATAAATCCCAGCCTGCCCCCAAAGAAGTTGCTGTCATAATTACATCTCCTTTTGGAATTAATTTTGACTTAATCACATTACAACTAGATTGCACCATTTCCTTGGCCAAAGTTGGTTCCAAACTGGCTTTGCTATTTTCCTCCTGGTCCATAGATATCTCTCTCTTTTTTTTGGTTTGCAAGGAAAATAGCTGGTGGTTTCAAAGGAAGATCAAACAGGATGTCACAGGATGGCACTGATAACTTCTATAAGGTAACTGAGATGACTGAGCTGTCTCCTGAATATCCCCATTGGGGCCACCATCCCTGCACCACTGAGGGTTTCTGGAGTGTACCAAGCTGTTCTCAGTCACTGCTTCTTAATTGAAGGTACAGGATGCACTGAAGTGCATATTTTGGACCCCATTTCTGCTCTCTCCCTTTATCCCCACTTTATCTTCTTTATCCCCACTTTATCTTTCCTTTCTCCCCACTTTATCTTCCTCTCTCCTAGGCCACCAATACAGAATCTGTGAGGTTTTCCAGTTAGCCATGCCCATTGTGTTGGGTCTTAGCATAATCAAGCAGAATCTGTGAGGTTTTCCAGTTGGCCATGCCCATCGTGTTGGGTCTTAGCACAATCAAGTTTCTCCCCAGTGTTAAGCATCATACTAGGCAAAATATGGAACATAAGGAGAGGGACAATATGGCCCTTTTGGCTCAGGAAAATATGGCATCCATGCTACAGGGACTTTTTAAAAGGAAGAATGTAAGCTAGGATAGTGGAGAAGGCTCCCAGAGAAAGTGGACTGACTTCTGGTTGGCTTTAAGAGAAGTGAGAGGAAAGGAAGGAATTCTAGCCATAGCAAATGGCTTGAGGGAAGGCGTGGAGACATCCTCTTCCCATCACCCTTCTACATGAGGGAAGGTAGAGAACTAAGGTTGGATACATATGGCAAGATTGGATTACAGAGGGCTTTGAATGCCAAGGTGAGCTCTGAATCTGATTGTGATTTGGAAGTCCATTTGGGAGACACCTAGGATTTTCTTAAGCAAGAATAGTTTTGTTTACTGATCCAGTTTCCCTGGATTCCCATACCCTACCACTAGTGGACCGAGAAAGCTAGAGGAAGTCGGATGGTAAGATAGAAACTCCGAGAGGGCTTAGGTCTCTCCCTCCTAACGACTAGTGATTACTGAGCAGGGAATAACTCAGATAAAAAGTGTTTAAACTGGCAAGAGCAAGTAGAATGAGGAAGATTTTATTATTATTGGCTGACATTCTCTGAAATGTTCCAACAGGCCCAGTCATGCCTGATATCCTTCATGGGTCAGCAGATTAAGCCCCCTTTGGGGACCCTTCACTGCATACTGTCATGCAAGTCTCCCCAGTCTTTCTAAGCATAAGCATCAACGAGGCAGGGCTTGTTCCATCTTCATCCTTTTTTCCTTCCTCAGCCTCATCCAGAGAGCTGACATCACCTTTCTCAGTAACAGACAATCTCCACCAACGAGAAAGTCATTTTTTGTGTCTGTCTTTAATTAATTCACTCATTAATAGAGATTTATTGATGGTCCACATGTGCAGGGCAGTTGCCCCTTGTTCAGCTCACCCTACAGGACAGAGATTGTCCCCAATCATCTCCCATGGCCAAAGAGTCCAGCCCTACCCTGTGAGGAAGGCATGAGAGGGAACTGCCCAGGTGGGTGCTAGAAGGGTTTGAAAGTGGTTATTAATGGAGGACAGAGCAGTGACCACATGGGAAAAAAACTAAATGTGCTGAGGCTGCCGAAATTGAAAACGCCTGTTAATAGCACAAGTGACACATCATAGATCACTCGCTGACAGGCTGAACTGTGCGCCATCTTGAAGAACGTAGGCTGCATGCTAATGATACCTAGGAGGAGCTGCACGCTGCATTGTGGAGGCACCTCTCCTGCCACTTGCTTGTGTAACACTGCAGAGATAGTGGCTCAGAATTCTTCACCAATCCCAGAGCACTGGTATAGAGTATGGAATTTGGAGAAAAAGTAACCTGTATTTGCAGTCCCTTCCATCCACTTTATATTGGTGAGATCTGGAATTGCAATCAAACGAGAAAATGAATGAAAGCGAATCTCAAAAAGCTCAGAAACAGGGAATGGAGTAGAATTGCTATGAAAATTTCCACCTGCCTCAGACCACAAAAATCAATTTTAGACATAAGTTACGAACACAGTAGCAAATGGAGTTTCTTTGGCTTCCATCCTTTGATGCCACTTGCTTTTCTTTAAAAGAAACATACGTCTGGGGGATGGGAGGGTTCTTTTTAGTGCCTTTCTGCTTTGCAGAAGACAATCATTTGGGCAATCTTTGGGGCCAAGGACTAACTAAGACATTCGAGAAATGTGGTTTTGACTATTCATCGCCCTTATTTTCCCACTCTCTTTGATGGTTCCCAAAGGCTCTTCCCCAGGATCTGGCTTCTATAGCCACCCGGCAGGAGGGCCTTGCTCTCCTAGTGCACTGTCATCTTACAAAGGATCAAGGAGTGTTGTCATGTGCTCCCCTAAGACGGCCAAAGTCTGAACCTGAAAGTTGAAGCTTAAGGAGAAATTCCAGCCACGCATTAAAAGAAATATCAAAGAGGTGCTGGAGCCTTGCTAGCCCCACTGAGAACACCTTGCAGGCAGCCCCCACCTTCTCTGTGTAAGACCTCTTGCGAGGCCCTTGGACTTCCTACAGCCTTCTAATGGTAATAGCAATAACCACAATGATAATAACAATAACTACATATCATCATATCAGGCACTTTAGGCATGTTGTGATTGATATTTTAAAATGAGAAAACCAAAGAGGCCCAGTAAGTCTTCTCAAGGCCACCCAGAGCTGGGCAAGTGTCAAAGCTGGGATTCAAGCCAGACCCAGCCCAGTCTCCTTCCTTTCCCCACAATGCTACCCTGGCCTCACCCTCTGCCACAGCCTTCAGGGGGGTACCAGGGTACCTGCTGCCCAGCCCTTCCTGGAGCTTTGTCTTCCCCAAGCTGGAAGTGTGAGTAGAGCCAGTGCCAGGTCTCAGGGGAAACTTAGCAGGAAGCTCATTCGGAAGAAGCTAAAAACACCCTCCTCAACCGCCCAGAGACAAGACCTAAATGAGATTAAGCTGGTGCTTAAGACTCTCTCCTTTAAGGCCCCCACCCCTTCCAGCCAGTCCTCTGGAAAACTCTTGTCTCTGACGGCTGGCCTTTCTGCTTTCCTGAAGAGATGGGTGTGCCGGGCGCGGTGGCTCACGCTTGTAATCCCAGCACTTTGGGAGGCCGAGGCGGGCGGATCACGAGGTCGGGAGATCGAGACCACGGTGAAACCCCGTCTCTACTAAAAATACAAAAAATTAGCCGGGCGTGGTGGCGGGCGCCTGTAGTCCCAGCTACTCGGAGAGGCTGAGGCAGGAGAATGGCGTGAACCCAGGAGGTGGAGCTTGCAGTGAGCCGAGATTGCGCCACCGCACTCCAGCCTGGGTGACAGAGCGAGACTCCATCTCAAAAAAAAAAAAAAAAAAAAAAAAAAAGAGATGGGTGTGAAGTGCTGACTCAAGACATGGAGTTTTATGCATGCAAAGGCCTGGGGCTTAGATTCAAGGATGGCCTACAAGTGGATGAAACAGAGGCCTCGTGAGCGATTTTGTGAGCAGTTGAGTAAAGGAATGAAGGAAGGAATGAGCAAACAGATCCATTTGTAATTCTGACTTCCCAGACACGGTGGTGGGCTGTGTGCTTGTCTTGGTCAGCTTGGGCTGCTGTAACAAAATACTGTAGATTGAGTACCTTATAAACAAAAGACATCTATTTCTTAACAGTTCCGGAAACTGGGAAGTCCCTGATCAAGGCACCGGCAGATTTGGTGTCTGGTAAGAGCCTGTTGCCTAGTTTCTAAAAGGCTGTCTTCTCACTGTCCTCATGTGGCAGAAGGGGCAAGGGAGCACTCTGGGACCTCTTTGATGACGGCACTAATCTCATCATGAGGATTCCCCTCATGACCTAATCAACTCCGAATACAATCGTAATGGGTCTGTTGCCTGATGTGCATGGCAAGTCAACACACCAAGACACTGGGTTGCAGCAGAGAAAGAGGTTTAATCACAGGGAGGGATGAAGTGATGGGAGAAAACCTCAAATCTTTCTCCCAAGGAATTTAGAGCTAGGGTTTTAAGGATTTTGGAGTCGGCCAAAGTACAAAGACAGTTGATGGGTGTATTAGTCTGTTTTCACACTGCTGATAAAGACATACCTGAGACTGGGCAATTTGCAAAAGAAAGAGGTTTAATTGGAGGTATAGTTCCATGTGGCTGAGGAAGCCTCACAATCATGGAGGAAGGCAAAAAGGAGCAAGTCGTGTCTTACATGGATGGCAGCAAACAAAGAGAGCTTGTGCAGGAATACTCCCCTTTGTAATAACCACCAGATCTCTTGAAATTTACTCACTATCACAAGAACAGCATGAGAAAGACCTGCCCCCATGATTCAATGATTCAATTACCTCCCACAGGGTCCCTCCCACAACATGTGGGAATTTAAGATGAGATTTGGGTGGGGACACAGCCAAACCATATCAATTGGTCAAAGTATAGAGGGTGAAATCATGGAAGACAGAGATGAAGAAACTGTACTCTCATGCTGATTTCATTCTGTGGAGGTCTTGAAATTGGATGGCATCATCCATTCTGCTAAAATTCAGGATCTACTTGCAATTCTTAAAAGCCTTATGATTCTAATGTCAGAAATTCTTAAAAGTGTTATGACTCTAATGTCAGAAATCCTATCTACAGGAACAAAGGGAATGCAAATGGTCAGTATCTAGTGCTATGTGACTTTCTATCACAAGGAAGTGGGTGAAAGGGCAGCCTCATTAATGCTTAATTATATATCTGTCCAGAATTTTTTTTTTCTTTTTGAGATGTAATCTTTCTCTGTCACCAAGGCTGGAGTGGTGCAGTGGCACCATTACAGCTCACTGCAACCTCTGCCTCCCGCTCTCGTCTCAGCCTCCCAATTAGCTGAGACCTACAGGCATGCACCACCATGCCTGACCAATTTTTGTGTTTTTTTAGTTTTATTTTATTATACTTTAAGTTCTAGGGTACATGTGCACAATGTGCAGGTTTGTTACATATGTAGAGATGCAATTTTGCCATGCTGTCCAGGCTGGTCTCAAGCTCCTGAACTCAAGCGATTTGCCTGTCTTGGCCTTCCAAAGTGCTGGGATTACAGGCATAAGCCATCGTGCCTGGCCCTTTCCAGAATTCTTGTTAACCCTGTTAGGATGGCTTCGCTGAAGGTCTTACCTCCAAATACCATCACACTGAGCATTAGGATTTAACATATGAATGGGGCAGAACATAAACAGTCTGTCTGTAACAATGCTTAATGCACTTTACCTATTTTCATCTGGAACCATGTTGGGAAGTTGGGACTTTAACGTTATTTCACAAAGGAGGAAATGGAGGCCCCAGCATTTAGGAGATTTTCTCAGGCCAGCCGACAAGTTAACTGCAGAGCCAGTTGAGGACCAAAGTCTCTCACTCTCACATCTGTCCTCTTCCCACTCTGTCATGCTCTTGGAGCAACCTCCTTGACCCGTTTCCCCAAAGAGATCACCAGCACTAGTGTGTTCTACACAGACTTTATTTCCTATCATGGTGTAAATAGCCCTGCCAGGGGTAACCACAAAAGTTGTAGCTTACTACAAATGACCTCATCACATACATTCCAGTGGGCAATTTGGGAGGAGCCGGGAGAGAACATGGAGCCTCTATGGGGTCAATAAGCAAAGGTTTAATCTAAGGGTGGGAAGCATCCAGAGAGGAGCAGTTGGGGATGGCACAGGCCAACTTGGGGGCCCCTTCAGTCCAGGGTTTCTGTGTTCGACTTTCCTCAGGGGGCTGAAAGGAAACCTCTCTCCCTCATTTCAGGCTTTTTCTCTTGTTTGGATGGTGTTTTCCAGGATTCCACAGGACTGCCGTGACTGTGGCTTTTCCAGGGGTCAGACACTCCTTAGATAGAGGCAGGGCAGTGTGGTGATGACCTCCCCAAAGCGGTGGCACTGCAAGGTCGATTCTCTCCCTAATCCCTGGCCTTTACAGTGTTCCCAGAGCCCTGCCTAATTGTCTTGTGTAGATAATGCAGGCTGGGTGGTGGAACTGCTTCTACACTCAGCTCCTGGGGGACATCTCAAAGGCTTTGAACAACTTGCATAACTGCTCAGAGACTAAGATCCTTTCACAGGCCGTCATAAGGACAAGGTCCACTGGACCAGACAGAGGGACTGATGCACAGAGTCATCCCTATCTCCCCTTTCAAGATGTGCCTGAGCCCAAGAGAAGGGAGTAAGCTCGCTAGGTCAGGGTTGACGCTAACACCCTGGAGCAGATTGCAGATCTGCTGTTGGCGTCCAGACATCAGAGGCAAGCGGCAGCATGCCTTGGGAGAGAGTGGCCCTTCCCAGGCTGTGCAGATGTTTGTTCTAACTCTTCATCGTTTCCTACAAAAGAATTCTTCCATTTAGAAAAAGGTCCTTTTCCTTCTCTTTGAGGTTTGGTTAGGGCCTCTTTGTTCCTTTTTAATGATATGAGTCCCTGTCCAGGCAAGAATCAAATGAGAGAAAGGGAGAGCCATATCAGCAAGGCAGACTGTTGAGCTCCCAATGCTTTGGGAGAGGCAGAAACAGGGTGGGATGGTCCTTACTGCCATGGGGCACATGGCCTAATGGGTCTTTGGAGAATGCAGGTGTCACCTTTCCATCTCAGTGCTGACAACTGCCCTGGGCTGTGTGTGATTCCTAGTGACATCTGTAATGGGGAGAACAGGGTCTAGAACCCAAGTTCTCTTCCTGACTCCACCTCTACTGACCTGGGTGGGCCTGGTAGGTTCTGTCTCTGAAGCTGTCTCCTCCTCGGTAATATAGATGCTGAGGGTCATACTTAGCTCTCATCTTGGCTGTTTGGAGGAGCCACTGGTTGCTGGAAATGTATTCATAGGAGAAGGCTGAATACCCAGCCTTCCTAGCCAGATGCTGGGGAGCCTATCCTGTTCCCTCGGTCTTCAAGCCTCCCTTGCTTCTAAGAGGAGGAAACTCTTACCTGTCTTGGCTTCTCCTTTATGGAGATCAAGTTGTTTCTATTCCCACCAACAATACCGGGGTTTTGCTCCTTGTATACAGTTCACCTGGACTCTCCCACAGCTTTGCCCTTGTCCTCCAGCTTACTGTTCTGCCAACAGGGTCCGAGCCCCTCCTGTGAGCCCGGCCTGGTGCCTTGGTGAGGTCTCATTGTCTATGGACAGGAGTGCAAACGCCAGGCATGGCTACACCAGCCTTGGTGTGTGATGGCTGGCTTGTCCATCCTATCTCCCATTGTTCCTACTGAGACCAGAAGGCACCGCCTCCCTCCCCTCTGCTCCACCCCAGGGTTCTATGGCACCTCTGCCTGCAGAGGCCCCCTGCCTACCCTTCTAGATCCACAGCTTCCCTCCCATCCTGCCATCCATCAAGTCTGAAATCAAATATAGCCTTCACTCTGCAACCTTCCCCTATAAAGATCCTGTGGGAGTGGCTCGCCCTTCTTTGACCCCTCCTTGTTTCTCCTGCTCTTGTGGACTAAATATGATGACTTTTTGCTGAACTTGTGCAATTTTTCTTCCTGTTCTAGGAGCTCAAAGAGGATGATATCTGGTCGTGGACATTTTTTCCCCAGTGCTTGGTGCAGTGCCCGGCCCTCAGGGGTGCCTGATTAGTGTTTGGGGAGTGAATGAATAACTGGGATGAGACAAAGGCAGATACAGGTGCCATGGGGCCTAATGCTTACATAAATATTGGCACTATCTCCAAGGAAAAGAAATAAAAATTATGAATATAGAGTTGGATACAAGGCCTCTGCATCGTGAGGGGTGTAGAGCTCAGGCTTCCTCATCTCCCGAGTCACTTCCCTGGGTGAGGGTGAGGGAGGTGCCTTGGTCGGGGTGCTTCTCAAATCCAGGCCTGTGCAGCCCATGCCACCCCACAGCCCAGAAGGAGCATCCAGGGGCACCCTCCATGATTGATAATTGGGGCCAGAGGGCAAATGAAGAAAAACGAGCAAAGGCAAGAAAGAAATAGCACATCGAAGCAGAAATCCTGAGAGACCCCTGCCCTTTCTGCTAAGGGTGTTATCTCTGCCCCTAGAGTTTCAACTAAGTGTCTTTATCAAGGCTTATAAATTCCACCCTCCATGCAGCAACTCTTCCCACCACCGCCCCCTGCCCTGCAGCCCCTGCCATCCCTCCTCCTCCCCTCACTGCCTCCAAAATCAATTTTCAGCAAGAGCAGCAGGTTCGGAGCCATCTGGGGCTGCTGGCAGCCTCAGCAGGCTCTAAGCAGCTCAGTCTGTTTCCCTTAAACCAGCCCCCGAGTTTCTCTGCCATCCCCAGCCTAGTCTTCCCCCTCTTCCCTCTTGCAAGGAGGAGGAGGAAGGATTGGTTCCGGACCTAAGTGTTCTTCTTCTGAGGGGTCCCCCATCCCTGCAGGCCATCCCTGAGTGGGGTGTCAGAGTCTGGCTGTGCTGGCCCCAGGCAGCCAGACAGCAGCACGGGCCACTTCCCCACCTGTGGGGAAGGACGGATGCGCTAATTGGCAGGCAGAGCACTGAGTAGAGGGAGCTGGAGCCGAGCCATGTTCGCAGAGATGCACTTTTCCTCACCTCAGCCTCATGGAAGCTGTGCGGATCCATCTTGACAAAAGTGCCATTGCATACACAAGGCCATTGTCTCTCTGTTTGGGGGCAAGGAGCAAAAAGTAGAAACTCCTTGTTTTCCTTAGGCTTGAGAGAAGACCTTTCCAGTCCGGAGCCCCTGGGAAGGAAAATCCTGCAGAAGAGGGAGTCACACTACAATGTTTTATGTGTGTGTTTGCTTTAGATATGGGGACCAGCCCAGGAGACTTCCTTCAGCTGAGCCTCTCGGCCACACCTCACACTTACCCCTGGCACACACACAGACGTGCTTCCAGCTTTCACCTGCTTCCACAAGTGTTTCTTAGTCTTCTAGTTAGAAAAGAGTGATTTTAGGTGACTTCAATTGGGGTGAAGACTCCCCCACAATATGTCTTCGCCTCCTCCCTCACGCTGCCCCCTATCTCCTTCCAACCTTGTTCTTCAGTCCCCGTGTCCTTGGCCAGCCTGCCAGGCACTACATCTTTCTCGCAGGCCACCAGTTGAAACAGAAAACACCCACAGTTAAATATGGCCCCAGGAAAACAGAGGTAAAGGTATATTAGGTACATAGGCTTTGCTTCTGGAATTTTCTCCAAATGACTAGAAGGGCCAAGACCTCAGCCCATATCACCTGAATAATGGACAGATGATCTTCCTATTTGGAATAGCCAAGAACAATATTCTCAAGAGTATTCTCGTGGGATGAAGTGTTGGGAGAGAGCAGCAGTGTCACGAATGAGCACTGGAACGGGAGACAGGAGACCAGAAGGCATGGACTGGCTCTGCCACTCTGTCTCTGACCTTGGGAAATTCCCACTTTGAACCTTGACAGCCTTCCCTGTAAAATAAGGAGCTGGTCTTGACAATCATCTCACCATCAAGCAGAGTGCCAGCTGCAATGTGGGTGCTTGATCAACGCTTGTTGAAACAGATGGTCTTACTCTGAGATATTCGAATGGCAGAATCCCACCACAGTGCCTACCACACAGTAGGTATTCAATAAAAGTGAATTTCTGGGAGTTAATTTTCATGTGACTACAGAAAACTGGTGCGGCGTGCTTGAATTAGGGATGTATTGTGCAATTCATAATCAGGGAGTTTGGGTGGTGCAGAGGGGTGATTCCAGGAACAGAGGTCCACAGACAGCCCTCTGGTGAGAAGACCCTGGCATAGCTGGAGGGACAAACACACTCTCTTCATCCCACTCAGCCTCTGCCCTCGGCTCCCGTCCCTCATGGGAGGCTCTCTAACAGATACGCCCTGGGCAGAGGAGACAAGATCACAACACGGGCCTGGACACCAGGTCTTTCAGAACCAGTGTGGGATGGGAACTCCCTTTTATGGTACAGTGGCCTCTGAGCAATGCTTCAGGGGAAAGCTGGGTGACTTCTGGATGCCCCCTCAGCTTGCCAGGACAATTTTGACATTCCCATAGTGCGGGTGGGCTGGTTTGAGGAACCCAATACCAGTTATAGCCAAATTCCTGGGGAAACGGAAAGAACATTCATAGAGTTCCGTCTAGGGAATCTCAAGGGTCTTTTGAGAAAGGCTTTGGAGGAGGCAGCACTTGCCCAAGGAAAGGAGAATGAAAGGGATGAATTGGCTGGGCAAATGGTTCAGGCCCAGGCTCAGTGAGCGCAGGCAGATGGACTCCCTGAAATCCCCATCACCCACCCGCTGTGAGAACCATAGTGTTGCTCGACCCTAAAACTTCCAGGGGAGCCCCTCATCAAATTTGTCTTCCCTGCCCCCCCATAGATGATTGCTACACTTGTGCCTTTTATTATTATTATTATTATTATTGTTATATACATATATATTTTTGAGATGGAGTCTCACTGTGTAACCCAGGCTGGAGTGCAGTGGCGAGATCTTGGCTCACTGCAAGCTCCTCTTCCTTGGTTCAAGTGATTCTCCTCTCTCACCTTCCCGAGTAGCTGGGATTACAGGCGTCCGCTGCCACCGCACCTATAATTTTTTGTATTTTTAGTAAAGATGGGGTTTCACTATGTTGGTCAGGCTGGTCTTGAACTCCTGACCTTGTGATCAGCCCGCCTCAACCTTCCAAAGTGCTGGGATCACAGACGTGAGCCACTGCATCAGGCCTAATTTTTGTATTTTTAGTAGAGATGGGGTTTCGCCATGTTGGCCAGGCTGGTCTCGAACTCCTGATCTCAGGTGATCCACCCACCTCAGCCTCCCAAAGTGCCGGCATTACAGGCGTGAACCACCGCGCCCGGCCCATTTGTGCCTTTCCAATTGTGGTTTTCCAATATATGTTGCTGAGGACACCATGCAATCCTGAGCACTTGAGCAGTGGAAAGGGAGCAGCAGGTCAGAATGGTGTGCTGGGCAGATTGGAGAGTGAGGAAAGAGAAGAATCAAATGTGATGATGTTGCTCTGGTCGAAAGGTGGGGGGATATTTCCATTTCCAGAGCCTTATTTAGGTTTAACTAATCATCATCTTTCATAATCGCAGACCACTTTATGTTTTCAGAGTAGGTTGACACACAGAATGGTATTTTTTCCTTCACAAATTTTCTCTGCACAATAGACGAGGGGAATCTTATTATACTTATTTAAGAGATGAGAAACCTGAGAAAGATAGAGATCATGATTAGCCCAAGCTTACTTGGTTAGGCAGCTAGGCAGCGGACATGCAAGGCTAGACTATACCCTCATCTCTCTGTTTTCCAACTTCATGATTTTTGCCATGTAGCTTTGCCCCCTACACTACTGCTTATTACAAATATATGATATATATTTAAAAGATATAGTAATTTTTATATGATCAATTAAATATATATTTAATATTTATGTTTAATCATTTAATATTATATGTTTAAATATATTTAATATTTATATATTTAATTAATCATTAAAAATATATTTAATATTATACATTTATATATTTAATTAATTCACTTTAGGAAAGTCTTCTGGTCCTAGGCCAGGAATTATCTTTGTAATTCTTTACTCTATTTGGATATGTTTTTCTCTGTACATAGCATAGGATAAAAATGATGACAGCTAGCCAGCGTTTTTGAGTGCCTACATATGTTATAACTAATACAGTCCTCCTAGGAGACAGGCCACATGGGAGCTTTCTGAAGTTAAACAACCAGCTCAAGGTCATACAGAGGGTATAGAGAGGAACAGGAGTTCATGGCCATATCTTTCTGACTCCAAATGCCACATTGCCTGGCCTCTGGAACTTGACTGCCCCAGCACTCCCATAGGGCCTGCCATCACTGCGGGTTTGCAAACGTCAGTCCAATACGGCTGCTGAATCCCCACCTGCACCATTCCATGTCCCATGTCAAATTCAACTATGGGCCCAGAGCTTTCCCTCTCTTTAATCCCACTTGTCTGTCCTAAGAACCAGGTGGTTTTGGTAAAGGTGTTCAGCAGCTATAAAGTCATGGCAATTCAGTTCTCTATCTTAGCAGGCAGAGTACTAGGACAGGAAAGGGGCTCTGTAGGCCAGCATGTGGCCGTTACAGATCCAAAGACCACCTCTGCCAGCCCAAGGATCCCTTATGTAGAAAGTCTTGTGAACGCCTCTAACAGTCAAAGTGGAGGGTGAGAAGTGCATCAATACCAGGGTACCATGACTGCCTTACCTTAGGCAGGTATATTCTCAGGACACTAGAACACCCTGTGAAGTCCTCAAGGACTTGGGACACGATTGCTACTCCTTCTTCCTGGGGAGAGTCAGGGGAGAAAGCACAGGTTACTTCAGCAACTGTTAAGTAAGACATCCAATTCTCTTTTAGAAAAAGTATTCTACTAAGTCAAATGTAGAGCTCCTTGATTAAAAAGAACAGAAAACTAATCCAATAAGTATTTGCCATGAAGAAGGCTGCAAAGTCGATGAAAAATACTATTACATCCTTTCCTCGCCACTAAAAAAAAGGGAGAAAAACCTTCACATGAGCTGACGTGACATTGATGACCACTATAGGAATTTAGAACATGATCAGTTAGGAAGGGCTTGAACCTAAATCTAACTATGGATTATGCTTCTGGATCTTGAAAAAGAAACCAGACTTCAAAGCAAAGGTTAAGAAATTTCCATCTTGGAGGGAGTACCTCCCAATCTGAGGTTGCCTTTAGTTGTTGTTTTAAGCATCTTGTAAGATAGTTTCATCTCCCCGGTTTCTTAGTAAATTCCTGAAGGTCAGACACAATCTTTCAAATTTCTTTTGTGTCTCGCATCTCACCAGCAAAATTCAAACCACAAACACAGAAGCAGCTCCATACAGAGGCCTCTGTCTCTTTGAAAAGAAATAATGGCAATGACCAGGATGGTCTTAAACCCTCCACTCTCTGGGTCTTTGTTTTCTCACAGTAAGATGAAAATCTCTCTTCAACCTCCCTCTGGGTCTAGGTGGGTTACTTCTCTGGAGAAAAGACAAGTGGCATCAGAAAAAGAGCACTCAACTTAGAACCAGACAAGTCATTTGAATTCTTGCAGGATCACCTACTACTAAGCCTTTCTGTGCCTCAGTTTCTTTGCCTGTAAAAGGGAAAGATGATACATGCCTTCCTTATTTCAAAGGGTTCTTGTGAAACATAATTCAGACAGCAAATGGGGAGAGAAATCATTGTAAATCATGGAGCTAAACTCATAGGGAAGTAGCTTTCTACAGTAGGATGAAGTAGTTGAATGGAGTTTTATATGCAGAGGATCCCACGAAGTTAAAAAATCTGCACAGAAAAAATTAAAAAAGGAGTGATTTCAGATGGCATGGCGTGGGAATGGGCAAGAAACATCTTCCACGTAAACAATGCAAGCTTTAGACTTCTTGGCTGTTAATTACATGAAGAGACCAAGAGACTTGTAAACCCATCTGCTGCATTGTAGATGATTCCATACGGTTGAAATCTGATTCTAGCTCTTGGAGAGTGGGTTAAGTAGATGGAATCAGGCAGCACTGTGAATAAAACAATAGAAAGGCATATTTGTATTGTCCTTTACTGTTTTCAAAGCACTTATGCATATATTATTATCCCATTTCATCCTTATACACATGTGAAGTAGGGATTAGGTTCTAATTCTTCAAGTGAAGAAACTGAGACTCAGGAGAAGTAATGTGCTAAGAGTCACACAATTAATAAACAACTCCACCCAAATTCAGGTGTCCTGATCCAAAAGTCTCTGCTTCTTCCAAGTTTGAGAAAAATATTATGTTACTTATCTCAGTAGATTTACTGGGGGGAAATGAAGCCGTCTTAGCTTTTTGGCAAAAGCGCACTTTGGTCTTCCTATGGCACCACCAAACTTTGTTGCCTGCACTCCAAATCTTCAAAGCGTTTTAAATATTAATGCTCATCATACAAGTAGATTGCACCACAGATTGTGAAGATGCCTAGAATTAGTCCATGAATATAATGTCATATAAGCACTATCGCCTTTGATCCTAAGCTTGTATCCCTGGGGCCAGCCAAGCAAGGGGAGAAGTGTACAGTTTGATCTGAATCTTGGATTTCTGGAGGAATCTTGGAACCTATGTGTAAATGCAAGATTTGCCCCTAGGTATGGAGATAGACCTGCAGCAGATCCCTGTCCATTGGCTAGGATGCTTGAACAGGACATTGCTTTCCGGTATGCTATCATATCTCCATGTGTTTGAAGACAGTCACTGACCATACTACAGAAGTGCCCTCTGTGTTCTGGGAAACATAAGGAGGAACAAATTGGTGCTTGGCTGAACATCAAAAGCAGGTCGTGAGGACAAGCCCAGCCTCATGCTTTCACCCTCCCTTGCCTCAGCACATACCTGTATCCCTCAGGAGCTAATTCTGTGGACAGTTAGTGGTGGTTTGCCCTTTCGAACAAGAGGAATGACTCAGGATAAGCCAATGTTATCATATTCTGTTAAATCAATTTCTCCTTAGATGTTGGACACCGAGTTGCGATCAAGATGGATTTAGGCAATGAGGACTCTCTCTTTTAAAAAACGCAACCACATAAATCAATTGACTTTGTTCAGTGGATTCACCTACTATGAGGCCAATCTCTATTGTAAAATTTTCTCCCCCAATTTAGCGGTTTCTATACCTGGTTTACTGAGTGATATTTGGAAAATTACTCGCACTCTGTGGTCTTGATCTCAAACTCTTGATTTCAAAGTATCTGGAGAATGACAAACGTGCCTACTTTTCCACTGAGCTTTCTATGAGAACTAATCAAGTATTGAGCAACTATTTTGAACTAGCTGTTTTAATTAGTAGAAGAGACCAGTGAGGGGTATAATCCAAGAAAGCATCTAATCCAGGAACAACTAAAGAAGCAACAAATCAATGAGGCATAGGATTCTATCATGTTTTCAATTTAGGACTGGACCTAACATGAGGCACGAAAATCATCTAAGACATAATTTTTTTGCACCAATGAATTTATAATCAAGCTGTGAAGATAATTCCTTAAGTGAGGTCTACAAAGAATAGGACTAATTGAATTCCACGTTACAATTGTCTTGTAAAGTTATTTACTTATTCCAGTGGTGCTTCCATTGCTCCAGACATTTCTGGCATCCCCTTTAGTTTGTTGACGAACAAATTTGAAAGGGAGAGTTGGCACCCACTTCTCAGTAGGAAGAATCTCCTCCCCAATTCCTCCATTGCAAAGAATTTGGGCTGGGGTTAGATCAGAAAGCCCAGGTTATCAGCTTCTGGCTTCTGAAAAGAACACCTGCTTGCTTGGAGGTATCAGGTGATCTAGGAGGAAAAATACAAAATGGAAAGGATTGGTTTCAGGAGACAATGGGAGCAGAGGATCAAAGGGTCTGGGAGGCACCAGCAGGCCTGAGAGTGGGTGAACCTCAGTGACACACACCTGGTGTCACTTTCTAATGGAGATTCCCGATTAGCGGAAAGAGTCAGAAAACAGTTGGTAAATGGAGAGTGCTATCTCTTCCTGTGAAGCCTATTGGACCATAAGCTGTGCAATTTGTTGTTCTGTGGGGGTGTAGTGCCAGACCTTGTTCTGCAGACGGACAAACCCTTGGCTAAGCTCTAAAATCTGGGGGCTACCATTTATTTTGCTGATGATTTGAATCCCTCCCCCCTCCCCTTAATTTTTCCAAGAAAGGCAGCTCTTTAAAGATTGACCTGATCAAGTTTCAGGAAAGTTCGGTCAGCTCTTGATTCCCACTTTGGATAATAGCCTGGTTAAATTTTAATGTTAGGCTGCCCTGTATTCAATTCAATAGCCCACATATTTATTAAGTAACTACCCTGCAAAAGGACAGACATGAACCGTAAAAGAGGAACCATGAATAATGCATGATGCTCACTCTCAGAGACCTGATTCTCTAATAGTGGAGCTAAACAAATAACAACAACTGCAATAGAAGGCTGACCATGTTAGCTATAGATGAAAAGTTCAAAGTCCTGGGGCATTTTAAACTGGGAGAGACCACATATGCACACTGTTGGGTGAAGTAGGGAAGCCATGGCGTTATGACGTGGGAGTGACAGCTGAGATAAGTCTCAAAGGGTTCACAAAATTTTTCCAGTCAGAGGTGCGTATGGTGGCCTTGAAGAAGTTGGTGGGGAGGCATGGGATATAACTGATACAGGAAGTTTGACTAAAAATATGGAAAAAGGAATAGAGAAAGGTGGGCTTGAAAGAGTAGAGTGGGTACAGATTTTGGAGGCTCTGAATGCCAGGTTAAGTTTCTGGCACAAAGTAGTGGGGAGTTGGGGAAGGCTTCTGAGCACAGGAATGGTCAGTGTTGTACCTTGGGAGAGTACTCTGATAGCAGCAAATAGGGTAAACTGAGGAGACGAAATAGAAGAAGACCACTGCAATGTCCTGGAATAGGAGGTGTGAGTGCCTGCCTCAGCGAGGTGGCAATTAGGAAGGAGATGGTGCTAGTGGAGACATGGCAGAGAAACCTCCTCCACACATCCTCTCCAGTGCAATCCCTGGGTTAAATGACTCCTGACACAATGCTTTGAACAGCCAAATAGAATGGACTCTGGAGCTGTCTTGTTTCTAATTTTGTGCCTTAATGACCAGTTGATAAAAACCATCTAATTAATGCCTGACTTAAGGAAGGTCCCAAGTGCTGGGACTCTCTCTGATCACAGTCCTCTGGCTACTCACGCAGGATAGTTTGCCTGTCTACATTTATGGGAGTCTTGTTTTCTGCACTATTTAATGTGCCCTTTTCTGAAAGATTATAGAAAAAGAAGCGAGATATTTGAGATCAGAGGTTAGAGCTTGACGTAGAGATAGAAGGAAAGGAGGGAAATTATACAAAAGCACAAAAGAATTTATAAAAGAAAAGAAATTTTCATTGGTTCAAAAAGACAGCTAGGGCCAGGCCCGGTGGCTGACACCTGTAATCCCAGCATTTTGGGAGGCCAAGGCGGGTGGATCACCTGAGGCCGGGAGTTCGAGACCAACCTGGGCAACATGGTGAAACCCAGTCTCTACTAAAAATACAAAAAAATTAGCTGGGCGTGGTGGCACATGCCTGTAATCTGAGGCAGGGGAATTGCTTGAACCAAAGAATCAGAGATTGCAGTCAGCCGAGATTGTGCCACTGCACTCCAGCCTGGTGACAGAGTGAGACTCCGTCTCAAAATACCAACAAACAAAAAAAGACAGCTAGGGGTCCTGGACCAGCCAGAAATATAGACACAACGTCCAAGATAATGGGTATACCAACTGATTTTCTCTATTAGAGAATATTCCAATGATGGACATACATTGCAAGATGATTCCACAGGGAAAAAGGGTTGTGTGTGTGTGTGTGTGTGTGTAGGTAAGCATTTGTGAAAAACCATTACCAAAGTTTGTTGCTATTTAGCTCACCATTTCTGATTACACAGCAACCCCCAAGAGGTTCCCTTCCCCCACTACCCTTGAGAGAATTAAATCGTTCTAGTTCCAAGACGGTAACATAAGCATCTGCCCACCTATCTCCGGTGACTTATTTACTATGACCTCTCCTTCAACCTGCAGGTCAAAGATTCTCTGAAACATAAATAATTATGTTAAGAAAAAGAGAGGAATGTATTTAACATAGTGGACTTTTTTCATTGTGCTCAATGAATATCTCCATGCCTAGTGCCTGTGCTAACAGAGGTTTATACGATTTAGAAAAAGCAATGTTCACTGCCACCTCAGACAAACCTTGACACATCAATGGCTTAATGTTATTGCAAACATTTGTTTCTTGCGGACATCGAAGTCCAATAACCAGTGGGTCAAGAGGGCTCTCTGTCTCAGAGCTCTACCATCTGGTACATGTGCCATCTAAGGCCACCGTGGTGGAGGAAGAAAGAGCTGAAGGATCTTGCAGGCTGTCTGTAAGGGGCATGCTTCATGCAGCTTATCTCACTGTGCTTATTTCATTAGCCGGAAGTCAGCAAGTCGAGGCTCCAACCTCATACAAGGGAGGCTGGGCATCCAGAAGAGCACATGAAGCTTTGGTGCTGCAGAGCTTTTGCTCAAGGGCTTCCTAGTGGCCATGTGACACCCCGAGGATCTGTAGGCCACCTTGACTAGCTCCATCCCAATGCTGCCCTTGGGCTTCCAGCATTCATTGCACCCCCGCCCCGCAACCGTGTGGTTAGGAGAAAGACTGCGAATGTCCTGTTAAAACCCTTGATAAAAGATATTGCCAAGTCCTGGATTTGGGATGAAGATGAGAATTCTCACCACGGGGTCTGCGCTCTTGACTTTGGTTGTGTGGGGAGGGGAAGCAGAAGAGAAAGAGAGAGACAGAGACAATGGGAGGTGAAGAATGCACAAGCAGCTGAAACATTGCCTCATTGTGTTCCCAGATTCTGATACTGCATCACTGGCTTCCAGAGCGCCTGTGTGACCTCACTGGATTCCAGTCTCTATATTTGTTCACCATCAGTGCCTCTTACTGTAAATAATTGAAAGGAATATAATAGGGTGAGAATTATTGTTGCCTCCCCCTTTCGCCTTTCATAAAATCTTTTTATATCAGAGGGGTCTGGCCCCAGCCACTCCTAGCTCTATAATAAGTTCTGGGAGCTGCAAGGACTGAGATTTAGCTAATGACATTTCACAGTTCAATCTTGAAGTATGTCAGGCTTTGTGATCTTTTCTGAAGCAAAGAGCTAGGGCTACAGATGAACCTGGGTAATTTGCACTAATAATACATCAGTCTGTCAGCAGATTCCTAAATTTTACAAATAAGCGAGTGAACCCCACAGGCTGATGTGCCAGTCAGATGGTCCTTCCCAGCCTTCATGCTCCCAAAGCAGATGAGAGTGGGTTTGGTTTCATTAGTCACAGCTGGTGGGTTTTCATTATCTTCATTCTCTCATGTCTGCCTTGGCCATCACTGAGCCACACACATCTTCAAGCAAAGTATTCTCTGCCTTGAGACACACTAGTTCTTGAAGTGCTCTAGACTGCAGAAGAAACTGAGGGCCCTCACAGAGCCTTTGGAGCACATGGCTATGAGGAGTGGGCACACAGCGAGACATGTAGTTGTCACTATCACCCAGTGCAGAAACACTCAGAGGGGCTCATGAGAATCCTGTCTTCAGAAACTGGGGCCCCAAGACATTCAATAACTTGCAAGTCTGTTCTTTCCTGTCCATCTTCTCCCTTCTCTAGCACACTTCCCCTCTCTCTCTGGAAATTACCTAGATTCCCTCTCGTGGCATCCAGATGGGTCAATATTTCCCTGCTTTTGCACATACCCTTACCTCTGATATTGTGCCCTTCCCACCTCGCTCTGCTGAACTTCCTCTCTAAGGCCCAGTGCAATCATTTCTCATCTTTGAAGTCTCCTTGACTTTGTCCCTTCGAAACTGAGTTTTCACTCCTTCTTTTGTGCTGTCATAGCCTCTTATGCTTAGCTTCATTTCAGCAATAATCACACTGTGATATAACAGTGTATTAACTGTCTTTCTCCATCATGCTACAAGCTTGAGGGAATTCACTCTATCATCCTCATCTTAGTATCATCAGAGCCCGGGTGGTTTAGACACATAGTAGATAATCAATACAAGTTTTGTGAGTGAATAAGTATAAAAGTGTTGACCCTTTCCCTATGCACAAAGATAACTTTAAGACTGAGAAAGACAACAAATGTGGAATGCTTGGGATGCTTTAGAAAAAGTGGGGGTTAGGGGGCCAATAATCAAATATTATTTTGAGACTTCAAGTCTCCATTTGTCCTTATCTCCCAGGACACACCATAAGGACAGGCAATTGCAGTTTCATGCAAGGCCCTCCACCTTTCTTCTGCTGTTTGCACCGGATCAGAAGGTGGGGCAAGAGTCTGATTGCTGCGGTATTTGCAGGGCTGCTGTAAAATAAAACAGTCTCCATGGCTGAGAAGCCCTGTGGCCAGGGTGAGCCACACTTCACCTCGTCCTGAAGCTATTGTGCTTGGATATTAATAGCCCCAGGCAGTGTTGTCTGTGTGGGCAAGTGCTGCTTTTTCCGAGCTGTGTAAGCCCCCCATCTCCCAGAGACAAAGTGCTCCACAAATAACTGCAGCATGTTCTGAATTCCTCTGGGCAGGGAGCTTTGGGGAGAATTAGCAAGGCAAGGAGGAGCAGGGGTTTAGACAGAGTACCCATCACTGACAGCCCCTGGCAGCCCACAGCTTGGGGTGGGGAGTGGGTCGGGGCTAGAGGGCAAGGAGCCTGGATAGGTAGAGACGGTCAGCTCTTCTGGATTTTAAGCCGGCCTCTAAAAGAAGCCAGCTGGAGATCTCAAGCAAATCACTGAAATTCATTCAGTCCTCCTTCTTCTGGATTGGGGTTCTGCTTATTTCATAGCTTGTTTTGATAAGCGAATTGAAGAAAATCTTGTGAGAGGCATTTATAGATTGCAAAATAATATCTCAATTTCAGGGAAAACGATGATAATGGTGATGATGATGGTAGTGGCTTGTTGGGAGAGCATGTCCTAGAAAAAATAGTAGGTCCTCTTCATGGGGACCATCTCTGGAAATCAGCAAGGAATAGGAACTAGGAACAGGGTTTTCACACGCCTCTCTCTAGGCTCAATGTCTTAGACTTCCCTGAACACAGCGACCCCACCCACACTTGGCAGAAACTTCACACCTTCTCTAGAGGGAGCCTTTCTTTCACTCCTACACACACATTTTTTTTAATAGGGTCTCACTCTGTTGCCCAGGCTGGAGAGCAGTGGTGTGATCATAGCTCATTGCAGCCTTGACCTCCCTGGCTCAAGCGATCCTCCCATTCTCCCACCTCAGCCTCCCAAGTAGCTGGGTCCACTGGTGTGTGCCATCATGCTAGACGAACTTTTTTATTTTTTATTTTTTGTAGAGACAGGGTTTCCCTATGTTGCCCAGGCTGATCGCGAACTTCTGGGCTGAAGCCATCCTCCTGCCTCTGCCTCCCAAAGGGCTGGGATTACAGGTGTGAGCTACTGAGCCCAGCCCACAACCTTTTTTTTTTGACTAGTAGGAACATTTTTCACTAACAACTAGTTCAAAAGAAATCTTTTAGAAAAATTGTGATTAAATGGAGCTCTCTGTACTTCACACCATTCTTTTTCTCTGTGTCTACTGGACCAGACTGGCATTTGCCCACTTCTTAGGTGTGTAACCTTGGGAAGGGACTTCATGTCTTTATCCCCCAGTTTCCTCATCTGTGAAATGTCCCGAATAATATCTATACACGGCAGTGGGAAGAGTGTCTGGTGTTTGGTAAGAGCTCAATTGATGTCAACTGACAGTATACACCTTCCCCCATCACCTGAGTTGGTACAGTCCTGTTGCCTTTTAGGCGGTCTGGTGTTGATTTTTGCAGTGGAGTAACTTAGAGTGACGTGGATCTCCTGACTACTCCACTTGAAGGAACTAAAAGGAACGGGAGGGAACCAGGCCATTTGCTGAGCCCTGGTTAGTGGAGCCTTCACTCTGACAAACAAGAAGCAGAAGGAGCTCAGTGGCCCATGAGTGCACTCACACATCTCAGTGAGGAAGACCCTCAGATTTCTGTGCCTGGGGAGCAAAGGGCGTTAGGCATGCACGAGTTTCCTAAGTTTTCCTGAACAAAGGGCCTCTGACAGGGCAGCCTAAACAATGGAAATTTACTGTCTCACAGTTCTGGAGGCTGAAACCTGAGATGAAGGTGTAGGCAGAATAATGCTCCCTCTGAAGGGGCTGGGAAGGGTCTGTTCCAGACCTCTCTTCTAGCTTCTGGGAGTTCCTCGGCTTTTAGCGGCATAACTCCAACCTTCACATGCATTCTTTCTGACTGCATACACTTCCCTATGTCTAAATTTTCCCATTTTATAAGGACCCCTGTCATACTGAATTAGGATCCATCCTAATGAACTCATTTTAACTTGATTACCTCTGTAAAGACCCTATCTCCAAATAATGTCACATTCTGAGGTAGTGAGAATTAGGACTCCAACACATTCACTTTGGGAGGCATGATTTAACCTATTACAGGGATGCCATCCCTTGGACCCTCATTTTGCCAAAAAAAAAAAAAAAAATAGAACCTTATAAGAAGGATGACTGTCTCTCCCACGTTATAGACAAAGAAACTGGATCCTGAGAGGTTAATGAAAAAGAAACAAGTATGAAGTCTCAGGTCTCCAGACTAGAATTCACAGAGAGAAAGAGCCCCCACTTCTGCTGCGGACCTCAGCATGCTCTCCACACCTGAGTGCATTTGGTCACCTGAGGAGCTGGATGGAATTCAGATTTCTCTTGTTGTACACCACCCCTAGTGAGTCAGGAACTCTGGGGATAGGACTTAGATACATATTAAACAGGCCCATCCGGTAACTTCCTGCTCACTATGGTTCCAGAAACTTCCCCCTGGTATATAGGTAGTGGATCAGGGTGTTATGGGTGGCATAGATTGGAAATCAGAGTGAAACAGGGGAGATTAGAGGCAGCTGTGGCTCCCAGGGCCGCCTGATGGATTCCAGCATCTGGTTGCATGAGAAGCCGAGTTCAGGCCTGCAGCAAAGCCCTAGATATTTTCCACTGCCACGTCTTCCTGGTGGCTTAAGAATGACAACTATGTGGAGTGACTGTGACCACAGATTTGAACTGAGGTTGGAAGAGTGTGGGAATTTTAGAACTAGACACCCTCTGCTTGTGAACCCTTTTGGCCTCAGCTTTTGGGGGTTCCCTCCTCAGGGCTAAGCTAAGACTGTAGGGGAACTCGGGTGTATCACAAGAGCCTGTTGATCCAGTGCTGGGTTTTTACTCTGAAAATTACCCTTTGTATTCGTCTGAGTACCTGTATAATGGGTATAAAATGATTTGTTGCATCTGAAGAAGAACCCATCCAAGGGGATCATTCTGGGAAAGACAAATAGGGATGCTCAGGCATGTTCAGATACCTGCATCTGGAAAAGTAGACAATGAGGATGATCACTTGGCTCTGGACAAAAAAGGACGAGGGCTACTTTAACCTGATCCTCCCGGATCTCTAACTCCAAAGCAACAACGCTGCCTTGGGGAACTCCCCTGTCTAGCGCCTTTGATGGCTAGGCTTCCATATTTCAGGATCAAAGCAGGCATGCAGGAGAGAGTCAGCTGATGCCTTGCACAATGGCGTAGCTGTTTTCTGGGGTTGTAGAAGCTTACAATTCCCTACAGGGAGATTAGCTCCATTTTACTGAGAAACAATCTGCTAGGTATACAAGGCAAATAGTAGGATGCTCCCTCCACTAATAGAATCAGGTGGAACTCTGCTGACATAGTCAGAACTTTGGTGTGGAGAATCCAAGGCAAAGGAGAGACCAAATTGCACTGGCCTTGGGAAGCTGCATCCCTTTGCTTTTGTGTCTATCTTCTTTTCACTTTGACGGAAATGCTAAAAACATTTAACTTTTATAATGATGTGTGACTTTGCAATGCAGAATTAGTAGGAGGAAATGAGTACGGGACTCAAAGCTTCTTTGGAGGAATAATAGAGTGGATAACCCATGCATGAGTGGCAAGGAAGAGCTGCCTGCATCTGTGCCAGGCTGGCTGTGGAGGGTACGAAGCAATGCCAGCATCACTTAAGAAACTGCCTCACTGTGTCATCTCTGGGTTGGACTGTTTCATGATACCAGACATTTGCCATGTGTTCTGTTGTCAAAGAGATGCATTAATAACAATAGTTAACCAGGATTGTTTTTGTTTATGTGTGAATGGTCCGTTAATTTTCTGACATGCACAGTCATAGTGATTTTTTTAGAAGTACCAGAAGAAAGCCCAGAAAAATCTCTGATTTACATATACAGAGCTGTTTGCTCAAAGACACACTATGGATTTCCCACGCAATTTCAACTGCAACAGAACAGTGGGGAAAGAGACAATAATTGGTATCATTTCTGTCTTATAGGCAGAAAAATCAAGGTTCCATTTCTTGCTGTGTAGGTCCATAGAAGTGGGAACAGAACTGTACTCTCTAGCATCTGTGTCCACCCTTCTAGGTCCTGGGCTCCAATCAAGGATAAAATGCAACAAAAATGAGGTACATTGGTTACCAGGAAGCAGTTTCCAAAAACGATCACTCTAGGACTCTAATTAAAGGAAGGCTATTGTGGTTGCTGTTGTTGCTTTTAAAAATGTGATTATCAGAAGAGAGGATGCTCATGTATCTAGGTTAGATGAGGCAGAGTCCAGAGGTGGGTTGTGGGGGAGGGTGGGATTAGATAACTTCCTGAGGTCTCTGGATCCTCTTACTCCACCATTCAGAATACAGAAGTATCCAAACCTTAGTGACCGCAGCCCCTTGAACTCTGATCATTAACATGATTAATCAGCAGGAATGCCTGTAGTCTTGTTTAGAACAGGGCCAAGCAAAGTGATTGATTGTTATCATTATCAGTAGCACTATTTGCAATTAGTAGTAATTGCATACTCATCTTTGAGATCTTTTGGAGGTAACTGAATCACACTACTTAAGAATTCAGTCCCTCCTGTTCTCCCTCTGTCTTTTTTTTCCTCATCCTCACTCCATGCCTGGAAGGGAAAGACAAGGCAGTTAATATTAATCAGGTCATTATGCTTCATTGAGATTTATGAAATAAAGTGTTCGAATACATGGTCACATGTTAGCTCTTCAGCATCTTTGCTGTTCAGTAGCAGGCATATGCTTAACTCCCAGGGTTCCAGGTCAATTATTGGTTATGAACTTCCTGCTTCTAAGAATACACTAGGTCTTTAATCGAGAACCATAAGCTGAAAAGACTTAATCCACAAGGGTAACATGGAACTCACCTACATGCGTGGATGTGTGGATGAACCAGACTTGAAATTCTGAACTCTTGGCTCTTAGGCCAATGCTCTTCCTGGAGCACCTGCTACTTTTGCAAAATGATGCTCCAAGTCATGCACAGCACATCGGCACAGTCCTTCAACCTCTCCCTCTGTCACCAGCACCCTGGATGGCACACAGGATGTATTAACAGTATCTGTATTAACAACTCGAGCACCTTTCCTAATAGGCATAGGCTGCTTTGGGGACCAACTTCTTCCTTACTAGCCCTCTGATTAATAAGTACTTACTGAACACCTACTGTTTGCTTCTGCCTGAAAACATGTTTGGCACACCTATGGGGCATTAGGCATTGTGCTGTATCCTAGGGCTATGAAGTTAATAAGACTCAGTCTCTTCCCATGCCAAGAATCCAAGGAGACCGGGACAAGCACACAGGCATGAACAAAGGCAAGTGCAATATGCATGGATGTGCCTGAAGATGAGCTACTTTAATAGTGTTATGTTAGAAACAGCTAAGTCTACAAAAGTAGACAGTTTAATTAATTTATGCCATAGATATATTTATTAGTGTCAGCTGTGTCCCAACACTGTACTAATTACTGGTAGTATAATACAACAAATATAGTCTCTGCTGTTTCCCTCATGTATGTTATATTCTAGTAAAGAGACAGATCTCTTTACGAGTCCTTGAGAGAGGGCTGCAGAAGCCAACCTCGGGAACTGATGAAATATGAACACCTAATGACCCAATGACTTAAGAATTTACTACAAAATAGGACTTACATAAGTAATAATAAACCTGTCTAATCATAACTAAGCATTCAAATTTATTTTGAAGAAAGGTGAAACTACACAACATTTAAATAAATATGAACATCAAGGTGTAGATTGTGTTTGTCCCTTTTTTTTTTTTTTTTTTTTTAGAGGAGTCTGACTCTGTTGCCCTGGCTGGAGTGCAGTGGTGTAATCTCTGCTCACTGCAAGCTCCACCTCCCGGGTTCACACCATTCTCCTGCCTCAGCCTCCCAGGTAGCTGGGACTACAGGCACCTGCCACCACGACCGGCTAATTTTTCTTTTTTTTGTAGTTTTAGTAGAGATGGGGTTTCACCATGTTAGCCAGGATGGTCTCAATCTCCTGACCTCGTGATCCACCCACCTTGGCCTCCCAAACTGCTGGGATTACAGGCGTGAGCCACCACGCCCGGCCTATTTGTCCCTCTTAACGTTATCTTTTATTTATTTATTTGTTTATTTTTTTGAGATAGAGTGGTGGCATGATCATGGCTCACTACAACCTCTGCCTCTCAAGTTCGTGCTATTCTCATGCCTCAGCCTCCTGAGTAGCTGGAATTACCGGCGTGTGCCACCACACCTGGCTAATTTTTGCATTTTTAGTAGAGACAGGGTTTCACCATGTTGGCTAGTCTGGCCTTGAACTCCCGGCCTCAAGTAATCTGCTCCATTCTACCTCCCAAAGTGCTGGGATTACAGGCATCAGCCAATATGCCCAGCCAACGTTATCTATTAATAACTCTTACTATTAACATTTGTTGAATATATGAGAGAGTGATATAAGATTTATTCTTACATCTAAGTACTGTTTATCTGAGTGTCTGTCATGGTACCTGTTCCCAGGAAGTTTGTAGTCTGGTAGGACAGGTGTATACACACAAAAAGTAACAAAGCAATAAAATAACTGTAGCCAGTATTTAATGTATTAGGGAAACAAATAGAATGCTGTGATATGAGACAGAACAGAGTGCCATTATTAAAAAGTGCTGGCACCGGAGCTAGGCTGCCTCGGTTTGAATCCCACCTCTATTACTTGCCAGCTGTGTGACCTTGAGCAAGTTATCTAACTTCTCTGTGCCTCCATTACTTCAGTAAATAGAAAATACAGTTTCTCTGCGAACTAAACGAGTTAATATTTGTGATGTGCTTAAAATAGTGTCTGGCCTAAAATAAGTATGATGTACTAGCAGAGTTGATAATGCAAGGACTCATGCGAGTGAATTTCTCTCCTATGAAATTAATTCCTAATCTGACAATTTCGCGATGAGGGATGTATACTTTGAGGGACAATGATGTGCTGAAGCTAGCTTGTACTAGTCCACGAAAACCAATGTTTCTCCCCTCTTCTCCAAACACTGCATTCAGTGACTTAAAACACTTCCCCCAGACTATGCATTCCCTGATAGCTTGAGATTGGCCATGGCAGGAGCATTCATACCACGAAATTGATAAATGCCACCTGCCAATCAGGGCTTTTCTTTTTTCCTCAAAGAATCGATTGCCAAATATTTACCAGCACACCACTGGTACGTACATTTAGTGGAGGGTAATGGGGAGCTGGAGTTCTTCCCAGTGGTTCCAAACTGATTACACCTATCATGATATATTTATGAAATACATATTTGTTAAGAAATTCTAAAACACCTCATGTATACCAGGCCCAAAGGCACTGGGGCTCATTTGCCCAGAAATTGGCAATGCCATGGAAAAACAAGGCCGTGATGACTGCCATTAATCACGGGCCACAGAAATAAGCTATTCATCAGCTGAATACTCTCTCTTGACAAAGCAAGTGCAATTGGGGTAACTTCTGCACAGGGCAGGGATGCCTTAGGACAGGGCTGCAGGAGCCAACCTCTGCACCTGATGGAAAATGAAATACACATTGACCCAATTACTTAAGCAATCACTATAAAAATAGAACTTAATGTAAGAATAAGCCTGTTTAATCATTAAGTATTCACATTTATTTTAAAGAAAGGTAAAACTACAATAAATATTAACATAATAATTAAATAAATGTAAATATCTAATGAAGTATTAAAACAATATTTAAATGAACGTAAACATCAAGGTACAGATTGTGCTTTTTCCCACTTCACGTGATCTGTTAAAAACTATTACTATTTAACATTTATTGAATATTTATTAAATGTCCATCTTTTGAGTTTTATTATGTATTAAGTCATTTCATCCTGAAAAAAACCCATAAGGGAGTTATTATTATTGTTCCCATTTTACCAACAAAAAATTTGAGGCCCCCAGGAGATTAAGTAACTGGCTCAGGGCTTTCAGCTGCTAAATGTGCGAACCAGGACACAAGCCGGAGTATCTGACTTCAGCACCTTTGCACTGTGCCAGTGGTGATGATAATTTCTAAAGACCCAATCCCGGGGGCAGTAATCCCAAATGCTGAAATCCCAAAAGATCAAAATCCCTAAAGTCTAAATTCCTAAAGTCTAAAATCTCTGCTTAAATCCCCAAACCATGACAGATTAGGAATTAGGTGCCACCAATGTTTCTAAAAGTAAATTTCAAGGAGTTACCAATCAAGTCTGTTTTTTTCCATTTTTTCCATTTGCTTTTCGTGGAAAATTCAGATGAGTGGATCGGCTATGTGATCAGGCAATGACAAAGACTTCAGTTAAAAATGCATTATTTGCTTGGATTGGTATTCCTTCTAGCTGATGAAATTCCAGGAACTTTTAATGAATTAAAGCTGCGTTTGCCTGAAGACGCCAGCAAAGTTACTGACAGGTTTGAAAACAATTATATGCACATTAGGATAAGAAGCCACTTACACAAAGTTGTTGCTGTTCCATCACCAGTATTGTTTCTGCCATATTTGTGGTGTGTATAGGAGTGCATGCAGAATGAATTTCCACGTACTGAAAACAACACAGAAACATGGCATAAAAGATGGGTAAATGTAATAGAAAATGCTTATGTCAGTGTATATTGAATCATAGAAGAATTTCAAAAAGAGTAGCACCACATAGATAATAAATGTGAACCTATTTCCCAAGGAGACCTATGCTATAAAAGATAAAAAGCAACTATTAAAGCAATGCAAGGCTTCAAAATGTAGTTAGTAATTGTGAAAGTCAACCAGCTCTTACAGACTACCTCCTTGCAATTGCCATAATCTATCCCTGTAAGAGTTTTTCCTATGTTGAATTTTCATTTATTATTTTTTTTGGGGGGAGGGATTTCTTTTATTTTTGTAGTTTTTTTTCTCCACTGTTTTATTTTATTTTAATTTTTTGAGACGGAGTCTAGCTCTTTCACCCAGGCCGGAGCGCAGTGGCACTATCTCGGCTCACTGCAAGCTCTGCCTCCTGGGTTCACGCCATTCTCCTGCCTCAGCCTCCCGAGTAGCTGGGACTATAGGCACCTGCCACTGCACCCGGCTAATGTTTTTATATTTTTAGTAGAGACGGGGTTTCACCATGTTAGCCAGGATGGTCTTGATCTCCTGACCTCATGATCCGCCCGCCTTGGCCTCCCAAAGTGCTGGGATTACAGGCATAAGCCACCACGCCCGGCCTTCTCCACTATTTTAAATTGTTAGCATTACTTTTTACATACTTCTTACATTACATTACATTTTACATTCGCTATGTATTTCACTTTCGCATTGTTTCCAACACTGGAGGTATAAACGGTGTAAAGACATTTGGAGAGTTCTAATTCGTTTTATGCATTTCTGGCAAATTTGACTGCACAAAAATACATGATCATGATGTTAACTCTGTGTGCAAACATTCTGCATACACATAAGAATATTGATATTTCCTCTATAGATGCAGAGATGTCCTTTCTGTACATCTCCATGAGAGAAATAACATTTGGTGATCTCTGCTCTTTGGGCAACTGCATTTGCTGATTGTGATCCATTGCAGTTTTTGATGGGTCTCGTCAAAAGGCTTAGGCTGTCCATTACAGTTTTTCAGATGATCACATTTATATAAGCAATTTCTTTATGAATACAGTTCATCTGTTATAGACAGCCATTATATCCATGCAACTGTCATTAGTATACCTGAGTGCTTATGCTTGCAAAAAATATGTATGTTATCATTACATATTTTATAGTATAAAATGGTCTATGAAATGTTCTGTCATGCTTTTATGTTTCTCAAATAAATTTCCCATTAAAATGTAAATATATGTCTTTTAAAGAATTTTTATGGTGACATTTTACAGAGTTATATTTTTGAGATTTTGATCTTTCCAGATTTCAACATTCAGGATTATGGCATTTGGGATGGTAACTTTCTGCATTATGGCCCAAACTCTCACTATGCAATACCACCTCTCAAATGCTTTTCTCCAATGCAAACAAGAGAACAAATGTCATTTCTATTATTGTGATACAACTGGTATTGGAGAAATTATATCTGCAGGCAAGAGTACGTCCTAACACTGAATCACAGAACAGGGAACTCTTACCCAGACAGACAGTGCTGAGCGGGGCCTGGCCACCTAGGGAGAAAGAATCAGGATGGTCCCCACCCTCAGGGTTGTGTTAGTGCAGAGTTGGCCCCGAAAGTGGGTGCCTCCTTAAATTTTGCTCCCAAGTCCTGGCCCTAGTGCTGGGCCACCACAGGCCTATTGGCCTCCTTGGTTTCATAAGCATACTTGCCAAAAAAGAAGACTACAAAAGTCAGAGAAAGAAAGAAGTAGAAGCCAATGGGCTGGAATATCCACAAGCAACATTCCTGATAGCCAACTGCACAACCAGAGGCCAGGGGCAGACAGAGGAGCCTGGGGGCGGGGCCTGCCCTGCTTCCCAGCTATTAAGCAACTCAGGCTGTTCTTTTGTTTTGTTTTATTTTTTCCCAGCTTTATTGAGGTATAATTGACAAATAAGAATTGTATATATTTAAGGTGTACACCTTGATGTTTTGATACACTTATACATCGTGAAATCATCACTGCAATCAAGCTAATTCACAATATCCATTACCTTACATAGTTACTATTTTTTTCATAGTGAAAACACTTAAGATCTAATTTTGTACCAAATTTCAAGTATGCAATATCGTATGATTAACTACAGTCCCCATGCACTGTACATTAGATGTCCAGAATTTATTCATCTTCTAACAAACTGCAAGTTTGTACCTTTTCACCAACATCTCTGTATTTCCTCTCGCCCTTACCCCTGGCTGCCATCATCCTACCCCTGTGTCTATGAGTCTGACTTTTTTAGATTCCACATATGAGTGAGATCACACAGTATTTACCTTTCTGTGCCTGACTTACTTCACTTAGCATGGTATCCTCCCGGTTCCTCTGTGTTGTTGTGAATGGCAAAATTTCCTTTATTTTAAGGCTCAACAGTATTCCATTGTATATATAATCTACACTTCCATTATCCATTCATCCACTAATGGACATTTAGGTTGATTACACATCTTGGTTATTGTGAATAATGCTGCAATGAACATGGGAGTGCAGATAATTCTTTGACGTACTAATTTCATATCCTTTGGATATATACCCAGAAGTGGGAATCTGGGTCATATAACAGTTCTATTTTCAATTTTTTGAGGAACCGCCATACTGCTTTTCATAATGGCTGCACCAACTTACATTCCCACCAACAGGGTGTAAGCGTTCCCTTTTCTGCATATCTTCACCAACACTTGTCATCTCTTGTCTTTTTGATAATAGGAATTCTAACAGGTGTGATGACCCCTCATTGTGGTTTTAATCTGCATTTCCATGATGATGAGCAATGTTGAGCATCTTTTTATAATCTGTTGGCCATTCTTAATGAGCCCAGGAAAGGAACACCCCCCCTCCCCACTGCTCACATGTACAGCTGCCCTCCTGTCATTGTCAGGCACCACTCCCACTGTCTCCTACTGCCAGCCTTCATTTCAGCACCAGCACTTTCTCTTCAAACCTTGTTCTCATAGCTCCAAAGAAGGAGCTCTCTCTCTTCCTTCTCCCCCTCAGGCCTTTGCAATGCTCATTCCGTTTCTATAAATTGTTCATTACTCACAATGGTCCCTGAGCTCGTTCTAAGGTCAGAAAAAGATTAAAGGCTGCTGAAGAGGGTGCATGAAGGCTGGAAAAGACCATGGTGCCATCTGTGAAAAATTCTTGCTCTTGGATGTAGTTTATTCAGCTTTTGGATGAAAAACCAACGCTACACAGATATCAAAATAACACAGGAGAAAGGGGTCAGGGAAACCAAGGGCAATCAGCTGTGTGGTCTTTAGGAAGCCACCCTCCCTTTCTGGGCCTCAGTTTCCTTAACATAAGCAAAACACAGATGCAGCAGAAACTAAATAACCTCCAACCTTCCTTATAATTCTAGAATTCTGAATCCTTGAGCCTAGATATTCTATAATGGATTTTTTAACTCCAAAATTTTATAATTCTGTGATTATTCCTTCCAAGAGAAATTTAAATGAGCCTGAGGGTCTGCATAGACAGCTGCCCTGGAGATTCGCAGACTCCTGGGGAGAATAGTAAATGCTCATCCTATCTGTCCGTCATCAGATCTGTCTTAAGGACCCATAAAGAATGGATGGTGAAGCTCCAGGTAACGCTGTGTCCTCCTTCTTTGGCATCCATGGCAAGGTATTTTTCTGCTACTACAACTTCCCCTCTAACTGTTCCTTCCTTCTTTTCTGCAGCAATTCTATATTGAATGCCCACCATGTGCCAGACACAGGCGAACAAGTGGACAATGAAGGAAGAAGGTAGTCTATCTAGACCCCAGGCAAAGAAGTGCATGCAGGGAAGAGCTGCCTCCCTCTGTCCCTCTCTGCTCCTCAAAGAGCTGGCCCTACTCTCACTCACTTCACAAACTTTCATTGAACATTTACTACATTCTGGGCATTGTGCTAGGCTCAGGGGACTCAGAGATAAATAAGGCTCCATTTTGATCCTCTCAACCAATCAATCTCCTGTAAAGAGATGTTTGTTAGATATGGAACCAACATAAGTGTCAATCAACCAAAGAATGGATAAATAAAATGTAGTATATATACACCACAGAATACTACTCAGCCATAAAAAAAATAAAATAATGTGTTTTGCAGCAACTTGAACGGAGCTGGAAGCCATTATTCTAAGTGAAGTAACTCAGGAATGGAAAACCAAATACCACATGTTCTCACTTATAAGTGGAAGCTAAGCTATGAGTATGCAAGGGCATACAGAGTGGTATAATGGACATTGGAGACTCAGAAGGGGGAGGGTAGGAAGGAGAATGAGGAATAAAAACTATATGTTGAGTAGGATATACAATACTCAGGTAACGGGGGCACTAAAATCTCAGGCCTCACCACCATACAATTCATCTATGTAACAAAAAAACCACTTGTGCCCCTAAAGCTATTGAAATTAAAATATATGTAAAGAAGTGTTTGTTGAGAGCCTATGGGGAAGTCAGGCAATTGAACAAGACAGGTATATAATTATAGTTGCTACTCAGTGCAATGAGAGCAGTAACGGAAGGGTGTTTAAGCAGGGAAAAGGTAAAGAGGCAGCACAGAGATGGAACAATAGGCTCTGCTCTAGGGTGGACTGAGGAAGGCTCCTAAGAGGTCATGGTTTGTTTTCCATAAGGGAAGGAAGGGAAGAGAATTTCAGCACAGCATGTGCAAAGGGGTACGGTAGTTTGACAGCTTCAGGAAAATGATAGAATATGCTGTGCGTGTGTTGTGGGCTGTGCAACAGTAGGTGACACAGGAGACTGAGCTGGAGGAGCGTGTAGGGCACAGCTCATAGAGCTGCCTGGTGGGGCTGCCAGGGAGTTTGGACCTAAGCCTGTAGGCAACAGGGAACTTTATTCCCAGGGGAAGGGAGGTGAGGTGTGTGTCTTGCCTCAGCATGTACATCAGTTTCCTAGGGCTGCCAAGACAAAGTACCCCAAGCCAGGAGCCTTAAAACCACAGAAATTTATTCTCTCCCAGCTCTGGAGGTCAGATGTCGGAAATCAAGTTGTGTGCAGGGTTGGTTCCTTTTTGGAGGCTTTGAGGGAAAATGTTTCTTACCTCCCTACTAGCTTCTGGTTTCTAACAGCAATCTTCAATATTCCTGAGCCCAAGGAGAATACCTCATGGAAAGGGAAGCATGCTGACAATATGATCTGGGCAAGCCAAAGATATGAGGACATAAAAGGGGTAAACAAGCCAAGAAATCCTGTCTGTTGGTCTCCGTGATTGTTCATTTTATGAGTAAACCTCAGTGGGCCACAGGGTCCCCAGATATCTGGTCAAAAATGATTCTTGGTGTGACTATGATGGTGTTTCTGGATGAGATGAGCATTTGAATCAGTTGACTGAGTAAAGCAGATTGCCCTCCCCAGTGTGGGCAGCCTCATCCAATCAACTGAAGGCCTGAATAGAACAAAAAGGCCGGCCCACTTGTGAGTAAGAGGGACCTCCTCCTGCCTGACTGCTTGAGCTGGGATGTCAGCCTTTTCCCACCTTTGGACTCAAACTGAAGCACTGGCTCTTCCTGGGTGTTGAGCCCGGGTTTTCAAACTGGAACTTACACCACTGGCTCTTCTGACACTCCAGCTTGCAAGCTACAGATATTGGGACTTCTCAACCTCCATAACCACATGAGTAAATTCCTTATAATAAATCTCTTAACACACACACACACAGACACACACACATACACACACACACACCCTGTTAGTTCTGTTTCTCTAGAGAATCCTGACTAATACAGTTGTACAGAGAGAGAATAGAGAGGCAACTCAGGACTTTTAAGACACAGTTGAACCCCATGAACCTCCTTAAGATTCCTTACTTTTGGGGGCGGGGAAGATTCCAGATGAGAAAGCATTTGCACCCCACTCCATTCTCTCTGTCCAACTATCGGGCTGGACTGACTTACCCATTCCCATATAAACTCCCTCCTCCCCCACTGCTATCTTCCTCTGAGGATGCTGTCAGCAGATGCAGGCTCCAGCACAATCCTCAGTGGGCAGAGACAAAAGAGTGTGCCCCCCCCACATCCCAAGCCACTGTCATCACCACTCTCCAAACGCTGGCCAATGGGCCATAAAGCAGCTACTGGCCCTCAGGATGAATCAAAAAGAAGGCTACTCCCTCCCTCATGCCTGGGCCTTTGTCCTACCCCAAGTGGAGATGGCAGAATGGTTAAACCCAGCAGATTTCCTAAGACAGCAATGCTTTAAGGCGACTTTCATGTGCCCTTTCCTTTACATTTTAATGGCACTCTAATGTTGAATTAAAATGGAATTCCTATGGAAATGTTCAATGTCTAAATCAATACTTGCTGATTAGTGTCGCGAGGATGAATATCAAAAGATGTAATAGCAATGACGAGGCCCAAACCGGGGTGAATAAAGCCGCCTGTGTCCATTAACTCAAGCCTGACTAATGCTACATTACAATAAAATATCTAGGAAATTCTGGCCAGAGCCACTTTAAAGCCCACAAAATGTAGCCTAATTAGCACTATGATGACAAATGCAGGAGGAATTCATTATGCCCAAAGACTCCTTATAAAGTCCAATTTTACAAACTCTTCCTTTTTTTGCCAACACAATGCCTAGAAGGCTACGGGTGGCTTAAATACCACTATGCAACTGCTTTTCCAGGTGCTGAGCTAAGTCAGGCTCCACGTGGGCATCAGAGAGTGAGCAACAGAGGGAGGAGGGGGTTTGTAACTCCCCTTCTCTCTTAGTTATGGCAATCAATCTGTCTGTGCATCTCTGAATCTATGTGTCTATCTATGTATTATAGTTTAATTGTTATGAGTGCAGACTCTCATGCCAGACATTCAGGCCTGCACTTTGCCTTCTTCTACTCAGGTAACCTTAGTAAGGTTACCCTGTACCTCAGTTTCCCCAAATGAAAAGGAGGATAACAATAATACCCTCTCATAGGGTAGGTATGAATATCAAATAAGTTATTACATTCAAAGGGTCTTCAATAGTGCCTACACCAAGCAGCACATGTCAAGTGTCAGCTATTTTGTGTTCTATTTTTAAATCTGCTTTTTAAAAAATTTACTACAGAGGCCGTAGGCTAAAAAAGAAGGCATTTAGACAACTCTGCCCTGCCAACACTTCCCTGCTCAGAATCACACAAAACCACAGGATGTTATAGAAGAAAGAAACCTTTTAACGGAGAACATGTAATTCAATCCTTCTCATTTGCAGATGAAGAATCAGAGGCCCGGGTAGGGGAGGAGACTGTCTAAGGGTCACTCAGATAGTTCTGTTCCATTTAAACATTTATCAAGTGCCTCCTGTGCCTAGACCATATGCTCATTACTAGACTACAATGATGAATTAGTCCCTGTTCTTAAGCAGCCTATCATATTGTGAGAGAGACAAACACATCCACAAAACAGGTAGATATAAGGTGGCAGGGAAAGTAGGTGAGAGAGAGAGGCAGATATAAACACTGAGAGACTGTGAGGGCAGAGGAGACCACTGCGCCCAACCTGCAGATTTGTAGGAAATGTCTGAGAGAAGATGAAGCTTGAATTTGTTCTGGAGGGGAATGAGTTAGGCAGTCAAAGGGAGAAAGATCTCATTCTGTGCAAAAGCACAGGTGTGCAAGACAAAGGTGAGTATGGGGGAATCACCAGCAGTCTGACAACATGGGAACATATAGCACAAGAATGGGGAGTGTCAGGAGATGAGATTAGATAAGGCTTTTATGCCTTGGCAAAGAGATTGGAGTTATTTTTATAGATAACAGAGAGTCATTGAAGGTTAAGCAGGGGAGTAACATGTTTACATTTAATTGGAACATTCTGCTTTCATTTGGGGAGTGGATTTTGAAGGACCAATATGGAAAGAAGGATTTCAAAAGGTAGCTGATGTCAATGAGATGTGTAAGACCGCATGAGGATCTGAATGAGGGCAGCTGAAGCAGAAGTGGAGAGAAGAGGGACAGATTTGAAAGCTGTTTAAGAGACAAAGTAAGCTGGACTTGATTAGATGTGGAAGATGGGGAAGAAAAAGGAGTATAGGATGATTTCAAGTTTCTCACATGGGTGACAAGATGGATGGTAGAATTATGGGTTGAGAAAGTGGGATGATAGAGGAACAAGAAACAGGATGAGAAAGTCAGGGAGAAAGGAAAGTTCTGCTATGACCAGAGGCAGCTGGAGGGCAAGAGTGCTCTCCGAAAAGAGATTAGGACTGGAGAGAATGATCTCAACATGCATGGAGTCCTTAATACAGGGAGTTACCAAGACCATTCAAAAAACATTTACCGGTCGGGCTCCGTGGCTTAGGCCTGTAATCTCAGCACTTTGGGAGGCCGAGACGGACGGATCACGAGGTCAGGAGATCGAGACCATCCTGGCTAACATGGTGAAACCCCGTCTCTACTAAAAATACAAAAAATTAGCCAGGCGTGGTGGCGGGCGCCTATAGTCCCAGCTACTCCGGAGGCTGAGGCAGGAGAATGGCATGAACCCAGGAGATGGAGCTTGCAGTGAGCCAAAATTGCGCCACTGCACTCCAGCCTGGGCGACAGAGCGAGACACTGTCTCAAAACAAAACAAAACAAAACAAACAAACAAACAAAAAAAATTTACCGAAAGAATAATAATGGATGAAGGCCTTATTTTTGAGGACAGCATATTTAAGGGAGAGGTTGAGTTGTCTTCTATGAACAAATTAAAGAGAGATCACTGGAGAGGTACAAGCCAAACGAAAAGAGACAAGTCCCACGGACAGCAAGTGAGTAGATATCCTTGATCACAATGTTAAATGCAGAAACAATTTCTGAGAACAAAGGGCTGACAAACATAATGGGTGTGGCAGAATGAGCCTGGCCTCATATTGACCTTGACGAGGGCCACCTAAATGGACCAGTGAGGAAGATCAGACTGAAAGTGGGTTGAGGAGTAATTAGGTTGTGAAGTGGTGGAGACAATGAGTGTAGATATCTATTTCAGAAACACAAGATTTTTTCAGGAAGATGAGAGACTGGTTGTTGGTTGGAAGAGGATTTAGAGTCAACAGAGGGATTGTATGAAGAGGGGAGAGACTTAGGCATGTTTATTAGCAGAGGGCAAAGAGCCAGGAGAGAATAAAAGGTTGAAGACACAGTAAAGAAGGAGGCAGTTGTTGAAATAAATTTCTGCGGGAGCAGGGAAGGATGGCATCAAGAGCCACAAGCATTAGGGAACTGGGAACCAAAAAGGGACACCTCGTCTACCGACCCCAAAGGTAAGAAGCTGAACATAAAGAAAGAGTTGATAAATTTGAAGGAGTGTGGTAGTGGAGGGGGCAGGAAGTTGAAGATTTTATTCTCAAGGGCTTCGTTTTTTGAGAAAGTAGAATCAAGTTTGTGGTGCTGCAAGTGTGGAGTGGGGTCTAGTAATGGACTTAAGGAGAGAAATCACTGGGCATAAAGGGATCATCAAGAAATGCAGAGAGTCCAGCTGAGGTTAGTGGCCAAGCTGGGATTCAAGCCCAGTTCTACAGATTCTCAGAGGATGACAGCTCTGTTGCAGCATTAATCTTCAGGGTTGGTGATATTTTCATACCATTGGTTTCTAGTTCCTCTATTTCTCATCAAATTCCAAAAGAAGTCATTCTGTGTCTGCACAGCGTAGGAAAAATTCCCAGAATTGTTGCTGCCCAGCTCCTTGTTTGAACTTTAGTTTATGTCAAGTAAGGCTATTTTCAACCCTGTGTACAATGTAGATATTAAGTCTGAGAAACAGAAGCCCTCCGTCGCCTCTGTGTCCCAAGACAAAATAAGCAGGCCACTCAATGTATCTGCTGCTCTGAAACCTACAACAACTCAAACTTCTTCACATCACCTCTTTTCCCCCACTCTTGCCATGGAATAGATCCCACCATGGAAAATCAGAGCCTGTATTAGGTCTCAGCAATCTGGGAGACCAGTGCACGTCAGGGCACAATGCCTGACAGTTGATTTATTAGAGGCAACCACAGAGGTTAAAGGCAACCCAAAATTCATCTGTAAGCAGAGAGCCACAATTAGTGACTTTTCTCAAAGCCAAGAGACAGCTGGTGGTCTGCTTTCTTCCCTGTGGGCTGAGATCCTGGGGACTCCAACAGTTTCCATAGCACACTGCAAGCAGAAGCAGGCAGGACACAGATGATGGTGGCCAAGTCAGGGAGTAATTTTTGGGATTGAGGGGGATGTGGTGGAAGAATAAGAGTGAGTTTCCCAGAATTACTGTGACTTAGCATTGTCCTGATGGAGAGTAGAGCAGGGAGAGAAGGGTCCTAAGCCCTGGAGGTCTACAGTGGTAGCTCCCATGCCTGTCTGAGTCTACTCTAGGCTATAGGTCTTTGGTTGTATTTGTCTACTGAGTTTTGGTTGTTGCATTAGTAGGATCAGGGTGTCCCTTTGTGTCATTGTTTCTGATATTTATGCCATTGTTTTAGCAAAGGAATATCCTATACCTTGCTTTGAAGTTGCAAGTTTTCAGCACTTCTTTAAAATATTCAGGGAGAAAGGGAAATGTGTAAACCATTTTTTAAAAAAGACATATTGGGGTCAGGTGCGGTGGCTCACACCTGTAATCTCAGCATTTTGGAAGGCTGAGGTGGAAGGATTACTTGAGGTCAATCTGGGCAGCATAGCAAGACCACTTCTCTACAAAAACATCAGCTGGGTGCAGTGGTGTGTGCCTGTGGTCCCAGCTGCTTGAGAGGCTGAGGCAAGAAGATCGCTTGAGCCCAGGAGTTCAAGGTTACGGTGAGCTATGATGGTGCCACTGCACTCCAGCCTGATGACAGAATGAGACCCTGTCTCTAAAACTTTTTTTTTAAATAAATAAAGAAAGAAAAAGGAATATTGTGGGAATGGGAAGTATTTCAAGGTTTTTTTTTCTTTTTTATGTAACAAACTGTCCCAAAATATATTGGCTTAATATAATAACCATTAAATTTGCTCATGATTTTGCAGATCCGCAGTTGGGACAAGGCTCAGCCAGAATGTCCTAACTCTGTCCTGTGTGGTGTGGACTGGGTATCACTGGGATTAGAGGATCCAAGATGTCCTTAGTCACATATGTGGGCACATGATGCTGGCAGTCTGCCAGGACATCTTTATGCTCTTACACTCAGTCTCTCTTCCCAGTAGATTAGGCTGGACTTCCTCACTTGGTGGTCGAGGTTCCAAAAGTACAAAAGTGAAAGCTGTCAGACCTCATAAGCTCTAGGTATAGAAGTCACGTGGCACAATTTCCACCATATTCTATCAGTCAAAACAACAACTAGAGTGGCCCAAATTCAAGGGGGAGGGGAAGAGACCTCACCTACTGATGGGGCTTCTGGCAGGTCCAAATGTGGATGAGAGTCCTATAGAGATCTGTGAACTAAAAGGACAAATTGCCTGCCAACCACACACAACATACAAGGGTATGACACGGACATTCCCTTCAAGGGGATGTGGAGAAGCACAAAGCATTCTCTGATTCAGAGCAATCCTGAAATCCAGGCTTATACTGTCAGCTCCCCTGACTCCAGGATCAATTAACATTCCTTAATTAGAGTCTATTTCTGCTCTCTGGAAATGGTTCCCCAATTTATTGTTTTCCTCAGGTCTTAGATCTGCTCTCTGGACTTTGCTCTTTGAAATACTTTTCATTTTCTATAAGAAACGGACTGTGTCCTCAGCGGAGCAGCTTTCTTAGCCTGCTTTCTTCCCAAAGAAAGTTGGAGGCCCAGAGACCTCTTTATTTTTGATGGCCTCTGTCCTAAAATACAAGCTGGTGGGGCTTTCTTGAATACGCTTCTCTTAAAAACTTCATAGATTTTTCTGTGAATCTTATAGAGATTATTTTGTGCCACTAAATAAATTGATATGTCATCTCCAATGGCCACAATATTCCCTCCAATCTCACATGCACTTTTGAAATGTGACTTTGCCAGTACTCCCATCACGATTTGAGGTGTATTACTCCTATCACCGAATCCAAGCTGAACCAGTGACTTGCTGTGATTAACAGCATGCAACTGAAGTGATTGTGTATCACTTCCAGACCAAGGAAGGCCTTAAGAAACTTGGAAGCTTCGACTTTTGTACTCTTAGAGCCGTGCAATGCCACAGAAGTCAGACTATCCTGTTAGAGATAGAGACCAAGTGGAAGAGCACGAAGCACCCCAGGCTCCCAGCAGCAATGTGGTTCCAGACGTGAGTGAATCCAGTGATATCCTGTGTCCCCCTGAGCCCTGCCAGAATTTCTCATCTAGAGAATTGGGAATAGCAAAATGATTGTTGACTTAAGCCACTAAGTTCTGGAATGGTGTGATATACAACGGTAGATAACCAGAAGAAGAGGGCTGGTTGGCTTCTAAGAGCTTTCACAGGTATGTTGTCATCTTGTTAAACTCATTAAATTGTAAAGACTCAAAACTTTAGTCTTGGCTGAGATCCCAGCATAGGTCAGAGTAGGTGATAAGGACTTATGTTAACCAAACTCACAGAAAATGATAGATAAATTACAATGTCAATTCACTCTTATACCAAGAAAAATGTTGCCGTTAGGTGGACAAGATGTGTGTTCCCATCTTCTGGCCAGTGAAGCATCTCGTAGTGGAAACGCTATTTGGGGCAACAATGGATAATTAGTGGGTTATTTGGTGAAAAAAATCAAGAATGAGAGGAGTCAGGAACATAGAATGCCCAAATGCATGTAGCTACGGCCATGCCTTCCAGAGGGGTTTAACTTTCTTACTGTTTGAAGGGACAAAAAAGCACGCTGGCAAGTACTTGGATGGGCACTTCACAAGTTGTCCCCTCTGTCCTCCCTCTATTTTTAGATAGGTTTAGATATTTAGTTAAAGTCAAGATTTGTAAGTTCTAAAGTCTTTCTTTTTAATTTGATGTTTCTCTATTCTAGTGGTTCTCAACAGAGGAAAATTTTCCCCCCAGAGGAATGTTGGCAGGGTCTAGAGACATTTTTTGTTGTCACAGTTTGGGGGGAATTGTTGATGGGAGTGCTGCTTTCTGCTAGTGAGTACAGGCCAGGGATGCTACTAACCATTCTGCAATACACAGGACAGATGCACAACAAAAAATTACTCAGCCTAAAATGTCAATAGCACTGAGCATGAGAAATCTGCTCAATTCTCATTCATTTTCTGCTGGTTAGTGATTGAACTCTTGGAGCACAATCTTATTTTTAACTTCTTCAAGTGATAAAAGCTATCATTGCCTCCCTTTTATGCTACTTATAAGAAACATTTTGCTCATTATTGGTCATTTGTATTTCTTAAATTTTGCTGATTTCTTTATAACTTTTATTCTTTAATTTATTGTATTTGCATAGGATACATTATACACCAGTGTAATGAATTACTTGCCCTAAATTTGCATTTAAGTATTTTTCTTTAGTAAAATTATAGAGTTATGTGTCATGCCTTTGTAAATTCTAAACACATAGCATCATTTTTTTGCCTAATTGTGGAGATGATATTTTCAATATTGACTTCAAACAAGTTTTTTTGGAGACTAAGATGGGGGTTCTTTAAAACAAAATCTAACCTTGTATTTCTATGAAGAGTAGCATAGCAACTAAGAGGTTTGCCAGACTTTTACGGAGGCATGCCTTACATTGCTGCATGCTGATGATCGGTTTCCCAGGACCTTGGTAAGAGGCTGACATGAGCATTCTGTGTCTTTGGAGGGAGGCCTCAAAAGGCCGAGTGACCAGGTGCTAGGATGATCGAGGCCTTCAGGAGGTTCCAAATATAGTTGCAAGGGGCTGCATGGTGACCCCAGTTAATTACAATATATTGTGCGTTTCAAAATTGCTAACAGAATAGATTTTTAATATTCTCACCATAAAAAATAATAAGTTGGTGAGGCAATAGATGTATTAATTAGCATGATTGACTCTGTCTACTATGTATACGTAGATCAAAGCATTACACTGTACTCCATAAAGTGACACAATAAAAAATTCTAAGAAGAAATTCACAGCCTCTAAATTAGATGGTGACTTGCAACCCCATCTTCTCTCTTCCCCTGTATCTAGACAAGGTGCTGGCACTGTCATCCAAGAGACGTTCATTGCTGACACTATCCAAAACTTTCCCACTCCTTGGCAACTTTTTCACACCCTGAAAATTCCATTTACTTTTCCTCCTCATCTCTTTCAAAACAATGAGCAGCACTTTCGATCAGTTCCTGTTTATCTCTGCTATTGAAGAGGAGGACTGACATATATTAGGTTAGTGCAAAAGTCATTGCGGTTTCTGCCATTAGTTTTAATGTAATTTTTTTTTTTTTTGAGACGGAGTCTTGCTCTGTCACCCAGGCTGGAATGCAGTGGCGTAATCTCGGCTCACTGCAACCTCCACCTCCCGGATTCTAGCAAGTCTCTGCCTCAGCCTCCGGAGTGTCTGGGATTACAGGCGCCTGCCACCACACCCAGCTAATTTTTGTATTTTTAGTAGAGACGGGGTTTCACCATCTTGGCCAGGCTGGTCTTGAACTCATGGCCTCGTGATCCACCCGCCTCGTCCTCCCAAAGTGTTGGGATTACAGGCGTAAGCCACCGCACCCAGCCTTAATGTAATTTTTTTTTTTTTTGAGACGGAGTCTCGCTCTGTCCCCCAGGCTGGAGTGCAGTGGCGCCATCTTGGCTCACTGCAAGCTCCGCCTCCCGGGTTCACGCCATTCTCCTGCCTCAGCCTCCGGAGTAGCTGGGAATACAGGCGCCCGACACCACGCCCGGCTAATTTTTTTTTTTTTGTATTTTTAGTAGAGACGGGGTTTCACCGTGGTCTCGATCTCCTGACCTCGTGATTCGCCCGCCTCGGCCTCCCAAAGTGCTGGAATTACAAGCGTGAGCCACCGCGCCCGGCCGCCTTAATGTAATTTTTAAAAGTAATGACGGCGGGGCCAACATGGCCAACTAGAAGCAGCACCATTTGGAGGCTCCCACAGTAAAAAAAAAAAAAAAAAAAAAAAAAAAGAAAGGAAAAGAAAAGTGCGTGAATTCTTCACTAGCAACCAAGGTATCCAGTTTCTCTCATCAAAATTGACTACAGGCTGGGCACAGTGGCTCACACATTAATTCCAGCACTTTGGGAGGCCCAGGCGAGTGGATCACCTGAGGTCAAGAGTTCAAGACCAACCTGACTTATACAGCAAAACCCTGCCTCTACTAAAAATACAAAAATTAGCTGGGCATGGTGGTGCATGCCTGTAATCCCAGCTACTTGGGAGGCTGAGGCAGGAGAATCGCTTGAACCTGGGAGGCAGAGGTTGCAGTGAGCCAAGATTGTGCCATTGCACACAGGCCTGGGTGACAGAGTGAGACTCTGCCTTTAAAAAAAAAAAGTGACTAGAAGGCTGGCATGATCCACGGAGAGAAGGAAGAGCACTGTGGTATGGCAGCCCATCTGAGAGCCACATGGGCCCACCCGAGAGCCACAGGGGAAAGGGGAACCGCCTCCCTGCAGCCAAGGTAGGCAGTGAGTGAGTGCGCTACCCAGCCTGGGAAACTGTGCTTTTTCCACAGAACTGAGCAACCCACAGATCGGAAGATCCCACTCGCAAACCCACGCCACCCGGGCCTAATGTCCCAACCCTGGAAGGTGCAGATTCTCACAGCCTCTCAGCTGGAATCTGCCTAAGCCTACCGAACTCCGGGGGAGAGGGGTGACCATCACCAGCTGTGGCTGCTTGCTGTCTAAGCCATTTGAACTCCTTGGGGGAGGGGCAGCAACCAGCACTGAAACTGCCTAACATGCTAAGCTCCCTGGGCGGGAGAAGCGCGGCACCCATTTCCATAGTTCCAGGCTGCGCTTTTCCCCTGCTGGAGCTAGGGAAGCTAGATGACTTGGTCCCAAGGCTTGTCCCCATAGCCCAATACACAGGCTATGGCAGTCTGCAGCCAGAGTGCCCCTTTAAGTCTAATCCTGACCCATCCTTCCTTAGTGGGTGGGGCTTCCCTGCAGGATCTCTAATAACTCCAGCCAGAGGCTCAGGGACAGAATTCAAATCTCCCTGGACCTGAGCCCTTAGGGGGAGGAGTGGCCTCAATCTCTTCCGACCAGCAGACTTACCTTCTCCTCCTGGTAATTCTGAGGAATCTGGGCAGCCCAGATGAGTGGGTTTCCCCTCAGTGAAACGCACCCTCTCCACCAAGGGACAAAGTGCTTCATTAAACGGGTCCTGCTCCCCATGCCACCCAAATGGGTAAGACCCTCCAACAGAGGTTGTCAGACACCCTTTACAGGAGCGATCCTACTGGCATCAGATTGGTGCCCCTCAAGATCAGATGTCCCAGGAGAAGGAGCAGGCACCCATCTTTGCTCCTCTCCAGACTCCTTGAGTGACATCTCCAGACACGTGAGTGAATCAGATGAATAAGGCCTGAAGTGAACCTCCAGCAAACTGCAACAGCCCGACAGACGAGGGACCTGACTATTGAAAGAAAAACAAGCAGAAAGTGACAGCAGCATCAACAACAAAAAGGCCCCCACAAAAACCCCATCCAAGGGTCAGCAGCCTCAAAGACCAAAACTAGACAGACTCACAAAGATGAGAAAGAATCAGCAAAAAAATGCTGAAAACCCAAAGGGCCAGAGTGCCTCTTCTCCAAATGATTGCAGCATCTCTCCATCAAGAGTGCAAAACTGGGGGGAGGATCAGATAGATGAATTGACAGAAGTAGGCTTCAGAAGGTGGGTAATAAAACACTACGATGAGCCAAAGGAGCATGTTCTAAACCAACACAAAGAAGCTAAGAACCTTGATAAAAGGTCAGAGAAATTGCTAACTAGAATAACCAGTTTAGAGAGGAACATAAATGACCTGATGAAGCTGAAAAATGCAGCGTGAGAACTTCATGAAGCATATACGAGTATTAACAGGCAAATCGACCAAGCAGAAGAAAGGATATCAGAGTTTGAAGACCACTTTACCGAAATGAGATGTGCAGACAAGAATAGAGGAAAAGGAATGAAAAGGAATGAACAAAACCTCCAAGAAATATGGGACTTCATAAAAAGACCAAACCTACAACTGATTGGAGTACCAGAAGGAGACAGTGATAATGGAAACAAGCTGGAAAACACGCCAGTGTATTATCCAGGAGAACTTCCCCAAACTAGCAAAACAGGCCAACATGCAAATTCAGGAAATACAGAGAACACAATTGAGATAACTCCACGAGAAGATCAACCCCAAGACACATAATCATCAGATTCTCCCAGGTCAAAATGAAAAAAAAAAACTATTGAGGGCAGCCAAAGAGAAAGGCCGGGCCACCTACAAAGGGAAGCCTATCAGGCTAACAGCAGACCTCGCAGCAGAAACTCTACAAGCCAGAAGAGATTGGGGCCAACATTTAACATTCTTAAAGAAAAGAATTTTCAACCCAGAATTTCATATCCACTCAAACTAAGCTTCATAAGTGAAGGAGAAATAAAATCCTTTAGAGACAAGCAAATGCTAAGGGATTTCGTTACCACCAGGCCTGCCCTGCAAGAGCGCCTGAAAGAAGTACTAAATATGGAAAGGAAAAACCAGTACCAGCCACTGAAAAATCACATCAAATTATAAAGACCAATGACACTATGGAGAAACTGTATCAACTAGTGTGCAAAATAACCAAACAGCATCATGATGACAGGATCAAATTCACAAATAATAATATTAACCTTAAATATAAATGGGCTAAATGCCCCAGTTAAAAGACACAGACTGGCAAATTGGATAAACATTAAGACCTATCAGTGTGCTGTATTCAGGAGGCCCATCTTACATGCAAAGACACACACAGGCTCAAAATAAAGGGATGGAGGAAAATTTACCAAGCAAATGGAAAGCAAAAAAAAAAGCAGGGGCTGCAATCCTAGTCTCTGACATAACAGACTTTAAACCAACAAAGATCAAAAGAGACAAGAGCATTACATAATGGTAAAGGGAACAATTCAACAAGAAGAGCAAGCTATTCTAAATATATATGTACCCAATACAGGAGCACCCAGATTCATAAAACAAGTTCTTAGAGACCTACAAAGAGAGACTCCCACACCATAATATTGGGAGACTTTAACACCCCACTGTCAGTATTAGATAGATCAATGAGACAGAAAATTAACAACGATATTCAGGACTTGAACTCAGCTGTGGATCAAGTGAACCTACGAGACGTCTACAGAACTCTCTGCCCCAAATCAACAGAATATACATTCTTCTCAGTGCCACATGGCACTTATTCTAAAACCAACCACATAATTGGAAGTGAAACACTCCTCAGAAAATGCAAAAGAACTGAAACATAACAGTCTTTCAGACCACAGTGCAATCAAATTAGAACTCACGATTAAGAAACTCACTCAAAACCACACAATTTCATTGAAATTGAACAACCTGCTCCTGAATAACTTCTGGGAAAATAATGAAATTAAGGCAGAAATCAAGAAGTTCTTTGAAACCAGTGAGAACAAAGACACAACGTACCAGAATCTCTGAAACACAGCTAAAGTAGTGTTAAGATGGAAACTTAGAGTACTAAATACCCACATCAGAAAGCTAGAAAGATGTCAAATTGACACCTTAACATCACAATTAAAAGAGCTATCGAGGCAAGAGCAAACAAATCCGAAAGCTAGCAGAAGACAAGAAATAAACTAAGATCAGGGAAGAATTGAAGGAAATAGAGACACGAAAAACCCTCCAAAAAATCAACAAATCCAGGAGCTGTTTTTGAAACAAGTAACAAAATAGACTGCTAGCTAGATGAATAAAGAAGAAGAGAGAGAAAAATCAAATAGTTGCAATAAAAATGATAAAGGGGATATCACTACTGACCCCACAGATATACAATCTACCATCAGAGAATACTATAAACACATCCATGCAAATAAACTAGAAAATCTAGAAGAAATGGATAAATTCCTGGATGCACACACCATACCAAGACTAAACCAGGAAGAGTTGAATCCCTGAATAGGCCAATAAGAAGCTCTGAAACTGAGGCAGTAATTAATAGCCTACCAACCAAAAAAAAAAAGCCCAGGATCAGATAGATTCACAAGTGAATTCTACTAGAAACACAAAGAGGAGCTGGTACCATTCCTTCTGAAACTATTCCAAACAATTGAACAGGAAGGACTCCTCCCTAACTCATTTTATGAAACCAGCATCACCCTGATACCAAAACCGGGAAGAGACAGAACAAAAAAAGAAAACTTCAGGCCAATATCCTCGACGAACATCGATGTAAAATCTTCAACAAAGTACTGACAAACCGAATCCAGCAGCACATCAAAAAGCTTATCCACCACAATCAAGTTGGCTTCACCTCTGGGATGCAAGGCTGGTTCAACATACCCAAATCAATAAATGCAATCCATCACATAAATAGAACCAATGACAAAAACCACACGATTATCTCAATAGATGCAGAAAAGGCCCTCAATAAAATTCAACACCCCTTCATGCTAAAAACGCTCAATAAAGTAGATATTGATGGAACATATCTCAAATAATAAAAGCTATTTATGACAAACCCACAGCAATTATCACACTGAATGGGCAAAAGCTGGAAGCATTACCTTTGAAAACTGGCACAAGACAAGGATGTCCTCTGTCATCACTCCTATTCAACATAGTATTGGAAGTTCTGGCCAGGGCAATCAGGCAAGAGAAAGAAATAAAGGTATTCAAATAGGAAGAGAGGAAGTCAAATTATCTCTGTTTGCAGAGGACATGATTGCATATTTAGAAAATCCCATCGTCTCAGCCCAAAATCTCCTTAAATTGATAAGCAACTTCAGCAAAGTCTCAAGATACAAAATCAATGTGCAAAAATCACAAGCATTCCTATACACCAATAATAGACAAACAGAGAGCCAAATCATGAATGAACTCCCATTCACAACTGCTACAAAGAGAATAAAATACCTAGGAATACAACTTACAAGGGATGCGAAGGACCTCTTCTAGAAGAACTACAAACCACTGCTCAAGGAAATAAGAGAGGGCACAAACAAATGGAAAAACATTCTATGCTCATGGATAGGAAGACTCAATATTGCGAAAATGGCCATACTGCCCAAAGTAATTTATAGATTCGATGCTATCCCAATCAAGCTAACATTGACTTTCTTCACAGATTAGAAAAAAAAACTACTTTAAATTTCTTATGGAGCCATAAAAGAGCCTGTATAGCCAAGACAATCCTAAGCAAAAAGAACAAAGCTGGAGGCTTCACTCTACATGACTTCAAACTATACTACAAGACCACAGTAACCAAAATAGCATGGTACTGGTACCAAAACAGTTATATAGACCAATGGAACAGAACAGAGGCCTCAGAAATAACACCACACATCTACAGCCATCTGATCTTTGACAAACCTGACAAAAACAAGCAATGGGGAAAGGATTCCCTATTTAATAAATGGTGTTGGGAAAACTGGCTAGCCATATGCAGAAAACTGAAACTGGACCCCTTCCTTACACCCTGTACAAAAATTAACTCAAGATAGATTAAAGACTTAAACATAAGACCTAAAATCATAAAAACCCTAGAAGAAAACCTAGGCAATACCATTCAGGACATAGACATGGGCAAAGACACTTCTCAAAAGAAGACGTTTATGCAGCCAACAAATATATGAAAAAAAGCTCAACATCACTGATCATCAGAGAAATGCAAATCAAAACCACAATGAGATACCATCTCACACCAGTCAGAATGGCAATTACTAAAAAGTCAAGAAACAACAGATGTTGGTGAGGCTGTGGAGAAATAGGAACACTTTTACACTGTTGGTGGCAATGTAAATTAGTCCAACCATTGCAGAAGACAGTATGGCAATTCCTTAAGGATCTGGAACCAGAAATACCATTTGACCCAGCAATCCCATTACTGGGTATATACCCAAAGGATTACAAATCATTCTACTATGAAGACACATGCACACATATGTTTATTGCAGCACTATTCACCATAGCAAAGACATGGAATCAATCCAAATTCCCATCAATGGTAGACTGGATAAAGAAAATGTGGTACATATACACCATGGAATACTATGCAGCCATAAAAAGGAATGAGCTAATGTCCTTTGCAGGGACATGGATGAAGCTGGAAGCCATCATTCTCAGCAAACTAACACAGGAACAGAAAACCAAACATTGCATGTTCTCACTCATAAGTGGGAGCTCAACATTGAGAACACATGGACATAGATAGGGAAATAACACACACCAGAGCCTGTTGGGAGGTTAGGGGAGAGGGGAGGCAACTTAGAGGACAAGTCAGTAGGTGGAGCAAACCACCATGGCACACGTATACCTTTGTAACAAACCAGCACGTTCTGCACATATATCCCATTTTTTTTAGAAGAAATAAAGAAAAAAAGAAAATGAACGGATAAAAAAAAGAAGAAAAGAAGACACAAATTACCAAAATCAAAACTAAAAAGATTTTAAGGGGATATTATTAATAACTTTATGCCAGCAACTTGGACAACTTATCTGAAATGAACACATTTCCAAAAAGTCACAACTAACACATTTGACCCAGGAAGAAATAGAAAATTTGAGTAGGCAGGTAACAAACAAATGAAGTAAATTAGTAATTAAAAATCTTCCCACAAAGACAAATCCAGGCCCAGAGAGCTTCACTGGTGAATTCTGTCTAACATTTAAAGAAGCATTGCTAGTCCTTTGCAAAGTTGTTTAGGAAGTAAAGGAGGGAACACCTCCCAACTCATTCTATGAGACCAGTATTACCTTAATACCAAAGCCAAATAAAGACATCACAAGAAAAAGAAAGTATAGATAAACAGCCTTCATGAACACAGACATAGTAATTACTAACACAATATTATCAAATTAAATCCAGCAACATATAAAATGAATTATACACCAAGACGAAGTATCCCAGATTTATCAAAAATTTATCCCAGGAAAGCAAAATTAATTTCAGATCTGAAAATCAACCTAACACAGGAAGGACAAATATCACGTGATCATCTCAGTAGACATGGAAAAAGCATTAGACAAAATCTAATATCCAATTCAGATTAAAAATTATCAGCAAATTAAGAATAAACAAGAAAAAAACAAAAAAACCCATTAAAAACAAAACAATCCCATTAAAAAGTGGGCAAAGAACATAAACAGACACTTCTCAAAAGAAGACATTCGTGCAGCCAACAAACATGAAAAAACCTCAACATCACTGATCATTAGGGAAATGCAAATCAAAATCACAATGAGATACCATCTCCCACCAGTGAGAATGGTAATTATTAAAAAGTCAAGGAACGACAGATGCTGGTGAGGTTGTGGAGAAATAAGAATGCTTTTATACTGTTGGTGGGAATATAAATTAGTTCAACCATTGTGGAAAATGGTGTGGCAATTCCTCAAAAATCTAGAACCAGAAACACCATTTGGCCCAGCAATCCCTTTACTGGGTATATACCCAAAGGAATATAAATCATTCTATTACAAAGATATACACATGCACACATATGTTTATTGCAGCACTATTCACAATAGCAAAGACATGGAATCAACCCAAATGCCCATCAATAACAGACTGGATAAAGAAAATGTGGTACATATACACCATGGAATACTATGCAGCCATAAAAAAGAATGAGATCATGTTCTTTGCAGGGACGTGGATGGAGCTGGAAGCCGTCATCCCCAGCAAACTAATGCAGGAACAGAAAACAAGATACTGCCTGTTCTCACTTATAAGTGGGAGCTGAACAATGAGAACACATGGATACAGGAAGGGGAACAACATACATTGGGGCCTTTTGGGGAGTGGGTTGGGGGAAGGAGAGCACTAGGAAAAATAACTGATGCATGCGGGGCTTAATACCTACGTGACAGGTTGATAGGTGCAGCAAACCACCATGGCACACGTTTAAGTATGTAACAAACCTGCACACTCTGCACATGTGCCCCAGAACTCAAAATAAAAATTAAAATAAAAAAAAACTAAAGGCAAAAACCACAATTATTTTTGCACCAATCTAATAAACCTCAAAAAGCTAACAATAGAAAAATTGTTTCTATTTGGGTCAGGAATAGATGTGGAGCGAAAGGGTCTTAATAAGTCTGATGACTTAAGGCTAAGTCATGGCTAAGCACTGAGCGAGTATATAAACTTTGGGAAATTATTTGAATTTTTCTGGATTTAGTTTCTTCATCTGTAAAACGAGAATACTGTTTTCTTTCTGGGGTTTCCATGGCTCAAATGAGATAATACATGAAAATTCCTTATAAGTTGTAAAATGCTATTAAAATATATGGGGCTATTTTACTATTGTGAAGGTCCTATTTGTGCACTGGACCATCCGGCACGTGTAGGATTTGTTTTGAATCATTACACTTGACACTGAGCCTACGGAGCCCAGGAAAGCAGTGGAGTTCTTTCAATCATCCCCTACTGGTGGGCTCCTAGGTCGGCCCCACTGGAAAAGCAGAACTTTCCCCATCCTCATTAACTCACTGTCTGGTGAGCTCATACCTCTAAACCACATCTTAGAGGAGGCTAGGGTGTTCTAATTAAGTGTTCTGGTGGAAAAGGGAGGCCTTACGCTGTCTCTTACTACTCTCTCTGGGCCACAAGCTGCAGCTTGGAACAAGCGTAAACAAGTAAACCACTGCCCCTCCCCAAGATCTCCAGGAAATAAATTGAAATATGAGTAATGAAAGGCCCACTGTTTTTCCTTTTGTAACCAAGGGAACTTTGGTTTGTGTACTAGGTTGAGAGAAACCCAATCTTAGCCCTCTAGAGTCACATAATGTGAAAGTATTAGTTTGTTATTATAGGACCCTATATGATAGGACATTTCCTAGCACCCATTCGACTTTCACAATTTGACTTTTAATGAATTGCATTCTGCTGACAATTCTAGGAAACCACTTATGCTCCAGGAGACACAAAATAGAGCACAACGCACCTTCCTGTGCACTCCACCCCCATCTCCAACCAGGCTGACAACACGGAGCCCTCCAGAACCACACCTAATTGGCTGCAGAGAGAAGGGAAGGGAAAGGTCTTCACCGTCCCAGCCACAGGTGGACCTGTTATAGGACAGCCTCCTCTGGCTCTAACACAGCACTTATCACAAAGCACAAGGAGGCCCTACAAACAGCCGGCTCTGAGAGGCAAAGCGTGTATGACACCGGGTGCCCAAACTTACTGCTTGAGGCAGAGGGAGTGTGAGACGTGAATGAGGTCAGGAGCCAGGAACAATGACAACAGAACTCATCGCATCTGGGCTGCCAGAACCAGACTCATGGACAAATCTGCCATCAAAGTGAACCAAAGAGAATGCGCCATCCAAGGCGAGGCTCTGCAGTGGGGTGTGCTCAGGGCAGGTGGGTTCTCTGAACAACTATGATGCTGGCCGAGAACAGACTCCCCCATGGACACCTGCAGCTGGCCTGAGGATGGGTCCTCTGAGCAGAACTGGGCAGGGACCTCTCTCACTTACCTTCACATGCTCAGAGTCCAGTTGTCGCGTGAAACGGTGTTTGTGCTTAGTGAATGTTGAATGGATAAATGAGAGGGAGTTGGGGAACTTGGGCTCTGCTTCCTGGATATCCTTTTCCTCTTCAAAATGGGTTCTTTCTTTCATTCCCTCCCACCTCATAACACAGCACAGTGGTAAACACGTAGAAGGCACTCAAAGGATATTTTACCTCAATCTAGCGGACCCTATGCCAGTGTTAGAGAAAAATTCCTCCAAGGAAGAATTATTTTCCTGTCTTCCCACAGTACTTTTAAATAGCTATATTCTATCCTGTCTTCCCACAGTACTTTTACATAGCTATATTCTAGGAGGACGTTGATCATACTGGATTATACTTTTTTTTTTTTTTTGAGGCAGAGTTTCCTGCCCGCCCCCGGCTAGACTCCAGTGGTACAATCTTGGCTCATTGCAACCTCTGCCTCCCAGGTTCAAGCGATTCTCCTGCCTCAGCCTCTTAAGTAGCTGGAGTTTCAGGCACGTGCCACCATACCGGGCTGATTTTTGTATTTTCAGTAAACCCAGGGTTTCACCATGTTTGGATTATACTTCTTTAAAAATGTGCTTGTTATCCCTGTTACAGATGGACTGTGCAACAGTGAAAGCCATGCCTTACTTACTACCTTGGTGCTCCAGAACCTAATACAACTCTGCCTCTCACATGGTTAATAGGGAGTAAATGCATGCGAGGACATCAATGCAATGACATTGATGCATGGCAATCAAGGAAGACCCCGCCCTTTTGCTTGTGGCACTGCTTTGCCCAGGTGTGGCACTGGAGCACAGAGACAGGTCAATGGGCTCTGGAGGCTCCTGAACCCCAAAGCTCTCTCCCCCTGCAAGCTCCATCTTTGAGGACTTACATTGCCTCTCTCGTTTCCACCCACAGGGTAATCATCAAGAATCAGATGGCTTGGATCTGGTCTCTTCTCTTTGAGGAAGCAAGCAGGTATGTACTTTTAGAGAACTAGAAGTTTTCAATAATTCCTCAGTCAACACAAAATCACAAACTATAACTCTCAGAGCTAGAGAGCACCCAAAATGGTCCTTGGGTCCAGAGCCCTGCCTTTGGGAAGATGAGCAATTCTTACAACCATTGCCATGCTATGAAATCCACAAACTCACACCATCTTCCACAGGCATCATGTGCACACACATACATCCTGAGTAAGTATATGCATGCACATGTGTGTATATGTGTATATGAAGAGAGGCACTTAAGAAGATATGCATTCAGGCTATAGCTTCCCAACAAATGTAGAGAGTACAGTACACATTGTTGGAGGGTCTAATCAGATAACTAAACCAGACTATTGAAATGACCCTGCCATGGCTTTAAGAATTAAATAGGTGTAGACACAGGACAGTTGGCCTTCATTTCATGACAGAAAGAAGCTAACCAGAGAATGGATTTGCTAATGACAACAAAATGCAGTGTAACACTATACTGAATGTTTCTCAGATCTTGCTTCTTCTTTCGGAATGGAAAGAGGCCACCTTCTCTTGGGAAACAGATAAAAGGAGAGACAAAGTAGAAACAGGCAGGCCTGAGTTCCAGGAAAACACACTTAATCATCAGGTGACCTTAGGCACATCACTTCCTCTCTCTGGGCCTCAGTGGAAAGGGCATAGAACCGAATGAAAGCAAAGGTCTTCCTCTCCTCTTACGTTTCATCCTCCTCCTTGTGGATTTTTCTCACCTCCTTGAAGACCCCAGAACTTTGGGAATGCCATCCAAGATACAATGTGCGTTTCGCCATAGCTTCTCTTTCAAATGGTTAGTCCTTGGATTTACTAACTTTCTCAGCTTTCCCATTCCCTATCATTATGTAAAATCCTTTTTTTTTTTTTTTTTTTTTTTTCTTAGACACGGAGTCTCGCTCTGTCGCCCAGGCTGGAGTACAGTGGCACGATCTTGGCTCACTGCAAGCTCCGCCTCCCGGGTTCATGCCATTCACCTGCTTCAGCCTCCCGAGTAGCTGAGACTACAGGCACCCACCACCACACCTGGCTAATTTTTTTTTTTTTTTTGTATTTTTAGTAGAGACGGGCTTTCACCATGTTAGCCAGGATGGTCTTGATCTCCTGACCTCATGATCCACCCACCTCGGCCTCCCAAAGTGCTGGGATTACAGGCATGAGCCACTGCGTCCAACCATTTCTTAGTTCTTGAACCCACAGGCATGGAGGTAAGTCAGGCCATTGGAAGATTTCCTGTGGCTGACGGAGAATCCAACTCCAGGTTGCTCTTCTTTGAAGAGGCTTCCAGAAATGCTTAAGGTACACAGACCCAGGAGACTAAGGCATATCAATGGATTGTATTATTTTAATTAATAACAAATGTATCTTACTATTTTGAGTAAATTGACTAAATATTTTATGTTTGTCAATCAAATGACAGAAATATACAATTCAATAATGGGATATTTTAGCTGGCAGGGACCTTAGAGATTTCTTAATACAACCTCTTGTTTTACAAAGAAGAAAAATTGAACTCAAAGAAAGAGAAGTGACTTGCCCAAGGCTAAATGAATTAATGGTATAGATTGAGTCAGGACCCAGTGTCCAGTGCCATATCCGATAAATCACAACAGGAGCCCATCAGTGTGACTGAGAAGTTGAGTGGTAGGTGTCTGCTCTCTTTTCTAAATGTCCCTGGTGATCCATTTTGCCCAAACAGCCATAGAGCTGAATAGGGAGTTTGAAAAAAGGAGCAAAGATTATCCTTGGCCTCTTGGTGCTCATTAATCTTCTTTATGCTCTAGATGACAGAAAGCTATTGACTACTGTGTCGCAGACCAGAGACCTAGATGCAGAAAGACAGAAGGGCATATGCAAGGTCAGAGCAGCAATACCTTCCCATGACTGTCACTTATTTACAAAACTCATCCATATCCTTCTAACTGCCCTGAGGAATGAGTAGTATGACTCTGAGGCTGTTCATGGGGAAATTGAGGTTTGGAGGGTTTAGGCAATGTAAACAATTGGCCCCAGTGGGATATGGAAGCAGAGTCCAGTTCTACAGGAGTGAAAAAAAACGTACCTACAGGAACAGACACACACGGTGAGCCCACCTATGGGCTAGGTCAACCACAGGGCCTGGTATAAACTAGGAACCCAGTAGTTGAGGAACAAATTGAACAAGCAGAGGGGCTGCTGTGTTTGGCAGCCTTCTATGTGGGGCATGCCATGTACATCTGTCTGGAGCATGGATTAATCAGGCCTTAAGACACATAGCTGGCAACCAGCGAGTACTGTTTTACAGTACATGCTGACTGCTGCTGGAGTGTGTTCTCGCCAGTGCAAATCTCGGAGCTTCTCAGATATTTCTTTTGTCTTTTTAAAAATTCATTTTGACACATGCCCACATGTTTTCTATGCTCAGTCTGAACCCATGCCATTTGTAAACCATCAGCTCACACACACACCCTGAGTTCCTGGGAGATGTGGTGCCTAACTCTATGGCAATCACAGCCCACAGAGATAGGCCAGAGATGGTGGGCTTTGCGTTAAGAAAACTCAGTAATGCAACAACAACAACCCAATGTGCAAACTCAGAAAATTTGGAGGTATTTTTTATTCCGTCAAAAAATTAACTGCAATTTTTTCCCTGACATTAATATATGTCATGCAAGCTTCCACTTCCAAAAAACACTTAATATTTTGGGTGTATGCAGATGCTCCTGTATACTAACATAGAAAACATGTGACTCTCTGATATGAGAATCAGGGGACGGGTTTGGGAACTTCATAAGTTCAAGGCAATCATAATAAAACCATGTCATATGTTTAAAGTGCAATAGCATTTAGAAGCACTTTTATGTATTCCCTATATAGGAATAATAGCTAATATTTTTTGAGAACCTACCATGTTTCATTCTATGTTACACATTTGTGTTTATTTCTCTTAATTCTCACAAACACCATATGAGGTATATACTATTATAATCCCTGGGTTGAAATGTGGAAAGTGAGACACAGAAGTTTTAAGTAATTTATACAAAATCACACAGGTAGAAAATGAAAAGTCAGAATTCAAACCCACAGATCCAGGGCATGAAGCACAGCTCCAACCACCCCGAGAATGTGTTGGATTAACCCTATTCAACAGAGGAGGAAAACAAACCCAAGAAAGTAAGTAACTTTGTCAAGGTCACCTGACTAACTAGTGCTAAGCCTGGAACCCAAGTCTGTGACCTCAAAGCCAGCCTTCTTTCCATGAGGCGGCCCTTCCAGGAGACCCCTGGGAGGGTGGCAGGAGTGAGCCCCTACTCTTTGTGCAGAGGGGTTTTAACTCTGCCCGCAGCAAGGGAGTCTCCACTGTCCCGGCAGTGTCAGGCACTTGGCCTCAGGCCCTCTGTTTGAGGTAGATGAGGAAGAAACAAAAAGCAACAATGGAGAAAATTGTGCTGCCTTTTGTCTCCAGCAGGCAGCTGGCAAAGCGCTGACCTTTAAGACTTCAAAAGAGGCATTTGCCCAGTCACACATAGACTCCGCCTTTTGGAGCCTGGAAAAGGTTGACTGCTGCTCTTTGCGGCTGCCCGGGTCCTGAGATGAGAAAGAGCCATGGCATCATTTACTTAATCCCGTTATGTGCCAGATGCTTCACTAATCTCCTTAGGGCTCTGCATTCTCATAATACTCCTTTGAAGTAGGTAGCACTGATATCACTTCCCTGTTGCAGAAGAAGAGATGGAGGGTCTGAGGGGGAAGTGACTTGCCCAGGCTCATCGAGCTGCACCGTGTAGTCTCTCAAAACTCAAGTGCAAACTGGAGCTCCGGTTCCGCTCCCCTAGTATGTTCATTCACAGCCTTCCCTCTCTCAGGGGTGGCCTTTCTATCCCTGCAACTGCTCAGCATAAAAACCTTGGGATCACCTTGACCTCATTCTTCCTCTCCCATTCCACATCCACTCTTACAGGAAATTTCATTGACTCTACCTTCAAAATACACTCATTCTGATATACCTCCCTGCTCACACTGCCACCTCCCTGGTCAAAGTTCCCATTACCCCGGGGCCTGGAGTACTGAAAAAGTTCTAACTGGTCTCCCTGCTTTCACCATTGCTTCCCAATGTCCTATTTCCAATGCAGCCTCCAAAGCAATCCGTTCAGACAGAAGTTAGGTCAGGAGGCTCCCGCAACGATTCCTTATCTTCCTGGCGGGAAAGCCAAAGTCCTGACAATGGTCCACCCGACCCAAAGGACTCAGCCTCCCCCAAGACCTCTGACCTTCTTTCATCTCCCTTGTTCCCTCCTGTCCACTCTATTCCACCACACCAACCTTCTTACCAAGACCTTGGCACCAGCTGTCCTCTCTGCATGCAACGATCTCACCCCAGACACCTGCTGGGTTCACGCCCCCACTTCTTTCAAGTGTTTACTCAAATGTCACCTTCTTTGTAAGGTCTAACCTAGCCGCTTCCACTGAAAATTACAATCCTCTTCTCTGAAAGGCCCCAAGGTCTCCCACACCATTTAACTCTCAGCATCGTGTAACTTACTGTTGCCTCGCTTATATTCAGACACTAAATACTTCACCAAAGACTCACCCAACAGAACATAAGTCCCGCAGGGAGGGGTGTTTATCTGTTTGATTCATTGTGGTACTCCTGATGTCTACAACAATTCCTGGTACCTCGAAGGTACTCACAGAATAAGTAGAGTGAATGAATGAATGTAAGTCAAATGAATGAATGAGTGAAGAAGGCCCTATTTCCACCCCAGGGAAAGGAGAAGCTGAAGGGGAAACGGTACCAATATGTAGGGAGGTGGCCTTAGATACAGTCCCCAGCATTGACTGCTCGGGCCCTGCTCCAACCCATGGCACAGGCCCACCCTGGCTTCTCGCCAACTTCCAGGTCTGGGAGGCCTAAGGCCAAGGAGAACACGAGGTTCTGTGGGTGACACAGGTTCTTGAACATATGAAGGCAGCAAGGTGAGCTCATACAGGTGCCAGCCAAGGCCAGGTCCTGCCCCGGCTGTGGATCCCAAAGTCCTCCCATTGTCACCTGGCAGCAAGTCAGAGGAACCAACATACAGGACCTCGCAGCACTTGCTCTAGGAAAGGGATGGTACCCCGGGGACCAGAGCTTTCCTTAAGGCACCTATGTAATCCCCTAGAGGGTAGGAGTCAGGCCAGGCTGCCTGCCTTCACACATGCTAAGCACTGCCCAAGTGCCAATCAGTATCTCAAAAACAATTCTGAAAATTATTCCACGATTGATTTTACTACCTTTATTAATACATGCAAAGCAGGGATATTTACATTCCATCAAAAGTTTGCTGAGGGTCCCAAATTTTACTCTGTAATATAACTTCTGTAAAGCTATGGGGGCCCCCTCTTTTACAAGTGGCTCCCAGAACTTCAGGAATGGCTTGGACAGTAGCTGTTCCTTTGCGCCAAGCCATTCGGACATATCTGAGACTGTTGGCAATCTCACCAGAGGCATCAAAATCCCTGCCAAGAGCTCCTTTCCCAAACCCCTTCTGCATAGCTGTAAATTGACATGAAGAGAAACGTTTATTTCAGAGACTATCCAGTTTCAACCACTATTTACCTGAGAAGACAGGAAACAAACATAATCCACATGGTGGACTGTGGTAAGAAGTATGCACCTTACCAATATGTTCTGGAGGTCCTGCTGAGGGAGACAGCTATGGAAAAACAGAAAGAGCCCTGGACCTGGAGCCGGGAGACAGGCATTTGGGTCCAGGTCCTCTTACTTGCTGTGTGTCCCCTTAGGCAACTTACTTCTTCTCTCTGAGCCTTAGTTTACTGGTCTAGAAAGGGAGATTTGTAATATATACCCTCTTCGGCCGCCTCGTTAGGTTGCTCAGAAGTTCCCTGTAAATTACAAAGTTCTGTTACAACGTGAGGGTTTTTAAATGTTTTTAATAAAAATAGACCCAGCTCCATAAGGTGTTGGGAGGATGACATGTGGTGCTACAGAGGGGAAAGGAGGAGAAGTGAGCAGTGCCAGTGTTCACCAAGGCCTGGCACTAGACACTACTTGAAGGTGCTTGCGTTTGGGGCACCTCTTTCCCTCTGGCCCTGGCACTGCACTGGGGTATTATGTGGCCAGTGGAGATTAGTCATGGTCTCCAGTTCCTTCTATCATCAAGGCCGCTAAAAGATTCACACCTCTTAACAATTCAGCTGGAATCACCCAGGCACAGCCTAAGGCAGGGCTTGGCTTTGTTTTGATGGCATCTCTCATTTATTTATCAGCTTCCCTAGGGAAGGAGCGCTGATGTTGTTTGGCACTGACGAGGAGAACAATGCAGCACATATTTATAGCTCTGCTCTCGCACCTGCAGGGGCTGCTTGTTTGGACTGTAGGAGCTTAGCTGAGCACCAAGCACCAGCAGGAATCAGAGAATGGGGGTTTCCATCCTCTGCGCACAGCAGCAAGGAAGATACGTTCACCTTCAACTTAATTCCAAGGGTGCGTCATAAGCTATGGGCTGAGCCTGGTCCCTGTGGGGATGAAGGGCTGCCCCAGGAAGGTGGAAGAGGGTCAAGCCCTGCCCTCCCCTCAAAAAATCCTGTAACTAAGTGCAAATGGGCTCTGCTCTTCTCGGTCCAAATTCTGGCTTTGTCCTCTATCAGTTACATGAACTTCCACCAGACTCTAAAACTCAATTGCTCATCTGAAAAACCCATAGTAACAGTAGTAAAGCCCACCACACAGGGCTTTGTGAGTTTTAAATATAACTATGTTTTTTTTTTTTGCAATTCACTTCAAGTTTATTAAGTGCTTAGGATATAGACCTGGAGTAGGTTTACAAGGATACAAAATAGGTAAGGCACAAGCCCACCCTCAAATAGCTCATAGAGCAATAGGAAGGCTGTGTGTGTGTGTATGTGTGGGCAGCAGGTGTTTGTGGATATAAACACTATATATGTATGTGTATTTTATATGTAGAGAGAAAGAGACAGAGAATATAATAAGTCCTGTTTGTTATAAACAAAACGTTATAAAGTGTTTTATAGCAACAAGAAGTTGGAAATCCAGGAGGTCTGCATGGTGGAGAGGGCATTTACACATGGTCTTGGGGGAGCTCTGGCTTGCATGTAGGACAAATATGGGCTCACCCACTGCCTAAAAGATGCAGCCTTTCCTGTAGCATGCCCCAACACAAAATGGAAATGCCTATTCTGAAAAAGAGATAACGCATTATGTCTTGTGACAGAAATCAACTCTTGAAGTTCAGTTTCAGGCACAGGAAGAGAAAAAAAGGAAACGTGAAACAAGCAAACAAGAAGAGAGTGACTTTGCAGGGTGGTTCAACCAGAAATCAAGGCAAGGAGCTGCATGGCTCCCCCAGGGGAAGGGCAGGTAGAGGGGGAAGGGGTGGGAAGCGAGGGACATGCCCAGGCGGGGGACGGCCCAGTGGAGTTGAAGCCTAAGATGGGGACCCATGCGTGGAGAATCTTGTGTTGCTGGGGAGTCTTCAGGCTTAATTTTGTCTCTGACCATGGAAGCGAGGATCAGGAAAGCACTTGGAGAAGACTTTTTTCCCAGCATGAAGGAAGCAATAGAGTGAAGAGATATGGAAGAGAAAAACCCTGCGGTTGCTCTGGAGTCAAGGCAAGAGGTGATGGCCGCTGGAATAGAAGAGAGACAATGAGATGTCATCGGCAGCTAGACTTGCCCTGGCTTGGCAAGGGTCTGGATGTGCAGTGAGGGGAGGGCCAGCCTCCTCCTGTGCGCTGGGATCACAGCTCCGCCAGCCCCCTCCCTCCTCACCCTGCCAAATTCCCTGGAGAACGGGCGGCACCTGCCACCTCCGCTTCCTCCCGCCCACTCTCTCCCTCACACCCGGCAGTGCCCCACCCCACTCCTCTGCCCAGAAAGGGCTCTCTTGAAGGTCACCAAAGCCCTCCATGGCCAAGTCCAGCAACCTCTTTCCAGCCCCATTTTCTACACAGAATTTGATACTGTTCACCTTTTACTCTTTGCCATTCATCCCTCTTGGCTTCTACAGCAAGACACTGTCCTAGCTCTTGCCTACTTTCTCGCCATTTCTCCCCCGCATTCTCTGTGTCCATATTTTTTTCCTTTTGCTCCCCCAGCAAAGCAATTTTCCAGAGAATCTGTTTTTTCGTTTCTCTGTGCTCTCTTGCATAGTAACACCTCCTGCCTCTCACCACAGCGTCAACTACTGCATTTCCTTAGTTGGTGTGAAATCCACATTCTCAGTACAGGAGCCTCACTTTTCAGTCCTGTGGGACTTTGCCATTGTATATCCTGGATGACTTCAAACTCAACATGGCTTTCCTTCCAGGTCACTGCCTCTCCTTTCCCTGCTTTTGTTGCTAGACCGCCATTCCCCTAGGCACCTATGCTCAACATTCCAGAGACATTTTAATTGCTTCTCTTCTCTCACTGTTCCTATCCACCATCCTCTTTAGTCTTTCTACCCCTGGATCTGACATCCATGGTTTCTATCCTCGCCCCAGCTCCAGCCCTACCTAGATCATGGTCAGGGCATAGCAATTGCCTCTGGGGACTCTCTATCCAGTCTTTCATCATGAGCCATCCTGCATATGACCACCAAATCAATCTTCCTAAATATCGCTTGTGTTATACAAACTCTTTTCAGCATGTATTAATTCCCTGTCACTAAAATGATTTCTTGGAAAAGAAAAATTAAGACTTACATATACTAGTTGAACAGACACACTTGAAACCGAATTACGATCAAAAAGTAATGTGAGACAATGATACAAATGTAAACACCCAGCTGTTAAGAGCATAAAGGAAGGAATTAATAACTACCCAGGTCACATGGGGGAAGTTTCAGAAGAGCTGACTTTTAAACTGGTTCTTTAAGGAGATACATAGGGGCTTAAAAAATAAAGAAAGAGGAAGAAAGTTGCATTCAACAGAAAGAGAATAGCAAGGACAGACAAAGGGGCATGAGGGTGCATGGCTTGCAGGAGGAATGGCAGCTGATGAGGTGTCCATGGTATACTGCCCATGGCTGGGGACATGCTGGTGAGGTAGACCGTGGCCTTATATGTCACATTGAGGAATAATGGCTTTTTCTTATATGCAATGGAGAGTTCAAGAGGCTTACCGGCAGAGAATGCTATGGTAGTTTAGCCATGGATGAAAAGAAGACCAGGAGTAGATCATGGTCCAGTCTGGAAGAGCAGCAAGAGGCAGATGAAGGTGAACACCAAATCCTATTATGGAGTAAGTGGACCAAGTGTCAAAGTGAGGTTGGTGAACAGGTCACACCTGAAGGTGCCAGGGACCCTACAGCAGATGCCTGAGATAAAGCCCAGAGAAAAGGTAAAGTCAGGATCCCAAGGCAGCAAGATTTGTTATGGCAACGAGGAAGTACTCATGATATGCAGGAGACGGGGCTAACTTAACTCCAGCGACACTGGTCTCTCAGCAGCAGATCTGTGTCTAAGGGGCTGGTGCTTCCATTATACAGATGTGATATTCCAGAGTGAGTCACAGTGTGGGCTGGGACGCGTCAGATTGCTCTTCAGCCTGCTACTCTGGCAACAGGGTGGAGAACACACTAAAAGAGAAAGCAGGGAGCCAGGGAAGTCAGGAGGCTTGTCCCATAGTCTTGGTTGGGGATAATGGGGCCACATGGACAGAGATGATGGGATGGAATTGAATAGTCTTCAGGAATCCACAAGACTTAGTGACCTCCAGCACTTGGTGCCAGAGGGAGAAATAATCCAGGGCAATCATTTTATCACTTTGATTATGTCACTTATTTGCTCAAAGTACTCTTAAAAGTACCCATTTTCTAGAAATATTCCCCAAATGTGGGACACAGAAGATTTTAAATAACATACAGTCGTGGCACTGAATTAACCTTGACTCTCATTATCAGCAAACTGCCTATTGGATTCTCTTTTGATATTTCTGATATAATCACCAGGAGAAACTATAAAATCCTGGTATGTTCATAGCTCCTCTTTAACTCTTTTTTTTCTTGAGGTTTTATTTTATTTTATGTTATTTTATACTTTAAGTTCTAGGGTACATGTGCACAACATGCAGGTTTGTTACATATGTATACATGTGCCGTGTTGGTGTGCTGCACTCGTTAACTCGTCACTTGCATTAGGTATATCTCCTAATACTATCCCTCCTCCCTCCTCCCTCCCCCCACCCCCACGACAGGCCCCGGTGTGTGATGTTCCCCACCCTGTGTCCATGAGTTCTCATTGTTCAATTCCCACCTATGAGTGAGAACATGCGGTGTTTGGTTTTCTGTCCTTGCGATAGTTTGCTGAGAATGATGGTTTCCAGCTTCATCCATGTACCTACAAAGGACATGAACTCATCCTTTTCATGGCTGCCTAGTATTCCCTGGTGTATATGTGCCATCATGGAACATATATGATCCAGTCTATCATTGATGGACATTTGGGTTGGTTCCAAGTCTTTGCTATTGCGAATAGTGCCTCAATAAACATACGTGTGTACGTGTCTTTATAGCAGCATGATTTATAATCCTTTGAGTATATGCCCAGTAATGGGATGGCTGGGTCAAATGGTATTTCTAGTTCTAGATCCTTGAGGAATCACAACACTGTCTTCCACAATGGTTGAACTAGTTTACAATCCCACCAACAGTGTAAAAGCATTCCTATTTCTCCACATCCTCTCTGGCACCTGTTGTTTCCTGACTTTTTAATGATCGCCATTCTAACTGGTGTGAGATGGTATCTCATTGTGGTTTTGATTTGCATTTCTCTGATGGCCAGTGATGATGAGCATTTTTTCATGTGTCTGTTGGCTGCATAAATGTCTCCTCTTTAACTCTTGTCAACATCCTTTCCAACAATAGGAGAGCAGGCCCATAGCTTCCTACAAGCCATGGTATCTACCCACAACTTCAACTCATTGTTCATCACCTAAACATTTTTCTTTCTTTTTTAAGATTATGTTTCTAAAGTTTCTTACAAGTGTTTTGGATTTATTCTTGTTACTTGTTAGAGACGTTTTAGAGGCATTCCCTTTACAGGCAAAAAGATGATAAAGACATGTTTATTATTGCAATTGTTCATTCAGCAGAGTACTAGCAGTCCTGATCAACGGATGAGTGACAAGAAAAGGAAATGAGACATCAGAATCGGAAGGAAAGAGAAAAATCATAGTAGATAAAATGATAATCACATAACCCAAGAAAATCAACAAACTACTATAACAGCAATAACCAACCGGAAAATATCTTTGAAAATCGCATTTTCAAGATAATAAACTCACAGAGAATCTGAAAATGCAAATATCATTGAAAATGGGAATTAATAATTTTAAACCAACTAAAAATTAATTTTAAAAATACGCATGACCTATGTGAAGAGAAATGACAAAATAAGTGATCAGATATAAGAGAATACCTAGAGAACTGCACTGCATTCATGAATGAGAAAACACGTAATAATTCCAACTCTTCCCACAGTAATATATAAAGTTTGACCATTTTAATGTAAATCCTTGCTGAATCTGATAAAGTAACACTAAAATTTATGTAGAACAATAAAGGTCCTTGAAAAGATCATGTATTCTGAAAAAGAAGAACAAAAATAGGATGCTCTTTTTAGCTATCGGATAGTACAACACGTCACAGAGACCAATTAGAACCAGCACAACACTAGTATAAGAACACAGATATAGCAATTAAACAGAACAGAGGATTCAGAAGCAGAACTCATATATATAAAGAAGCCTGGTTTATCATGGAAGAGAGCTCACAAATCAATAGCAAAGCAAAACTATGAAACTATTAGAAGAAAATTTGGAAACTATCTCTGTATTCTTGTATTGGATAAAGCCTTTTTAAGCAAAATGCAAAAGAATATACCATAAAGGAGAAAAACTCTTTTGGATCTGACCACACAAAAATGAAATATTTTGTTCTGCAAAGCCCTCTACACTAATTTAACAGTTACCAGGTGAGGAAGTATATTGCAAAACACATAACTGATTGTAATCTAGAATATAAGGAAAGGTATGCAAGAAACAGATAGAAAACCGAAGTGAAAAATAAGTCAAGAAAATATATGGGCAATTTATGGATGGCAAAAGCTGACAAAATAACACAACTTTATTACTAATTAGGAAAACATGAAATCAAACAATAATTTGAGATATCTGTTTACATCTTCAAAATTGGCAAAAATAAGAAAATAAATCAAATATTGAGATAATAGCAAGTACTAAAGAAATAGAAGCTCTCACACCTCTGCAGGTAGGAGGGTAAGCCAGTGCAGCTATTTTTGATACAAAATGTACAGTATTTGGTCAAGTTTCCAGGTACTCAATGCCCAGCAATTTTACTCTGGGTATAAACCCCACAGAGACTCTCAAACAGACGTACAGAAAGACATGCACCCAAAACTTTAATAGTAAAGAGTTGGAAATAACCTATATATTCCCTCAAAAAGGAACATTAAAGTCTTCGCTCAGATGCCTTTCTCCGCGTCTCCTATCCTGACCATTTCACAGCAGTTGCAGTTTGACTCTCACCCCAGTACTCCTGATTTCCCATCCCTGCTCTGTTTTTCTTCATAGCATTTTCCACCACCTAACTCAACATATACGGTGTCTTATGCATTTATTTTGTCTGTGATCTGTTTCTCCTCTTTAGATTTGTAGCCACATAAAGGCAGGGTTTTAAGTTCTTTCTTCACAGCTGTACTCCTAGGATTTCCAAAATTAACCTGCAGCGCTGATGTGGAATTCTAAAGGCCTTTTTTAGAATTTCTCCAAAAAGAGTCCATGAAGCCAACCAGTCAGAGGTGTGGCTTTATTGGACAGAATTTCACCTATCATATCTGCTTAACTGCCTTCTATATGGCAGGAGAAGAGAGAATTTGACCCGGCCGTGAGATCAACACTCACCTCCTGTCAAAGATCCACAAGTGCCGCTCCAGGGGCTGCTCAGGTGGTTCTTCCAGGTCTGCCCCTTCCCAGGTGTCAAGGGGAGGGCTGGAGAGAAAGTCAGGGTTCCGGTCCTCCTGGCCTTTTTACCTTTCCACGCTGACTGGCCCCTGCTTTCCTACTTCGAGTCCATACCTTGCCCTCCAGCTACACTAGTCGACTTAGTTTGTGAAGTACGCCCTCCCTCTTTTTGCCTGTTGAATTTCTCTGTGTTTTTCAAAGCCCACCTTTTCTGCATATCTTATTAGACTAATTAAATACAATCAGATGTAATCAGAGTAACTTATCTATAGGGACAGAGAGAGACTGGAGACCAGTCTTCTGCTGTACTCTCAGAACTACATGGATTTCAGTTACAACGACTCTCAACCATCCATTAATATATTTTTTTGAGGAAGATGTTAATCTCAGACTGGCCTCCTACTCCTGAAAACGCTTCTATGTCACCTATCCTATTATCAACTTGCTTATGCTTTAGAAATAAACACATAGGACCTTTGGCAAGACATAATCAATCAACAAATCTTCACTGAATGACATGCTAGAATCAGAAGAGATCACAGAGATCTTACTAACACTGGGTCCTGCTATGAAAACATGTGAGTTTAGTGAAGGATACAAGATCTCTAACACAAATAGCAATAAATGATATGAAAGCATCCAACTGACCGCTACATTTGTCAGCAAAAGTTCAGAGATAAGGGCTCAAAATGGCCAAGACATTTTTGTTGCTTTTTTTTTTTTTTTTAAGATCATTAGGCTCAATCAATTAGCAACATAATGGGAAAACACTCAATCCAGGTCCTAGCACAAGCAACAACTTACAGGCAGGCATGAACGTGAGTAATGGGGAGTTTGCAAAGCATATTAATTCATGGCCCCTCACATACTCACATGCTGGTGCCCCCTTCCTCATCCCCATCCTCTCCCAGACTTCCCCACTAAGAAGCATTTCACCCTCCTGGATGACTTTTGGAATTTACATGCATTGAGTGGGGGAAATTTGAAGGAACTGCTAATGTGGGAAGAGTCTGGAAGGTGGAAAGATAAAAGACAACTTAAATAAATCAGAGAAGAGAGAATGAGAGGCTGGAGAAAAAGAAGAAGAGGGAGAGAGACTGGGGAGAACCTGAATAGGCTGATGCAGGGACAGAATTTTCAGGAGGTTGGAAATAGAGTCTATGTATCTTTGGAGGCAGCTATAAAGAGTCTTAAAAGAGTGATGTGAAAAATACGTTGTTTAAATTTTTGTTTTGGGAGTGAATAGGATTTTACTGTAGACTATTTGAAGAGAAGTCAGTAAAGATTAGTATACTTTACAAAAAATGTTTTGGTTATTAAACAGTGTTTTTGGTGAGTAGGAGTATTATTTTGGTTTGGGCTTTGATTGAATCAATATAAGAAAAATGTGCTTTTTAATCATCATGCATGGTTTAGATTGTGGGGCAGAAAGTAAATCAGCCAGGTTAAAAGAGGGCAGATATGTGGGGCAGTGGGAAACAAGACTATTTAGAAAAGAGGGAAAATTAAGAAGGGCTTGGGAAACCAGACCAAAAAGTTAATTTTCAAATTCAACCTAATGCAAAATGAGAGAAAAATAAAAATACTTTCTAAGGCTGAACACAAGTGGCCTCCTGGTTAATGACTAAATTGAATCCTTTCAGCATCCTGTTTCTAGAATAAGTAATGGTGAATTGACTCCAGCTTGGTTTTAAAACTAGCCCTCTTGGCTGGGCCCAGTGGCTCACACCTGTAATCTCAGCACTTTGGGAGGCCGAGGCAGGCGGATCATGAGGTCAGGAGATCGAGACCACAGTGAAACCCTGTCTCTACTAAAAATACAAAAAAATTAGCTGGGCGTGGTGGCGGGCGCCTGTAGTCCCAGCTACTAGGGAGGCTGAGGCAGGAGAATGGCATGAACCCGGGAGGCGGAGCTTGCAGTGAGCCGAGATCTCGCCACTGCACTCCAGCCTGGGCGACAGAGCGAGACTCCGTCTCAAAAAAATAAATAAATAAATAAAACTAGCCCTCTTATTTCCATGTTTTTCATTACAAAAACTGGGTTTGAAGAGTATCATAGACTAAATAGTGTCCCCAAAATTCAGAGGTTGAAGTCCTAGTTCCTAATGTGTATGCATTTGAAGGTAGAGCCTTTATGGAGGTAATTAAGGTTAAATGAGGTCGTCGGGTGGGGCCCTAATCTAATAGAACAGGTATTTTTATAGGAGGAGGAGACAGCGGGAGTGCACACGCAGTGAGAAAAGGTCACGTGAGGACATAGAGAAGGTGGCTTCTGTAAGCCGAGAGGGACCAACCTCCACATAACGCTGCCACCACTTAATGTTAGGCTTCTAGCCTCTAGAACCATGAGAAAATACATTTCTGTTGTTGATGCCACCCAGTCTGTGGCATATTGTTATGGCAACCTGAACAAACTAATACAAAGAACATCTGTAATTGACAGAAAAATACCAAAGATGGTTCTAACTAATGATTTAACTTAATTTTCAATTCATCTTAGTAAAGACCACCAGGTCAAATACATCCAGGTCCAATGCAAATTAGTGTTTGGCTCTGAAAAACCTGTGCTTTGCTGCACTCTCCTCCATACCCTTATAATAAATGGAACTAAATCAATCTTCTCTATTTTTCAGATATATTGTTGTTTATAATTGCACTCCTGTGTCCTTACAGGCCACTTACTCTTTCTCTCTCTCTGTGACCTCAGGTAAGACACTTTATTTCTTCCAATGCAAAGCTTTTTGACAAAACTGTAATGTTGATTTGGAGTCAGGGTACAAGGCGGGATTCCAAAGTAATAAACAATAATCACTTTGAACAAGAACTTCACAAATTAGTTAGGGTGGTAGAAAGTGGCACACACTTGTGCAAACTAGAATCCCAACAAAGACATTGATAAATATGTACAGCCTTACCTATTCCTCCCCACATCACTCCCACCTCCTGGTAAAATCCAAGGAAAATGAGGGCTGGGTTTAAACAAAAATTTAAACAATGTATTTTTCACATCACTCTTTTAAGACTCTTTATAGCTGCCTCCAAAGATACATAGACTCTATTTCCAACCTCCTGAAGATTCTTTCTGTTGGATACACTAATATCCATACAGAAAGCTTGAGCAGAAAGCTGCCATCAGAAGCTCATTTACTATTATTAATAGCATTTGTCTTCAGCATCTGAAAGAATTAGCATTTTGCACTGAGGCCAAGTTGCTCTTGTGTGAGAGATTGCCTTATATTTGGGTTCAGGCTCAGAAAAGAGATTCACATGGGCACCACTAGGCTGGGTGGGGTTGGTGCCGTGATTTTAATTAATTCATCTGGGAACCTAGAAGATCGTAAAGAGTCATAAGAAGGAGTATTTGAGGTGGCATTTGTCAGCACCAACTCTTTATGGATGAGGAAACTGAAGTCCATGAAAGAGAAGTGCCTAAGGTCCCCCTGATCACACATGAGGGAGCTGGCACTGCAGACTGGTAGCCACATTCCTTCTGCCACCCGCGGAAGCCACATTCCTTCCGCACCCATTATGCACAGAGTAGTGCCACTTAATGGGAGACATGGAATGCTTTGTGGTGCTGACGAGTAAGAGATATTTCTTGGGAATTACAAGCTCTAATTTCTGCCTCCTAATCATGCATTAAGTAGTTTTACTTAAGGTGTATTTAATGAGCACTTGACAGGTGCAAATCAGAAGCAGTGGGATAGGGAGGAGCAGAGATTAGATGCGAAGATGATCAGTGTGGTTCCTGCCCTCCAAGGAGCATCCAGACTAGTTGGGAAGACAGGCAGCTTTCCAGATAGCACTGGGGGCATAGGAAAGGAAGAGCTAGGGTAAGAACTGAGGAGGGCCTTCCAATGAATGGAGTAGCCAGAGGTGCAGTGAGGGTGTGAACACGAGGCTTTAAAAAGCCCATCCTGTCAGTTTGTTAATTAGTTTAGAGTCCTTATCCAAATATACACATAATGGCCGATCGGCCGTGATTAATTATCATACTATACGCTTAGGTGGGGAGAGGGGTTTAAGAAGAGGAGAGAATGGAGTGATGGTACTGAGCCAAGAACTGTGTCAGTAGCTTGCACAATGGGCAGAGTTGATGAAGGAAGGCTTCCTAGAGAAAGATGGCCATTTACTACAATTCCAAGAAGGGGGATGAAGCTGTTTGGTTGGCACTACATAAAGAGCCTACCTTTGGTTTCGTGGCTCCCAGAATCTGGCCCAGCCATCATAAGTCCAATGTGTGTTTGTATTTTTTCCTGCCCCAGGAAGACTGTGGTACAGGTGCCTGGGGAGCAGGCTGCTAGGAGAGGTTTGGTAGGAGTGCCCTGGGTTAGGGTGAAGAATAGCATCCTCTTCCTTCTGTTCTTGCTTTCAAGCTGTATGGACTCAGCTAGTTTACAAGATATGGAAGACAGCTAGAAGGAGACAACCCAGTCCAGGAAGGCAGGTTGGATTCAAGGGCATTATGCACGATGGCAAGCCGTATTATATAAACCTGCTCTGACCCATTCTTGCCAAGAGGGATTTTACAAACAGAAAACATTTTTTGTGGAGGGCTGCAGAGGGAGACTGAAAAGTAAGCCTCAGCTGACTGGGGTCAGAAAATCCCCAGCAATTGTCAGGACATGTAGGTGACTCCTCAAATGGGCTGAGCAGTGGGAGGAGTACTAGAGAGGAGGAAGAGGAGGTGGCTAGAAGCAAAGGCATCCCTTTTATTTTTTCAATCAGAACCGGAGTGCTTATGGATCAGAGACTCCATCTGTCTGTCAGCCTCTTTTTCCAAAAGAGAGAGCCCGGTTAGATTATCTCTCTGGCCAGGTTCTCCATGAAACAGGCTCTCAGGTGGACATTTGTGTTCAATAAGTTTAACGGAGAGTGAGGGGAGCAGAATTGAACAGAGAGAAGCTGAACAGTGAAATAGTAGCATCAGAGGTTCCAGCCAGTCCAGCAGGGCACTCTGCAGCTGGGACGAGCTTTCAGGGATGTGTGAACGTGGGCAAAGAGCAAGCCTTTGTACCCTTCCACTAACCAAGCATTGGTCGTCCCCCAGGGTCCGGGTAACCCTGGGCAGGGCAGCTCCAGGGATTGCTCCCTTCAGTCAAGAGCAAGGTCCAGCGAAGCACTGGGCTGTGAGCCACCAGTTGCCAATACTCCACCCCTCACCTCAGTTCTGAAGGGGGCATCTGAGCTCCAGGAAATCCGGGTTGGAGTCCTAGACTGCCACTTAGTAGCTATGTGGCTCTGTAGAAGTCACTTCCCCTCCCTGGGCCACCACTTTCTCATCTGTAAATGAGAGTTGGACTGAATAATGTTCAATGTCTCTTCTGATTCTGAGGCTCTTGGATCCTAACAGTTGCAGGATATGTACTGGCAGCAACAACCATCCTTCCCTAATTTCTATATTTGTCTTTTGTCATCCGAATTTCCATGCAATTTTGTCTGAAATCTTTCATGGCCTCTCCATCTGTCCTTCGTCTCCAAATTAATCATAAGTGAAAAGTAGAGTGCTAAGTACTGTGGAAGGCTAGAGAAAAGAATACATAATCCAAGGCTGTGCTGTCCCAAGACAGATGATCTTCAACTGGGAGACTAATATAATGCCCAAAATAATTGGTGGATGCAGGATGGGAAACTACGTGATAGCAATGTGCAAATCATTATACAAGAGTGAGAGCTGGAGGCAAAAACAAGAAGAAAGTCATTAAAGAGGGAGTTTTTAGAAAGAGGGTTGCCGAACACTAACTCTAAAGAACATACATGTTGAGGAAGGCATACCTTGACATTTACAGGGCCGGAGGCAGGAGTGCCTATGGAGGCCCACAGTCTGTCTAACAGTTTAAAAGTCAAGATAACACACAGTTAGATTAAAAAGGTTCAATCCTCCCTTCCTAAGGCCAAAAAGAAAAAAATACGAACACCTACTGTTTTTGTGTGACTGAAATACCAAAGATGACTCAATTTAATTTAATTATTATTGTACATTCTGGAATGTTCTGGCAATGAACTGGCGATACTTAGATGAGTAATAAAATAAAAACAATGATTCACACATAATAATATGCATTATTATTAATATTTAACAAAACATACATAATTCATAAAAAACTATATTTTATTCTATAACAGTGATTCACACATAATAATATGCATTATTATTAATATTTAACAAAACATACATAATTCATAGAAACTATATTTTTATTCCATAACCGTTGTTTTTAAATTTTTTATTGCCTTTCAGCAAAATTGCTAATTATGTTCTTACAATCAAGATTTGTACTTAATTTGTGTTTTACTCATAGTGCAAATTACACAACATTTCTTGAGTCATTTTAGTTTCAGGATACTTATTAACTTAAATTTGAAGGAATTTAATGGCAATGCTGTATGAGCATATGAGGAAGATATAAATGAAAAGATAACAACATAAACTTAGGGAATCTTCTAATTTAAGAGACACAGCTCTATAATGAATGAAAACTACAGCCTTCGAAGTGTTCTCTCTGTGCCCACCTTTTCCTGGCTTTAAATTCCCCTCTCCGTTTTAATCAGAGTTATCTCTGTAAAGAATAGGTCTAAAGTCACAGCTTGATTTAAAACCCATTGATATGAAAAAAAAAAAAAAAAAAGAAAGAGACAAAAGAAAAGAAAGAAAAAGACCCACTGATAGCTTCTTGCTGTTTTCAGGGCAATGCCCCAAATTCTTGTCATGACTTACAAGGCCATCTGTGTCCTGGCCCCTATGTAACTTTCCAGCTTCGTCTCTGAACCTCCTCTGCCCAGCACTTTATGGTCCAAGCATCACAGCAGATTTCTTTTTTCTCCTTGAATATAATGTCTGCTCTCAGTACAGGGCCTTCATATGCAAGCTATTCCTCTGGCCCAGCACTTTTCTCTCCATACCTTTCACTTGAGTCTCAGCCTGGGGACCCTTTCTGAGCTCATCCGCTTGTGAGAGGTGCCCTATCACATCGTGCTACCTCTGTGAAGGTTAGTTATTACTTAGCTGTCTGTCGTGCAAACTATACTGTATCTTCCGTGAGCATGATCCCAGTGCCACGTACAGACAGATACTTAACAATGAACCACTGAATGAATAAGGTTCAAAGACATTGATACCTGAGAAAATTGTGTCAGAGTTCTGAGGTCAGGAGCCCTGAGACCCTGGGAAGAAGTTTATGACTATTAGGCAAAGCCCAGGGGTTGGGCATTTGTGTTCAAGCTCACAGTAGAAAGTACCTGGCCTTATGAGAGTATGGAAAGGTTGCAGACACAGACATACCAGACCTTCATTGAAGTCCCAATTCTGCTAATTCATAGCCGTGTAACCTTGGTCTAGTAAACTCCTCGAGTGTCTATTTTTCATTGGTGAAAGGAACAATATATGTTCTACCTAACTTTCAGGGTTATGGTACCAAGCAAAGAAAAAAGATTTATGCAAAATCCTGTTGTAATGTGTAAAAGGCAATATAAAATTTACAGACCGGGCATGGTGGCTCATGCCTGTAATCCCAGCACTTTGGGAGGCCAAGATAGGTGGATCACTTGAGGCTAGGATTTCGAGACCAGCCTGGCCAACGTGGTTGAACCCTGTCTTTACTAAAAACACGCACACAAAAATTAGGCAGGCATGGTGGTGCGCACCTGTAATTTCCGCTACTTGGGAGGCCGAGGCACAAGAATCCCTCAAACCTGGGAGGTGGAGGTTGCAGTGAGCCAAAATAGCACCACTGCACTCCAGCCTGGGTGATGGAATGAGTCTCTGACTCAAAAATAAAAATAAATAAATAAATAAAATGGACATATTATTAGACTCTGTCTATTTAGGAATGATGGCATGGACATCATGGATAGCACAGGAAGTTAAAGATTATCGGTGGCTTTAAATCAATTGGTCTCAGTGTTCTGGAAGTTTCAGTGGGTACTAAAAGACAGGAGGCCTTTGTGTTGTTGCTTTGTGTTGAGTTCGACCAATTACTAAAATACATCTTAGTAATTACTTTGTGACAGTAATCATAAAACCCTATGCAATTACACTGGATAATATAGACATAGCACCTTCTCCAGTGTGAATTCTAAACACAAAGCACTGTGGCCAAGTCAGCTCCTAGTGAGGCATCACCACGAAGCTTTTCTGCACACGGGATTATCTTTTGGTTCTTACTGTCAGGTTTCAAAGGCTTCGATGATGCATCTTCACCTTCCCAACCCCATCCTTGCTGGGACAGCGGTTGTCTGCTTACTGGGTAGTGTTGTGGGCTGGGTATTGTTCGTACTGTCTGTTTGATCTGAAAGACAAGGGACTGAGCTTAACCTGATCTCCAGGTTCTTCTCCAGTGTTGATATTCCATGACTATTGGAATATAGCCTAAGAATGAAAAATATACTGAGAAATTAAATATTATGAACCTTGATGTTATTACTTGTGTTTAGCTGCTCCTAAAAGATATGTTGCAGTCTGTGCTCCACAGAACAAAATTGTACAGCCATGGAAAGAAACAGAGGGACTTACTGAAAACTCTCTGAGGGTGCTGTGGTATGTAGACCTGGTATACTGCTCAAAAGCAGTATTATAGAACTGTGCCTGATCTGACTGCATGGGAGTCACCCAGCTTATGGTGACCACAGCTTAGGGTCCCAGAGTCAATACAAAGAACATAGCTTTAGATTAAGATTGCCCTAAATTTGTGGTCTAGTTCTACCCCTTCCTGGATATATAAGTTTGAACAAGTTATTCAATCTTTCTGACCATCAGTTTTCTCATCTATTATACAAAGCTTCTAACAGTTGTCTTGTAGGGATGTGGTAGGGATGCTTAAGTTATTACTTGCTTAGTTATTAAATGAGGTAACATATGTATAAACAAAGCACATTCATATAATAATGAGAGCCAAGCTGATAATCAGAAAAAAAAAACTTAGTAAGGCAGGAGTGGATGCAGTTTTAACTGCGCACATTGCTATAGGGCTGGGGTTGGATTGAAGCATGACATAGAATAATGTAAAATAGAAAACAACCAGTGAAGTTGCAGGAAATAATGATTTTGAGCAGAGATAGGTATTTTCAGGAATTTCTCAGACTTCTGACTAAAGTTAAGGAAGTTTATAGAACTTTCTTCCAGATCAAGCAGGCGAAAAAAACATTCCCAGGAAAGAACAGCAGACATACTTGTCTACTGGGAAGGGATTCTCAAGGTTTTGCATGGATTTATTTGTTAGCAGTAGGAGCAAAAATAGCCAAAACTATAGACCTATAGTTGTTGAGGGCTGTGTACCCAAAATCCTAACATTAAGACATGCAGAATGAGAGAGGGGTGTTGAGATCACTTTGCATTTATGAAAGCAGCTTTATCAAAGGAAACGACCAAATAGACAAGCCCCAATGTGGACTAATCTGAGATGCAGAAACAGACTGAACTAAGCACTCAAAAAAGACAAGACTGAAGCCAGGAGACCCCCAATTGCCTTAGCAATACCAAAAGGGCAGGTTTGCTATGTATCGCCATAAACTTGCTAGATTTCAAACTGTGTATTGCTACATATAAGCATATGCCCTGTTTGAAAAGTACCTGGCAAAGGGGCAGATGCACAGTCAAAATTAGATAAGTGTTTCTTCCCTTTTCCCTAGTTCCATTTTGGGAATGAAATTGTTAAAGGTAATAAAAAGAGAAATAAAACAAAACAAAAACAACTTTGAAGACCCATCGGTGAAGTGGGAACCAATTCAGAGATTGGCTCAAAGTTAGTGATGCATAGTGAGTGTGTTAGCTATTTTCTCTATCCAAATGTAGCTGGTAACATGTGTTTCAAGACTCTGCATATCTTCTAAAGCCAGGGTCTGGCAGAGGAGTGAGCTTGAAGAATGGCCTTTATGCAGAATGACATTGCTTTGTTCTCCTTCCATGTTTTTTGTCTAATTCGTCAGCCATAACAAGCTGTGCAAATGCAGACTAATGTGAACTCTGACTTGCTTGCTGTTATGCAGGCCCGTGATTGGCTTTCCATTTCAGTGCTTCGAGTGGTTCCGAGAGAAAGCTGCCTGAGCTGCTACCTCTTCAGGAAGAGACTGCAGACCATCAACACTGTTAGGGAGTTTGCAGAAACTCCGTCTTAGGCATGTGTGTGAACTGGGAAACTTGCTCCTACAACCACAGGCTTGCAAACATCAGCTTCATTTGTTGCAAGTGTAAATTATTCTCAAGCCACTTCTTTGATCCGACCTTGTTTCCCAAGTCCCACAAATGAAACTGTTGAAAAGCTATTTGTCAACAATACCAGAGACTCTGTGGTGATTAATTAATTGTCTTTTCCTTCCAAGTGCTACAAATTCTGTAACAACAACCACAATAACAAAGACAATGATGATGACAGTGAGTAACAGTAATATCATCTGCAGAAACCCACAATTGGCTTGGACTGATCAAAGACGAACAGCAAGTGCCAAATTTCAGATGAAGAGGCGAAAATATTGAAAGGGTGTTTATAATGAGCCAGGAAATTTCCTATTCATTATTTCCACTACTATCACCAAAGCACGGCAAGGTAGCTATTATTGATCTCATTTTACAGTGGAGAAAACTGAAAATGAGAATGATTAGCTAAATTGATGAAGATACTACAGCTAATCATTGGCACATCCAGGGATTCAGACCCAATCCATCACTATTAGATCTTTTTACCTGTGTGCCAGTTTCTGTCGTGTTCATCTGCCTTGCACCTTAGCTGCCCTGTAGACTTGAACCATAGCTTGCATTTGGCCATTCCTTCCCAGAAGGCAGTCATTGAGGAGTCACTAATTAGGGGCTGGAGTTTTATTGGCTGTAGTCAGGCTACCCCTAACAGCAGCTGCCTGCAGCAGGCTAACGTGAACATTTGAGTATCACCCAGCTGGGTCCCTCTGTTGTATTTTACCCTGCTGTGGTGATGTGGATTATGACATTCTATGATTTGCTAATTACCTCCTTGGCTAGATTGCAGAATTGTTACTGTATTGTTGAGACTTTGGGCTGGGTCTGTCAATAACTTGGTCTTCAATGTCTGCTTTATCCAAAATAGTAGACCTAATTCTGTTCTCTGTAATACTGTAGGCAAGACTGATATCAGCTGGTAGGCACTGGTATGTACATCAACATGTAGATGGTATATAAAGCCATAAGACTGGATGATTCCATTCATCAGGGGAGTGAATACTATGAATTTATATTTTATTTTTGCCTATAATCAAATATGCACAAATAATGTGCAGAAATACTAAGGGGAAAGTATGAGAAGAATAAAAATGTTAGATTGAGGCATTTATACAGAGCTTCCTGGAAGAGACTTTAGAGATAGGAGGGTCAATGACCTGGATGAACTCTGAGAGAGGCCAAAGGTCGTTGTTAGGCAGAGTGAGCTCATGGAACCAAACCTGTTAGCCAATCACCAGGCTCAATCCCTAGGCCTTTCTCACCACAGTCCAGGTGAGTGAATTCCAAATCTTACTTACTAAAGCACACGTTTTCCATAAGACTTCCCAGGGTAGACAGCATATCCCATCTCTTAGAAGACAATGTGTGTTGCAAGTACTTAATTGCAGTGAGATTATGGAAGAAAGGGAATCTTGGGGAAGATAAAGAATGAGTGAGACCTCACATGATCCCCAAATAAGCATTTGCCTGATAAAGTAAATTGTTCCAGCCTACAAAGACCTTAGAATGTTTATTGAATGCGGGGATCTGTGTTTTGGTTTCACTATGGCTCTTGCTTCAGCCACAGAGGAACACATCCATTTTTAGTGTGAGCTTTAGAGGATGAACAAGAAGACTGTATGTGGGACTGTGTCCTGTCAGACATAGAAAGTGACAAGAGACTGAGATCCCATCCTAACAATGAGAACAAGCCTAATAAGGTGACAAACATGGCTATTTGAGGACACCATCAGAGAGCTGAAATGCAAAAATGTCTAAATGAACTAATTCCAGAAAGGATGAGGACTCCCTAGGAAAGAAGAGACCCATGGCTGATTTTAGCCCTGGCAGAGCAATGGGAGAAAGAGGAACGTACCATAGATGGGGTAAGGAGAAATCAGCCAAGCTTGCAATGAACTTTCAGTGGCCATGGACGGATCAAGGGATGAGAATGTGAGGAGCCCCAGCCACAAAACCAGTCTACCTGCCCCCTAACTCTTTTGTATAGACCTTTACGAAGTGCTTTGGGATAGTTCTCTGCAGCCTGTGGATAAGGAAGGAGAGTCGAGAGAGATTCCTCCAAGTTATTTCAGACACCCACTAAGTATAATGCAGAGACCGTCCAAAGGTTGAGGATAGGGCATGAGAACTGAGAGAAATCTCCGGAAGGTTCACAGGGCCATTACCAAGTACGTAAAGCAAAAGAGGCACTCCAGAAACTTGTAGGATCTCAGATCCCAGCACCTGATAAAGGAAAAGTCTGCATCCCATTCCCAGACAATTCCAGAAAGACATGGTTTTAAAAAAGCAAAACTATAACATAATATTTTGAAATGAGCTAAGAGATGTTAATGTGATATAAGATATGAGAGAGCAACATAAATCAGACTTTGAAAAACTCAGGAAAAAGGTGACAGAAAAAATTAGAAATAAATTTAAAAAATCATTTTAGAAATGAAGACTAAACTAGAAGATACACAAGAGCAAATAAACACAACAAATTATGGCTTAAAAGAAATATAATGTAAAAAGGAAAAAAGTTTAAATCAGAAAGAAATGAAGAGATTAAAAGTATTTGAGAGAAAGTGACAAATATTAAAGATGGCTAAAGAAGACCCAACACACCAATGTTAAGTGTTTCTGAAGAAGAAAACCAAAACAAGAGAAAAGAACAAATGTTTCTTGAAAATTCCTAAAATAAAGAAGCATTTGAAGCCATATATTGAAAAAGCACGCAATGTGCCTGAGAATATCAACACAGAATGATGATCACAAAGATGTATTCTAATAATATTACTAAAGTTTTTTAAAAAAAATATTATATGAGCATCTAGGCAAAAAGAGCGTATTACTGAGAGGGATTAAAAAGTTATTTTATCATCAGACTTTTTATCAGACTTATACACCAGAATAAAATAGAGTCATTTTACTCAGTGAAAGAAAATTGTTTTCTATTTTTATAAACTAATCTTTAAGTATAAATGCGCAAATACACTATTGTCGATATCAAGAATCAGAGAATTCTGTTCCCATGGCCCCTTCTTAAGGAAGTTACTAGAGAATGAGCTTCAGGCCACCAAAACAACTAGAGAGAAATACGAGAATTGGTAGTGATCATTAAATATATATGCGCTTGTAGGAAAGAGGTTAAATAAGCATAAAGCAGGAGAGATCTTAGTATGGAGTGGATATATGCTTTGACAACATATCCCACAAAATGTCCCACAAAATAAGTGGGACATTGAGGACAACATATATAAAAAAATTTTTTCTGCCTTGAGTAATAATAATCCATGGAGGTAGTATAATACTATTATTCTGAGACTCTTGTATGTGTAGTAAGCAAATAAATAATTAAGGGACATGCTAATTCCACCATTCCTGGTATCCTTGAGAACCAAGATTGTAAAAATGAATGGGAGGAGATACATATGTAATTTAGAAGAAGTTGAGAGAATACCATGTAGTTATGAGTTTGAACTGAAAATATCAGTATGAATATGGAAATTCATTATATGTGTTTATAGGCCATTACAGCTACCTATCATCTGTCTATTTACCTATAACACATGTATATGCACATATTCTGTATATACAACCCAGTAGCAATCAGTATCTCCGATGCCCTTGTGGTTTTGAAATACAGTTTCTCATTTTAAAATAAACAAACAAAAGCAGGGATTCTCAAGAAAATATGCAAAATGAGTCTGAAATATCTTGCTGTACCAGACACACTATGAGAGACTATTAGCGACATGTGAAAAAGGCTTGGGAACCGACTTGAAAAGCTTCTCAGTTGCCAAAGAGGGGACAATTTGAGATTGAATAAGGCAAAGGATTGCAATGAATTAAAACCTATCAAATATTTCCAAATCCACAGATGTATATTTGCAGTTGATCACCTTCAGAGGGTGACAGGAAGCTAATTCATAATCTCGATTCAAGCATTTACCCTGTCTTTCCTATATGAGCTGTACTACTGAGTAGCAAAATATTGGATGAGGAAAAGTGTTTCCTTACACAATTAGTCCAGCTATTAGATGAAAAATGAAATAATAGATTAAGATGTCACCAACTCCCTATGAATTGATGAATCTAAGAATTGAGCATCAATGGCTACTGACACCAAAAAAAAGAAGAGTGAAAACCAGACATCATGCTCTAATAAAAGAACACACCACCACTGTCTTGCCAGGGGGATCACATCTGAGTCTGGTCGAGATTCACATGCTAGCTGCCAATTTGCAGGAAACACAGAGGACAAAGGAGCGTTCAGCAAAAGCTAGATGGCGGGTCAAATGCAAGGTTCATCAACAGATAAATTGCAAGAAAAAGAGTGAGACAGAAAGAAACTTCAGATCAAAGAGATTTTAAAAGACAAATCATGCTTTTAAAAATGTGCAAGATTAAACTACAACATATAGCAATGCACACTTGGGTGATAAAGCTATAAGGAAACACAAGGGCTAGAGCGAGAAACGGTGCTGTGACTGCAATGAGGTGTGTGGAGGGGGCCCCTCAGGTGGCTGCCAAGGCTCTCTTTCTTGATCTGGGTGGATTTAGGAGTGTTTCCTTTATGATAATTCACTAAGCTACACATTTGTCTTGTACTGTTCTGTTTCTCTGCTTTATTTTACAACAAAATATGTATATAGGTAGGTGTATATGGAGTAAACTGTATGCTTGTTTCTCTGTATTTATATTTGTGTGTGTATCTGTATGTATTACATATCTATCGTCTGTCTGTTTATTATGCTTTAAGTGAGATGTCTTGCAAGAAAAATATCTCCAACATTGGGAAATGGTCCATAAATGATCAAAATAAACTTTTACCTGCTGGGGTAAAATGGCACAGCCTCTACATCGACAAAATGAGAATGAAAAGGCAGCCTAGAAGCTTAGGCCAGAACCCTTGATATTAATCTGTGACCATAGAAGCCATCCCTTGCTTTTGGTACTCCACCCTAATGTACTCCACTGGGGCCTGCCTCTCCCTTTGTCCCCAGCAATTAGCACAGTTTACACTTGAGTGATCATTGTTTTGACCCGCCCTAAGTCTCGGCATCCGGACTCCATCACCCACCATCTGTGCCCTGGCCAGGAGGACTTCTCAGCAGCTCTCCAGCAAGCACCGGAAGTGGGGCTTGGCCACAGGCCTATGGTGTGAGGGGCGGCCAAGGACAGAGTCTTCTGTCACTCATGGTCTCGAGGACCAGAGCAGACCAAAACCAGGCACAGATTTAGTTGTCTGAATACTCTCTTTTATAATGAGAGAAGGGGAGACAGATTAGAAGAAAAGGAAAGAAGAGGAGAGAGACAAGAGGATGGTAGACCAGATGCCAAGAGGACAAATAAGAGAGAGAAAATGTAAAGAGAAAAAGAACAAAGGAAAAATAAGAAAATTAACTGGGAAGGAGAAGGGAAGGAAAGGAGAAGTTAGGAATGGAGAGTGGGTGGTAAAGGAACATACAGGGTCAGAGACAAAGAACATTCCTTCTGGAGAGGCGTGGCCACTGCCTGTTAACTTGCACTCTGTACCATAGCTAAAGACTTTCAGCACTAAATAAAATACACACAATTTTTAAGGGGGTTTGTTCCTCATCCTTATCTAAATATTTATTTGTGGAAGTGGTTTCCATAATAACCAAGAAACAACAGAAATTCCTACCAGCTCCACAAAAGACCAGAGCAGAGTCACACTATCATTTTGAGATTCTGGGGAGCCAGTGGTCAGACTGAGGCAGCAGTGACATCACCATGCTGAGAAGGCAGCTCCAAACTTGGGCAGAAAAGTGCTCGGTCAGCACCTGGGCAGACGGGCTGGCTGTGGGCCTCTCAGCACAGGCACCAGCCATGGGGAAAAGCTGCTTTGGACTGAGTCTGTGATTAGTGTTCAGGTTGGGGAGAAGAGGTACCTCAAACCTCCACAACTCTGCAGGGCCCTTAACTTCTCCAAAGCTAAATGTGGGGTCTCTATCACCTGAGATATCTTTACGAGGTCTCTAATCTTTCAGGATCTGCCAAGAGCAGTGAGAAGCTACATCAAAAGACCTAAGACCTTGTGTCCAAACTCACCCCCTAGTGGGAGGAGATCGGAGATAGGTGAAGATAAAATTCTGTTACTAATGAGAAAGTACACATCTTTGCAAGTGAGTTGCTTATTTTAGGTATAAATTGGAGAAGATCCAAGATTACACCTAAAATAATGTCCCATTCCAATATTTAGTCTTGGGTGAGACAGAATACATTGACTGGGGTGAAGGTGTGTGGCACAGGTAAATTAAACATTAACCCACTGCCTTTCTTCTTCAGAATTCAGCCTTTATTCGGAGTTTACCCTTGGAAATTTATCCGAAATGTGCAAGTAACTTATTTTAAAAATTGACTAGAATGTAAACTCCATGAGAGCAAGGAGTTTTGCCTTCTTGACCTACTGCTAAATGTCCTGTCCTTAGAACAGTGCCTGGCTCATAGCAAGCGCTAAGCATGTATTTATTAGAAAAAATGAATTCGTAAGCTCCGTCTCTGATGCATGGTTACAGAGCTGCTTTTTGGGACCTTGCCCTGGAAAATCTCTAAAAACAGAACTTGCCCAAAAATGCTTTCTTCCTTGGGTGGCCATGCGTCAGTCTCAAGGTTTCAGATGTCCTGCCTGTTGTGCCTGCTTTTGTCCCCTTGAGTGTTTATCTGAAACCTCTCTTGACTTCTGGGTGTTGCCTCATACTGCATTTCTGACTCTGCCTTGACCCTTGGCTTCTGTGTATTGCAGGGGTCTGAGACTGTGCCCTTCATACTCTCTCTATCTTCCCTGACCTCTGCCGTGGCTCATGGATAGGTCTTCTCAGTACACAGAGGTTAACAGCAGGAGCCTGCAAAGAGGAAAAGCACACTTTGGAGGAAGACTCTCTGGTGTTTCAGAAAGTGAGAGAAAATGAGAATTAGCCAACATTTACTTAGGTAGAGAGGGAGATTACTGTGTGTCAAGCACGTCCCCAGAGTTTTATGTGTGCTGATTAATCTGATCCTTATATAATAGTGTAAAGTAGATTTTCCTATCCTGCCTATCTTTAGTTAAGGAAACAGAGGCACGGAGAAGTTAAATGAATTGCCCAAGGCCTCATAGTAAACTCTGGTGGTTTGCTGTAGAGCTGAGACTCATACCTACTACACTATGCCAATGCAGATTTCAAGAGTGAGTTTTGCCTAGTTAGGGTGGGTAGATGAGCAAAAGCACACTAGGATGGGATATAGGTAGAGCAATGAGAAAGAACAGAAAATCCGACCTTTCTTCCATCATTAAAAACGACCACCAGCGTAACAGCCATCACTGAGTGTTTATTATATGCCAGGTATAGACTAGGATTTTAATTTATGTTCAGAATAAGCCCATGAGATATAAGATTGGGCTTTACAGTTGTTCAACAATTTTTCCAAAGGCATAGGTCTAGAACTGGCAAAAGCGAGATTTGACTCTGGTCTTGCTCCAGGCCTGTTATAAAGCACCATGTTTGACCACCGTGCGCCTGACCTCCAAGCCTCCACACCCATTGTGAGGGGTGTCGGTATATCCCTCCGCCCTCACCTACATTCCCTGTGGCTGACTGTTCTCCAGAAACAGGGCACTAAGCTCTGAGTTCTGTATGCTTTAGCATTTGTGTAATAGTGGCCAAGGAATAGGATGACTTCATTTCATGTTGCAAATATGGTTGATTTTGATTTAAGAAAATTTTTCTTAAATTGACCTAAAATACAATAAATGCGGTCTGAGCTCAAAATAAGCCACATATAAAATTACTGAAAGTGGAAATACAGTGCAATGCTACAAACTCTCATCATTCAGTCATATTATAGCTTCCAAAATGTTGCCTCTTATACTCATCCCTTGAGACTTAACAGAGTTTAACTAGATTTTCCTTGACATTTCTGATTTTCCCTGTAAGGCAAGTGTTTCCAACTGCGTCTATCTCACACCACTTGGCTTTTCTGAGTTCTTTCCATATATTGTGACTGATGCCATTCAAGTAAATAAAATTTTATTAAGTGCCTGCTGTGCGCAAGACCTGGGCTCAAAGCCTAGCAAAGGTAGGCAGGCACACAGAGTGAGAAGTTTTGTAAAACCGGTGTTGAGGTGGGGTTTGTGGGGGAATCTACAAAGTTCATATTGCTCTGTTCTTTGCACAATGAGAAGATGTTATGGAAGAGAAAAAGTACAATTTGTTGCAAAATCAGAGGGCATCATTATGAAGTCTCCCTTGGGATACTGGGGAGACTCCCATGCTGACAGTCTTGGCTCTGGCACCAACAAACATGCAATTCTGGGTAAGCCATTCCCTGGGCCTTTATTTGCTCATCTATAAAATGAGGAGGTTACTGAATTGCCTTCCATGTCCCATACAACTTAACATCCTCTGAATGTGTTCTGAAGTAGCACTTTCTAAATCAATCAGCCCATCCAGCCCATTATTCTGCCTCTAAATGTTTCGTCCAGGAATACTTCGTGGTGAGTACCAATTCACGGCATGGACCCCAGAAGGAAAGGACCTTGGGATGGAAGCTTACCCTGTTGTCTCCCCAGAGAGGTATGGCCAGTGACCAAAGTCTAGCAGCCGTCAGCAGGCAGATTAGGTCGATCACTCCTGTGCTGCCTGCTCAGTTCCTGGATTAATGGTTGGTTTCTTTAGCTCGTGACTGTTTCCCATTTCAGATTGTCTTAGCACATCCCATTATGAATCCTGGCCTAATCACAGACATTTGCTTACGGCCAAAGCCAAAACAGGACAGGGTAGATGTAGGGTTATGGCGGCAACTGAAGGACATGATGATTGCCTTCAGTTTCCTATACTTTGTAAATTCAAGAAGGAGAGTGGTGGTTTCTTAAAATGTTCTGACTATTCAGCAACACCTCCAGTTTGAAATTTGTTGTTGAGTTTCTGCTGAGTGACAGGCACATGGAATAGGCAGAGCCCAACAGGAACTTGCTGACAGCTCAGCTACACCAAAGAAGTCCACCATAAGCCAGAGAGGCTGAGTCAGGAAATTGTGCTCACTTAGCTCCCAGGCTTGGCTGGGGTCTGACCCAGCCCCTCACCTTTTGACTCCTCCTTGCCCTCTCCAGTCTCTAAATTCCACTAATGGGGGCCATCCCTATGCAAGGTGCCAAGGGAGTCTCCAAAGTCAGGGATCTGAATCAGCCAAGAAGTGTTATTCCCTTGTTCAGGCCTCATGGGCCATTGCCATGGACGTGTCTCTGCACTGCAAACAAACACCAGGCAGCAGAGCAAGACAGCACGGCGGAGGCTGCCAACGCTCAGGGCGGTGCATCCTTGGCTGTGCGTCTGCGGTAGTATAATGGATGAATTATTAATTATGATTTATCACCAGGATAAAGGAAACTCGTAGGCGATTCTCTCCAAAGACAAGAGTACAAAAGACTGTGCCTGAGGCTCAGGCTTTTATTAGTGGCACATGAACATTGGACTACAGTAATAGAGATGATGTCTGATAGTTTTCACATCACCTTTCAGCCAAGCACTTAATAAGCACTAATTTATTAATTTTCAAAACAACCTGTAAGGAAGGAAATATTATTTTTACTTCTTTTTCTCCCCACTATTTTAAAGGTTGAGAAGTGTAGACATTAAAGGTCTATCTATCCCATTGCTTTAAAAAAAATTCTAAATAAACTGTCTGCTCTCTCAAGCACTATTTAATTTAAGCACAATGTCACAGTTCAAACTATTTTTTTCTTCTAAATAAAGGGAAACGTTCATCATACCAGGAAATGTTTAAGACATGGAAGCATTCGTTTTGCTTCTGATTGTCAGAGCAAGAATGTTTGGTGACTCTTAGGAACTTGAATACTCCAGCAGCTTCCCATTTATCATTTTTCTAAAAACCTAACTTGTTAGAAATAATTTCACCGTCTTCACAGCCCCAAGTGTTGTTGGTAAATGTTATGAACATGGCTTTTCCAGGAACTACCTACTGCATTTCCTAGAACTGAAAATTAATGAACATTTGAGCTCTGTAGACATAATCCAGTTTTAGCTACTTAATTTTAAGGGCATTCGCCACTTACCTGACACCATGTTGGCTGGTGTAGAGTTGTGGAGGAGATGAGAGGAATTAAGGAATTGGTGGCAAGGACCAAGATGAGAAGTTCATATTTCAGTTTATAGTTGTTATCATCATCATCATCAATGTTATTTGTTTACATCAGTTTATTACATCATAATTTAGAATTATCTTCATAAAAATTGATTAATTAAATATTTGAGAACCCTACAAGGTAAGTTTTGTGACCCTATCATAGACCTTGCCTCCATAGAGGCAATGTAAATAACAATGACTTACTTAGGGATTGAGGAGGTCAATATGTAACACTCTTCTTTTCTCAGCCTGAATCCTGAACAAATCAAGATTTTAAAAAATCATATTTATGGGGTAAAATGTTTTCATTGTTATTGATAAGTTGTTAAGGAACATGGCTTAGAAGTGTGGCAACAGTGGGATTCCTAACACCAAACTCCCAGTTGGGCAATCACCTCCACCTAGGCACACACAGGATGGGACAGTCACAATCCACCACATCAGGGTAGGGACTTTACTGCGTGGCTCAGAATAGCTCAAGACATAAACTGCGAGCATATCCCAAAGAAGGACAAGATGAGCCATGCAGGTTCAATTCTCCATCTTAAGCTCGCCAACCAGAAAAGTCACTTCTCCTGTCTCAGGGAGGAATGAATGAGGAGTTGGAGGAAAACCAGATGTGTTCTGCTAATAGACATCTCTCCATATGGAAGGACATTTCAAGAGGAGGGAACACCGCCACCACCTTCCGCCAATCATATGACTCCCTCCATCTGAATTTTCCAACCTTTTGTTTTAGTGATGATGCTTAGAGATAATTTTGTTTTTGCTTTTTGTTGTTGGTGGTGATGTTTTGTGTGTGTGTGTGTGTGTGTGTGGTTTTTTTTTGCCTACCCTCTGTGTTATGTTGATTGTTGTGTTGGCTGGTGGGAGACAGTTGGTCAGCCTGGGGCAGTAGAGACTGATGCAGGAAACTCTGCCAATGCAAGGGGTTGTGGAAGGTTGTCCTGTAGTTTCTCCCATGAAGCACACTGCTGTCCTCTTTCTGCTACCAACAAAGCCACCTTACCATGCCTCATTTTTAGAAATAACTAGTTAGATCTCAAAGCACTTACCACTTGTCCTGTCTCAGAGCAGTTCTCCATCCAAGTCAGTTGTTCATAGTAAAGAAGATAGAAACTGATTTTTGTTGGTCTTTATTCCTCCAAATCACCCTCCCCTGATACCAGGAGGATCCCCATGCTGAATAACTCATCTGCTGACAAATTTTCTTTATCTATGTCTCAACCTTGACATTTAGATGTCTTTTCATCCCCATGTCCTCCTTTCTTAGGATCAACCATTCACACTCTTTTTCTCCTAGGAACATGAAGCTGAACCTTCTATATTCCAAAGAGGTAGGGCAAAATTGGGGTTTCTTTCTAATATCAGGGATCTGGGCGTCCTAAAAGTCCGGAAGCCCACCACACTAGGAATTCTAAGTCAGGTAAGCAGTAGACCAACTGCAGAGATGTAAAGAGTCTGAAAGGAGCAGGTGGTGTCAAAGGCAACTGGAAAGGTGTCAAAAAGGCAGGGTCAACACCTGGGCAGAAGATGGAAGCCAGGCTAGCCCACGCGACATTAAGATGGACACTGATACCATGGTGACGGTGGCTTGCTTCCTCTCTTCATTTAAGGTCTCAGTTACCTCTGGATATATCATGAATTGAAAGGAATGTGAAAAGGCCAATAGGGGCAGCTAAGCCCAGTTTGTAGGCAGAGAAAATTCTTTTTCTTATATTGAAATAAATAAATTATAAAAGCCAATCTTGGGTTTCTCTTGTTATGCTTCTTTGAGTGAAGCCTAATCCCATAGGTAGTATTTTGCTACAAATATTGTCCTTTGGGTCATGAAAAATAGCAAAACATGCATTACAAGGTGAGGGCAGGTGAGACATGAGATAGTCTACCGTAGGAAGGATATAGGAGGAGAGTAATGCTGCCTGGTGGTAGTGCTGACGTGTGGTCCATCCACCAACTCTGTGCTCCCTATCTAAAGTGAAATAACTACAGAATTTTCTGTGGTAAACTGTTGGAAGCCTTCTGAGAGTAAGTGCTTTAAATCCTTGTCAGAATTTTGACAGATTGATTTTATGACTATTGACTATAATGATAAAATATTTGGTTCATATTTTGTGAGACTTTTTTCCTTTTTCTAGTAATTTATTTTATAGTATTTTTATTGATAAATAAAGGTATCAGCCCATGAAATGTTGTACATTTTAAAAAGGCTTTCTTTTGCTACAGATAAATAGGGACTCTTCTACGGCACATTTTTCCAAACTGTTTTCTGATGAACAGCAGCATTTACTGACATGCTGAAAAACGTGCTGGTCAAATAACTATATGCGCTAGCTTTTACAGAGTTAAGTTTCTTTACTGCAAGGCATCCCTGAGCTTTGAACATATTATAGTTATGATTAATCTCCAAGAGTATACTGCACTAAATTTTCTCAATTTTATTTGATGGGCTCTTGGGTTTTAAAAGACCGGAAAGGTCATCTAGGCAAAAACAGTATTTTGCTGAATATCTTAATTCTGTTACTCCAAAACCACTGACTAGGGAGTATAAAAGGATGTCTTCACAAGTTCTTGAAATAAGGCCTTCTTGCAACATGCGAGTAAGATTTTGTTTTTAGCACAGGATTTGTTTCCATTTTGGATTCTGGACCATCATCGATATTGTACCCAGTTGATGGCCATCCTTTTGTGCAGTCTGTGTCTCTACCCTATGCCAACTTTACTCTTCCACCACCAGCTGTCCAATCATATAATGGGAGAGACTGTCAGTTGCCTACCCAAATATCCATTATTTCCTTCCTCCTGTTGTCCCCAACTGTAAGCTGAGCATAAGGACTCTTATATTAAAACCTATAGTTTTCATCCCTCCTTGCAGCTAGATGTAGTCATGTGAGTTAGCTCTGTTCAATGACAAGTAAATGTCACTTCTGGGAAAACTTAAAAGACAGCTAAGGCTGAGGTGGGTGGATCACAGGGTCAAGAGATTGAGACCATCCTGGCCAACATGGTGAAACCCCATCTCCACTAAAAATACAAAAATTAGCTGGGCATGGTGGCACATGCCTGTAGTCTCAGCTACTCAGGAGGCTGAGGCAGGGCTTGAACCTGGGAGGCGGGGGTTGCAGTGAGCTGAGATCACACCACTGCACTCCAGACTGGTGACAGAGTGAGACTCTATCTAAAAAATAAAAAAAGAAAAAAGAAAAATAGCTATGAGCATCATTTGTTCCTTTCTTATTTGCTCTTTAGTCCATCCTGCCCTTGGAATGCCAATATAATAGCTGAATTCTAGCAGCCATCTTAAGCTCAGAGGACATGGGCTACCCTAGGTATATTACATGGAAAGCTAGAAGGAGCCTGGATCTGATGTCCAGAGCTGTAATTCCAGTCCTGAAGTGTTTACCTTTGGCTTTCATTTCATAGGAGAGAAATAAACTATCTTGTTTAAGTCACTGTGTTGTTGGTTTTGTTTTGTTTTGTTTTCTATTGTTTGCTTTGTTTTATTTAGATTTTCTGTCAGTTGCAGCAAAACATAATTCTTTTCAATAAATCTACCAACAAGACTTTGCCAAGATGGGGATATTGCATGTCTTAGGGCAATCTTCAGCACCCAACCAGGCATTTTACAGCTCTGCCTTAGCCTTCACTTCCTGCTTATGTAGAGCCTCAAGGTCAGTAAGAGGTTAAAGCTTAAGGCCTTCTCACATTTTCTCTATGTATGTACAGAAGCCTGTGCATGCATACGACCTTCTAGATTTTCAGGAATATGTTAGAGCTTTTGAAAGCCCTATTGACATTTCATTTCCCAGCTTTTCCCTTTAAGCTTCTGGTTAGTCTATACTTTGTCTAACTGTTAGCCATCACCTCATGCAGCTACAAAGTTAAAACACTTGCCTAAAATTGTTTCAACCAGTGCTTTCTCTCTATCCTGGCAAGGAAAAGGCTTTGCACATACTTAATGAGCTCTGAGTCAGTCTCATAAGTGCAATGTTCTAAGGAACCACCAGACAGGTAAAATAATAACAGTTCTTTGGGAGTGAATTGAAAAAGTTCCAGGTCTGTTCTGCTCCTACCAGTAGCTGCCACACTGCACTGGACCTGTGGGCTATCATTTTTTAGAGGCTACTTCAGAGTGGAAGATGGTACTAAAGAAAATTAAATGCCACAGGTCTTGCTGTTCTTACTGAGTTTCAGCTGGTTTATTTCCAGAGTTCTGAAAAAGTTGATTTGGACCATTTTGCTAATTTTTAGTTATTTTGGTAAGTGTTTACAAGTTGTTACTCTGTTATTTTTGCTGGCATCCTTCGTCTTTCCCCTTTTTAAAATAAGGCAAATGAAGCTCTGCCCATTAAATGTCCAGGACAGTGAAACTTGCATCAATCTTCAGTTTTGAATTTCTTCTCACCCCAATTTAAATCAGCCTCCCATAGCCTATATTGGAGGTCCATTGTGGGACTGAGTTTCTATAGTGAAGAGAGTATTGGGTTAGAAGACTACAAACAGAGATTATTTAGGCTGGGGTGAAAGAATCTTCTAACTTGAGGAAGATCCAAGATTGGCTGGTCCTGTGTGAAGCAACTCCATCTTCTTGTTACTCTTTAGGTACCACCTTCATCTCTTCTTGGAAACCACCATCATCACGATATAATCATCCTCTAGAAGCCAGATCAAAATTAGACCAGGTGTGGGACAGGGGGGAAAATGTGTGTGGGGGAAGTAATCATTACCTGTTTGATTTGCTGTATTGCCCCTCCAATAAACCAGAGACCACACTGAGTTGAGTACTATTCCCTCATTATATTTAATAATAGCCTTCTCTGCCTGCATTAATTTCCTGGATAACCTTATTTAGTCCCATGGTCTTGAATCCCAATCTGAATGATGATGACTACCAAATCTGTATTGACAGTCATGACCTTCCTCTGAACTCCAACCTATGTGTTCAATCATCTGCTTAGAAGGTTCTTTTGGATGCTTAATGAGCAATGAAAACTTAATATGTCCAAATTCAAACTCTTGGTTTCAAGCCTGATACTCCTTAGTATTCTCCATCTGCATAGTGACATCTAATTCATCCTCATGATCGAGCAAAAAAAAAAAAGTGTAGCTTCATCTTCGAGTCTTCTCTTTGTTTCATCCCCTTAGCAAGTCCTATTGAATTCACCTCCAAAATATATACTGTGTTTCTCAGGGTAAACAATGTTAGATGCCAAAATAAACACTATATCTCTGAGTTTAGCATAAGAAAAAGTTGCCCAATATGGGTCAGGAGACCCTCATCCGTCTTTTGGCATGCACGTACTGGCATCATGTCCAAGACTGCTGTGTAAGGGGAGGAGATAAATGAGGCGACACAACATCTATTAACTCCCATATTCTGGGAAGTGACATGTATCAGTTCTACTCATGGCCAGAAATAGTCAGCTGGCCTTAAGGTAATGCAGAAAGATTTGGAAAATTCGGGGAGTAAATTAAATATTTGGAACACTCTCAATCCAAGCAGTTCTTAATGTTTCCCCCACTATCATGCTAGCCCATTCCACCACCTTTGCCTGAAAGGTATCCTAACCAATCTTCTGGTCCTAATCATGCCCCAATATGCTCTATTCCTTCTTCCATTCTTGCTACCTCCAACTTTTTGTTTTCCAACTATCAGTTCAAACAGTTTTGTTAAATAGGAAACAGATTTGCTCCAAAACTTCAAAAGCCAAGTTACTTCCCATGGCCTCCAGGCCTCTACACAATCTGGGCCCTGAATACTTCTCTGACCTCCTTTTCTACCACTTCCTACCTAGGTCACTTTGCATTAGCTACACTGGCCTTCAGGCTCTTCTTGAGCATACCAACTTTATTTCTACTTAAAGCCTTCACATTTATGTTTCCCTCTGCCTAGAATGCTCTTTCCTCAAATTTTCACATAACTCATCCCTTCATTTATGCCTCTGCTTGGCTATCACCCACTTAGAGAGGCTGTCTTTGACCACTCTGTATAAAAGAGTCTACTTCTAACCCCATCTCATCACCCACTAATCCTTTTCCCTGATTTTTCTTTCATGGGATTTGTCTGTTCCCAACATTTTATTATTTATTTACTTCCTTAGTTGTTTATTGTCTGTCTCCCTTACTTTAATGCAAGCTAAAAAAAAAGCGCGAGGACCTTGACTTGAACCTTTCTGCTGTTTTCCCAGTATCCAGAGCAGTGCCTAGCACAGAGTGGGTTCTCTATAAATATTTGTTCAATAAATGAGTGAATTAATTAGTAAATTAGCTAAAATACGCCAAAATTGAGATAACAGACTCCTGGCCCCAGTTCCCAGCTGGCCACTCCCCAGATCACAGGTCTGGCCTCTCCCCACAGCTGTCTGGACAGCCTTTTCTGTGACTCCTTGAGGTTTCCTTGAAGCCCCTGAGAATATTTTGTTGAGAACACCTTTCGTATTGGCCCTAGTTCTAGCCAACTTTGTAAATCAGATCAGCCAACACCATTCACAGAAGTTGGAAACTGGAACAGAACCAATTTATGTGGCAGAGTTTTAATGAAAATATAATGGCAACCAAGATAATCTGTTCTAGACCTTCAGGACTGTCTCTGCAAATGAAGCTGTGAACTCCATGGCTGAGCTGTGTATCTTGGAATAGTGCCCATGTTTAGATGGAGAGGTAAGACCTGAAAAAGTAAAATTCAATCTTCACTGGTAATGAAATATTAAATTAGTGTGGACACAGTGGAGAGACTTTTACTCTTTTGCTGTCGCTGCTTTAGCAAGCTTGGCTTGTTAAATCCAAATGAAGTATGGAGACCAGACATACTCCATTGTTCCATTTTATTCTTGCATTTTTCTAGCTGCAGCATGCCATTTGGCTTTCCCACCTAAACCTTCTTACTCTTACTCTTCTTCCCTGCAGGGGAATTGCTTGTAGACAGATTGAAAAAGTGAATAACAGCCAGAGTTTTCTTATATTGGACTCTCTAACAATAACAAAAAATTATTATTATATGTTGTCCCTTAGACAGTGGGTTGCTCTGCACTGGCATGAAGTTGTGGTAACATGGAATGCATAAGCTTGTGGTTCACACTGAGTGTACAAAATACAGTTTCCCTGGGACATAAATCTGCTCTTTATTGATGTATCCAAGCTCTATCCCAAGTAAGAATTGGGTTAAGGGAAAAATAGACCCATTCATTGTGTACATTCACATAAAAGGCTTTAAGAAATCCCACTCTAAAGAAACCTATTCAACTTTGCTTAATCTGATATCTCATAAAACTATGATCACTGAATCCATTTTATTTTTGCCTGACAAAGTGATACTCCACCTGGGCCATAGTGCCTGCCTCGTTGTGTCTGAAAATCTGTGGGGACATTTTGGTCACAATATCTGGAGGCTCTATTGGCATTTAGAAGGTGGGGACCAGGGATACTAAACATCATCTAGTATGAGGACCAGTTCTTCTACATAATGAAAAATTATTCCACCCAAAATGCCAGTAACATCCCTGTTGGGTACATACTAATTCACACTAGGAATTCTAATATACACCACTTTTTTATTGTACAGATGGAGAAACAGTCTCAGATAGAGGTATGTGTAAGTCTCACAACAGTGTCCATGGTCCAAGTCAGTACTGGAACTCGCTCTCTTTTTCCCTATTCTGTACTCACACTTCAGCACTGTGTTGTCTTTATTATGCATATACTAGCACACTTGAAAAATGAACAAAAACTAAATTGTTCGAGAGCCTTACAGGAAAAACTCCTTAGAGCCTCCAGAGTATCTACATGCTTGTGGAAACATTGACTGATAAATGAATGAAAAATTGAAACAACACAGGAGGAAAAATTCAGAACTAGCTTTCACTTGGCAATTACTACATGCCAGGCCTTTTGCACATATTGGCTCTTTTACTCCCCACAACAGACCAATAACAGACAGATTACTAACTCCTTTTATCAGATGAAGAAACTGAGTCTTGAAGAACTTGGATAAGATTCTCAAGGTCACAGAGCTCATAGAAAGTGATAGAGCTGGGATTCAACCTGATTTTAGTGGGACTTCTAAGCCTGAGCACTTTCCTTCAGGCCTCTCAATGACCAGCCAAGGCTCTTGCTCTCAGAAATGGGAAACACAATGAAGAAGAAAAGGAGGACTTTTTTTTTTCAACAAAATTTGTTTTTCTGTTAATTACATTTCTATTGTTAAAAATAACAGAAATCAGTTCAAGAATGTTTAAGCAAAAGTGAGCATTTTTGGAAGGATAGTGGAGCTCATGAAATCTAGAAGTTGAACAATCCAGCTCTACAAGGGCATGCGGCAGCTGCAGCATGTGGACACACCCTCCAGAATAGCACTGTTGAGACTGACTCACTCCCAGCTCCCAATCCCTGTCTCAGGTCAATGCTTGAGAGAGATAATAGCTCTGATTCAACTTGAATCAGATATTCACTCCTGCTCCAACCAGTTGTGGCTGTGGAGTTAGAGTCACATAGCAGGAACACAGTTGCTGATAAGCCATTTTTGTGGACAGAGTGGGTATCTTTAAGAGTTACCTGTGATCAATTCTTGGTCATGTTGTGAGGCAGCTGAAGTTTCTTTTGTGTCCTTTATATCCCCCTAACAACAGGGAAGTTTTAGCAGTAAATGCCTACAAAAAAAAAAAAAGAGAGAGAGAGAGAGAAGGATTTCAAACCAACAACCTAATGAGGCTGGGCACGGTGGCCCACGCCCATAATCCCAACTCTTTGGGAGTCTGAAGTGGGTGGATCACTTGAGGTCAGGAGTTTGAGACCAGCCTGGTCAACATGGCAAAACCCTGTCTCTATTCAAACATACAAAAATGAGCCAGGTGTGGTGGGGCACATCTATAGTCCCGACTACTCAGGAGGCTGAGGCACAAGAATTGCCTGAACCCAGGAGGCAGAGGTTGCAGTGAGCCAGGACTGCCCCACTGTCTTCCAGCCTGGGCAACAGAGCAAGACTCTGTCAAAAAAAAAAACAACACAAAAAACAAACAAAACAAAACAAACAAACAAACAAACAAAAAACCCCAATGATGCACCTCTTGCAAAAAAAAAAAAAAAAAAACAAGAACAAACTAAGCTGAAAATTAGTAGGAGAAAAAATAAAGATCAGAGCACAAATTACCAAAATAGAGACTAAAAAATATACAAAAGAGCAACAAAACAAAAAGTTGGAATTTTTTTTTGAAAAGATAGGCAAAATTGACAAACCATTAGCTACACTAACCAAAAAAAGAGAAAAGACTCAAAAGAGTTAGAAACAAAAAAGGAGACATTACAACTGATACCACAGATACAAAGGGTAATTGGAGACTACCATGAACAACTGTACAGAAACAAATGGGAAAACCTAGAGGAAATAAGTAAATCCTGGACACATACAACCCACCAAGATTGAACTAGGAATAAATAGGAAACCTGAACAGACCAGTAACAAGTAACATCACTGAAGCTATAATAAAAAGTATCCCAACCAAAGAAAAGCCCAGGACTGCATGGCTTCATGGCTGAATTCTATCAAACATTTAAAGAAGTAACACCACTTCTCTTCAAACTATTCCAAAAAATTGAAAGAGAGGAAATTCTTCCAAACTCAGTGAGGCCAGCATTATCCGAATACTAAAATGAGGCAAGAACACCACAAACAAAGAAAACTACAGGCCAATACCCCTAATGAACATAGATGCAAACGTCCTCAACGATATACTAGCAAATCAAATCGAAGTCAACAACACATCAAAAAGATTATACAACATAATCAAGTGGAATTTATCCCAGGGATGCAAGGATAGTTCACCATTCACAAATGAATAAATGTGATACATCATATCAATAGAATGAAGGGCAAAAACTGTGTGATCATCTCAATAGATACAGAAAAATCATTTGATAAAATTCAACATCCCCTCATGATAAAAACTCTCAACAAATTAGATGTAGAAGAAACACATCAACAATAGTCATATATGACAAACTCATATGATATTTGTCATATATTTGTCATATATGACAAATATGAATGGGGAAAAGCTGAAAGCCTTTCTTCTAAGAACTGGAACAAGATAAGGATACCCACTTTCACCACTCATATTCAAAATAGTACTGGAAGTCCTAACCAAAGCAATTAGGTAAAAGAAATAAAGAACATCCAAATTGGAAAGAATGAAGTAGAATTGCACCTGTTTGCAGATAACATCATCTTATATGTAGAAAAACCTAAAGATTTCAACAAAAAATTCTTAGAACTGATAAATTTAGTAAAGTAAAGGATACAAAAATCAACATACAAAAATCAGTAGCATTTCTATATATCAATAACAAGGTAACTGCAAAAGAAATCAAGAAATCAATACCATTTAAAATAGCCACAGACTATGAATAAACTTAACCAAGGAGATGAAAGGTATCAACAATGAAAATTATAAAACTTTGATGAAAGAAATTAAAGAGGACATAAACACACAAAATGAAAAGACATTCTATGTTCCTGGATTGGAGGAATAAATATTGTTAAAATGACCATACTACTCAAAGTGATGTATAGAATCAATGCGCTCCCTAACAAAATACCAATGACATTCTTTACAGAAATTGAAAAAACAATCCTAAAATTTGTATGGAATCATAAAAGATGCCCAATAGCCAAAACAACCCTGAGGGGGAAAAAAAAACCTGGAGGCATCACACTACGTGACCTCAAAATATACTGTAAAGCTATAGTAACCAAAACAGCATGGTGCTAGCATAAAAACAGACATACAGACCAATGGAAAAGAACAAAGAACCCAGAAATAAATCCATGTGTTTACAGCCAGCTGATTTTCAACAAGGCACCAAGAACATACATTGGAGGAAAGGATGGTCTTTTCAGTAAGTGGTGCTGGAAAAACTGAATATCCATATGCAGAAGAATGAAACGAGACACCTATCTCTCACCATCTAAAAAATCAATTCCAAATGGATTATAGACCTGAAACTATGAAAAGAAAACACAGGAAAAATGCTTCAGGACATTGGTTTGGTCAAAGATTTTATTAAAACCTCAAAAGCACAGGCAACAAACAAAAAAATAGATAAATGAGATTATATCTCATGAAAATGCTTCTTAAAAAGCAAGGGAAACAATTAATAGAAGCAACCTACAGAATGGGAGGAAATATTTGAAAACTATTTATCCAACAAGAAATTAACATGCAGAATATGTAAGAAATTCAAACAACTCAACACCAAAAAAAATTGATTTAAAAATGGAAAAATGATCTAAATGACATTTTTTAAAGAAGGCATGCAAATGGCCAACAAGTATATGAGAAAATGCTCAACATTACTAATCATCAGGGAAATGCAAATAAAAGCCACAGTAAGATATCATCTCACCCCAATTAGAGTGGCTATAATCAAAAAGACAAAAAAATAACAAATGCTGGCAAGATGTGGAGAAAAGGAAACATATACTGTTGATGGAAATGTAAATTAGTACAGCCAATTTGGAAAACAGTATGGAAGTTTCTCAAAAAAAACTAAAAGTAGAACTAGCATACGGTCCAAAAATCCTACTGCTGGGTGGATAGCTAAAGGAAATAAAATCAGTGTGTCCAAGGGGTATCTGCACTCCTATATTTATTGTAGCACTGTTCATAGTAGCCAAGATACAGAATCAACCTGTGTCTGTCAACAGATGATTAGATTAAAATATGTGGTATATATGCACAATGAAATACTATTTAGCCATAAAAAAGAATGCAATCTTGTCATTTGCAACAACATAAATAAACCGGGAGTATATTATATTAAATGAAATAAGCCAGGCACAGAAAGACAGATACCACATGTTCTTACACATATTTGGAAGCTAAATAAGCTGATATCATAGAATTAGAGATTAGAATATTGGTAATAGAAGCTGGGAAAAGGGGAGGAAAGTGGGGGATAAGGAGAGGCTAGATAATGAATACAAAATTACAGCTACATAGGAGGAATAAGTAAGTTTTTTTCTTCTTCAACATTTAAGTTTAGAGATACATGTGCAGGATGTGCAGGTTTGTTACATTATTGCTGAAAAATATCCATTTGCAGAAACAATTAGTGGGCTGCCTGCCTTCTTAAATAGCCCCGTCAGGGTCTGAGACAGGGGAACGAATAAATAACTTCTTCAAGTAGGCCTAGAAATGTATGCTTTGTAAGATAAGATCCCAAAGAGTCTAGTTTCACCTAATTAATGATAATTTATCTAATTCAACTATTTTTATAATTTCAAAAAGAGATATAAGAAATGGAATATTCCTTTAGGAGTAAGCCTAGATGTCATATAATTCACCCCTCTCACGTTCTGAATGAAAGGAAAAAAAACAAAAACAAAAAGCCTGAAGCCAGAGAGAAGTGACTTGCACAGCTATTTCTTACAAAATCGGATTTGAAATCCAGGTCTCCTGATTCCCAGGGCAGGGTATTGATTTGGAAAGACAATTGGCCCAAATACAACACCTTTGAGTTGGAAGTAGTCTAGAAAGGAACTAGAAGTCAAATTCATCTTAATTTAGACTACCGTATCACACAGAAATCCTCTTGCTAGAATAGCTGATGTTTCTGAAAGTTTGAGTTTAAGCATTTTCTTTGAAAGGCAGTTAGTTCAATAACTTGTGAGTAGATATACACTATTAACGGGCAGCTTTAATTATTAGAAATTCTTACTTTTGGCCGGCTGCAGCGGCTCACGCCTGTAATCCCAGCACTTTGAGAGGCCGAAGCGGGCAGATCACAAGGTCAGGAGATCGAGACCATCCTGGCTAACACGGTGAAACCCCGTCTCTACTAAAAATACAAAAAAATTAGCCGGGCGTGGTGGCGGGCGCCTGTAGTCCCAGCTGCTCAGGAGGCTGAGGCAGGAGAATGGCCTGAACCCAGGAGGTGGAGCTTGCAGTGAGCCGAGATCACGCCACTGCACTCCAGCTTGAGGGACAGAGTGAGACTCCATCTCAAAAAAAAAAAAAAAAAAAAAAAAAAAAAAAAAAAATTCTTACTTTTATTTTCTCGAAATCTGCCTTATAATTTTTACCTCTTGAAATTTCACGTTTTGCAGCACAGATGAATCAGAATCCAGGCTTCTCACCATTTCACCTTCTGCCACCTGAATACTCTCCTATTTGTCTCCCTTTTAGAATATGGTTTGCGGAAGAGGACAAAGTGATAGTCCAGCTATAGTCCACGCAGTGCAAGGTGCAGTGGGGCCATCATCTCCCTTGATCTGCTCTCTATACTTCTATAATAGAGCCTCTACACGTTTTACTTTCTTGGCAGCTGCATTCCTGAGCAATGGGAATGCCAAGTCTCACTCTCTTTTTTTTTCTAACTGACAACTATAAAGTCAGGTCTCTTTCCTCTTCTGTTCATGTAATTGATTGCAGGAATTTATGTGTTAAAAATTCTACCTTTTAGCTTTTAGTTAAATGTTCCTGTTTTTTGAGAATATTTGAATCCTTATGCTATTGTCTTTCTCTGTAACATACCTCACACAAATTTGTTAAATAACTGTTGTATGCTTTTATAGAAATCACTGAAGAAGGCTGGGAGCAGTGGCTCACACACGTAGTCCCAGCAGTTTGGGAGGCCAAGGCAGGAGAATCACTTGAGGCCAGGAGCTGGAGACCAGACTGAGCAACATAGTAAGACGCCATCGTTATGAAAAAAAAAAAAAAATTAGCTGTGCATGGTGGCAGGTGTCTGTAGTCCCAGCTACTCAAGAGGCTAAGGTGGTATGATGGCTTGAGCTCAGGAATTCAAGGCTGCAGTGAGGTGTAAGATTGTGCCACTGTCCTCCAGGCTCTGTGACAGAGCGGGACTCCATCTCTTAAAGAAAAAACAGGCCGAGGAGGGTGGATCACGAGGTCAGGAGATCGAGACCATCCTGGCCAACATGGTGAAACCCCGTCTCTACTAAAAATACAAAAATTAGCTGGATGTGTTGGCGCGTTCCTGTAATCCTAGCTACTCGGGAGGCTGAGGCAGGAGAATCACTTGAACCAGGGAGTCGGAGGTTGCAGTGAGCCAAGATTGCTCCACTGCACTCCAGCCTGGTGACAGAGCAAGACTCTGTCAAAAAAAAAAAAAAAAAAAAAAGAAAAAAAAAAAAAAAGACAGAAAAGAAAAGAAATCACTGAAGAGATAAGCAGGGTATCAGAGAAAGACACAAATGACATTTTCCAAGTTGACTGTAACTGTGAAGCCACATGCAGTACCCAAGTACAACCCTATTTCTTCAGGTTTTTTGTTTGTTTAAATATAGCTATCATGACAGGCTATTAAATCCTTTCTGAAATGAAGATACTTTATATAGCTGTGGCATTCTTCCGATTTACTGCCTGGGAACCATTTTAAAATGGGGAAATGGGGTTAGTTCCACATGGCCCGTTCTCAGTGAACCCATAAAGATTTTTAATGATCATCTCTCTAAAAATATTAACTTACAGATCTCCTGAAGGCAAATAGCTAGGGCATCCCATGCCAAAAATGTAATGCCAAAGCCAGAAAAAAATATACATATATTTTGGAAGCAGAAGGAACGAATGTTCTTCCAACAACTTGCTGTTTAAATCTCTGTTGATAGAGAGTAATACACACAACTGTGTTTGGGGGAGAGAAGATGGGCAGATTGTGTAAGTCAAAGACTTTTGAAGGTCTTTGGAAGACAGAGTCAGTGGAGTCTTCGTGAATGATGCAGGCACCCTCCAGGAGGGCCTGAGACCTGCTGTGACTTGCACCAGCTCTGTCCTTCCCAAAGCACTAAACTCTTCCTCCCTCTCACTTGTCACCATTCTGCCTGCAGCAGTTGGAGTCAACTCTAGCCTTTTTAATAAGACAGTTTGGAAGAGAGACAAGCCTTTTCAGTCTGAGAGATAAAAATAAAAATGTCAGTGATCAGAATTTCCACATATGGTCTCAAATGATAGATGAAATTTAAAGCTGGCAATTGTCCTGAGCTGGAAAGACGTAAGCAACAAAGGCTGGAAGGAAGTTTAGGGTTTTGGTTGCTTTGCCCCCCGCCCCGCTAAGTGATAATGGACTGTCCCCAAACACAGCAAGTTCTTTCCTTTTTAAGGGCAGTGAAGGTTGCCAGGCCTTGTCCATTTGCAGCCGACCTGCTCAGAAACATTTTGCTGCCCTTCCCCCACTTCTGTGAATAGGTTTTCCCAAAATTCCAGGAGGGAGTCCTCTACAGACTGCCCATCTGTTCTTAGGCACGCAGGGAATCTGGGTAACAATTACATTTGGGAATCACCTGTTGGAGCTCCGGAAGAGAGACCAAACTTCTGCACCAAGCCCTTGGCGATTTCTTTTTCTCCGAGGCAGTTTTGCTTTTGGGGGCAGTTAGAGATTAGGAGGAAAGATTAGAAGGGGGAAGGAGAGATATGTATCTCAGCTGAGAAGGGTCAAAGTCTAAAAAGGTTAGCTTTTGCCCTGACACAAGCAAGTGAACACATTTTCAAGGCTAAGGTTGATGAGAGTGGTTGATCAGTACTCTAGAGCTCTGAATGTGGATCCATGAACCCTGGGCTCAGCTGGGATTGTACCACAAATTTTTCCAGCCTTGATTTATTCACCTGAAAAATGAGGAGGGACAAAATGCTCTTTAAAAAAGACTTCTTGTTGGACAATTCCATTCCAACATCTCATAGGAAGAATTCTGAGACTAAACTACAGTCTTGGCCAGTGGTTCTCAAACTAGAACATGAATCAGAAACATCTGGAAATCTTATTAAGAGCCAAATTTGGGGGTCTCACTACCAGTTTCTGATTTATTTGTTGGTGGTAGGGCCTGAGAATTTGCATTTCTAACAGGTTCTTAGGTGATGCTGGTGCTGCTGGTTCAGGTACCCATACTTTAAGAACCTCTGGTCTAGACCACGAAACATTCAGATGAACTCCCAGCAGGTTAATGGTCATGCTTAGGAAATACAAGTTGAGTGTCCCAGATATCTGGACTCAGAAATACTCCAAAATCGGAAACTTTCTGAGTGTCAGCATGATGCCACCTGTGGAAAATTCCATACCTGACCTCACGTGACAAATGGCAGTTCAAATGCGGGCACACAGCACACCGTTGATTCAGTGTCCCTAAGGGAAACAAGGCCCTCCCAGCCCCCTTCAGCTGTGGTCTTTTTCACACATAACCAAATTCTCACAAAGCGTAACAAGATAAAAACTTTGTTTCATGCTCAAAATTATTTAAAATATCATATAAAATCACCTTGAGGCTATGTGTATAAAGTATATATGAAACAATGAATTTCATGTTTAAATGGGTTCCACTCCCAAGATATGTCACTATATATATATATGCAAACAGTCCAAAATCTGAAAACATCTCAAATCTGAAACACTTCTGGTCTCCAGCATTTCAAATGAGGGATACCCAACCTGTAATTATCTACAGGCCTGACTAAAGAAACTATTTAGCAAAAGATGACTTCAGGGGCTGAGCCCAGACTCACATGTGCTAAATGCTGTGAGGGTGAGGGACTTGGGAAGAGGAGCACTCACGAGTCACAATCTGCACCTTGAAAGATGTCATTGGAATTTAAGAAAACCCAGCAGCTAGTAGGAGCAGGTGACAATGTCTATAACCTATCTCTGGCCTTACAGAAGACCTGTTAAAGGGCTTCCACAGCCATGATCTCAACTTCTTAAAACAAGCCTGCAACACAGAGTACAAGGATAACTGTCCTGCTTGGGAGTTGAGCGGGGAATCGCTTACCTTTGTTGACCCAGCAAAGACTACCGAGGAGTTGTTTTGCCAGCAAGGCAGATGAGTATACGTACAGCCATGTAGAGTCTCTTTCCAGAGGCCTTGTATAAGCAGTAAACTGATGAGATTCAAGATGCAGTCTATTCCCCTTTGTAGCTTCATTCTGACCATGGCCTCATTAATATTGTAGCGTAAGTTGCTGAGCTAACTGGGTCACAAAAAGTGTTAGCAAGTTGAGAAGGGCCATAGGGCTCTTAGATCTTTGAGTCAGGGTTAGCAACTAAATTCACCAACAGAATTACTATATAGCCAGGAAGCACAAACCTTTAGAGAATTTGTGCTTTCTACACACTCTGCCTCCTGATTTTGATAGCACTAAGTCCAAGTTACTACTCTAGAAGGAAAAACAAATCCAAACTCAAAATAGGGGAAGAAGAGTAAATTCTGGTTTACTGAGAAAGACCTTAAGGTCATTTAACAAGTGTCTACTGAGCAACCATCATTTACTAGGCAGTGGAGATATATTGACAAATAAGACAGGCATGACTGCTGCCTGGATAGAGCTTACAGTTTAGGAAAGGAGACATAATTTAAACAAGTCAGCCTCCAAATCTATAATTACAGTGTGATGAGTGTCATGGTTGAGAACAAGGAAGGCAGCAGTAATAGACACCATGCTAGAGTTTCCAAAGCCAATCTGCCTCCGGGATACAGAAGTAGAAATCAAGGTTTTAACCTTTATCTTCCATAATATATCATATGGGGTCTTCCCTCATTGCAGAATCCTATGTAAGGAGCAACATTTTTTGTCTCAGTGTGGGAAGGCTCATGTCCCTATTTAAAATGGAAACTTGGTGATCCTACATTCACCTTCTACCCTAGGAAGATCTATGTCAAACTCTGGGTTCCATGATCATACAAGGAGAATTTGCAGTGAGGTCAGGAAGGGCCGTGGAGAAGTTGAAATAGTTGGGAAAAGCGGGGAAAGAAAGTTAAGACAGCTCAAGGAGTTGAGCCCACTAACTTGCCTTTTCCAAGTACGTGCCTCTTATTAGAAGATAGTGGCTTCTCTGCCCCAGCTGGACATGCAAATATGACTGGAGTGCCCCGGTCTGTGATGATAGGAGATTTCAGGGGTTAAAACAAGAATACACACAGACTTCTGAAGTGTGGTTCTGTTTCTAGGGGACCTTAATTCATTTGGAGGGAAATACTAAATCTTGAAAAGGTAGGCGCCTTTAGTATGGAGAGATCCACACGTATTTAAAAACATGACATAAGATTGAGCTCTTATGTAGTCCCAGTACTCTGGGAGGCTGAGGCGGGTTGATCACTTGAGGTTAGGAGCTCGAGACCAGCCTGGCCAACATGGCGAAACATATGAAAAATACAACTGTCAAACCAACCAACGAACCAAGCGACAACAAAACAGGTCTGCCCTGGAGTCATACTCTAATTTTTTCTATTTTCCTCCCTTTCTGATCCTTTATCCCACTTTCTTTTTCTTCCTCTTCCTTCTCCTTCTTCTTTGTCAAATAGAGGATTGAGTTATTATCATTGATCCATACAAAGTCCCTCTCTCATTTATTTGCTTTAATTCCCACCCCCCATTTCTATTCCCCGTCTTCCCATGTGCAACCTTCCTAATATGTTTGATATGCATCTTTTTGTTCGTATGTACTTTTAGAAAATGTTTATTGTTTTGTGTGCAAAAAAATAAAATAAAAAGATTCACGTAAAAAAAAAAAAAAAAGATTGAGCTCTTAGATAGGAAGGGCACTGAGGAGGCTCACCTGGCTAACTGATCACCTCCATACCAGGCCACCCTGACATTCCAGGCAAGGAGATGACACCACCCACCACCCAGTGCACTGGGAGAATTTCCAGGGGAGCAGGGGTTCTAGGAAGGTCTCCACCCCAACTTAGGTACTCTGAATGCCATGAAGAGAATCACAGGCTTATTCCCTTGGTTCGGGGTTTTGTCTAAAGTTAAAATGCAAGGGTTACCAGAGGGGTGGCAGTTGTGACTGTGTCTTAAAACAATAGGAGGAAGAACCTTAATAAATCTTTTTCAATCAGAGCTAGTGGAGAGCAAAAGAGAAAGGCCACAGACCTAGGAAAGTGTAACATGGGAGAGAAAAGAAAGAAAAAGCCTCAGTAGGCTTCATGGAGGAGCAGAATTCCTGGGTGATGTGCTGTGGAGTGCTGTTTTAGAGAGGCAGTGGTGTGCAGTTTTAAAGCATTTGCTGGTTTTAATGGTGGAAATACTCCCACCGTGGAAATTTCAAGCTGCCAATTTGATGTCAGCTGGCCCATAGAATTCCTAGAAATGAGCAATTGGCTCATGTATGCTACTGGGGAAATGCTGGCTCCTGCACACTGCAGAGGGCTCCACGAGTGGGCAGAGAGACACTGAAAGGGGGCGGTAGGAAGTCCCCATGCAGGCCTGGCCCTCAGTGCTCATCTGAGGTTCTCACAGACTGTGTTAAAATTCTCCAGTGTGGCGGACAGGTGTAGTGGGGCCTGGGTGGCCCAGGTAAACATGGGTGGGACTGAAACTACAGACAAGGGAGCAGTTTAGTGGGCCCCTAATTAGAATGAATCTCCCATCTGCCTTTTGAAACCATCACGTAGAAAGGCAATCCCTGCAACAATAGCATTAAAGAAATTATTAAATGATGACTGCTCACATCCCCAAAGTATGCATCTTAGCATGGGGACACCCATTCAAAGACAATACCCTGGAATCACAGAGAAAGTGACAATGAGCAGAAGGGAGGGTGAGACCAGCTGTTCCCCTTTGTGGGGGAGGCAGGGACAGGCAGAGTTATTAAAAGCTCCATGACATACTTTGGCTTTGGTGGTGAGGTTATGTCTCAGCCTGCGGGATCGCTCCCTTCAGAGCACATCGGGAAGACATCAGTGCCGGCCTGGTTGAGTTATTCACGTCTGTGGGGCCTAATCCTGCTCCACGTGTTGTCTTTGCTAAGGCCCTGCCTTCTGTCTCCAAGCTCGCCTTTTCAGTGCCAGTTCCAGACAGGGCAAAAGGAACAATTCCCCAGCATCTAGGCAGAATCACGAAGGGGGTCAAAGCTTTGTCCTTGCTCTCCCTTCTCCCTTTCAGTAGACTTCTCCAAGCAACCTGAGGCCGGTATCCTCCAGCAGGGCCCAGGGCTCCCCTCTCCAGACCCCAGCTGTGCCACAGGACCTCTGCTCTTCCACCCAATGCTTCTGTGCTGTTTCTTATAGTCCTGTAATTCTTTCTTTCCTAATTTCTCTGATGAATGAAATTCCTGTGAACTATTTCACATGAAGGAGTTAATGACTGCTTTTGACTTAAGCAGTCACTCTTTCCCAGTATTTGTAGTTTTACAAAGCTTTGACACTGAAGAAGGACACTGGTACGGGATAACTTCTGCTTTCACAGTAGATAAACGGCAAGATGACCTGGGCAAGGTTTTTGGTGCTTTCTGAAGTCATCCCCTGTGAGTGAACATCTAATCCACTCATGTCAGTCCAACTCAGATATACCTGGACAGCCCCTGATGTGGAACAGCATCTGTCACTCACTGGTAGTTACAGATAGGTGCATCATGCATAGGCTATGCTGGCTCCTTTAATGGGATGAAGTGAGGCCCCTAAAATGGCCCCAGCTCTTCTATTCAGTCCAAAGACCAAGAAGAGACAGACAGACAGAAGGAGAGAGGAAATTTAAGTGTGTGACTGATGTTCCCAGCGTCTAGTGTTCCCATCTTTATGTCAGTGTGTAACCAGTGCTTAGCTGCCACTTATGAGTGAGAACATGCAGTATTTGGTTTCCTGTTCCTGCGTTAATTCACTTAGGATTATAGCCTCCAGCTGCATCCACGATGCTGCAAAAGACACGATTTCATTCTTTTGTATGGCTGCATAGCATTCCATGGGTATATATGTACCACATTTTCTTTACCCAATCCACTGTTGATGGGCACCTGGGTTGATTCCATGTCTTTGCTGTTGTGAATAGTGCTTATTACATACCAGTACATGGGTCGTTTTGGTAGAATGATTTGCTTTCCTTTGGGTATATTCCCAGTAATGGGATTGCTCGGTTAAATGGTAGTCCTATTTTTAGTTCTTTGAGAAATCTCCAAATTGCTTTCCACAGGGGCTGAACTAATTTGTACTCCCACCAAAAGTGTATAGGCATTCTATTTTTACTGCAGCCTTGCCAACATTCGTTATTTTTTGACTTTTTAATAAGAACCATTCTGACTGATATGAGATGCTATCTCATCATGGTTTTGATTGGCATTTCTCTGATAGTGACGTTGAGCATTTTTTCACGTTTTTTGGCTGCTTGTATGTCTTCTTTTGAGAAGACAGAGGGAGGGGAGCGAGGGTTGAAAAATGACCTATTGAGTGCTATGTTCACTATTTGAGTGACAGGTTCAATAGAAGCTCAACTTCAACATCACACAGTATAACAAGTAACAAACTTGCACATGTATCCCCTGAATCTAAAATTTTCTTAAAAATTTAAATTTAAAAAATTAAATTGAATTTTACAATTTTTAAAAAAGATAGTCTTGCGCTATCATTCAGACGGGAGTGCAGTGATTTTCCAATTTTTTAAAGAAAAGAGTTCTTTTCTGCTAGCCTTATTTTTGCCTGTTATAGTGACGATCATATTAGTTACATGAAAAGTTCTGTCATATTATTGCTATTTAAAAATAAATAATGCTACAGATACAAAAGAAAAGTCTGTGACTGGTGAATCCTTTCCTGTGAGAGCAGCACGCTGCGCAGAGTGGAAAGCAGGGTTTGCCCAGGCCATGAACAACCCATGTGGTTCTGACTCGTCACTCGTCTTTGTCAGAGATTCTCCAACATGCTTTGGGGCTGAGACACACCCATGAAACTGCAATTTTCTCAGGATGTACATACCCCCTCTTAATCAACACAGGAGGCCAGCCACACACGCAGACCTATCACCTCCTCTCTCCTCTCCCCAAACCCTGTTCAAGACAGAACTTCTTGGGCAGGGCTGAGTAGGGTATGATGCTCCAGATGCAGTGAGTGATAATAATTGCAGTAGCTGTCATTTATCATGTGCTTACTCTGCCCAGCTGCTATGCACAGGCTTTATACAAATATATGTGATCGCATTTAATCCCTGCAACCACCCATTCAGTTTCACATTATTATTATTATTATTTTCAGTTTACAGATGAGGAAACTGAGACTCAAACTAAATAATTTGCCCAAGGGCACACAACTCATAAGTGACACAGTGAGGACAGAATATACCATGAATCCAAAAAAAGCTGGCTTCCCCCCAGACTCCATGCTCTAGAAGCTGGTTCCACTTCTCCATCTCAGCTGAGTTGGGGCATCACCTGTGCTCCCAGGGGCTGGGTCCACATGGCCATTGTGATCTGTAGCCAGATTCACAGTAGAATCAAACTGGTCCCAAATCCAGAAGATAAATGAAGACCAGCAGATTATTTTTCCAGGCTTTATAATAATACTCCAGATGTTTCCGTATCTGGAGATAAATGCATTTGAAACATCTGACTCCCTTCTTACCTAAAACTTTGATTTGCAAAAGGCTTATGAAGACCATCAACATAGATGTGATGGAGCCATCGAAATCCTGCCTGAAGGACTCAGAAGAGCTCTGGAGTCCTTTTGGGTGCAATTATTCTGAGCACCAGCTGAACTCTCTATCGTGCACTTGGCATCTTCACACAGGTGTGCCAGCAGATAATAGGAGAAACAGGGGTCCTTCCTTCCTATTTTAATGTAAATCTTTACCTGCTTCCTGACTTCTTATGAACTGTGCCTAATTTCTACTCAAGGTTTGAGTGCTTACCTAGCAGGAACAGAGACGAGATGGTTCCTACAACCACAACAAAAGATGCAGTCTCTGGAGGGAACTGGGCTTTGTCTTCATTCTTTCACATGCCCACCAGCTGACTTCAACCCTCAGCAAAGCCTTGGAATGAAAAACTAAAAATTTAAAAGGCAGTGGCTCCCAGAAAGGTTAGAACCAGAAATGGTATTCAGATTCCACCTGGTTCATTGAATAAATGCCTGTGTAGAACTTGACATTCAACATATTGCACTGGCTCTGGGTGAATGCTAAAACATACTGGGCACAGTCCTTATCTTTGAGGAGCTTCCCACCCTACTGGAAAGATTTTTAAAAATTAATAATATGGTATAAACATTGGTAATACCAAGTAACTAAAATTCTACAAGGCACATGCAAGAGTAGAGAAAGTGTGTTAAGATTTCCAAGAGTTCTAAAGTAGGAGCGATTTGCAGGGCCAGAGTAGGACCAGAGATAAAGAGGATTGCTGGGGTAGAGAAAAGGAACAAAGAGAAGACCACAGGTGAAAGCAGTCTTCAGTCAAGCTCATTTCCTTGTGCCAGCCATGCTATCTCCTTTGTCTTTTGGTGTACACTGCACCTCTCCTAAATGGTCCCTCCTTTCTTCTCACCTTCCTCCCTTCCTCTTTCTCTTACTATCCTTTTATCATTTGAGTTACTGAAATCTTTTCCATCCTGTCTTACTTTAGCTCAAGTCCAAACTTGTTCTTCAAGCCTTTCCCAACAATTCCAGAGTAGGCTAAATTTTCCACTCACTTCTTTCTTACAAGAAGTACCACGCCTTGGGAAAATTAATTATATGCTGCTTTCTGTTGTTTGCTAATGATTTTGTTCTATGTCCCTAATAATACTTTAAGCTTCTTATAGGCAGGGTTGTGTATAGCATTTCTTGTGTACCCAGCACATTGCCAGATGTGTAATAGAGGCTCAGAGAATGTTGTTTGAATGCCTCAACATTCAGGGTCATTGGTTGACTGGCCTCATTTGAAGTTCTGCAGAGGCAAAAGTTCAGATATTTAATGACCTGGGGAATGTCTTCGTGCTCTTCCAAAATTTCTCCTGTTGTAGTTGAAGCAACTGCCTGTTACTTTTCATTAAAAACTTCCCGTCCTTGGAAATACTACTTTTCCTCTCATCCCTATACTTAACATCTTTGGATCCCCTTGCCCATTATTTAAGTCATTGGGACACCTTAAAACTTCTGCATTGTGGACGGACATAGTGGCTCATGCCTGTAATTCTAGCACTTTGGGAGGCTGAGGTGGGAGGGATCACCTGAGGTCAAGAGTTTGAGACCAGCCTGGCCAACATGGTGAAACATCATCTCCACTAAAAATACAAAAATTAGCAGGGCGTGGTGGTAGGCACTTGTAATCCCAGCTACTTGGGAGGCTGAGGCAGGAGAATCACTTGAACCCGGGGAGGCGGAGATTGCAGTGAGCCAAGATGATGCCATTGCACTCCAGCCTGGGTGACAGAGTGAAAAAAACTCCATCTCAAAAAAAACAAAAACAAAAACAGACAAACAAACAAAAAACTTCTGCATTGCTTCAGTGAGTGTTGAATAGTTTCAAACAATTGATTGCATGTGTCATGGCCTCAGATTGCACATTGGTTAAAATCCTGAGCATAATTATGGCTCTGTCCTTAGATTCTATAGGACGGGAAGACTACTTCAAGCAAGAGAAACCACGTTGATTTAGAATACGCAAAAAAAAAAAAAAAAAAAAAAAAATACATAAAGCAGAAGAAATTATAAGAATGTGAGGGGAGGCCTGGTGAGGTATCTCAAATCTGTAATTCCAACGCTTTGGGAGGGAGGCTGGCTGTAGGCCAGGAGTTCAAGACCAGCCTGAGCAACATACTGAAACCCTATCTCTACAATAATAATAGTAATAATAATTAGGCATGGTGGTGCACCTGTGGTCCTAAATACTGGGGAGGCTGAGGTGGGAGGCAGTAGAGCCTAGGAACTCAAGGCTGCAGTGAGCTATAATTGTGCCACTGCACTCCAGTCTGGGTGACAGAGTGAGACCCTGTCTCTGAAAAAGAATACAGGGGTGTCCCGTAGAACTTAGGAACAAGAATGTAACCAAAACCAAGGAGACATTTCAACGAGTCATCCACTATATCTCACTCTGTCTCCACCCCTTTACTCCTCTTCTTTCTTCTCTTCTGCCCGCTTCCCTTGCTGAGCCCTTCTACCTTGGCCCAAATGACCACTGTATGATTTCTGACTCAAGATCTGAAAGATGAGATAACCAGAAAACAATTGTCCTAGACTGGGCAGAGCCTGGGCTTGGATGGGTAGAGTGTTTTCTCTGTGCCCACTTCTAGTAGCTCTGGGGTTAGACTTGGAGATACAATTTCCTCACAGAGACCCTTCAAAGCAGAACTGGCATCTCCATTCTACTCCGTTCCATTCCTTTTCATCACTGCATTATCAAACGTTCCTGACCAAATATTCATCTGCAGTACAGGAAATGGGCTGAAATAATTGGACCCAATGAGAAAGATGTAAAATCTGCATCTTAGTCCAAAAAACAAAAAAATGAAGGGCACAAGAGAAAAGATTGAAGGAAATTTTGCTAAAGGATCTCACGGAGAAAAGAGCATGTGGGTTTCCTAGATTGTAATAAGAATGTGAATCTCCTGTGAATGTGGTTGCCAAGAAAATGAAGGCATATATATACTAATTCATAGGAATTTACTGTCAAGAGCAACGAAGGTAAAACCCCACTCTATTCTGATGACTTTTCAGTACTGTTTTTAGTATGTAGAGAAGCAGGCAGTCTGGAATGTATTCAGAAAGTAACCAGGTTGTCAGAGAACTTGAAACCAGGCTACATGAGGTTTTGATAGCAGAGCAGGAAGGATCTAGCCTGGAGAAGGGAAGTTGTCAGTGGTGCTGGGTCTTGGTCTTCAGACTTCTATCATGTGGAAGCTATAGTCAGAGCAACCAAGGATCCCAGTGAAGACTTGGCAACCCAACAACTTCACCTTAATGTCAGCACACTTTTCAGGACTGGCCAACTCATGTAGAGAATGGCCAATCATTTGTCGAAACTCTAAGTGGGTGCATGGAAGTCAGGGGTGGGATCCAAGAGGGAGAAGGATTTGAAATAGACTGTGCTAGATGATTTCTAACAACTCTTGTGATTATGGAATTCAAGCAGGAAGGGAATCATTATTCCCATGTTATAGCTGAGGAAATCAAAGCCCAGAGTAATTAGGTGACTGTTCCAAGGCATACAGATGGTCAAGATGATGACCTGAAGAGTGGCTCATGATGCCAAGTGAGGTGCTCTGTACAACCCACCTTCTGGCTGCTATTGTTAATCTTCCCTATGAATAGTGCCTCCTCACTCGATTCCAGAATAGTCTCTTATTCCCTAAAGCATTCACAGAGGAGAATCAGTCACTTTCATTGCGAGTCAGAGACCTATATTCCCATTCAATAGCCAACGCTTCTCACACCCCATCCTATCCTTGAAGGACACAATAAAAGAAAATCAATCTCACCCACAACCTGCAGCTCAGAGAATCTCCAACATTAACTCATGTTGCTGGCTCACTGCACCAGATTGTGCAGGAGGGATTCATTGTGAGCTTCCTGCCAGGTTAACCGAGAAGCAGAGGTGAAAAGAGAAAGATGTGACAAAGACCTTAAAAAAGTGTCACGCTCATGGATAGGAAAAATCAATATTGTGAAAATTGCCGTACTGTTCAAAATAATTTATAGATTCAATGCTATCCCTGTCAAGCTACCATTGACTTTCTTCACAGAATTAGAAAAAAACTACTTTAAATTTCATGTGGAACAAAAAAGAGCCCATATAGCCAAGAAAATACTAAGCAAAAAGAACAAAGCTGGAGGCATCACACTACCTGACTTCAAACTATACTACAAGGCTACAGAAACCAAAACAGCATGGTGGTGGTATCAAAACAGATATATAGACCAATGAAACAGAACAGAGGCCTCAGAAATAATGCCACACATCTACAACTATCTCATCTTTGACAAACCTGACAAAAACAAGCAATGGGGAAAGGATTCCCTATTTAATAAATGGTGTTGGGAAAACTGGCTAGCCATATGCAGAAAACTGAAACTGGACCCCTTCCTTACACCTTATACAAAAATTAACTCAAGATGGATTAAAGACTTAAATGTAAGACCTAAAATCATAAAAACCCTAGAAGAAAACCTAGGCAATACCATTCAGGACATAGGCGTGGGCCAAAACTTCATGACTAAAACATCAAAAGCAATCGCAACAAAAGCCAAAATTGACAAATGAGATCTAGTTGAACTAAAGAGCTTCTGCACAGCAAAAGAAACTATCACCAGAATGAACAGGCAACCTACAGAATGGGAGAAAATTTTTGCAATCTATCCATCTGACAAAGGGCTACTATCCAGAATCTACGAGGAACTTAAACAAATTTACAAGAAAAAAAAACATCAAAAAGTGGGCTAAGGATATGAACAGACACTTCTGAAAAGAAGACATTTATGCGGCCAAGAAACAGATGAAAAAAAGCTCATAATCACTGGTCATTAGAGAAATGCAAATCAAAACCACAATGAGATACCATCTCACACCAGTTAGAATGGCGATCATTAAAAAGTCAGGAAACAACACATGCTGGAGAGGATGTGGAGAAATAGGAACACTTTTACACTGTTGGTGGGAGCGTAAATTGGTTCAACCATTGTGGAAGACAGTGTGCCGATTCCTCAAGGTTCTAGAACCAGAAATGCCATTTGACCCGGCAATCCCAGTGCTTGATATATACCCAAAGGATTATAAATCATTCTGCTATAAAGACACATGCACATGTATGTTCATTGCAGCACTATTCACAATAGCAAAGACTTGGAACCAATCCAAATGCCCATCAATGATAGACTGGATAAAGAAAATGTGGCACATATACACCATGGAATACTATGCAGCCATAAAAAAGAATGAGTTCATGTCCTTTGCAGGGACATGGATGAAGCTGGAAACCGTCATTCTCAGCAAACTAACATAGGAACAGAAAACCAAACACCACATGTTCTCACTCATAAATGGGAGTTGAACAATGAGAACCCATGGACACAGGGAGGGGAACATCACACACTGGGGCCTGTTTGGGGGTTTGGGGTTAGGGGAAGGATAGCATTAGGAGAAATAGCTAATGTAGATGACGGGTTGATGGGTGCAGCAAACCACAATGGCACGTGCATATCTATGTAACAAACCTGCGTGTTCTGCACACATATCTCAGAACTTAAAGTATAATAAAAAAGAAAATAAAAAAGTGCTAGTTTCACCACCCCTGTCATAAGGGCCTGCAGAAGCTCATATTAGCAATGGCTCTTGGGTGGGCCTCAGTTTCAGAAAACCACATATTTTAAAATCACAATATTGCAGAATACATCAATTTGGTGATAAATATATTCATTCATACTGAAAAAGGAAAGTGTTTTATGATGGATTCATTGTCTGTTTCCCTTAAATTGCCCACTTTTCTTCTCCTGTGTGTGTTTGCCAATGATGGCTGCTTAAAAATAATAGCCTTTATTGAGATATAATTCACATACCATAAAATTCACTCTCTTAAAGTGTACAATTCAATGGACTTTAGTATATTCGCAGAGTCATACAGCCATCACCACTATCTAATTCCAGAATATTTTCATCACCTCAAAAAGAAACTCTGCACCCATTAGCAGTCCCTCTCCTTCATCACCCATTCCACCCAGCCCTGAGCAACCACCAGTCTACTCTCTATCTCTATGAACTTGCCTATTCTAGACATTTTTTATAAGTGGAACCATACAATATATGTCCTTTTATGACAAACTTCTTTCACTTAGAATAATGTTTTCAGATTCATTTATGTTGTAATATGTGTTAGTGCTTCATTCTTTTTTAGGATCAAATAATATTCTATTTATGGCTATACTACATTTTGTTTATTCATTCATCAGTTGATGGACATATCAGTTGTTCCCACTTTTTGGCTGTAATAAATAATACTGCTCTGAACCTTTATGTACAAATGTTTGTATGGACATATTTTTTCATTTATCTGTATACACCTGGGAGTGGGATTGCCAGGCTGTATGGCAACTCTATATTTAATCTTTTGAGAAATGCCAAACTGTTTTCCTAACTGGCTACATTATTTTACAATACTTTCAGCAATGTATAGGGGTTCCAATATCTCTACATCCTTAACAATACTTGTTATTTTCTATATTTTTTGTTGTTATAACCGTCTTCATGGGTAAGAAGTGGTGTCTCTTTGGGCTTTTGATTTACATTTTTCTAATGGCTACTGCTGTTGAGTGTCTTTTCATGTGCTATTGGCCATTTGTAGAACTTCTTTAGAGAAATGTCTAATCAAATCCTGTGACAATATTTTAATCTGGTGACTTGTCTCTTTATTCCCCCTGTGCTTCTGAAATCAAAGTCAGATGATGTAACTCTTTAAAGGAATGGATTCCCTGTAACAACACTATTCTCTGATCCAAACATGTTTGAATCATGAAGAGGATGATCATTGGATGAACTGTGACCTTGGTGAGAGATGGGGGAATGAACTATAGGTGACCTCCTAAGTGACTTTTCAGCCAAAGAGATGATGAAGGATTTATTTGCTTAAGACAAAAATGGATATTTATGGAGAGGAAGCAGAGTAAGTCCAAAGGAAAGGAAACCAAGAACAGTGGTCTCTTGAGTGATGTAGTTCAGGATCCTCTAGGCCCACTAGGGCCTCTGACGTGAACTCAGTGTTGTAGGTTACCTCCTTACGTTCCAAATTCCTGCCTGCAGGATGGAGCCTTAAAAAGGAGTCAGTCCTTTGTCCTAGGCCCTCACCTTGCTGAGGGACACACATCACTTACTCTTCAGAGGTCTCAGCTTCCTTATCAATATGATAACTTCCAGTGCCAAGGTTCTCTCAGTAGGGGCAAGAATATTTTCTCTCTCCAAACTCTTAAAGCAGGACAGCAGAGCAGCCTGAAATCTCCATCTTTAGAACTCTTGAGGAAAGCTGGAGAAAGCTATCTTCCAGGCACGGCTTATCCTCAGGTAACCTAGAAGGCTCATAAACCTTGCAGGTCAAGTTCTGGACTAGGGAGTTTGAATAGGCATGTCCTACACCAGGACCCTGGGAAAGCCTGGTCTCTGCTCCAAGGCAAATTTTCACACTAAATGGGTTGCATGTTTTAAAGTTTCCAGTGTGCAAGCACATTCTGCTTCCTATTACATACTGACCAACACGGAGCAATGGGTGCCAAAATGGAAAGAAGGAAAAAAGTTGGGTGAACCAAAAAATAACTTGACCACAGCAAACTGTCTTGAGATAAAAAGAGTCATCTCCCCAGCTAGTGTCCTAGGTACAAGTAGAGAAAAAAAAAACCATGGCATGTGAGTTCTCATCAGGTCTATACATTCCTCCCAACCCCAATCCTGGTGAACATTAGCTAGGTATGTGTGTTTGAAGTGGGTTTACCGTGGGAAATACTTCCTTGTGGTTTTGCCTGCAGTTAACATACTAGAGAAGGGGATAGAATCCAGGGCTCAGGCACGCGCATTCCAGGCAGTCAGGCTGAAGAAGGACAGCTTTGGAGCTGAAGACTCGGAAGAAAGATTGCCTAGAGCCATGAATAAAGATGTGCATCCATCAAGGCCATGAAAGGCTGTGCCTGCAGCTGCTCCTATAAGGAGCTGGGACGGCATCTACTCAGCTCATGGATCATGTCAAGGGCCAAAAGGAATATAAGGTCAGATTCTCAGGTGCGTGTGCCCTTGTGCGCTGAGAATAATAGATTTGGAAACAAATAGAAGGTCATAAATCATCAATGGTATATCAGTAATGGTAAATCTAATCAATACCTCCCTTTAAAGATAAAGGCTTTTTTGCCCCAGGATAAACCATTCAGGGAATTTTGCATTTGGACTGCTCCCAAAGAGGACTGGTAAAGCTTTTCTCTTTGGAGGTCATGGGAGTGTGGGCGGCAGCAGGGTGGGGCAGGTTCTTACTGACCAAGGGATTGGAGGGACACAGTGGATGGTGTAGGAGCTTCCAGTCCCAGACTAACTGTTTGACCTTCTTCCCTATGTCCTAATCTTTAAAATATGAAGGTGAAATTTAATGGTTTCAGAGTTCGCTTCCAGTAGTACCATTTTGATTACTTTATGAAATCTACTTTCCTCTCACCACTGGGTACAGAGACAGCTTAAAATGAGGGAAGTCTCAATAAAAATAAATTAATCAATATATGAATATTAGACCCTGAAGGAGAGATGAGTAGAATAGGGCCCTTTCCCCAGGTAGGAAGACGAGGCACATACATCACTATGTTCAGTGAAAGTGGAACATAATAAATGCTGCAAGAACATGCTGCAGGAATTTAGGGGAAGAAAATCACTGTGGTCTGAGATGATTAGAAGAATATTCAGAAAACCTGGGGCTTAAGGATCTGCAGGATTTTGCAAATAGAGTCAAGAAGATGAAAAGATGGGAATAAGACACACATATGAGAATGCTCATGGCAAGTTCAAAGGGCTGGAAGAGGAATAGGCAGTCACACAGCATGAGAGGACTGCGGAGGTAGACTGGGGATCAAATTCCAATTTTAAAAGCTTAGGTGTTTCTATTAGGCCTGGGAAAATTCCAGCCACCATATTTAGAGGTTCAACTTGGGCAAAGGTGGGACACCAGCCTCTACTCCGTCATCGTCAGCCCCATTAAGCTCTTCCATTCAAGGGTTTTGCTGTCATCATCTCTCACAATAGCAATAGCAACAACAATGCCTCATAATCATACAGTCCTCTGCACACCACCAAGTGCTATATTTGAAACTTCATGAAGGCAGGGGTCATATGCTACTCCATTCAACTGTTTAAACTTGGCACAGTGCTTGTCACATAAGAGAGAGTCAGTAAATTCTTAATTAATAAAAAATAAGAGATCCATGCATCTTTTCATTTGAACATCAGAATAATCCTCTGAGGCAGTAAAGCCAAATATTCATATCCTAATTTTACAAATAAAAGAAGCAAAGACCAGAGTAGATATATGATTTGTCCAAGTTTTCTTAAATACTGGGCTACAAATTTTGTGTTAAGAATTGCACTGAGCTAGGAACCGGAAGACTAGGAAGCAGTGAAATAAGAACTTGGCTTTGGCACTTATCTGGACCTTGAAGGGTTTTTTTTGTTGTTGTTGTTGTTTTGCCTATTAAATATGCATGGAACTAAATTTCATTGGTTCCAAGATACACACACACACAAACACACACACACACACACGCAAATATTTATATTATCATATTTTCATGTCACTGAAGTCAGGATGTGTATTGCAATCAATGCTGTGCATATCTTAATTTTCAGAATTTCTCTTAGAGTCTGAAGTGTGATAACCTCTGCCTTGCCTGCCTGCCTGCTAGCATATAAATGTGATAGTGCTTTGTATACTGGGAAGTGCTGTACAAATAAGTAAGAACTAGTAAAACAGAAGTTGCCACTGCCTTCCTCAATACCTGGTCGTACAATTCTGACTGCTCTAGAGCAGCCAGCCACCATGTAAGTTCTGCTTAGAGTCCCTGAGCAGTCTTGGCTAGAGAGAAGATTAAATGGCATTAAACTGACAAGCAAATTTCTGAGACACCTGGTACAAATCTTTGCTATTGATTAAAGGAATTAGTGGTCTGAGAATCTATGAAAAGACAAAAAGAAAGGAAATGCAATCCTTTTCCACAAGCCCAGACACAGATCAAACATGCACTGATTTCTTTTTTCCCTGTTTGCACATACCTGTGGTTCCACGGGGCTGAATTCCCGGAAAGAGCTCCTTTGACACAGGGACCTTGCTCTAGCAATCGAATCCCTCCCCAGCAGAACTTCTCCCCCAAGCACTCCACACCCTCCTTTGACCACAGCAGCCAGCACCAGGGAGACAGTGTACGAGGGACTGATAAGAGGGCTAGTAATCTCTGCCCTGAGTCTGTTGGGGCATATTGCAATCTAGAGCCACTAAATTGCCTAAATTGTCTGCATCTGGCCTCCACCACCCACACTTGTAAAAAACAAACAAACAACAATGTCAGTATTTGGGGAAGAGATGGGGGAGGATAAAATGCATAACAGGGATAAGACTAGGGTAAGGCAAATTAGGTAACTGGGGAGCAAAATTTAAGGAGGAACACACTTTCACCGTAAAGCACGTAAGTTGCTTTCTAATATTCCTGGTTTGTCACTCATTCCTACTAGGTGTTGGACAAATTATTGAATCATCCTGGGCTCTAACACTTCCAAGCACATAAAATAAAGTGGTTAATCAGTTTCACACTGAATTATAAAAGTTTTTGCAGCACTTAATTATAAATCTTTCACACATTCTTTGTTATTTGCGCTTCCCTACAAGTGGGAGTTTATTATTATAATTATTATAATATGCTATAAATAATCTAAAGCTAAGAGTGTAACTTGATCAAGAGGCTAGAGACTGGTAAGCAACAGGATGCCACTACCTAGAATTAAGTTGCTATATAAATTTAGTTTTCATTTTTATTCTTATTACCCATATTAATGCACAAAGTTTAAAAACAAAGATGACATTCTTGTCACATTACCTAGGTCTTAGAATGGTAGCAATGACTGTGCAGATTGCTAGCCAGGAATTGCATGTCTCCATCCCACGGACTATTGGTTTAAGAAGGCATAATCCAGTTAAGTCGAGATGGACCTTCAGTTTTCAGGAACATTTAAGTGAAAAATGGAGTGTCCCAACATGGGGAGGAGAAGAAAAGAAAGAAGATGGTTTGCCATTATGTCAGAGTCAGATTGAAAGGGGGCAGGAATTGGTTTGAAAAGGGTTACATTTACCTGCTTCTGTACATAAGTAAATTGGAAAATAACAACACCCATGACGATCCTTTGCAACGAAGAGTAGATGAGTTTAGAAAACACTTCTGGAACGGGGGAGTAAGGACCTCTGGAAATATGCTCCTCCACAAAAGGAATGAGAACACTTCCAAAATGATGAAAATCAATTTTTTAAACTCTGGAAATTAACCAAAGGCTTGCAACAACCCAAGAAGTATTTATTCAGGAAAATGGCTAAATCTTGGTATGAACAGTGAAATTGATGGTGTTTAAATCTACCCTGTTTTCATCCCCTCTCCCTAGCATTGTGGTTGTCTTGAAAACCAACAGCTTCCCAGTCATGGTGGCGATGAAGACCAGTAGCCTAGCAGCTGCTGCTGAAAAAAAAAAAAAAAAGAGTATAATGGGCTTGGGGCTGCCCCCAAAGCCCCATACTTAGGCAATTGTCACTATTTGATCTGTCTGGCAATTTCCTGGAAAATCCCCATTCACAGGTCTTATTTTTACTTTACCTGACTCAGGACTAACAGCCCTATTCCTAGAGTGTTTTTGGAAAAAAAAATCAATGACAATTTTTTTAACATTAGAGCTGTTATAAGATGAGGCAAAGAGGTTTACAAAAAAGCTCCAAAGGAAATTCTGGGGAATTAGATATACATAGAGGACACTGAAAAGCTCTGATTAGTTCTAGAATTAAATGCCACACTTGTGTGCAGAGTTGTGCATATGCCCAGAAAAGACTTGAGAAGGCCCTAATTTCTCATTTCTGGCTGACACTGTGGCTCTGTACAAGCAGGAGGTGAAGGTTAAAGCAGAGTAATGAACCACCAAAGCACAAAATCCATCCCCCAACACACAGTGAAAGCTGAAAGATTCATTGATTAAAGGCATTTAAGGATTACTTTGTCTAATTACCAGCTGACCACTAAACTAACCAATAGAGACTTCAATGGCCACATAGAACAAAGACCCAGAATTTACAGAAATAGTGCAAGAGAAACACCAAGCACAGAAAATAACAAAAAACAGAAAGAATAACATAATTTAGACAGGAGAGGAACCTGATTTCCAAAGTTACAACATTCTATTATTTGAAATTTCCAGTTTTCAACACAAAGTATGAGACATGCAAAGAAATAGGAAAGTATCACCCACATACAGGGAAAAGGCATTCAATAGAAATTGTCTCTGAGGGAGCTGCGATTGGTGACCACTAGACAAAGACTTTAAATCAGCGACTGTAAGTATGTTTAAAGAACTAAAGGAAACCATTCTAAAGAACTAAAGCAAAGTATGAGAACAGTGTCTTAGCAAATAGAGAATACCAATAAAGAGATAGAAAATATTTTTAAATACACACACACATACACAGGTACACACAGACAACTAAATAGAGATTTTGGAGTTGAAATTTAAAAATTAATAAAGAAGCTAAACAGCAAGTTTGATTTGGCAGAAGGAAGAATTGGTGAACTTGAAATTGACAGAGCCTCAAAGACCTGAGGGACACCATCAACACACACATAATAAGAGTGGTGGAAGGAGATGAGAGGAAGAAAGGGGTGTAATGGTCAAAATTTTCTCAAATTCAATGAAAAATTCATCTATATACCTGGAATTCTCAACAAACTTCAAGTAAGATAAAATTAAAGAGATCCAAAACTAGACCTACCATAGTCAAACTGTTGAAAGACAGAAACAAAGAATCTTGAAAAAGCAAGAAAGAAGTGACTTACTATATACAATGGACCTTCAATAAGATGAACAACTGACTTTTTGTTAGAAGCCACAGGAGCCAGAAGGCAGTGAGATGATATATTCAAAATGTTGAAAGAAAGGGACTGTGAACCAAGATTTCAATATTCAGAAAAACAATCCTTCAAAAATAAAGGAACAATTAAAACCATCCCAGATATATAAAAACAGTGAATTCATTACTAGCAGAAATACTAGAGTCCTTCAGAATAAAATAAAAGGACATTAGATAGTGAGCAAAGTCAAGGAAAAGAAATAAACCGCACTTATAAGGTGCTCTAACTTCATAAGGTAAATATAAAACAGTGTATAAATGTACTTTTTGTTTGTAACTCCTTTTTCTAGTGTCTGATATAAAAACACTACATAAATGATACTTACAAATCTGTTGATGGACACACAATACACAAAAACGTCATTATGACAACAACAGCATAAGGGGGAGGCTGTAACTGTAAAGGAGACTCATTTTCGTATACTATTAAAATTAAGGTGATGTTCTAGATTTTTATAACCAAAGGTGTTAATTCTAATCCACAGAGCATCCAAGAAAATAACTCAAAAATAAATACTAAAAGAAACAACAAAGGAATTAAAATTGCACATTAAAAATATCTATTTAACACAAAAAATGGAGTGATGGAGGAACAAAGAAACAAAAAGACACAAGACATGCAAAATACAAATAGCAAACACAAGACGTGCAAAATACAAATAGCAAAATGGCAGATACAAATCCTACCTTAATAGTAGTTAGATTTAACGTAAGTAAACTAAATACTTCAGTAAAAAGAAAGAAGCTGAGAAACGCATGTTTAAAAAATTGTCTAACTATATGCTGCCTACAGGTAGACACTTCAAATTCAAAGACACAAATAGGTTGAGAGTAAACAGGTAGAAATGATATACCAGACAATCAGTAACCAAAAGAAAACTGGAGTGGCTATACTCATATTATGAAAATAGAATTTAAGACAAAAGTTACTACTAGAGACAATGAAAGATATTTTATAATAATAATAAAGATTAAGCAGGAAGAAACAGCAATTATAAACACATATACACCTAACAACAGAGCCCAAAATACATGAAGCAAAATCTGTCAGAAATGAAGGGAGAAATTGACAATGCAATGATAATTGGTAGAGTTCAATACTCCACTTTCAATAACAGATTGAAGAGCTAGGCAGAAGACAATTAAGAAAATATAACACTTCAACAATAGTATAAACCAATTCATCTATAAAACTCCCCACCTAAAAATAGCATAACATACATTCTTCCCAAGTGCATATAGAACATTCTGCAAGATAAAACATATATTAGGCCGTAAAACAAGCCTCAATACATTTAAAAGTGTTCAGAAAAATAAGGAAATTTCAGGAAGCCACAAATATATGGAAATAAAATAACACATTTTAAATAGCCATGGGAAATTTTCTATTTCCCATAAAAAACCCCAGATGCAAATGGCTTTACTGGTGAATTCTATCAAACACGTAAAGATAAATTAACATCAACCCTTCACACACTCAAAAAAAAAAAGTAGAGAGAATAAGGAAATGCTTCCTAACTCGTGATGCACAGCTGATATTGTCCTGATACCAAATCCAGACAAAGATATCACAAAAGAAAGTAAAAGATCAATTTTCTTTATAAATATAAACAAAAAGAATCGCAATAAAATGCTAGAAAAGCAAACACATAATGTATAAAAAGGATTATGCATCATAACTAAATAGGATTTATCCCAGGAATGCAAGGTTGATTTAGTATACGAAAATCAATCAGTATAATAAATCCTATTAACAGGTTAAAGGACAAAAACCACATGATTACATCAAAAGACTCATAAAAAGCATTTTGCAAAATTCAACACTCTTTCATGACAAAACACATAACAAGTTAAGAATAAAAGGGAACTTCCTTAATCAAATAAAAAGCATATACAAAATTCCAGAGCTACATTACATTTAATGGTAAAACATGAAGTATTTTCCCTGAGATCAGATACCAAAAAAAGACTAACTAATTCACCACTTACATTCAACATTGTACCAGAGGCTCTGGTCAGAGAAGTTAGGCAAGAAAAATAAATAAAATACATTCATACTGGAAAAAGTAAAATTATCTCTATTTTCAGATCACATGATCTTGAATATTGAAGAAGTCTAAGGAATCCACAAGAAATTGTGATAACTACTGAGTTCAACAGCCAAGTCACCATCACATTCTGAGCACTTTTCCCAGGTAACCTGAACAGGAGCTGCGGCACATTTTCCAAGATTATCAAAAGGGTTATCTGTAAAAGAAATGGAAAAAGAACTGGCCAAACACGAGAAGTTTTACTGATGAGCCAGAAGAGAACATGGATGGCTACTCCCACCTAAAAGCTACTACCTGTTCCTCCCCTCTGGCCCATCCCTCTGCAAAGGCACCTGCAAGAGCTTACGCAGAGGGCCAGGCTTAGCTCCCACGGAGAACCAGGCAGAATTGATGCAATTCCTTGCAAACCTGTTCTCTAAGCAGGCTAATTTTCATGAGCCAGAATAAATCCTTCCTGTGACAATGAGTAATTTTTATGGTCTTTCTGCACTCATCTAACTAACTGCACATCTCACATTTTACAATTTCCCCTCCCCCATCAGTACAAGAGTAGTGGTTAGCAATGACCTTGGCTTCTTCTCCCTCAGAACCTATTCAAAATGGTTAGAGGGAGGAAATATATATAGCTAGGGTCTACCCAGTACAGTTACCCTCTTATCTCTTTCTCTTATTGTTTTCCAGTCTATGTGGTTAAGTGAGCCGGTGGTGGTTGAGAGGTCGTGCATGCTCTGAAGTGATGAAGTCCTATCAATGGCACAGTTAGGTCTTTCTTCCACAGCCTTCTGTTGCCCTTTTATAAATTTAATGCAGCAAACTTTATCAGTGGCTAGCTGGAAGGATACAGAAATGCACAGACACGGAGTAGGAGGGGAAGATGGATGCATAAACAAATAAATCTGCCTGTCAGGGAGATGAAGGCATAACTTAGCTAGACCATGCCACTCAGTGGGGACCCAGAAAAAGAAGTCCTTTCTCTCAGTTGTCAAGAGAGCTGATGCTTGAGTTAAATTTTTTTTTTTTTTTTTTTTTTGAGACAGAGTCTCTCGCTGTTGCCCAGGCTGGAGTGCAGTGGCGCGATCTCGGCTCACTGCAGGCTCCGCCCTCCGGGGTTCACGCCATTCTCCTGCCTCAGCCTCCCGAGTAGCTGGGACTACAGGCGCCGCCATCTCGCCCGGCTAATTTTTTGTATGTTTTTTTTAGTAGAGACGGGGTTTCACTGTGTTAGCCAGGATGGGTTAAATCTTGAAACCTGAGTAGGAATTCTCCAGACAAGAGTTCCAAGGAAGTAGAATAATACATGCAATGGTTTACAACAGCCTTGCATGTTTGCGGAACTGCAGATATTACAAACACTGCAAATAGCATGCAGGGTGTTGGGGTGGGGGACAGAAAAGCAACTAATGAGGCTAAGGGTGTTTGGCAGAGCAAAGTTCATGGAGACCTTGCAGGCCGCCCAGGAGAGTTGCGGCTTTAATCTGAAGGCAGTGGGAGAACGTCAAAGGTTTTTGTTGTTATTGTTATTGTTGTTGTTGTTGTTGTTTAAATAATGAAGTAACACAGAATTTTGGAAGATAGCTGCCTGTAGTGTGGAGCAGGGCAAGCCAGAGGAAGGGAGAAGAGTGAAGGAGGTTGTTTCATGGAAAGAGGCACAAAGGATGGAAAAGAGGAACAAACCTCAAAGAAATACAAGTGTGAGAATCAACAGAGCTTAGTGACTGGTTTATTTGAGTGGTGATGGAGAAAGGAGGACATGAAATACTTTTTTTTTTTTTTTTTTTTTTTTTTGGTAGAGACTGAGTCTCGCTCTGTCTCCCAGGCTGGAGTGCAGTGGCGCGATCTCGGCTCACTGCAAGCTCCGCCTCCCGGGTTCACGTCATTCTCCTGCGTCGGCCTCTCCGAGTCGCTGGGACTACAGGCGCCCGCCACCACGCCCGGCTAATTTTTTTGTATTTTTAGTAGAGACGGGGTTTCACCGTGGTCTCGATCTTCTGACCTTGTGATCCGCCCGCCTCGGCCTCCCAAAGTGCTGGGATTACAAGCGTGAGCCACCGCGCCCGGCCATGAAATACTCTTAAGTGCCCTGAGGGATGATGGTACCGTTCCTCAAGGTAAGGAACATAGGCGGTTTGGAGAGGGGGAGAGTGAGCACAATTCAGACGTATAAAGTTGTAAATGTCAGAGACGTCTTACTTAATAAAAAAAAGTTTTTTCCACTGATAACACCAAATGCTTCCAAAGATGTGGAGCAACAGAAACTCTCATTCATTGCTGGTGGGAAGGCAAAATGGTGTAAACACTTTGGAAGACAGTTTGGCAGTTTCTTGTGAAACTAAACATAGTCTTACTGTATGATCCAGCAATGACAATCCTTGGCATTTTAATCAAAAGAGTTAAGAACTTACGTTCATGTAAAAACCTGCAAGAGTGTTTACAACAGCTTTATTACAATTGCCAAAATTTGAAAGACACCAAGATATCCTCTAGTAGATTAATGAATAAATTAACTATGGTGCATATAGAAAATGAATATTATTCAGCAATAAAATGAGCTATCAAGCCACAAAAAGACATGGAAGAACCTTTACATGCACATTGCAAAGTGAAAGAATTCAATATGAAAAACTGCATATTGTAAGATTCCTACCATATGACATTCTGGAAAGGCAAAACCATGGAGATAGTAAGAATATCAGTGGTTTCCAGGGGTTTGAAAGGAAGGTGGAAGGAATAAATAGGGAGAGCACAAGGAGTTTTTTTTTAATCTTTATTTCAATAGTTTCGGGGGTCAAGTAGCTTTTGTTACATGGATGAATTATAAAGTTGTGAATTTTGAGCTTTTACTGCACCTGTCACTCGAGTAGTGCATACTGTACCTAATGGTGTAGTTTATTTTATCCCTAGCCTCATCCCCTGCCCTCCCGCTTCTAGAATCCTAGCACATGACCATTGGAAGAGGCTTTATACCAGTTGCTACATCTTAAATATGGACAAATAAGTCCTACAAAGAATAATGATATGGCTGGTGTTGGGTAACATATTCTTAAAAATTCAAAAAAAATGTGGCACATATGCACCATGGAATACTATACAGTCATAAAAAAGGATGAGTTCACGTCCTTTGCAGGGACATGGATGAAGCTGGAAACCACCATTCTCAGCTAACTAAACTAACACAGGAACAGAAAACCAAATACCACATGTTCTCAGTCATAAGTGGGAGTTGAGCAATAAGAACACATGGACACAGGGAGGAGAGCATCACACACCAGCGCCTGTCGGGGGCTGGGGGGCTAGGGGAGGGGTAGCATTAGGAGAAATACCTAATGTAGATGACAGGTTGATGGGTGCAGCAAACCACCATGGCACATGTATACCTATGTAACAAACCTGCACAAGTATGCCATGTGCACGTATCCCATGTATAATTTTTTTAAGTATAATTTTTTAAAAAAATTATACATGTATCCCATGGACAATTTTAACAAAATTAATTCATCCAGTTAATTGTGTTTGGTGTTGGAAATGATGGATAAGAAGCAGTGAGTAATATTAAGGTACTTATTGTCCAGTGGAGCAAACCAGCAATAATCAGAACATTACAAAGCAACATAGTAACAACTACAGTGGAGGTGATGGGGTGCAAGGACAGCAAATCCAGGGTTAGGCTGGTCTCAGTCATTAAAGTACCAGTCGTGCATGAAGGCCACAGCAACATCTCTTCCCAAGGCTGCATCAGGGCCGGAGTTCAGGGCACTCAGTTTCCCTTTCAGTCTTTCTCCTTTTGAGCATGAAGAGGCTGATGCTGGGAGGTTTGTTGGGAAACCAAACTAGATGACCTGCGAGTTGTGAAGACAAGTGGGAAGGCCTGGCTGACGTAGGTTTTCTATCCCTGAACTGACACTAAGGCAGTATTTTACCCTAGAGTAAATAAAAGCATTCCTCACCGCTTGTTCACCACAGGAAATTCTGATCCAGGTAGCCACCTAGCTTTAGGTGGGCTTCCTCAAGTGTTCCCACAGCTTTCTTCTTTGTGGATTCCCTCCACAGTTTACCATGGAGACCAGAATCCTCTTCCCTGGAGATGCCCCAGCCTTTCCTCCTGGGAAAGTGAGCATGCTTACTGCTATCGGTCCAGCCTCATCTTCCCAGGCTGTATTGACTTGGCACAATGTCACCAATGGGACTGTGTCCTCTATAAGCCCCCACAAACACGCATCCATCCCATCTGGGGAGAGAACGCAGTTTTATCTACTTTTCCACTTGGTTTCAAAGAATCTAGAAAATCAGATATTTTGTATCAAGTGACAGGCAACAAGTAGAAATCTGAAACCCAGTAAAAAGTCCTTCTTTTGATGAAAAATTTCTTCCGTATGTTTGGAAACCAAGCTGCTTTCATATTAATTGAATATATTGAACACACACAAAAACAAACAATGTCTTAAGATCTTTCTTTTACAATGCTGGGTTCAAAAGTTTTGGATTCCAAAATGTTTCTGACAAGCCTTTAACTTTTTTTCAGGCACGGTGTGTGCTCCCAGCTCAAGCCGGCTCAGTGTTTTAGGCCAACCAACACAATTCATGTAATATCCTTGTACATTTCCACCATTTCCCGCCTCAGCATGCCTCAGAGGACTACAGGCTCCCCAAGACGGTGAGTGACGTGTGGCTAAGATATAGGAGTTAAGGTGGAATCACTGGCAGATACCTGAACAGAAAGTCAGAATAACTAATTTTTTTTTAACCCAGCCCCCAGCACTGGTCAATTTGTGACTCTGTAAAATACAAAATATCTGACCTGATCTTTAAGGTTCTTTCAAGCCTTTATCACTTTGGGGCCTGAATAATGAGGAGTGAAGGTCTTGTGTCCCATTGTCTGGAATAAAAGAGAACAAAGGAGTTTAAGTATTTGAGAATAAGAAAAAATCCCACAAAGGTCTCACATGCTTTCTTGGATGCCAAGCCCAATGCTAGGAATGCAAAAAGTTGGCCAGGTGTGGTGGCTCGTATGTGTAATCCCAGTGCTTTGGGAGGCTGAGACAGGAGAATCACTTGAGGTCAGGAGCTTGAAACTGCCTAGGCAACATAGCGAGACCCCATCTTTATAAAAATAAAAATTAGCCAGGCATGGTGGTGCACACCTGTAGTCCTAGCTACTTGGCAGGCTGAGGCAGGAGGGTCACTTGAGGCCAGGAGCTTGAGACTGCAGTAAGCTATGATCACGCCAATGCACTCCAGCCCCAGTAACACAGTGAGACCCTGTTTCTAAAATAAATAAATAAATAAGTAAATAAATAAATAAATAAATGTAAAAATCCAAAAAGTTCCCGAAGGTGAAGGTGCTCTTCTTTCTCTGGCTCTCTCCACAGCCTGCACTGCAGATAAATGTCAGTGTTACATGGGTAAAAATTAAGAGTTAGCTTCATGAAAAAGTAAATATTTTAAAAATATACACCCACGAAAAATCAGGGAGTAATTCAACAGTGAAGTGCGTGGTAATGATTATGAATGTTTTGCCATCTGCTTGAGCCTTCCCTCATATTCCCATCTCTGGCCATCCCTGCCCCAGACCCCCTCTGCAGCCACACCAAATAACCTGATGTCCCAGGAATATGCATCTTTGTACATGTGCTGCCAACTGATTGGCATGTCTGTCCTTACTCCTCATGACCCCTTCCTCATCATCTTTCTGGATTCAAGTTAAAATCATCTCCTCTGTGCAGTTCTCCTGATTACCATCATGAATTAACCAGGCCCCCTCTCCCTGGTCTTCTAGAATCCTCAATGTTCTAATTCATTCCTCCATGAAAGTACAAACACATCATCACTATCTGTAACCTATCTGTCATCCCCACTGGGTCATGAGGTCCTTAAAGGCAAGGATGAAGTTATCCACTGTCATCTCCAGGGCCCCACGTAATGCCTGGCCCTTCACAGTTTGCTGAGTCAAGGCAGTGGTGTGACAGCATCCACTTGCACTGACACCCTGCACTGGCTTCTGAGAATTGATTTTTACATTTTCAGGAATTTTGTCAGCTGTTATTAAAAATTACAGTATGCAAATTAACAAATAAAGTATATTTAAAACAAAAGTTAGAGATAGTCCAAATTCATCACTCGCTAATGATGTTACAACATTTTCTATTATCTATGCACTTGGAGGAGCTATTTATGTCTGTCGTACCTGTGTGGTGGAAATGCCGTGTGTGCACATGCCCCTGCACGTCTCTTCCATCTCCACATTTAGTAACCTCATGTTGGTAGCTTGGAATCGGCCATGGTAGGACTATTTATACCACAGAAATTGGCAAATGCTACAAATCAGGGCTTGATTTATTGTTTTGTTGATTGTCTAGACTTAAAGTGACAAAGAAAATGTTAATGCAGACTAAATTTATAATGTCCGTAATCATTACATTGTGAATAACACACACACACACACACACACACACACACACACACACACAAAACCCTGTATTTAAAAACTATTATCCTATTCAACCAAGAAGGCTCTCTTGTCATTGATAAACAAGTGAAATTGTTACATATATCTTTGTTGTTTTACTTTCATTTTATTCATTAAAATATCAACCAACGTTCATCCCAGAATAATACTTGTTTGTCAATTGCAATCATAGATTGGCTACAGATACAAGAGTTTGATAAACATTGATAAAAGCATTCGGTGAAAATCATCTAGCAACATAGCACTTACAATAAAGAGTATTGCATATTTTTATTCTTATTTGTAAGTTGTGTACTACACATCCTTTACTTCAGTAACATTTAGAATAAGCTAATGTGCGCATATTAGTGCATACATTTCTCTCCCTGGAGAGCCCGTTGTCAAACATCTACCAGCACATCACCAGATTCAGAGAGGAGGGACAATAGAGAGGGCGATAGTAGTCAGGGAGGGCTACATTTAAAGAGGAATTGAGACTTAGACTTGATGTAGGTGTGAAGGGTCAGAGAAGGAGACTCAGTAGAAGAAGCAGTGCAATATTTCCATCAGGCTGAACAGCACAAGCCCAGGCACAAAGTAGGAAAGGCTTGGTCCGTGGAAACAGTGAGAGTTAGGGCTGCTGGAACAGAGGTGGCCATTGAGAGTGGTGGTGGGAGATCAAGCGGACAGGCTGGGAGGGGCTGAGCTCTGGAAATCAGTGCAAGTGAAGCAGAGAAGTCGGATTTGATTTAGCAGGCAATAGGGAGCCACCTCTGATTCTTGAAAAAGAGTGATGAGAAGTGAGCAGTGATTTAGGAGGACTAATAGGGCCATGGTATTCGGGATAGATTGCAAGAGGGAGAGGCTAGCTCTAGTCCCTCTGGAAAGCAAACTGAGGTTATGAAGCATTTCGGGACTACGAGGATGAGGTAATGCAGCCCTCTCCTCCATCCTCCATGCACCTTCTCTCTTCCTTTCCCTCCACCAAGCTCAGACACATCCCCCTCCCCCAAGCTTCCCCTCCAGCAGCCCTTTTCTCTGGGGTCTATGATTAATTCTCTCTTAAAAGTATCTGGTGATAGATCCAAAGGGCATTTCATAAATTCTGCCTCATTATGTGAGGCCTAGTTTAAAAACTTCCTTTTGCCTAGATCAATTATGAAATAATAAAATGTGACCTGAACCCAAACCTGCATCTATTTTTTCATTGAGAAAGGGATTCAGTGATGATCAGAAAAATCTAAGAATAAGGGAATTCTGTAGTTTCAGGACCCTAAGAAGTAAGTAGCTAAATCAGTATTAACAAGTTTTCTTCAAAATCGATTATGTCTATTTCTCCTCAGTACCTGTGCACCCTCCCCTCACGCACACACACCTGCTCACACATACACATAGGCCCCCAGTACCTAGCAATCTGTCAGTCGGCTACCTCCAGCACTGCCATCCCTATTATCCTGGGCTATGAGAAGAAAGGATGCTCAAAAGGGAGTGATCAAATTAAAAAAAAAAAAAAAAAAAAAAAACAGATGCCTGTGCCATGTACACTCTTTCCAAGGATTCTCATTGCTTTTAGGGCTACTATATGGCACCTAAATTATAGTGTGCTTCAGGAATTATATTTGCCTTCGCATGTTTTAGTGGCCCTGCCCCAATTATCATACCATCTCAGTGAAAACAATGTCTGGCTAGTAGTTCCATGGCACCAACATTGTGCCATAGTTGGCCAAGCATTTAATGGTCTATAGGTCATGAGGTTGGGGGGTGCTGGTGTTGGTGATGCACACACGGTTACTTTGACCTGGATTCTACCCTCTGTCAATATTGACCTGCCCATTTGCCCTGGGGATATGGTTGGGCAGGTACCGGATAGATGCTCTCACTGCTGAAAAAGAAAAAAATATCCAAAGTGAGTAATGTCTTTATGCTTTTTCTTTCAAAATATGATCTATTACAAAAAATGGTATGCCCAGGCTTTCTTTCTTCCTATATTTTCTAATCCTTCTAGAAGCTCCCAACATAGGCCCTTAAACACATTCTTACACACACACACATGCAGTATTTCTATCCTGTCTTCAAAATGCCAACCCTACAAACATGTCTGCCCAAATTCCACAGATACTTCTAACTGTTGCTTTCCTCCTAGTTCTCTGTTGACAACCTACATGGGTTTGGCTCCCTAATTTTTCTCCCTACCAAGGACAAAAATAAAAAGCCATAAATGCCAGAAATTTCTAGGAGCTAACTCAGCTCCTTCACATAAGTGATTTTTTTTTTTTTTGAGACAGAGTTTGCCCAGGCTGGAGTGCAATGACACAATGTCAGCTCACTGCAACCTCCATCTCCCAGGTTCAAGCGATTCTCCTGCCTCAGCCTCCCAAGTAACTGGGACTACAGGATCGTGCCACCACACCCTGCTAATTTTTGTATTTTTAGTAGAGATGGGGTTTCACCATGTTGGCCAGGCTGGTCTCGAACCCCTGGCCTCAAGTGGTCTGCCCGCCTCAGCCTCCCAAAGTGCTGGGATTATAGGCGTGAGCCACCATGCCAGGCCCACATGCGTGATTTTTATGCTGGGCTCTGTCAGGCATCTGATTAATACTCAGTCCCATGTTAGGTCTGTCTTGCTGGTGCCCACACCTAATCATGGAAAATCTGTCAATCCATGGCAATCCAGAAGCCCTTCTTTTTTGCATAGGCACTTTAGAGCTCTGAAGAGTATAAGATGTATTTCCTGCTTTTGACAGAAAAGCAAAGAACATGTGCAAAACTCTCTGAAAATAATTCAGTGCTACATTGGGTGGCACTGACCAGCGGAGACAGTGTAGTATTGTCATCAAGTGCTGGATTCCTAGTCTGAAATGTGGGCTCTTTCTAGCCTCTTCCTTTTCCCCCATGACACACAGACCCACAGACCCATGGACACTATCTCTTTCATAGAAAGTGAGCCATTGTAGTGTCTAATCCAGTTCACTCTGTGCCCATACTATGATTTCCAGAATTGGGTATTCAATAAGATTCATCATTAATGTGGGACAAAGATACTGGGGCTGTATTTCACAGGTAAGAGAATACACACCATTCTGGTTTTCTTTTCTTTTTTCTTTTTTTTTTTTTTGAGATGGAGTCTTGCTCTTCTCACCTAGGCTGGAGTGCGGTGGCACGATCTCAGCTCACTACAACATATGCACCCCGGGTTCAACAGATTCTCCTGCCTCAGCCTCCTGAGTAGGAGGGATTACAGGTGCCCGCCACCACACCCAGCTGAATTTTGTATTTTTAGTAGAGATGGGCTTTCACCATGTTGGCCAGGCTGGTCTTGAACTCCTTGAACTCTGCCCTCCTTGGCCTCCCCGAGTGCTGGGATTACAGGCGTGAGCCACCACACCCACCTGTTCTGGATTTTCATATTCCTGTCTCTACCTGTGAGGGTTGTGTCTTCACTCCGACTAGCATGAACAAGTCACGTTACACAGGACCCTGACCTCTGACAGGAGCCCAAAACTGGAGCATGAGATTTTGATTAGGTTGTTATATTGTGGGTTAAGTTGCTGGTTGGTTCATTTTAATCTACTCTCAAAGTATTTGCTTCTTCTGATTTGTGATTTGAAAAGGTTTTCAAGACACTCATCCTTCTGTAGTTTTTTTTAATATCAAAGATTCTCGTCAATAAAGTTTTAGAGTCTAAGGACTACATGAGGTTGGAAAGCTAATTTATTTGTTCCCCAAGACTTATTCTATTTTCCTTTAAAAAGAGCCCAGAGTTTCTCTGAATCATCTTTTATAGTCTGTCATGGTTCAGTGTTGAGAAGTTGTCCTTTACAGTCCTTTATAGTTCATTTATATTTTGCTTACTACAGATTAAGCTCATTTTCTTTTAAGATATTTTAAAAAGATGATTTGTTCATTCATTTACATTCATTCAGCAAATATTTACTGAATACCAACTCTGTGCCAACACTGTCCCACACTTCTCTCTAGGCACCATACTGTAGCTACTTCAACAAAATATATCAAGTTCCTGCTGATGCCCAGGTACTGAAGACAAAATGAAGAAGAGCGAACAGCCCCTAGCTCCCCTTAATAGGCACCAAGATTGTACCTTGAAGGGGGTGACTGCACGGCTCCTTTGCTTGTGTGTTTATGTGTGTGTGCATATGTCACACGAGCTCTGCTTATTAATGGTAAATAGACATAACTCTAAAGAAATAGTATTCACAGATTCCATTTACCAAGTCCCTACTTTTTCCCAGGCAATATACCAGTCACTGTACACACATTTAATTCTAACAGCAAAACTATGATGTAGGTACTATTACCATCCCCATCTTACAGATGAGGAATCCATACTCAGGGAGACATGGCAGGTCTCCAGGACACAGACAGGCACGTGTCCCTGTAGAGGTACTGCGCTCCTGCACACCACTCCGTGGTCCCAACGCTTTTATCTTGTATTTTTCTGCAGTGATTGTAGCAGGCCTGACACAAAGGCTGCCTCAGGATTTTGAAAGATGTGATTTCTTGCATCTAATATTTAATGAGATCATACATACTCCTCATGGATGCCTTTGACCTTCACACCATGTAGAGGCCACTTGCTGTGCCAGAGGGGCCTCCTTGCTCCTGCCTTCCTACAAACATTCTGCATTCCCTGGGAGGAGTGTCCAGGGAGAGCCCACAGATGAATTGGGAAAACTCCAAGTCCTGGTCCTGCCCATGGCTCAGCTGGGCAACAGGGAGAGCTCATTGCTTGGCAAGTCTTACTGCCTACCACAAAATATGGTGGAGAGGAATTGAGCAGCAAAATCAGTGGGTTTCTTACCTTCAGAAGGTAAGCTAGCTATGCAAAAATAGTAAGATATTGTCCCTCTACCTTAGGTCACAGTTTTGCCTATGCCCATCTGTGACCCCCATAAAAGGATTTGTAGAAAAAAAAAGAAAATTTGGTAAACCAAGAAAGTGTTCTGATAAAACCATCTATCCCCAAGACAATCCCTTAAAGAAAACATGCAAATCACAGGGGCAGGCTGGTGGGAGAGCAAGGTTGGCATTCCATCCCCCAAACTCCACATCTGGCCAAAGAGTTTTATGAACAACATAGGAAGGTGCACCTGGGAACCCAGGGCCCAGAAATGATGACTCCCACCTTGTACAATGCTTCCCTCAGGGCTGCCCTCTCTGTGTGGCCAAGCATCCACCCTACCCCATTGTGCGCACATTTCAGGCGCCAATATTTGCATACAGCATCTCTAATCTGCAGAGTAACCATGACTGTTCTCATGACTAGAGGATAAAGTGACTCTCAGAAGAACCCAGGGTCCCATGGCTGGCCTGTCAGGTTGTAGAGCCTTTGTTCTTCTGAGGATGTCATGTGCCCCTAGTGAGGGTCTCCCTCACTTACGGGGAAATAAGCAAAAACATTAAAATCCAGCAAAAAACGTACTATCACACTCAAACAAGGAAAGAGATACAACCTCGAGCTAAAAACTGCCAAAGGCAGAACCCAAGGGGAGAAACAGAGAATTTTTTTTGCCATCCTCTCACCTCTGAAACAGAACTAGTGAGTCGACAAAATAGGAAAAATCTTACCAGAACTCTTGAACTTAGGAGAGGTAGATGAAGTGGGTGCCTCTGTATTTCTCCACTTCTGGCTGGGTGGGAGTAGATAGGGCTATTAAGGAGAGAAAGGTGAAAACGGAAATAAACAACATAATTTGACTTTCTCTGTTGGGAAGTTAAGGTCCTGGGATCTACTCTGAATTTGGGAAGATTTCCCCAGGACAGAAGAATTCCACACCCCACTGGGGGGTGAATTCTGATAGAGGACATTAAAAGGAGTGGGCCATGCCCTAGCTGACTTCTCCTCTAACATATCAGACCCTCGTGTAGAGAAGAAGATGAACTACAATTCTTGTCCTCTCAGACTTTGGTAAAGAGGGAAGTCACCTAAGGAAGGAAGAGAAGCCAAGCCAAAACCACCTACTGGTGTCAGAGCAACTAGAAGGTCTAGACAAACCACTCACATCAGGTGTGACAGGACACACAGAAGTGGTGATTGTATGCAAACCACAATGAAGACAACCCTTGAAAGAATGAAAAGTTCAGCGCAAACTTCTGCATGGAAGAAGCATAATCCCAGAACAGAATCAAAACACTTGTGCTTCATGCTATTGAAACATTTACTAAGAGCTGGAACAAAATTTTTAAAATAGTTTAAAGACCAGGCTGGGCACAGTGGCTCACGCCTGTAATCCCAGCATATTGGGAGGCCAAGGCCGGTGGATCACCTGAGGTCAGGCGTTTGAGACCAGCCTGACCAGTATGTTGAAACCCCGTCTCTACTAAAACTACAAAAATTAGCCGGGTGTGGTGGCAGGTGGTGGCAGTAATCCCAGCTACTCGGAGGCTGAGGCTGGAAAATTGCTTGAACCTGGGAGACGGAGGTTGCAGTGAGCCAAGATCATGCCACTGTACTCCAGCATGGGTGACAGAGTGAGACTCCATCTCAAAAAAATAAATAAATAAAATAGTTTAAAAACCAGATGATAAACAATGAAATTAAATGTTTGCAAATTAAGGGCAAATTTTGAGGCAGAAAAAAATAATACTATCATGGAACAATAAATAAATAAGACACAGCAAGGAAAAGAACTATTTTAGCCAAAAATCAAAGTACTAACACAGAAAACGCTCAAGATAATTCTAGCAAATACAGAAGAAAAATATAATGTTTGAAAATCAGTTGGAATATAATCGACGTGGAGAAGAGAAAGACAATTGAACATATGACTAATGTATATAATTGGTTTTCCTGAAGTAAAGAATTCAACAAATAGGCCAGAGAAAGACTACATATATGATATATATAATAGGGGGAATTTTCCCTGAAATAAAGGAATCAAACATCTGATTGATTTGAAACTTTCTTGAAACCTGAGACAACAGATTTAAGTATGGACAACAACAAAACCTGGTGACATCTATGAGAAGTGGTTGGTGGTGTAAAGAGACAAGTGTAACCCAATGCCACCTGGCGTCCCTGATACCCACAGAGCCATGTGCATCTGAAGCTTTGTGCAAGGCTGTGCGGAACATCCAGGCTGGAGAGGAGACAAACCACAACTTGGACTTGGCAATGAGTGGGGGTGCAGATGAAAGAGGAAAACACGAGTTCTGACTCTCAAGACCATCACCAGTTCATGGAATTTTGTCACTCTCTCTTGCAAGTGACAGTAAACCCAACCCAAGATGGCTTAAGTAAATGTATGAATTTATTGGCTCATGAAGCAAAACCTTAGGAGAGGTTTTGGCTTCAGGCCCAGTGGCTCCAGGTGCTCAAACAATATCTGTCTCTATCCCTCAGCCCTGCTGTCTTCTGCGTAGGCCCCATTCTCAGGCAAGGTTTCCCCACGTGATGGAGATAAGAAGTTCACCTGCTGGTAGTACAGGCTTTGGATCAAAAGTTCTGGATTTGAGGCTAGGAAGGTTTAATTCTCAAATCAGCCAGAGCTGAATCACAGCCCTGAAGGAGATGGGGTCACCTGTGAGAGTGGGAGAGAGATGGTACCTAAAGAATACCAAAGTGTTAAAAGAAGAAGGGGAAGTGGATGTTGAGAGACCAAAAACAATATAGGTCCACAACACTGAAGAATAGGACACACGCATACACACTCATGGTTACACACTTTCTCATACACCTAAAACTGTAATATATAAAGAACTGCACATTAATGTGATACAGAACAATCACCCAAGGCTTAAGAGAAAGAGGAAAAAAGAACCATCATTCAAGTGGAAAAGATTCTGACACCTAAAGTTTCCATATATCCACCACCACTACTGTCATCACTGTTAATAGAACAAGTTAAATCTCTTTGTGTTGCAATGGGCACCATGCTAATAGGATGCACTAGAGACAGTTTCCTCCCTTTAAAGACTCGCCCTATAAAACAGGCAGAGCATGGAAGATCAGGTATAAACAAGTGGAGAGCAGATAGAAAGTCTTGGAGCTAATATGCTCATACACTCATAGAACATTGATCCATCCCCTCTACAGGTATTCACGTTGTGCCTGCTGAGTGCCAGCACTGCATGCTCTGGGGATTCCATCCCTGCCCCTATGGAGGAGGGGTCAACTTTTCCAAAACAGCATCTTCTAGAGGAGGAAGCTGAAGCCCAGCAAGGAAAAGTAACGTAATGAAGATCTCAGCAGAATGACAGTCACCTGAGCATCTATACTCTGGGGTTGCAAAAAGAACATGAACTTGGGGTCAATAGACCTGAGTTCCAGGCCTGGCTCCGTCACCAGCTGACTGTTAGAAGCCCACCCACCTCCACCTTCTCTAGATCACATGTTTTATGGCCGCCTCAAAGGCGTGAAGCAGGTGAGTCGTGCTGCCTCTGCCGACATCTGCTTTGTGAGCCTGGGAGTATTTCACGGAGATGTTTCTCTCGACAGGTTTATGGCTGGTCTTGGCTCAGTGCCTTGAAAACACTCATCATGTATGTGATGAAACGAGAATGTCACGCTGCGGGCCATCAATAAACCACACTGGCATTCCCGCCCCCACCCCAACACCACTCCACCCACGCAATTTCCCTCCCCTTCAGCCTCCTCCCTCCCCACGTCCCAAAGATATCCAGACCAGACCAACTCATTAGGAAGTGACATCCACCAGGATTCTTGGCCCCAGTCAAAAGAGTGGCCAGAGCTTGTCTGTTGCTTGCAGATACTTTTCTGTTTCTTCTCCGTGCTTCTCAGCATCTGCAGGGTAGCAGAGACTTGAAAGAGATGTGTCCTCTGGATCCCATGTCAGATGATACATCTTGGGATTTCCCTACCTGGGGGAAGAGTGGGTTTTCCTGAGGAAATTGTAAGTGGGCCTGAGTTTCTGGAGTGAGAGGTGAAATGGATGCCGCTGTGCTGAATTCTGACCGAAACTCTGGAGAGATGCTGCAAGGGAACTCAGCTTCCACTGAAAGGGTCAGTGAAGGCTTCAAGGACAGTATCAGAGCACTTTCCTATCACTTCTATAAAAATCACATCCACTTTTTCCCATCAACTTGCCCATTCTCCTTGTCTGGGATACAGGCCCTGGTACTTTACATTCAGGTCATTTCCAAGGGATAGAGAGAAATAGACAGAGGCTGAAAGAGTGATGGAGCCAGGAGACCATTCAACTACCAGTGCCATTCTGAAGTAAGATTTCTTTTTTTTTTTTTTGAGATGGAGTCTTGATCTGTCACCCAGGCTGGAGTGCAGTGGCACGATCTCGGCTCACTGCAAGCTCTGCCTCCTGGGTTCACACCATTCTCCTGCCTCAGCCTCCCGAGTAGCTGGGACTAGAGGCGCCCGCCACCAAAGGCTTTCTTAAACCACACTCTCTCCCTGCCAAGAAAATGGGTATCATGTCCTTCATAACCCATCCTGAAAAAATGAAACTGACATGATGGCAGAGTGGTATGAAAAAGACTCTGAATTTGGAATTGAGGGACAACGGCTCAACTGCCAACTCTCTTTATTCCCCCTGGGACATTGGGCAACTTAATCTACTTCTCAGTGAGTTGACCTGTCACTTGGGGCTAGTAATACAACTTCTTATGAATACTTTTTAAAGCAAATAAAATGATATATTTGAGAGAATGCTTTATTAATTGCAAAACACTGCCCAAATTTTAGTCATTATTATTTCCTGTCTATTTTCCATCTATCTGCATCCTGTTGATGTAACAAGGTAGCTATCTTCCATATAGTCTATCTCCCATTTAGATTGTAAGCCTTTTGAAGGAGGGCTGGTATTTACTTCTGCATAATTGGTACTCAATAAAAGTTTTTGAATGAATTAGTGGAGAAAGAACGATGGGCAATCACGGGTTCCTGCACTCTACCTGTTGTTTCCAGCACCTGGGAGCACTGTTCCATGTGTCTGTGTCAGCTCAGGCCTGGCTGCCCTGGGTCAGCCCTAGGGCACCAACTGGACACGGCCATGCTTGGCTAGAGTCCAGCAGAATGCCTTTGCCCTGACTGCCCACCTGTTCTGTGACTGAAGCCAGCACTAAACTTAGCCATGGTGACTCATGGATATAGGGCTGCCCCAGGCCTCACGAGTCATCCTAACAACCCACCTGGCTGCAGTCAGCTACTCTCTCCCTCCCTCCCCCATCATCCCTGGGAAATGTGGCCCAGTCAGCCCTGGGCCAGGCCCTGGGGGGCAGGGCTAGGAGGCAGAGCTCACAGGGGCAGCAGCCCCATGTAGATACTCTATTCCCTCAAGTCATGGTGCCAAAAGCAGAGGTGCTCACAAAAGTCATGGAGCAAATGCTCAGTGGCTCCTGCAGGGAATCACTTCTCATGGGAATGGTGGTGCTGATTAGTCACAGTGAAAAGGGGAGGGGACGTCATATGGGCATGACGGAAATACTTAGTAAGGGCTGTACATTTGTTCATCTGGTGTTTCAGTTCTGCATTCAATGCATCTTCTCCATGCTCCTCAGCATCTGCTGGGTAGCAGAGCAAAATCTCAAACAGAGAGAGGCCATGATTCCTTAAGTCAGAAACCAGACATTTATTCTGGTTCGATTCACTGTAAAGTGAAGTGGAGCTTCACCACTTCATGCACTCACATGAGCTGCACAAAGAGGAGTTGGCAAGTGGTCTAGCCTGGGTGCAAGCAATAAGAGGGCTCATCAGCAGCAGAGAATTTAAAAACAATGACAAAATGAATGAAAAGTTGGCCTGCTTTTTATTATCACCATGAGATAAAAATCCTAAAGATGTCAATGATAAAACAATCCTTCCCTCTGGGGTAGAATGCTCCCTCAGCTCTCTACCTCACCTTGATATGCCACTGAACCACACTTTTCACTAATTCATGCTTTCATTAATACATTCAGCCAGTTGGCTCTTCATACAGCAAACATTTCCGGAGCATATTCTATGGGAAAGACATTGTGCTCGAAGCTGCGGAAACAGACATGACCCACTCTCTCTGGACATCCATCAGTGGCTCAGTCTCACTTCTCCAGGCTGTCGCCCCTCCCTTGCACTGTTTTGCCCTGAATTCTCCAAGCCAGAACTGACTCTGAGCTGTTACACACTTATCTGGAGAGTGAAGGAGAGCATAAGAGATTACAATACAGAAGAGGAAAACCAAACCTTGGTATGGATGATTGCAGCTGCTTAGGCACACCAACCATGCTCCTTCCAGGGAGACCTTGACCAGATGCTGACTTCCTGCAGATGGTGTACCCCTCTTCCCTGCCCTCATTCCTGAGCCCTGGACTCAAACCCCCTCCTCTATGGTGTGGCCAGTGAAAGCAAAAACGATTGACAGTATAATAATTTTTGCCTCTCTGGACAACCTATGCTGTATGATTCGGTTCCTCATTGCCATCATCTGTCCGTTCCAGAATACTCTTTGAGCTTTATCTTTTTATATATATTTAAAACCAAAGGTATAGTAAAGAGTTTTTTGCAATAGAAACACAGCCTTGGTGGAACTTCCCCAGGCCTCTGCTGTCATGTCTCCAAGAGTAGCAATTCTTAGAATTTCTTTGTGTATGGACCCCTTCGCAGTCTGGTGAAATCTAGGGACTCGAAAAAGTCTTCTTAAGTGCATAAAATAAAAGAAGGAGATTAGAAAGCATACTAGTTTTTAAAAGATACTGTTGTCAACATAATAAAGAAACAATTTTGTGATCAATAATAATTGTGCTATTTTATAACACATTAAATATTAATAAAAAGCTGTATTAGGGTTCTCTTAGAGGGACAGAACTAATAGGATATATATATACACATACACACATATATATGAGTTTATTAAGTATTAATTTATATAATCACAAGGTCCCACCCACAATAGGCCGTCTGCAAGCTGAGGAGCAGGGAGAGCCAGTCCACGTCCCAAAACTGAAGAACTTGGAGTCCAATATTCGAGGGCAGGAAGCATCCAGCATGGGAGAAAGATGTAGACTGGGAGCCTAGGCCCATTTCTCCTTTTCACGTTTTTCTGCCTGCTTTATATTTGCTGGAAGCTGATTAGATTGTGCCCACCAGATTAAGGGTAGATCTGCCTTCCCCAGCCCACTGACTCAAATGTTAATCTCTCTTGGCAACACCCACACAGACATGCCCAGGATTAATATTCTTTATCCTTCAATCCAATCAAGTTGACACTCACTATTAGCCATCACACATGCTCTACAGGCAGGTCTAATAATCACTATGATTTTGAAGTAGGGAAGAGTTCCAACTATCTGCAAAATCTGTAACATACATAATAAAAATATAGTATTGATTACAATGTCACAGGGAAGTTGCTCATTCTACCTTGGCCTTCTGCCTATTTCATAAATGCTAAATTTCAATTAGAGTTTAGTGAAAACAAAAATGTCATTTTTACCAACCTAAGTTCACTGATCCCCTGAATTAGTCAGAAAAGGTTAGGAACGTCTACCCTAGAGCAGTGGGCACTAAATGTGGGCTGCTTTTAGGATGCCATTTTTTAGCGGAAACTGCTGCATGTGTAAGGGCAAGGATGGAGGTAAGCCAGGAGCCAGGTGTCCTGGACAGGCTGGATCCCATAGATCTGCTCTCTGCCCTTCTCCGCCCTTCCCTACAGCACCCAGACTTGTTTGCCACAAGCTTCCTAATGGGTTCAGGCAATGGAGGTCCTTGGAGAAACAAGAATGGAAAATGTCTTCCCCACTAGCGGAGTCTCTCCAGGTTGAGAGGACTCACTGGGCTCTGGTAGCACTCTTTTCCAGAATCAACCCACAGATTTAGAGTCAAAAAACTGTGGTGGAGTTCCAACAATGAACTGGATAGATGGCCCCAGCACTAATCTCAAGTTCCTCATCTAGAAAAGGGGCACAACAACCTCTGTCTCACATATTTGCAGGTGTCTTCTGAGGATTAGCTTAGTGCACAAACACAAATGTTATTGTAAAGAAGTCAGGCAAATACAAGTGGCAAAGGCAGGAGATAGTGCTAGCCCTTATGCAGCAGAAAGGCCTCTCTCTCTCCAGAGAGAGGGGAAAGCTACAACATAAATAGACTGGCCCTCTCACATCTCTTCTTTGTCTCTCGTGGAGCTGCAGGTGCAATTAAGAAATTGTGCACAAGAACAAATTACGGTCTGTCCTCTATGCTGACGTTGGCAGCCTGCTTCTGCAGAACATGCTTGACTGGCTATCTGAGGACCAGAGGGGAAGACAGCTGACCCCACCACTTCTGAGACCCTATCTTGCAGCCTTATGAAAGGAGAAGTTATGCTTAATTCTTGGGGAAACCAAGGCATGGCTACACTAGTAAATTAGCCTTACCATTGACTTGGGACTCTGAGAAGTGGAGATGGGGACAACAGTAATGGGGACAGATGAACAATGTCTCTTGCTTTAGGTTCAGCAGTTAGAGACCTAGGCACCAAGCGAGAAGGAACTCAGCCTACTGAAATAACTTCTTAGGTCAATTCTTGGATCCAATATTTCCTCAGTGCCGTCCATTCTACAGTCCAGATTAATCCTCCCTAAAAACCTTTCCAACATGCCACTGAAGTACTCTAATTGCCTCCTCCTGATATCCTATCAAAACGGGCTTCTAATTCGACCTGATTTATTTTACAGAAGAAGCTGAGGTCCAGAGAAGGGATAAGATGTGTCCAAGGTCATTGTGGCTGTTAGTACAAATGAAGTCTAGACTCTTTAGTCTTAGATTCAAACTTCAACTATTTCTGCCTTCCCATCCAACTTAAACAAGGCACTCCAGTCAAGCTACTCTCTTTCTCATCTCATTTGTCAACACAATGTAGCTATCCTGTAGGCCTTCTATTTTTCATCCCCTGATAGGGTGGTGAGTTGAATTAAAGTACATCTCCCCGAGCAGGCATTTTTACAATAGGAATAGAAGGAGCAGTAGCAATGGCCATCCCTGGAAATGGTCTGTCCAGCCCCTTGGTGTCTCACTATGCTTTGTGGATGAACAGTGCATGGGAGCAATTCAGAATGACCGTAGGGAAGAAAATGTCAAAAGAAGAAAAAAAAATGCAGCTGACCAAAGACCATAGGAAGTCACTTGGTAACAGGCAACAGCAGGTGTAGGAACAAATATTTCCTTTCTGAGTCAAAGAAAACTTTTTATGGGGCATCTGGGTTTAATAACAATGGCGTGTTTCTGCATGATGGAGCTGGGATTTTCTATTTTCTTAATTTTCTCCAGATGTTACACACCACACACACACACACACACACACTTAGATAATCAAAGCAGTTGTATGGTTCAGGGTTGACCCTTGGATACTAACGTGGGTAGCACATCCATAGTAATCATGCAACGGCAGGGGGTTCTGAATATTCAAGGCATTGCTATCTGCAAGTTCACTGGCTAAAGCAGTGGCAGAACTATTATCATTCAAGATTTACAGGGCCCACTGCCTGGCAATGGGAGAGATGAGTGTCTGTAATGTAAAGAAGAATTTACCTTTGAAAAACTTCAAATCTAGAGCACAAGCCAATTAGAAGAGTGAAATACTGGATCCTATCTCCCCTAGAAAGAACTGACCTTTGCAAACCCATGACTCCTGCTGTGACTCTACATCGCGCGTGTTTCTCCCATCCATCTCCTCTCTTGGGAGTGCATGTACAGTCCTCGCTGGGACACTGGGCCTGCTTCTCTCTGTATCACATGCTCAGTACCATGCTCCATGTAATAGGTACTCTAAAAGTGCTGCTTAAATGAATGAGCAGAAACTTTAGTAACTCCATGGCTGATGATCTGGAACTATTTTCTTTCTAATAATCTTTGGGATCAGCTTTCTAATAGTCTTTGGCATCTTTTTTTAAATTAATTTGTCTCATTATTGGGGAAACATGAACAAAGAAAACCTAAACTCAGTCTATTGGTTCACAAATCTCATCAAAAGTTGTAAGGGGCAGGAATTGCCCATGGTTATATGACCCTATAGTTATCAGATTGCTGGTGAGTTTTAGGTTTACAGTTTACCTCCTCTCTTCCTCTACAAGAAACACACAGATAATTATGTGTTTTCAGTTGGGACACTGGCTCAAGGTGAACAGATATTCAAATAGACTGATAATTCATTTAGGTCAAAAATATCTTCAACTAAAATTCTGATAAACAGAATAGTCACAGAACCAAGTTCTGTTTAGTCCTGTGATGTAAGAAGCAGTATTCAGAAGAATGCCACTTGGTAATAAGACCTTTCTAAATCACCAAAGAAGTCTTTAGCCATTTCATGTAATTTTACTATCACACATTCTTATTTGCTCTTAGGATTCTTTAACTAGGCTGGGCACAGTGGCTAACCCCCATAGTCCCAGCACTTTGGGAGGCCAAGATGGTCAGATCTTTAAGCCCAGGAGTTCAAGACCAGCCTGGTCAACCTGGTGAAACCCTATCTCTACAAAAAATACAAAAATTAGCTAGGCATGGTGGTGTGCACCTGTAATCCCAGCTACTGGGGAGGCTGAGGTGGGAGCATTGCTTGAGCCCAGGAGGTCCAGGTTGCAGTGAGCCATGACTGTACCACTGTACTCCAGCCTGAGTGAGAGTGAGACCCAGCCTCAAGAAATAAAAAATAAAAATAAAAGATGAATAAACTGTCTGTTAAATGGTATAATATAGATGGAGCCACATCTAACACTGTGGCTAACACATGATAATTGTTCAACAAATGATTGTTAAAACAAACCCTTTGGGATAAATGGCAGCATTTATACTGATTGATTAATGGTTCTCATTTTTGCAATAATCTAAATCCCCTGGAGGGTTTTTTAAAGCATCTCCTGCTAGCTCCCACCCGCAGCGTTTCTCATGCAGTAGGCCAAGGTTGGAGCCCAAGAATTTACATTTCTAGTAAGTTCCCAAGTGATGCTGAAGCAGCTGAGTTTGTGCCCACACTTCCAAACACGGCTGTTGACTCTTCTTTCCTATCTAAAACCCTCTCCACTTTTGGCTCATTGGTGGAGACTGCTACCGATTGCCTATCCGATATTAACTGCCCCTTTTCCTTACTAATAGACTCTGATTTTATTCTAGGCAGCAATGTAAATACTATATTTCCCAGCCTCACTGCTGTGAAATGCAATCAATAATTCAGATGCAGGAGTTGTTTGATAGGACTTATAGGAGAATCCCTAAAGGCACTGCAAAATGGTGACACAAGTTCTTTTGCCCTTTCTCCTTCTTCCATTTATGGTAATGTAAGCATGATGGTTGGAGGTACAGCAGCCATCTTGGATCATGAGGCCCTACATGAAGGATCATGGAACAGAAGCACAGAACGAGGCAGGATCCCTAAAGACAACATGGGGCAGACTTGCCAGCCCGTGGATTCTTTACCTCAGATTTTTCCTACGTTAAAAAAAAAAAATCAAAAATTTTAAACTACTGTTATTTTATTTTTACATTTTCTACAGAAAACCTAATCATATGTGATTTAGCTTCTAATGCATTGTAGTGTTCTTTTTGTCCTGTAGCTTCTCAAATTACTCCTCTCTGTCCCTCCTCCCCTTCCTCCTCCTCCTCTTCCTCCTTCTTCTCCTTCTGTTCTTCTTCTTTTTAACTTTTTTCCTTTTTTCTGCCTTTGAAAACACATCCTCTCCAGGGATTTGATCTAATCATTCTTCTTTTCTCTACTCCATCTTCCCTCTTTTCTCTACAAACTTGTTCTTGACAATCTCAGCCAGCTTCATAGCTCCAGCTATAACCTTTATTTGAGGACTCCCAAATTTGAATCTGTAATCTTTCATTTGCAGAGAAAATGCTGCTACTGTGCATTCTCACCCAGGTATCCTAATGGACAAGCACCCTCAAGGTTTCCAAACTGAATTTCTGGTCTTCCCTACAAAATCAACTACTTTTCTTTTGTTTCTCAATAGATCACCTTACTTTTTATTTCACAACATGGAAACTTCCAAGTCATCTTGAACTTTGCCTTCTCCCTTGGCTTGATAAATCACCAATTATAAATTTATCTGTAATTGATTACCCAATTTAATACCTACAATAGAAAACTCTCCTCTCCATCCCAACTTTGATTTTCGCAGCTTAGGTATTTGTCATCTTTCTTCTGGGCCAATGAAATAGCCTTATACCTGTTCTTTCTCCCTCACTTCCACCATTTTATGTGTGTCTGTCTGTGAGTGTGGGTTGAATCTGTTTACAGTAGTACACCAAATACAGCCTGCTATCTGATACCAACATAGCTTTCCAAATATAATTTCCACTGCTTCTCATCATATGCTTTTTCTAAACTTCATTCATCCTATACTGATATGGTTTGGATCTGTGTCCTCACCAAATTCTCATGTTCAGTTGTAATCCCCAGTGTTTGGAGGTGGAGTCTGGTGGGAGATGATTGGATCATGGAGGTGGTTTCTAATGGTTTAACACCATGCCCCTTGGTGCTGTTATCATGATAGTGAGCTCTTATGAGATCTGGTTTTTTGCAAGTGTGTGGCACCTGCCACCACGTCCGCTTTGGCCATGTAAGACTTGCCTGCTTTCCCTTCACCTTCCACCATGATTGAAAGCTTCCCAAGGCCTCCGTAGAGGCCTGAACAGCCTGAAGAACCATGAGCCAAATAAATCTCTTGTCTTTATTCAGGTATTTCTTTATAGCACTGCAAGAACAGACTAGCACGTATATGATTTACTTCTTTTAGTATTTGACCTATAATTCCCATTTCCTAAGTCGTTCATGCAGTTTCATTTGCCAGTAATCCCTACTACTTCCCACTTCCTCATGCCTGAATCCTACCTCTTCTTTAGTCTCAAAAAAATGCCATCTCAAGACTCTACAAAGCCTTTCATGAGCGCTTGAGCTGAAAGTTCTCTCTCCATGCTTTCAAATCCTCTGTCATTGTACATGTATATCTTAAGGCACTAACTTTTTCCTTCCTATTGTAGTAATCATGATACATACTTTATCTTGTGAATTAAGCATGTCTTGTTCACCTGTGGGTCCTTCAGATGATAGGTTCTCAGTAAACATATTTGAAGTGAGTAAACACAATTTTTAGTTGTTGAGTGCATGAATAAATACATATGTGTTAGATGTTTGAGTGTTCCATATCATCTATCCTCTCACCACCATGGTGACTACACGCTCCATATCCACCTTCCAGCCTCCACTATTTGGAAGGAATTGGCAATGAAAAGTGAAGAAAACGAGAAGGCAAGAAAACTCAGGTTTATGTCAATATATTCCTTTCTTGAAAAATACGTAAAACAGAAAAGAAAAGGTTAAGTTTAGATGGAACTTTGATGGTTAAGAAGAGGATTGTAAACTTTTTTTGCTGCAGGAAAGATATTTTTGCTCCTTTAAAAATATTAAGAATCTCATTGAAAGGGGTCAAGTGTACCTTGTTTGAGCGTCCAACAATAGGGGCTTTCTATTCATAGCACATTTCATACTTGCTCTATTGCAACCCAACTGTTTTTCAGTGAAGCCGTGTGCCTTGATTATATTATCACTGCCTTTTGAAGACTCTCCTGAGGCTTTTTTTGAGAGCAAAACCCCTTTCAGTTTCACTCCAACACGCAGGAGAAAAGGTAAGTGATGTGAATTCCATGTTGGGGTCATTAATATCACGTGCTGCACTGAGTGGGACTTCACATCCTTCCCTTGGCTGTGTGGACAGAGGGCTGCACCCCTGCCTGACAATCTCCAGCCCCAGAGACCATATAGGCAGGTCCCAATTCTTCTCCTAAGAGCACAGACAGTCAGATATGGGGGAAGAGCACAGTTACATGATTCTTGGTCATTTATTGAGCCTGCAATATCCTATTTATTTCACCAAGATGTGGTCAATACCCTCTTCTAGTTCTCTTATCTCAGTTTTCTTATCTGGAATATAACCTGCATGGAGAATCCTTGTTTTCTTTTCCACAGAGTATGATACAAATTCTGAGAATTTTACTTACTTTTTTTCCAGTTGAGTCACCATCTGAGACACTTCTGCCACCTCAAAAGCCACAAAGAGGGTGTGGTTCATACCCATTAGATGACCCACTAGGGATGAGGGTCATGTCGGGGATATTCCTTTATTTTGTTGTTTCTATAAACATTCTCTTGCCTTCCTCCAGCTGAATATGCTCTGGGTCTCAATGAAGCAGCTCCCTACCGGAAAGGTCTGGTCACTCTCATTGGCTTTAGGAGAAGGGATGAGAAGAAATCATTTTCCAACCTTCATCATTCTAGACCAATGATTGTACACCCAGGATGGTTTGCGGAAAGCTATTAAACTGATCATCATGCAGTTATTTTCTAAGCATCTATTAGCCCCTGGCCTTGCTACCTTCTCCTCTAGGTATCTCCCAAAGAAGTGAGGCATCCCATGCACAATTCCTCTTTTCTCTTCTCTCCAACTTGCTGTGGCTCTCTCCCTTTAAAGCCTCCTCCCTTTCGTGTCTCACCTCCCTTTTCTTGCCTAGGATGTGCCATCTTCCCAGTGATGAACCCCTATCCCTTCAGGCTTCTTATGTCTGAAACATCCACTTAAAATCCCAATGACTTTGTCCAATTCCTCCACTTCTGTTGCTTCAGTAAAAAGGAGGAACACGTTCTAATCTCAGTGCTGGCCAACTCAAAAGGGTGAGATGGGTGAGGTGGGGATGGAGTTCTGGACTCCGCCCAGAGTATGGGGAGCAGAGGAAGAGAAATTGGGCCAAAGCGGTCTTTACTCTGTGTCCATTTTTCTCCAGAAATAATCTGAAACCAGCATATTATACTTTCATGAGAATTAATACCATTCTGAAGACTTTTGTCTGGTCTTTGCAAGAAATTTGTATTCCTTTTGTTTAATTTCAATTCTTGCAAGATAATAATCCTCATCTTATTATGTTAAAGGATTATTTGCCCCTTCCCTGCCCTGTGCTTTATTCCAGTTTCATCACATTTGCTGGCAGGCACCTGCCTTGCCCAAATCAATTTTATTGAACACGTCTTGTTCCTTCCCCAATTGTGGTAGGGAAGCAGGGGCATCCCCTCAACTATTCACATGTAAAACGCAGCTCTGAGCTCCAGGAAGGTGATGGATTTTAAACCTGTAATGCATCTATCAGCATTGCTAATGAGCACCCAGATGATGGTCAGGTTGCCCACGGGTGCATTGTGCTGTGAGTACTGATGGGATGGGCTTCCCCGGTCATCGTCTCCGAGACTCAACCCCTGAGTCTCAGAAGGGATGGAGGAGAGTGCGGAGGTTTGCTGCCATGCCACATTTCATGAAGAATATATTTTCCAGCCATCACCATTTCAGGCCAATGATTGTACACCCAAGATAGCTTGTGGAAAGCTATTAAACCGATCATCATTCAGTCATTTTCTAAGCATCTATTAAGACCCACCATGTGCCAGAACATATTACAGTGCCTTCATGGGCAGTGCAGACAGGGAGAGGCACTGGGAAGTCTTCCTGTCACAGACGGATATGGGGTTCTGTTCAAAGTAGGAACAAACTGTATTTCCTCGATGTTATCAAGAGCCTCAGCACTGACGGTTCAGGTATGTTTATCTTTCCTTGGCTCTTTGTCCTGAGACACCTTATTGGATGCTTTCTGGGCTTTAGACTGTGAAGAGGCAGCCAGGCTGGGCTCATGAGAGCACTGGATTGCAGGTTTGGATCAAGGCTGTGGCCCTGGCCCTGCCACTAGCATGTTACTCTTAGGCCACATCTCTTTACATTTCTGGACCTCTGTTGTAACCAAGGTGCTTACATTCCTTCAATACATATCAAGAGCCAAACCCAAGGACCAAATAATTCCACTCCCAAGATTTTATTCTACAGCACGTTTTTCTCAGCCTCATCATTACTGATTGACATTTTGAACCGGACAGTTCTCTGTTGTGGGAGAGGTCTTCTGCCTTGTAGAATGCTTAAAAGTATCTCTGGCCTCTACCTATTAGATGCCAATAGCAACACCTCCTCCAAACTTATGACAATCAAAGTCCCCAGACATTGCCAAATATCCCCTGTGGGACTACATCATCCACAGTGGAGAACCATTGTCCTAGGATATCAAAAGAAAGATGGCTGTATCTGCAATTAGGTCTGTGGCAGCAGTGCATGAAAACAATTTGCATTAATAGCAGGAAAAGAGTTAACAGAATTATGGTACCTTCATTTGATGGCATATCCTATAATTATTAAAGATAAAAATAAGAAATTACATATGAACAAAATTCATATATTAAATTGTCTTATATATATATAAGCAGAACATTGCAACAGTGCAGCTGTGTAAAAATACTCCGGGTTATAAAATCTGAGGATTGGAAAGAACCTTAAAGGTTAACTTACCAAACAACCTATTTTCTGATCCCCAGGTCCCTTAGGAGATGTCTTCACTAAGGGGGCATATATCTCCTGCCTAAACCCCTCTATATTCATTGTCTGTGGCTGCCACAAGAAATCACCACCAACTTGACAGTTTAAAACAACAGAATTGTTTTTCCTCCCATAGTTCTGGAGGCTAGAAGTCTTCAGAAGCCATGCTCCCTCTGAAGTCTCTAAGAGAGAATTCTTCCTTGACTTCTACACCTTCTAGTAGCTCCTGGAATTCCTTGGCTTATGGCAGCATCACTCCAATCTCTTCCTCTGTTTTAACATGGCTTCCTTCTCTGTTTCTGTGTCTCAAACCTTCCTCTCCTCATTCTTATAAGGTCATCAGTCATTGGATTTAGGGCCCTCCCTAAATCCAGGATTATGTCATCTCCATATCTTGAACTTAATCACATTTGCAAACACCCTGTTTCCAAATAAGGTCACATTCACAGGTACTAGGGAGTTAGGATGTGGACATATCTTTTGGATAAGAGAGTCTCAATTCAGTCCACAACATAGGCTGTTGATGATTAACTTCGTTCCTGAGGCTGCATCTTCTACTCTTGGGCAGCTTTGAAGCAGAATGTTCTTCACATTGCATAGACATCCTTCCATATGCATAATTATTACACATCTGAAGAAATGTCAGTAATTGGAATGGTTGGGTAGAGAGATTGAAATAGCTTGTTTTTATTTAGATATATATTTTTTTCTAGCTAAAAGTAAAAACCTGCTTTATCTTTCCTCACAGGATTAAGTCACATAGTACCTGTGAAAAAGCTTTGTAAATTTTGGGCCACAAAACCAATATAGGGAATCTCATTGATGATGGCATCTTCATTTGGCAGATGTGTATCTGTTTGGTGTATAATACCTGAGAAACCTCTCGTTAAGCCCAGGCTTGGAGCATCTGTAAAGGAGGATCATTAAAAATATATATTTTTTGGAAGATAAGATTTGTTATTTTAAAAATATTATTAAGTAATATTTTCCACTTTCAAGAAGTCATCATAAAAATCAAAATTGGTGAATTTACTTTCAACTATTATTATTATCATTATTATTATTATTATTATTGGAATGAAGACTTTCCAGCAGGCATTTTTCCACATTTTCACCAAACCCTTTTCACTGCTTAAGCTTCAAAGAGCCCTCTCCCAGTCAGTGGGATGCAATGACCAAAGCTGTCTGTTCTTATGAACAAATCAATCAAGAGTCACCCCAGCTTCCCATCACACAGGGACCAATATTTTCCTGTCCATTAATTCTTCTTTCACTTCCTTTTATTTGTCTTTCTCGACCTTTCCCCCAATCCTATTCCCTCATCAATTTCTCTTTCACTCTCTTTCTCCTCTTCTTCTTTCCCCTCCTCTTCTCTTCTCCCCATTCCCCTTCTCTGCCCCAATTTCTATCCTGCTCTTCTCCCACTTCCCAGCAAAGAAGTGTCAGACATCTGAGTCAAGCACAGAAAAGCAGCTCCTCAAGGTTATAACAGGTAGGGCTGGTTCAGCATCTCACTTGGAACCTTCAGGGCCTCGGAAATACTCCCAGATCCCTCTCCTGACACATAAAGCACATTCATGCTAACGTGTGCCTCCTTCTCCACCCCCTAGATCCACCCAGTGACTACTTCCCAGGGGTCTCAAGGTGCCTCCTGCCCTGTGGCTGTACGGAGGGCAGCACTGGAACCTCGGGTTCAGGGCCTATGTGGGTGGTTCACTTATGTAAGACATCAGCCGCCCTGAAAGAGAACTGGTGAGCCCTGAAGGTGGCTGGCAAGGCCAATCTTCAGGCCTCAGCAGCTCAGCATTCACAACTGTTGCACCAGCCAGCCAGGGACACCCGGAATATGAGAGAGTTGCTCCCTTCACTCTCTTAAGGCCAGTAACCAAAATTTTCATATTGGCCAAGTTTATCCAAATATTCTTCTTCCCTTGCAGACATGTGACTGTAGACATTTGCTAAAGGTCTTTTAAGTTAAAGGTCTCTTACCACTGGGTGCAGGGTCAAAATTTGGGTAACAGGAAATTGGTCTTGACAGTCAGGAGAAAAGTTGCTATGACTCTTCTAGATAGTCTGGGACCAGGAGCTGTTTCAGATGTTAAGGAAATCACCAACCTCCCTCATCTGCACTTTCCCAACACACACACCACTGGAACCTTTGGACCACCAGCTGGAAGTCTAGTTCCAGTATTACTGTGAACCTCTGGAAGTCTAGTTCCACACTGCTGGAACCTCTGAATCACCAACTAGAAGTCCAATTCCAATATTACTGTGAACCCACAAGATAACTCTTCAGATGTGGGATCTCATTTCTCCATTATGGAGGACAAGCACCAACCCTTCTTTCTCCTTCCCTTGAAAATAAGCTCATGAGAAGACAACAAGTTACAAGAAGATAATAGAAGCATGGATGGTGGAGCAGTAGAAGAAGCCTTGGCCACATAGCATAAGAACTCTGCGAGTGACAGGAGGGAGCACGGCTCAGAGCCTCCGGTTTCCATGTAATTTTCACCAAGCTCGCTGTAGCTGAATGGTGGCCCCTATAAGATATGTAAACTCAGTCCCTGTGAATGTGACTTTATTTACCAAAAGGGTCTTTATAGACACATTAAGGTTAAGGATGTGAGTGTGAGACCATCCTGGATTAGGATGGGCCTCAATTCCATTGGCAGGTGTCCTTACGAGAGAAGAAAGCAGCACGGCCACAAGGTATGGTCATGTGAAGACAGGGGCAGAGACTGGTGTTATGCTGCCACAAATCAAGGAGTTCCTGAAGCCACCAGAAGCTGGAAAAAGCAGAAGCAGGAAACCTTGATTTCAGACTTCTGGCCTCTAGAACTGTAAGAGAATACATTTTGTCATTTTAAACCACTGAGTTTGTAGCATTCATTATGGAAGCCATGGGACACTAATACACTCATTAAGAAAATATGACCTATTGGCAGACAATTTCTGTATTACTAAAACACCCCAACTGTTGTCACAGAAAAACACAAGTTTTGGAGTCAGAGAGACCTGGGTTTGAATCTCACCTCTACCACCTTTCAACAGAATGTCCTTGGGCAAGCTGTATAGCCCCACGGCCTCTTCTTGCCTAAAGAAAGGAGAGTGTAAGACCATCCTTCCCGGGGGTTCTGGAGAGCAGATGTGGTGAGGCCCAGAGTCTGGTTGATGGCAGGCTTTGATGAAACGCTGGTATACAGCAGGCATGGAAGACATGCTGGCTTTCTTCACCCTCCCTCTCAACTTCCTCTTCTCTTCCCTCCTGCACAAAATGCTCTGGTGGTTCTTCCTGGAGGTCTATAAAATCACATCCCAACTTCACAACAAACGTGGAAGACCCTTCGCATTTTGCCCACCACTCACCCATTTTCCTTGTGAATCAAATTTCCATCAATTTTCCTTTAAAAACCTGTACTTTAGGTACTTCCTTATCCCAGAACCAGCCTTCTACATACTGATCCCAAATCTTTAGCCCTGCCCCCCACCCATGCCCATTCGACCCCACCCTCCACCTCCCTTGAGCATCCTTCCTGCATCACGTCTGTTTCTGTTAGGGCACTGAGCCATCCAGATTCAGCCACAGAGCACCAGGATTAGGATGATAAAATGATCTGTTTTCAGGGTCCTTGATCCCTTCACTCCTTCTTATGCCTCCCTTTCCTATCCCCTGACTTGCTTTTCCCCAGTATTAACTAGCTCCCTACACCCTCCCTTTCCACTCCCCACAGCTCATTCACACTGTGATACAAAACAATGGCAACAGCCTAAAATATTGCCTTCCACAGAGGACTCAAAATCCTAAACCTAAATAATGAATTGAATGCATCATCAAACATGGAAACACAGGGCCTTTCCAATAGCACCCAGCCACCCTGCCGTCCAGGTGTGTCTGCTGTTAGGCAGGTGAGGCACCCCTCCCCTGCCAACCAACCAGTCCCACTGTTGCTGCCTGGCTTATCTGCCTGACTCTGAGATTTGAACACCAACTGGGTCTTGTCTCCCTGACTCCTGGTCTCCTTCCCCACCCAGCCTTCTTCCTCCTGTTTCTTCCTGCTACTTCATGTTCTAATTGCTCTCAGGAGTGGGGGACCAGGGGTCATCCATCTCGCTCACTGGGTATTCAATTAGAGCCAACTCAGCGCCCATCTTCTTCCCTCCGCCCGCCCTCCGTCCTCCCCTCCCCCAGATGTCGCCCTTCAGGAAGCAATATATAACACCCTCCTTCTACGGCAGCCTGCTGGCCACCCGCCATTTCCAACCTGAGTCCCCATTAACTACGCCAAGGCAAATGAATAAATAAATCTCTAAGGACGGAAAGAAAGAGGAAGAAGTGCCGGTTCAGAGCTAATGAAGGTCACCTCCCAGCCAGGCCTCCCGTTCCCCCTTCTACGAATTGGACCCCAGGAATGGGAAGGCAGCTTCCTCCTCAGACAAGAATCCTGCACGTGTCCGTTTGCCTGTGCATGTGTGTCCTGGGTCAGTTCCAGGAACACACCATATTATCATAGCTTTGCTGTTAACTGCTTAGCTTAATTTGTTCTGCACACGTAATGACAGCTTAGAAGCAGAAAGGTACCGTGGTTCCTGTTGAGACAGACAATGGCTACCCAGATGACCAGTAAAATAATGTGCGGTATTGGTGGGCACTGAATCAGCGGTCACTGTGGGCTTGATAGATGGGGCAGTATTACCATCATGTCAGGAACAGGAAAACTGTCTCACCCAAGATCTGAGATGATGGTGGAGCTCGATCTACTCATTCCTATTTGAATTTTCATTTATTGACAATATTTCCCAGAAAAGGGGACATACACAGCTGCGAATGTTTGGCTTTGTGCCAGGAGGTGCATGAAGCCACAGTATACATGAGATACTTCTTCTTGGATGGTCAATTTTACTTGATTATAAGTAATTTGAGATAATTTCATATTAACAATGGTAATATTATGTTAGATTGATATATGATGTAATATACTCATATACATACATATATTATGAAATAGAAAAAATGCTCATGTTAGCTTTCATGATTAAGCAGATGACATCAAGGTAATTTCTAGCTTGTTTTCTTTAACACTGGTTCCCACGGGGACACTATCACTCTCCCCTGATTTAGCAACTGCTCTTTTTATTTTTTTTTTTTGAGACGGAGTTTCGCTCTGTCGCCCAGGCTGGAGTGCAGTGGCGCAATCTCGGCTCACTGCAAGCTCCGCCTCCCGGGATCACGCCATTCTCCTGCCTCAGCCTCTCCGAGTAGCTGGGACTACAGGCGCCCGCCACCACGCCCGGCTAATTTTTTTGTATTTTTAGTAGAGACGGTGTTTCACCGTGGTCTCGATCTCCTGACCTCGTGATCCGCCCGCCTTGGGCTCCCAAAGTGCTGGGATTACAAGCGTGAGCCACCGTGCCCAGCCAGCAACTGCTCTTGATAGGTGCAGTTTGAGGTGCTCTGTCCACAGCATCCCTGGGTTGATCTGATGAACTGACTCTAACCCAAGGATCCACCACCTCATGTAGGATTTGCCATTGAGCCCTTGCAACATGTGAGTAGAATGTTCACCCAGAGCAGGCCCAGCGTAAATCTGTTGTCTTTTAGCCACTGTACTTGTTGAAACCTTCACTAAGCCCCTTGCTTATCACCTTGATTCATTACTTTTTTTTATTAATTTGTTTTTAATTTTGGGGGGACAGAGTCTTGCTCTGTCACCCAGGCTGGAGTGCAATGGCACGATCTTGGCTCACTGCAACCTCGGCCTCCCAGGTTCAAGGCATTCTCCTGCCTCAGCCTCCCAAGTAGCTGGAATTACAGGCATGCACCACCAAACCCAGCTAAATTTTGTATTTTTAGTAGAGATGAGGTTTCACCATGTTGGCCAGGCTGGTCTCGAACTCCTAACCTCAAGTGATCTGCCTGCCTCAGCCTCCCAAAGTGCTGGGATTATTACAGGCATGAGCCACCACACCCAGCCCAATCCATCACTTTAAACTGATCTTTTTCCCTAATTCAAGCCACCATCATTTCTTCTTGAACTATTGCCAACAGATCCCTAACTTTTATTTCCTTTTCACCCTCGCGTTTCCCCTATCTCCTTTCCATACGTCAACAAGAGAGATCCTACTAAAATATAAATGGATGGTTTCACTCCTGAAAATGTCCCATTGCTGTGAGATAAAAATGAAACTCCTTCATAAAGCCTCCAAGGCCCTAGGCGGCCTACCTCTGCCTTTCAAACATCCTCAGCTCCTCCTGGCTTCCTCCACCCACTAAGCTCCAGCTGGTCTCTCTCTTTATGATGCCTTGAACATGCCAAGCCCCTCCTGCCCCAAGGCCTTTGCAGAGGCTGTGCCCTCTGCCTGGAGACCCTCTCCCATACTCTTTTCATGCCTCTTTTTCATATTTTATAGCACAGCTAAGATGCTACTTCTTTTTTAAAAATATATTTTTAACATCATTTTAATAGCACTACTTTCAACTCACTGAGAAGAAATACGATCTGTACTAGTTATGACATCTAAATTATACACAAATTTTAATAAAGGCACATTTTAAAATATTTAGTATACAAAAATAACTCAGAAACAGTGGTTGTGAAACTTTGTTCCCTGGAGCCCTACTTCTTCTGAAAAGTCTTCCCAGATCACTCAATTTAAAAGAAATGCCTTTTTCAATTGTTTTCTTAGATGGATTTTTCCTTATAGCAATTACCATAACGTGTAGTTGTGGGATTATTATTATTATTAGCAGTAGTAGTTGTTGTTGTTAGATATTTAATGTCCAGCTTCCTCTCTAGTTTATAATCTCCTTGAGGACAAGGACCATGTCTATTCTCCTCAGCACTGAATACGCAATGATTAGCCTCGGATCTGCCACCTCGAAGGTGCCAAATATTGTTTTGCTTTATGAATAAATGAGTAAATGAATGAACTGTCTATAAATGCCATTTTGGATTGCATGGGTTTAGTCAGTGGGACAGCAATTCTGATTCCTTTTTTATATTAAGTCTATTTAACCATGGAAGAACAGCAGTTAATGGATATTTTCTTTTTTTTTTTTTTTTGAGACGGAGTCTCGCTCTGTCACCCAGGCTGGAGTGCAGTGGCGCAATCTTGGCTCACTGCAAGCTCTGCCTCCCGGGTTCATGCCATTCTCCTGTCTCAGCCTCCCGAGTAGCTGGGACTACAGGCACCTGCCACTACGCCCGGCTAATTTTTTTGTATTTTTAGTAGAGACGGGGTTTCACCGTGTTAGCCAGGATGGTCTCGATCTCCTGACCTCGTGATCCGCCCGCCTCGGCCTTCCAAAGTGCTGGGATTACAGGCGTGAGCCACCACGTCTGGCCCAATGGATATTTTCTCTGAGTTTTTTAGGTTACCCAAGCCATCCTGTTAAACAGGAATTATTAGTTTTGAATTCAGATTTTAAATAATAAGTAAATATAGCATGAAAATTAAGACTGTGGGCTTTGGAGTTAGCTAGATTGGAATACCAGTCCTGATTCTGTCACTTACTAGCTGTGTGAGCCAAGCCTCAGTTTTCCTATGTGTAAACCAGGACTAATAATAGTATGCCAGTTACAGGGTTATTTTGAGCATTAAATGAAATCAGTATTCATAAACTACTTAGCACAGCATTTGGCCTTCAGTATGTGGTCAATGAAGATACACTATTCTTATTTTTCTTATTAGGCTCAGAGCAGTACCTGTTTTTCAACCATTGTGCTAGAGACTGCTAACTGTTCCCTAGGATTTACGTTCTTTCTGTCTTTTAGTTGTATAATCAACACCACTATCCCACCACCCCCTCTCAGCACACACACAAAAATTAGCTGGACACATTCCCACATAGTTACAGACTGTATTTCTCAGGATTTGCAGATAGACATAGCCCACGACTCGAAGTTCTTGCCAATGGAATGCAAGAACAAGAGAGGTGCCATTTCTATGTCAGTTGGTTAAAGGCAACTGCTTGTCTTCACTTCTTATTTAAAAGAGAGACTTATTCAAGACCAAGTTTCTATCATGCAGAGGAGGACAACACCTGAGGGAATGAGGGAGACACAACGTGAAAGAAATCTGGGCCCTTCTACGACCTCAAGGAGCAAAGCTTCCCTGCTCTTCTGAGCCGCTCGCCTCTGGACTGCTATAAAGTAGAGAAAACATTTTATCTTATACAAAAGATTATATTTCAGGTTGTCTTGTTATTGCAAATGCTGCAATTTTTATGGCCTCTTCTTGAGAGTCTTAGGAAAAAAACTGATTGCATCAGTATTAGAATCACAATTCTCTAACTCGAATTCTCTCACACACTATGGTGTTAAGGAATGTGTGAAAAGTGAAAAGCAGTGGCTGTTCTGTGTGATGTCAGCTTTGGAAAATGAAAATATGCATCCACTTTACGATCTCATCCTAAGCCCATCAATCAGACCCCAGTCCCCACTCCATCGCAGTAACTACGAGACTTTGGCCAAGTCATTCTAACTTCTGAGTCTCAGTTTCCACATCTTTAAGAATAGGTAATGTATTACCCCACCAACCTTACAGACCTATGAGTATCATATAAAGTAAGCAGTAAACTGGAATGTGCCATGCACTGAGGAATGCTGCTGATGATTTTCACCTCATTCCTTGGCTCCAGTCCTCAGCCACTCTGAGGGAGTCTACTCACCATGTGTCCCAGCTGGGCTGGGGTGGCCCTTCTGGTTAGAGGAATAGGCAGGTGTTTGTCTCTCAGTAAAGGAGATCATCTGTGCTTTGCACACTTGCCTTTCTTCTAGCTATTTAAGCTTTTTCTGATGAAGATGCCACCCTGGAGCATACCTTACTGTGAGCTTGTGAAGTGGCTCCTAGAACATATTTTCCAGCTAAGGTAGAAAATGTTTCCTGGGGAGGACACCAGAACAGGAGAAATAAAGTCATAGAAAAAAACAGTTCCTGGACCGGGAACCCAGGCCCAGCCCTGACACTGAGTCTCTCTGCTCCCACGGACCAGGCACTTGTTCTCTCCAAACCTGTAATCTAGAAAGTTTCTTTTCTAGTTCTAAAAACCTGTGATTCTAGGTACTGTGAAAAAAAAAAAAAAGGAAGTAAGGGTAAAGAAAATGGAGTGGAACTCTAATAGATGGGAATTCATTCATTCACTTACTCATTTATTCATTCATTCTTCCTTTGTATCTTTTAGCAAGATGTCACGGAGCCCCTATCAAATGAGAGGCACGGACTGCTCACTCTCCCAGGCACGGGAGTGAGGAAAAAGGATCACTATTTGCTAACACCAAGTAAAGCCCACCGTTGTCCACTGTGCAGGTAATTCAGGCCACTGCAGGTAGCCAGATGACAGACTGAGAGCTGGATTCACAGGTTCCATTCACTCATCTCTATCTTTCAATGTGACCCTGAAGCAACAGTGGCTAAAATAAGAGTAATAGGAAAAATCACCTGTTTAAAAATAAATGATGAATACAAACCTCACACCATATTGGGTTCCAAAGACCACAGAACTGCCATGCCAGAGCCAAAAAGATAAGGCAGCAACATATACAGGATAGAGCTTGAACTAGAAATCTGGGTTGTTGCCTGTGATGTGTCACCAACTACAACATTGGTCTAGCTCTGATCAAGGTACCTTCCATCTCTGAGTCTTAGTCTCCTGTTCTTTAAAGTCTGGTCTGAGCTGAAACTGGATTTTCTCCAAGGTCATTAGACCTTCCAGGTCTAATGTTACACGATCGGTCCCTGATATTATTCCATAAGGTAGTATTCCCTTCTAAAAACAGCAAAACACAAATTCCCCAAAGCCAAAGGCAACACCTTTGTTTCCTTTGCATGGCTGATTAAATTAACGCAAACCAATCAGGCTTTCACCGGAGAGCCTGGGAAATTGCCGGATATTTGGGGAAGATTACTGAGGTTAGTGCACAGTTCTCTTTGGCTAGGATGTGCAGTCCTTCAGAGTTTCCTTTTGAGTTCCGATTAAGCATAAAACAGAGAAGCTCAAGCTATGTAGACAACAGGGCTGAGTCTTTCCCTAACCAAAAATGCTTCTCAAGAAGGGCTCTTTTATCACTTGCTGTAAGGGAGGTATATTTATTCTTTGTATCATTTTTTATATCTCCATTCCATTCTTTGTGGTTGCATAAAGCACACACATCTATTTACAACCCTTCAAGGTGAGTGCAATTATCCCCATTTCATAGATGAGGAAAACAGGACTAACAGACATAAGCTAATTGGCCCAAACTAGAAAATTGAAATCCAGGTCTTACTGATTCAAAAGCCTGAGCTTTTCCACAAAATCAGTGGTTCCCGAGTAATCCATTCTAAAACTAATGCTTGAGACACATGTGAATTTGGAGGAAACTTAAGAATCCCTGTATTAGCCACACAAAACAATAGCAGGGCTTCCTGGGCCCATGGAAGAAGGTGACAAAAAATAAGGGTGGAATATAATGTCCATGCTACGTCACATATGACATGCTCCGACTTAGGACACTTAAAATTGGGAGCCTAATTTTTGGTCTTGCTTCTCTAGCCCATTATTTCTAAAAATAACACATTTTTACTTTTCTATATTTCACAGGATATGGCAGAGTCTCCTTGAGAAAAACAAAGCAAAGATGCTTTGCAAGTAAATATATGCTGAATGAATGAATTACCACAAGTTATTCATTCTCTGTTCATTAATTAATGTTGCTTCATTCATCAGCTGCGTTGTCCAATTTACTTTAGCAGACAGGCTGTCATCAACTTCAGAGAGCTTATGAAGGGTTGAGATAATTAGTCTCAATACCCTTAAAGAGAAGTGGAGGTACAGTCTTACTCTCTTGAAGAATTGCACACTAAGAAACCACAAACCAGAATCTAAATGAGTTATTGACTGAATATGAAATGATCATATTGATGCATACTTAAATATTGCAACTGCATAGATCTAGAAGAGAATGTGTTTTCCAAAGCAGATGGGATGTTCCTTTTGCCATGCTAAAGATGTAGGTCTAATCAGTCTTCTCTCTGAACTCTTAGCAAGATGGAAATTCTGCAGCAGGCTGCCTACTGCCCAGTGTGCCCAGCAGAGCCAGCTTAAAATACAGGAAACACCTGTGGTAGATTCTAAGAGGGCCCCTTCCCCTTAAAATAATCTCTTCCCCATTAGCCTCTGGCAATACTTGGCATGCTGCCATTCATTTCTTGTGCCGATAATTTTTTTTTTTCCTGGAATAGGAACAATTGACATGACAAGAACTGAGATGGGGCAGTTCTGATACAACTGACAAAGAATTAGCAGCACAGAGCATGAGACCCTGCATAAAGACAAATGTGAGTGAAGACACCCTGTCAGACAAGTGAAAGTTTGGCAGCCCATTGAGCCTGGTGTGCTATCAAGGAAAGAGTAAAGAATGGAGAATTACTTGTGTGCACACATGCATGTATGTGCACAGGGAGGGAGGCTATTTGAGAGAAGTTCCCCAGCCAGGCTGCCCAACAGAGCTTTAGGAGGGCCAGTCATTGTTACCATCTTCCCTGTGGTCTACTCTACCTCTATATTTCTTCCCCCAACCCTTTGTAGAATTTATTCAAAGCGTATTAAATAGATCTCGGAATTACTGAGCAAGCTAGCAAACCAGGCTCCCAAAGCAGGCAGCCTCAAATGATGGCTGGGCTGCCAGTGCTTAAACAGAACTGAAGTCAAGAGGCCTTGATTCCATATTCCATTCCGGCTCTGCCAGTAGTGGAGAATGGCCTTAATTCCTCTCTAGTTCTATCATTCAGTGTTTGACCCTCCCTGGGAGCATCACAATTCACTGTTTTCCCCTGTGTCTTAAAGTTGTAGACTGAGCCAGGTTGGCAGGCTCTTTGGCCACAGTCAACCAAGGATGTGTACAGAGAGCTAGTCAAGGGGTGTGTGTGTGTGTGTGCGTGTGCACGTATGAACAGGGTGGGTGTAGGGAAGAGAAGCTTAATATCCATCTTTCATTCATATGGTACACAAACATTTATAGAACCCTATTGGGCATCAGATACTAAGCTAGACAATGATACCTTAAAACAAAAGCTCTGTGAATATATTTCAAAAATACTCAGAAGCATAAATTAGAGGAACTCACAAGATTACGCACATGAAAATGGGATAAAGATGTAGGTGAAGGAACATTACAGCAGGTAGTGTGAAACGGGAAAGTTAACCCCAGAAAACAATCTGAAAATGTTGTGACTTGAGAAGAAAGAGAGGGAAAAGTTCACCCTGGGCATAATTTGACTCCAAGATAAATTTTCCCTCTAGTAGAAGTTGGCTAAGGAAAAAGCAGCAGAGTCCTCACCCTTCCCCTAAAAATGGGCTGGGATCTTTACTCAAAGCACTACTATGCATTCGAACATTCTATTACTATATTTATATGGGAAAGAGAGAAAACAATTCACAGCCACCACCCGCCCCCCACCTCAGTTCTTTTTCTTGCTGCGCTCCATTTGTCTTTGTTGCTGGCGTGTTATTTCACTAGAGAAGAATGTCCTATTTTAAGGGGTAGAAGACGGTATGTGGGGTGGAGGTTATACTAATAAATTTGACATGAAAAAAAGGAGACCACCTCTAACTTCTTCATGAAAAAGGAAAACCAAGCCCAAACTCCTGAAACTCACTGTCACCTCAACGTGATAGGGAGAACTTCAGGAGAGAAGGGAGCTCTTCAGAGGGTAGCTCAGGATATGCCAGGCTGGTGGGGATGCACAGCAATGCCTTGAACCCCCTAGGATTTTATTAGTGCCCTACACTCTCAGGAATTTCCTAGATCTCCTCTATGGCTAGATGCCTCCTTTTACTCAGAATGTGGTACCTACATCCAACTCCCCTTGGATGATGCCAGTCCCAGATACCCTGTGTCATCGAATACACATTTATTGATTATCTTCTCTTCCAAGAAACTCCAAGTGCTAAGAACTTAAAGATGAATAGCCGGGCGCGGTGGCTCACACCTGTAATCCCAGCACTTTGGGAGGCCGAGGCGGGCGGATCATGAGGTCAGGAGATCGAGACCATCCTGGCTAACACAGTGAAACCCCGTCTCTACTAAAAATATAAAAAACTAGCCGGGCAAGGTGGCGGGCGCCTGTAGTCGCAGCTACTCGGGAGGCTAAGGCAGGAGAATGGTGTGAACCCCCGGGGGCAGAGCCTGCAGTGAGCCGAGATCGCGCCACTGCACTCCAGCCTGGGCGACAGCGAGACTCTGTCTCAAAAAAAAAAAAAAAAAAAGATGAATAAAATTTTCCCTCTTGCTAGAGTATTCATCTGCTAGGACAGCCATAACAACACACCGTAGACTGTGTGACTTAGACAATAGAAATTTATTTCTCACAATTCTGCAGGGGAGAAGCTGAAGTGCAAGGTGTCAGCGGGTTTCATCTCTTCTGAGGCCTCTCTCCTTGGCTTGCAGATGGCCTCCTTCTCGCTGTATCCTCACGTGGCCTTTTTTCTCCATGTACATGCATCCGTCGTATCTCTCTGTGAGTTCAAATTTCCTCTTCTTATAAGGACACTAGTTAGACTGGATTAGGGACCATTCTAAGGGCTCATTTTAACTTAGTCACCTCTTTAAGGCACTTTCTCCAAATGCAGTCACTTTCTGAACTACTACGGGTTAGGACTTCAACATATAAATTTGGGGGAGACACATTTCAGCCCAGAACAGCAAGTCACCTCCCTTTACTGATGATAAAACAGGCATCTTAATCCAACTCACATGAAAAAAAGCCTCAATTTGTGTAAAGGTCCAACAAGCTGAATCACAGTTGAAGCACTTTTGGTCACACTAGGTACTTCCTACAAGTGTGATGACTTGACCTTCTCTCAGGTGTATGGGGAAACCTCTACAATTTCAGGTTCTGTAGAGGTTTAACATGCAAAGAGAATCCTAGGCAGAGGGAACAGATGAAGCAAAAGCACAGGCATGGGAAGATCCCAGTGAAAAAGTTGTGTGTGTAAGGTGTTGTCTTATGGGGGAGGGTTAGGAGAGGAGAGAAAAAGTGGATTGGACCCAGAGACTAAAAGGCTGGACATATGTGCTAAGGATCTGGATTTCATCCTACAGGTCTCCAGTGGCAAGTGGTCCTTTTTAAAGGCATATGATTGTAGGTAGCTGTGTGAAGAATGGACCAGAGAAGGCAGAGACTCAGGGATTCCACTTACGAAATGACTGCAGAGGTTTGGGGCATTGTGGAACAGTGAGGAAGCCGCAGGTTCGGGGGTAGAGGTTGCCCTCACCTCAAAGGCATGGGGCATCCCAAAAAGACTCCCAATGCCCTTTTAATCTCTCAGAACAGATAAATGCCAGTCAAGTCAGACTCAAGGGAAGGTCGTTGGCCAGACCTTTTTTGTAAATGCCGGCACAATGCCATTGGTTTCCCTTGTACTTGAACTGAAACCACACTGACAGAAGAAAGGAATGACATCAGAAACTCCCAGAAGATATGTGGGGAATCTTGGTGGCCATGTTAGCTGTTGGATAATTTAATTAATTCTTAGAAAAGTCAGCTATAGCTTCTCTTTCTCATTACAGTATTCTTGGAAGAAAAACATGTGCCTTCTGCTAACTGTCTGGTGTGTCCAATTCTGAATGTCAAGACCAAGTCCTGAAAATGGATACTGGGGACTACTTAAGAGGTGAGTCAAGGTGGGTCTCATCTACTGGATCAGAGGGGGCTTCTCCACCACTGGGAGCAAAAACCTGTCTTCTACAGATGGCAGAGCAGAGAATGTTCCTATTTCAAGAAGGCCCACTTAACTTGATTTTTTTTCTTAAAGCTTTTCATTCCCTCACTCAGCGTTTGTCAAGCACCTTGTATGTGTCAAGCTGATGATAGGCATTGATGCCACAAAGATGGTTATAACCTGGTCCAGCAAAATCTCTTGCTGTCTGGTAGGGACCAGGCAAATACAAATGGATGAGTTAAAGTACTGCATAATAGATACCTCATTGGAACTATGAACCGATGACTCCAGAGAAAGAGCCACACCTGACTGCCTGTCATCTTCTGACAGAGGATGTCATGTTGTATGCGGTGTGATCATCTACCAAGATCCTAGGACCAATTATATGGCTCATTGACCTGCACGGGTACCTGGAACTTCAGCTCAAACATTTACGATAACCAAGCATCCAAAAGCTATGAAAACACAGAACTGGCAGCCAATCCATTAAATCACTCAAACATCTATTAACTACCTATTGTATAAAATTTGCGGCTGGGCGCGGTGGCTCACGCCTGTAATCCCAGCACTTTGGGAGGCCGAGACGGCGGATCACAAGGTCAGGAGATCGAGACCATCCTGGCTAACACGGTGAAACCCCGTCTCTACTAAAAATACAAAAAAAAAAAAAATTAGCCGGGCGAGGTGGCGGGAGCCTGTAGTCCCAGCTACGCGGGAGGCTGAGGCAGGAGAATGGCTTGAACCCTGGGGGGCAGAGCCTGCAGTGAGCCGAGATCGCGCCACTGCACTCCAGCCTGGGTGAAAGAGCGAGACTCCTTCTCAAAAAAAAAAAAAAAAAAAATTGCTGGATTTGAGCACTGTAAGGGTACAGAAGGGCAAATGAAGATCAACAACAGGAGAGGAAAGAGAAGAGTAAAAGAGCTTCATCCTGCGAGTGTAAAAAGACCCTTGAGCATGTCTCTTGGGTAATAAAGCAGCTTGCTTCCACAGCTTTTTTTCAGCTGCTGCTAAAATGCTTTTAAAGGAACTACTCAATAAATTGGGCTAATTTCAGTGGTGTTTATTTATCATTCTAATGGGTTGGTGCTCTGGGTATAATTATGTACAAGATAAACTGTCCAGTACAGAGAAAAGGAAGCTCCTTGCACTCATAGCCAAGGCAGGAAACTCTGCCCTGAGACTCACGGGGACCCTTTCATTCACTGATTGTGAGAGGCTGCAGGCTTTAAGGACCTCTGCCAATTCCATCTCTCCCTACCTCCAACACATCTGACCAGTGCAGTTCCCCGGGATTCACTTTCTCCAAATGGAATCTAGATTTCTTCCAGTGCAGTCTCAGGTTGCATTTGCTTCTGCACAGAAGCCTCTCCGTCTTTGCCGCTGTCTGCATTCCACTGAACCTCTGCTCACTCCTGCAGAACTGCTCACTGTTAAGCCACATCGCTGCATCCTTAATCTGGCCGCATGGTCTTTTTTCTTTCATTTTTAATTTGATATTGCTAACTTTTACCCAGCTTCACAAATCTCCAACTTCTTCTGAATGTTATGTCTATCATTCATTATATGAACAAATATTTCCAAGAATGTAATCTACAAGTTTGGAAAGCATGAACTCTTGTCTTCTTCCAAGTCATTGATGAAAAGTGTGGAACGTGGATGCAGCTCTCTGTAAATTTCCCTTGTGACCTGACTACAGGTTGACTTCAACCTACTGAGACAGTCAAATTCCCTATTCGCCAGTCCAGCTTCTGTGACATGTTTTCAGTGAATGCTTCCCAGACCCTAGAGACCATCACTTTCCAATTTAAAAATTCAGAATCACCAATTCAATGATCTATTCTAAAATATAGACTTAAATTAGTAGTATTTGTAACTTTTTCTCATTATGAATGGCCTCAGCATATTTAAATATTTTATAGATACTAGATATTCTAATATTCAAATGTTTTATAGTATTCTAGAATATTAAATAATATTTAATATTGAATTCTAGAATATTCCATTTAATCTATAGTATCCCAAAGTCATCTTTCTTTCCTGTTTTGAAAACTAAAACATTTGGCCATATCCAGTATTTAATCCATTTTTCATGATATTTCAAAGGTTATAAACAATTGTCTAAGATCATAAATGATAATTCACTTAGTGGTTTAGTAGAGCCAGAGGTTTGAATTTAGAAAGTGCCTCATGTCCTCTTGACTCTGCCTATTCTCCCACGGAGACCACAAGTAGAAAAATTTGGAATCTATTTATTACCCCATAGACACACCTGTGAAAACCCCCCTCACTATCTGTTTGTCTAGAGATCAGAAAGTTCTAGTTATTCACTCAAGATCACAGGACAAAGAACAGGAAAGATGTCTCCTGAGATCAGCTGGCAATATCATGTAGTCACAGCATGTCTCCAACACATTCTTCATCTCAGAACCTGAAACCGACTGGCAAATTAAAAAGGACTGTAAGATTTTAGAATTCAGAGATTATCTAGATAGTGCCCTAATCTTGCTGATAAAAAAATGAATCTCACACAAGGAAAGTGGCTTAACAAGTATTACATGTTGTATCCATGATGGAGACAATTTTAAAACCTCTGTCTTCTGACCCCTAGTCCTGAGCTCTTTCCATTTTACTGGATTACTTTTCTAAACCCTGAATGACATATCAAATGAAACAGTTATCAATGGTGCAACGGATTTGGGCTAAACAGTAACACGATTTTGAACAATTTTATTCAAGAGCACTATTTAAGTAAGGAACCAGAAATAGAAGAAAACACAATTCTCATAGATATTGCTTAGAACAGTCCCTATACCCTCCTCCCTGACATTCCCTTCACCCATCCTAGTTCTTCAACATAGTAATAACTGCAATTCGTGAAGCACTCATTTTATGGCAGGTGCTGTTTCAAAGTACTTTAACATACTAACTCATTCAATACTCACAAAAACTTATAAAACAGATACTAATATTATCATCATCATTTATTTTATAGATGTGGAAACTGAGGCACAGAAAAGTTCAGTAATTCCTCTAAATTTGCATAGCTGCTAAAGGGATTTGAACCCAAAGTATCACTCCAGAATTTGTGTTCTTCGCTGTTAGGCAAAACTCTCTCTCCTGCTCACATACGGCTCTTGGGGCACATCATCCAGACAGGCATCTCTAATCAGGATAACCACCTCTTTTCAACAGCCCATACCTTCCTTTCCTGCCCTAGTCAATCTGATAAACTGATATGTGTTAATGAGCACAAATGAGCTGACCGTATGAGTTGATATCTTTTTAACAGGGGACTTCTGGAGACAATGCCTTTGCATGAACTTAATTCAACAAACATTTTTCAACTACAGGCTCCATAAAGGATGTATTAAAGAAGTCCTCAAGAAAGCCAACTTTGCCCTTCCCATCACAGGATGATGTCATCTGCCTGCTGTGTGGTGAATAATTACACTGCGTCTGAGACACACAATGTACCTTGAGATCACCTCTTCCCTCCTAATCCTTCTGCTGAAGCAATTAAATATTAAGACATTGCAGAGCTCATAGCTTTGTGGTGCCCACATTGTAGGCACACTACCAAGGGCCTCACAGCTTTTATCCTATTTAATCATCACAGCAATTTATTTTACAGATGAGGAAACATCGGCTCAGAGAAGCAATTACATGCTATTAAAGATCTTGCCCAAGTTCTCCAGCTGGAAACTGGCTTAAAAATGTTGAGATGCAAAACAAGTTTGTTTGGTTCTACAGCTGTTGTTTTCCCTCTTTTTTCCTCTTTTTTTTTTAGATCATCTTATGTTCTCTCACATCTATTAGCCCATTTCAGGATAGAGGTCATCCAAGAGGGAGTGTGGGAGGTATTTTGTGGGAGCAGGATGGGGGTATATGCTAAAGTCACCAAGCTTTATTGGAAGTCAACTGGAATGAAGGCTAGACTTAGAAAGGGGAGACATGTAACATCATTTGAAACTTCCCCTGCTTGTGAAGTGAGTGTTTGGACAAGATGCTTTCTAAACTGTGATATGGCCCTAAGGGCAACAACACGTGAGGAGTAGGAGATAACTAGTCAGGACAGGCTTTCTTTGTCCCCAGCCTAACTGGACACCAAAAAGATGCAGAAAAAAACATGGGCTATGTAGAACATAAGTTGTTAGAAGTTCAATATTTCCCAAATGTATGTTTTTTGCAAACCGTATAGTGATTTTCCCAAATATGCATATCTCTGGGAAAATAGGCATCTTTCTGGGCTATGCAGAACATAACTTGCTAGAAGTCGGATATTTCCCTAACTTATGTCTTTTGCAAACCACATAGTGGTTTTCCCAGATACGCATATCTTTCGTTTTACTTAATTAAAGGAACATTTTCTTTTTATTAACAAATTATTGAAGTATAATAGTCATGCAGAGAAGTGCCCCAATAATAAATGTATTCCTTGGTAAATCTTCAAAAAGTAAACATTCCTATGTAACTATCACCCAGATCAAGAAATGAATACCAGTAGCCGAGAAGTCCTTATTCTACCTCCCTCTAAACACCTCTTTTCTCCTCTTCAAAGGTAATCACTGTCATAACTTCAGAAACCACAGACTAGTTTGGCTTCTTATAGAAATTTATTAAAAATGAAATTGTATATATGTATATCTTTGCATGCATATATATATATACACACATATGTATACATATTTCTGTTTTTAATATGTATATGTGTGTGTGTATATGTACATGTATATATGTATGCGTGTTTGTATATACACACACATATATATGTATTATATATAATAGAGGGTCTCACTATGTGGTGCAGGCTGGAGTGCAGTGGCTACCGTAATCAAAGTGCACTGTAACCTGAAAGCCCTGGCCTCAAAGGATCACCCTACCTCAGCTTCCTCAGTAGCTAGCACTACAGGCATGTGCCACCACACCTGGCTTTTTGAAGTTCGATACTATGTAATCTTTGGTGCCTGGCTTTTTTGTTTCAACATATTGGTAGTCAGATTTATCTAAGTTTGTTGCATGCAGCAGTAATTCATTAACTCATTAGCTGTAGAGTATTCCATTGTATGAATACACTACAATGTATTCATTCTACAGTTGAGAGCATTTAGATTGTTTCCAAAATATTGCTACTACAAACATTTTTTGCATATTTTTGTGTGGAAGTAAAACATATTTCTGTTGAGTATATATTTCAGGAGGGATTTCTGTGTCAAAGATAAGTGTATGTTCAGCTTTAATAAATACTGATAAAATAGTTTTCTAATAATGCTGTGCCAATTTATATTCACACCAGTAGTGCATGACAGTTCCAGTTGCTCTACATCTTTATCAACACTTGCTATTGTCAGTCTTTTTATTTTTAGCCATTCTGATTTGGGTGCAAGAGTATTGCATTGTAGTTTTAATTTGCATTCCCGTTTTGGCTATTGAGGTAGAGCACCTTTATATTTAGATAATTCTATTTAGTGAAGTGCTGGTTCAAGTCTATTTCCCACCCCCCTTTTTTTTGCTGGATCATCTTACTTTTTTCTAATGTATTTGTAGTAGTTATTTATATGCTCTGGAAACAAGCCCATAGCTTATAACATGTATTGCAAATAGCTTCTCTCACTTTGGGAATTACTCTTTCATTTTCTTAATGGTAGGTACCTTTATATAAACATTTTTAAGTTAATACAGTCCAGTTTGTCAATCTTTTTATGACTAGTGCTTTCCTTTTATCTTAAGAAGTGTTTTCCTATCTCAGGGTCATAAGTAAATTTTCCCAATATGTTATATATGCTTTATTATTTTACCTCTTACATTTAGGTTTACCATTCACCCATAGTTAGCTTCTGTATATAGGGTGAGGTAGGATCAAGATTCATAGTATTTCATGTGGGATATATACTTTACTCAACCCGATTTGTTTAAAAATGTGCCCTTTCCCCTTTCTCTGCAGAGTCATAAGTGCCCACATACTATGTGTTTGCTCTGGATTCCTTACACTGGTCCATTAGTCTATTAGCCTATTCTTGGGCAAATGCCACAGTCTCAGTCAGTGTAGCTTCATATTGATTCAGAATATCAGGTAGTGAAAGTCACATAACTTTGCTATTTTACAAGATCGGCTTGGCTTAACTTGGTGGTTTTCAGAATAAATTTAATAATATATATTTTAGAATCAGCTCATCAATTTCATACCTCAATGCACACACACATACAAAAATCTTCCTGTGATTTTTCTTTGGCATTATACTGAATGAATAAATCAGTTTGGGAAGAACTGACATATTTAAGATATTGAGTCTTCCAATTTATGGACATGTTGTATCTCTTATTTATCTTCTTTGATTTCTTTAACTAATACTTTGTACTCTTCCAGGTAGAGGTGCTGTACTTCCTTTATTAAAATTACCCTTAGATACAAAATGTTTTTATTCTGTTGAAATGGCATATTTTTAGATTTAAAATTTTCTAATCATTTGCTGCTAATAAATAAAGCTGATTTTTGTGTGATTACTTTGTATGCAGTGATCTTACTAAATTCAATCTCTAAATACATTATCAGGAGATTCTTTTGATAGCTTTATATCCATGAATAATAGCAAGTGTATTTCTTCCTTTTCAACCAATTTATCATGTAAGTTGGTGCAAAAGTAATTGCAGTTTTTGCCATTATTTTTAATTACTTTGCACCAACTGATATTTCATTTATTTTGCCTTTTCATCCTGACTAGGATCTCTAGGTTAGCAGATGTCCTTGTCTTGTTACTGTTCTCAAGACAAAAGCTCCCAATACTTCATCCTTAAGTAAGATGTTTGCTGTAGGTTTGTAGGTGTTGTGTGTGGGTGTGTGTGTGTGTGTGTGTGTAGATACACTTTATCAGACTTGGGAGATTTTTTCTATTTTTAATTTGCTGAGTTTGCTAGTTTTATCATAAATGAGAATTGAATTTCACCAAATAATTTTTCTGCATCTATTAAGATGATCGTATGCTTGCTTTCTTTTGTGCTCTTCATGTACTGAATTAAACTGATTTTTTCAACGTTCAATCAATCTTGCATTCCTGGAATAAACACAAATTGAACATTATTTTATTCTTTCTTGTATCTCAGATTTTGCCTGCTAATAATGAAAAATTTCACAACTACATTTATAAGAGAGACTGGTATGTAATTTTCTCTTCTTGTAGTATCTTTTACAGATTTTAGCCTCATAAATAATTTGGAATGTATTCCCTCATTTTATTCCCTAATAGACTGTGTGTAAGGCTGATGTTATTTCTTCATTAAATACTTATAAGAATTCATTGGGGAAGTTATCTAGGCTAGGGAATTTATTTCAAGAGGATTTTAATTACAGACTCAATTTCTTTAAAAGTAATTTGTGTCATTTTTAAGAATTAGTGGTTGTTTTCTAGGAATTTGTACACTTCATATACATTTAAAATATGATATAATTTTGCTCTCAGTATCCTTTTATGTCTCCTAATTTGAAGTCTTTAGGATCTCTGATTCCCCTTTTTTTATTCCTGATATTGTTAATTTGTGCCTTCTGTATTTTTATTGATTAGCTTTGCCAAGATCAATTATATTTAATATCAATTATATTAGTCATTTATAAAGACATTTGAAAAATGTTAACATTTGTGAATTCCTCTATGCTGTTTGTTTTCTCTTTCATTAATTCCTGCTCTTCTGTGCAGTGTTTTCTTACTTTTGTTTTCTTTGCGTTCAAGTTCTTTATTTGCTAACTTTTTTGTATGATGAGAACAGAGTCTTGCTCTATTGCCCAGACTGGAATGCTGTGACGTGATCATCGCTCGCTGCAAACTTGAACTCCTGAGTCCAAGCAATCCTCCCACCTCAGCCTCCCAAAGCGCTTGGATTACACACTGTGCCTAGCCAATTTGCTAATTTTTTGAGATGGTGTTTAGTTAAATAATTTTTAGCTTTTATTTTTTTCCAATATATACATTCAAGGACATACCGTTGTGTTTAATCATGGTTTTAGTTGTACGTCACAAGTCTTTTTATATCATATTTCATTATCATCCAGTTTGAAATGTTATTTACCTTGTAATTCTTTCACTTATGCATTATATAAAAGTGTATTGCTTAATATCCAAACACCTAGGAATTTGATTGCTTAGCTTAACTCAATTTAAGCTTAACTCAATTTAATTTTTTAATTTGAACTGTAGTCAAATTAAATATTTTGTATGATTTTAAACTGTAGAAAAGTTTTGATGCTTGCTTTATGAACCAGTGTGCGGTCAGTTCTACTAATTGTCACTTGTGCACTCGAAAATGATTGTGAGGTTCTATATTAGTCAGCTTGGGCCGCCATAACAAAGTACCATAGACTGGGTGGCTTAAACAACAGAAATTTATTTTCTTACAGTTCTGGAGACTCAAAGTCTCACATCAGGGTGCCAACATGGTCAGGTTTTGGGGAGAGTGTTCTTGTTTGCTCACGCAGCTGAGAGAGAGAGCGAGAGTGAGACAGCAAGAGAGAGAGTGAGAGGAGAGAGCGAGCAAGAGAGAGAGAGAGGAGTGCAAGGTCTCTGTTGACTAAAACCATTTCAAGGGCACCCCCTCATAAGGTCATCTAAACATAATGTCTCCATCAGTCCACTTTTTGCTGCTAGAACAAAATATCACAGACTTGGTAATTTATGTAGACAAGAAGTTAATTTGGTTTATGATTCTGGAAGCCGGGAAATCCAAGAGCAGGCACCAGTACCTGGTGAGGATCATTTCACTGGCAGAAGGGCAACACCTAGCAAACAAGCCCAAGTTATCTTTTCATCAGAAATCCATTCCTGTGATAACTATTTCACTCCCAAGATAACAGCATTAATCCATCCCTGAGGGAGGAGCTCTCATGAGCTAATCATCTTTTAATGGATCCACCTCCCAATACTGTTACAATGGCAATTAAATTTCAACATGAGTTTTGGTGGAAAAAATCAAACCGTAGCCCCTAATTAACTCCCAAAGGCCTCATCTCCAAGTACGATCACATTGGGTGTTAGGAATTCAACATATGAATTTGAGGTCACCTTAGGTTAGTCCATAGAAGTTGCAGTATTTTAAATATTTGTCATCAGTGAGTTCAACTTTATTTATCATGTTGTACAAATATTTTATAATGTTATTAATTTTTTTCTACTTGATCTATTAGTTACAGAGAAGTGTATATTAAAATCCCCCACTATCATTTGGGATTTTTCTATTCTTGAATGTGTGTCTATTATATCATATATTTAAAACATACACATGTTACTAGGTAGATGCATATTCAGATATCAAGTGTATTGAAACTTATTGTTATTAGTCTTCATTTCTAGTAATGAGATTTGTCTTGCTATTGATTTTACCTGTTATTAGTATAGTTGTACCACCTTTTTAAATTTATGTTTTAATGGTATATGTTTTACAAACCTCTTGCCTTCAACCTTTCTTTATGTAATGACCATGTAGTGGTCTTTTTAAAAATCCAGTTTGTATGCTTTAATTGAGTTATTTAATTACTTTATTTCTTTATATTTATTCAGTAATATATACATAACTAATATATTTGGGTTTAATTCTCTGCTACTGTATTATTGGTTTTGTATGTGCTTCATCTGTACCATGTTCAATTCTCACTCTTTTCTGGCCTTCTGTGGAATTAATTAATATTTTCTCATCTCCCACATTAGCATCTTAAATAAATATTCTTTTACCATTTATTTTGTGGTTATCACAGAGACTACAGCATGCTACTTTGAATTTTTTAAGTCTACTATACATTAGTATTTTTATTACTTCCAAAGAATGAAAGGTCCTTAGACTCCTTTTCCTATTTACAAATTTCTGCCTTTTGTGCTATTTCTGTCATTAATTAATTCTAAAAAATATTTTGTGATTTTGTAAAGTTAATATTCATGCATATTTGCCACATATTTAACCTTTCTGTTGCTTTCTGTTGCTTTATTTCTCATTTCCATACTTTTATATTAAATTATTTTTCTTATACAGGAATAACTCTTTGTAATATTTCCTTTAGTGCACATCTTCCAGTAAAAGTTACCTCAAATTTTAATGACCTGAAAACAACTTTATTTCAGATATTTTTAAAGAACACTTTACTGGATAAAGAATTTGAAATTAACAGTTATTTTCTTTTGCACTTTGATATTCTCTTGTCTTTTGATTTCCACAATTTCTGTTAAAAAGTCATTAGTCTTCTTGCAATTGAGAGTAATGTGTCTTTTTCCCTCTGGTACTTTTTTTTATGGTTTTGTCTTTATTTTCAGCAGATTTATTGTGACTCATCAGATTTAGTGTGGTTTTCTTTCTATTTACCCTGTTTCAGGCATGCTGAGCTTCTTGAAAATGTGGGTTAGTATCTCTCATCAATTTTCAAAAATTCTTCACATTATCTCTTCACCATAATGAGTAGCGACTCATTATTCCCTCCATTTTTCCTGGAATGCTAATTATATATGTATTATAACATTTTATGTATCATATGTCTCACATTCTTTTATGTATTTTCCATTATTTTTTCACTCCACATTTCTGCCTAGATATTTTCTACTAGTCTATCTTTTGGCCCACTAGTCTCTTCAGTTGCATTTAACCTGAATTCTTAAGTTTGTTGTAGGTTTTTAGTTCTAGCATTTACATTTGAGTCTTAAATATATTGTTAGTCTTTCATGAAATTATTCCTTTTGCTATGTAGATATTGAACATAGTAATTAGTTGTTTAAAAGTCTGTGTCTAATAACTTCAACATATGGATATTCTTGGGTTTTCTTTCTATTGTCTGACTTTTTTCATTTGTTTCTCAATCATCTGGACATATTTCCTCATAATTTATTGTTGAATGATGGATGTACTGTATGGAGGAGCATTGTAGAAATAACTTGAAGCATGGTGTACTCTTTCTTCATCTTTCCTTTGCGTCTGTCAGTTACGCTAAGAAAAAAATCATCTTAAACCTATTGATTGAGTTGATTGAAAAATTTTTTTTATTATTGCAAAAGTGATTCTATTTTTGGTTCTCTCTTCCTCCTAAGAAGTAGCCATTTGATTATTTGCAATCAAACAATCCAAATTGAAAGCCCTTCTTCCTTAGTGAATCTTTAGATCCAATTTTTGTCTCTGAAGCCTAGAAAGATTACTAAAATTTCATCTCCAGTTTTTATCCTCTCAGCTTCCATTTACAAATCAGCATATGCCTCAAGAGGAACATGGAGCTGAAGATCAGTCTCACACCTCTGCACTTCCCCTTTTCTCTGGGATCTTATCCTCGCTTATTCATGCTGCCATGGATGAATTACTTCAAAAGTATGTTTTCCTTTTTACCCACCATTTTGTTATGGGAACTTTCAGATATAAAAAATAGGTTAAAGTGTGTTACAGTGAACTGCCTTATACCCACAGATCAGATTCTATAATTTAAATTTCACCCTGATTGGCCTATTATATGTCTCTCCCTCTATCTATCCCTCTGTCCATCTGTCAATTAATCTTACTTTTTGATGAAGTAATTCAAATGTATTCAAAATACATTAAGGACATGACGACATTCCCTTTTAAATCTTTCAGCCTGCATTTCATTAACTAGTGTTTTACATTGTTTTACAAATATTTTTCATTAGACACAAAATTTACATAAACAATTTGCGTAAATCTTAAATAAACATAGACTGACAAGGGTATACACTGTATAATCCAAGCCTCTATCATTCCAGGAAGTCCCCTAGTGCTTCTTTCCCATTATTCCTCACTCCTGCCCCATCCCCACAGAGGCAACTGTTATTATAATTTTTTGTAGAATACGTTAGTTTTGCCTGTTGTAAAACTTCATAAAATGGAATCATATAAAATGTATAATTTTTTGTAAGGCTTCTTTAACTCAACATAACATTTTCAAACTTCATCCATAGTACTCTGTGTATCCATAGTTTATTCCTATTTCATTCTAAGGAATATTCTATTATACAAATAAACAACAGCTTGTTCACTCATTCTCCTTTGAGGGATACCTGAGATATTTGTATCCTTTGCCCTGTTTCTAATCTTAGGGACAATGAATTCAACATTTCACTAGTAAATATTATGTCAGTTTTATGGATGCTTTTTATCAGATTGCACCTTGTATCAGATTGTGGAAGTTCCCTTTGCATCCTGCTTTGCTCTGTGTGTGTGTGTGTGTTTATCATGAATAGGAACTGAATATTATCAAACACTTTTCCTGAATCTATTGAAAAGAGTCTATGATTTTTCACCCTTATCCTATCAATAGGGTGAACTACATTGATTGATTTTCAATGTTAACTGACTGCATTGCTGGGATAAACCCAACTTGGTCTACATATATATCTATCTATATATATCTCTATCTATCTATATATATATATTATTCATGATATTCATGAATATTTTGTGATACGGTTTGGTTGTGTCCCCTCCCAAATCTCATCTTGAATTGTAGCTTCCATAATCCCTATGTGTGGTGGGAGGGACCCAGTGGGAGGTAATTGAATCATGGAGGTGGGATTTTCTCATGCTGTTCTCATGATACTGAATAAGTCTCACGAGATCTGATGGTTTTATGAAGGGGAGTTCCCCTGCACACGCCCTCATGCCTGTTGCCATGTAAGATGTGACTATGCTCCTCATTCGACTTCCACCATGATTGTGAGGCCTCCCCAGCCATGTGGAACTGTGAGTCAATTAAACCCCTTTCCTTTATAAATTACCCAGTCTCAGGTATGTCTTTATTAGCAGTGTGAGAACAGACAAATGCAGAATTTCGGCATTTATTTATAAAAGATGTTGCTCTGCAACTTAATTTTTTATTTATTTTTCTTAGGGAGAGTAATGTCTTTGTCTCTTTGTCGGGTTTTGGTATTAGGGTTATACCGGCCACGTATAATAACATGGGAGTTGTTTCAAGACCGATGCTATTTCTTCCTTAAATTTTTGGCAAAATTCAACAGTGAAAACATCCTTTCCTACTGTTTAATTGATGGGAAAGTTTTTGATAATAAATTAATTTTTTGTAATAGATAAAGGCTGTTCAGATTTTCTACTTGATCATGCATAAGTGTTAGTAAGTTGTATTTTTCAAATTATGTTTCCATTTCACCTAAGTTGTCAAATTTATTGCATGAAATTTTTCAGGACAGGTCCCCTGTTTTCCTTTTAACCTCTGTAGCATCTGAGGTTTCAGATCTTTTGTTGCCAAGTTTTTTCTCATTCATATTTGTAGACCAGTCTAGCTAGGAGACTATCAATTTTGTTGATTTATCTAAAGAACAAATTTTAGTTCCTATTTTCTATTCATTAATTTGTTATCTTTGTTATTTCTTTGCTCTACTTGCTTTTGGTTTGCACTGTTCTTTTCTATTTATAAGCATTGAAAGCTAAAACTTTTCCTCTAAGCACTGCTTTAGCTGGATCACATAGATTTTTCTTTTCTTTTTTTGTGAAGACAGGGTCTCAATACATGGCCCAGGCTGGTCTTGAACTCTGACCTCAAGCAGTCATCCCACCTCGACCTCTCAAAGCTCTGGGATTACAGGCGTGAGCTACCATGCTTCACCTGAATCCCATAGATTTAGATATATTGTATTTTCATTATCATAAAGGTCAGGATATTTTCTAATTTCCTATGTGAATTCTTCTTTCACCTATGTAATGCCTAAATGTGTTGTTTAATTTCCAGTTATGTTGGGATTTGCGGATCACCTGTTGTCATTGATATATAATTTAACTCCATTATAGTCAGAGAATATACTCTTGTGTGATTTCATTCTTTCAATGTACTGGGGCTTGTTTTGTGGCCCAGCATGTGGTCTATCTTGGTGAATATATACCAAGGGTCCTTGATGATAAAGTATATGCCGCATTTAATTACTATTCTACAAATAGTAATTAAGTCAAGGTGGTCAATAGTGTTGTCTTTATCTTGACTGATATTTTGATTATTTTTTCTACTAACTTCCTAAAGAGAGCTATTAAAATGTCAAGTTTTATTGTAAATTGCCTATTTCTTCTTCTATATCTGTAAGTTTTTGTTCTTTCATGTGGTACCAACTGTGGTCTGCCCTCAAGCTAAAAAATATTTTTAAAGCAACAAAATCGTCTCTATACCTCTCCCTGTTTTGAAAAGTCAACTCCCCTCCAGAATCTGCCTGCATTTGTTCACTTTTGGTCGCCAGTATATAGTTTTTGTTTGAAAGAGAATTGGTCTAGAAGAGCTCACTCAGCTGTACTATAAGTGGAACCTTCGCATGGTTTTTAAAAATATTGTTTCCAGGCTAAGCATGATGACTCACTCCTGTAATCCCAGCACTTTGGGAGGCTGAGGGGCATATTACTTGAGCTCAGGAGTTCAATATCAGCCTGAAAAAAACATGGAAATACAAAAAAATTAGCTGGATGTGGTGGCACACACCTGGGGTCCCAACTACTCGGGAGGCTGAGGTGGGAGGATCACTTGAGCCCAGGAGGCTGAGGATGCAGAGAGCTGTTTTTGCACCACTGCACTCCAGCCTCAGTGACACAGGGAGACCCTGTCTCAAAAAAATTTTTTTCCAGCTTTTTAAGGCGTTTCTGATGGAAGAATTGATATATTACAAATTGGCCTGTATAACCATAAGTAAGAATCCCTAATAAACGTATTTTTAAAGGAATTTTCATATCTCCATAAATAGATTTGACAAAGTAAAACAAATTAAATACAGCTATTAAAATGTAAAATGTTTATCCGTGTACCACCAAAAATAATTTTCCATATCAGTGGCAGAAACATTACGCTTTGGGAAAGTACATACTTGCTAAAGTGACCAGATCACTGATATGTGCAATCTCATGTTTGGAAGGAATATTGACTACCACCTATCCAAATCCAAAACCCCTACACAACAGTGTTTCAAAGTGGTCTCATACCTAAGCTCATCCAGTGACAGACAACAACTCCTCAGCTGTGGAGGCAAAGGATTCTATTTTTGGAAATTCTGTATATCAGAACCATCAACTTTGTCTTGACTTGAAATCTGCACCCCTGTAAATTCCACCCATCAATCCTAGCTTTATTCCTTGGAATCTTGCAGATTAGTCACACTTTCCATTTACTTCATAACCCTGTAGATACCTGGATCTTTTCTATTCCTATTTATTGGATGCTCCTAGGCTCCTGGGATCCACAATGCTAATGCTAGATATTGGTGTCAGTTTGTTTATGAAAAAGTAATTAGCAGGTAGATACAAGAGTTAAGAATTTATCCCAGGACTTACTGATAGCTTTATCACAGGAAAAATAAAATTAAAAGTTCTAGGGACCAGGCGCAGTGGCTCACGCCTATAATCCCAGCACTTTGGGAGGCCAAGGCAGCCAGATCACTTGAGGCCAGGAGTTTGAGACTAGCCTGGCAACTTGGCAAAACTTCATCTCTACCAAAAAAAAACAAAAAACAAAAAACAAAAAATTAGTCAGGCATGGTGGTGCACACCTGTAATCCCAGCTACTCGGGAGGCTAAGGCATGAGAATATCTTTAATCCAGGAGGTGGAGGGTACAGTGAGCCAAGATCATGCCACTGCACTCCAATGTGGGCAACAGAGCGAGATGAATCCGTCTCAAAAAAAAAAAAGTTATATCAAAGAAACATTTCCTCAGCAAAATAGATCCTTTCATTATCTTTAACACAAAGCAAAGAAGATAAAAAAGCAAGAAAAATATGGAGAAAAAAGATTTCCTCAGGTGGGAACCTTATAAGGTCATCTATAATAGCATTATTGAAAAAGAGATAGAGTTCATCTATTTAATCCTGTTTCTTCAGAAAAGACCAACCTTATGTCATCAGAAATAAGAAAGTAGTAATTACACTTTTAAAGCTGTCTTTTAACCTCACCTGTGATTAAAATTCTTTTCTAGCTCCTACTAAAAGCTTCCCTTCTGCATTTTAAGTTAATTTTCCCTTGTGTGACCAGTAGTTGACAACAGGAGCAAAACAAGGGAAATATTAAAATACACCGAAATAAGAAAGAGAGGAAAGAAGAAATGGAAGGGAGGAATTGGAGGGAAATGAAACACTTCCAGAAGGAAAGCAGATGTGCCTATTTCTTGGGGGCCGTATGAACAGAGTAGACAAACGCATCCTGGGAATCAGGTGCGTAGGCTCCACCCTCTCACTGATGAGTCTGATTATCTGTGTGGTCTCTGGCAGGTGTGTTCATTTTCCTGGGTTATAATTACTTCCTCTGTAAAATGAGGGGATTGACTAGGGGAATCTGAGTTACCTCCCAATGAACGCATGTCATTCATTCATTGCGTCTACCTGGCAGCTAGTCTGTTTTCCAACTTGAGATATGGGGTGTGGACCAGAATTCACACTGGGTGTCTCCTACCAGTTGTGATTTCATTCTCAACTTAACCACAGACTCCTTGCTAACGATGGGCAAAATACATTGTTTTTAGTTCATTAATTTCTTATGTCTAGAAGGTTATCTGCAACTTTCTTGTGCACCTCTTTTATTTGCTTTATTTTTAAGGTATCCACACAGTTAGGGGAGATGAACATAGGTGGAAAGATAATAGTTGTCATCATTTGTAAAGTTATTCTCTCTACTCACTCCAATGGAACTAATTTCTAGCTTTTGGACTCATTGTTGAAAACTTCTGATGAAAATTATTTTATGTAGTGGGAAAAGGACCAGTGGAATTTTCTCATCTTTGTTTGGAGGCAAAGAGGCAGATATGCTGGAGTAGTAAAATGCAAATCTGGGCCGGGCAAGGTGGCCCACGCCTGTAATCCCAGCACTTTGGGAGGCCGAGGCGGGCGGATCATGAGGTCAGGAGATCGAGACCATCCTAGCTAACATGGTGAAACCCCATCTCTACTAAAAATACAAAAAAAATTAGCCGGGCCTGGTGGCGGGCGCCTGTAGTCCCAGCTACTGGAGAGGCTGAGGCAGGAGAATGGCGTGAACCCGGGAGGCGGAGCTCGCAGTGAGCTGATATCATGCCACTGCACTCCAGCCAGGGTGACAGAGCGAGACTCCCTCTCCACTGCACTCCAGCCAGGGTGACAGAGCGAGACTCCCTCTCAAAAAAAAAAGAAAAAAAAGCAAATCCGATGCCCACACATACTAACTTGACAGCAGCTCCAGATTTTAAAACTCATTCAAAGGCAGGTTTTGAACGCTGGCTTGCCTTTCGAGTCTGAGCTCTAAGTGACATTTAAGTCTGTGTCTGTGCTAAAGGAAGAGATATTTGCATGAGTAGACATTTGTGTCTGGATGGGATTTAAATGAAACACAGGTAACAGAACATCAATTGCCCATAATGTTCTAATCCAACATCCTGTAGTTTCCGAGCAGGCATTTACAGAGTTAATACTTACTAGAGACTCAAGGTTCAACTTTTTCCTGTATATCTTGATATTGCAAACCCTGGTAGTTTTAATTAGGGGCCTTTTAATCTCTGGAGCAAAGCCAATGGCCTGTTCCCTTGGACAAATTTCTTAACAACCTGGCACTGAGTGGCTTTGTCTGCTTGTGGGAGCTCTGGTACCCAAGGCTGTCATAAAGAGCCTTAGGTTATGTCTGCATGAAGGAACCAGCTGAAGAGATGGGTGGGTGTTGAAATCAGTTCTTCTTCCATATGCCAAGTGAGTGTGCTGCTGTGAGCTACATTCACCTAGAAAGGTGTGCACACCTAGCGCACACAAACGCCTATGGTTTCACCTGGTCCTATCCTACTTTCAGTCTCCATTTCCTTCCTTGTCTCATGCCCTAGGACCACCTGGGGTCCAGGAGGCCTGGCTCTGTGGATATCGCAAGCTTCCTACTGCAGGTCTTGGCACTGGACTAAGGGACAAGAGACCTGCCTCATGTCTGAGCTCCTCTGTGTAATCTTAGGCAAGTTGCTTATCTCCTCCTATGACTCAGTTTCTTCATAGGTATAAAGAGAAAAATGTCACTCTATCAAGGTTAGATGGTGCACAGGGACAGACAGCTGGGGTTCAAACCTCTGTTTGCCACCCACTCACTACCTATGTATCCTTGGCCAAGTTATACAAACTCTTTATACCTCAATGTTCTTAATCTGTAAAGTGGAGCTAATAATAGTACCTACCTATATATCATGAGTCCTTACAAAAAAGCCTACAAAGTAGGTGCCATTATTATTTCCACTTGACATATTTAATAAATTGAAGCCTAGGAGAAGACATGTAATTTGCCTAAGATCACACCGAGGAGCTCAGACATGAACCAGGTTTCTGTCTCTTAGTCTAGTGCTAAAATCAGTGCATGTGTACATGTGTGCATGCTTGTACAGATACAGATACAGATATGTATGCTGGCATGGATAATACAGATATAGGTATAGATATAGATATCCATATGTACATGGGTGTGTGCTGGTTTATGTATATATATGTATATGTATGCACACACATATGTGTTTGCATGTGTGTGTATATACACCTTTATATATACATATACACACATGCACACAGTGCTTAAAACAGTGCCTGGCCTATAATGCTAAGATTATTAAGTACCCAATGCTCAGTAAGTACTCAATAAATGTTACCTATTGCTATTATCTGTAGAGAAAGTTTCCACGTGCTAACATTCCCTCCTGTGCTGGGAGTTTGTGGTTTGAACAAAGGAGAGCCCGGCATGGGCACCCTTGGCTTTTTGAGCACTATTTGCATTCTGAACTGGGGCCTGACGACAGCCTGCTGTCAGGGTGGGGACAGGAGCAGAACCGTCAGCGAACTGACTGGTAAATATAGCAAATCATCCGATGGGTTGGCTGCATGGGGTGTGTCTGTCCATGGGGGTCCATGTTAAGAAGCTATATAAATTCTAAATATGTCCACTACTTCATTCTGCTAATTTCTGTATTTGTCCAAAGGGGAAAATATACATCCATAAAATTACATTAATGAAATGGGTAGTGGCATACAAATAGTAACACATAGGCCATTCCAGAGCCAAGCTTCTGGCTTGTGTGTGTTGGAGATAGTAGTAGTACGTAAGCTTATTTTAACTGGAACTCATATTTTCTAGCCCCTCCAAGAACTAATACCTCTTTTTAATGTTTCGTGGGAACACTGGACAGAGGGTCTTTAAAGTAAAAAACTCAGCAGCTAATTCTCTTTCTTCAGTTTTTCTGAACTGCTGAGTAGAGAGAAGAATATTTTCAAGGAAACATGGAGATCAGGATGAACCTTCTTTGCCCCGCTCCCCACCTCACCTGCTTTGTACCTATCAGTGGAAGGTGAGGGCTGGTCTCGGGGCAGGAAGATGAATGAAGTGACATTTGCAGGATCCCCCAGCCTCAGATTCTGAGGGCAGGTGTGTGGGAGGTGAGTCCACGAGGGGCATTTCATCACGCTTTGCTCTTAGGCACGGCTAGCCTGGATGGGTCTCAATTAGGAGTAAGGAGACCTAGGTTCCCATCCTGCCTGGTCTCAAATCCCTGGGAAGGCTGCACCTTGAGTTGCTAGGCATTTACTTCCCAGACATTCCCTGCCCCTTAATACCAGTAAAAGTGGTAAATGGAGGGTGTGGCCAGAACGCTTTTCTAATCCCTAGTGCCACTCCAAGTCCCCCAACAGAGTTAAAGCCCAAAATGACTTAAAACCCAATGGAAGACATTGTGTGATGGAAACAGTTCTAGTTTTCCAGTTGGCTTTCTAGCCATGAACTTGTGTCCTGTGTCCTGTGTCCTTTCTCCAGCAGGTCAGGGAAAGTGCAAAAGGCAGGCTTTACTCTATACCGACTGCCCAGTACTAATGGGTAGGAGCACATCAGCCATGGGACTCGCAGGGAAACTTGCCACACTTTGAATATAGGGGTCACCTGGCTGTGTCTTATGACCAGTTGGAGACTTCACTCACAGATGTCACTCTGGGGCTACTGAAAATAGAAGAAATCAAATAATACAAAATTTCTAACTGTATTCACATTAGTGTGTTCTTTGTTTTCTTATTTATATTCACAGTCATGAAAGAAAATGAGGTTAAGTACCTTTACACATGGTAAAATCAAGGAACTGAAAAGTTTAGTTACTTCCCTGAGCTCATAAAACAGTGACAAGGCTCTGGATCTCGTTTTCCTATCTCCCTGTCTCTAACCCAGGGATAATTCTCTGGATTGCATTGTGTGTCAAAATTTCTCCGTTCTTACAGTGTAAATTTCAGCCTTAAGCTCCACCTGCAACTTGCCATTTTCGTCCAAAGCATTCAAGATGTTCTTTTGCATCCAGACCCTCTTCCGAATGAAGAAAGCCACAGTGAAAACGCCACTGAGTCGAGGGGTTGCAGACCAAACTTCAATTCCCATAATTCAATTCTCAGGCCCCAGCCTTCTGCTAAGGCTAACAGATCCACTCCAAAGATTTAAGAGTCCACAGTGATCAAAAGCATCTGTATATTCTGAAACATGCAAATCAACCCTGTTTTCCACGTTCATCTCAACATTTGGTGGAGGGCACGAGAGTCAGCTGGCTGCTGAGTGGACGCAGCTTAGCAGATGAATGGAAGGGTCGAATCCCTCTCAAGATTTGTAGAACTGGATCCGAAATATGAAATGCCAGCATATGTGATGAGAGGGATAGTCCATCGAATATTTTATCATCCAAAGATGGAATTAATGGCTATGCCCTATCTATGTCAGACCCAGGTAATAAAACTTTATGGGTTCTTTCCCGTGAAATATTTTGTTTATGTCACATGGGTCTCACCGAGTGTTTTTTTCTCTTTTCTTCACTTCCCCTCCCCACCCTTTTCCCAGCCCTCTTTGTCTCCTGAGACCTATTCCCTTTGGAAATGCATTAGTTACCTAGGAAACCTTAATGTCATTTTTTTGAGTGGAGTTTGGTGCAGCATAAAGTTAATTTATAGGGTGGTTAGGAATTCATGTCATGACTGGTGAAATAGGAGACTTTATTATGATTTCTACATCCACCTGTGTGGTAGGAATACATACCTTCCCTCTATCATTACGGGTAATTTCTTGAAACATAATTATGAATATATATGCCATGTCACAAAATAAGTTGATTCACCGTTGTTCAATGCAATTCATTATATTGTTCAATGTAAGCCCTAGAACATAATTAGCAATAACAACAAACCTATTGTATACCAGGCAATCTGTTAAGAGTTGAAGGATATGGTGGAATTTCCTTTTAAATGATGAGGTGGTTCTGAGTGAAAGGCAGAGAATGAATAAAACGAGATTTTGAAATCCTTCAATTCTGTCTTTCGTGCACGTTGAGGTCCACGTTAAGAAGCTATATAAATTCTAAATATGTCCACTACTTCATTCTGCTAATTTCTGTATTTGTCCAAAGGGGAAAATATACATCCATAAAATTACATTAATGAAATGGGTAGTGGCATACAAATAGTAACACATAGGCCATTCCAGAGCCAAGCTTCTGGCTTGAATTATCATTCTAAATTATTCTAAATAATAATACACAGGCCATTCCAGAGCCAAGCTTCTTTCTAAAGGTAGCTCATTCCCCCAGTGGTGTGACAGTGTTTGCGGTGTAAGGACTAGCAAATTGGGATTGGCATTCACCTTGTGCCAGGCACTGTGTTGAATGTTTTAAATTAATTAGTTCCTTTGATCCTCATGTTACTTCTATGAGTTTGGTGTTGTTTTCACCAATTCCAGATGGGTTCTGAGAAGTTAAGAAACCTGTCCAAAAACGCATGGCTACTGAGTAGAGAAGGCAGAGGGGAACCTGCTTTCCTCGGGCACCAAAATCTACTCTGGCAGTAAATTCTAGGTCGTGGTCTGTTATTATGTTTTTGTTTTTGTTTTTTGTTATTCTGAGTTTCCTCAGTTATTAAATGCGGAGTGGAGGACGTAGGACTGATAGACGTTGATCTCTGATGTCTGTATTCGTGTAGAGAGATGAATGCTGGTTCTCGGAGCAAATCTGTGCTTTCTTAAGATGATAGAAATTTGGAGGAAGACCTGGGCTTGTTAAATAAACATAAACAAGCCACTCAGTTTCTGTGGACAACTGCATGCAATTTGAAAGAAAAAAATAATGTCTCACAGATGACTCCAGGGCATCTGAGAGGAATTGCTATATGGCTTGACAGCCTGTAGCTGTTGGTTGATAATGCTGTTGCCAGTATATAGTAATGGGTGGGCAGCCAGGAATCTTTCAAGTGCCGAGGCACAAAGGTAGCATGAAGCCGCCTTTCCTGACCCTTAAGCTCCCGGTCCCTGTGCAAACACCTTTTGTATTCATGTTAATTGTTTGAAAAACGAAGACTTCCAGACTCCATCAGCTCTAGCAGCTGTCTGGGTGGATGGGGGTGGGGATGGAGGGGGTAGGGCAAGACCTCCCCACAGCGCCCTCCAGCAGCAGAAGATGCAACTTGCAAATACTTGAGGATCAGTGAGAAGTGTGGTGTTTATTTTAGTAACCTCAAAAGAGGGAAAAAGAAAAGCAGTGGAAGAGGACAGACATTCAAGGCTAGCTACGTGATCATGGGGGGGAAAAAAAAAACAAGCTTGTCTTTGACACAGAAAGGGTCCTTGAAGGCCATTCGGTCCAATTCTCTCATTTCCTGGGTCAACATGTCACAATGAATTAACCACATACTGCCACTGCACAAGACCCCCTCCCTCACCACATGCTGAGCCCCCACCACCAGACTCAGTCCACTGAGCTCAAACATAGAGGAGATAAGTGCTGTTTTCACAAGATAAAGGCAAAATTCAATCCCATGTTCCTGTTTTGTTTCTGTTCAGTGTTCCAACCACAGAGTGGTGCTATTGCAAAAGATAAGGGTAACCAGAAGGCACGCTCTGGAAATTTGCTTTAGGAGAGAGTTTTAAAGGGGGTTTTCAAAAACAAGATCTGGCTCCTGCTCTCAGAAATCACTTTCAGGAGTCAGGGCCTTACTCTCAGATGCAGCATGGAGAAAAAGAAAGTTCAGCAACCTAAAAATATAGTCAACAGATGGACAGCCAAAGTCATGGCCACGAAGTCAACTTGGAGAGGAGCAACTACCTAGTGAATCCTAAAAGATCTCATCCTGGATGCTTCCCTCACCAGGGCTGTGTACAGGGCACAAGCTCGCAGCCAGCCTACTTTCCAGTCCTGATCTTTGCTTTTGCTATCCATACCACTACGGTATTTCTATAGAAAAGAAAAATCTCTATTTAGAAACACAGATTTACTTAGAAGTCACAATATTCTAGTTTTAAAATGGCTCTACATTGTATATAATAATCTTTTTATTCTGTCTTCTTAAAAATACACCTTTCTACTTCTTTTTTTTCTTCCCATCTTCTTCATTCAGCACCTTGCCACTCCCTTGGAAGCCACAGCAGAGAGCTGGGAGGTCAGTCCCTAGTCTTGGAGGGAAGAAATCTTTAGGTCTGAAGTCTAAAGAAAAACAGTAAAGGAAAAGGCTGTTGGCAGTGCTCAAGCGAGATTGTCTGAAAGAGGTCTTCTACTCAGAAAAGGGCTAAGGCTCTCCCTTTGGGAAACCAATCCTTCTGAGAAAAAGTGCATCTTTCACCCTCTGCTCCTGTCTGGGTCTCTGCCTCTTCCTCTCTCCTTCCCTCAGTCCCTCCTCCCCTCTCTCCACAAAGACACAGCACATATTTGGCAAGATTAAGGTGTCACCTCTCATATTACAAGGCCTGTTGATTGCAAGCAAAGACAGACCCACCAGCTCAAGACAAAACCCCTTGGAGTTGGAAACAGTACAAACTCTTCCTGGGATCCCCGAAAGTCGTGGCAGAGCGGGGCGGCCGGCCAGTGCAAGGCATCTGCAGAACAAACCCGAGTCCTAAGCGTACTGCTTGCTGCCTTTTCTTCTCCTTCGTTTCTTCTGATTTTTCAAGTTTGTTTGCCCCCCTTCCCCTCCTCCCTCCAGGCTGCCAGGGACCCGGGAGCTGCCTGCAGATCAGCCCGCACATGTATTTAACCCCTTCCCTGCTGCAGCGGGAGCCAACCACCTCTTTCCTTGCAATCTTCAGGTTCCCGGAGGGCCCGGAGCTTGAGAAAAGAACTCTGCCAGTGCATCTGAAACTGGGGCCTGAATCCCTCCTTTGACCACGGCGAGAAGCTGGAGGAGGGGGGCAAGTGCGGGAAGTGGGGGAGGGCAGGGAGGCGGGCCAGAAGAGAGCGAGAAAAGCAGAACCCGACAGAGCACGCCCAATCCAAACCTTCATGGTGCTGTGTGGCAGGGTGGAGGGAACGACTCGGCAGCCTCTTCTGGCCCTGAGGAAGACGTCGATATTTTGGCACGAGGGAAGCCACTGAAGGACGACCCTACCCTTGCGAGGGACCCCAGGAGGTGACGCGCCTGGGCCTCGGTGGGCGCTTCTGGCCGTTTTCGATGTGGCAACCCCCATCAGCCAGGATAATGATGAGGCAGGTACAATCTATCTAGTACGCAGCCCCCAGACTCCCCTCCCTTCCCACCTCCCCATCCAACCCCCCAGCTACTCTGTCCGGTCGGTTGGTCCCGAACTGTTGGGTGCAGTTCCGATGTTTAATCAAATTCTCAAGCAATTTCAAGGTATTTGGATTTTTTGAACCTGGGCCCTAACCGAAACGTGGAACGGCTTACTTATTAGACACCTCGAACGACAGGGCAGGGAGGAAACCGGATACTCGCTGCCCTCCCCAGTCGCGCGTGAGTCAAAAGGTCCTGGCAGGAGATGATGTGAGGAGCAGCTGAAGTGGCAGGGAGGAAGGGACGAGGGGCTGGGAGCGGAGGTCCACCACGCAAGGACTCGGGAAGGGGGCAAGAGGGCAAAACTCTGCTCCCGGGCTCTAGAGTTCTCGTTGATCACTAAGTGGTATTTTTCCCCCCTTCGCTCGATGGCAAATGGGCGAAATCAAGATGACTTAACTTGGTAAATTTAGAGAGAACGGCTCGGAGCAAGTGAGGTCTAACGGGCAGCTAAAATTATCTCCAAATAAGAGATTTGGACCCCCTCCCCCTATCCTTTTCTCGAATGAATCCACCGGTGGGGAAGTGAGCGTCATTACTTTCGGGGCGCCACGAAGAGGTTTGTTTGTTGCTCGCCTTTCCTGCTTCTCGCGCTGTCCCCGCGTGCAGACTGGTGGGTGCTGGGCGAGTGATTAGCTGCAGGGCCCCATCCTAGTTTGGAAGGAAGGGGTTTCGAAGTTGGAGGATGGGTGAAACGGGAGGCTGCGATCCATCTCCCTCTCCCTTCCACGCTCAAGCTCCCGCAAACACGCGCGCGCACACACAGCCCCTCCCTAGTCCCTCGGACCACCCGCCCCCACACCCCTCTACCTTGACCTCCCTTGACCGCCGGCACAGCGTCCTGGGTGCGGGTCCCCGGGAGCCGCGAGTTCGCCGGGGAGCGATTGTCCTTGGGCGTGTTCGTGTTGTGGGGTGGGGGGGAGGAGTGGCGGGTGGGCTTGGTAGGGGATGGGGAGAGATCTGGAGCTGGAAGGGTCTAAGGTTTGGAGGAGAAGTTTATGCCTCAGACCTGATCCGCCTGAGGAAAGGGGCAGGAAAAGGCCCTAATGCCTTGTAAAGAAAATCTTGAAAGAAAAAAGATCAAAAAGAAAAATTTCAAGAAAAAGAACAACTAAGAAAGGCTGAAGACACTAACATGTAACCTGTTACGATACATTTAATGTTTCGTTTTTTCCTGGATCTCTAAAAGGGAACTCAAGGGTGGGGGGTACTGGAGAATACTACAAATTTGGAAGTTTTTGTTGCTGTTGTTGTTTTGTTTCGTTTTGTTTTTCAAGAGGGGCTAGGAGAAATGACCCCTTCCCCGCCACGGGTCCCGAAGTGAGGTCCGAGGGGCTGTGGGGCGCGGGCGTGCGCGGCGCGGGCCGGCGGGGGAGGGCGGCGCGGCGCGGAAGGGGTTAAGGCGCTGAGCGCGGAGCCATCTGGCCGGGTTGGCTGGTTATAACCGCGCAGATTATGTTCACGGGACTCAGAGTTGAAGCTCCTCTCCCTACCGAACAGCTCCGCGCACCGCCCCGCGACACAGCTCGGCGCAACTACTTTCTTCTCTCTCCTTTCTTTCTTCCTCTCCTTTTTCCCCTGCTGGGTAGTGGCTGCGGCGGGGCGGGGGAGACTTTGAATGACCGAGCTCGCGTCCACCTTTCTCTTCATGTCGACGTCCCTGGAAACGGCCACACGGATGCCATGGTTACTTTTGCCACGGTAAGGGGAGGCGGCGGGCACCTTTGGTGGGCAGGTTTGGGGATGGGGGTCTACGTGGGGGGAGGGGATTTTCCAGTGGACTCGTGCGGGGGGGCCCCAAATCCGCATCCCGCCCCACCCCCATCGCGCTGCGCTCACTCACTTTCCCGGGCTTGTGTCTTCCCCAAAGTTTGCGCTGGGATCTGCTCAGGCCGAAGCGCAACCGCAACCACCCCCCGACACACGCGCGCGCGCGCGCGCACACACACACACACACACACACACACACACGGACACGGACACCCTTCTCCACCTCCTCCCCTCTTGTCCCTCGGCTGCCCAAGAAGCTTCCCTCAATCTGGGAAAGTGATCAGTTTAAGGGACCTGGATTGGAAAGGGTGGGGGCAGGCGAGGGGAAATGGGGACGACGAAAGAGCAGGAAAGGGATTCAACAGAATCAACCACCCACCACCCCCAACCGACCCGCCTGCTCCTCCGAGAAAGCTCCTAGCGCATCCTATAACAAAAGGGGGTGGCAGACAGAACTCCGGGCGGGGAGGTGCCGCCGCAGCTCCCCTGCACACGCCCTGCACTCTGCGGGCCACTGAGCCTGATTCGCAGCTCGCCCCAGCACCACTCTGGCCGGGGCGTGGGCGGGGGGAGGGGACGCGCAGCTCAGCACCAGGAAGGTCGCGTTCCAGTTTTGGGAGTTGGGACTCACCGCCGCGCGCCGCGTACCTGCGTTGGAATCCCCCGAAAGGGTTTTTTTCAGAAAAGACCTCGCCCCCCGGGCTCCTCTTGGCCAGCGCCCACCCGGTGGCCACCCCACCCTGGGCCTTTGCGCAGATGTTGGAGCTCCGTACGCAGCCCGCACATCTGGGACCCCGCCGGGGAGCAGCGGGCGCCTGGGCCCGGCCATCCCTGGGGATCTCCTCGCGGTATGGTCCAGCCTGTTCTCGGACTTTGAGCGGTGGCGTGGGAGGCCGGGAGACCTGGGCACCCGCGCAGCCAGCCAGGTCGGAGTTTAAAGGTCCCACGACGGACCGAACTGTCCCATTGCCCCAGAGCTTTACTCAGTGGTGGATGCTCCTGATGAAATTTGGGACGCTTGGGAGTTGAAGGTTAGGGACAGGAGGGGCGAGGGCCGAGGGCATGGGATGGGGGAATAGGATTCTGCTTGTTGCTCTCCGCGGGAGTGGGTGCGCGTCCAGGAGGCGCTGCTTCTTTGCGGGAGTTTGGCTGCTGCGTTCATTCGTCGTCTGCGCTTCAGATGCACGGCACTGAGACCCCTCCGTCGAACGGTGTCGGGGCTGTGGACCAGAAAGGATCCCTTTTGCTGGAATCGAGGCTCGGGTGGGATTCCCGGTGGGGGAAACACCGAAGAGATCGTCAGGCCTCGGCCTCTGGCGGCGGGCGGCAGGTTCTGAGTCCGAATGGAGGTTGCTCCCGGGAGCGCCAGGCTCGGAGCTACAGAGCTCGGGAGACTGTGCGCCTGTGGACTTGTTTATGTGTGCAGAGGTGGGGGCGGGGGCCTGCTGAGAGGGGAGGGGAGCCTGGAAGGGGTGGGTGTTTCTCCTGGAGCCTGATGTTTGTAACTCAGCTGATTATGGAGTGTACTGAGCGACCCGCTCTTTAAATAAAGAGGTGCCCGCTCCTACCCCGCAAAACAGCGAGCGAGGAGAACATGGAAGCGCTCTGTCCTAAACGTCAGGATGGGAGAAAGTTGTAACATAGAGGAGACTTTTCCAGCCGTCCTGTTTTCACAACACTCAGTTCTCCAGCATACTCAGCCTGCCTCCCGCCTGCCCTCAATTCCTTTCTGACATGTCACACAAAGAAAGCTGAGAGGTAGAATGTAGAGGATAAAATCCAACCCCCTCTGCCTTGGGCGCAAACACACAGACTTGGGTATCCTGTTAGGAGCTAAGGGGGTTGGAAAATAATGCAGGCTCCGGTAAACAGTGTTGAAAGGAGGTAGAAAGTCTGGGGTATTTCCCCTAGGGAGAGTGTGTGGGATTTTGTGTTGGTGAGGACTGGAGTGTAGCTGGACTTAGAGGGTTTGGTTGTGTGTGAACTTGATATGCTTATCTATTGAGTGAGATTGTGACCATTGAGTGAGTGGTCAGGGAGGGATGTGGATGTTTTTCCAAAGTGTGTATGTGTGTGTGTGTGTGTGTGTGTGTGTAGGGGGAGGTGGCAAAAGAGCTGGAGTCCCATCCCTCTTTGGTGCCTGGTAGGTGTGTGTTTCTGGGGAGTGTGTCGGATGGGCATCTGTGTGCTTAGCGGGAGACAAGAGCTTGCAGGGACATAGGTGTAGCTAATTCGAAATCTGTGCCTATGAAGGGTGTCAGAGCAGGAGGAGAGGTGCAGCCTGTTGAAGACAGATGGCTTGTGCATGCCTGCACAAACACATGGAGTGGGTGTGGTGTAGGAGGGCGGCTGTGTGTGTGAAGGAAAGGTGGATGCATGAGGAAGGTTGGGCGCCTGAGGATTACCAAAGGGATGTGTGTGGGGGAAAGATTATCTGAGGAGCACGGGGTTTGAACTTCATGAGGGTGCACTGGGAAATTTGGCTGGAATGGCATTGGGGCATGTGGGGGGTAGAAAAGTATGAGCTCAGATCCTCTTTATGGAAAGACAAAGCATTTGCAGGGAAGGACACCGGGTTGGGGTTGGTGTTTGCCTCCCCCCTCCTTCCTCCCCAGAGAGGAGAGAATTGGAGGAGGCTTAGAATGAGGGATGTACATTTAAGGGGAAAGTCCTTGTGCGCTGGCACTGGGTGGGAACAGGAAGAGATGTGTGCATAAGACTGAAGTAAGTAGAAGAATGCACGATCTGCCTGGTGTCAGGGATGCATGTTGTATAATGTTTTGTAATGGGTTTCTTATGTAATAGGAGAATTCACTATCACCAGTTCATATTGATAATCAGTTAAAGCTAATGGAGTGCCTACTGGATGCTCAGCCCATTGCTGGGTACTGGGGCATGGCACACTGCCCTGGAAAAATTCCTTCTCCAGGCTCAGTAAAACTGATGCAATTTTGCCAGAAATAGACAGAGTTCAATGCTTGTTGAGGTTTCTTCAAGGTCTATAATTCAGTTTCTAGAGATGTTTATGGATCTTGGGGGCCAAAGGGAAGCTGACTTGAAATATATCTCTCGTTTTGTAAAAAGCGGGGCATAAAGATAGGGATGATGTAGACTTTTGTGTATTGGGAAGGGAGCTGGGTGGTGTTTCTTGCTTGGGGTGTAGGCTGGGAATTGGAGGGTGCTGCACTTCAGGTCAGAATGCAGGTCCAGATCCCTTTGAGGACTGAGTTTCTGAGAGTACACAGAGCCTCCTTCATAGCTGGAATGAGACTTGTTATGTGGAGCTGGAGAATGGTGAAGTCACGATCAGGGAAGAGATGGACTGGGGGCATTTGTTCGTCTTTGATGTTTACTGGGCTGTGAGTGTAAAGCTAACCTGAGTGTGTGTTGTGGGGGGCGGTGTGTGTGCACGTGCCTGCACATGCACTTTGGCCTGAAGTAACGTAACTGGGAGAAAACTAGCCAGGTGGATAGGAGGGGTGGATATTCTGGCTCTTGTGAAGGGGGTGCCAGTATGTATTTTTGCAGGAATTCTGTGCATCTGGGGAAGGATAAAAATTGTCTTGGATACTCAGATGTGCATCTTTAGTGAAAAAAGGTGTACACAAAAGAAGGGCCGTAGACTTTGGGGAATGAGACAAAGGTGTAGTTGATCGGGTCCATACCCTGAGATGACTAGTGAGGCAACCGGATAGGAACAGAGTGAAGGCTGTGCTTTTGTGATGCACATATCTGCCTGTCTGGACCAGATGACGGGGGGGATCCCCATTTGATTAGGTTCTGACCACCGTTGGGCATATGTTTGGGAGGACTTTATTTGACTCATGACATTTTTGAATTCATGAAGTTACAGCTGTGCCATTTTAAGGGTCTACCTTATTTTTGAGGGGGAAACTCATCTGTGTAAGAGATAGTTTATATAGGGCTTGACTATTGGTCAGAAGATTGGGGGCAGATATTTCTGAGGGCAGGGTGGTGAAGTGCAACACTGGATTGGGAATGTCTTAGTTCTAGTCCAGTCCTACCACTTGGGAAAAGTGTGACTTTGGGGACCTTTTTAATCTCTTTAACTCTCTGTTTCTCCTCTTGTAAAGGGGCAATATAATGACTCAAGGAGGAGGAAAGTTCACTCCTCTTTTCCCCCGTCAAAACTTGGTGTGTTTAGTTGTATACAGCTATACGAAGATGAAATGTAATTAAATGCAGGTGCGAGCCTGTATGTAGGTCATTGTGAAAATAGGATCTGTACCTCTTTCTCTTTACAATGCAACTTAATCAGTAGCCATGATGCCCATAGCATCTCTACTGCTCACTCGCTGTGTAAATAAAACTTTTTATAACTGCCTCAGTTTACTCATCCAGAAGCTGGAGGCAGCCAGGCCTAGATTATAGAGGATGGAAATCGTTAAGATCTTTGAGCTATTCAGAGGAAAGGTAGTCTAAGAATCAATGTTATTAATGATCAGAGACAGACATTTCTTTATTTTTTAACATCAGCTATGCAGACCACAGCACCAAAACAAATGTGACTTGGAGAACAGCAAAAGTAATAATTGCCCTTAACATAGGCACCATTTGAATAAAAGAGGAGCAAAGTCCAGCCTGCCTGGTAAGAGGAAAGCCTGGGCTTTGGGTCTGTGAAATTCTTTGTGCCCAGTGCAGCAAGTTGGGTACAGCCACTTTCCCCAGAGATGAAGATGGAGGCGCAGAGGGGCACGGAAACACACTGAAACCTCCAATTCCTCCCAGAAGTTAGCACGTGCTGTCAACTCCTGGCTCAGAGTCAGGCTCCCATCCTTGAGTTCAGTGGCCATAAATAGTCAGGAGCTAAGCTATTTTCAAGAGGCACTAAACTAATTCTGTTGCTTTTCTTGGCGAGATTGGGCCAATTAAGTTGATTGGAAGAGGTCACTGCTGATGGGCCTCACATTTCCCAGGCGGGACAGGCCAGCAGAGTTTAATTACATAGCATTTCCCATCTCTACAGTTCTACTCCCAGATGTATCAGATGTTCAGGCCTCTCCTCTTTCCCTACATTCAAGATGCCTGACGGAGCAGGCGGCTTCTGCTGCAAGCTTCTCCAGACCTTTTCCTGAGCAGTTACAGCACTCCCACCCCCAACTGGAGGGAATGTAAGTCTGTGCATTGCCTGGAAGTGAGAGAGGGGATGCAAGCCGACACAGAAGATCTTTAGTTAGCCCACCACCCTGCCTCAAGCCTCACCCGCTGCTGTTTTACTCTTTAACGAGGCAGGCAGTTTCTGGCGTTGGGGATGTTGAACTAATGACCGTTGCTAGGGTTTTAGATTTAGTTTTATTTAAAATTGAGTTTGTTGGAAAAGGACCAAATCTTCTACTGGAGACAAGCCTAAGCCCTGTGTGGTGCTGCTGATAAGGTCTGTGGATGTACTTTGTGCGTGGACGGGCGTGTGTGGAGTAAGAGGAGACCACAGGATGTGCGTGCGTGCGTGCGTGCTGGGGGACACGTGAGCACAGGAGCTGCCCTGGGTAGACAGGGGGCATTTGTAGAGCTTATGTTATGGGTGGCAGGTATCTGGATGCTTGGCTCAGATTGGATTGTCATTGGATTGCTTCTTACAGGTGGGCCAGCCTGAGAAAACAGTTGGGGACACCTTCCTTCAGATCATTTTTATATGGGCATGTTGAACTTTGAAGTATGAGGCCAGTGTAGATATTACCTCATTCTTGCCTGGATGGATTTCTAACAAGATTGAGGCTGGACAAAAAAAAAAAAGTCTTTCAGAGGACTCATTTTAGAACCTGTGTGGCCCCAGAGCGTTAAAGTATTTTTTGTTGTTGTTAATAGTTTTCCATAACTCAACCTTTTATTTTACCGAAAAATACTGAGAGGCTAGAGGTTGCACACACCTCCACGTGGTCAGAATGCATCTGCTCTTCATGTCCCCATCTGCGCCGTGGTCCTTCTCAAATAGGATTAATTGGGAACCACTGAGAGCTTGCTGCAGCTTTGGTTGTCCTCACAGGACAAACCTATGACTGACTGTGATGTCATTGAAACAGAACAGATTTTGACATGAAATTTGGCGTGGTCTGTTGTGATTGCTCACTTTTTAGTAACATCTCCAGAGAAGGCATTTGTGAGCCCCGTTTTTTTTGTGGGTTTGTTCAGTCAGAGATTTTTGGAAGATTTAAGGTTCTCCAACATTGAAGGCCAGAGATTTTGGAGGAAATAGTAGCTAAAAAGAGCCCAGGCCAGGGTGACCTTCAGTAGCCTGAGGCAGCAGGTAGCTGCCTGACTTAGAAGTGAAGGACCAGGTTCACTGACTGGGCTCTGTCACTAATTAGCTACTACTGTGTGACACTGGACATTCTCTCTAGGACATGACTTTGCCATCTATAAATGAAGGGCTTGAATTAGAAGATCTCCCAGTCCCATTCCAGCCCTGCCACTGTAGGATTCCACAGTAGCCACATCCTCCTACCTAATCAGTGCTAATTACCTCACTTGGAGTGCACCCTGGCACGCCCTTAACGAGCTCCTGTTTTTATCTTTGGGGAGTGGCTGAGTCAAAGGCAGAAAGGCATGCCAGAGAGTTTCCTTTTGGCCAAGAATGCTCCAGACATTGGCTTAGCCTACACAGGGTGTGCAGAGCTGAAAGGGGTGGGATTTGGCTTTCTGGCAGGTCTGGTGCCAATCATTCAGCTTCCACGTGAATGTCTTTCGGTGGCAATGTCTCTGACTAAGGTAAGCATCCATCTTCAAGACGATGGATGATGACGATGATGACAGTTAATATTTGAGTACTTACTGGGTGCCAGGCATTATTAGAGCTATTACATGGCATTATCTCAATACTCAAAATAATCTCATTTACAGATGGGGGTACTGAGGTTATGTGAGGTTAAGGGGTATGCTGATGTTCTTGGCTTTCCAGCCTGAAGTCTGTGGCATCCCAAGCCCATCACCTGCCAGTCAGATTGTTTTTTATGTTCTGTGATGTCATCCAGATGGGAGCTGGGTCCATCTTCTTCTGCAAAGTTGGTCACCCCATAGGGTAACCTGCTCCCTACCCCCAGAAGCCTCCTTTTCATGTGCAAGACAAATGTTTAGGTTTTCTAGCCACCTGCTGGCAAGCATGTGTCAGATCTGTCTCAGCTTCCATTGGCCCTCTCCCTTTACTTCTTGTTCTGTTAACAAGGGAATCTGCCCTTACAGAACACGGATATTGATTTAAGCCACAATTGCCTCCTTGTAAACTCTATAAAATTGGAGCTGGACATCTGGTTTTGATCCACACGCCCACGAGAGGTGGTAGGTCCCAGCATTCTTGAGTCCTGGAATTGCACAGAATCAAAGTGAAAAAGAATATGAATGGAGAGCACGAGGTATCTTTCGAATTTGGAAGATGGCTTTCTTTGATAGGCTGGGGAACTCACACCATTTAGACTGGGGCCAAAGTTAAGGTAGGTTTCCTGCTGGGAGGTTGGGGGGCAGGGGTCACTGCTAAAGACTGAGGTCCTCAGGCTGTGTTTGATGCAGAGCAGAGCAGCTGTAGAGCCCTCCACCCGAGGAGGATTTGCCACTGCACGCCATTCTCTGGGCAATACCAGAAGTAGAGAAGCCAAACAGGTTCTTGGGGTGGATGTTGCCCTTTTTGAAGATTGTGACTAAAGGTTCATTCCTTCTTCCTCCACTGATTTCCTCACCATCACTACCACATATACATCATCAAGACAGTTAAGGACAGGTGATTTTGTTCTGTTGCTTAAAGATATTTGCATATACAAACACATGTTGAACACTAACCTAATGCCTATTAGACCATAGGTGCTCAAAAATTATGTATTTACTTTGCTTAAAATAACTTTTCATGTGTAGGGTGATAATTTATTTCTTTATATGGAGCATATAGCCTTTTAAAAACTGATAGCCAGGTTCTTGCAATTTACTTCCCCCTTCCCTCTGTTTTTAGATCTAAGACCCCAGCATTTAAAAATATCCTTCTCTGGCTGTAAGTGATCCCTCAGGGAGTTCGTTTCAAGTTCTCAGTCTGAGATTAGTTTCATCCCATGTCTGGAGGACCTGCTTCTAATGGTTCATAAGGTACTTCCACTGGGTTCAAGAGGAAGACACAGCTCTAGAAATCACCTGCTTTCCCAACAGGTGTGTCCCATGGTGGAGAAGAAGCCCAGTCCTCCTAACACCCACCTGGCTACCTTAAATAGCTTGCCGCAGTCTCCCTGCAGAGAGCCCAGACTAGCTGTGTGACTTTAAGCAAATCACTTTCCCTCCATAGGCCTCTTTTCCTGGAAAAGGGAGGAGGTGGACTCACCAGAGGGTCACAAGGACCCTACCAGTGTGACAGATCACATCTTCCATGACTCCGCTGCTCCCTCGGCCTCACACTGTGGCCCATGCCTGGGATTTTCAGGTATCCCTGCTGGCCTGGAGGACTTACGTAGAGAGATTTGGAGGGGGTGGAGGAGGAAATTAAGTTATGTGATGCCAGATAAGTCATTGAACATATGGATGAGTGCATGTTTGTGAAGCACTGAAGAAACAAGCTTGCCAGATTCGTGGTGGATCTTGGATTGGAAGTTGGGAGTATGGGAGCAGTTTATGTGGGATTAAAATTGTCTGTGGGTAGCTGAATTCAATGAGCTAAATCGGAGAGATCCCAAACTCTGCAGAGAGATCAGACCCCGCCTCTAACTCCAACAGAGGCTAACCACAATTTGGGAAGTCCCTGAACCACACTAGGTCTCACTTCCTCATCTATTAAGAGCTACTGGCTTTGATTATCTCTAAGGTCTTTCTTGACTTATCATTAATTAAATTGTGAGAATTGGGAGCTAGTAGAAAAATCTGGACAAATGCATGGATGAAGAAGGGGATACCTCAAATGGCCTAAATATAGAGGCAAATGTTCTGTACAAGTGATACATTTATTCTTGAATCGGAGATAGCATTGGAGGATATACTCTGTATCTATATTGTGTTTCAAGTGCTTACCCCTCCATCACCACCAATGATATTAAAATCATCCTTCACATATTTGCTTAACCTGGGAAGCCTCCCTGCATTTCCCCAGAGAGCCTGGGGCTCCCTTTCCAGCCTCCCAATGTTATACCACTTAGCAGCCTGTGTTTAATTTGCATTCCTAGAATATGAACTTCACAGAGAAAGGGATCTGTTGTTTTCATTTTTGTGTCCCCCAACACCTTGAATAGTGACAGCCACAGGGATATGTTGAGTGAATGAATGCGTGACCGGTCATCGTGAGCTCAGAGTGTGCAGTAGTGACGTGACAGTGCCAGGAACTTGGCTCAGAGAGGTAGTGTACCTTGCCAGGGCTTCAAAACAGTGTTACCTTTATCCCCCTTTTGGCCTGTCCCAAGGCTAAGGTCATGAATGCTCAGTGCTTGATGGCCAGAAAAGGCTGTTCTTAATCTCTTTTAGAGACCCTTCTTCCCCATGTCTTAGCCTGCTTAGTTCTCCTGCAAATTGGGGCTCTTGGTCACAGGGAATTGGGTGTCATTGCATACGCATTAGGATAACTCCCCCTTAGACACTCAGAAAGCAACTCAAAACACACGTGTAGAGATTATTCATTAAGCATTCTGTTGGTGGTCGTGTGCTAAATGTTGGGGAAGGAGCAGAGATGAATGTAGTGCTGCTGGCCTTGGGGTCTGGAAACCGGTGAAGGAGGCAGACAGGTTACAATCATAGTGCTCCAGGGAGAACAAGGGAAGCAAGGAAGATGGAATACAGGGTTCCCACTTCAGGTGCTGTTTTTTAGTACAAACCATGATTGAGAATCCTCTTGGTTCAGGAGCAAGCTGGAGGGTCCAGGAATGGTCTCCACTTCCACATGACAGTGGTTTTCTTGTCCCTGAATTCCCAGGGCTAGGGTGATGGATGCTCAGAGACCATTGTGATGGGAGCCCTTGGTTCTTGTGGGGAGAGTCGGGGGAACACGCATGTTGTACAGGTGTTGGGCCTTGGGGAGGTGTAGGTGTGCGTGCTCACCAGGGTACTTCTCAGAAGCATCCCTGCTCGTGGCATCGTGGGGGTGAGTCCACTTCAGGCCCCTAAGCTGTGCTTCTACTTCCTGCCTAATTATACAGCATGTATTATCTCTGTGACCACTCTGATACAGGAACAGACTGCCATCTACTGTCCACTTCTGTCCTGAGTCCCTCCTGCTCAAGGAGGCATTTATTTTTTTCTCATCCTGTTTTTAACAGGTTCGGACACCAGGAGAAACAGACATGGAGTCCTATTTAGTAATTTTTTTCGAATTTAGAAGGGAGCCTTTAAAAAACATAACACATCTGTCAGATGGTTTTCATATCTGTTTACAAACTATTATTGTAAGGGGCCACTGTGCTGCCACTGAGTATTGCTAGCCGCTGTGCAAGGTGCCGTGTGGGATACCAAGAGATACAAAGCAAGGTCTTACCTTCAACAGCCTTGCAGTCTACTTGGGAATATAGGGTAGATTTGCAGAGAAGCAGACTACAGGATGTGGCAGTAGATATTTGGTAAGAGGCATCTGGGTGGTAGGGACTACAGAGGTTTTGGGGGTTTGGAGGCAGGAGGAGGAGCCCTTATAGGCTGGGGGATTTGGGAAATACCAATTTGGATCTCCTTTTAGCAATCCCAGTGTTTGGGAAGAGGCTTCTAAGAGCTGTGCGATGTTGTGGGACAGGCTATGAACTGGAAACTCAGGGATCTGGAGGGCCTGAGGTCTAGTCCAGCTTCTGTCAGTCCTGCCCTGTGACCCAGGGCCTTGGGTTCCACATCCTCAAGGCAAGACTGTTGGTCTTCTCGTCATGTAAGGGCCCTCCCATCCCCGACCCTGCATCATGTACCACTCTTGCATGCAGTGGGAGGTGGTTTCCTGGTTTCCAGCTTGTCAAAAGCAATAGAGTCAATTGGATCCCTTGTGGGAAGGATACCTGGATGCAGGGCCTTGTGGTGATGACCCCACATGCAGCAGGAGAGGGAGAATTGCCCCAGGGGAGTTTTGGTTGCTGTTAAAATACAAAGGGGGGAAATGTTCCTTGCAACCTCTGCATGCTACTCCCCTCCAGAGCTTTCCCGGACTTTCCTTCCAAAAATATATGTGCATGGTGCTTTGAGTCCAAGATAGCTCCCCCAAAAGAAATTGTATTAGTCTAGCATTGTTCATAGCTCAAATTTAAGATTCCTTCACATTAGAATTCATTCCATGATTGTTTTTATGGAGGTTTTTTTTGAGTATTTGAGACTTTTGGTAGCTGTGGATTAAAATGTGGAAAAGATTGTTTTCTATAACTCATTTACTCCTTGTCTCTTTTTCTCTGTCTTTCTTAATATTTAAACCACCACCAAGGAAACCTCCAGTGTGTTAATTGCATATTCTTGCCTTTTGATATGTGTGTGTGCATGAGAGAGAGAGAAAGAAAAAAAAAGAGGGGGAGAGAGGAGGCGAGAGAGAGCACGAGAGAAAGATATTTTAGACTGTGGTCTCTTAGCAAGTCTAGGAAATCAAGTTGAATTTGGATGGGTCACAGGTTGAGAGACCTCAGCTCGTCACTGTAATCCTCTGAATCAAGAATACATCTTCCCATTCCCTCTTCCATGTTTACATCTCCTTTTGGGGCAGCTGTATAAAGTTACCGTCTGTCTACAGCAAGTCTCCTTAGTTCTTTTGGGGACTGCTCGACAGAGGCACAGTCAAGGGTAGAGCCATTAGAGACGGTCCAGCTTTTGGACAAAGACAAAAAAATATGTTGGGGAATTGGAGAAAAGTTCCAATTGTTGATTACATGTTTTCCTGTGGTTTGCTGATGTCTGACTGTGGTCCACAGAAAGAGAGCGTGAGCAGGGGCCGGGACAGAGATAAAAGGGAGATTCTCCCCAAACCAACCAATGTGGAGAGACAGCAGGAGTCCCCAGCAATAGACATGGAGTCAAACAACCCTGGGAAGTAACTAGGAAACTTCCTGGTGACTTGAGATGTGTTTTGTAATCACTGGTGAAAGTAGGAGGAGATGGGGTAGAGGAGAGTTACAGGTAAAGAAGTTCCGTGGGAGGAGACCCCAAGGTGAGGGAAAGCAAGGACTTAAAGAACTGAAAGAAGCCCAGGGAGGGGATGAACAGAGAGCATCCTACATATCCTGTATGGATAATGTGGACCTTATGGTGGAGAGGTGGGCGGGAGTCAACTGGGAGCTTACATTTTTTCCCCAGGGGCATGGGAGCTATGGAAGACTCTGAGGGCACAATTAAGCTTTTGTTTTTAAAAAGATCCCTCAGCTGCAATGTGGCTCTGAATAAAGTGTTGTTCAGTGAAGGAAGGCATGGCTGATGGTTGGATTGATGGAAGAATTAATGAATGAGCAAACGAATGAATGAGATGCAGAGGGAACACAGCAAGCCTGATTTGATCTCTGGTTACTTTGACCAGTACTGGCTCCAGGGGTGATTATCTCAGCCTGGGAGGCCAGGGAGCAATGCATTGATTAGAACGGCTCTGGACACATGGATTAAAATATCTGATATTTTAGGGTGGTTGATAGTGGGGAGGACTTCTGAAACTTTTTCCTTCTTCTGTGCATTTCCATCCTAATTTGATTTCATTCAGGATCAAAAAAGAAGATGGCTTTTGAAATTACATCCCAGAAAATTTGAAACTATGGCAATGACTTGCTCCAGAGAGGGCTGCTGATGTGGAAGACCATTTCATAGGCTCATCGTGGAATAGGGACAGGTGATAAAGTTTCTTGGGCATATGAAGGGGTCCCAGATTTCTGGACATCAGATCCACCCATAGATGATTACTGTGGATTAAATGATGTGTGTGTGTGTGCGCGCGCGCACGTGTGTGTGTGTGTGTAAGGTTTCAAAGTCTCCTGAAAATTACCAAGTGCTATTGAACATTTTTTTTGTCAGTAGTGGATATCTGGATAATTTCTTTCAAGGTCACATTGTTTAGCATGTATAAGGAAAGTGTGTGTGACAGAGACCCAGATGGACACCCGGCATGCCATCCAGTTGCTTGGGGAGTGGGAATACTCCTTGGTAAAGCCAAAGGGAGCCAAAGAGGACCTCTAGTGTCTTTGCTCTCCCATGTCCTGACTATTCCAATCTCACTTTGCATTTTGAGGTCTTTTAACTTTTGCTAACAGTGATTGCTCAGGATGTCATTCAGGCCAATTAAATTTGGATGTCTAGGGTTGGGACAGAAGCTCACGAGGTGAATGCAATGTGCAGCCATGTTGAGAACCACTAGCTGACACTGCTAATCTACTCTGCTCTCCTCCCTGCCTTTTGGCAGCTTTGCCATGATATCTGTCCCATTCTCACCTCAGTGTGCTGAGAACTCCTCACTTAGTTAAGGAAGTTCTTCTAAGGATGTTCAACTAATTTGGGCTAAGGCCTCCTATCCCCTACAAATCCAGCATTTGCCTGAGAAATTGGACGCTAGGAGGACAAGACAGGTTCTTAGCAGATTCTGAAGCGCTCACCATCTCTCATCTGCTGAAGGGGGTATTGAGGATGAATGGTGGGGAACAGCGGGGAGAAAGACCAGCATCCATAGGGCAGTAACAAGGAGCAGACACCTATTTATATGTGTCATTGTAGTTCCCCCGACAGCTCCCAGAACCAGATATTATACCAGGCAGATAAACCAGGCTTACAGGCACCTATTTATATGTGTCATCTCCTTAGTTCCTCCAACAACTCACAGAGGCAGATATTATACCAGGCTTGAGGGCACAGTTTGCATAATGCATTCATAATGCAAAGTGGTTTGTGATCTCGGAATGATCAGACTTCCGCACTGGTTCTCCCCAGTAATTTGCATATCAGCCAGATACCCTCCTCCAGGGTTAGCTATGATCAGGGCTGCTGATTTCTGGCACTGAGGGCTCAATGGGAAGGAAAGCACTTATTCCCTCTCTCTGTTCTGCAGGATTCAGCAATCTTGGGCTGGTCCTTCCAGGAGGCCCAACCTGAGGACATGCTTTAACCAACAGGCCTTTATATTGAGAAAATAGTTGTTCTCTTCCTTGCCATTTCCCTGTTAGGAAGCCATGGCTTGCAGGACAGCCAGGGAGTAGAGGTTCAGAGAAGGAGGCTAAAAAAAACAAGACCTGAAAAAGTTAAGTTTCCAAACATATATTCCCAAATTGTAGAGTGGACCATACGGAATCATTGCAATCCCTGGGTTTCTCATTTACAACTTTTGCAGAAGGTGTTGCTATGTATGCTCTCAGGCATGCTGGAGCCGGATGTCTAGCACCCATTGCTAAGTGCACGCTTCGGTAAGAGCTTTGGACTTGGAATTCTCCAGACTGCTGAGTGGCCTATGTGTAGTCTAGCAACATAATGCTTGGGATGAGCCACGCCGCCCTGAGGCGAGGACCGGATGGTAGCCGGAGAGAGCAGGCCGGGTAGTGAGACAACCATGATCTGCAGAGGTGGGCAGGCGGGTGGAGACAGGCTTCTTCTGCAGCAAGTACTACTACGTGAACTGTACATCACGGAGACAAGCCCTGCCAAGAGCAGTGGAAGCAGAAAAACACAGGCCTATCTCTGTGTCTATCATGTAAGTAAGTCTCTCTTGGCTACGTGTACCTGCCACCATCACCCCATCCCACCCCAAATACACAGCATCACCCTCAGCTGTAGCTTTTGGTTTTTGATTAAGGGACAGTAATATTTCCAGGAGGGAGAAGAGCGATGAACAGAAGCATTTATGTATGGACACTGGGCAATTTATTGTTTTTGAAAGTCTAATCTAGAACATGTTTGCAAGAGACCGTGAATTGAGTAAAAAGTTTACTATTGTATTAAGGACTGTTAGGTACAATGACTGAAGGAGGGGTTAAGAGTGATCCTTCAATAATTCCCCTTTGGGATTATGCACATTTAAGGAAAAATGTTCTTCAGGCTATTTCTGCCTTAGAGCTAGGCATCATTACAGCGAAATAGAGAGAGAACTAACCTTGAAGCAGTAGGAACCAAGTTTTAGTTCTATTTCTGTCAATCACTGTAGGCACAACCTCTCAAAGCCTTAGTTTCCTCTTTTGCAAAGTGGGATCATAAACTCTACCTACTTAACACAATTAATGTGGGGTTTCAGGTGAGATGATGCATAGGATCGTGCTTGCCAAGCTGTAAATTACAAATATATGTTATGGTTTCAACTGGTACATTCCTAAGCGAATAGCACATTGCTCTGTTGGGAAGACCTTGGCTCTTCTCCAAGTCAGGCTGGGATAATGTTCCCTGACGAGACAGTGCCACACCTAGGTGTTCCCCAGACATTGTTTCTGGGAACCTTGAGGAAGCACCATAAGAAATGGGAAGAAATGTTACAGCGCTGGCTTGAAAGAATAACGGTGTATCAGTCTACTTACTTCTGATCATGTTATCTTGGGATAAGAGACTCAGGGTAGGTAGCTCAGTGAGGGACACGCCCACGCACTGCGCAGTAAAAGTGGCGTCCAGGAAACCTGGGTTTATTTCAGCATGGGTTGCCCACACTTCTGCCAACCCAGTCACCTACTTCACCCCCAGCGTCTCTTGATGAACTCTGCATGCACTTGCACCTGTATTTGTGAAACAGAGCTCCTCCTCTTACATGAGAATGGATCTGGTTGCAAATCTAATAGATTCCCCTACCACAATGTCCCCTGCCTTTTTTGTTTACTTCATTTATGAAAATACCCTTGAAACATCCGTATTCCCATTTTGTAGATACGGTGCTTTATGTCTTTGAGATTATTAAATACTGGCGCTCCTTTCTGATTGCTGTTTTCACCTCTTCTTTAAGCTTGGGCTTTTCTATCGGTGGAATTTGCTGTTTCTTTTCATGGTGCTGGCTCTTCTGAGTTGGGTGGTTGCTAATTCTTATTGCCAGTTTATCTTCTGTGACAGATTCTCCGACATGCCTCGGATGTGGCTTCCGTGCTTGGCTTTAGCTTTTTATCTGGAGTCTCGTGTCCTGAATGTTTACCTTCTTTCAGGAATTTCTCACAGCTTCTAGCCAATGAAAGTCCCCCTTCTTATTGTCAAACCTAGACAGTGATAATTTTATTTTAAATGTACTTTTTGTTACATTGCTTTGGGAGTAGGGCTGGAAGGACTCGCTAATGGATGAGTGGTGGAAAGTGACAGAAAGAAAGATATAATGGAATAAGGAGCAATCAAAGCCCCAGAAGGAAGCTATCCCATTGTTCTTGGATTCCTAAGCCTGCCAGAAACAGCTGACTGACTTTACAGTTTCTGAGAGAACTGTGTGTGCTGTTACTAGAAGCACAAGAGAAAGAAAAATAGAATGTTCAGCATGCTTCATTTATCTAATGTGAAAAATGAACTCTGCCCAGTGACTTAATGGGCATAAGCTCTGTTTCTAAAAAAGCCACTCATTCGGCAACATGCTTCTGAGTTCTTGATATGGTAAGGTATGGTGTTCTGTGCTGGAGAGGAATACAAAAATGCACGGTTCCTCACCTCCAAGAACTTATAGTACATGTAGGGAAATAAGACGACCCCTACTGAATAACACTCAAGATGGAAATGACTAGCGCCATGGAATGTAACACACAGAGGGTACCTGGAGTTCCTAAGACTTCTGATGGGTGATTGAGGAGAGCCCTGGATCAGGGAAACAATTTGAAGGGATAGGGATAGCACAGACAGCACAGGGGTGGAAAGAAGCGTGGCGTGTCCGGAGCTTGACCAGTACGCCTGAAAGGGAGGGAGTGCACACAGAGTATTAATAGGAGCTCTGTCTCAGGGCAGCTTCCTTCAGCCCCTCCCAGGGCATCGAGATTTGGGGAGAAAAAGCCTATTGCTCACTCTCATGGCTTTTCTCCTTTTTTCTTGCTTTCAGTTTGTTCTTTGAACTTCTTGGAAACTTCCCCTGTTCTTTGTTTAACACTGTGCTTCATCTCTTGGGGTTCTACGTTTTGCAGGTTGTAGTGCTTGAGATCCAGCCTTCCCAACGATTTCTCTGAATTTAGTATTTGGTATGGGTTTTGCTATTTTGCTGCCATCCCAGCCCTAGCAAAGAAACGACTTACCTGGAGTATGGGCAGGGCTTCAGAGAAAACCCCTAACATTCCTGACTCCCAAGTTTACAGAGCTCTGCCAAACCTGGCCTTGCGAGAGTAAGAAAAGCGCTAACAAGCCATCCTCTTTGGTGTCAAGTGCAGACAAATCACTTAGCCCCTCTGAGGTCCTCCAACAGTGAGCTACTGGTTTGTGAAAGCCCAGGATAATCCATCTGATTTCAGTCCTGCATTTAGTCACTTCGAACATTCTCACACATGCATTCACTGGTTCATGTACATACAAATATACACATATCCCTCTTTGTGCCCTTTCTTAGCCTCTGATGATGTCTTCTCCTCCAGGAGGCAGGAATCCAAGGCTTATAAACCATGACTTCTGGAAAGTTTTTTCTTCTGCTTAACCAGAGTATCATTTTTTTTTCTGCCTTCCCTTGGAGAATCATTGGCCACCGGCCTAGAGGTTGGGGCAAGGATCAGAGGTAGCTTGCATTCTGGGGTTTGTCCCCAAAGCGTCGCTGGGACTCTGCATTGGGGTCTGTAGTCTGGCTCCACTCCAGTACTTTAACTAATCTCTTGACTCCCAGAGGTCCAAAATGTGTGGTTTTAGAAGAGCAACAGACAGCCGTTCCTCTGGGCCTCTCAAGAACACAGTTTGGTGTCTAGAAAACCTTAGAGAAACGTGGCAGAGGAAATCATGGTGGCGCAGCATGGGAACAGGTGAAACCCAGACTTAGTACCTTGTTAAATCCCACTGGAGTGGAGATACCAGAGGAGCAGATATTACCTTTATTAAATGACAGAAATGCCTGGGGATTTCTCTGACTTCTTGTAGGGTTGGATAAGCCCCAAAGTGAAGAGAATTTTGCTCCTTGTTTTAGCCATTAGGAAACTCAAGACCCTGCTACAGTGCTATTGGTTTAATTTTTCCCCATCACATTACCTCCACAACTTCTGAATGGTTGCAGCCGTTTCTTTAAATTGCCCTGCATTGTCACTCAGACAACAAGAATAGATTTGGCCCTCTTCACTCAAAATAATGGTCCCGATTAATAGTTATTGAATTGGGAACTGTGTTCAGCCCTCTGTACGTGATCTCAGGAATCCTCACAATACTCAATGAAATAGCAATTTCATTATCTCGTTTTTGCAGACAAAGCAACTGAAACTTCCACACATTTTCTACATTGCACCTAAGATCATCTGAGAAACTATGCTGTGCTTGTTTTTCTAATGTATGATCTGATTTTTCTATTATGATGTAAATTCTGTGAGGACAGGGCTTTTTGTATCCTTGCTTCCTTGCTGTATCTCTAGCACCTGGACTACTATGTGGCACCTGGTAGTTACTTAGTAAAGGTTTTTCAAATGACTGAGTAACTCATCCACGGTTAAATGTCTAGGAAGTGGTGGCACCAAGCTTAGGATGATTCTTTTCTGATTCCAGAGTCCAGACAGTCCTAACCACTATCCCACACTACCTTCTTGTTTATTTTTAAATCATTTTCCTTTTCTTCAATCACTCTCCAGTGCCTTACGCCTTCTTGCTGTAATTTTAAGCATGGCTGCAGTGAGCTACCTCAAGTTTCTCATCTGTAAAATGGGGATAATATAATGAACTACCTTATGGGATTGTACCCCTCTGCATGGTAGCTTCATCCTACTGTGCCTCCTAACCATAGCCTTTAAATCGGCAGGTACAGTTAATATATTTAGTTCTTTTAATCTAATCTGAAACACAAAGCATTTGCCTCTTTAATTCAAGATTTTTGGCTTTGCCTAGATTAAGCTTAAAGCCAAACAAGTACCGCAGAACTGACCGAGGCTGCCAGAAGTACCACACTCTTGCACCCAGCAAGTGGGAAGTGGAAAGATAAAAGCTAAGCCTTTGGGGGTACTTCCGGAAGCAGTGATGACATACAACATTCTTTCTGATTATGAAGTAAATATCTGTTCTCATGTACGTTCAACATAGAGAGTTAAGAAAATGCGGAAAGAAAAGAGCAAAACAATGACCAGAAATACCATCAATACCCTTTGACATTCTTTCTCTGTGTGCGCGTGTGTTTGTGTGTCTTTGTTTCTGTGTCTGTATATATGTATTTCCTTTTTTTTTGTTTTTTTACTTTAATTTTTAGAGACAGCGTCTTACTTTGTCTTCTAGACTCGTGTGTGGTGGCCTGGCAATCATGGCTCACTGCAAACTCCAAGTCCTGGGCTCAAGCGATCCTCCTACCTCAGCCTCCTGTGTAGTTAGGACTGCAGGCATGCATCACCATTCCTGGCTAATTTTTCAATTTCTGTGAAGACGGGCTCTCACTGTGTTACTCAGGATGGTCTCAAACTCCTGGCCCGAAGCAATCCTATCACCTCGGCCTCCCAAAGCGCTGGGATTATAGGTGTGAGCTATCATGCCCAGCTCCCTTTTATAAATAAGGGGCTCACCATACAATATAAACACTTTTTACCTGGCATTTTCCAGTCATTATTGCATTGTACATATCTCCCCATGTCTTTTTTTTTTTTTTTTTTTTTTTTGATGGAGTCTCACTCTCTTGCCAGGCTGGAGTGCAGCAGTGCAATCTCAGCTCACTGCAACCTCCGCCTCCTGGGTTCAAGTGATTCTCCTGCCTCAGCCTCCCGAGTAGCTGGGACTACAGGCGCCCGCCACCACACCCAGCTAATTTTTGTATTTTTAGTAGAGACGGGGTTTCACCATGTCAGCCCAGGATGGTCTCGATCTCTTGACCTCGTGATCCACCTGCCTCGGCTTCCCAAAGTGCTGGAATTACAGGCGTGAGCCACCGCGCCCAGCCCTCTCCATGTCTTTAATTATTCTTGCATAAGATGATTTTTCACTGCATAATATTCCATCACGTACCACTCCTTAACCATTTTGCTTCTGTGGCACATTTTCATTTTGGTCACACTTTTTATACTACAGTTGCCCTCCTTGTACATACATTTGAATACACATATCTGGCTATTCTCTCAGAATAGAGTTCCAGAAGTTACCTTTCCAAGCTTGGAGATGTTCACATTTTAAAGAAAGATGGTTATTCTTGAAAGCCCTGACAGCTCTGAGTGGGGAGCTAGGGCTGATGGTTACCACAGGATAGCAGAAAGGCACACTGGCTGGTCCGTGTGTACTCACGCATGCCCCCCACCTAGGGCAGCCTTGGGAAGAGCACTCAGGATTATGAGAAAGACTGTCACCTCCCCTTTGCTTCATTCGCTGATCCGCTAAGCCTATGTGCTTTCTCGGTCTAATTTTCGGAATGGTCTTCTCCTATTTTCTCTTCCTACTCCCCACCCCGACCTTATAGCTAAGTGCGCGTCTCATGCAGTGCAGTGGAAAAGAAGCGTAAGGCAGAAGCCAGGCTGACTTGGCTGTGAATCCCAGCTCCATCACTTACTGGCCAGGTGACTGAGTAAGATCCTTTACACATCCATCATCCTCAAGTTTCTCATCTGTAAAATGGGGATAATAATGTAACTGCCTTATGGGATTTTATGAGGATTATATGAACACAAGTAGAATGCTTAGAACAATGCCTGGCATATGTGAAGCATTTAATACATGGTGTATTAAATTAATTTTGAAAAGAATCAATCAGTAACAATAATGAACATTTTTGATACATACTTTCCTATTGTTTTGACTCTCAAAGCCTGTTGCAAGTATATTTAGCACTGTGGTGTATGTGTGACTTACTGCGAAGACTTTTTTCCAGTCCCCGATACCAGCTCTCTCTTCACCTTCAGTGTTTCCTACCCTCCTGCCTCCCCTTCCCTAAGAACATTGCTGTTTTACAGAGTGTAGGCTTTCCTCTGGCTTCCAGATCTGCCCACATATGCACACTTCTCTTTCCCATCCCTGTTGGACTCTCTCTCCTTATCAGTTTATTTGTTCCAGTTGGGAAGAACCGGAACCTGGTCGGCAGCTTTTCCAGTTGGCTTTATCTGTGCGCTGCATTGTAAAACTGTTCTCTCTGTTGCTTAGAAATCTCTTTGATCCATGTTTAGCTGTATTTGTTCTTCCAACAGATGTTTTGGGTGGCGAGAGGATTTTCTTCTCGCATTTGCCTAGTCGCATGCCCCTTCATGCTTCCCACTTGTTCCGGATCTTTTCGCCAGCTGACCACAGACGGAGGCCATCTGTCGTGAAGGTTTCCCTGGCCCAGCAGACCAGGAATGGCCCGGCAACCAAGCCTTTCTGAAGGGCTCAGTGAGGGGGAGGAGGGAGGAAGATGTTGGAGAACTGCGTAGGGTAGAGTTTGAGTTTCCTAGACACATTCCAGGAGCTCTTTTGATCCAAGGTATACATGATTTGGCCTGTGCCCTGTGGCAGGTTAACAAAAACACAACCTTCCATTGTCTCCTGTAGACAACAGAGTGAGGCCCTTGGGCACGGCAGGTAGCCTAAGACTACCCCTGAGAGTTGGGAAGCGTATGAGTCTCCTGGGGCTGCCGTAACAAAGCACCACAAACTGGGTGGCTTAGCACAGCAGGAACGTATTGTCTCACAGTTCTGGAGGCCAGAAGTCCAAGATCAAGGTTGCGGTCAGGGCCGTGTTTCATCTGAAGGCCCTGGGAAGCAGCTGCCCCACGCCTTCTCCTAGCCTCTGGTAGCCTCTGGCATTTCTTGGCTTATAGATGCATCTGTCAAATCCTGTGTCTTCATATAGCTCTCTCCTTTGTCTCACACTGCCTTCCCTCTGTGCATGTCTGTGTTCAGATGTCCCTTTTTATAAGGATGTCAGCCCAATTGGATTAAGGTCTACCCTAATGATCTCATTTTAACTTGGTTACCTCCGTAAAGGCCTTATTTCCAAATAAGGTCATGTTCTGAAGTACTAGGGGGTTAGGACTCCAGCATATCTTGGTGGTAGACACAATTCAGCCCATAATGGGAAGGAAAGATGTTGGGCACCTGTAACTCCTCCAAACACCCACAGAGTGCACGGTGAGCTGTGTGCTAACACATAGTTCTCTTTGGGGTGAGGAGGCCTAGGGGCAGGGCCCCCATGTGGGGTCTCTGTCCACGCCAGCAACAATAACAATCAGGGAGGAAAGCATCTCATTTTCCTTGGCTCAATTCAGCTTTTTATGTTTTTAGCACAATGCCTGCCTTGCTCTTCCAACAATTTGGGAATCTCTGGGAGCTGTGCAGGGAAAGCAAGGAGGACAGTGGCAAGACAAAGGGGGAGTAGACGGAGGGTCTTGGAAAGCAGAGGGCCTAGGAAGGCAGAGAGGACAGGAAGGTATAGCGAGCAGAGCGGTGCATTGCTGGGGAGGTGCAGAAGGCTGCTTGGCAGCCAGGAGTTCTTGCCCTGGCCCTGCCACGAGGCTGCATGTCTGTGGCCTAGGCGTTTAACTTCTCCGGGCCTCAGTTTCTCTGTAGGCAAGATTGGGAGGTAGATGGGTGCTCTCTAGGATCCCTTCCTGGCCAGAACAGCATTCTCAGCTGGAGCCTAATGTGTGGAGCAAATGCGAGCACTGGGCTCTGGCCTCCTGCAGCGAGCACAGCCCCTGTTCTTGTGGAAACATCTTCCAATGGGGCTGCCCTGCCCACAGGGTCATGCGACTCGCATCTGCTGCCTGCCTGTGCTCTTGAAACAGCCTCCACTGCTCCCCTCCCAGCTCCTGTCTCTCTGCACACACAAGCGTGCTACTCCTTTTCATGATCCCCATTAGTATTCTTTGACGGCATACATCTGTCTTCGATCGTTGTCAGCTCTGGGAGGCTTATGCCAAGCTTCTTGAGCATAACCCATGACTGCCTGGGTTAGGTGTTGTGAGCTGTCCAGGAGGCAGGAGGACGATACATGCAAGTCAGGGCTTAGGGCAGAAGTGCCTGGGCCTGGCCTCCCCTTGGACTCCAGGAGTCCTGTCCTAGCAGAGCCCACAGCCCCCTATCCATCTGGCCTCAGTAACCCCTCCCCAACACACACACACACACACACACACACAGCCCCTGTGATTGAAGGGGCCCCAATTCCTGTTCATATCCTCCAGGATAGCCCACCTGCACCCTTGACAGTGAGAGACAAAGGTCTATTCCCTGTTTAGATGGGTGCTGGGGACAGTGGCTCAGAGAAGTTCATGTCTTGCTCAGGGCACACAGCAGCTGGTCAGGAACATGCTGTTGACTCCAAGATGCTGCCTTGCAAGGAGCTGGCTCTATCCTTCTTTTGACTGAAGTGCCTTTCATGGATGGTGAGGGATACGCAGGGAGAAGTGTCAGGAGTGAAGGTCAATGGTTAGAATCAGGCAGTCCACAGAGTCTGAGAAAGCAAGATATTCTCTGGCAGGCTGGGGGTCATGATCGCCCACCCCAGCCCAAATAACCCTCACAGCTGTGTGGGCCACTAGAGAAAAAGGAGGGCATGTTTGGGGCAGGAGAGGCAAATGTTTGCTTATCTGTAACTTCTTCCTCCAAGCACGCCGGGACCTCCAGTCAATGGTAGGCTGTCGGTCGTCAGCTGAGATTGAACTTTCCTTAGCAGGAGCACTGGTCACTTGGGCTGGGATGGTTCTTAGTGGTATAGGATGCACTGCAAGCTTTAAATGCCAGTGGCATCATCCCCTTCCAGTCACCATGGCAACCAGAAACACCTTGACACATTTCCAAATGCCCTTTAGTAGGGCAGTGACAGCCCTTTTGAGAATCACATAGAATCTCATTGATTGATGAGTGAAAAACCAATGGATGGTAGCCTGCTTTTGTGATTTTTGCAGCGGCCTTTAGCTTCCTTTACTCACCCCAGAAATCAGTGGGACCCTGGGAGCCGTGTACCCCTCAGACCCAGTTGGAACCCAGCCAAGAGTTTTTAATCCATCCCCACTTGTGGGGCCAATGGCACCTAACCACCTCAGGCACGGTGGACCTGGCTCCTCAGAGAGCTCTTGGGACAGAGGAGAGAAAGAGTCTGCATTCTGTTTGCAGCCCTGATTGTGAGCCCTGGGGGCCCTCTTCCCCCACCCCCAGCCCCTGGAACGGGCACTCAGGGTCAGAGCTCTGCTGAGTGTCTGGCTCTGGGAGGGGAGGTTTGTGTAAGTTTCCCTCCCACAGCTCAGCACAGATGGGATGACGAGGACCAGATTCTGTTTCTGGGCTCTGATATTTGCCAAGACTTTTACCAGGCTTCCTGGAATAGACAGGGAAGCAGAGCAAGCTCCCGTAGGTCAAGTGATTTGGGCCTGAGTTGACCCAGAGTCCCTACATGACTGCTGTGTAGCTACCATGAGTGTGCTGAGTGGCCCGCCGGGGCAGGTATGAGAGAGGTGCTGAGGGAGGCATGGGGCCTGCAGAGCGGCCTCCCATCTCCACTGCCCGTCCACAGGTCCACAGGCGCACAGAGCAGACACAGTCTGTGCCTGGGTTTGCTCATCCAGAAGAGGCAGAACGTAACATCTCGCTCCTTTTGCTGCACAGGATAAAACGAGAACAAAGAGGAAACAGGAAGTGTTTTGCATTCCAGAAAGAGCAGCAACTGTATAAAGTCATGCATATTAGGATTTGAGGTATACATGGTCAGAAGTTAGAAACTAACCGAATCTTGTCATTGCCAGGAAGTTTCGGGGTTCTGTGACTGGTGGCCACTGATGTTCCTCTGTTCCTCCATTCCAGCTCCTACCTTGACTGTCTCCTCCTCTTCACACCTAACTTCTTTAGTGAAGGCTCCATTTCCTCGTTTCCTGTTCAATGCTTAAACCCCTTGCAGTCTGGCTTCCGCCATCGCCTTATCACAGACCCTTCTCTGGCTTTGTCTTGCCTGGCCCTTCCATGATGTCTTCTTTCTTGAATCTCTTTCCTTGGTAGGATACCACGGCATCCTGGTTTTTGTCCTACCTCGGTGGTTGTTTCTGCACACTGTCCTTAGCTGACTTTTCCTCCTTTATCTGCCCTGGGTTCTCCTCTCTCCATACACTCTCCATAGCCTATTCTAAGCATCCCAGGGCTCGTATATCATATCTCAAATACACAGTTACTTTGTGTTAGCTACAGACCCATATATCCAGCTTCCCTATAGATACCCCAAATGTCTCTGTAGGCTCCTAAACTCAGTGTATGATGCTAAGCTGAACAGGGGCTCCTTTTGTGCCCCGAACTTTCCCAACTCCAGTGAATCTTCTCCACTGTTTTTCACCCTAGTAAATGGAACCACCTGCGACTCCAGTGTGTGGTCCAGTCAGAGACTTGGAAGTCACCTCAGCTTGTCTCTCTGTCATCCGCAGGATCGGGCAGCCTCCAAGTCCTCATCATTCTAACTTCCACAATGCCTCTGGAGTTTGTCCAGACCTCCTCATCAGCACTGCCGCTACGCTCATCAAAACCACCATGGTCTCTTGCCATCCTTCACAATTCGCAAAGCTAATTGGGTCATTTTTCTACTTGAAATCTTACAATGGCTCTCCAGTGCCTCTGAGTCCTTGTTTTTTCAACACTGTTCACACTCTCCCCACCTCTCTCTCACTCATACCCCATGCACCAGCCATCCTGGGTTTTGCTGTTTTTGTTTCCCAGAATCCACAATGCACCTTCTGGCCTCTGAGCCACAGCACCTGGGTATTTGCTCCCACTGCTGCAGCTCTCCTCTTCCCTGCTGCCACCACGCCTTTCTTGCCTGACTGTTAGTACGCAGCAGTGGCCACTTGAGCATGACCGTCTCTGGGAGGCCGTCCCTAGTCCTCTGTCGTATTCTGGGGCTCCCTATCACGCACTCCCATTGCATGCTGCAGCATCCTCAGCACACAGCATTCCTTATTGTAGTTCCTGATTCAACACCTTTCTCAAGAGACTCTGGACTTCTTGAAGGCAGGAACAATTCCCACTTGTTCCTAGTAGCATTCCAAACCACACGTGACAGTGTCTGGCTTATAATTAGCAGCCAATAGAAAGTTGATGAATGAATGAATAAGTGAAAACAAAAGATGTTTGCCTAGCAGAAATCTGGAATAAGATCAAAGATCAGAGCTGGGATTAAGGAAAAAACTTCCTTGGGGTGGCACTGTGAATTCCCAGAACAGGTGACTAACCCTCATTCACTTTGGCAAATGTTTACCCATGCCACACAACCAGGCAAAAAGTTGAATGAGGTTTAATCCCTTCCCACACGGAGCTTATTCCTTCTTTGAAAGTCCTTTAAACAAGCTCTGAAATGATTTTGGCAGGTAGACAAACTGGTCCTCATTTCTCTGTGGCCAGTAAGTAGGGAAAGCGAGCACACATACACACAAATGCACACACGCACACACACACGTGCACACACACATTGACAGACAACCTTGCTCACTCACATGGGCATGCCCAAACCCTTCTTCTATTTTATAGGATGGTAACTCACTGTTTAGTTTAGACTCTTGACGTGCCATGGAAAATCCCACTTGCCCTAGAACTGGGGGCCGGGCAGGTTTGACTGTAACAGCGAAGCCTGGAGCTTACTCCTTGCTGATTGGCTTTCCTTTCTGTCTCCATTTTTCCCCTGGTGAGCACTGCAGTTGTGTTCTCCTTCCTCCCAAAGGTAATGCCTGGTTTGGCTCACTAAAACCTGTTCTTTCTGTACTGAGAGCTCATCTTCTCTTCCTCTTCTGGATTCTCAAATGAGATGACGTCAGAGGATGGAGACCAACCACACCCTTCCTCCTTGACCCTGATAAAGTTTCTTGGAAACTCCTATACCCAGAGGCAGCCAATTCTTGCCAGCGGAAGAGTGTCTGAGAAGAGGGCTTGGGAAGCTCAAGGCTCAGTGTCCGTCCCCAGGTCCCCCAGTTAAAGACACATCTGTCCTTCACTGTCAAAGATGTTGCCGTTGCTCCCCTGCTAGGGTGATACACTGCACTCCCTCCTTCCCTTCACACCCCAGCAAGAGGCTATTTCCCAGGGGTCTTATAAGCAGATTTCATCTTCTCTTGTGCTGTTTTCTTATTTCAAGTATCTTCAGGGAGGAACGTGCATATTGGATCATTGCCTGGCTGTGAAATTTCATTTCCATTTCTTTACGCCTGCAGTTGCAATACGAGAGAGAAAAGGCCAGAGCTCAGCGGATGTCCTCGACGCAGGTTATCAAGGTGCTGTGGCTGTTGTTTCCCGGAAAAGGCCTTGGTCCCAGAGCACATTTTATCAGCAGGACCTTCGAGGGGCTGCGTTCCTTCAGCTGTTTTCTCTTTGGGGTCTCTGGCCTCCAGTTCTTTCTTCTCTAGCGTGTGAGGTCTGTGCTTTTGATTCACGCCTTTAAGTCTGACGTTGAAAAAATATCTGATTTGCCATTCCAGATGCTCGTCCTGATTTGCAAATTGTCCTAAAGGGCCAGATTGTCCTCTGGCCTTTTCCCTTTTCCTGGTCCCCCCTCACCACCCTCCCACTGGGGCTTCACAGAGGCAGAGCTAGTCTCCTTTCATTTTTTAAAATTAATAGTCTTTAATTTTTAGAACAGTTTTAGGTTCGCAGAAAAATTAACCAGCTATTACAGAGTTACCATATAACTCCTCCTCCTCACTCCCCAGTTTTCTCCATTATTAGCATGTTGCATTAGTGCAGTACATTTGTTGCAATTAATGAGCAAATATTAGCCCATCATTATTAACTTAAGTCTATAGTTTACATTAAGGTTTATTCTTTGTGTTATATAATTTTATGGGTTATGACAAATGCATAATGTTATGTATCCACCATTATAGCATACAGAATAGTTTCACTGCCCTAAAACTCTCCTGTGCTCCACCTGCCTATCCCTTCTCCGTCCTCTGCCACCAATCCCTGGCAGCTACCGATCTTTTGACTGTCTAGAGTTTCGCCTTTTTTCAGAATATCATAGTAGTTGGAATAATACAGTGTGTAGTCTTTTCAGACTGACTCCTTTCACTTAGCAATATGCATTTTAAGTTTCTTCCATGGAAACTTTGCTTTCATCCTTTTATCACCACAAGGCCAGTCATCCAAGGAATTTCTCCATCTCTGTCTGTTCCTTTCTAGTTCTATGTGTGCCACTGCTTGGCATAGAATAGGTATCCATTTAATGAACATTCCCTTTCACCACCTGGGACACCTTCCCAGGGATAACAAAAATAAAACCAGCTAGGTCAATAGCAGAGCCCCCATCCCAGATTTAACCTCATTCTCCCCTCTTTCCACAATAAACTGGATCAGAACCAGCAGCTCTGTGAGACTGCATTTCTTTGCCTTAATACCAGGCCCCAGAGAGCATTTGATTCCTTGGCAGAGAGGTGTAGGCTTAATTAATTTTTCTCCTTTTTTCTTTGAACATCTTGGAACACACACACACACATTCGCATTTATGCACAATTGGGTGTATGAGAATTTTAATGGCAGGTGGTGTTAGCAGTTCTTTTCCTCCTGATACAGACCAGGGTTTTTCCATCTGGGCCTTTTAGCAGGGCCTATGAATATTGACTTTCTAACCACTTGGATTTGGGTGGAGTGTGCAGAGTGGGATTGCGGGGGTAGGTTCAAGGGAGAACTATACTTATGTATAAATCACATGTGAAGGGAATTTTGAAGTCATTATTGCTTCAGGATGTGCGAACCAGAATTATTTTTTAAGGTCTTGATTTGCCCAATGAGCATTTCCCAGGGTTGCTGCTCCAAGCATGACGTCTGTGCTGTCAGGAGGTGCAGCATAGTCTGATATGAGTTTAATCGCTGTAAAGGAGGCCCTGGGTAGGATCTGGTCTCTAGGTTCTCAGCTGTGGTCAGTCCTCCATGCTGCAAAACATCCAGATGACTTAGATGATTAAGACAGCAGACTTAAAGTGAAGAAGAGATTTTTTCCCTTATTCTTTCCTTTTATTATTAGTTTTTAAATGGTTGGCTACATGGGCTGTTGGTCATTCTCCATGTTCTCTGTGCTCTCCTCAGCTCTCTGCACTGGCCTGCCTAAGCCCTGAAAGCGACTTCTCAGCTGCCTACTTTCTGCCTGTTGACCCCCAAGCCAATCCCCATCTCCTCACCACCCTCCCGCCATATCCTCATACACCTGCCTCTCCATTCTTCATGCTCCATCAGCAACAGCCCTCTGTCAATAATGATTGTCCCGGGGAAGTGTATTCAAGGGTCATATAAAATATGCCCTCTCTATGTATTGAGAAGGTTTTCTGTCCCCAAAGGAGCTCTCTGGATAATGAGGAAGGTTGAACTGGGTCAGCCTACAGGAAGAAGCCCTTAGAAGGGAAACCTGTGGCTGTAAACCATGCCGATCCACGACTCTTATTTTGGAATAGCTATTTAAAAAGAAATGTGAAGAACTCATAAGACTTGGAAAAGAAAACTAGAGAATGTTGAAAATGTCCAAGGGTTATGTGTGTGATGTGTATGGGGAACTTTGAAAAGAATGTGGTAGAAAACTGGATTTGTGGTAAAATGTTGTCACAGGACAGCCTGTTCTTTCATTGAATTATGTCTTAGTGCAGGGATCACAAATAAATACAGCACCTGTGCTGCCATTCTCACATCTTTTCCTACAGTAGGCATCACTAATCAATTACAACATTCTTTTCCACTGTCATGCCTTTGCCCACAGCAGACATCACTAATCAATCACAGCACTCTCTCTCATTGAGTTTCAAAGGTTTTTTAATCCTCCACATAGGTCTCTAAGTAGCTATATACCAATTAATTTGATTTAGAACTTGGATTACCAATTTGCCATCTCTAGTTTAATGGGAAGAACATTAGGATTAGAGTCAGAATGCCTGAATTCAAGTTACTGACCTACTACTTATTAATAATTAATTTTAATAATTCTCTAACCTCAGCTTTCTCCTCTATAATAAGAATTAATGCTTACCACAGAGGCTCGAGGTAAGGATTCAGTAAGATAATATGTAACTTGTAAGATAATTTGTGTGATGGTTCCTAGAATAGTACCTGGTGCATTGTAAGCACCCAGCAAGTGATAGCCAAGTATGAATTTGCAGTGGCATGGACACATCATTCCACACCCCAGATATGGAACAATAGATAGGATTTCATTCACCTTTGCATCTTTTAACAACGTCAGTGAAGGCAGATGGAGAACAGCTGGACCCTCTAATTCTACCTGACTTTAACTTCACATTCTTAAGATGCTTATTAAATCTCTCTTTCCTGAACTAGTATAATGCTTCCTTGTTACCCTGGAAGGACAGAGTTAACACCCATGTATTATGACATGATGGATGTTCTTTACACGCACACTGCATGCATAGCCATGTGCCAAGGCCAGGCCTGCCTTAGCTTTTTGGCTCTCCAGAGCAGCTTCACTGTGACTGAAGAGAGCCAGGAAAGAGGTCTTGGTAGAGCTCTTTATATGACTCTTTTCAGAATGTTTCTCCCTGATGGAGATGACAGAAAGCTAGGATGATTTGCAGGCAGGAGGACAGGCTTCTTTGGAAAAGGTTTCACCATAGATTACGTCAATCCAGGGTTGGAAGACTGCAAGTGGTCTGCAGGGCATCCCAGGGGATGCCTTCTTCAAGACAATATTAGACTAGCATGGGACCCTGCCTCCAGGCTAGTAAAGGGTTATTTTCAGAGCAGCAACACAAGAGAACATGTTTTGAGCAAATCAAATCCTTAAAATCATGAATTCTTATATCCTGAGATATCAGTGACTTCAAAATGCCTTCCTCAAATCATACATATAGTGCCTTCTGAATCAACTATCTTTTTTTCTGTCCAACAGTATAAACATAATCTCTGCCCTCATACAGCTTAGAAACTGTCAGGAGAGGTAAACAAATACACAAACGACAAGGTAAAATAGAAGAGCTACAAAAGAGATCATGAAAATATCCTGGGAGTTCGAAGGTGGCAGATAGCAAAAGGCTTCGTGGAGGAGGTAGCCTTTGTGGCACTTGAGATCAGTCTTGCAGCAGGGTTATAGGTGGATAGGCAGAGATGGTTGGGGGTGGACGGTAGGAGGGACAGACAGAAGGAACCACAAGAATGAGGATATGGAGAAAAAGAGCACTGAAGGGTGCAAATTATTAAGGATGGATTTATGTAAAGGATGTGGCCTAAGAAGAAGGACTCTTCTTTACGGTGAAATTAGGTTTTAGATGCAGAAGTCTGGTGCTTCCTGGTACTAAAATGACCCCAGTATGGTGTCTGCAGAATACTTAGATAACTGCATAGATGGTTCAGCCATCTTTCCATTATACCACACTACTGGGTTACCAACTTACTGTGTGACCTTAGACAAGCAACTGCCTGTCTCTGGGCTTCAGTTTTCATATCTATGAAATTAGAAGGTTGAATTATGTCTTGGCATAATAATGAAATAAATAAGTGATTTATTTTTATTTCTTTATCATTCCTCTTTGAAATGGGAGTGGGAATAAAGTGGTATTTGTTTCCACATGAAAATAAAAGCCAGGGGGCCAATTCTGGACTTGGCTTGAGCTGTGCTTTGTCTGTTTTTCTGCACTGGCCCAATACCCCTTACACTGGTGTAACTAACTCCCTGGAAAGGGATGCAGGTAGACAGCATGACTGTTCCTTCCTATCTGAGAGGCCCCAACAGATTCTATATTGCAGGACCACCAACTTAGAATTTCAGCTCAGTTCAGCAAACACTTTTGACTGGTTCATGTGCTAGACATTGCGCTGGGCTTTTGTGGGGTACAGATGCCTGCTGATCTAAGCCTAACAGGTAGACAGGGAAGTGGTTCCCAGACCTGATGATTATCAGAGTCACTGTGGAAGAACTTTTTAGAATGCAGACAGCCCCCAACTTAACAGTGGTTGGACTTTCAATTTTTTACCTTTATAATGGTGCAAAAGTGACGGGCATTCAGTATGCTTCTCAACATACAATGAGGTTATGTGAAATAAACCCATCATTAATTGAAGATACTGTCGATCAAAAATGTACTTTTGACTTACAGTATTTTCAACTTAGGCGGGGTCATAGGTTGAGGAGCATCTGCACAGATTCCTGAGCCCTATCCCTTGATGATGATGATCCAGTGAGCCTGGGTGGGGCCTGAGAATCTGCATACTGACTGCTGAAGGTGAGTGTGGTGCAGGGCCAAGCTTCAGAACCTCTGATCTAGAGAAGATTCTGTGTCATCACTGCTCACGGTAACCATGTTCTCTCTTATTTGCACTTACATGAATTCATATGAATTCAGTATTATGTGAGTAAATTATGATTATATGAATTTATTGAGTATCCTATGTGCTTGATATAGGTGTTTACATCCCAGGGTTGGAGGGTAGAGATGAAGAATATAAGCCAGACTATGTTAAGATCTTCACTTCTGAGCACCTGAACAACTGGCAGCCTCATTAGGAAGGCAAGTCATTCACATGTGAAATGACATCATGGTCGTCTTCTTCATTCTTCTCTTCAGCATCCATTTAAGACTCACATTTTATCACTAGAGACTGAAAAGAGCCACCTGAGGCAGGCAGGTCAGGTGTTGTTATCTCTTTATTTCCAGATGCGGAGGCTGAGGCTCAGAGGGGTGAATCCATGTGTCCAAGCTCACATCTCCCGCCCTCAGTCCAGGGCTTCTCCCCACTTCATGGGAGAAGCATCCTCCTCCCCAGAGCAGTAGGTTCTGCAGCTGGGAGAGGCCACTGTGGGCTGGGTTGTTGGGGACACCTTCAGGGAGAGCCAGATTCAAGGCAATAGAGAACTTTGGCTGCAGGCTGTTGCCTAGAATAGGGCAGCTGACACACCTTTGATCTGGAATGCTTCCTGCTGCTGAGAATGAGGTTTTTTATAGCTGGATTCTCAGGTAGTAACACCATGACAACGTGTGTTTGTGTTATTTCATCTGCACAGCATTCACATGTAGCACAGAGAAGGTAGTTTATTTCCCAGAAGTTTACCAGTGGGAAACTGAGGTCAAAGGTAGGACTTTCCTGAATGAAGAGAACTACTATTTATTGGATGCCTCCCACCTGCCAAGCAGTGTGCACAGCAGGCATATATCATGAAATGCCTCATTTATTCCTCATAACTGTAGCCTGATTTTACATTTGGCAAACCCAAAGCTTACAGAAATCATGTGGCTCGCACTCAGACTGCCGATGGCCATGCAAGGCTTTGAGCTTCTCTGATTTCCAGGCCCCCATCCCCACCACACTGTGCTATCCAGCTCACCTGGTGGAACTGGATCCTCTGAGTCCCAGGCCAGGGATCCTACAGAGCTCCTCCATCAGGGAAACCATAGCAGCAGCAGCTCCACCAAGGGCTTGGAATCTATCTTACTGCAGCATCCGTGCCTGACTAATGGAACCATGCACCGGGAGTAGCCACCCAAGAAACATTTCCACCAGAAACTTCTCTTTATAGCTCCCCGTTGAGCCGCAGAGAGCTGATAGGAATTGCTCAAGACCACCCAACGTGTAAGTGGTAGAGCTGGGACTAAAAGGCAGGTCTCCAACTTTCAGCCTCACTCATGCCCGATGTGTCTCAGCCTCCCTGAAGAATATCAGACCAAGATGGCCAGAAAAGGAACCTGGAAGGGATGTGTGGGGGTCACGCAGCCCTTGGCACAGTCTTCAGGCTGAGCTGCCTCCAGCTTGTCATCTCATCAGAGCTTTACATCCATCCTTGGGAGAGGCCAGCTCCATGACCTCTCAGTGTCATTTAGGAACTTCTTCCTAAATGGCTAACCCAAGTCTGTCCACTGCATCCTACAGTGAGATGCACTGTGGTGACAGCAGCTATTGGCATTCTGCTTCCGTGCTGTTTCCAGAGGTAAACTGAGTATAAATGGAACTGCAGCCTGTCCCATTTTGTACAGCCGAGTTCTAAAACCAGCCTGCAAGGATAATGCTATAAAAATGTCCTGCCAGCCCCAAGGGTGTCTTCTACAACAAGTTCTTTTTCCCTCATAATTCTTCTGACAAATTCTTCTTTTGATCCAGACTTTCCTAGCCATCATTTCATCCCAGAAGTGGCATGTGTGTGCAAACACTCATGCTTGAGGGGGGACAAGCAAAGGGATAAGAGGGGAAATGGGAACTCGAAATCTGCTCAAATGTGGTAAAGAAATATATCCAGAAAGTACTGCCTACTCACCAAAATACTATTTGCTTTTTATATTCTTTCCTGAGTAGAATTTCCTGTTCAAACTTGAAAATGAAAATTCCTCCACCTCAAAATGAACAGGCAAGAAATGCTGTAGGCGGGGTTTCCCGGGGGGGACTGACAGCCATCTGCCCTGAGACTGACTGTCGAATCTGAACTCTGTGTACTTGTTAGTGTTGTTTATGGGAGGGGTGAGGGAAGGGAGGAAGCAACAGGGACCTGCTAACCCTGTGAATTCTCCCTCGTACCCTTAAAAAGTCAGGTGCTTGGCCAGGTGCGGTGGCTCACGCCTGTAATTCCAGCACTTTGGGAGGCAAAGGCGGGTGGATCACAAGGTCAGGAGTTCAAGACCAGCCTGGCCAAGATGGTGAAACCCCGTCTCTACTAAAAATACAAAAATTAGCCAGGCGTAGTGACGGGTGCCAGTAATCCCAGCTACTTGGGAGGCTGAGGCAGAGAATTGCTTGAACCCAGGAAGTGGAGGTTGCAGTGAGCCGAGATTGCGCCACTGCACTCCAACCTGTACAACAGAGCGAGACTCTGTCTCAAAAAAATAAAAAATAAAAATAAAAGTCGGGAGCTTGCAAGCTCGCTTTTTGGGGCAATGGGAGGGAAATTTTAAGAGCTGGTTTCTGTGATCTTTATCAGACCCCTTTTCCTGTCCTGCCCACAGGTCAGTGATGGGAATGATAGCATTGCATTAAAAGAGAAGTGATTCCCCAGATGTGGACATCTTAGTGCCTGGGAGGCAGACATCTTTAGAGTGCTGGGTGTTCCTCCCCATATCTAACTTGTTCTTTGGACATATTCCCTTGAGTGTCTTTTATTATTTCATTGATTGATTGAGGGTTACAAAGTTGTTACAAAAGCAGCAGAAATTTTGAAAGATAAAACAGGTAGAAACTGTTATTTAATTGGAGGCACAAAAGCCAGTTCCAGCTTGAGCATTAACTGGCTGTGTGGCCTGGGCAGCTGCCCTGCACTTTTTGGGACCATGGTTTCTTCAGCTATAAAGTGAAAGTTGAGAGTTCCGCTGAGTGCTAAAATCTTGCTTCTCTGTGATTATTGTTTTTTAAATGCCACTGTCATTTCAAAACACGTACATGGGCATCCCCCAGGTGAGTGTGGCCTCGTGCTGTATCTGAGAGGTTTAGTCATGCCACTCGGAAAGGCTGTGCTTCCTACAGCTGCCAGTGGCTTTGGCTAGCTCACAAGGGTGGGATTCTGAATGTGCCGATTTCTTCTCCAAGGGATCGGCCAAATGCCAGATGTTTCCATCTCCTCCTCTCACCCCTCCTCACATGGCTGTGTCTAAAGAGATTCTTTTGATGCATCCTATTAGACCTGTCCATTAATCTTACCTCTTTCAAACCTACACATGATGAACATCCATCCTTGAATTGCGACAAAGATGAGGTGTGTTTCACTGTTCGATTTCCAAATCGGAATGAATGTATTTCCCAGCGCTGCAGCACAGCGACAGACACACCAGCCCTCCTCAGCTGCCTGTCCTGTTCTCCTCCCTCCTTCCCTTTGTCCCATCAGTTTCTCCCCTGGATTTATCGTGCTGTATTCCTTGGACACCCTTGAAAGTGGAGAAAGAATAATTCTCATTCCCTTTCCCCAAACTCTGTCCTGAAGCACCGCTCTCCACCTCCCTACCATGCCTGCCCCTCCACCCCCCACATTTTCCCTCTGATGAGATTTCCTCTCTGAGGGAATATTTTGGTCTTGTTCTCTGTTCCCAAACAAATTCCCCAGGTCCTTTAAATCTGGTTTCAATCAACATAATCACAGTCTGTTCAATGCTATCAACTCTGCCTTGATTTGGTTGTGTGATTCATGCTGCGTCCTCCACCTCCTCAGGCTGTTTTATATATACACACTTAAGTGCTCATATATATGTGTATATATTACACAGGATGTATGTATATGATGTATTGAAAGAGAGAGATGTTTTCCACCGTGCCTGTAATTACTTTTTATCTTCCTCCAAATCAGTATCTTAATGCATATCACCTAAACTGGATTCATTTTGAGTACACTAGGGCCTTTTTTTACTTTTCGAGAACGGCTATCTAATTCTGGGCCAAAAACTAGTTATCAATTGAGGGCAGGTAATGGAGTTGTATCCAGTGAGGGGCATTTGCTTCTCCATTTGATACACTCCTCGCCAGTACCACGGCGTTTTCCCTGCAGTCTTCATGCCTATGCTGTTACGAGTCCTTTCTCGTATTTGAAAGAAAAGATATGAGGCAGCCCAGGGAAAGCACTGATGGAGGCTATAAAGACAATATGGATCTAAACTAAAAAACGGTAGCTTCGAGCTTAACGGTAGCCTCTCAGGACACTCACCACACACTGAATTCTGCCAGCCTGACGCCGATGCTGCCCCGGTTATGCTGGGATGTAGTGACACAGGACACTCTGCAAGGGGATAGGGATGATCTCCCCCCCACCGAGTGGGTCATCAACACTCATCACTCAGAGGGGAGGCGGGATACCACCTTGAACAGAGAAAGCAGCTGGGCATGGTGGCTCACATCTGTAGTCCCAGCACCTTGGGAGCCCGAGGCGGGTGAATTGCTTTAGCCCAGGAGTAAGAGACCAGCCTGGGCAACATGGCAAAACCCCATCTCCATTAAAAATAGAAACATTAGGCCGGGCGCGGTGGCTCCTGCTTGTAATCCCAGCACTTTGGGAGGCCGAGGCGGGCGGATCACAAGGTCAGGAGATCGAGACCACGCTGAAACCCCGTCTCTACTAAAAATACAAAAAAAATTAGCCGGGCGTGGTGGCGGGCGCCTGTAGTCCCAGCTACTCGGAGAGGCTGAGGCAGGAGAATGGCGTGAACCCGGGAGGCGGAGCTTGCAGTGAGCCGAGATTGCACCACTGCACTCCAGCCTGGGCGACAGAGCGAGACTCCGCCTCAAAAAAAAAAAAAAAAAGAAACATTAGCCTGGCTTGGGGTTGCACGCCTATAGTCCCAGCCACTCGAGAGGCTGAGGTGGGAGGATCGCTTGAGCTTAGGGGGTCAAGGCTGCATGATTGTGCCATTGAACTCCTGCCTAGGAGACAGAGTGAGATCCTGTCTCCAAAAAAAAACAAAGAGAGAGAGGAAGAAGTTTCTGAATCCATCTTATAAATCTGTAACAGAAAATTATGGCAAGTTGTGGCTTTTAATTGCCAGAGCTGGGCACTTAAGAGAGAAAAGTGTTTTTGTGAATTCCAAAAGTGTAATTGTATTCATTGAACACTGAAGTCAGGAGGAGTCAGACCATGATGACATGAGAGCCATTTTCCCAAACAGCAGACTAGAAGGGGAGGGCTTGGAGGGGTGGCGGCAGAGCTTAGACACCTCCTGTGAAGGGAGAGAAGTGGGGGCAGAAAGGTGGCCTGCGTAGAGTCCCATGAGAAAGACAGAACTGCACTGGCAGGCATCTTTAGGGGCCCAGGTCACCACGGTGGGGCCGGTGGACAGTCTCCAGGGCACAGCGATCGTTACAGTGCACAGCCTAATAGGGAAAATTGCACAGCTTCACTTAAATATAGGTTACCTATGGACGTAAGAATTCATGATTAATCTAGAACTAACCCTGACCAGCAAGGCCGAATGAAGAAAAAATGTAGAAACAGTGACCAAGCCTTCCTCGAAGGTCACAGATCTTATGGAATGTGTCTCTCTTTCACATTTCAAAATAACAACAATTTTTGAACTATGTATTTGTTAACATTTAATTTTTTTATTTTGGGATAATTTTAGACTCATGGCATCCACTGTTTTTTTAATTACCCACATATTTGATTCAGTAAGATTCCCTGTATTGATACAAAAAAAGAGGGAGAGGGGACCCTGTTTCCCTTTGACACTGTTACTTGTTCCTGAGATCCTGAGCTCGTTGTTGTTTTGTTTTGTTTTGTTTTGAGACGGAGTCTCGCTCTGTCACCCAGGCTGTAGTGCAGTGGCGCGATCTCGGCTCACTGCAAGCTCCGCCTCCTGGGTTCCTGCCTCAGCCTCCTGAGTAGCTGGGACTACAGGTGCCTGCCACCATGCCTGGCTAATTTTTTGTATTTTTAGTAGAGACGGGGATTCACCATGTCAGCCAGGATGGTCTTGATCTCCTGACCTTGTGATCCACCCTCCTCGGCCTCCCAAAGTGCTGGGATTACAGGCATGAGCCACTGCGCCCAGCCTCCTGAGTTCATTTTAAGAGAGACTTCTGGCCTAGAGGTCTGAATGCGAAGAAGTTCTACAGCTGGGATTCTTCCCTTTCTGTGATATGAGGACAGGAGTTCTCTCTCATCTCCACCAAGAGCAGGAAGCTGGATTAACTGCCACAGGCTCCAGGAGGGAGTATCTAGAACATCCACGTTCTGCAGCAGGAAAACACCCCCTCACACTGAAGTTTGATTCCTGAATCCTGTGTCGCAGTCTGAATGCTGAGGCAGAAGTGGGGACATCCGTGTTCCTGGGGCATTCCACTTGCAGTCCTGGCTGTAACCTGAGTGAGCCATCCGTGTAGTTCCTGTTGCTGTCTCCCCTGCCACCTCTTCTTCCCATGGCCGCAGGGCAGGGGGCCATGCCCTCCTCTTCAGTTCCTGTCCCTGGGTGAACGTGCCCCCTGCCTTCTCCCAGATTTCTGCTGTGGCGGCTTCACGTGGGATTCAGCACTGTCTCTCCTTCCCCTCTGCTCGGCCTGCCCATACCTGTCCAGCGGAGCTACAAGACCAGAAGACAGAGCATTCTCCTTACCTATGAAGTCCAATGCATGTGCGCAACATGCCACCCAGCCTGCAGGCTCTCTACAATAAAATACTGCTCATAAGACAAATGTGTAGCCCAGATGATTTCTGATAAAGTGTATTATTTTGAAATACATATGTATGTCTCTCAGCCGCTGATACCCGCAGAAGCTGCACATGTTGTCAACACCTGCTTTGAGCTCCTTTCCTTCCCACCCTTCCTTTTGGCAATGCAAGTTTCCATTCATTTTCTGCATTACTGGTCTCCTCTCTTCTCCCCTACTACTAGATCTTACAATAAACATTTGAAATAGTTTATTTGTCCACAGTGTGATTTCGGTTGAGAATCATGGGCTCACCGACTTTTGGGTCTCTTCTAGCAGTAGAAATTCCTCTGGTTTTTGTAGACTATTTCATGCGCTATTAATGTGGAACAGACGGCCTTTAGAAACAGCAATCCACAGGGGGCCCGGAGACCTGGATTCATATTTCTCCTAGTGTCAACTAGTGGGTGACCTTAGAAATGTCACTTTCCTTGTCGGGCTTCAGTTCCCTTATCTGTCACACAGAAGCACTGTGTGAGTTTGGGAAACCAGTACTATGTCGAAATGTACAAAATAATATTAAAGCACAGATATTCCGTTCCCCGCAAGAATACATCAAACAAAGGAACTGACATTGCAAAATGTTTTGAGGAGATGGCTGGATGCACTGGAGCAGGGATTGCTGAGGGGAGCCAGGCCCTTACCTGGAGCGTCCCAGGAAAGGCAGCTTCAGTGCTGGCTGTTTATTGCAGGCACCTCTTTCTGTGTCTGTGCGTTTAGGGGCTCTTCTTTGGAGATAAGAAAAGGGTTCTGGATGGAGGGCAGTGACGAACAGTGAGAACTTGACATGAGGATGTTTGTATAGAGGGGAAGACTTCTGGACAGTGGCTTGACTTTGCTCACTGGGCATTTATTTCTGGATCTCTGTAGAATTCAGGGACAGATCTCCTCATGCATATCCGTCCCCCAGAGACAGATCTCCTCCTAGCAGAAAGTAGAAAGTGGGCTTCAGGCATCCTGGAAGTTTTCTTTCTTGGTGGGTGATAAAAGGGCTTGCAGAGAGAGGAGAATCAAATCTCCCACATGTGCATCGTGCCTGCGAGTCTCACGCAGAGATATCTTATGTTCAACATAGAAAGCAGGCCTGGCAGCCCCAAGACCTTCCTCTGCACACCATCCATTTTTACTTGGTTTCATTTTGAAAATTGTGCGGCTGAGGTCCTGGTCAAGAAAGTATCACCTGGCAAGAAGTGTATTTGGCCAATGGTAAGGTTACCATCTCTATGTAATTAGCTCTGTAAAGCTTCATTTTAAAATTTATCAATGGGAATAATTTGACATTCCTACACACTGACATTACCCTCATGGAATGGGTAAGAATCTCAAGGCTTGTTGGGTGAAAGAACGGCAGTGGTTGGTGTGACGGGAAGGGAAAGTATAAGCAGGCAGCTCGTGCGCCTGGGCGTTTGGGAAACAGAACAGAAATCACAGAATCGCAGGCCTAATTCTAGCTGTGTCACCTACTGGCTGTTTGTCATTGGACAAATTATTTACCCTTCCTGAGATTCAGTTTTCTTACATTTAAAATAAAGAAAATATTTGTCCTCATATTGAAATGAATTGGGCTACTTTCATGATCAACTTGAAAATACACCGAACAGTATAAATGTCGGGAATTATACGACATTCGGGACCTCCACTGCCACTCTCACTTTCTCCCGCCAGTGGTCACTTACTCTCTGTCCCTCTTTCTGGGTCAGAGCTTCTGTTACTCCAGCCTGGGCCTGCCCCAAGTGGGGACATGCGTTGATCCCTCACAATGCCAGTGACAAGGAGGGTTTTCAAGGCTGGCTTGACTGCCGCTGCTGGTCTCTCTTCTCATTTGCACCTGTTTTCTCCTCCCTGGGCTCAGTGTTCCTGGGAGGGTGACGCTGAGGGAGAAACTGTGGCAGAGGGAAGTGGCAGGGTCAAAGACCACTGATTGGCAGGAGGTGGCCTCAGAGCTAGCCTTTTTGCATTGTTCTAGGGAACCAGTGATCATAGATATCTATGTTGACACCTGTGTTAATTTATCCCCAGAGCCACTATTCACTGAATTTCCTAAGGGGCAAAACATTCTCCAGCATTATTTTTCTTTGGGCCAGGAGAGCACTTTCTCTGAGTTTTACTTGCAAGCTAGATATATTCTTGAACGGCTCCAGCAGCAGAGTTCCCATCTTGTTTAGTTCAAAAACAGCTCCTGGCCTGTCTCTAAACGGTCTTGCTAAAAACATCTCCTCCCACCCATTGACCTGAACTTAAGCCTCAGACTGCTATCCTCTTTCTGCCACTGTGAGAGACCTATGCCTCTTTTCTCGTTGGCTTTTGCCTGCCCAGCCCTCCCCAGATCCTTGTACATCTCCTAGGAAGTACATTCTTTCCACTCCACACACATAACTGTGCAATTTGTGCTAGGACCGCATTAGGCACTGGAGCTGCGGATAGCAATGAAATGTGGGCCCTGCCCTCAGGAACTTGAAATCCAGTAGTTACCTAGAGCTACACTGAGTTCCCTGATGTGGTAGGAAGCCCTCCCAGGGCCTTGTCCATGCTTAGACATTGCCTTCACAGAGGTGGCTAAGGGGCATTTTGTCCCTGCCCTAGTTTTTACAAGTCCCCTGGGTGTTAACTCCTACTTGCTTTTATTTGCATGTTCTCCAGTCTTATGCATTCTCTCTTATTCCTAAAAGTTTCCAATCTAGTGCTGATCCTGTTAGAGCTGTAGGGCCAAGAAGCCCTGCTGGGGGAATCATCGTCTAGTAGATGGAGTGTGAGAGAGAGGAGACTCAGGTCCAGGGGGGCTTCTGAATTCTGGGAAGGTCCCTTCTCATCCTAGTGCAGCTATCCTTCTCCATGTCCTACTGAGCTGCCTTCCTTCTTGCCTCTCCTTCCCAAAGAGAGGCAACCATGCCATTGTGGGCAGTGGGCAAGGGCTGCTGGAATTGAGATTTTTATTTTTCTCTTTGGCATCTGAATCCTTCCTTTGCAATTGCTGACATGCAGTTTTGTGTGAAATCACCCATGTCATCCATCATCTTCAGGACACCCAGAAACTCCTCCTACCTCTCTCACCCTCACATGCGCATCTTCAGTCCCCTTCTGATTCACCTTAGTTGGTCTATTGCTCTTGGCTCTGAATAAATATCTTTAAAGGGTACAGGTATCCATATGGAAGGCCTTCAGAGAAGAGTGAGCATGGAATTTATTATCCAAAGTGGGACACTCGAGAGTGAAAGTGTGAGCTGACAATAATGATGGCAGGACGAAAGCATATTTCAGGCTTCTTAAGAGCTTCATCCCTTTGATCCAGTGACTTTGTTTCTAGGAATCTTTTATGGAGTATCTACCATGAGCCAGGCACCATTGCAGGTGCTAAGGATATCAAAACACATCAAAAGAGAGCATACAGTTAAGTGGAGCCGACAGGCAAGAAAAAGGATGGTTGTAAAAGAATGCGGTAAGTGCTGAGAAGTCTTTCTCAGAGACATGATGTATGAGCAGGATCCGACAGTCAAATAGTAGTTAGCCAGGGAAGGAGAGGGAGAAATTGCCTTCCTGGCACAGGGAGTTGTCAGGGGAGCCCTGGCAGAGGTGAGAGTATACATGGTGTGCTTGGAAAACCCAGGTCCCTCGCTGAGGCTGCCGTGCACAGGGAGAGGAGGGCTGGCAAGAGATGAGGCTGGCAAGAGAGGCGCCCAGGAGCCAGACGATGAAGGGCAGACGATGCTGAGGAATTTTAGCTTGATCTTGGAGGTTATAGAGAAGAACAGAAATTTCTCCAGCTGAGGAATGACCCAATTCCATTCCAGCGCGGGGAAGAAATGATAAGGAAGGCTGGGAGAGGGCAAAATAGGGTCTCGGAAATCATTTAAGAGTCTATTGAAGTAATCCAGGCAAAAGAGGTAGCATGGGCTATAGAGAAAAGGAGGGTGGATTTTGAGAAATAGGAGGAGGCAGAGTCAACTGGAATTGTTAAAGATCAATTCAATATGGGGGGCAGGGAAGAAAGGAAGAAAGAGGACTCAGACATGATTTCTGGTGCTGTCTTTTCCCAAGAGAGAAAATCTGAGAGGCTGGAGGAGGAGCAGGGTTTGGGGGAGGATGGTGACTTCAGCTTTGGATATAGCACACTTGAGATTCCTCTGCAGTCCAGGTGGAGATGTCTGGTAGGCCATGGATGTCCCATGGATGTCTATGGGTTTGGTGTATAGGATGGAGGTCTGTGCCTGGAGATGTGAGCATAGACGTATCCACACATCAGCAGGGTGGATGAGATTGCACAATCATATCCTTAGATGAGAAGGGAAAGCAGAATGTTGGAGAAGAATATGGAAAGAATGCAAGGGAAGTGCTGGTGGTGGTAGGAGGAAGACCAGGAGAGGTGCCGCCTGGAGGAGGGATTGGAGCGTCCAGTGATTCAGAGAGCATGAGGGAGGAGGGGCTGCGGCACACCTGCCTGACTTTGAAATGAGGAATGGTATTCTAGGTGGGGCTGTTTTTTTAGGGACCTGGTGCAGGTGGGGATGATGGACATAGGGAATGCTGCTCTCTGGGAGATAGCATGTGGTTGGGATCAGATAGTTACAAAGTTAGATGACAACTATTTTATTTCATTTCTCTAATACTGGCAACATCTGAACATTATCTACAGAGGAAGGAAAATCTTTAAGGAGGGGTAGGTTGAAAACATGTCTGGGCCAGGCGCGGTGGCTCACACCTGTAATCCCAGCACTTTGGGAGGCTACGGGGGGAGGATCGCTTGAGCCCAGGAGTTTGAGACCAGCCTGTGCAACATGGCAAAACCGCATCTCTACAAAAAATACAAAAACTTAGCTGGGTTTGTGGCGCATTCCTGTAGTCCCAGCTACTTGGAAGGCTGAGGTGGGAGGCATCACCTGAGCCTAGGAGGTCAGGGCTGCAGTGAGCTGTGATTATGCACCTGCACTCTAGACTGAGTGACAGAATGAGACTCTGCCTCAAAAAAAAACAAGAAAGAAGAAAGAGAAAGAAAGAAAGACATAAAAAGAAAGAAAGAAAGAAAGAAAGAGAAAAAAGAAAGAAAGAAGAAAGACAGAAAGACAGAAAGAAAGAAAGAAAGAAAGAAAGAAAGAAAGAAAGAAAGAAAGAAAGAAAAAAGAGAAGAAAAGACAAGAAAAAAAGAAAAAAAAAGAGGAAATAAGCCTGGGATGGAGGCCCTGATGGAAAAAGGTTTCTGAGGAAATGGGTGTGGGTCCCAGAGTGTCGGTATAGGGCCTGTTAGAGAGTGAGTATGATAAGGTCAGCCCCGCCACTCAGAGGAAATTCTGGTTATACTCACAGTAATCGCACTTCCTGGTTGACCCAGGACAGTCCTACCGTGCAGACATTACCCCAATAAAATTATTGCTTACACCTCTTTTCACTTTCGAAAGTTTAGGTGATAAAGTGTCTGGTCTCCTCAGAGCATACGTCTAAGGAGATTTGTAGGTGGAGTTAGACAGCTGAGGGGGCTCCTCCTACCTGAAGGACTCTGCAGCAGGAGGCAGGATTCTCTGTATGATATTCCAAGAGGCTTGAGGAGGTAGGAGCTGCTGTGAGGGGAGGGAAGACCTGAAATGAGAAAAAGAGCAAACTATTGATCTACAGTAAGGGCTGAGCAGAGCAGACCCTTGAGAACATCAATTTGCTGGGCACCAAATAGTTCATAGACCGCGTTTCCCGGTCTTTAGCAGCCTGCGTGTCTGCTGGGAGAATAGATGTATAAACTGATCTGAGGTTGGAGCTGCACAGGGCAGATGTGGCCAGAGGGTAAGGAAGTGGCTGGAGTGGTGGATCATGAGAATAGCACACCCATAGTAAGCTTTGCAGATGGAGATACCTATTGCAGCATTATTTATGGGAGCAGAGGATTCAAAATAGTAAATGTCCAACAAGGGGGTGTCATCCAGTAAATTATGGCAAATTAATGTGATGGAATATTATGTGGCCATCAAGATTTTGTTTAGGTAGAATTGTAATATAAGGAGAGAAAACCTGGATTGTAATAGTAAGTGAAATAAGAAAGTTACAGAATGATGTATATTAAACCATCTCGCCTCTAATGCATAGAGATTTTTTGATTTATTTTTAAAAGGTTGGGCACAAATATTCCATAATGATACCCGTGGGAGCTGATAGATGATATATTTTTGTATTTTTAAATTTTTCTTCAATAAGTTCATCATATTACTTTTATAATAAGGAAAAAACATCTCTCTAGGAAAAATTATTTAAGGAAAAAATAAACATAAAAAAGGGTGTTTGTAATCACAGTTTAATTTGGCCTTCTCAGAAAACCATTGTAGGGAGTTTTTAATTCTCTAGTTTCCTCGGGGTGGGGAATATGAGCAGCATGGCCCTAGTGTTTGAGAACGTGGGTTTTGGTATCAGACACGCCTGGGTTTGAATCCCAGCTCCGCTAGGCTGAGCTATAGTATTGCCATGGCGTGATCTCAAGCGCTACCCTTATTTATGAGGCAGAATAATACACATCGCCAGTCTCTTCTTTATAATTCCAAACCCAAAAAGCCCTGAAAACCCAGAGTCATTTCTTAAAGTGACAGCAAATTCATTTGGCTATAAAACCTAACCTGAATTGAGCTGGTCTTTGTTTCACTTCAGTGAATATAATTTTGCAGTGGAAATATTAACATGTTTAATCATTGGATGTTCGCCCAGGTCTCACCGAGGGTGTGAGATAATACGCAGAGTTCAGGTAAGTTGTGAACTACAGGATCTGCCTCATAGGGTTATTGTAGAATGAAGTCAGGTTGTGATTGCAGGGTTCTTAGCACAGTTCTTGCCAGAGAATAACTACTAACAAAGTTAGTTATCATCACTATTGATGCTATAATTATTCATGAGCCTTCACTAAGTATGGAGTGCATGATTTCTGCTTGCCCCTCTTCCCTCCATTTCTTTCTTTATTGGGATGTTTGAGAATATTAAAGTATCGCATATAATGAGAATTTAGGATGGCATTGTTTAGGACACAGGAGTGCAAAAATGGGAAGTTCCGGCAGAGATATTTTCCTGCTTCTTTTCTTATTCCAGATTTCTCACTTTCTGGGGAATTAGCCGTAGGACATAATGCACATTAACAGAACACCCAAATACTTGAAGAGCTAATGGAGGAGTAAGCCTTACCCCCTTGGTGACTGCTTTAGTCTCAAAGCACATGTGTTCATTATAAAATGGTAATGTATTTACACCATAGTTGCTGTACATTTAAAGGTTTACTGTGCTTTAAGCTAAAACTAGCTGGATATCGAGTGTGTTTTTAATTGAAAAGTGGTTATTTACTGCTTTCCATAGGAATCCACAATAAGATTTTTTTCATTGCAAACCCTCCTAGTATCTTTAAAATGCAATTCAGTTCACAAAAATTGATTTACGTTCAGTGTTTTTCAGAAGCCTGAATAGAGTGCAAAGTGAGGTCCACCTGCAAGGCTACAGTTACTACTTCCTCCTTTTTCTTGGAAGCATCCATGCATTGTAAATTCTGTTCATGTGGCATCAGCCAACTACATTATTAACATCACCAGGAAGAATTAAAATGTATCATGTTATAGGATCAAAAGTTTCACATTCTGAATCAATGCCAGTATAAAAAGAATGTCCAGACCCTTCCGTCTGACTACAGTCGGCAGGGATCCCCGCCCCAGCAGCCATGTGACTCACTTCGCATTGTGGTGAGGGTCACTCGTGGTTCATACAGGCCTGTGGCCCGATAGGCCTCCCCATGGGGCAGCATTTAGCCTTTGCAAAATCAGCTTAGGATCACAGACCCTCAGGTCTTCTTTTTTTTTTTTTTAATTCTAAGTATTTCTTTTTTTTTTATTATTATACTTTAGGTTTTAGGGTACATGTGCACAATGTGCAGGTTTGTTACATATGTATCCATGTGCCATGTTGATTTCCTGCACCCATTAACTCGTCATTTAGCATTAGGTATATCTCCTAATGCTGTCCCTCCCCCCTCACCCCACCCCACAACAGTCTCCGGAGTGTGATGTTCCCCTTCCTGTGTCCATGAGTTCTCATTGTTCAATTCCCACCTATGAGTGAGAACATGCAGTGTTTGGTTTTTTGTCCTTGCGATAGTTTACTGAGAATGATGGTTTCCAGCTTCATCCATGTCCCTACAAAGGACATGAACTCATCATTTTTTATGGCTGCATAGTATTCCATGGTGTATATGTGCCACATTTTCTTAATCCAGTCTATCGTTGTTGGACATTTGGGTTGGTTCCAAGTCTTTGCTATTGTGAATAGTGCCGCAATAAACATACGTGTGCATGTGTCTTTATAGCAGCATGATTTATAGTCCTTTGGGTATATACCCAGTAATGGGATGGCTGGGTCAAATGGTATTTCTAGTTCTAGATCCCTGAGGAATCGCCACACTGAGTTCCACAATGGTTGAACTAGTTTACAGTCCCACCAACAGTGTAAAAGTGTTCCTATTTCTCGGTATCCTCTCCAGCACCTGTTGTTTCCTGACTTTTTAATGATGGCCATTCTAACTGGTGTGAGATGGTATCTCATTGTGGTTTTGATTTGCATTGACCCTCAGGTCTTGAAGGAAGTTTTTGGAGTTTCCTCTATTAAACCCAGTTTTAATCTGGTCGTTTAGACTGCATGTCTAGAAACACTACAGCACTGTTAGTAGTAAACTGAAATAAATCTTGAAATAACCGACTTTAACATTTTTCACATTGGTCCAGTGGCAGAAGAGCTCATCTATTGCCTTTTAGGAGGGCTCTAATCTTTTTCTGTTTCAGCTTATCGGGTCCTCATTGTCCCCTGCTGTATGTGCCCAGCACAATGTCAGGGCACATTTCTGCACAATGTTGGATTCCAACTGATCCTCCATGTTAATCCATTCGTTAGTGCCAAATTGCAGGGTTCCTTGCCAAGCCGCTCAGCACAATCAGAGCTAGTTCAGTTGTCTCATTAGCCCTCATGCATCATCCAAACTCATCATCAAACGTGTTTTCCTTCATTATTGTTGTCATTTTCTTAACACCAGTCTTGTTGAAAAAGGATTGTTTTAGATACAATTTTGCCTAACTTGTTTGATCTCCAGATACAATCCTAAATAGAGCCAAGATTTGCCGGAGAGAGGAGATAGTGGGTGAGGCTGGTGAGGCTTCCCTCTGGTTAGAATTAGAGAGAAGTGGATGCAGAACTTGGGCCAATAATGGGCCCGGGCGTCCATCTCCCTAGTCAAGAGGACATTCTTGCAGCCAGAGGTGGTTCCGCTTTGGAAATGATCTACTTTGTGTAAACCGGTGCATCACAGATACTGTTAGAGTATCTCACAGATGCTGATACAGCATGGTCTGCATTTTGTAGATATGAGGGCTCTCCCTTAGGTTTTACAGCCGGATGAAGAAGCTCCACTTACTTGGTGATCACAGGCATGTGGTCTGCCCTGCTGGGCTCCAGGACTTTGCAAACAGAGAAAGCTATCTTGCAGGAAGACTGTAGGATCAGGAGTCGGGAAGCAGGGATTCTGCTTGTAGGGTTACATCTAGCAGTAACAACTTTTAGCTCATCCCTCACCTACTCTATGCCCTGGATTTCTTGGCTTTAACATAGCAAAAGCCTCTCTTCATAGTTTTCCTAACTCCATCTCTCCCCAAAAAGCTGGAGATGTAAGTTTTAAATTCCAGTCCTTGGCACATAGTAGGTGCTCAATCTCTCATCCTTCCATCCTTCAAGATAGCTGATGGCTCAGCCATATATGTCCCAGACAGGTCTTTCCGTGTCTTTTGGGAAAGCCTTGATGCTCTCAGTCTGGCCCCTAGGCCTCATGGTTTCCCACTTGTTCTTGCCTTCAGTGTTGGGTCATGGGCTTGCCTCATTACCTGTTTCAAGGAGGCCTCTATTTGATCCCTTGAGCATCCCTGGGAGTCTGAGGCCTTTAAGGACTCCTGTGCTCTCAAACAAGAAGAACTATAAGTAGTTCTCAGACTCCCTTGATCAATTCAAAGTCATCTTCAGCTCTTCCAGTGCAGCCCCTCCAGAGCTGTTGAACGCCACCTTTTTCCTCTTTCGGGAAACCCACAAAACTTTGCATGGGGTTGTGCTCTGTGTGGTTTTCCAGCATCAAATTCACTCATCAAAAGATGCATCAGGAGGGTGGAGGGGGAGGCGCCTGGGGTGAGGGTCAAGCAAGGAAGGCTAGAATGTCTGTTTGCATTCTCAAGGGGAACATTGAAAGTTAGGGTGGAAAAAAAATCCCACCGGCCTTTATTTACCACAGTGGGTAGCCTCGGGAGGAGGGGGAGCTGGGTGGGAAAGGAAGACAATAGAATCCTGTGTTGCCTTGCTGTAAAAGCTTGCTCTAAGCAAATAATGTGGCAAGCTCAGTCAGAGCCCTGCTCAATTAGCCCCAGTGCTTAAAGGAGGGTCTCCCTGCAGCTGTTGGCGGCGGGCGGGCTGGAGCAAAGGCAGGCGCGCTCTGGGGCACTTAGGAGGCGAACCTGCAGGAATCTTGCGTGGGAGTTGACCAGGGAGGGAGACCAAAGGACCCTCCAACCTGATCCCAGTCCCTGCTTCTTGAACAGAGGGCTACAGAGGGGGTTGGTGGGGCTACTCTGGGGAGAGGCAATGTGGGGAGACCACGGAGGAGGTGACCAGAAAAGTGAGTACAAACGTTTCATGCCGAGAGTGACCGACATATGGAACGTGTTATCCGGAAGGGTTACAGGCTGCAGGAGCTCCTAGAGTTTTTCAGGGGGTGGGGTGGGGGAGGGGGAAGCCTTCAGAAACTCAAGGAGGTTTCTAAACAAAAGGAATTTGAGAAGGGTTGGAGAAATAATGAGAAATGCAAACTTGACCCAGAGTTTCTCCTTCCATCTCATGGCTTCTCCCCTGCCTGTCCTCACGTTTCCAGTTCGTGGGGACCCAGGAAGGCCACTGGAGCCCCGTGCCTGACTCCACGTGCACTTCACTGGGGGTGCGGGTGGCAGGGTAGGGAGGACCCACAGAGCTGGCTCACTCCTCTGTGCTGAAAGGAACCCAGAGAGCCCTGCCTGGCTTTAGACCCCTGTGGACGACAGCAGGCTGCTAGCGCCAGGATGGTCTCTGGATGATTTCCTCCGGCTCCTGCCCTTGCTAGAGGAGCAATTTGATGCCGAGCTGGGAGTGAAAAACAGACTTGCCCAGGGACTCACAGTGGCCAAAGGGGAGGCTGGGAGTAGACGCGGGCTCTTGATCCCTTCTGCTTTTTGGCATCTCCCCTTCTCAGCATTCCTCGCCCAGCACACCACGCACACATGTACATACACACGCAGACACACACACCAAACAGATGCACACAGAATAACACCACACCTACATGCACATGCAAACAGAATAACACCACACACACGCACACGTACACACCACAGACACACACATAACACCACACACACACATGCACATGCACACACCACAGACACACAGAATAACACCACACACATGGACATACACAAACCACAGACACACAGAATAACACCACACACACATGCACACACACAGAATAACACGATACACACATGCACAGACACCATAGACACACACAGAATAGCGCCACACACACATGCGCACACATAGACATACACACACCACACACACAGGATAACACCAGAAACATGCACACACAGACATACACCACACAAGGAATAACACCACACACACATGCGCACACATACAGAATAACACCACACACCTGCACATACACACACCACAGACACACAGAGTAACACCACACACATGCACACGCACAGACATACATACCCTACACACAGAATAACACCACACACGCATGCATACATGCATACAGACATACATCACACACACAGTAACATAACACATGCACACACAGTCACACCACACAGATACACAGACTACCACACACACATGCACACACACAGACACACTCACAGAATACATGTATGCACACACACACATACATACATGCACCACACAGAATAACACCACACACACATACAGACACACAGACATACACACACATGCACACACACATACACCACACAGACACACTCAGATACACTCACAGAATACACACATGCACACACACATATAGACATACACCACACAAGCAGAATAACACCACACACACAGAATAACACCACACACACAGAATAACACCACACACATATGCACACCATAGAGACACACTCACACCTAGACGTATACACCACACGCATACAGAGACACACACACACATGCATACTACACACATGCACATGCATACACAAAACATACATACACAGACATCACGCATGCATACATATACACAACACACAGACACACCCACGGGCTTACACAGACACCACATACACGTAGATATGCACACAGCACACACACACGCAGAGACAAACAGACACACTCGCAGGCATATATGCATGCATACACATACTACACATGGACACATCTGCAGTCATACACAGAGACTACACACATAGAGACATACAACAGACACTCACACACAGACACGCATAGACACGTGTTGCGTGCTCATGCGTACACGACCGCACACACACACACACACACGCACTGCCTGACTTGTTTCCCACAAGATGGGTACTGGCTTGTCGCTTGTAGCCCTCCTGTCCCAGCCTGTGTTGACCAGGGTGCCAGGCACTGCCACCCCTCTTGGGACAAGGTACAGGTGGCCTGTGTGATCACGGCCTGTTCTGAGAGCCTCTTCCTGAGCCAGGAAGCACTGTGACACTGAGTGCCCGTGCCTTCGTCTTTCCCATGGTGCTGGGACTAGGCCACCTGCTGCATCTACAGCACCCGCATGTTCACTTCCCTGGCAATAGAAAGAAATGTAGGTTAGTGCAGGGAGGTCACTGGCTTTGGAGACGGTGGCAGGGTGGAGTGGTCTCTAATGTGAATGGAGGTGCACATGCCCTCTAGACCTGCAGCAATGCTGGCTTCAGAGGGGCCTTCTCCGCCACCTTTCCAATTTACCCCAACCAGGTAGAAGAGCCACCGCCCAGAGTCTTGGGCTCAGCTGAAACCACTGTACAAGAAAGAGACCCCCCTTTCCACTGTGTCTCTCTCCTCCTCCCCACTCACTGTCTCTCTCTCTGTCTCCTTCACTCCCTGTGTCTCTTTCCTCTCTTCTCTCTCTCTGCCTCCCTCTCTCTGTTTCTCACTCTGTATCGCCCTTTTTTCTCAATCTCTGTCTCTATCTCGCCTCCTTTCTCTTTATCTCTGTCTCTCCCTCTGTGTTTCTCTCTGTGTGTTTTTCTTTTTCTGTCTCTCTGCATCTCTGTTTCTGTCTCCCTCTCTCTTGGTTCTGTATCTTTGTCTCCCTCTCTCTCTATCTCTGTTTCTCTGTCTCAGTCTCTTTCTGTCTCTGTTTATCTCTCTCAGTCTCTGTATCTCTGTCTCTTTCTCTTTTTATCCTTTGTCTGTCTCTGTCTTTGTTCTCTGTCCCTCCATCTCTGTCTCCCTCTCCCTCAGTCTCTCTCTGTTTCTTCCTTTCTCTGTCTCAGCCTCTCTCTGTCTCTGTATCTCTATCTCTTTCTCTCTCTCCCAGTCTCTCTCTGTCTCTGACTCTCTCTCTCTCTCTCTCTGTCTCTCTCTATCTCTCTCTCTCTCTGGCACTTACGCACTTACTTGAAGTCTCCATGAGCAGCGGGTGGCTTCACCTTTCTGCTTCACCACTTTGCAGACAGACCCGTGGGGCTTGCAGACCCTCCGCTGGCGCACACCTTCAGGAGACCAACAGTGCCAGGGCACTCCCTTGTTCTTCAGGGTTCCAGCCCTGAGTAGTTGGTAAACACCAGTAATCGTCCTAGAGATCCCTGTAGATTCCTCGTCCAGGTACTGAATCAGGCCCTTCTGAGCAAATGGAATGGAATGACCTTGGTGACATTACAAGATGATGCCTCATCTCCTGTAGTCTATGATTGATGGGCATTTAGGTTGATTCTATGTCTTCACTATTGTGAGTAGTGCTGCAGTGAACATATATGTGCATATGTGTCTTTATGAAAGAATGATTTATAGTCCTTTGGGTATATACCCAGTAGTGGGATTGCTGGGTCGAATGGTATTTCTGTTTTTAGGTCTTTGAGGAATCTCATTTGCGTTTTCAAACATCATGGAGAACATAGGTCTTGAGGATGTGCAGGAACATGGAGACCGAGGAATGAAAAAGCCATCAGGTTGGAGGTGAAGTCACCCAGGGTGATTGCAGGTTTATGGACGGAAAGGGAAATGCTCTGATTCCTGGTGTCCGTGAGGAAGGTGGATGCCAACAGATGGTGCTACACAGACACTTGTGAAAGGAAGAAGGGAAAGAGTCTGCCTCCATGGGCTGCCTCCATGGGCTGAGTAGGGCTGCTGGGGCCTCAAGCCTCTCACACACAGCATCAGACATGCTGTGTTGGTCAGGCTCACTGGGACCCCTGTGCCTCCCCCAGGAAACCCTATTGATAGGTGTGGGCAGGCTTCCCTCCATGTGTCCTGAAATACACTGACTGCTCTGTGTGTGTCTGTGGATGAACAGCGGAGGGCTGGTCATCTGAAGGGCTGGGCTTGGTTCCGGCTCTTGTACTGATTGATTGATTGATTGGTTTTTGGGCAAGTCACTTTCCCCCCATAACCTTTCCATTGTACCACAATCCTAATAGAGTTGGATGCCAGTTCCTGGCACCCTGGGCTTCACAGGGCACAGAGAAACAGAGAGGACCAGAAAATTAGGCTGATAATAATAATTCCTTCTCTGTTTGGTCTGGAGAAGAAATGACTTAGGGTTGCACAGGATAATAGAAGCATAGGGTATGTCAACTAGAAAGAACCTTTGAAATTCTTTAGTTCACGAATTCTAAACCTAAAATCTGTGGGACACTAGGATGACTTTTATGGACTCTGAATCACCTTGAAATTTTTTGCAATATTTTTCCTTTATGGGCACATGTGTGGTTTTTTAGCAGAAGGACGCCTTAGCATTGATTACATTGTAAAAGGGCCAACGATCATAAAACAACTAATTACCCAGCATCGTGTTATGTGATTCATAACTGAGGGGTCTCCACAGTGGCATTTGGAAACGTGCGGGTCCTTTTTTTCAGTTGTCACCACGACTGGGGTCACGATGGATATTTAGTAGGTGGGGGCCTGCGTTGCATGCGTGGGGGATTAAACTGAACAATAAAAAACTGTCCTGTCTGAAATCCTAGTAGCACCCCTCTGGAGAAACACTGCTCAAGAACTGAGCCCCCAAGATGCACAGTGATTCTGCCATGGCCACAAAGCTCATTAGTGGCAGAGCTGGTTTTTATTAACAGATCAGAACAGGGGATGTGCCAAGAGCCTACATTGTTTTGTTTCTCATCATCAGCTACAAACATGCTGCAATCTGTGAAAACAAAAGAATCAGAAATCTGTCCCACCTTCAACGCTCCAGCCATTTTTTAAAATGAATCTTTGGGTTCTTGGTAGTTTTTTACCATCAAATGAGAAAAGAGGAAAGGAATATTTTACATTTGGAGAAACTAAACCATAAGCAATTGATCCCACTAGCCCCGTGTCACGTAGAAATGCTCTTCAGCTACTGTGAATTGGTGAGGCAAGCCTTAGACTGGAAATTTCCCCTTTAGGTTTCAGAGGATCTGTCTTGAATGTCTCTTACTCTACAAAGAAAGAAACATTAATATAGCAGCATGCTGCTTGCTACCTAGTTCACTGCAATGAAGTGGCAGGTGCCTTAGACTTTGGAGTGAAATTGAGAGATATTCTGCAATATTAGCCAAGAGTTAGGCCTGTGGGATGACAGGGACACGGGTTTGTTCCCTGGCTCTGCCTCTCAATTGATGTGTCATCTTGAGAAAAAGTACTTAATCCTTCTGAGCCTCAGTTTCCTCGGCTGAAAAGTGGGGATGATAATCGTATCCACAAAGATTAATTGAGATCATCCATGGGAAGTGTTCCGCACAGTCTAGCATATGGTGAGGCTCAATAAATGTGAGCTGTTATTACAAGCGATTATTATGACTTGTGTCTGTGATTAAAGACAGCCTGGGGTTCAGAGTCTTTGTGCCAAAATTGCTTTCAGAGGACAAGCTCTGGGTTGGTTTTTCAGTCTTGCCCAGCTGCCCAGAAAGAGTCACTGGAGTGTTTGGGGCTGGAGTCATAGTGTTTATTAAGTGCCTACCACACACTCCAGTTTTGATGGAAGAGTGGTTTTCTTCCTGTGTGCACATCCCTGCATCACTACATGAGTCGGTGAGAAGAGACTCAGAAAAGCACCAGACACGTGTTTCTTCTGCCTCAGTTCCCTAGTCTGTAAAAGTATTCAAGAGCATGATGGTGGCCACAGGGAACAGAGGGGAGAGACACCTTGAGGAGCAAAAGACAGTTGCAGCTCTCAGTCTTCAGACACCATGGTTTTCTGGAGAAGGGATCCAGACCAGATCACCAATCAATATAGCCGCAGACCACCAGTCAATATACCTCATCCTTGTGAAAGGCAGTTGGCTGTGTGGCAGAAGGGAGACATGAGGGGCCATATTTGACACAGGCCTGATGGCCAGGTCTGGAGGAGTCAGCCTGCCATCTGACCACACTTTCTGCAGCCAAGTCCTTTGGGGGCCAAATCAATATGGTTTGAGTTTATCCCCAACTTGCTGCTATGGTTGATGCACACAAAAAGGGTTTGGCCATTGCCAAGCCAGCTGTGGTCTTGGTTTGGGAGAGGCAACGAGAGTAAGAATTGAATGGAAGGCATGCTTTGGGATTTCCCTCAGCCTTCAGCCCTCAAGAGGAAGCCAACTTCTTTATTCTGCCATTTTGAGACTCATGCTTGTCTGGGTGGATAAGATAAATACTTTCATCATTATCATCATTATTATTAATTATAATTATTGAAAATCAATTACTCAGCAGCCCCTACCTTGTAATGGTATCACTTACAGTTATATAGCATTTTGCAGACAACGTATACGCTTGACTATAAACTCAACTCGAACATAAGCATAAACTTAAAACAAAAACATTGACTTGGGCACCTATTCTCTGAGGTCAAAGTTATTCTTTAATTCCAGCTGTACCTTCAGCTGCCTAGGTGGCTGAAGCAACTTCCCCTTGTGTGTTTTTACACTTAGAGATTGGAGTAATCCAGACACAGAAAATGATACCAAAATTGAAATGTTTCTGAATGTTAAATGATTCAATAATTTGAAAATAGTTTCAAATTTTTCAAAATTCAAAAATTTGAAAACAGTTTGACCAGAGCCCATCCTCACCTCAGGTAGTTACGTGGTGTGTGTGTGTGTGTGTGTGTGTGTGTGTGTGTGTATGTGTAGGCACACAAACCCAGGCATGCACACCTGTATGCACAGTGGTGGATGAGTGTGAATTACCAAAACAAATATGACTAAATGCAGGATGACACCATGATGGCTAGTAGCTGGATTGACTCAGGTTTTCTCTGCAGATCCTTCCTAGTCCACCCTCCTTCCATGACATGGGAGTTTGTGATATGCAAAGGATAAAGTAAACCTGAGTTTCCTGGGGCTTGTGTTGGCATACCAAGCTCCTTTAAGATCTGTCTTTGCCAAGACGGGGCTAAGCCAGAGCCTTCCTTGGCCTGGGGAATAACTGTCCTACCTTCTTCCCTGGAGCGGCTGGCACACACTGTTTTGACACGTGCCATGCCTTCCATCTTTCACGGCCTCGGGGCTAGAGGAGGGTATGCTTTGAACAATGTGAAATTCGTCTCCTAACAGCTGTGCAAAGGAAACTCACAGCTTTCTACCTCCATCTCGGTCCACTTAGCTTTCTTTGGGATATAGGTTTCTTGTCTGTTCAGGGATCCCTGTTCCTCACTTTCTGGCCTTCAGAAGGACCAGTTTCAGTACTTCCTTTCTTAGGGAGGCAAGTCAGTCTTCTGAGGTTCTCTGTTTTATTTTATTTTATCCTAGAGTATGCCTTCACTGTTGACTGTGTGTCTTGTCTCATTGCTGCTGAGAAGCCAGCATCTTCTGAAAATTGAGGGTCTTGTCCTGTTTCAGATCTTGGGCCGAGGATTGACCATGTGTGTTAGTCAGTTTCAGAGCCCTGAGTTTTAAGTGCTAAGTTTTAAGGAGAGGAACAACAGTAGAATCAGATATCTTAAAGAACAGGATAGGAATCCACTTCCCTGTCCCTTCTCTCACTTGGTTTGACACTACATAGATACAGACCTGTCCAGAGTTCAGGGATTGTCTAATGACGCCTCACCAAATACTAACAGAGAGACTAGCTGTTTCTCCTCTAGCTCACTGATTGCTTCTGGTTTTCTGTGACTTTAGAGCATGCGCGTCAGCATGTTTTGGGGACCGTCTCTGGCCTGCTTTCTGATCTTGGCTCTGTCCCTCAATTTATGTCTTTTTTGTGCTCCATAAGACAGGGAGTTTCATGGTTGCTACTACCCAAGAGGTGTGCTAAAGTGAATGAGGTGGAGGACGCAGAGCTAGCAGGGAAGAAGGTGCCGTGGAAACCCACACAGCTTTATTCATGTGAGCTCATTTCTCATTTACTCCTTGTAGCAATTCCAAGTCACCCCCTCCCTTCATCCCTTTCCAAGCATTTCCCTCCCTTGTTGGTTTTGGATCCATTGTGCCTCCGGTGAGTTAACCTACGTGTTTTAGTTTGAATCTAATCATGCTATTTCCAGGTTGCCAACCCCCACGGGTGCTTCAGCCTAATTGGTCTGTCCTCACTGGTGTCTGCAGCACCTTCCCTTTGAGCGTCATCTGTGCATTTTAATTAATCTGCCACTTTTTCCTCCCTCCTGCTTCCGGATCATTAATAAAGAGATTAACCAAAACCAGACCAATCCCCAGCGGATGCGCCGCCAGGATCTCTCTCTCCCGGCTCTCAGCTTTGTCATGGATCAGAACATCATCATGTGGCCCCATTGACTAATTTTGAGGCCTCAAGACCTATGTTCAGAGCAAAGCCAGTGTGAATTAATTTTTCAATTAAGATTTGGGGAACAAGCATAGCCAGTCTTTTATATATGGCCTTAGTTTAATATTTCCACCACATTCCTTTCCCTTTTGTCATTCTGCTTTAAATCTATCACTTTCCCACCTCTCTCCCTTTCCAGTCCCTGAACAAGACATTAGGGCGATCTGGCAGGATGGTCTCCTGAGCCTGTAGCATTAGTCAGAGACCATGTCATAGCTGAAGAAATTCTCCAAAGAATCAGGCCCTTCTGGACACAGCTGGCCAGTGTCCTCTTTGACCCCAGCCAGAGAATGCATTCGCCTCCAGAGAATATGGCTATACCAGAAATAATGAAATCTCTTGAATTTGCATATTAAAAATTTAGCAAATTAAAAACTGCTTTCACCTCTGCTCTCATGACTCCTCTCTGAGGAAAGCTAAAACAGAGCCTTTCTGCTTTTTTTGTAAGTCACCCAGATTTCCAGTGCTGGTCTCAAACCCAGGATGTGAGATGGTGCACTCTGTGTTCTGTCCACTACGACACAGGGTCTCTGCAGACACAGGTGACCTGCAGATGGGCTGCACTGGAGAGCATCAGGCCCAGGAGGGACTAGGGTGAGGGAATTGGATTGTGTTTACTTTTGTGGGGGATGCTTTCATAGGGAATATGGGGAAGAGGACACAGGAGTGATGGCCTCAAATCTCTGCAAACTCTGCTTAGAGCTGAGGCTTCTTGGGGAAGGGCACAGCCTGCTCACAGCAGCCATCCTGGCTCCAGGCTTGGAGCTTGGGCTTCCCCTGGAAGTAAACTCTCTAGAATGTTTGAGAGCAGGGATAGACAGAGAGGCAGCAGAGTGTCATCATTAATAACATGAGCTCTAGAGCCAGAAGGTGCAAATCCTGGCTCTGTTGCTTGTTAGCTAGTTGTGGAACCCCTCTTTGCCTTGGTTTCCCCATTCAAAATGGAAAATATAATAGTACCTACTTCAGGATGGTTGTTACTAGGATTTAAGATTTATACAAGCCAGTACCCGGCACTTTGCATTTTTATTCTTGATGGTCTCACCCCAAGCAGTCTAAAAATTTACTCCACACATGTGCAGCAAGAGGGGTCCTTAGGTACATGGTCGGAAGGTGCTGCTGTGTAGGGAAGCTGGTCCCGGAGAGGTGAATTGGAACCTGAAGGCTGCAGCCCCGTCTCTGCCTGTGACAGGGCAGACCCAGGTTGCTGGGGGCTCAGATTCTGTGCCACTGTCTACCCAGCTTCCTTTTCCATGTCAGCTGCTTCTTGAATACCCTCAAACCCTCTGTGGATGCTGCAAACTGAGCCAAAAAGGAGGAATCAGAAATTGCTCTCTTTTGAGTATTTTGAGGGATGGTGAAACCTTGTAGGAATGTTGCTCCAGGGACTGAGAAAACACCATATGTGGGAAAGCGTTTCTAAGTGAGGAAAATCGCACATGCACGTCGGTCAGGATCTTGGAAAACTCTGAGCAGGGGAAATGGGCACTGGGGAGAGTGCAGAAAGGGGGTTTACTAAGGTCTTTAACAGGTCTTTTTCTAATTATAGCCAAGAAGAGCCTGGGGACCGTGGCCGACTTCAGAGCCACGGTCTGTGTTTTCTTTGGGAAAAGAAGGCAGAGTTGATTGGCTTCCAAAACCAGGCTTGGCAAAAGCCCGTGCAGGCTCTCCAGCCAGTAAGCGGCGCCTTGGGTAGCTCTCGATCGTAGCAGGCGCTCATTCAGTAAATAGACATCGAAACTCCACAGCGTGTCCAGCCCTGTGCTGGGCGTCAAGGATGTGTGGATGGAAAGGACGTGGTCCCTGTCATCAAAGAGGAGGCATACCAACAATAATAGCACAATATGACAGTTGCTTAAATGAAGCTCTCTGCAGATGACAGTGACCCCTAGAGAAAGAGCATAGACATCCCTCTAAATAGAAGAACCAGCTGCTGTTTCTTGCGTGGATGGAGCTGGCATTGCCTTCCTGTTTCCATTCCCCACTCCAGGGAACTGGCCCACTGGGGGATGCCCACCCCGGACATGGAGGGAGAAATGAAGTTATTGGTGGCCAAAAAGTGACCAGAGATCAGAATGCATCTATTCTTTCCCCCAGCGAATTCAGAAATGCCACCTCTCCCTTGCGCGCGTTTGCTTTCATCATTTGTCTGTTCTCTGGGCTTCCAGTTCATAATATTCCTTTCTTCTCCCACAACCAGTGTAACTGGTCTCAGATCCAAGCAGTCGGGCACCATGGCATCTGGGGGAAAGCCTTGTGGGGACCGTGTTGGTAGAGATTGCTGTGAGCCAGATGTAGAGGAGGGAGCTCTCCAGACGCTGGGTCCCTTGCCCGTGTGCATCAAGGGCAGATGTGCACCGTCTCCTGTGGCCACAGGCCATTCAGGTTCATGTTCTCTAACATTTCTAGCGTGCTCACTCTGTGCCTGATACTATGCTAGGTGCTTCCGTGTGGATTTCATTGTTTACCCCTCACAATAACTCTGATGGTGCACAAGCCACGTGATTTTTCTTGAGCCTATGAACCAAATGCCCCTGTCACTCTCTGCCATTGTTTAGCAGTCTGACCTTAGACAGCTCACTTCGCCACAACTGCAGGCCTCCGTTCCCTTATCTGTATAAATGAGGAGGTTGTCTAGGGTCCTTTCCAGCTGCAAACCTCTGTGTTTTGGGGAGTTCTGTTAGCAACATTCTTGGACTTGCTCTCTAGGAAAAAAGCTAGAAGTCGATTATTAAAATGGAGTCCACAGGAAGCCTGCAGGGCTTTAAGACACCTTCTAAAGAGTTTAGAAACACTCACCAGCCTGCAGATGACTTACTCCCACTACTTATTACAAAGTATCATAGCAAGTAGGAAAGAAATGGTCAGCCACTGGGAGAGCAGGCTGGGGTTGCGAGGAAGTGGCAGGTGCTGCCGTTGGGATCTTGGGGGAGCATTGTAGAAAGGTCAGCTTTGGAATGAGGCACTGAAAAACGGGTGAAATTTCAACAGGAGAGGCAGTGCACGTGGGTCATGATTTGAGTAGCAGTGAGTAGTGAATGGGGTTGCAGCAAGAGGCTTGTGAGCCCAGTCATCACATGGAAAAGGGAGGTGAGGGCCGGAGTGCAGAGAACCCCTCTCACTCTCCTGTGGGGTCTCTCCTCTTCTTTTTTTTTTTTTTTGAGATGGAGTCTCGCTCTGTCACCCAGGCTGGAGTGCAGTGGCGCGATGTCGGCTCACTGCAATCTCTGCCTCCCGGGTTCACACCATTCTCCTGCCTCAGCCTCCCGAGTAGCTGGGACTACAGGCTGCCACCATGCCCGGCTAATTTTTGTATTTTTTTATAGACGGGGTTTCACTTTGTTAGCCAGGATGGTCTCGATCTCCTGACCTCCTGATCTGCCCACCTCGGCCTCCCAAAGTGCTGGGATTACAGGCATAAGCCACCATGCCTGGCCTCTCGCCTCCTCTTCAAACTGCATTTAGGTTGTCCTCATCTATAAGATGAAGGAATAAGATTAGATGGCCTCTTTATATGGCTTATCTACTTCTAATAAACTTTGGTTCCATATTCCAGCCACCGCCCATAAAGACTCTTACTTTTTCCTCCTCAATCCATCAGCATCAGCAGCATTCTCCCTCTCAGCTCACCCTGGTCATTACCTCACTAATCTGTACCTTGACTCTTACTCTACCTGAGACCTCCCCTCACTAGCCATACTTGATTTATTTCCTTAAGAGCGGATATCCTGTGTATTCTTAGTTTACAGTGGCTGAACTTTTGGGAGGTTTAATAAATTGTTTTTCAATAGACTGTCAGTCCTAAATGATTTTATTGAAGCTGTACTATTCTTTTTGAGGGGAGTAGGGAATGTAATCCTAGTTGTATGCCATATTCTTTGTATTGTTCAAGTTGCATTTTGTTGGGCCTGTAATATTGAAGAAAATGTCACTTGTATGCAGAATAGAAAGGAGATTCCTTATGCTGTAGTGGAACCATTTTCCTAGGATAGTACAATTCCTTAGAGTCATCTCTAAGGGTGAGCAGCAAAGCTAGAATCCCTCTCTTGGCTTTGACCTTGAAGGAGTCAGTTTTCCCAAAGACTAGTTCCCATGGAAAGAAGATGGTCTCCTTATCACAGCGGCAAGAGGAGGCCGTATGAGCAGAGTGCCTCGCTGTTGTTGACCTCTAGGGACAAGCGAGCCAGCAGTATTTCAGACAAGCTGGGAAAGAGGCTGTCTGTGAGTCCTGGGAGCCAGTGAGCACTGGCAGGCTCAGACATAGGTGCCAGTTAGCAGGACCGCTTTTCTGTTTCTTGTGTCAGCTTTGTTTATTTCCTGTCTATTTTCCCCCTGGACTTAGTACTAAGTCTTTCCGAAAATACCAAAGGTGAACCAGGGGAAGAGTTTTTATTTTCCATGTTTAGACAGAACTTTAAAGAGGAAATGATGCACCCCCCTGGGAGCCAGTGAGGTGGCAGCGATGGTAATTAAGGTGTGAATATCTCAAGGAGGTGGACGAATCAGGAGGATCACTAGCTCAGCTGCCCCTCTCCACCTGGAGCATCTCCTTCCAGTGCTAACCTTCAGAAGATCTGGGCTTTGCTCTAGTGAGGGAGAGACTAGGAAGGTATCTTGAGATCAGCACTGTAATTCCACCAGGACTCCACAGGAGCCCGGTGTTAAGCTTCTACTATGGCAACAGAATGAGAGCGTGGATGGGTTGAAATGCCATTTCAACAAGGAAATAGTAGAATTAGAAGAAGCATAACTACTAAAAGGAACATTTTGTAGCAGAAATGTTAAAAATCTAAAGGAGGCAAGTGAATCAACAATGACTCTTCTATTCTGGCCAAGTCCAGCCCATTTATGTAAGGTGGTTATTCTGCATCTCTCTCTTCTGCAAGTAGTGCTGTGGCAGAGCTGTGTTTTGTGGAGAGGGTCCCTGGGGATGGAGCAGATCAGTTGGTGATGCGTGTCTATCAGAAGGCTCGGCAGAGCACCCCGGAACGCAGGCCCTCTCGCAGAGTGGGTAGTGGCCCTGCGTGTTCATTTCCAAGGGCAGGAGAATAGACCGTTCCAGCTGCGGCCTGGCCAGGGATGACCCCACATCTGACACTGCAATATGGGGGCAACTGAACCAGTCCTCAGCCTCAGGGTGTTCCAGGGGCTGCAGCTAGGGAGCAGTCGAACTCTTTCTTGAGACAATTACAAGGCCACCGCTGCTGCTGCTGCTCAAGGGAAGTTACTCCGTGTTTACAATTCTCAGGTTTGAAGTTTTCGTGCTTTGCCAAGGTAGAGTGAATCATGCATCTTTGCAGGCTCAAGGGATGTTTAAAGAAGCGGTAGGACATCGTCCACCCACAAGCAGAGGCTGCAGGATAAAGCAGACATCGAATGTAAATACAACCCGTGCAAAAAGCAGAGTCAGCAAACCTGAAGCGCATTCCGCAGTATTTCCCGGGGTTGGGGGAAATAAATCACCTCTTCAGAATGTCCAGAGGGGAGTTGTGTGGCTTACCTGGGGGGCGGTACCCTGTCTTGTGCCCTCACGGGGCTACTCAGCCTCAGGTGGCTGGTGCCAGAATAACACAGACTCAGCTGCCACGGCCTGCTCTTAACACCTGTGTTTCCTTTTCAGCTCTTACAGGTGAACAAGGTGATGTCCATCTTGTTTTATGTGATATTTCTCGCTTATCTCCGTGGCATCCAAGGTAACAACATGGATCAAAGGAGTTTGCCAGAAGACTCGCTCAATTCCCTGATTATTAAGCTGATCCAGGCAGATATCTTGAAAAACAAGCTCTCCAAGCAGATGGTGGACGTTAAGGAGAATTACCAGAGCACCCTGCCGAAAGCAGAGGCCCCCCGAGAGCCGGAGCGGGGAGAGGCCGCCAAGTCAGAATTCCAGCCGGTGATTGCAGTGGACACCGAACTGCTACGACAACAGAGACGCTACAACTCACCGCGGGTCCTGCTGAGCGACAGCACCCCCTTGGAGCCCCCGCCCTTGTATCTCATGGAGGATTATGTGGGCAACCCCGTGGTGGCGAACAGAACATCACGGCGGAAACGGTACGCGGAGCATAAGAGTCACCGAGGGGAGTACTCGGTATGTGACAGTGAGAGTCTGTGGGTGACCGACAAGTCATCGGCCATCGACATTCGGGGACACCAGGTCACGGTGCTGGGGGAGATCAAAACGGGCAACTCTCCCGTCAAACAATATTTTTATGAAACGCGATGTAAGGAAGCCAGGCCAGTCAAAAACGGTTGCAGGGGCATTGATGACAAACACTGGAACTCTCAGTGCAAAACGTCCCAAACCTACGTCCGAGCACTGACTTCAGAAAACAATAAACTCGTGGGCTGGCGGTGGATACGGATAGACACGTCCTGTGTGTGTGCCTTGTCAAGAAAAATCGGAAGAACATGAATTGGCATCTCTCCCCATATATAAATTATTACTTTAAATTATATGATATGCATGTAGCATATAAATGTTTATATTGTTTTTATATATTATAAGTTGACCTTTATTTATTAAACTTCAGCAACCCTACAGTATATAAGCTTTTTTCTCAATAAAATCAGTGTGCTTGCCTTCCCTCAGGCCTCTCCCATCTGTTAAAACTTGCTTTGTGATCCGGCTCTCAGGAGTCACTCTGTAAAATCTGTGTACACCAGTATTTTGCATTCAGTATTGTCAAGGCCATGACTGTCGTTTTAGTAAACTTGTTAAAATCAGATGATGTCAGAGTTGTGTATAAACAGTTATGTCCCTCTTCTGGTACATTTAATGTTGGGTTAATGAATTAAAAGAACTGCAATGGCCTCCACTGAAAATGATACCCTGTAGCTCTGGCCAGCAAGTTCTCTATCGAATTCTCCGCTGTTGCCTTGGAAAATTAGAAGTATGATTTGCTCCAATGCTGTGGTCCTGGAACAATAACAACAACCCTGGCAATTTTAGTTCTGGAAGTTTCTTTGCAGCACATTTGTTGTTTTGGGGTTTGGGGTTGTTTAAGGGTTGAAGTTTTTTTTTTTGGCTTTGGATTTTGTTTTGCTTTTTGCAAGTGGTTTCATCTTTTTAGGCACATAGGAATTTTTTAAAACTATTTGTAACAGAATAATTGCATGACTACCCAGAAGCAAACTGAAATGGATCGTGAATCATCTATACATAGAGGATAAATTTATTTATGGCTGACTCTCAGCCTGTGACCACCCCTCCTCATCTGCCAGCCCCTTCTAGAGCTGTGAGCAGAGCTGGAAAGTGCTAGGGCTTTGGAGTCGGACCTGGGTTCAAGTTCCAGCTCCTCCCCTGTGAACTTGTCCAGGTTTTAGAGACTCTCCAAGCCTGTGCTTCCTAGGATCAGAGTCAGACAGAGGTCCTTGGCTACGTCCGAGGAAGGTTATGACACCTGAAACTTTCTAGCATAGGGCAGGCATTCAAGAATGTTAGTCCCTCAACCATTCCCTTCCATCCCCCCGAGAGGTAAAATGCTGAAATGGAAGGGACCTTCTTGGTGCCTTCTGAGTCCCAACAGGAGTCCATGACAGCCAAGGGGTCATTGTGGTGATGGCCTCACCTGTCATGCCCAGGCAGGACTGAGGGGACACCAGAGATGTCCGTCAAGGAGTTTGTTGATGCCCATTTCCCATTGAGAAGCAGTTCATCCTCTTGGAGTTGGAACATAAAGACGCTCATCTCCCATCTTGGCGGAGGTACAAGGTGTCTGCTAATCCAGTACCGCCCTGAAGCCCCGCTCTCTGCCCAACCTGGATTGCCCTGCATTCATTAGGGCCCACGTGTGCTCTTACCTCAAGCAGCCTACACACTGACATCTCCTTAGCACACACACCTGTATGGAATGTGTCCTTTATGGGACATGAACTTTTGAAATAGACTCAGCAAATAGCAGTAGCCTTAGTTAGGAACATCATGACACTGCACTTGATCTTGGATGCCTAAAATATGGGGGAAGGAAATAAGGAATTGACCATGTGCCCATCACGGGCCAGGCATATTCAAACCCTGCCACCATTAATTGTCACAAATCCTTTGAGGGAGCCAGTATCATCTCCAGTTTACAGGCGAGGAAACTGAGGCTGGTGGGTTCAACTTGCCCATGGTCATTTAGTAAGTAAGTGGCAGAGTGAAGATTGTAATCTATGTGGCAATGATGGCACAGTCTTGACCCTTCGTCACTAGTCTCTCCCTCTCCCACATAGCAGCATCACATTTCAGAGTGGGTATTATAGTCCTAGATATATGAAGAGCACAGCCCTGTGCATGGGAACCTTTTGTCCCATTATTTCACTGAGTCTTCAAGAGCACAATAAACCAGCTGATAGGACAAGGAGAGTCTTAGGACTAGCCCAAGCCCAGTTATCAGGAGCTCGTCATTTCAAAGTGACCATTTCCCTGGGCTTCTAGGAAGCCCTCCACCCCTGAAGCAGCAGGCTGAGGGATACTGCAGCTGATGCATATCTATACAGCCTGAGTCTCGATTGTTTAGCCAGCACTGCAGGAGCAACACGAGAATGTAAAGAAGCAGTTTTACGGCCCTGGTTAACAGTGGATTCTAGAAAGTTGGAGAAACCTGTTGAGGAGTTGCTGCAAATGCTCCCTCACCTGCCTATCATATGGGCCTTTCTTTCTATCCTCAGGCCTACAGCTGAGGTGCCCTTAAGGTCCTCTTCTGGAACTTCTGAATGGTAGAGGGTGGTCTGGTTTATTAGGGAGATGGTCTTCAGTGACAGGACCCCAGAGCCTAGCCTTGCGGGGCACTGACCCTAAGGAGTAGAGCTGAGTCCTGAGCTCTGCCTGGAATGCAAGGAGTTTGCTGGCTTGTCCAGAGCAAGTCTGGAGCAGCATGCTTCTGGGCAGGTGCAGCTCTGAGAAGAAGAGACTTGGGGATGAGACCGAAATATTCCCGAAAGGAACTCTGGGCTGCAGGCCATCTGACGGCTCAGCCGCACCCATTCGGAAGGCCAGGGCAATGCGGCATTACCCAGTTCCACGTCAGTAACTTTATTCAGATGCTGCCAGAGTCAAGGTGTTAGCTCTGGGCCCAGGGCAGAGCCTTCTCGAGGTGGATAGGAGGCCTGTTTCTATCCAATGTACACATTTGCCATTGGGGTTAGTTGAAGATTAAACCCATCTCTGAGACAGGAGAGGCTTGGAGAGCTAGTATCTGGCTCCTGGAAAAACTCCACTCTCTCCTTATCTTCCCTTATTGCTTAGTTTCTTACAGGGGCTTCATTAAGCAGAGGTATATTGCAGTGTGAAGAACTTGAGTGCACAGGAGAAAATGGGTTGTGGGCCAACTTTATTACCAATAACTGCATGACCTTAAATAACTCCCTTGTCCTAACTGGGGCTTTCAACAACATGAGAATCTATTGCAGAGAGGGGCAGAGTCCAGATGGGTAATCTTCACTTCCTTAATGAATGCTAGGGTGAGAAGCTCTGTTGCCTGTTGATGGGACTCCTTTCTGCCATATGTGAGTCTCTAAAATTCTCCCCTCTTACAGACGGCGACCTTGAGCTTATTACCTAGTCTCTCTGATCCTTTGTCTACTTGTCTGTAAAGTGGGGATAGTGGCTACTTCATAAGATTGTTTGGCAACCTAATAAAATCATCCATTTCCTGGCACATAAGAAGCCTCCTTCAGCGTTGATGATGACGAGCTTTTGCAGGGTTTGCAGGACCCCTCATTCTGTAATTTTGGTGGGACTTTCCAAGCTCCATAGTGGAGGATTAGTCATAATTAACATGTATTAATCATGGACCTTACGGGAGGTGGACCTTAGGGTGGCATTTGCCCATTTCCTTTCTGCAGGTCTCTTCAACCAAACTACTGGCCCAGTCTTACTGACAAGGCCTTTAATCCTCAGTTGACAAACCAGGGAAGGTATTTCTAACCCTTCCAAGCAGTGAAATGTAATTTTTTTGCTAGAAGTTCTGCCGACATGCTTCTCTGAGGTGTACATTTGTGAGTGAGTGTGCATGTATGTTTTGTTTCCTCCTTGCAAATTATAGCACGGCTCTTCTCTTGTGTTTCTGCCTCTCAGTCTCTGTCTCTCTCTCGTGTTCAACAATGCTTCCTCTAGGCTGGTGTTGGTATTTTCGGGTTTGGTATTTCTGAGGACTTTTCTGTTGCTGTTCCCTTCCTGTGTTGTGTGTGAGCACATGTGTGTTTATATGTGCTTTATAGTTCATTTAGTCAATGTAAAAATCCTCCACTGAGGCTTGGAGAAGCCATCTGCATTTATTTTATCGCTTTTGAACATGTGTTCAGGAACGAAGGCTGTGTAGTCAGCTTATTGCTACCTGGAGATTTGTCTGGCTTCACCAGGAAGATGCACCCCCTGCCCAGGCTTCAAACTCTGAAGGACCTGGCAAAGCCAATGCCAGGTCCTCGGTGAAGCCTGGCTTTGCCTCACTGAGCTCCTGCCCTGCTCAGCTGCACCACAGGCTCTGCCTCAGTGAGGGCGCTCTGAAGCCTGGAGAGTGGCCAACTGTCCACAACAAACACTCCACCCTCCATAACCCTAGCCCCAGGGCCTCGCACATGCTCTGTTCCACAACTAGGAACAGCCGCAGTCACTGAAGACCACAACTAGGAACAGCCGCAGTCACTGAAGACCACAACTAGGAACAGCCGCAGTCACTGAAGATGGATTCAGCTGGAAACTTCTCCAGCTTAACCTTCTTTCTCAAAGACTCCACCCCCAAATGTAAGGAGACCCAAACTCCTCACGCATGCTCTGCTCACGTTACAGCGGGCGAGTGGGCTTCTCCAAAAGCACACTTGTTTCACAGCAAGCCGAGATGCAGACGTCTCTGTGCTGACATAGCCCCCTGGGTTTCTGTTTGGTTCAGATGGAGATTGGTCCAGCTTGAATGCGCAGAGCCACAGAGCAGGTTAGAAGCACTCCGAGGGACTATGGGTTTGTTTCCTACAATCCTCAACCTATGTTTGGTTGCAAGGTAAGGCAGGCCAATGAAACAAGCACAAAAATGCCTGTTGTAGGGGCCAGGGATGGGAGGAGCAAGGAAGTGTGGAGAAGGGGAAAACTCCAAGGACGTCAAAAGCCTTTTCTCCTAGGAACTGGCTACCACCAATGAGTTGGGCTGGGTTGAATTGTTGCGGAATTCAGTAATGCCGTTGCCAGGTAAATTATAGAAGTCTCTGTGGCAAGAAAATGTGAACGTTTATTGGGAAATTGTGAAACAGCCTAATGAGTTTGATGATTTTCACGTGAGACATATGAATGGGTGGGCATGGGTGCGTGTGTGTGTGTGTGTGCATGGCTGCTTTGATATCCTAACCACAGAGGCATTGCATTTTTTTAAGGAAGGGTAATGCCTGCAAAAGAATGCTCCTGAACACAAGGTCAACCTCTAGGAGATTGCACTGGTGGCCAGCTGGGGAGCATATGGAAAGTGAACATTCTTGGGGCTTGAAAACAGGCTGATGGGGTGGAGGATTTATAGACAGAAAAGGCATCCAGCAGACTCCAAGCAGCCTAAACAGAAGGAGTTGGGTTTCTGGGCTCTCTGACTTGGTGGAAAAGCATTCAAAGCTGGTGCTGGGATTAGGGGTGGAGATGAGATCAGACCAAGGAATAAATAATAATAAACATTCTTATTGGTGGCTGCTTCCTCCAAGTTAGGCACTGTGTACACATCTCCATGGGTACGCGGTGACAACCCTGGTAGATTTAACCCATTTGTGCAGTTGAGGACTTTTGACTGAGGACTTTGGCCTGAAGTTGTACAGCTGGTAAGAGGAAATGCACAGATAGGAACCCAAGAGGTCTACACGGCTTGGAAGCACACGCTCTTAACTCTGTGAGGGAGACAGCAGTGGAGAGGACACTTCAGTGCTTCAGAGGGCCCTGACAGCTGAACTGCAATGGGCTGGAGGGAGTGAGGAGGGTGACATGCACTTGGCACACAGGAAGAGATCATAGGTTCAATGCCGCAGTGATATCAACAATTGTTCTACCTGAGGGAGATGCCAGACTCATGGGTAACTGGCTTTACTGCAGCAGACATTTTCAGGAGGTTAGGGAGGAGGAGGAGTGCGTCTCTTATCCCAAACCCTTCATTCCCCACCTAACAACTGAAGAATCACTGTGCTAGGGGGAAGGTGGTTGTGCTGCTGCCTAAAATATAAGGATCAGTGCATCTGGAATATCTCTTTGGGGCTTTTGCAAATAGATAGAAGACAGAAATGTCAAATTTGGACAAGATCTTTGAGATGCAGTAACCTATCCTTCTTACAAGGCAGAGATCTATGTTTATTCATTGATACTTTAAAAAAAAAAATGGTCAAGTCCCTACTAGGCCCCAGGCTTTCTTCTCAACTTTATGGGCTCCGCACATGAGCCATCCCTCCTGGAGGACCAATGAGTAGAAAAGACGGGACCTTAAGGGATAGCTGCTTAGACAATTCCCACTTCTTCCTCACCAGGCAGCTTGCTCTAATTTGAAACAGCTCTTACCATATAATAGAAAGCCCCTTCCAATGTTAAAGCCACATCTACAGACAAAATAGCTATAACTAGGTTGTCAACCAAAGCTCAACGAACTAAATGCTCGCCTGAGGCAGTCAAGGAAAGCCTCCATGAGGAGGTGACCTCTTAGCTGGCTATTAATGGATGAGTAGGAATTTGGTAGGGAAAGATGGCGTGAATATTCTAGACAGGAACAGTCTGGGGGAAAAGTGCAGAATGGGGAAGGGGCCTAATGTATGCAAAGAAAAGTGAAAGGTTTGGGGTAACGAGGACTTTAGGACCGTGGAAAAGGGGAAGTTGAGACCAAGTAATTCAAGGCTGAAGGGAACAGCTATGAAGTTGGATTCGATTGTTTGGGAACTCCTAAATTGAGCTTGCATGAGAATCACCTGCAGGGCTTGTTCAAACCGATGGCGGGGCCCCATCACCTGAGTTTCTGATTCATTAGGTCTGGGGTGGGGCCAGAGTATTTGCATTTCTAGCAAGTTCCCAGGGATACTGCAGCTGCTACACACTTGGAGAATCACTGATTTATTAATCAATGGGGAGTCAATAAGGGTTTTTTTCCTGAATTTTTTAAGAAGATAATTTTGGTGGCAGTATAACTGATGGGTGGACTGGGGACAGACTGATCAGATTGATCACAAGTGAGGGCCTAGACTAAAGAGAAGACAATAGGAGTAAGGAGATATACTGGATTAGAAAAGCATTTTTGAGATGCAGTTAACAAGATTAGGTAACCAAGTGGATGTGGAAGGCGAAAGAGGAAGGCATTAGGCAGATGACTCTAGCACTTCTCGAAGCACGATGGTTCTAAATCAAATGCAGGAAGACAGCAAGACAGTGGATTGGAAGACAGGAACTATATAGGAACTATAGGCACTGGGTGCGAGGTTCTCAGAGGACATCAAAGTAGTGGTATCCAATAGACAGCTGGTTATTAAGATAGAAGTATGCCTGAAATTATGAAAAAACACCTCTTGTTCATTTGGAAGTAATCCAGCATAGATGAGCCTCTCCATGTACAAATGGTTCTAGTCTAAGCTCAGTGGAAGCCCAAATCATAAGCTCGTCCGCGAATCAGGGTGTGGGAATCTGGACTCCCAATGGGGATCTATGGTTCTGGTCTCCATTTCAGAAGGGTTATGTGCTCACCCACTTGATCACTTTGGAAGCTGGGGAAAAAAAATGCTTGGAGATTGCTGAGGAGAAAGAAATGACCATTTTGAGACTCACACCATCTGCATCTTCAGATAAGTGTCACAGCATGGCCATAGGCCTTAGCAGCCAGCTTCAGACACCACCGTCAGAGACATTTATGGTTGTATTTTAAAGGAAAAAGCCAGCTATTGGGAAGCTGAGATCTAAAGATTCTCATCAAAAAAAGAACTTATTGTGGTTGTATTTTCTGGGCTAGAACTTTTCTCAGTTGTTAATTTGACTCCTTGAAAGCTTCTTGGTCTATTAGGAAAAAAGATTCCTTTTTCTTAAGAAAATCCTGGAAGTGGGCAAACACCTTTCTGCTGCAGAGCTTTCGGGCAGGAGTTCCCTCTGCCTTAAATGCTCTTCTTTCCTGCTAGGCTCTGTTTGTCTGATTCCCACCTGCTCAGCCTTCCTTTTCCTCAGGGGATCTTTCCTGAGGCCTCCTCCTGAGTTACTTATGGTCGACCCTTCCTCACAATTTATATGATCCTATCACATAACACAACTGAAATTACAGCTGTGGGATTATTTGTGTCATTCTTGTTTGCCCCGTTGCCCCATTTGGCTGTCATCTACGTGAGTCCCTGAGTCATGCTGATTTTCTTCAGAACTTTATCCCAAATGCTGAGCATAATGCCTATGCCATCAGTAGGCACTCAGTAATGTCTGCTGTACAAATGAGTGAATGAATCCCCTTCATAGATGGGGAGTACAACAGGAAGAAGGACTGGAGTCAAGCCCCAGGGAGAATGGATTAGCGAGGAGGGAGGTTGGTTGCTGTTTACTTCTTTAGACATCCATGGAGAGTCAGGGCAGGCAAGAGGCTCAGCTACTATAGAATCATGCTGTCTGTTCTAGTCCAAAGATTGGTGGCTCCATTATTCCATTGGCAAAACGCTGGGGAAAGGACTCAAACTGAAAGAAGACTTTTAAATGTAGTTATGGGAAACAAAATACAAGATCATGAACTAGGGCTATGCTTATACTTCTTAGATTAAGAACATCATGTCTTGATTGAACTGTCATTCATCCACTCAGCCATGCATTCGTTCAACTAATTTGTATCAAAACCTACTATGCACCAGCCCTCTTCTCAGGGATTGATTAGTACGATGACAAACATGGGCAGATGAAGCTCACGCCTTAATGGAGTTTACCTTGTAGAGAGTATGACAGGAAGAAAAAAAAGAAGAAAGAAACAAGCATCTGTGTAGATAAAATGATTTAGGTGGTGGTAACTGCCTAGAAGAAATACAATACAGTAAAAGGGTAGAGAATGAGTAAGGGGGGCTGGGCGAGGGCGGTGCGGGTGTTGCATGTTGTATATTTTCGTGGTTAAAATGCTTGCTCCTGTGAAATTCAAGGCATGAAATCTCAGTATACCTAAGGGAAGTCAAACACATTTTCATAAACTCTGAGCAATTAATGGTTGTCGTTAAAGCAGAGGATTTTTAGCCAAAAAATCAAAAGCCAAGTTTTAGCAATAGTGCACACAGGGCCCAATCCACAAATTATTTCTCTGTTCTTCAGCACCAGGTAACACGTTTTATCAGAGACCTTAGACGTTACACCACATTCTCCCCATAACAGAGGCGGGCATTACGCAGAGTATTGCTTCTGTCTCTCCAGGGACTTTTCACCCTGTCAAACCTGTTTCACTGCAGAGCAACAAGATGCAGTCACTCTGTCCTGCTGTCAGGGGTGGGCCCTCTGATTCCCCTCCAGATGCCAAAAGGCCTGGGGGCTGGGGTGGTGGGGAGCAGATGATGGGCAGGGCCACTCCCTCTGAATTCCAGTGCCTCTGGCTCTTGCTGGCAGCTCCCCAGCAAGGAAAGGTGGGGAGGTTTGCCCAACCCAGGGCTGGGTTTCTGCCTCTGGCACCCCAAGGGCACTTTCTTTTCATCTTAGGCATGCATCAAGAAAACTACTCTTGGGACTTTTCTTGGGACTATAATTGAGTCATTTGTACTCTACAACCCTCCATCAGTTTTTCTTCTTTAAAAGAGGATATAAAAACATTTCTAATTTGACAAAATGTATCCTGGGAGCTCACCCCGGCTACCTTAAGAATGAGTGGCAAGGATGAGAGCTTTGCGATTGTACAGAAGGGGAGTCCAGTACAGAATCTGAACAATCAAGTACAGATTGTACAGAAGGGGTTCCGAGAATTCCCCCCAAAAGGCCACTAGAACCACCTCCAAACACAACCTACTAAGCCAGCTTGACTTCAGAGAGGTTAGGTAACCCAGCCAAGGCCACACAGCTTGTATGTGGGGCAGAGCTGGAATGAGAACCAGATCTGTCCTCCAGTCCAGAACTCCCTCCATTATGCCACACTGCCATAAGAGACACCCTTCTACATGAAACCACAGGAGTGAGTGATGTGAGGTGTTCAGACACCTCCCCCGGGCCAGCAGAAGAGCTTCTGCAAGTGCCCTGCAGAACTCCCCTGCCATCTGCCAGCACGTGCCTCTACATTCCCAGGGACTTCTCAGAAACCTGGATTTGTGCACATGGAAGGTTTAATTCATGGCTATCAGACCCTCAACCTCTGGAGGAGGTTGCATTCACATATCGTTAATCCATGGAGTAAACATGTTGTGATGTTTGTGATGCAGTGGCCAAAGTTAGGCAGACCTAGGTTTGAACCCTGATCCCACCACTGATAATCATGTGACCTGGGGCAAGTTCCCTCGTTTCGTTCCTTCTCAAGTTCACTATGAAATGGGGATAATAATATCTACCGGGTGACAGTTACATTGTCTGTAGCTGGAACAAGTGACCTGGACACCAGCGGAGCATGGCAGGCTGTAGCAGGTCCTGGGGTGCCTCCTCTGGGCCTTCATAAGGAATTTCCTGAGGTCTCCAGGGGAAGGGCCAGGGCAGCCAGGTAGTAAGAGATCACTTAAGGGTTTTGGAGAGCGATGATCGCTAACTGGCCCACTTTCCAGCCTGACATCCGGTCTGCCTACTGCACAGGGAGGTTGTCAGGATGGAGGACAAACACGTAATGCCGTTGCCACAATGCTTGGCATCTAGGAAGTGCTCAATAACATTGGCTTTCTCCCCCTGAGAGACGGGGTCTGTGCCTACAGCCCCCAGAGGAGGAAATCCTATGGCCTGCTGGCCCCACTGTGCAGACACATGCAATACTTGCTGCTCATGACACCTCCACTTCTAGGGAACTTTCTGGGTTTCCTGCCTAAATTCATGACACTGTAGCCCAAGTCAGTTCTAGTGCTTTTGACTTTTAAGTCCAGGCTAAATCTGGAACTTTTGTTTGTTTGTTTGTTTGTACCTCTTATTGTAAAAAGTACTGCAATAAACATGGGAGAGCTAATATCTCTTCAAGATCCTGATTTTAATTCTTTTGGATAAAAACCCAGTAGTGGGGTTGCTAGATCATATAATAGTTCTATTTTCTTTTTTTTGTTGTTTATATTTTTTATTTTTTCTTGTTATTTAGGTTTTAGGGTACATGTGCACAATGTGCAGGTTTGTTACATATGTATCCATGTGCCATGTTGGTTTGCTGCACCCATTAACTCGTCATTTAGCATTAGGTATATCTCCTAATGCTGTCCCTCCCCCCTCCCCCCAACCCATAACAGTCCCCGGAGTGTGATGTTCCCCTTCCTGTGTCCATGAGTTCTCATTGTTCAATTCCCACCTATGAGTGAGAACATGCAGTGTTTGGTTTTTTATCCTTGTGATAGTTTACTGAGAATGATGGTTTCCAGTTTCATCCATGTCCCTACAAAGGGCATGAACTCATCATTTTTCATGGCTGCATAGTATTCCATGGTGTATATGTGCCACATTTTCTTAATCCAGTCTATCGTTGTTGGACATTTGGGTTGGTTCCAAGTCTTTGCTATTGTGAATAGTGCCGCAATAAACATAGGTGTGCATGTGTCTTTATAGCAGCATGATTTATAGTCCTTTGGGTATATACCCAGTAATGGGATGGCTGGGTCAAATGGTATTTCTAGTTCGAGATCCCTGAGGAATCGCCACACTGACTTCCACAATGGTTGAACTAGTTTACAGTCCCACCAACAGTGTAAAAGTGTTCCTACTTCTCCACATCCTCTCCAGTACCTGTTGTTTCCTGACTTTTTAATGATGGCCATTCTAACTGGTGTGAGATGGCATCTCACTGTGGTTTTGATTTGCATTTCTCTGATGGCCAGTGATGATGAGCATTTTTTCATGTGTTTCTTGGCTGCATAAAGGTCTTCTTTTGAGAAGTGTCTGTTCATGTCCTTTGTCCACTTTTTGACGGGGTTGTTTGTTTTCTTCTTGTAAATTTGTTTGAGTTCATTGTAGATTCTGGATATTAGCCCTTTGTAAGATGAGTAGGTTGCAAAAATTTTCTCCCATTCTGTAGGTTGCCTGTTCACTCTGATGGTAGTTTCTTTTGCTGTGCAGAAGCTCTTTAGTTTAATTAGATCCCATTTGTCAATTTTGGCTTTTGTTGCCATTGCTTTTGGTGTTTTAGACATGAAGTCCTTTCCCACGCCTATGTCCTGAATGGTATTGCCTAGGTTTTCTTCTAGGGTTTTAATGGTTTTAGGTCTAACATTTGAGTCTTTAATCCATCTTGAATTAATTTTTGTATAAGGTGTAAGGAAGGGATCCAGTTTCAGCTTTCTACATATGGCAAGCCAGTTTCCCAGCACCATTTATTAAATAGGGAATCCTTTCCCCATTGCTTGTTTTTGTCAGGTTTGTCAAAGATCAGATAGTTGTAGATATGTGGCATTATTTCTGAGGGCTCTGTTCTGTTCCATTGATCTATGTCTCTGTTGTGGTACCAGTACCAGGCTGTTTTGGTTACTGTAGCCTTGTAGTACAGTTTGAAGTCAGGTAGCGTGATGCATCCAGCTTTGTTCTTTTGGCTTAGGATTGACCTGGCGATACAGGCTCTTTTTTGGTTCCATATGAACTTTAAAGTAGTTTTTTCCAATTCTGTGAAGAAAGTCATTGGTAGCTTGATGGGGATGGCATTGAATCTATAAATGACCTTGGGCAGTATGGCCATTTTCACAATATTGATTCTTCCAAACCATGCACATGGAATGTTCTTCCATTTGTTTGTATCCTCTTTTATTTCATTGAGCAGTGGTTTGTAGTTCTCCTTGAAGAGGTCCTTCACATCCCTTGTAAGTTGGATTCCTAGGTATTTTATTCTCTTTGAAGCAATTGTGAATGGGAGTTCACTCATGATTTGGCTCTCTGTTTGTCTGTGATTGGTGTACAAGAATGCTTATGATTTTTGTACATTGATTTTGTATCATGAGACTTTGCTGAAGTTGCTAATCAGCTTAAGGAGATTTTGGGCTGAGATGATGGGGTTTTCTACATATACAATCATGTCATCTGCAAACAGGGACAATTTGACCTCCTCTTTTCCTAATTGAATACCCTTTATTTCCTTCTCCTGCCTGATTGCCCTGGCCAGAACTTCCAGCACTATGTTGAATAGGAGTGGTGAGAGAGGGCATCCCTGTCTTGTGCCAGTTTTCAAAGGGCATGCTTCCAGTTTTTGCCCATTCAGTATGATATTGGCTGTGGGTTTGTCATAGATAGCTCTTATTATTTTGAGATACGTCCCATCAATACCTAATTTATTGAGAGTTTTTAGCATGAAGGGTTGTTGAATTTTGTCAAAGGCCTTTTCTGCATCTATTGAGATAATCATGTGGTTTTTGTCCTTGGTTCTGTTTATATGCTGGATTACATTTATTGATTTGCGTGTGTTGAACCAGCCTTGCATCCCAGGGATGAAGCCCACTTGATCATGGTGTATAAGCTTTTTGATGTGCTGCTGGATTTGGTTTGCCAGTATTTTATTGAGGATTTTTGCATCAATGTTCATCAAGGATATTGGTCTGAAATTCTCTTTTTTGGTTATGTCCCTGCCAGGCTTTGGTATCAGGATGATGCTGGCTTCATAAAATGTGTGAGGGAGGATTCCCTCTTTTTCTATCAATTGGAATAGTTTCAGAAGGAATGGTACCAGCTCCTCCTTGTACCTCTGGTAGAATTCGGCTGTGAATCCATCAGGTCCTGGACTCTTTTTGGTTGGTAAGCTATTGATTATTGCCACAATTCCAGAGCCTGTTATTGGTCTATTCAGAGATTCAACTTCTTCCTGGTTTAGTCTTGGGAGGGTGTATTTGTCGAGGAATTTATCCATTTCTTCTAGATTTTCTAGTTTATTTGCATAGAGGTGTTTGTAGTATTCTCTGATGGTAGATTGTATTTCTGTGGGATCGGTGGTGATATCCCCTTTTTCATTTTTTATTGCATCTATTTGATTCTTCTCTCTTTTCTTCTTTATTAGTCTTGCTAGCAGTCTATCAATTTTGTTGATCTTCTCAAAAAACCAGCTCCCGGATTCATTAATTTTTGAAGGGTTTTTTGTGTCTCTATTTCCTTCAGTTCTGTTCTGATTTTAGTTATTTCTAGCCCTCTGCTAGCTTTTGAATGTGTTTGCTCTTGCTTTTCTAGTTCTTTTAATTGTGATGCTAGGGTGTCAATTTTGGATCTTTCCTGCTTTCTCTTGTGGGCATTTAGTGCTATAAATTTCCCTCTACACACTGCTTTGAATGTGTCCCAGAGATTCCAGTATGTTGTGTCTTTGTTCTCGTTGGTTTCAAAGAACGTCTTTATTTCTGCCTTCATTTCTTTATGTACCCAGTAGTCATTCAGGAGCAGGTTGTTCCGTTTCCATGTAGTTGAGTGGTTTTCAGTGAGTTTCTTAATCCTGAGTTCTAGTTTGATTGCACTGTGGTCTGAGAGACAGTTTGTTATAATTTCTGTTCTTTGACATTTGCTGAGGAGAGCTTTACTTCCAACTATGTGGTCAATTTTGGAATAGGTGTGGTGCTGAAAAAAATGTATATTCTGTTGATTTGGGGTGCAGAGTTCTGTAGATGTCTATCAGGTCCACTTTGTGCAGAGCTGAGTTCAATTCCTGGATATCCTTGTTAACTTTCTGTCTCATTGATCTGTCTAATGTTGACAGTGGGGTGTTAAAATCTCCCATTATTATTGTGTGGGAGTTGAAGTCCCTTTGTTAGGTCACTCAGGACTTGCTTCATGAATCTGGGTGCTCCTGTGTTGGGTGCATAGATATTTAGGATAGTTAGCTCTTCTTGTTGAATTGATCCCTTTACCATTATGTAATGGCCTTCTTTGTCTCTTTTGATCTTTGTTGGTTTAAAGTCTATTTTATCAGAGACTAGGATTGCAACCCCTGCCTTTTTTTGCTTTCCATTTGCTTGATAGATCTTCCTCCATCCCTTTATTTTGAGTCTATGTGTGTCTCTGCACGTGAGATGGGTTTCCTGAATACAGCACACTGATGGGTCTTGACTCCTTATCCAGTTTGCCAGTCTGTGTCTTTTAATTGGAGCATTTAGCCCATTTACATTTAAAGTTAGCATTGTTATGTGTGAATTTGGTCCTGTCATTATGATGTTATTTGGTTATTTTGCTCCTTAGTTGATGCAGTTTCTTCCTAGTCTCGATGGTCTTTACAATTTGGCATGTTTTTGCAGGGGCTAGTACCGGTTCTTCCTTTCCATGTTTAGTGCTTCCTTCAGGAGCCCTTTTAGGGCAGGCCTGGTGGTGACAAAATCACTCAGCATTTGCTTGTCTGTAAAGTATTTTATTTCTCCTTCACTTATGAAGCTTAGTTTGGCTGGATATGAAATTCTGGCTTGAAAATTCTTTTCTTTAAGAATGTTGAATATCGGCCCCCACTCTCTTCTGGCTTGTAGAGTTTCTGCCAAGAGATCAGCTGTTAGTCTGTTGGGCTTCCCTTTGTGGGTAACCCGACCTTTCTCTCTGGCTGCCCTTAACATTTTTTCCTTCATTTCAACTTTGGTGAATCTGACAATTATGTGTCTTGGAGTTGCTCTTCTCGAGGAGTATCTTTGTGGCGTTCTCTGTATTTCCTGAATCTGAATGCTGGCCTGCCTTGCTAGATTGGGGAAGTTCTCCTGGATAATATGTTGCACAGTGTTTTCCAACTTGGTTCCATTCTCCCCATCATTTTCAGGTACACCAATCAGACGTAGGTTTGGTCTTTTCACATAGTCCCAAATTTCTTGGAGGCTTTGTTCGTTTCTTTTTATTCTTTTTTCTCTAAACTTCCCTTCTCGCTTCATTTCATTCATTTCATCTTCCATCATTGATACCCTTTCTTCCAGTTGATCGCATCGGCTACCGAGGCTTCTGCAATCTTCGCGTAGTTCTCGATACTTGGCTTTCAGCTCCATCAGCTCCTTTAAGCCCTTCTCTGCAATGGTTATTCTAGTTATCCATTCGTCTAATTTTTTTCAAAGTTTTTAACTTCTTTGCTATTGTTTTGAATTTCCTCCCGTAGCTGGGAGTAGTTTGATTGTCTGAAGCCTTCTTCTCTCAACTCGTCAAAGTCATTCTTCATCCAGCTTTGCTCCGTTGCTGGTGAGGAACTGCGTTCCTTTGGAGGAGGAGAGGTGCTCTGCTTTTTAGAGTTTCCAGTTTTTCTGCTCTGTTTCTTCCCCATCTTTGTGGTTTTATCTACTTTTGGTCTTTGATGATGGTGATGTACAGGTGCATTTTTGGCGTGGATGTCCTTTCTGTTTGTTAGCTTTCCTTCTACCAGACAGGACCCTCAGCTGCAGGTCTGTTGGAGTTTGCTAGAGGTCCACTCCAGACCCTGTTTGGCTGGGTGTCAGCAGCGGTGGCTGCAGAACAGCAGATTTTCGTGAGACCACAAATTCAGCTGTCTGACAGTTCCTCTGAAAGTTTTGTCTCAGAGGAGTACCTGGCCGAGTGAGGTGTCAGTATGTCCCTACTGGGGGGTGCCTCCCAGTTAGGCTGCTCGGGGGTCAGGGACTCACTTTAGGAGGCAGTCTGTCCGTTCTCAGATCTCCAGCTGCATGCTGGGAGAACCACTACTCTCTTCAAAGCTGTCAGTCAGACAGGGACATTTAAGTCTGCAGAGGTTCCTGCTGAATTTTTGTTTGTCTGTGCCCTGTCCCCAGAGGTGGAGCCTACAGAGGCAGGCAGGCCTCCTTGAGCTGTGGTGGGCTCCACCCAGTTCGAGCTTCCTGGCTGCTTTGTTTACCTAAGCAAGCCTGGGCAATGGCGGGTGCCCCTCCCCCAGCCTCGCTGCCGCCTTGCAGTTTGATCTCAGACTGCTGTGCTAGCAATCAGCGAGACTCCATGGGCATAGGACCCTCCAAGCCAGGTGCGGGACACAATCTCCTGGTGTGCCATTTTCCAGGCCCGTTGGAAAAGCGCCGTATTAGAGTGGGACCGACCCGATTTTCCAGGTGCCCTCTGTTACCCCTTTCTTTGACTAGGAAAGGGAACTCCCTGACCCGTTGTGCCTCCCGAGTGAGGCAATGCCTCGCCCTGCTTCGGCTCGCGCACAGTGCCCTGCACCAACTGTCCTGCATCCACTGTTTGGCGCTCCCTAGTGAGATGAACCCTGTACCTCAAACGGAAATGCAGAAATCACCCGTCTTCTGTGTCGCTCAGGCTGGGACCTGTAGACCGGAGCTGTTCCTATTCGGCCATCTTGGCTCCACCAATCTGGAACTTTTCTTAAGTGCTTGCGAAAATACCCACTGCTCCAAAAGCATGACACCAGCTGGATGGGAAAGGAGGTCGCGAAGCAGAAGACTATTGATTTCTATGGGTTTCCTTTGCAACATCAACCTTGCATCCTCCTGATTCTCTGGCAGACAGTGGCCTCAGCAGGGTGCAGGCCTGCCCTTACCACTGGGTAGGGCACTGCCCCCTGCTCTCGTCCTTTCAGTTCAGCTTCTCATGGACCCAGTCTGTGCCAGCTCCTGGTGAAGACTGCGTGAGCTGATTGCCACTGGACTCTTTAATTTGCTGACTGCCCACAGACCCCATCAGCCACTGCAGGATAGCAAGAGCTGAGAGAAATGTCATGTAGACAAGCAGGAGCCTGGTGCCCAGCAAGTGCCATGGATGTGAATCCTAGAACCCCAGTCTCACTGCATGACCTCACGTGAGTCAGGCATCTCTGGGCCACATCCATTTCCTTCTTCTTGGGCACCAGCTGTGTATCAGACCTGCCCACCCTTCCCTTTGGGCATACAGATTGCAGCCCAGTCTCCTGGAGAGAGAGACACGGCAGTTATAATACAATGTGATTGATGCTTTAATTCCTTTCATGAAGGCTTGCTATTAGGGCACAGATAGGGGGTTCTTTGCCTCACCTAAGGGGGGCAGGGAAGGGGAAGTCTCCCTGGAGCTAATGACGCCTGCAAGGAAACAAGAGAAGGATATTCCAGATACTGTAAAGTACAAGGGAGCCGACAAATATGTTTATACTATTGGAACTTAAAGAGTGAAGAGAGCAAGTGTCAGCACACAGAGGCCCATGTGCCATGCTAGAGAGCTTGGACTTAGTCTTGCAAAAGAGAGGTAGCCTGGGCCATGCAGGAGTGACACAGAAGAGTGGCCTTTCATAGACAGGTCACCATAGGCCCCAGTGGCCCTTCTGTCCAGAAGGGCTGTGAGCTTCTCTCTCCACCCTCTGGTGTGCTGCATTATCTACACTTGCTGCTTGTTTGTGGCCAAACCAATCCAGGTCTGCCTGAAGACTAAGGAGAAGATGTGGCAGCTCCACTGCAGACCTTAGGATCATCTGTGACATCTCCTCTGGAGAATGGACATGCTGAAAGTCAAATGGAAGGGGAAGACCTGGACAGGCATGCTGCTGTGCTGAAAGACAGGTTTGGAGAAGGCAGGGCAGCTTCATCACTCCTCTCCCTCATCTGGGTGGGACTCAATGCTCAGAACCACCCTGAGCATTCACTCATCCCCTTGCCCTGGTGGAAGGACCAGCTCCAGCCCCTGCCCTTTCTGGTCTTTTGCAGCTGGAAATCCAGATGCTGGATCTTGGTCCCAGGACAATTGAGCTGTCCACATTGCTTCCTCTCCCTCTTATCCTGTCACGCTTCCTCCTGAACTTTTGACACAAACCCTGCTTCGTGTCAGTGTGACTGTCAACCCCCATGAAGTCAGCATCCCCGGGGTGGGTCTTGCAGCCTTGCTCAGCCTCCAAGCCCCACAGGCCCTGTTCCAGGCCAGCAACCATAACTGGCAACAACACTGCAATTCCTGAGGTGGCTGGAGAGACAGAACAGGGCTGCTGGCCTTAGGAGCACGAGGTTCCTTGCTGCCCCGTGTGTGCTTTTGTGTTGCACACCTGGTGGGGCTGGAGGTGGGATCTCACCCATCCTTCAGGAGGCCCCGGCATAGCTGACTTTCTTCTCTCCAGACCTGGCTTTCTAAAGGAGCTGAACGAGAACATTCCCACACAGGGATTTTCATCAAAGACCACTTTCATCAGGCCCCACCCCAATGCTTTCAGGAGTTCTCCACTGTCTACATACAGTCCAGGCTTCCTGGCTGGGCATTTGGGGTCATTGACAAAGTAGCCCCAGCCTCTTTGCTGGCTGTTTCTCCCTCACTGACACTGAGAACAGCCCCGCTGCCTTTCTCCATATTTCTCATACCTGACCTGCACATCCCCACTTCCAAGCCTCAGCATCGGCTGTTCCCCATCCTCCAGGGATCCTTTTCTGACCACATTCTTCAGCCCACACAACCGCTTCTCCTTACTGTGACTCAAAAGTGATGCACACCTACCAATCCTGAGTCTTGAATGTATGACTTTCCTCCCTTGACCGATGAGGATGCTGGACTCTAGGGAGAGTCAGTAACTTGCCTGAAGGCACAGCCGGGAAACAAGAGAGCTGGCATTCAAATCCACGCACTCCAGCTTCAGTGCTCGAACCCCAGCGTGTTCTCCGTGGAGAGCATGTTTCCTTTCCCTCAGCAGAGGGAGAGAGCGCTAGATGACACGTGAGCAGTGCTCCCTGACTCTCGCCTGCGTGTCTCACCACATACTGTTCCTCTTACTGCTGGCCCTCCCTTTCTCTGAAGGAAAAGCCTTCTATGGCTAACTTGGGCTATAACTAGAAGTTGCATCAATTCCCCTCCTCAGGACCAGCTATATAATTTGCAGGTCCCAAAATGCAAATGCAGGCAAGGTCCCTTGTTGATAAATGATGGAGAATTTCAAAATGGCGGCAGCAAACACTAAACCCCAAGCTCAGGGTTCTTCTATACACAGCACCCAGCAGGGCTGTCCAGGTCCCATGCCCATGAAGTGGCCCCGCCCCTTCCTGGGGCTTCCCCGCCTGCACTCACCATCCGTAGCTTTCCTTGTGAAGCCCCAGGGTCAGCAATGCCTGGCACACGGTAGACCCTCAATAACGCGCGTTGAATTGGAAAGATTTCTTGTAGACAAGAGACTGTAAATTTCAGAATAGGTGATTTTAAGAACAAAAGAGATACCCATGTGTCTAGGTCTGAATTTTCTGGTGCTTGAAACAAGCAAACACAAATTGCGGACTCCCCTTTTTAAACAAAATACTAGATTGGATACTGTGATGGGCTGAAATTGTGTTTCTCTCAAATGAGTATGTTGGAGCTCTCCCCCCACTACTCAGAATGTGACTGTAGTTGGAGGCAGGGTCTTTAAAGAAGTCATTAGAACAAGTTTGTAAGAGTGGGCCCTAATCCAATAGGATTCGTGTCTTTATAAGAAAAAGGAGGTTAGGACAGAGACAAACACAGAGAGGCAACGATGTGGTAACACAGGGAGAAGATGGCCATCTGCAAGCCAAGGCGAGAAGCCTAGAACAGAGCCTTCCTTCAGATCCCTTAGAAACCAGCCTTGCCAACACCTTGATCTCAGACTTCAGCCTGCAGAACTGCGAGACAATAAATTCTAGTTGTTTAAGCTCCCAGTCCATAGGGTTTTGTTAAGGCAGCCCCAGCAAACCACTACAAATACCTAGAGATAAAATAAATCACAACCAATTATAAACCTCAAAAGCTGATAGATACCACTGAAAAATCGGGAAATATGGAAGAATAACATGATATTCATAACTGCATTAACTGCCTGTCATACTTCCCATATTTTTGGCTGAATAATCTTCATATGTGACAATAGTTTTCTTTTTTTTATTATTATACTTTAGGTTTTAGGGTACATGTGCACAATGTGCAGGCTTGTTACATATGTATCCATGTGCCATGTTGTTTTGCTGCACCCATTAACTCGTCATTTAGCATTAGGTATATCTCCTAATGCTGTCCCTCCCCCCTCCCCCTACCCCACAACAGTCCCCGGAGTGTGATGTTTCCCTTCCTGTGTCCATGAGTTCTCATTGTTCAATTCCCACCTATGAGTGAGAACATGCGGTGTTTGGTTTTTTGTCCTTGTGATAGTTTACTGAGAATGATGTTTTCCAGTTTCATCCATGTCCCTACAAAGGGCATGAACTCATCCTTTTTTATGGCTGCATAGTATTCCATGGTGTATATGTGCCACATTTTCTTAATCCAGCCTATCATTGTTGGACATTTGGGTTGGTTCCAAGTCTTTGCTATTGTGAATAGTGCCGCAATAAACATACGTATGCATGTGTCTTTATAGCAGCATGATTTATAGTCCTTTGGGTATATACCCAGTAATGGGATGGCTGGGTCAAATGGTATTTCTAGTTCGAGATCCCTGAGGAATCGCCACACTGACTTCCACAATGGTTGAACTAGTTTACAGTCCCACCAACAGTGTAAAAGTGTTCCTATTTCTCCACATCCTCTCCAGCACCTGTTGTTTCCTGACTTTTTAATGATGGCCATTCTAACTGGTGTGAGATGGTATCTCACTGTGGTTTTGATTTGCATTTCTCTGATGGCCAGTGATGATGAGCATTTTTTCATGTGTTTTTTGGCTGCATAAATGTCTTCTTTTGAGAAGTGTCTGTTCATGTCCTTTGTCCACTTTTTGACGGGGTTGTTTGTTTTCTTCTTGTAAATTTGTTTGAGTTCATTGTAGATTCTGGATATTAGCCCTTTGTCAGATGAGTAGGTTGCAAAAATTTTCTCCCATTCTGTAGGTTGCCTGTTCACTCTGATGGTAGTTTCTTTAGCTGTGAAGAAGCTCTTTAGTTTAATTAGATCCCATTTATCAATTTTGGCTTTTGTTGCCATTGTTTTTGGTGTTTTAGACATGAAGTCCTTGCCCACGCCTATGTCCTGAATGGTATTGCCTAGGTTTTCTTGTAGGATTTTAATGGTTTTAGGTCTAACATTTAAGTCTTTAATCCATCTTGAATTAATTTTTGTGTAAGGTGTAAGGAAGGGATCCAGTTTCAGCTTTCTACATATGGCTAGCCAGTTTTCCCAGCACCATTTATTAAATAGGGAATCCTTTCCCCATTGCTTGTTTTTGTCAGGTTTGTCAAAGATCAGATAGTTGTAGATATGCCGGATCATTTCTGAGGGCTCTGTTCTGTTCCATTGATCTATGTCTCTGTTGTGGTACCAGTACCATGCTGTTTTGGTTACTGTAGCCTTGTAGTATAGTTTGAAGTCAGGTAGCGTGATGCCTCCAGCTTCATTCTTTTGGCTTAGGATTGACTTGGCGATATGGGCTCTGTTTTGGTTCCATATGAACTTTAAAGTAGTTTTTTCCAATTCTGTGAAGAAAGTCATTGGTAGCTTGATGGGGATGGCATTGAATCTATAAATGACCTTGGGCAGTATGGCCATTTTCACAATATTGATTCTTCCAACCCATGAGCATGGAATGTTCTTCCATTTGTTTGTATCCTCTTTTATTTCATTGAGCAGTGGTTTGTAGTTCTCCTTGAAGAGGTCCTTCACATCCCTTGTAAGTTGGATTCCTAGGTATTTTATTCTCTTTGAAGCAATTGTGAATGGGAGTTCATTCATGATTTGGCTCTCTGTTTGTCTGTGATTGGTGTACAAGACTGCTTGTGATTTTTGTACATTGATTTTGTATCCTGAGACTTTGCTGAAGTTGCTAATCAGCTTAAGGAGATTTTGGGCTGAGATGATGGGGTTTTCTAGATATACAATCATGTCATCTGCAAACAGGGACAATTTGACCTCCTCTTTTCCTAATTGAATACCCTTTATTTCCTTCTCCTGCCTGATTGCTCTGGCCAGAACTTCCAGCACTATGTTGAATAGGAGTGGTGAGAGAGGGCATCCCTGTCTTGTGCCAGTTTTCAAAGGGAATGCTTCCAGTTTTTGCCCATTCAGTATGATATTGGCTGTGGGTTTGTCATAGATAGCTCTTATTATTTTGAGATACGTCCCATCAATACCTAATTTATTGAGAGTTTTTAGCATGAAGGGTTGTTGAATTTTGTCAAAGGCCTTTTCTGCATCTATTGAGATAATCATGTGGTTTTTGTCTTTGGTTCTGATTATATGCTGGATTATGTTTATTGATTTGTGTGTGTTGAGCCAGCCTTGCATCCCAGGGATGAAGCCCACTTGATCATGGTGTATAAGCTTTTTGATGTGCTGCTGGATTCGGTTTGCCAGTATTTTATTGAGGATTTTTGCATCAATGTTCATCAAGGATATTGGTCTGAAATTCTCTTTTTTGGTTATGTCCTTGCCAGGCTTGGGTATCAGGACGATGCTGGCTTCATAAAATGTGTGAGGGAGGATTCCCTCTTTTTCTATCAATTGGAATAGTTTCAGAAGGAATGGTACCAGTTCCTCCTTGTACCTCTGGTAGAATTCGGCTGTGAGTCCATTGGGTCCTGGACTCTTTTTGGTTGGTAAGCTATTGATTATTGCCACAATTTCAGAGCCTGTTATTGGTCTATTCAGAGATGCAACTTCTTCCTGGTTTAGTCTTGGGAGGGTGTATTTGTCGAGGAATTCATCCATTTCTTCTAGATTTTCTAGTTTATTTGCATAGAGGTGTTTGTAGTATTCTCTGATTGTATTTCTGTGGGATCAGTGGTGATATCCCCTTTTTCATTTTTTATTGAATCTATTTGATTCTTCTCTCTTTTCTTCTTTATTAGTCTTGCTAGTGGTCTATCAATTTTGTTGATCTTTTCAAAAAACCAGCTCCTGGATTCATGAATTTTTTGAAGGGTTTTTTGTGTCTCTATTTCCTTCAGTTCTGCTCTGATTTTAGTTATTTCTAGCCTTCTGCTAGCTTTTGAATGTGTTTGCTCTTGCTTTTCTAGTTCTTTTAATTGTGATGTCAGGGTGTCAATTTTGGATCTTTCCTGCTTTCTTGTGGGCATTTAGTGCTATAAATTTCCCTCTACACACTGCTTTGAACGTGTCCCAGAGATTCTGGTATGTTGTGTCTTTGTTCTCGTTGGTTTCAAAGAACATCTTTATTTCTGCCTTCATTTTGTTATGTACCCAATAGTCATTCAGGAGCGGGTTGTTCCGTTTCCATGTAGTTGAGTGGTTTTGAGTGAGTTTCTTAATCCTGAGTTCTAGTTTGATTGCACTGTGGTCTGAGAGACAGTTTGTTATAGTTTCTGTTCTTTTACATTTGCTGAGGAGAGCTTTACTTCCAACTATGTGGTCAATTTTGGAATAGGTGTGGTGTGGTGCTGAAAAAAATGTATATTCTGTTGATTTGGGGTGGAGAGTTCTGTAGATGTCTATTAGGTCCACTTTGTGCAGAGCTGAGTTCAATTCCTGGATATCCTTGTTAACTTTCTGTCTCATTGATGTGTCTAATGTTGACAGTGGGGTGTTAAAATCTCCCATTATTATTGTGTGGGAGTTTAAGTCCCTTTGTAGGTCACTCAGGACTTGCTTCATGAATCTGGGTGCTCCTGTGTTGAGTGCATATATATTTAGGATAGTTAGCTCTTCTTGTTGAATTGATCCCTTTACCATTATGAAATGGCCTTCTTTGTCTCTTTTGATCTTTGTTGGTTTAAAGTCTATTTTATCAGAGACTAGGATTGCAACCCCTGCCTTTTTTTGTTTTCCATTTGCTTGATAGATCTTCCTCCATCCCTTTATTTTGAGTCTATGTGTGTCTCTGCATGTGAGATGGGTTTCCTGAATACAGCACACTGATGGGTCCTGACTCCTTATCCAGTTTGCCAGTCTGTGTCTTCTAATTGGAGCATTTAGCCCATTTACATTTAAAGTTAATATTGTTATGTGTGAATCTGATCCTGTCATTATGATGTTAGTTGGTTATTTTGCTCGTTAGTTGATGCGGTTTCTTCCTAGCCTCGATGGTCTTTACAATTTGGCATGTTTTTGCAGGGGCTGGTACCGGTCGTTCCTTTCCATGTTTAGTGCTTCCTTCAGGAGCTCTTTTAGGGCAGGCCTGGTGGTGACAAAATCAGGCAGCATTTGCTTGTCTGTAAAGTATTTTATTTCTCCTTCACTTATGAAGCTTAGTTTGGCTGGATATGAAATTCTGGCTTGAAAATTCTTTTCTTTAAGAATGTTGAATATCGGCCCCCACTCTCTTCTGGCTTGTAGAGTTTCTGCCAAGAGATCAGCTGTTAGTCTGTTGGGCTTCCCTTTGTGGGTAACCCGACCTTTCTCTCTGGCTGCCCTTAACATTTTTTCCTTCATTTCAACTTTGGTGAATCTGACAATTATGTGTCTTGGAGTTGCTCTTCTCGAGGAGTATCTTTGTGGCGTTCTCTGTATTTCCTGAATCTGAATGCTGGCCTGCCTTGCTAGATTGGGGAAGTTCTCCTGGATAATATCTTGCAGAGTGTTTTCCAACTTGGTTCCATTCTCCCCATCATTTTCAGGTACACCAATCAGACGTAGGTTTGGTCTTTTCACATAGTCCCAAGTTTCTTGGAGGCTTTATTCATTTCTTTTTATTCTTTTTTCTCTAAACTTCCCTTCTCACTTCATTTCATTCATTTCATTTTCCATCATTGATACCCTTTCTTCCAGTTGATCGCATCTGCTACCGAGGCTTCTGCAATCTTCGCGTAATTCTCCATACTTGGCTTTCAGCTCCATTAGCTCCTTTAAGCCCTTCTCTCCATTGGTTATTCTAGTTATCCATTCGTCTAATTTTTTTTCAAAGTTTTTAACTTCTTTGCTATTGTTTTGAATTTCCTCCCGTAGCTCGGAGTAGTTTGATTGTCTGAAGCCTTCTTCTCTCAACTGGTCATAGTCATCCTCCGTCCAGCTTTGTTCCGTTGCCGGTGAGGAACTGCGTTCCTTTGGAGGAGGAGAGGTGCTCTGCTTTTTAGAGTTTCCAGTTTTTCTGCTCTGTTTTTTCCCCATCTTTGTGGTTTTATCTACTTTTGTTCTTTGATGATGGTGATGTACAGATGCATTTTTGGTGTGGATGTCCTTTCCGTTTGTTAGTTTTCCTTCTACCAGACAGGACCCTCAGCTGCAGGTCTGTTGGAGTTTGCTAGAGGTCCACTCCAGACCCTGTTTGGCTGGGTGTCAGCAGTGGTGGCTGCAGAACAGCGGATTTTCATGAGACCACAAATTCAGCTGTCTGATAGTTCCTCTGGAAGTTTTGTCTCAGAGGAGTACCTGGCCAAGTGAGGTGTCAGTCTGTCCCTACTGGGGGGTGCCTCCCAGTTAGGCTGCTCGGAGGTGAGGGACCCACTTTAAGAGGCAGTCTGTCTGTTCTCAGATCTCCAGCTGCGTGCTGGGAGAACCACTACTCTCTTCAAAGCTGTCAGTCAGACAGGGACATTTAAGTCTGCAGAGGTTCCTGCTGAATTTTTGTTTGTCTGTTCCCTGCCCCCAGAGGTGGAGCCTACAGAGGCAGGCAGGCCTCCTTGAGCTGTGGTGGGCTCCACCCAGTTCGAGCTTCCTGGCTGCTTTGTTTACCTAAGCAAGCCTGGACAATGGCGGGCGCCCCCACCCCCAGCCTCGCTGCCGCCTTGCAGCTTGATCTCAGACTGCTGTGCTAGCAATCAGCAAGACTACGTGGGCATAGGACCCTCCGAGCCAGGTGCGGGACACAATCTCCTGGTGTGCCATTTTCCAGGCCCGTTGGAAAAGCGCCGTATTAGGGTGGGACTGACCCGATTTTCCAGGTGCGGTCTGTTACCCCTTTCTTTGACTAGGAAAGGGAACTCCCTGACCCCTGGTGCTTCCCGAGTGAGGCAATGTCTTGCCCTGCTTCGGCTCATGCACGGTGCGCTTCACCGACTGTCCTGCACCCACTGTTTCGCACTCCCTAGTGAGATGAACCCTGTACCTCAAACAGAAATGCAGAAATCACCCGTCTTCTTTGTCACTCAGGATGGGAGCTATAGACCGGAGCTGTTCCTATTCGGCCATCTTGGCTCTTCCCGACAATAGTTTTATAATATTCTTTTCCATAGAGAGAAGAGAAAGATTATTTAACTTCTCTTGTAACATGGTTGATCAGATTTTTTTTTGCGATATGGAAAAGTCTGAAGTTCACAACTTATCAGCGGTAACATCATGTACATTTTCAGAATTGGTACCAAATTTGGGAAAATGCCTATCAAGTTTCTTTCATAGTTCGGCTGATAAATGCCAGGAGATTTTCATTATCTATTAATGCAGTGATTAATCTTAAATGCTCTTTGAATTGCCAACACTCATTAACCAGTCAGTCACCAATGTCTGCACCATAGTTATGCTATCCTGGTCAATGTTCTGATTTTATGTTGAGTCAGCAAAAAAAGCAAAATCTTTTTTCCAATGTGAGCATATAATTCATCTCTTTCTTTTAATTGGGCTATATTACAATCCAAGAGCCTACTTGTTACTTCCATTGGAAATATATCATAACAATTGGAAATGTATGTCTTCCTCTTAATGAGTTAATACTTTTAGTATGAACTAAGATTTTTTGTTACAATTTATTTCTTCATATGAGAATAAGTTTAACCTTACTTCCACAGAACTGTTAAAACCATATAATAACCACGTGAATACCTTGCTAGGATGCCTTGCAGTCTTTGGAAGGACAGGGACGAGTGAAGAAACCTGAAGCTGAAGCGCCATTAGCTTTGTGTTAAGTCAACCCTGGTCAAGGTTGGAGGTGGGGCTCAGAAGAACCGAACCAACAGATACTTCCAGCTGTACACACTCATCCCAGCCAGCGACACCCACTCTTCAGACCCATGGTCCCAAGCTGTAGCAAAGTTCTGAGACTAAGGTGAGAATAAGGTGAAATTATGCACATTTTCTATGTTTGTATGTAGAGAAAGAGAGAAACAACTTCCTCAACCCAAGTTGAAGTTGTCTCTGGGCAACTAGCCATCTGGTTCGCCAAAACAAGATTTTCTCTGATTTTGCATGGAAGCTGTTTTTGTTTGTCTTTTTACCACTTTGGTCCTAAAGGGTTTATTTTCTGTTATCCACTCCCCACAGAACCTCTGCATTCTGGGATGGAATGCGGGGTGATGGAATCCTTAGGGGTGGGTGAGAGGAACCCCACTGGGCCCCCCAGCATGGCCTGGGGCTTTCCTGGGCTTGGCAGTGGTTAAGAGTATGAGCACCAGAACCAAACAAGCTGGGCTCTGACACTGACTCCCTCCTACCGTAGTCCCGGGACAAACTCGCCCCTCCGTTCTTCCCATTCTTTACCAGTAAAACAGAGAAAGAGTGATGAGCAGCATGTGGGGGTTGTGGGAATTGAGTCATTGCGGCTCAAGTGTTTGGACAGGGCCTAGCACTTCATAACTGCTCTTCGGGAAAGGGAACGTGTTTATTAAGGGTTTGATGCACAGAACTGGATGGAACTGGGAGGGGGCAAGGGCCCTGTCCTTATGCCAGGAACTCCTCCCTTCCTTTCTTCTCCAGGCCTCACTGGGAGCTGCACCCTCTGCTCCTCTGGCCTGGGAAATAGCCAGATGTCTTGTCTCCTGTTTCCCATCAGAGAGGGTTTCCTCTGGCTCCAATACCTTCCTTGCAGTGTATGAGGCAGCTTTACTGCCTCAAAGGTCGGCTAGCAAACACCTAGAGAGTATTCTAGACAGACCCTGGCTGCAGTTCCTAGGCTTTCCCTGCTAAATCCGGCAAAATCTGCCCAGGGGTGTGCCAAATGTCAATCACCAGAAGGACAGGCCACACTGCTTCTTCAGAGAAGCCTCTCTAGATTTCACTGCCCTGCCTTGAACTCTGCCCATATCCTGTGTCTCCTGTAACCCTGGGCTCAGCTTGTCCAAAAGCTGTTCCCTACTAACCATGGCTAGTGTGTTTCTCAAATTGTGAGCCAAAAGCAAATACTCAAAAGCACAACCAGAGATTTATATGGCATAGGGGTGTATTTTCCCAGAGAGCTAAAAAAAGTTTGTAAAATCATAATTATATCCACATTTTATGCATAATTTTTGCAATATACTAACCATATTTTGAACATATTCATTCATTTACTTCTGCTACAATTCAACATGCATTCCCTCAACAGATATTTTTTGAGCACCTCCTAGGTACCAGACACCATTCCAGGTATTCAGAATATATCCCTCGTGGGGCGCACAATCTAATAATAGAAGGAGACGGATAATGAAAAATTCACATCATAAATGTTAGATGGTGATAAGTGCTATGGGGAGGAAAAAAAGGGAGAAAAAAGCAGAGCCAAAGAGAGAAGATCCAGAATGCAGGTGGAGGGTGGAGTGCAGGTTGGAATTTAAAACAGGAGGATCAGGGAAAGCCTCATTGATACACTAAGATCTGAGCAATGACTTGGAAAGGAGGTGAGGGATGATCCGCATGGAAATCAAGGAAAGGGCATTCTGGGTACAGGGCCCTAAGGCGCAAACGTGCCTGGCATGCATTTGAACACAGTCAGCTTATTCTGGTGAGCATCTGATTGTGGCTTCTTTGGTCTTCCTTGGGCGTGCCTAAGGACTCCTATCTTTGTCTCATTTATATTAAGTTCATGAGATCTGTGCTTTCTACTCCAGCTTTCCACTCATCTTTATAAAACAGTAAGGACAAAATTAAATGAAATGTGCAAAATAACTGCACAAACTCTGTGCTGGAGACGCCGGGTGCCTGGTGATGCACAACCGTCAGCTGGCACGCTGCGCCCCCACGTGGAAGCTTGCAAGGTTTGGCCCCCTAGGCATGAAAGTTCCTGTCTGGCCCCTGGAAAGCAGTCCAGGGGGATCAGGCTTAGTGCCCAAATGTACGCGCTGTGCAAAAGAGAAACTTATGAAGCAAGGACCTCGCGGCGTGTTAGACGAGAGCCCTAGGGGCAGGGGCGGGGGTGCAGTGCTGATGGGGATGTGGGCCACACCCGCTAGCTTTCCTCCCCGAGCCAGAGTGGACGTTCCTGTCCTTGAACAAGAGAGCAGACAGTTCACCCAGGCAGCTGTGTACATGGTGAGGGAGGGGGGTTCTGGGAGGGTGCTATGCTGCGTGGCCCTCGACACAGACGTGCACCCGCGTGCCCTCGGCAAAGGTGCTCCGCGCACTGGATGTGCATTTGTTTTTCCTCTGGGACTGTGTTCTGGGCAAGGACCTCCTGAGGCACCCACGCTGCCTCAGGGTGCAGGACATGTGGGCGTCTGGGTTGGTGAGTCTGGGAATTGGGGAGGGGGCGTCTGCGAAGGGAAGCAGGCCCACTCCAGTCATAAATGCCATAGTCTTAGGGACACGCAGGAGTATTTTATTGTTTCATTGAAAACTGAGCCCCCAGTGCAGCTGTTCTGCCCATGAATTCCAGGGGGCAGGGACGGTGCGGGTAGGAGAATGAAGGGAGGCCAGAGGGAAGTGGGGACAGGGCCCGCTTGTCAAGTCTGTGAGATCTGGTTACTGGGGTTTGGGGGAAATTGGATGCGGTTCCAGGGTTCAAATCTTTCTTGCCCCACACACCAGGGCGCTGGCTCCACTTAAGGCCATCGAGACAAAAGGGCCTGAGTGTTTATTCCCTTGTCAGCCCAGCAAATGGGTTCTGAGCCAACTCTGACAGTCTGTTTTCAAATAGGAAGAAGCATTTTTTAAAAACTTTGTTTGGAGAGCAAAACCTGCTATGTGTTAGAGGTGACAAGCTAGGCTGTGCTGCAGACAGGACCCCCTCCCGGGTTGGCTCAGGGAGGCTCTTGCACTAGCTGTTCTATCTGCCTAGACGGCACCTCCTCAGATTACACCTGGCCATCGCCTCCCTGTCTTTCCACTTGCAATTTTAAGGGTCACCTCTGCAAGGATGCCTTCTCTGACCATCCAGCGTAGTTCTCCGGGCACTCAGTCACTGTCCTGCTGTAACCCCTTCCTGGCGGTCCTCTTCACCTGATATTTTTGTGCTCACTGATGGATGAGCTCTGCTCATGAAAATGCGAAGTCCCTTGAGAGCAGAGTCTGTGTCTGTTCTTTTGGCTGCACTGTTACCTGCACAGAGAAGAGTGTCCAACCAAGAGTGTGCATTCGATACGTATATTCTATTAGTTGGAATAAATGAATGATGTTTAAGACCTGGCTTGTGCATTTTCTTTAACGAAGAGATGGAGAAAACGTAGCATGCTGGAGCAGAAGGGAGATTGACGAGAAGAATCCGGACCAGCAAAGAAAAAGAATTCCAATTTTCCTTCCCTCAAGGACAACCTGCCCATAGACAAGTGCCTTGAGACCAAAGCTGATGATGGTCGCTGCCAGGCAGCTTGGAGTCACAGGAATGGCCTCCCAACATCCCTGACCTCGGTTTCTGATACCTTTGTAAATCATATCCCTAATCTGTCTGCTCCTGAAATCCCTCTCTCGTTTTTAAAATGTCTTCCTAAAACCTAATGAGTTTGACTTACTCCTTTGCCTTTGGAATGGTTGTCATTTTACATTCTAAAAGTCAAAAAGAAACACTTCCTATCCCTCTGGATTCTCCTGGAGCCAACAGTAGCTCTGTGGCCTTGAGCAAGTCACTTCCCTTCTCCGGGCCTCAGTTTTCTGTAAAGGGAGGAGGAGATGGTGCTGGCTGTTGTCCAGGTCCATGCCAGCTCTAAAAGGCTGTGAGCTTCTGATGCCCACCCCCCAGTGACACCCACAAAGGAACTGCCTTCCCCTCCAATGGGACAGCTTGTGGCCAAGCATTCCTGGGAAGGGCAGGAAGAAGGGGGCCTCCTTCCTAGCACCCAGGCCCTTGTCTGCTTGTCCCCTTGTCATCCTTCCCCTGGAATATGCCACTGCAATGCATCATGAAGACCTTAGATATCAAGAGTGGAAACACAGGATTGTTCCCCAGAGTAAACAGACTACAGAAATGACCCAGTTCTCCACTCCTGCATGCTAGTCCTTTGCCTTTTGAGTTCACACTCCTCTCAGCAAGAGCTGGAGCCTATCCCTTAACTCCTGAAATTTGGATTGGCTTTGTGACTGCTTAAGCCAAAAGAATGCACTAAAAGTATCAAGGTGTAGATGTGGAGCCCAGGTCTCAAGAGGCTGTGCCCAACCCTTCTCTCTTTCCTGGACCCCAGTAGCTGCCATGAAGGAACACCAAGGCTAGCCTGTGGGAGGATGTGACACGTGGAGCAGTGCCAGCTGACCCAGCCAACGCCATTCTAGATTAACAACAGCCAACTTAGCCAGCTGAGCCCCAGACATGTGAATGAGTCCCAGCCAAGCCCAGCCAAGATCAGCAGGCCTGGCTCAGATCAGCAGAAGTGTGCAGCTGACCCACAGACTCCTGAGTCACGATCACCGATTGTTTCAGGATGGTTTGTTACACAGCAATGGCTAATTGACAATACACCCTGGATCTACCCCCAGGACATCCCACATCTCCATTAGTTTGCCTTCTTGAGCATCCTTGCATGTGGTCTGCCCTTTCTGCCTCTGTACTGCCTAGTTTATTTCTTAAAAATATCACTTCCCTCCTACAAGTTCAGCCCTATGTATAGAAGCATACAGGCAATCGCTTACAAGAGAGAATTTTATTTTTCAGGGTCTCTCTAAAACTGGGTGCCATAAAGTGTCAGCTACTTGGGCCAGCCATGGTACCTGAAACCGTGGTCCAAAGACTTGGTCTTCTGAATTACATCATACGTGGTACACATCATATAGAGGAACACATATCCTACCTCCTGTCTCAGTGGCATGACAGGTGAAGTGGAAATCGGGTGCAGGAATGACCTTTATGGGGCTGGGAAGGAGCCTTTGTGGGAATGCAGACCTGACAGAGTGCTCCAGGAGAGGCCTCCGTGAGGTCACCAGAACTAAGCAGGGATTGGAAGCAGAGCCCCCAGGCATGCCCACACTCATAGTTTTGCTAAGGATTGACCCTGTTTTCTTGTGCAAGTACTTTATTTTTCTCTAATAAATTAACATTTATTAGAAGTCTATTGTAAATCAAGCAGCACCAGCTAAGCCCAGGAGATGACAAAGATAAATAATGAATCCCTGCCCTGAAGGAACTTACTAGTTCATAATCCTAAAGGTGCAAAATACCACTTCGAATTTAGTTCTGTCTTCTAAAAATCAGGAGGTAAAACCAGATTAATCAATGATCAACAATTAGAAAAATCAATTAGGGTGATGTCTATATTACTTATGTATTTATAGTCCTTCAAGTTTTACTCAAATTACATTTCTCTTTGCAAATACTATTAATATTCAAAGCCAAACATGATTTCTAGTCTTGTCCCCAACCGCATCCTTCCTGTCTTACCCACCTCTGTAAATGATACACCTTCATTCACCTAGTTCTATACAAAGCTTATCCATGGCAAATCCTTTAGCATCACCCCCACAACATACACAGAATCCCGCCAATTTGCACCACCTCCACCTCCACCACCCCGGTGCAAGCCATCAGCACCTCTCACCTATTCTTTTGCAAAAAAATTGATAACTGGTCTTTTTGCTTCCATCCTTCTCTCCCACCTTCTATTCTAACCAGCAGGCAGAAAGATCCTGTTCAAACATAAGTCAGATTGGGTTAATCCTTAGATCACAAACACTCCGCTATCTTCCCATCACACTTAACATAAAATCAAAGGCCCCAGATGACTTGGCCCTTATCACCTCTCTAACCCTGCTCTAGTCACATGTGCAGTGTTGCTTTTCTTTACATTCACCAGACATTCCTACCTTAGCGCCTTTGCACTGGTGCCTGTTACCTTCCTGATCCAGACCTGGATCATGGACCATTTCTTTATGGCATTTCAATCTTTGCTCATGTTTCACCTCTTTAGAAAGAACTTCCTCGACCACCAGAGCTAAAACAGCCACCATCATCACTACCCCACGACATCCTTCACTTTCTATCCCTTTGCCTTGCTCTAGTTTTCTTCATAGCGCTTACCACTGCCCTATATGATACCATGTATTTGTTTATTATTTGTCGCCATGATGAGATCCCTAAAGGCAGGGGTCTTGGCTGTCTGGTGTGCTACCGTATGTTAAGTATTTGAACAGTATCTTGCTTTTGTCATCTTCGTAATAAATGTTTGTGGAATGAATCCCTAAGTATTCACATTCATTCTGCTAATGCTCGTAAATATCTTATTCTGTAAAATAACTAAGTGAATGGGCAAGTCTATCATATAGCTCATACAATATCACTCTTGGAATTCAGGAAATGAACATCAAATCCCATTGCTTCTCTAAGAAAAAGAAAACAATTTGGACCACTCACTTCCCTTCTCTGAGCATTTGTTTTTCCTTCTTCAAAATAAGTAAAACCATCCCTCTCCCCTCCCAACCTAAAAGGCAGGTACTATAGTTACTTCCATTTTATCAATGAGAAAACTGAGGCCCAGAAAAGGTCAAGTCAGTCTTTGCTGTCTCAGGAAGAGGGTTTAGAAGGTCAATTCTGCCCAGGAATTGAGGCCAGAGAAAATCACTCTGTGGATAAGTTTTGATGCAAAATCCAAGCAGGCTGTGTTCTCACTTCTTCTAACGAGGAAAGCGCCCCTCTGCCCGGCTGGGCCCCATCCCCTGGAAGGGCAGGGTGGGACTTGCTTCCATCTGTTCTGCGAACAGTCTCTGTGCATGTGGGATTTACTAGAAGAACTTTCAGCCTCCAGGAGCTCCAAGGCCTGCCCTTCCCAGAGCCTTCTCGTCAGGCACAAATAAACAGTTGCTGATGTCTTCTTGGGCTTCTGTGCTTGAGGTCATCACAACCAGGATCTCTGAAATTGGCACAGGCCAGGGTGCAGACACCCAAGGCCTCCAGGCTGACAGCTGCATGGAGTCATTTTCAATTAGAGAATGACTTGGAAAAGAAAAGAAATCCAGCATCAAAGCCTATGCTGAAGCCTGCCTGCCCAAGGCCTGAGGACTCCCAGGTGGAGCCAGGGCCCTGCCACTCTTCTGCTTGCAAGGAAAGCAACCCTCACTATGCCCAGCCGGGAAGGGGGCGGCGGCAGCTTGTAGAATCCTGCCCCGGTGCAGGCTCTGCTTCCAGACAGGAGGAGAAAGCACAGGTGCCTTGGTAGGCCAGCTCACTTGGGGAGAGAGGCTCACTTTCTGCAAGCCCTGGTTCTCCCCAGAGAGGTCACAGCCCAGAGGAGTGAGCTAGAAATTTAGAATTATACAGAATTGAATGCAGGCACTGGCCTTGCTACATGCTGGCAGTATGACCTTAAGGCACAGACATAGGGATGGTGCAGTGCCTTAGGGCCAGAAACAACAGGCACCATTAACCAGGGCTGAGACTAGGATGAGACAAAGGAGGCGCTTGCTTCGGGTATACAATTTAAGGAAACTTCAAAAAACTCAGCAATCAGATAAATTATATTTTAAGGCAATATTTTTTAAGTTAAAATTTATGTTAAAAAATCTCTGATGAAGAAAATATCAAAATTTTAAATAAAAACAGGCTCCAACAGTGCTGTGCCAAGCCATATTGGAGCCTGAGGCAAAAGGAAAAACTGTGCTTCCCTATATATGTGTATGTGTGCATTTTTAATGGTTACTATTTTCCCAGAACATTAAATGAGTTTTAAAAATATTGAGAAGTGTCTAAAACTCACAACATTATTTTAAATTTAAATATTTTATTTATATCAAAACCAGAATGTATTATAATTTTACTTTCCTGGTTTAAAATGGAAGCAAACTCATCAATACTATTTTCACAACCTGCTTACTTACTCATGCCATTTTCAGTTGAAAGAATTGCTGTGTCTAACAATTTCTACTGACCAAGTGACCACCTTAAATAATTGTTAATTAACTTTAGCTCACTAAAACTTCTCTCCCTGGATAGCACAGTAACTAGTATTGTTTAAAAAAAGAATTCTCAAGGCCATGTCCAAGTTTAGATAAGACTACACTAAGCAAAATTCCTGAATCTGTTTTAGAGATTCAAATCTAATGCTGATTTTGTATTGTAATTTATTGATATTACATGTTAGTTAAAACTATTTCGGATGAAATTTCAATAGGACTTAAACTGTCAGAATATTTAAGAGTCCAATCAATGACTGGTTTTTGTAAATAAAATCTATTCATGAAAACTTTTCTGCAGTTTTCTAAATTTTCTACACTTAAAAATTCAAAATCTGAAGATATTTAATTTTTGCATGTCTATTTCAAATGTGAACTTAAGACATTTAAAATTTTGATTTCTATTTGATCTAAGCTGGTTTCGTTGTAATTGATACTCTTAGCCATGAATAATATATTTCCAGTTTCCTTACGTTTTTAAAATTTATTTCCAAATTTAGGAAGCATATTTATATCTCATGCTAAAGTTTTACTTTCATCCAGCATGTCAAGTTATTTATTCTCTTTTTTTTTTATTATTATACTTTAGGTTTTAGGGTACATGTGCACAATGTGCAGGTTTGTTACATATGTATCCATGTGCCGTGTTGGTTTGCTGCACCCATTAACTCGTCATTTGGCATTAGGTATATCTCCTAATGCTGTCCCTCCCTGCTCCCTCCAACCCACAACAGTCCCCGGAGTGTGATGTTCCCCTTCCTGTGTCCATGAGTTCTCATTGTTCAACTCCCACCTATGAGTGAGAACATGCGGTGTTTGGTTTTTTGTCCTTGCGATAGTTTACTGAGAATGATGTTTTCCAGTTTCATCCATGTCCCTACAAAGGACATGAACTCATCATTTTTTTTTTTTACTGTACTTTAGGTTTTAGGGTACATGTGCATAATGTGCAGGTTTGTTACATATGTATCCATGTGCCACGTTGTTTTGCTGCACCCATTAACTCGTCATTTAGCATTAGGTATATCTCCTAATGCTGTCCCTCCCCCTCACCCCACCCCACAACAGTCTCCGGAGTGTGATGTTCCCCTTCCTGTGTCCATGAGTTCTCATCATTCAATTCCCACCCATGAGTGAGAACATGCGGTGTTTGGTTCTTTGTCCCTGCAATAGTTTACTGAGAATGATGTTTTCCAGTTTCATCCATGTCCCTACAAAGGACATGAACTCATCGTTTTTTATGGCTGCATAGTATTCCATGGTGTATATGTGCCACATTTTCTTAATCCAGTCTATTGTTGTTGGACATTTGGATTGGTTCCAAGTCTTTGCTATTGTGAATAGTGCCACAATAAACATACGTGTGCATGTGTCTTTATAGCAGCATGATTTATAGTCCTTTGGGTATATACCCAGTACTGGAATGGCTGGGTCAAATGGTATTTCTAGTTCTAGATCCCTGAGGAATCGCCACACTGACTTCCACAATGGTTGAACCAGTTTACAGTCCCACCAACAGTGTAAAAGTGTTCCTATTTCTCCACATCCTCTCCAGCACCTGTTGTTTCCTGACTTTCCAATGATGGCCATTCTAACTGGTGTGAGATGGTATCTCACTGTGGTTTTGATTTGTATTTCTCTGATGGCCAGTGATGATCATTTTTTCATGTGTTTTTTGGCTGCATAAATGTCTTCTTTTGAGAAGTGTCTGTTCATGTCCCCTGCCCACTTTTTGATGGGGTTGTTTTCTTCTTGTAAATTTGTTTGAGTTCATTGTAGATTCTGGATATTAGCCCTTTGTCAGATGAGTAGGTTGCAAAAAATTTCTCCCATTCTGTAGGTTGCCTGTTCACTCTGATGGTAGTTTGTCTTGCTGTGAAGAAGCTCTTTGGTTTAATTAGATCCCATTTGTCAATTTTGGCTTTTGTTGCCATTGCTTTTGATGTTTTAGACATGAAGTCCTTGCCCACGCCTATGTCCTGAATGGTATTGCCTAGGCTTTCTTCTAGGGTTTTTATGGTTTTAGGTCTAACATGTAAGTCTTCAATCCATCTTGAATTAATTTTTGTATAAGGTGTAAGGAAGGGATCCAGTTTCAGCTTTCTACATATGGCTGGCCGGTTTTCCCAGCACCATTTATTAAATAGGGAATCTTTTCCCCATTGCTTGTTTTTGTCAGGTTTGTCAAAGATCAGATAGTTGTAGATATGTGGCATTATTTCTGAAGGCTCTGTTCTGTTCCATTGATCTATGTCTCTGTTGTGGTACCAGTACCATGCTGTTTTGGTTACTGTAGCCTTGTAGTATAGTTTGAAGTCAGGTAGCATGATGCCTCCAGCTTCGTTCTTTTGGCTTAGGATTGACCTGGCGATGCAGGCTTTTTTGGTTCCATATGAACTTTAAAGTAGTTTTTTCCAATTCTGTGAAGAAAGTCATTGGTAGCTTGATGGGGATGGCATTGAATCTATAAATTACCTTGGGCAGTATGGCCATTTTCACAATATTGATTCTTCCAACCCATGAGCATGGAATGTTCTTCCATTTGTTTGTATCCTCTTTTATTTCATTGAGCAGTGGTTTGTAGTTCTCCTTGAAGAGGTCCTTCACATCCCTTGTAAGCTGGATTCCTAGGTATTGTATTCTCTTTGAAGCAATTGTGAATGGGAGTTCACTCATGATTTGGCTCCCTGTTTGTCTATGATTGGTGTACAAGAATGCTTGTGATTTTTGTACATTGATTTTTTATCGTGAGACTTTGCTGAAGTTGCTAATCAGCTTAAGGAGATTTTGGGCTGAGATGATGGGGTTTTCTAGATATACAATCATGTCATCTGCAAACAGGGACAATTTGACTTCCTCTTTTCCTAATTGAATACCCTTTATTTCCTTCTCCTGCCTGATTGCCCTGGCCAGAACTTTCAGCACTATGTTGAATAGGAGTGGTGAGAGAGGGCATTCCTGTCTTGTGCCAGTTTTCAAAGGGAATGCTTCCAGTTTTTGCCCATTCAGTATGATATTGGCTGTGGGTTTGTCATAGATAGCTCTTATTATTTTGAGATACGTCCCATCAATACCTAATTTATTGAGAGTTTTTAGCATGAAGGGTTGTTGAATTTTGTCAAAGGCCTTTTGTGCATCTATTGAGATAATCATGTGGTTTTTGTCTTTGGTTCTGTTTATATGCTGGATTACGTTTATTGATTTGCGTGTGTTGAACCAGCCTTGCATCCCAGGGATGAAGCCCACTTGATCATGGTGTATAAGCTTTGTGATGTGCTGCTGGATTCGGTTTGCCAGTATTTTATTGAGGATTTTTGCATCAATGTTCATCAAGGACATTGGTCTGAAATTCTCTTTTTTGGTTATGTCTCTGCCAGGCTTTGGTATCAGGACGATGCCGGCCTCATAAAATGTGTAAGGGAGGATTCCTTCTTTTTCTATCAATTGGAATAGTTTCAGAAGGAATGGTACCAGTTCCTCCTTGTACCTCTGGTAGAATTCGGCTGTGAATCCATCAGGTCCTGGACTCTTTTTGGTTGGTAAGCTATTGATTATTGCCACAATTTCAGAGCCTGTTATTGGTCTATTCAGAGATTCAACTTCTTCCTGGTTTAGTCTTGGGAGGGTGTATTTGTCGAGGAATTTATCCATTTCTTCTAGATTTTCTAGTTTATTTATGTAGAGGTATTTGTAGTATTCTCTGGTGGTAGATTGTATTTCTGTGGGATCGGTGGTGATATCCCTTTTTTCGTTTTTTATTGCATCTATTTGATTCTTCTCTCTTTTCTTCTTTATTAGTCTTGCTAGCGGTCTATCAATTTTGTTGATCTTTTCAAAAAACCAGCTCCTGGATTCATGAATTTTTTGAAGGGTTTTTTGTCTCTATTTCCTTCAGTTCTGCTCTGATTTTAGTTATTTCTAGCCTTCTGCTAGCTTTTGAATGTGTTTGCTCTTGCTTTTCTAGTTCTTTTTATTGTGATGTCAAGGGTGTCAATTTTGGATCTTTCCTCCTTTTTCTTGTGGGCATTTAGTGCTATAAATTTCCCTCTACACACTGCTTTGAATGTGTCCCAGAGATTCTGGTATGTTGTGTCTTTGTTCTCGTTGGTTTCAAAGAACATCTTTATTTCTGCCTTCATTTCTTTATGTACCCAATAGTCATTCAGGAGCAGGTTGTTCAGTTTCCATGTAGTTGAGCGGTTTTGAGTGTTTCTTAATCCTGAGTTCTAGTTTGATTGCACTGTGGTCTGAGAGACAGTTTGTTATAATTTCTGTTCTTTGACATTTGCTGAGGAGAGCTTTACTTCCAACTATGTGGTCAATTTTGGAATAGTTGGTGTGGTGCTGAAAAAAATGTATATTCTCTTGATTTGGGGTGGAGAGTTCTGTAGATGTCTATTAGGTCCGCTTGGTGCCGAGCTGAGTTCAATTCCTGGATATCCTTGTTAACTTTCTGTCTCATTGATGTGTCTAATGTTGACAGTGGGGTGTTAAAATCTCCCATTATTATTGTATGGGAGTTTAAGTCCCTTTGTAGGTCACTCAGGACTTGCTTTATGAATCTGGGTGCTCCTGTGTTGGGTGCATATATATTTAGGATAGTTAGCTCTTCTTGTTGAATTGATCCCTTTACCATTATGTAATGGCCTTCTTTGTCTCTTTTGATCTTTGTTGGTTTAAAGTCTATTTTATCAGAGACTAGGATTGCAACCCCTGCCTTTTTTTGTTTTCCATTTGCTTGATAGATCTTCCTCCATCCCTTTATTTTGAGTCTATGTGTGTCTCTGCACGTCAGATGGGTTTCCTGAATGCAGCACAATGATGGGTCCTGACTCCTTATCCAGTTTGCCAGTCTGTGTCTTTTAATTGGAGCATTTAGCCCATTTACCTTTAAAGTTAATATTGTTATGTGTGAATCTGATCCTGTCATTATGATGTTAGTTGGTTATTTTGCTCCTTAGTTGATGCAGTTTCTTCCTAGCATCAATGGTCTTTACAATTTGGCATGATTTTGCAGGGGCTGGTACCGGTTGTTCCTTTCCAGGTTTAGTGCTTCCTTCAGGAGCTCTTTTAGGGCAGGCCTGGTGGTGACAAAATCACTCAGCATTTGCTTGTCTGTAAAGCATTTTATTTCTCCTTAGCTTATGAGGCTTAGTTTGGCTGGATATGAAATTCTGGGTTGAAAATTCTTTTCTTTAAGAACATTGAATATCAGCCCCCACTCTCTTCTGGCTTGTAGAGTTTCTGCTGAGAGATCAGCTGTTAGTCTGATGGGCTTCCCTCTGTGGGTAACCCGACCTTTCTCTCTGGCCACCCTTAACATTTTTTCCTTCATTTCAACTTTGGTGAATCTGACAATTATGTGTCTTGGAGTTGCTCTTCTCGAGGAGTATCTTTGTGGCATTCTCTGTATTTCCTGAATCTGAATGTTGGCCTGCCTTGCTAGATTGGAGAAGTTCTCCTGGATAATATCTTGCAGAGTGTTTTCCAACTTGGTTACATTCTCCCCGTCATTTTCAGGTACACCAATCAGACGTAGGTTTGGTCTTTTCACATAGTCCCAAATTTCTTGGAGGCTTTATTCGTTTCTTTTTATTCTTTTTTCTCTAAACTTCCCTTCTCGCTTCATTTCATTCATTTCATCTTCCATCATTGATACCCTTTCTTCCAGTTGATCGCATCTGCTACCGAGGCTTCTGCAATCTTTGCGTAGTTCTCGAAACTTGGCTTTCAGCTCCATCAGCTCCTTTAAGCCCTTCTCTGCATTGGTTATTCTAGTTATCCATTCGTCTAATTTTTTTTCAAAGTTTTTAACTTCGTTGCTATTGTTTTGAATTTCCTCCTGTAACTCAGAGTAGTTTGATTGTCTGAAGCCTTTGTCTCTCAACTCGTCAAAGTCATTCTCCATCCAGCTTTGTTCTGTTGCTGGTGAGGAACTGCGTTCCTTTGGAGGAGGAGAGGTGCTCTGCTTTTTAGAGTTTCCCGTTTTTCTGCTCTGTTTTTTCCCCATCTTTGTAGTTTTATCTACTTTTGGTCTTTGATGATGGTGATGTACAGATGCGTTTTTGGTGTGGATGTCCTTTCTGTTTGTTAGTTTTCCTGCTACCAGACAGGACCCTCAGCTGCAGGTCTGCTGGAGTTTGCTAGAGGCCCACTCCAGACCTTGTTTGGCTGAGTGTCAGCAGCGGTGGCTGCAGAACAGTGGATTTTCGTGAGACCACAAATTCAGCTGTCTGATAGTTCCTCTGGAAGTTTTGTCTCAGAGGAGTACCTGGCCGAGTGAGGTGTCAGTCTGTCCCTACTGGGGGGTGCCTCCCAGTTAGGCTGCTCGGGGGTCAGGGACCCACTTTAGGAGGCAGTCTGTCCGTTCTCAGATCTCCAGCTGCATGCTGGGAGAACCACTACTCTCTTCAAAGCTGTCAGACAGGGACATTTAAGTCTGCAGAGGTTCCTGCTGAATTTTTGTTTGTCTGTGCCCTGCCCCCAGAGGTGGAGCCTACAGAGGCAGGCAGGCCTCCCTGAGCTGTGGTGAGCTCCACCCAGTTCAAGCTTCCTGGCTGCTTTGTTTACCTAAGCAAGCCTGGGCAATGGCGGGCACCCCTCCCGCAGCCTTGCTGCCGCCTTGCAGTTTGATCTCAGACTGCTGTGCTAGCAATCAGTGAGACTCCATGGGCATAGGACCTTCCGAGCCAGGTGCAGGACACAATCTCCTGGTGTGCCGTTTTCCAAGCCCATTGGAAAAGCGCAGTATTAGGGTGGGACTGACCCGATTTTCCAGGTGCGGTCTGTTACCCCTTTCTTTGACTAGGAAAGGGAACTCCCTGACCCCTTGTGCTTCCCGAGTGAGGCAATGCCTCCCTGCTTCGGCTCGCGCAGGGTGCGCTGCACCGACTGTCCTGTACCCACTGTTTGGCACTCCCTAGTGAGATGAACCCTGTACCTCAAACAGAAATGCAGAAATCACCCGTCTTCTGTGTCGCTCAGACTGGGAGCTGTAGACCGGAGCTGTTCCTGTTCGGCCATCTTCCAAGTTATTTATTCTCATTTGTTATAATTCACAATTTTCACTTGAAAAAAGGTGATCAAAGTAGATTTTGAAAGTATTGTTGACGAATTTGCTTCCATTAAGGTGAGGAAAATAAAATTATAACACATTCGGTTTGAGATGAAATATCTAAGCTTAAAATAAGGCTGTGAGTTTTGAAACATCTACTTCGCAGATTTTCAATATTTTTTCATCTTGTTCTGGTGGGGAAAAAAACAACCATTATACAAACATGTATGCAGGAGCACTCGTTTTTCCTGTGACCTCAGGCTCCAATATGGCCCTGCAGCACTCCACCCTTCCCAGCGGGAGGAGAGAGGTGTTTACTGGAATTGCAGACATAGCAGGGAGTATGGATGGGGCTCATTGGCAGGAGCTGAGACCTCTGCAGGGAGAGAAAGAACTGGGGGAGCATCCTGACCTCGCTCTCCTCCCTCCCTCACATCTCCTGCTGACATTCTGAATGGGCTGGACCAACTGCATGCCAGCGGGCACTGGAGCCTGTTGGTGTGGTCCAAATGGGTCAGCCGGCAGCACCAAGCAGATGGAGAAGGGTGGAGAGTAGATCTGGAGCAGCAAACGGAAATTCTACAGGACACTCTTGGTCTTTGTGGATCGATTCAAAAACAGAAGATGATAATAACTACCTTGCAAAGTTTTCCTAAGAGGGAAATAGGGCAATATATGGAAATTGCCTCAAATAGTTTGGCATCTCCTAAACCAGGGCTTATATCACAGCTGAACAGAAGTAAGCAACTGCTGCTGGTGGTAAAGGGAGATTGAGGAGGAAGGTGGGATGCGACACCTGATGTGGCATCCCTTGCTCCTCAATCAGCCTGAGGCCACATGGCACCACCTGGCAAGACTGACCCCAGCAGGACCAGCTCTGCCTTCAGTGAAACCGAGTGGTGGGATGGAAGCCACTTTCATTTCCTGAGTGAGCCTCAGTTTCCTAAGAGTCTGACAGTGATAGAAGGATGCCTGTCTTGCGGGATTTTGAGGGCTAAGAGAGATAATGTATGTTAAAGTACTTTGTAAACTATGAAACATGTCAGTGTTGTACTTGGGGTGGAAGGGCTGGTGCTCATTTCATCCTCAAAACAGAAAACCACATAAAAGCTGGGGGGACATACTGTCTTCTTTACTATGAAGTCAGAGGCAGAAAATATTTTCCTTACTTTAGGAGGCCATGTGTATTGTCCTTGTTTGACAGACTATCGAGTGTGCAGAAGTAAGGAATTAAGAGATTCTAATACCAACTCTGCCCCTGTTTCGCTGAGATACTTTAAATCTGGGTGCTCCTTTTGCCTCTCAACTTCTCCGGATTAAAAACATGGACTGTGATATTCAGTAGAGTGCTGTGTGCCTTGCAGAAGATAAACAGACTCATCTTGACAGCTTAAGACTTTGTCGGCCTGAGTGACCTGGTACAGGAGGAGCATGTACTCCACGGCAGAGTTCAGAACTACAGAAGAATGCAGACACATCTAGAAAGTTTCAAAAGTTGGAATGGAGCATGGAATTACTTTCCATGGCCTGTTCTCCTGGAGGCAAAATTAGCTGGAAACATCGCATACTTGGACCCCAATGGCAGAGCCCAGCACCAACCCCCTGGGCGGAATCAGAGGAAAGATGTAACTGCATGGCCACCCACCATTTACAGATGAAAGATGGGACTTACGACTGCTACATGGTCTCAGAGCCCAGCCCTGGTGGCCACAAGCACACCCGTGCACAGGAATAATCTGACAAGCTGAGGGCAGATGCTTTGCAGGGCAAAAGAAGTATGATCACGGGGCAGCAAGGGGGGCCAGGGGACCTCTCCGTGGGTTCACCCGGTCCTGATAGCCTGGAAGGCTAATCAGGGCTTGACCCCGGCCCTGAATCAGTCACCACTCCCCATGGCCTTCATGCCTTACCTGGACAGTGAGAGGATCAGATGAGCGAAGAGGTTCCACAGTCTGGGTGCTCGGGAGAATGACCTGGGAGTCTTTTAAAAATTTAGTTCTGAGGCTTCTTATCCTGAAAATTCAGTCAGTAGACAAAGAGCACAACCCGGGAATCTGTATTTGTCACAATCAGCTGTAGTGCTTTGGATGAGCCCAAGTGTTCTCTAGGGTCCTACCAGCCTGGCACTCTGGCACCCTCTTGCTCCATGGGTGAAAGCTCTAGAGATAATAGAGAGAGAATAGGCTGGAACAGAATTTCAGTGGAAGGGTGGGGAGGGAGGCAGAGCTTCTCAGGCACCGGGATGTGCAGCTGGGAGAGGTGCAATGACCGAACCATTTTTACCTATTCTCTGAGTCCTTGTTGGTTTTTATTACTAACATCACATGAGATTGTTACACTGTCTTGGCTGTGCCTGTGCGTCACATATTATGCTTTCTCACCTAACCCCAGTAAAATCCCACCTTCATTGATCAAAACAGGTTGTAATCATATGGACGCTCAAAATATTTTTCTGCACCTTCTCAGTCTGCCGAGAATTCCACTGCAAACAGCTTATAAGGTCCATGTGTTTGGTTCTAGGTTCTTCCTCAAACTGGCTGCTTCGTAGACAAGCAGGTGCCTCGGGGGCTGTGTCTTCACATGAGTCATGGTCTGTTTTCTGTGGGGAGGCTACAAGAGCTAGGGGGACAGAGGTGACAATGCAGAAGATGGAACAAAGTAACAGCACAGTGGGAGCACGCAGAGGCCCAGGGGTAGGTCTGGGTGTTAGGACAACCTGGCCCCACTGGACAAGTCAGGAGGCTGCAGTCTTAAGGGGATGGGACTGATACTGCAGAGACTGGCCCTGCAGAGGTATCAGGAGGCCTGAGGCACACATCAGTTGGGCTCCATCCTGAAGACAGGTTGGGGGACAGGGCTTCCAGGCAGCAGGCAGTGATAAGTGTCATTGCCCCAGCCCGTGACTGGACACCAAGATCTAGTCCCGCACAGAAGGGCTGCTGTACCCCAGGCTCTATGTCTGGGCTTTCTGGAGAGGGAGGCCAGTGAGAGGAGCTCCCCTTAGCCAGTCCTACCTCATGAGATGACCGTGCTGTGCTGTTTCATCTTTCACAGCACTCTGAAGGACTGTGTTCCCCATTGCAAGGGGGAAGAAACTGAGGGTAGAGAGGCTCCCGGACAGAGCAGAATGGTGCTGGTGTTGAAATCTGAGACGATGTGACTACAATACCTATGCCCTTTGCTGGGAGGCTAATCAGAATCCAGGAACGAGAGGCTGGGCAGAAACCAGGCCAGGGCGCATCCCCCGAGGCACGCTGGAGTTGCTGATGGGAGGTGAGGACTCCACATAACCCGTGGGGATATGTACCTCATCTCCTCAGCCTTCCAGGCCTTGGGTGGTGTTGGTTACGCTAAGACTGGGGGATTGGGGTGAGGGGCCAGAGCCAATGCTGATTCTTAATCTCTCTCCAGTGGGATGTGTGCTGCATCCCCAGGCTTGTTGGGGAGACCTGGGTGCAGGAAGTCCAAACAGTGGTGAGGCCAGCAGGGCAACACGTGTCCAACCTCCCCCAACTACAGGTGAGAAAATACCACACAGGACCTGACTTGAGACCCCATCTGGCATCAGTCCACATGAACCCAGTGTCTGCAGGGAAATTTTACAGTAAAAACCTGTGCAGCCTGGTATGAACCAAGGAATAAGGAGGCTGCTGGAAAAGCCATCATTTTGCTGCACTGTTGATGTTGGTGAGAGCTGATCACAGTTTGAAAGGTGGAGAAGGCCATGCCTGGCAAAGAGACAGATGGGAGACCTCTCTGGTTGGGGCGAGAATGCTGTGTGGGATGGCTCAGGGGTGGTTAGCGAGCCTGTACTTGAGCGGGGCCAACCGAGGGTCAAATCCCAGGCTGCCGCGTGTCGAGTATTGTGGCCATGGGCCCATCCATGACTTCTCCGAGTCCCTAGTCCCCTACCTGTAAAAACGGAAGCAGTAACACAGACTTCTTAGGTCTTTTTTTTTGAGACATGAGACAGACCACATGTGTAAGGCATTCAGCACAGTGCTTGACTTGTGTAGGGCTCCCAAAGCTGAGCTATAATTGGGTAATTGCTGATGGTGCTCAGATTCCAAGGTGAGAGGAGAAGAGACACAGGGATGCTGAGGGGGAGTTGAGGAGGGCTTGCCGCACAGTCCAGGAGGACCATAAACAACATCACAGAGGAGGCACATGAGGGCTGCCTCACTGAGCAGAGAGGGCAGAGCGAGGGCGTGCAGCTGGCTCACAGAGGTGGGCTTTCAAATCCCAGAGGAACGGGCTGACTGCACTGCCCGGGCTGTGGTTGCTCCACACTGAGGACTTGGGACACCCACCTGCCTCAGCTTCTTGGATGATCTCCAGAATGCCAGGCAGCCAGACGTGAGGTCATGCATTTACTGTAGGGAGCTGTGCAGCTGGGTTAGGGGAGGGGGCTACCAGACAGGGGCTCTACCTGCCCCAAAGTGCTCCAAAGTGTTCAGAGGGACTTGATCAGAGGCCCTCAAGCAAAGCATGCCTTAGGTGTAAGGTCAGGGGAAAGGGCCCAGCCTCTCTGCCCTCCCATCTCCAGCCCTGTTTCCTTCTCATGGGCCTGGGCCATGCGGCCCCTCCTAAATGAAGCTCCTGAGCTAGGTGGATGTTGGTGCAGACACAGCCGACTGGTCTGACATGCATGTATGAACACAGGCTGCTCCAGTGGCCTTGCAGTCACCCACCCAGCACCTCAGGCAATGGAACCCCCCCAGGAAATGGCCTTGTGTGGGAAGGAGGGCATGCCCCCGACCCTGGACACAACCTCCAGGTTGAGAGGAGAGGCGGGACCAGGGAAAGGCTGCCCCAGCAGATTGGGTTTTGAGACGAGGTAAATGGAGTCACAGTCACAGAAGGGCTTCTAACTCAACCCTCTCACTTCACACGTGGGGAAACTGGCCCAGAGAGGGCAAGTGAACAAACAGCATAAGGAGTTTGTGGTTGTGGAAGGTTGTGAAATGGCCCCTCAAAAGATATTCCGGTTCTAATACTTGCAACTTGTCAGTGTTACCTTATATGAAGGGAAAACAGGAGTCTTTGCCAGTGTGAGCAAATGAAGAATCTTGTGATGGGAAGATTATCCTGGGTTATCTAGGTGGGCTATAAATACAGTCACATGCATCGTTATAATCAGAAGGCAAAAAGAGATCTGAAAACACACAGAGGCCCCGGTGTGGAGACCAGTAGCGAGAGACTTGAGAACACGGGCCTTGAACATGGGAGGTGATGTGGCCTTAAGCCACCGGACCCTGGAAGAGGCGCATAACAGATTCTCCCCTCCAGCCTCTGAGCGAGTGCAGCTCTGCCAACTCTTGATGTTGACCCAGGGAAACTGTTTTCAGACTTCTGGCCCCCAGAACTGCGAGAGAATAAATTACGTTGTTTTAAGCTACTAAAGGTTCTAGTAATTTATTACGGCAGCCACAGGAAACTAACACAGTGTTTTTTCCCTGGGCCCAGCCCGGCCTTGGAGCTGTGTCGTCCTATCGGTACCCTGGACCCATAAGAGGGAAGGATGGCAGGGGCAGAGAAGGCAGGGACTCCGTTTTCCATCCCAAGCTCTCTCCACCAGCCTCGCTGAGGGATGGTGATGGAGATGTACCATGTCCTCACTTCCATTGCCTGAGGTGCTGGGTGTGATGTGGAGAAGCCACAAGAAACTAACGGCAAACATGTGCTCATTCTGTCCTGCGTGTGCAGCGAGACGGCCGGCAAGCCCAGGAGGCAGGCAGGGCCCTAAACCCCAGCTTCGGGCTGTTAACTGGGCCTTTCATGTTGTCTAAACACAGTTCGGAGCATTTACAGCAGATGTGGCTACGGTGTGGCACACAGTACTGAGAGCATCACGTTCAGCATCTCCCTGTGGCCCGAACGGGAGCTCCTGGGATTGATTAGGAAAGAGCCATTTGGGGAAGGCATTGTTAAAACTGTTTGGTTTTTCCTGCCTGCCGGCTGAGATGGTCCTGGAGGAGTCCAGCTTCTGCTGACAGGGTAGGGTCCTGGGCCAGAGGACTGGCTAGAACTCAAGACAGTAGGCAGAGTGTATTTCCACTCCCAGGAAAAAGGCAGGAGTCGGTCCGCCTCAGGATGTCTGAAAGCATGGTGATGTCAGTTCAGAAGACAGGAAATCACACCTGCCTCAGTGGCCTGCCAGCCGTGTGGCCGTGGGCAAGGTGCTCTGCCTCCTGGAGGTGGGCACAGTGAGATGGAAAAGTGGATGTGAAAGGGCTTTTGTCAGCTGTGCAGCTCCAGTCCGCCACGTGAGCGTGTGGGTTTTCCTCCCCAGCTTCTACTCCACCCTGGTCAGGTCTGCCCATGGAGGGTGAGAGAGCTAGGACAGGAAGGTACTCAGGGCTGTCCCTCTCATGACTGACGAACAGTGCCAATGTTATCCTAGGGCACACACACACATTTTCAAGGAATTGGGGTAGGGGGATGGTCTTGTCCCTTGAGAGCTATCAGTCTAGCAGGGGACACTAAACACACATGCAGGAAATGACCTTATTAGAAAGCAACACACTGAAAAGTGCCAAGTGACACAGCTCAGACTGAACATGGAAGTCCTCGAAGCCCGCACAGCGGGAGCGCAGGAGCACGCTAGACCGAGTCAGAGGACACTCGACACTCTCCTGAAGTCTGACCCCGTGAACATCAAGGGCCAGGCCCAGGCCTGTGTGTGAGCCAGGGCGTGGGAGTCGGATGTGGTGTCTGGGAGAAGACTCTCTTATCCAGCTTAGGGCGAAAAGCCGGAAGGGCATCTCTCTTCTAGTTACTAGGGTGGAAAGGAAAAGGGAAGTTCTGGGTTGGTGACACTGTGGTCCTCTAAGCAGGTGAGAGCCCAGCACTAAAGTACAACAGTCATTCTGCTGGGAGGACCCGGCTGAACGTAGCACTGGCTATAGGTGGGGTAGGGTAGGTTAGGGCCTTGGCAAGGAGGAGCCATGCTCCCCTGGAGCACATCTCTGGGGGGGGCAGAGCCCAGCATCAGCTCTGGCCACTGCGGACAAAGGCCCATCCCCAGATGTGAGTCCTTGATCAACCCTGGGGTTCCGCCTTCTAGGGCTCATATAGCCAAAGGGAGCCCCAGCCTCACAGAAGCCGCAGCAACTAGGCAGAAACCACAGGACTGGCCTATATGGCCAGGCGGCTTCAGAGCCACGGCCTGCTGTTGCTGGGGACAGGGGCATGAACATTAAAGATAGAAGTCACAGTAACTCGTACTCCTCAGATTGTGGTAAACGGTGTTTGTGCATAAGGCTGTTATGCTTTTATTCTATTCATCATTGTCTTCTTCATTCTTGGTCACCAGTTCTCTTACCCAGCCCTGACGTGTTTGGTATAAATCTTTGAATGGGAACATACTTTTAAAAATACATTTTAAATGTGTGTGTGTGTGTGTGTGTGTGTGTGTGGTGTGTGTGTGTGTGCGTGACAGAGAGAGATCTACATAAATGACATTGCACTATGGTCTTTCTGGGTTTTTTTCCTTTTTTAAAAAACTTACATTATGTTTTAAAGACCTGCTTGTGATGATGCTGTATGACCCTCTAAGTCTCGGTTTTGACTGCGGCTGCCTGGTGTTCCGTGGTCCACACGCCTCCTTTTGTCTTACCCATACCCGTGGGGATATGTACCTCATCTGCACCCAATTTCTTGTTCGCATCCCCTGGTGACCAGGGCTTGGGTCCTCAGGTCAAAGCATCCTTAGTTGAGCTCGACTTTCCCAGGCTTATCTCCAGGACACCTGCACCAGCCTATATTCTGCAGCAGGGCACGAAGCTTTCTGTTTCCCTGGTCCTTACCAACTGCCAACAATCTGACAGATGCAAAATTTGGGTTGTTGTGATAGTTACCAGTGTGGGTTCAAGTCTTCACTCCATCACTTAGCAGCTATGTGACCACATAAAAGCAGATAAGGCACATCTATGTGCCTCAGTGTTTGCATCTATAAAATGGAGATATTAATATAATTACCATGGGGGTGGTTGTGAGGATCTAATAAATTAATGAAAAGTCTTCAGTAATTACTACTACTGGTAGTAGTACAGGTAGTACTTCCTATTGCTACTTCTAACATTACCAGTTTTAATGAGGTTTACCACCCCTTCATACACCTGTTAGCCACTGGGTTTTCTCTACGGTAAATTGTCTAGTCATACCCTTTTCTCATCATTCCATTGGGTTGCCATGTTTTTGTTGCTGATTTGCAAGTGTTTGTTGAACATTCTAGACACTAATCCCTAGCTTATTTTTGGTTCTTGCAAACATCTCTCAATCCATTACTGGTTTGGTGACTTTGACAGTGCTAACTTTTGTTGAACAAAAATTCTGATAATGTTAAATCTGTCCTTTTTTATTTCCTTGTGCTTTGTATTTTTGGAGTATTTTTTAATAAATCTCTTTCCATGACAAAGTTACAAATATATTGTCTATATCTGTTGTTAATATTATGATTTTACTTTTCATAAATAGAGCATTAGTCTATCAAAAGTTAACATTTAGTTTTGGTCAGGCAGGTATATAATTTAATTTTTCTCAATATATTTTATCTTCATGATTTTGTAGTGATTAATATATGTGAATTAATGTAAGGAATGTATAATACAAATATAATTAGCTTTTTTATCACTCAATTCTATTGCACTGGTCTCATTATCTATCACACTGATTTTGTTACGACACTACTATGGATTTGTAGAACTTTCATATTTTCCTATTAAGATGACCTGTCCTAATTGGTTTTACTTTTACAAAATTCAACTAGCTTTTTTCGGATCTTTATTATTTGATACACATTTTGGAATAAATGTGTCATGTTCCTTAAAAATATGAGATTTAAATTGAAATTGCAATGAATTTATAGATTATGTTGGGGAGAGTTGGCATCTTCACAACATTAGGTTGTACATTCATGAGCAAAATACATTTCTTCATTTACTTTAAGTCTTTCTTACTTAATTGAATTTTAACATATCCACCTGAGGATCTTATACATCTTTTTAAAAAAGGCTTACCCTAGTTCTTATTGTTATTTTAGTTGTGTCTCACTTATTTCTATATATTTCTAATTGGATTTTCGCAGAAATAATATAATCTACTGCTTTTTATTAATTGAGCTTCTATCTGTAAGAGTTGGTGAACCCTCTCGTTAGTGCCAAAAATGTGACTGATGATTCTATTGGTTTCTCTATGTGGTTGATTCTACCACCTGCCAGTAGTGTAGTTTTTGTCTCTTCTCTTTCTATTGTTTCTCATACTTTGTTGTTGTTGTTTTATTGCATGGGCCAGTAATTTCAGTACATGTTAAAGAGTGGCAATGACAAGCATTCCTTATGCTGAGCCTCAGCTTCAACAAAATGTGTCTAAAGCTTCTCTCTCGGGAATATTTATTGTAGAATTTTGGTATTCTTAATAATGTAAAGAGATTTCTATTACTAGTTTTTTGTGAGAACTATTACTATTTTTACTATGACTCTAAAAAGTTGTTGAAATTTATTTATTTTTCTGCATCTATCAAAGATAATCATATTATTTTATCCTCCTTTAGTCCATTAATTTTGTGAACTTTGAAATATTGTTACTCTTTCCTGGAAATAACAACTTTAATCATGATTTTAAAAAATATAGAGTTGGATTCAGCTAACAAATACTTTTTGTGATAGGGAGTAATCATATATGTGTTCAAAAGTGAAATAAGTCATTTGAACTATCATTTGCTGACTTTGGAATCAGGGTTATAGTAACCTCATAAAAAGTTGGACAGCTTTCTCTCTTCTTTTTCCTGGAACAACTTGCATAAGATAGATATTTATATATTGTTTGAAGTTTAATAGCACTCTCTTCTATAAAACTTTCTGAGTTTTGGGCTTTGTTGAAATGTGTGAATTTGGGGGAGCATTTAATATTTCAATTTTTAAAATAAATGGCTGGGCATGGTGGCTCATGTCTGTAATCCCAGCACTTTGGGAGGCCAAAGCGGGTGGATTGCTTGAGTCTAGGAGTTCCAGACCATCCTGGCTACATTGCAAAACCCCATCTCTATGAAAAATACAAAAAGTTAGACAGGCGTGGTGGCAGGCATCTGCAGTCCAAACTACTCAGGAGACTGAGGTTTGAGGATCACCTGAGCCCAGGAGGTTCAGGCTACAGCGAACTGTGACCGTGCCACCACATTGCAGCCTGCGCAACAGAGTGAGACCCTGTCTCAATAATTTTATTTTTTTATAAATTTTTTAATAATTTTTTTAAATTATGACTTATTTATTTAACTTTTCTTCTACCAGTTTTGCCTTATTTATCAGGATTTTATTAATCATACCTAAGTTTTGAAATGTTTTTCTATAATAATCTATGATAGTCTTATTTTAAAAAAAAAACTCTGTTGTGTCTTTTTCATTCATTTTATATTTTTTCATTTGTGTATTTTCTCCTTTTCTTAAAATTTGAATGCCTTGCCAGAGACTTATCAGAAATATAAACTTTTTCACAAAACCAACTTTGGGTTTTGTTTGTTTTCCACTTTTCTTAGTTCTTCATTTTGATGATTTCTAAACTCATTTTTATTTTCTCACTCCTTCTTAGTTATTTGGGTTCACTCAACCTCTCTTCTTCTAACTTCTTAAGCTAAAAGTTTAGATCATTTGTTTTTGTTCTTTCTTACTTAGTGATAAATATACTTAAAGCTATAAATTTCTCTCAAAGAAATGATTTAGTTGTGTCCCACAAGTTTTGACATACGGTGCTTTTATTTTGTTCAATTCCAAGTATTTCATATTTTTCCCTGTGATTTCCGCTTTAACCAAAGGATTATTCATTAGTATGCTTTTTAGTTTCCAGGCATATGGGATTTTCCTAAAGCTATCCTTTTGTTACCGACATCTAATTTTATAGCATTATGGCCAGAGAGTATAGTCTACGAGGTGATGTTGACTCTTTGGAATTTATGGAGCCTCCTTTGTCACCCAAGTTCAATGTTGACTTTTGTGAATGTTCCATGTTTTCTTTAAAATAATATGCATTCTATATTTATTAGGTGTGAAATATATTTGTATTAGTTCAAGCTTACTAATTGTGTAATTCAAACCTACCATTTATTTTTTTTGTTGGTTTAATTGATTAGTTTCACAGAGAAATATGTTAAAATTACCAACTATAATAAATGATGTATCTGCTTATTCCTATAGTTATGGAATTAGTCCATTTTCATACTTCTATGAAGGAATGCCTGAGACTGGGTAATTTATAATGAAAAAGAGGTTTAATGGACTCACAGTTCCACATGGCTAGGGAGGCCTCACAATCATCGTGGAAGGCGAAGGAGGAGCAAAGGCACTTCTTACATGACGGCAGGCAAGAGAATGTGTGCGGGGGAACTACCCTTTATAAAACTATCAGATCTTATGAGACTTATTCACTATCATGGGGGCAGCCTGGGACAAACCCACCCCCATGATTCAATGACCTCCCACCAGGTCCCTCCCACAACACATGGGGATCATGGGAGCTACAATTCAAGATGAGATTTGGGTGGGGACACAAGGAAACCATATCAGTTATGTCTCAGTTTTTAAATTTATATACTTCAAGGCTTTGTTATTAGGTGCATATATGTTAGGGGCCATTGTGTCGTCTGTAGTACCAGACACTATTTTACTGATATATAGTACCTTTCTTTGTTTCTTTTGGTAATGTTTACCTCAAAATCCATTTTGTCTGATAAAACTGACACCCTTGCTATGTTTTTGGTGCATATTTGTTTGATATATATTTTTCATACATTTTTATATATTGAGTACACAAAAAGGTATTTCTAACATAACGAGGGTATAAAAGTTAAAAAAAAATACTCACAAAGCCACTACTAAGCTCAAGCAGTAGAACATTAGCTCCCTGTGTGCTTCTCCCTGATCCCACCACTCTCCCTCAGCTTTCAAAGATAACCTAAATTTTTATCTATCATTTCTTCACTTTTCTTTATGGCTTTCATATATTCATATATTCTGACACAGTAAATCATTCTATGTTTATGCTTTTGAACTTTGTATGAATAAAAAAATCATCTATATCTTTCTGTGACTTCCTTGTTTCATTAGTATTATTTCAATGACTTGCTTATGTTTATGTGTACAATAGTAGTTCATTAGTTTTCACTTCTAGATACTATTTCATAATCACAATATGATTTATATATAATATACACATATAAAATAACTATCACTATTTATCTGCTTTTCTATTGGTTTTTAGTTTTGGTATTTTGGTGTTGTTGTCTTTGCTATTTCAGCATTGATGCCACGAATATTTTTGTCTGTCTCTCCTAATGTACATGTGCAAGAGTTCTTCTACCATGGTTGGGATTTGTTGGACTGACTAAGGCTTGGACTGTAATTGCTGGGTATGCAATTCCTCAAAGGTAAGAACATCCTCAAAATACCATTTGAGTATCCCTTATCCTAAATTCCTGGGACCAAGAGCATTTTGGATTTTGGAACTTTCTTTTTTATTTTCAGAACATTTAGATTATTACAATTTTAGAATTGAGCATCCCAATCCTAAAATCTGAAATCCAAAATGCTCCAATGAACGTTTCCTTTGAGTGTCATGTCAACACTCAGAAAGTTTCAGATTTTGGAACATTTTGAATTTTGAATTCTCAAATTAGGATTAGGGATGCTCAACATATAGTATAAGCATTACAATTTCTTACTCCATATATTTTGACCTACCTTTCCTTAATTGTTTTTGTCTCTCTATGCTTCATTTTGGAAAACTTTTTGAACCTGCCTTGAGTCACAAATTCTCTCTTCAGCTGTCTAATTTACTGTTTTATCCATCCACTGAGTTTTAATTTTGTTATATTTTTCAGTTTCTAAAATTTATATTTGATTCACTTTTGAAGTCTAATTGGCCTCCTTTATAATCTTTGGTCTTGCTAATTTTTTAAAGTCCGATTTTCATTTATTTAAGCTTAGCAAATTTTTCTTTATATGCTTCACATGATGATTCCAATATATAATGCATTTTCATGTGTGATTTCGATTTTTTTCCCTGAGGCTGGAGATTAATAAAGAGAGAAGCAGTAGTTTGCTGTGTGAGATTATTCCAAAGAGCCCATTTCTTGGATGGAATTCCAGCCAGGAGGTGGAGGGGCTAATCCTAGGAACTAGGTTTGAGAAGAAGGTAAAAGGCCCCAACCCAGCCCTTTCTGTCCTTTTCTCTTTCTTTATGGTATCTACATTGAAAAACACAAAATGGGAAAGCCATTTATCTCTCAGGCCACTGGGCCATGGCTCTCTGATCCTCTGAGAAATAGCCCTTGGAGCCTGAGAATGCTCCCTGATTGACTCTTTACTGAAAAACTCAAAAATAAATGAAACTCATAGAGCCTGGGATTAATCTTATTTTCTGTTTGCAGAGTCACATGTGGAAGAAGTATGTCATTTTCATGCTGGCTGTATCTTGCCAATACTCTTAGAGTTCTGCTAGAGAAATATCACGTTCCCCACCTCTGCTAGCCAGGTAGCAAAAAGAACCAGGGGTGGGAGAAATGGAAGATGTCTTAGGAAGAGCCAATTCTAAATGCGAATTGTAAGCAAAGTTTATCTAATGCTTATCCGACAGCCATTTCTCCTTTGACCCTCCTGAAAGAACCTGACATTGTTCAGCTACCCACTTTCAGAGGGCTTGTTCTTCAGGGGACACCATGGTAGTTTCTTCATTCTTGACAAGAGATACAAGATTCTTCCTTTGGACATTGTCACTTCTGGATGGGATGCCTGGAAGGACTGCAGCCAACTTCTTATTTATTTATTTATTTATTTATTTATTTATTTTGAGACGGAGTCTCACTCTGTCGCCCAGGCTGGAGTGCAGTGGCGCGATCTCAGCTCACTGCAAGTTCCGCCTCCCCAGCTCACGCCATTCTTCTGCCTCAGCCTCCCGAGTAGCTGGGACTACAGGCGCCCGCCACCACGCCTGGCTACTTTTTTGTATTTTTAGTAGAGATGGAGTTTCACCATGGTAGCCAGTATGGTCTGAATCTCCTGACCTCGTGATCCACCCGCCTCTGCCTCCCAAAGTGCTGGGATTACAGGGGTGAGCCACCGCACCCGGCCCTACAGCCAACTTCTGACCACAAGAGAAATCAGCCTGAAGAAACAGCCAGCTCATGGAAGAGATCAGAGTCAGGAGAATCACAAGGAGAGGGACCAAGCTGGCTCTGCCTGCAGCTTCCCATGTCAGAAAATAAACCCCCCTTATTGTTTAAAACTCTTGAGTCAGAGTTTTCTGTGACTTGTAACCAAAACATCCTAACTGATTCAGAGGTAGGAGAGAACACTTTAAAATCAGAGCCGTAGAATGGAAGAGAACTAAGAGACAGGTTAACCCGCAGACTTTCCACATCAGGAAACTGAGACTGGCTCCATTGCTAATTCCTGTCACCACAGTTAATACTGGATTTGACCATATGACTGGTTTGGCCAATGGAAACCATTGTAAACATGTGGCCATTGTCAGCTGAAGTGATACATTGTCAGCTGAAGTGCCACTGAGCAGGAACTGGAAGAATGAGTGTGTGCTTTCAGAACTGCCTTTTACCCTCTTCTACAAGAAAGAGGTGATTCCATCAACCTGGTTCAGAAATGTAAACTGATACAGAGGAGAATTGCAGGCTTCCTACTCTGTGAATGGCATGTATCGTGGGTAAGACATAAACCTTTATACACGTAAGATACTGAGATTTTGGGGAGAGAGTGTTGTTACTGAAGCAAAATCCAGTGAAAGCTGACCTATATATTAAAGTTAATTAATAGGTCAATAAATTATTTTTTCTTGAACTAGTCTGAATTGAATTCTGTCATTTGCAGCTACAAGGTTGTCATTAACATACTCTCTTATGTTTTTCTCTTTTCATTTGTTTACATTTCGCATTCCCCTCCAGAGTTTGAGCAGAGACATCATCTTGCTCATCATTGCATCTCCAGGGCCAAGGATGGTGTGAGCTCCTTACATGTCTGTGTTTTTATCACTTGTTCCCTGCCTGTACAGTGAAGCCATTTGAGATGGAAGTAGGTGAGTGATCTTTCTGGCCTTCCATAACTCCACATTACAGGTATTCATGATCAGCTCTGAACATTCCACTCTGCCATTTTTGTCTCTTATCTCCACTGACCCAATCTATCTGATCGAAATGAAAAAAAAAAAAAAAACAGGAAAGATGGCTTCTCAAGTGGTTTCAGGTTGAGCAGTTCTGTCAGTGTGGCCAGAGAAGTAGGGGTGAAGAGGGACAACCTGGAGACAGATATTAGCAAAGCTTTCTGGGCTCTTCTGAAGTACCCATCTCTTTATATAGGGACCTATCAATTGACCAGTTTTCTACTGAGGATGCCATATTTTGTTTTTCTAAGTGGAGTGAAGCTCTTGGATCTAAAAAGAAGCTCAGCCCTTCTGTGGGTAACAGATGGGGAAAGTTGAGCAAGTTCAGGGGGATAATCAGTGCCAGTGTGGTCCTGGTGAATGGATGATGATAGCACTGGAGAGATAGGCCCAGGGAGAAGGAGTCCACTGGCCCAGCCAGGCACCTGGGGAAGGAGCCAGTGACGTCACTGTGGTCTGGGGACACTAGGGCACAATGGGCAGCAGAGTTATCCTCCAGGTCCGCTGACACCAGGCAACCTAGTTTGTGGCAGGAAGAAAGGATCAAAGTTTGACATGGAGAAGAGTGTTCCTGAAATTAGATTCGTGGTTTGTTTCTGGGTCTGAACACAAGCACATCTATGTGTGTGTACAGCATACACGTGTACACACACACACACACACACAGCACAGCAAACATCTACCTGTCTTCTTTGAGATGGTTTAGAAAACGGTTTTGAGCCATGGATCACTCTGGCAGTCTGTTGAAGTCCATAGACCCTTCTCAGTATGATGTTTTTAAAATATATGAAATATATTCACACACACACAGGATTAAAAATGAAACCAATGACATTAAAATACAGTTATCAATATGACAGCAAAGTATGATAAAAAACCTATTTAGTAATGCATTAGATAACAAGATACTGCAATGATTCTCTACAATTTCATTATTTCAAAGTAATGATGAGTATGGATGATATTTTGAAATATCAGCAACAACTAGAATATGATATAGAACTATCTCCAAATTCTACTGCTAACAGAGACACTAGTGCCACAAATCATAATGTGATTTGTTGCCTATATTCAAAATAGAAGTATATACTATAAGTTAAAGATCAGTAAAAATAAGGTTTTTTATTTTCATTCGAATTTTTGGGCCCTCTGAATTCTATTCAAAGGTGCCTAGGGAGTCACCAACTTTTGGATAAGAAATCTGGGTTTAGAGATAATCCACCTGAATTTTTTTTAAAAAGGAAAATGTCATATATTCTTGGGGTCACATCCTGCCCTATTAGTTCATACCTGAAAGACCCAGTTTCTCCGAGTTTACTCCAGGAGGCAAGCTGTTACCTGATTTGTTGCTCTGGCCCGTTGTGCCAGGGAACCAGACCGGGCTTTGAATATGCATGATTTGGGTTAACGCTTGTCACTACTCCCAGAGCATCACAGAAGGCCTGGTGGCACAGATGGGGTCTGCTCTGTGCCCTCCAACTCGGCAGGCCTGGGATCCATCCCAGCAGGAGCAATGGCACCAATCCCTACCACTACCCCCATCTCCATCCCTTGCCTAACTCTATGTCCCCCACCTACTCTTGAGTCCTTGAAGCCATATGTCCATCTGAGGACCACCAAACGCCTGCAGGGATGAGAGAAGGTGTGGGCGAGGAATCAGTACTTATTTTGCACCTAATATGTACTGGGCATTGTGACAAGCACTTTGCGTACGTGGTTGCCACAACCCTGTGGCATGAGTGATAGTACCCCATCTTGCACATAAGAACACACAGACCATGGTGAATTATGTTGCATATGGTGAATCCCAGGTCATGGTGAAATATGTTGCATATGGTGAGTCCCAGGCCATGTATGGGATTGCAACATACCATGTATGTTGCATACGGTTAATGGAGCCCAGATTTCCCAACATAATGCACAAATTTCCAAAAGTGGGAGCACACCGGCTCTGTGAAACAGCTCATTCCACCTTTGCGTAGCTCTGGCTCTCCAAAAACTCTTATTTATTCTGAGCTGTAGCTTTAGGAGAGGGATGGCTGGTACTAATGATTAGCTTTAATTAATGACAGAGTGCTCATCAATGTATAATTCATTCAATAACGTGTGTGAGTATTAGGTGCAGGCACAGGAGATGCAGAAGAGAAAAGCAAAGCCCCTTTCCCCTTGAAATTCACATGCCAATGGGGAAAGATAGGGAACAAAAAATAAGCAAGTAAATACATAGTATGCCAGATTGTTGGTAGACCTCTGGAGAACAACGCCCATAAGGAAGATACCAGTGTTGGGGCTGGTCTAGTGGCCACTATGGGCTTTTCTGAGGGAGGTGAAACTTGAGCAGAGATCTGCAGAGGTGACGGATAAGCCTAATGGGAGAGGAGCCTCCCACACAGAGGGACACCTGTCAAATGACAGTAAGGAAGCCAGCGGGGCAAGAGTGAGCACACAAGGAGGAAGCTGGTAGCAGCAAGGCTGGTGTCCAGCCAGGGTGCACCTATGTGGGAATACTGACCATTGCACAACTGACAAACTTCCACACTGGCTGGAAAACAGCCACTTTTCTGAGCTCTCACATGCCACACCAGCCCTTCCCCCAACAAGCTTAGACCCCTCATATCCCGCAGCTATAGGACATGATGTTGTGAAATCTATATTTGGTCTTCCTCCCATTTCCTAACATACCACTCCTAACATCCTTGGAATCTCCAAAGTGATTTCTTTTTTAATACTAATGAGATGACTGACGGCTGGCAGCTCCCGGGTAGCTTCAGGTTGAGGCTGATCACAGGAAAGACCAAGGCAGGACTAGAAGTTTGAGACTCTCAGCCCCAATCTTCAACCTTCGGGAAGGGGAGAGGGGCTGAAGGTTAAGTTAACCACCAATGGCCAGTGGTTTAGTCAACCATGTCTACATATTGAAACCTCCATAAAAAAAATAAATAAGGAATGGCTTCTGGGAACTTCTAGATAGTTGAATACATGGAGTTTCTGTGGAAGGTGGAGTCCTGGAAGGTGGCGTCCAGGAAGGGCATGGAAGCTCTGTGCTGCTTCCCCATCCCTCACCCTATGCATCTTTTCATCTGCATCCTTTATAACATCCTTTCTCTTCTTCTTCTTTTTTTTTTTTTTTTTTTTTTTTTTGAGATAGAGTTTTGCTCTTGGCATCCAGGCTAGAGTGCAGTGGCGTGATCTTGGCTCACTGGAACCTCCACCTCTCGGGTTCAAGTGATTCTCCTACCTCAGCCTCCCAGGTAGCTAGGCTTACAGGTGCCCACTACCACACCCGGCTAAGTTTTGTATTTTTAGTACAGATGGGGTTTCACCACGTTGGCCAGGCTGGTCTTGAACTCCTGACCTCAGGTAATCCACCCGCCTTGGCCTCCCAAAGTGCTGGGATTACAGGTGTGAACCACAGCTCCTGGACTGTAATATCCTTTATAATAAACTGGTAAATGTGTTTCCCTGAGTTCTGTTAGCCATCCTAGAAAATTAATCCAACCCAAAGAGGGGGCAGGGAATCCCAACTTGAAACTGTAGGTCAGAAGTTCAGGACAGAGGTCTGTGACTTGTGACGTGTCTGAAAAGGAGACAGCCATGGGGACTGAGCCCTCAAACTTGAAAAACCCACACATATTTGGTCACAGAAGTCTTGTGTGTTGATTGTCCTGATGTAAGAACAGAGGAAAAATGGTTTGTGTTGTTTCCACGCTCCCCCTTGGTAATGCCTGGCAGAGTTAGAGTGCTTCAGAACCCTCCTCAAGACCTGTAGTGGGTACCGGTTTTGAACTGGTCAGTGCCTCGGCCATACCATTTTGTGCCATTTAGCAGTGTGAATATCACCCAAAGGCAGAGAGGGAGCTGGGATCCAGATTGGGTGGTAAGGTGTGGGGAAAAGAAAGAGAGATCAGACTGTTACTGTGTCTATGTAGAAAGAAGTAGACATAGGAAACTCCATTTTGTTCTGTACTAAGAAAAATTCTTCTGCCCTGAGATGCTGTTAATCTGTAACCCCACCCCCAACCCTGTGCTCGCAGAAACATGTGCTGTGTGGACTCAAGGTTTAATGGATTTAGGGCTATGCAGGATGTGCTTTGTTAAACAAATGCTTGAAGGCAGCATGCTTGTTAAGAGTCATCACCACTCCCTAATCTCAAGTACCCAGAGACACAAAACACTGTGGAAGGCCGCAGGGACCTGTGCCTAGGAAAGCCAGGTATTGTCCAAGGTTTCTCCCCATGTGACAGTCTGAAATATGGCCTTGTGGGAAGGGAAAGACCTGACCATCCCCCAGCCCAACACCTGTAAAGGGACTGTGCTGAGGAGGATTAGTAAAAGAGGAAGGCCTCTTTGCAGTTGAGATAAGAGGAAGGCATCTGTCTCCTGCCCGTCCCTGGGCAATGGAATGTCTGGGTGTAAAACCCAATTGTATATTCCATCTACTGAGATAGGAGAAAACCACCTTAGGGCTGGAAGTGAGACATACTGGTGGCAATACTGCTCTTTAATGCACCGAGATGTTTATGTGTGTGTACATCAAAGCACGGCACCTTTTTCTTAACCTTGTTTATGACACAGAGACATTTGTTCACATGTTTTCCTGCTGACCGTCTCCCCACTATTAACTACCCTATTGTCCTGCCGCATCCCCTCTCTGAGATGGTAGAGATAATGATCAATAAATACTGAGGGAACTCAGAGACCGGTGCCGGCGAGGGTCCTCCAAATACTGAGCGCCGGTCCCCTGGGCCCACTTTTCTTTCTCTACACTTTGTGTCTTTTTCTTTTCTCAGTCTCTCGTCCCACCCAACGAGAAATGCCCACAGGTGTGGAGGGGCAGGCCACCCCGTTAGTAAGGATGTTGTTCTTCTTGAACAATCAGGGAAGCCCCTCAGAAGTTGTGAGCAGGGGCGCAGCTTGGGGGCTTCCATGTCACATGGCCACCCTGGCTGCCAGGAGGAGAATTTAGAGAATGGTCTGTAAGGGAGCAAGGACTGAAGCAGGGAGGCCAGGCAGTGGCTGTAACAGTCCCGCAGAGATAGCAAGGGCTTAGGCGGGGTACCGCTGGTAAAAAATAAACAAACAAACAATAAATAAAATAAAATCCACAACAATATGTTACTTTTTTATTTTTTAATTATAGCCATTATTGCTGAAGTAAGGTGATATCTCATTGTGGTTTTAATTTGCATTTTCCTGATGATCAGGGATGTTGAACAATATGCTTGTTGGCCGTTTGTATGTCGTCTTTTGAGAAATATCCAATCCTGTCCTTTGCCCACTTTTTGATGGGATTATTCTTTTTTTCTTGCTGATTTGTTTGAGTTCCTTGTAGATTCTGGATATTAGTCTTGTGTCAGATGCATAGTTTGCGAATATTTTCTCCCACTCTCTGGGGTGTCTGTTTACTCTGCTAATTATTTCTTTTGCTGTGCAGAAGGTTTTTAGTTTAATTAGGTCCCATCTGTTTGTCTTTGTTTTTATTGCATTTGCTTTTGGGTTCTTGGCCATGAACTCTTTGCCTAAGTCGATATCTAGAAGAGTATTTACAATGTTATCTTCTAGAATTTTTATGACTTCAGGTCTTAGATTTAAGTCTTTGATGTATCTTGAGTTGATTTTTGTGTAAGGTAAGAGATGAGGATCCAGCTTCATTCTTCTACATGTGGCTTGCCAATTATCCCAACAGCATTTGTTGAATAGGGTTGTCCTTTCCCCACTTTATGTTTTTGTTTACTTTGTTGAAGATCAGTTGGCTGTACAGATTTGGCTTTATTTCTGAGTTCTCTATTCTGTTTCCTTGGTCCACATGCCTATTTTTATACCAGTACCATGCTGTTTAGGTAACTATGGCCTTGTAGTATAGTTTGAAGTCGGGTGATGTGATGCCTCTAGATTCGTTATTTTTGCTTAGTCTCACTTTGGTTATGTCGGCTCTTTTTTGGTTCCATTTTAGGATTTTTTTTCTAATTTTGTGAAGAATGATGATAATATTTTGATGGGAATTGCATTGATTTTAGAGATTGCTTTTGACAGTATGGTCATTTTCATGATACTGATTTTACCCATTCATGAGCGTGAGATGTGTTTCCATTTGTTTGTGTCATCTATGATTTCTTTCAGCAGTGTTTCATAGTTTTCCTTGTAGAGATCTTTCACCTCCTTTGTTAAGTATATTCTTAAGTATTTTATTTTATTTTATTTGCAACTTTTGGAAAATGGGTTGAGTTCTTAATTTGATTCTCAGCTTAGTAGCTGTTGGTGTATGGCAGTACTACTGATTTGTGTACATTGATTTTGTATCCTGAAACTTTACTGAATTTATTTATCAGATCTAGAAGCTTTTTGGATGACTTTAGGGTTTTCTAGGTATATGATCATATCACTGGCAAATAACAACAGTTTGATTTCCTTTTAACCTATTTGTATGCCCATTATTTCTTTCTCTTGTCTGATTGCTCTGTCTAGGACTTCCAGTACAATGTTGAATAGAGGTGGTGAAAGTGGGCATTGTTGTCTTGTTCCAGTTCTCTGGGGGAATTCTTTCAACTTTTTCACTTTCAGTATAATGTTGACTGTGGGTTTGTCGTAAATGGCTTTTATTACCTTGAGGTATGTCCCTTCTATGCTGATTGTGCTGAGAATTTTAATCATAAAAGGATGCTGGATTTTGTCAAGTGCTTTTTCTGCATCTGTTGAGATAATCATATGATTTTTGTTTTTAATTCTATTTATGTAATGTATCATATTTATTGACTTGCATATTTTAAACCATCCCTGCATCCCTTGTATGAAACCCACTTCATCATGGTGTATTATCTTTTTGATTTGCTGCTGAATTCAGTTAGCTAGCATTTTGTTAAGGATTCTTGCATCTATGTTAATCAGGAATATTGGTCTGTAGTTTTCTTTTTTTGTTATGTCCTTTCCTGGTTTTTGTATTAGGGTGATACTGGCTTCATAGACTGATTTAGGGAGGATTCCCTCTTTCTCTATCTTTTGAAATAGTTTCAGTAAGATTGGTACCAGTTCTTCTTTGAATGTGTTAATAGAATTTAGCTGTGAATCCACCTGGTCCTGAACTTTTTTTTGTTTTGGTGATTTTTAAATTACTGCTTGTTATTGGCCTGTTCAGAGTTTCTATTTCTTCTGATTTAATCTAGGCAGACTGTATATGTCCAGGAATTTATCCATCTCCTCTCAGTTTTCTAGTTTGTGTGCATAAAGGTGTTCATATTAGCCTGAATGATCTTTGTATTTTTGTGGTATTGATTGTAATATCTCCTGCTTCATTTCTAATTGAGTTGATTTTGATCTCTCTTCCTTTCTTGGTTAATCTTGCTAATGGTCTATGAATTTTGTTTAACTTTTCAAGGAACCAACTTTTTCTTTCATTTATCTTTTGTATTTTTTTTTGTTTGTTTCAATTTCATTTAGTTCTTTTCTGATCTTTGTTATTTCTTTTCTTCTGCTGGGTTTGTGTTTGGTTTGTTCTTGTTTCTATAGTTCCTTTGAGGTGTGACCTTGATTGTCTGTTTTTGTTCTTTCAGACTTTTTTATGTAGGGATTTAATGCTGTGAACTTTCATCTTAGTACCACTTTTGTTGTTTCCCAGAGGTTTTGGTAAGTTGGGTCACTAATGTTATTCAGTTCAAAGAATTTTTTAATTTCTGTCTTGATTTTATCTTTGACCCAAAGATCATTCAGGAGCAGATTATTTAATTTCCATGTATTTGTATAGTTTTGAAGGCTCCTATTGGAGTTGACTTCTAGTTTTATTCCATGGTGGTCTGACAGGGCACTCGATATAATTTTGAAGGAATCAGAAAAGTAATTCTGGTAATATGACAAAATAAGCTTCGTAACACCCCCAAAAGAACACATTAGCTCCCCATCAATGGATCCAAATCAAGAAGAAATCTCTGAATTGCCAGATAAAGAATTCAGAAGGTTAATTATTAAGCTACTCAAGTAGATACCAGAGAAAGATGAAAAACAACTTAAAGAAATTTAAAAAATAATACAGGATATTGTTTAAAAAATTCTCCAGAGAAATAGGTAACATAAAGAAAAAACTATCACAACTGCTGGAAATGAAAGACACACTTAGAGAAATACAAAATGCACTGGAAAGTGTCAACAATAGACTAGAACAAGTGGAAGAAAGAACTGCAGAGCTCAAAGACAGGGCTTTTGAATTAACCCAATCAGACAAAGACAAAGAGAAAAGATTTTAGAAAATGAACCAAGCCTCCAAGAAATTTGAGATTATATTAAACAGCCAAACCTAAGAATAATTGGTGCTCCTGAGGAAGAAGAGAAATCTAAAAGTTTGGAAAACTTATTTGGGGGAATAATTGAGGAAAACATCCCTGGCATCACTAGAGATCTAGACATCCAAATACAAGAAGCTCAAAGAACATCTGGGAAATTTATTGCAAAAATAATCATATCCTAGGCTCATAGTCATCAGATTATCAAAAGTCAAGGTGAAGGAAACAATCTCAAGAGCTGTGAGGCAAGAGCATCAGGTAACCTATACAGGAAAACCTATCAGATTAATAGCAGATTTCTCATCAGAAATTCTACAAGCCAGAAGGGATTGGGGTCCTATCTTTAGCGCCCTCAAACAAAATAATTGCCAGCCAAGAATTTTGTATTCAGCAAAACTAAGCTTCATAAATGAAGGAGAGATAAAATCTTTTTCAGACAAACAAATGCTAAGAGAATTCACCACAACCAAGCTAGCACTATCAGAAATGATAAGAATTTGAAATCTTGAAATAAAACTTTGAAATACACCAAAATACAACCTTATTAAAGCATCTCACAGGGCCTATAAAGCAATAACACAATGAAAAAAACCTAAGGTGGCTGGGCGCGGTGGCTCACGCTTGTAATCCCAGCACTTTGGGAGGCCGAGGCGGGCGGATCACGAGGTCAGGAGATTGAGACCACAATGAAACCCCGTCTCTACTAAAAATACAAAAAATTAGCCGGGCGTGGTGGCGGGCGCCTGTAGTCCCAGCTACTCAGAGAGGCTGAGGCAGGAGAATGATGTGAACCCGGGAGGCGGAGCTTGCAGTGAGCCGAGATTGCGCCACTGCACTCCAGCCTGGGCGACAGAGCGAGACTCCGTCTAAAAAAAAAAAAAAAAAAACCTAAGGTATTCAGGCAACAAGTAGCATGATGAATCTCAATAACATCTCAATAACAACATTGAATGTAAATGGCCTAAATGCTCACTTAAGAGATACAGAATGGCAGAATGGATAAATATCCACCAACCAAGTATTTGCTGTCTTCAAGAGACTCACCTAACACGTAGAGACTCACATAGACTTAAGGTAAAAGGGTGGAAAAAGATATTCCATACAAATGGAAACCAAAAGTGAGCAGGAGTAGCTATTTCAGTAACAGAAAAAACAGACTTTAAAGCAGCAACAGTTAAAAAAAGACAAAGAGTGGCATCATACGATGATAAAAGGATCAGTGAAACAGGAAAATATCACAATCATAAATATATATGCATCTAACAACAGAGCTCCCAAATTTATAAAACAATTATTACTAGACCTGAGAAATGAGATAGATGGCAACACAATAATATTGGGGGACTTCAATACTCTCCTGACAGCACTAGACTGGTCATCAAGACAGAAAGTCAACAAAGAAAAAACAATGGACTTAATCTATACCCTAGAACAAATGGGCTTAACAGATATTTACAGAACATTCTACCCAACAACTGCAGAATATACATTCTTTTCATCAGCACATGGAACATTCCCTGAGATAGACTAAATGATTCACCACAAAACAAGCCTCAGTAAATTTAAGAAAACTGAAATTATATCAAGTACCCTGTTAATCAACTTTTCATGTTATCGGTAAGGCTTCTGGTCAACAGTAGGCTGTTACTTAAGTTTCAGGGAAATCCAAAGTCATACACAGATTTTCAGCTCTGCAAGGGGTTGATGCCCCTAACTCCCATGTTGTTCAAGGGTCAGCTGTATATAAAAGTCCTTGACATAGTGAGCTCACAGCACAGGAGCTGTGCCTCTATCTGAAGCCTCATAAGCCAAGCCTGGAGTGCCTCTGAGACTCTGAGCATGGCATCAGCGCTTGCTGCGACCTGCCTCTTCCTGGATTAGCAGGCTCACCTCCCACTAGCATTACTGTCTCACTTACCCTCAAGTTCAAGCTCGGCCTCTTCCTCCTGTATTTAAAGACCCAGGAGAAGTAGAAGGAAGGGGGCAGAGACTATTGCTTGCCTCTGCAAAATCTATCTTCCTCTTTCCTTCACCAATAGACCCCTCCTTTGTAAGGTGATGGGGCAATGTGTCCAGCAAAGAAAACTACTGTTCCCAGACTTCCTTTTAGAGAGGGGTGGCTGTGTCACTAAGTCCTGGACAATAATATGTAGATAGAAGTTATCAGGTGGGGCTTCCAGAAAATTCCTTTAGAAAGGAGTCTAACTCAGCAGGCAGTCTCCTGTTTTACTCTCCACGTCCTCCTTACTTTTCCCTGGAATGAAGGGATGACTGGAGCAGAAGCCACCTGGCAGCCCTGATGTGGCCTTAAGGAGAGGAGCCAGCACCAGTACTACTTCTTGATCCCTGCCAGAGGAGCTGTGTGTTTGTTTCAGCTGCCTTCCAGCCATGCCCCTACTCACACAGTGAGAAGTACCCCCTTCTAAACCACTTTGCATAGACCCAGGACCCCAGGACTTCCTGACTGTATGGCTCCAAGCCCATTTGCAAGGCTGTGTGGTCTTCCCTGGGTCTGTCTCCCCAGTATGGACCATGTCTTCAGTGTGTGCACTCCTAAGTCCTAAGAGATACCCTGGGAAGATAGCCAGGGAAGACCTCTCTGAGAAACTAATATTTGAGCAGAGAACCAAATAAAGCACAGGAACGAGCAATGTGAGGATCTCAGCAAAAGACCCTCGAGCACAGAGGCCTTACGTGCAGGAGATTGGCATGGCTGAGGAAGCCATGGGGCCTGCCCATCTGGGGTTCTGGCACTGCAGGGCTCATCTCAGAACCCACCCCTCCTGCTTCCCACCCAAGCCAGCCCACACCCCTAGACCTACTTCATAGTGGCCATGGAATTCCACTTCCTAAAAACAATTTTGAGTCAAATAAATTCTGAATGTAAGTTCTAATTATTAGTCTTTTGCCCCCCTCAAATATTTCAAGTATTCTGAACACTATTCCCACCCTTGCCAAGGTTATCATGATACTGACTGGAGGCTGGGGCAAGTTCGTGTCAAAAGGCTGGTCTGTTTTATCTGTTCCAGTTGCCATTCTCTCTTACTCAGAACATGGTTTCCTTTCATCTCAGACTAATTTCTTCCAGGCCCTGAGCTCCTTTGCCCATTTAGTCTCTGTCTTACCAGTCTGGGATGAGTTTGATATGGTTCCTGGCCTGGAGGCAGGAGGATGAGTGAGGTAACCTCCAGAGAAATCCACAAGCCACTGGAATCATTGGTGTCTCTGAGTCATGCCACCACCAACCGGGCCAGAGTTTGGCACATTTCAGCATCTCGGGGTCCTTTCTTGGCAGGAGGGAGAGAGGGGGTGGAAATGAATTAAGTGTAGTCAGGGGAAATGCTGTAAGTGCTGTCCTCCCACTCCTGGAAACAATTTATTGCATGGAAAAGATAGCAGGTGTTCATTAAAGTGGGCTTCTCAGCATGTAAATCCATGATGCAGTGTTGAGAAAACATAAGTCGCCATCAGTGCAGATGTATCTTAGCCACTTGGTAGCCCTTGGAAAAGACCCCAATTGTCTCCCAGTAAATTCACTGGAACATAATAAAAGCAGAGGATCTCTAGGGCTTGGAGGCTGTAATTAATACATTTCCACAGGATTACATTACATATGATAATTACCAGGATTTGGGGAAGTGGGATGGGGAAGGGGGGGACATGAGGAACTGGAGACCCACAAACTTTTTTCTTCACTCTAGTCTTATCAGGAAATCTGGAAGGTCAAAAATTTTTTGATAAGATTTCCACCAAGAAGCCAAGTTGACAGACGCCAAAGATTTTCCCATCTTGGATCTAATTTATGTTCTGGAATCAAAGCACAGGTAGGCAGCTACCCCACTTGTTTCCTTTGGAATGAACTCAGGCACATTTCTCCTGGGTTTGTTTATGTTAACAGCCTGCAGTGACTTAAGAGCCTTGAGCCAAGACGGGGCAACTCTCCAGTGTGGGGTGGGGCAGGGCAGAGGGCAAGTGGGAATTGATGGGACTTCCAGGATTAGGTATCCAGGAATTGGTAGCTTTGTGTGTGGAGATATTTTAACATTTTGCACTTGGTGCACCTAAACTCCTAGCAGTTAAAGGATCCAGAGCCCACCTGCTGTGATAAGCATCACTCCTTTATCTACTTCCAGGATCACAGGGAGGACGAGGGGGCCTCCAGGGAGGAGCTGGGATGGTCTAGGGGCACACTTGGAGTACTTGTGGGGTAACAGCCATTTACAATCTAATACCAAAGTATTTCCATATTCTTAGTCCCTGGTGTGGTCCTGCTGTTATGTGTCAACCAAATGTCAACTTTCAATCTCTCTGATGTAGCAAGGAAGAGAGATGCATTGAGCCTGGGAAGAGGAGAGCACTGTTGCTTTCTGACGAAAGCCTCCTCATGTACCCACCTCCGAAATACTCCACAGCAACTCCAGCCCCACGTTTCCTCTTCCCTCCCTTCTTCCTTTCCTGCCTTCCTTTCTTGCAGCAACCAATCTTTACTGAACATCAACCATGTGACTGTGTTCCAGGCATAGTATCGGGCTTCAGATCCTAATGATAATGAATGTACGCCCACTTCCCTTAAGGGAAGTCACGCAGATGAGTGGGCTGTGTGTACCTTTCCATTAAGTGGGAGCTCTGCTCTGAAGTTGCCAGTGCCCAGGCAAAGCAGCAGGAGGTTCGTGGAAGAAGCTTGAAGAGCAGGGAATGTGTGAGAAGGCTGTGTCCGAGTCTGTGAAATATGGTGTAAAGGAAAGAGCCAGCTATTCACTGTGTGGCCGAGAAGAGAGCAGCCTTGAGTGGGGAACCACAGGTCAGTGTAAAACTATGGGTTGCGACCTGGCAGCAAACCAGAGACAAGCACCCAGATGCAGTGAAGGCACAGGGAGGGAAGAGGAGGCAACAGCAAAGGGTTTATGCAATTAAATAGTGGAAAATAGGGCAGGAAGAAAATTGGTAGCAGGCTGGCATTGAGGAAATGGCACGGCCTGTGAGACAGACCGAGGTTTCACTTCTGGCTCTTGAATGTATTAGCTACCTGCCTGTGGGTGAGTTAGAGAATGTCTTAGAGCACCAGCTTTTCCATCCATAAAATTGACTTCATGTTTAATGTATGGGTGTTGCAGGGATTAGAAACAATGAATATGATGTGCCTGCTATAAAACTGGTCCCAATGAACTGGTCCCTATCCACCTTCCTCACTCTCACTCCACAGCCCTTCCAACCCCAGACCCACACTTGCTATGGAGTTCCCCCTCACAGAATGAAGGAGGTGATGGGGGAGAAGTTTATTGAGGGAGTTGGTGGAGCCCCAAGCCTGTGCCACATGGGCATGACCACAGCAGATCTGAAGTCTCCCTCTAGTCCTAAGGAGCACCAGGGAAGGGAATGCCCAGGGACAGGGGATGAGGCTGGCATAAGATTGTGGACGGAGCCCCGGGCATGAAGCTGAGGGAAGGGCACAGAGCTCAGCCGAGTGGGGATGGTACAGATGCAGAGGGAGGCCAGGCCAGGGGTGGGCACCCCATGAAAGCTGGGCACTGGGGAAGGCTCGGCGGCGGGACCCACAGCCGGTTTGGAGTGGCACCGCTCCTGCTGGAACAACAGGGATTGTGCACTCAAAGGGCCTAGCTAGATATTCAGCAAAGCGGTGTAACCTCTTGTTTTAGTGAACTTAGTGAATTGATAATCCTGTTGTCAGTTACCTGACACACTCAGTGTAGTCTCTGATCTCTCTCCCTAGTTTAACTGTCTTGTTTTTGTTTATTTTTAGTTTAGAGATGGGGTCTTGCTACATTGCCCAGGCTGGAGTACATGGCAATTCACAAGTGTGACCATTGTGCTTTACAGCCTTGAACTCCTGGGCTCAAGTGACCCCCACCTCAGCCTCCCAGGTAGCTGTATTTTGCTTATTTTAATAGCAACTTCAAAACTTACTATGATAGCAACTTCAAATCTCTTTTGAAAGTGGGTAATCTACAAAAAACCAGTGTCTTCTGTTCTTAAAAATCTCTTTGACAACAAGATATGCTTTTATCTGATCCTTTGCTTTCAGAACCACATCCCAGCCCCTTCATATCCCACTAAAAAGGGGCAGAAAAATGCCTACATAATATCTATCCAAATATAAATTCTTATTTGAGTTGGTGCTTTTTAAGGTGCATCTGATTCTTCATTTCCACCTTTACTAGGAATGGATTTGACACTGCAGAGCCTCACTGATCAGTGGAAGACACTTGTGGGGAAGTCAAGACACTCTTCCTCACTCACCAAGTCTCTACAGGTACTTGGGCATTTTCTGACTAAGTGATCCTGGAATATAACTGCACCTGTGTGGCATCTGATATTATGGCTTAGATGTGTGCCCCTTCCAAATCTCATGTTGAAATGTGACCTCCAATGTTGGAGGTGGGGCCAGGTGGGAGGTGTTTGGATTATGGCAGCAGATCCCTCATGAATGGCTTGGTGCCATCCTCACAATAATGACCGAGTTCTCGCTCTACTTTACACAAGATCTGGTTGTTTAAAAGAGTGTGGCACATGCTCCCTCTCTCTCTCGTGCACTCTCCCTTGCCATGTGATACCTACTCCCCTTTCACCTTCCTCCATGACTGGAAGCTTCCTGAGGACCTCACCAGAAGCAGATGCCAGTACCACACTTCCTGTACAGCTTGCAGAACCATGAGCCAAAATTCACCTCTTTTCTTTATAAATTACTCCGTCTCGGGTATTTCTTTATAGCAATGCAAAAGCAGACTAACATAGCATCTCTAACAAGTGGTGCGTCTAGAGTCACCCTCTTGGTTTCTAGATGTGTCATGAAGCTATAGAGAGATCATCCAGAAATCAGTTGAAAAGCCAATTTTCTTCTGAGGGACTTCAGTCTTGATGATGAAGCATTTCAATACAGAAGTTACCCTCTCCCACAATAAACTCCCTTTTCTTTGGTCGATATTTATAAGGAGCCACTTAAAGAAACCACAAAAACCGTGAAAAATTAGTTTAAATTAATGTATTTTCTGAAAATCATGGTCTAGTGACTGAAATTTATACTTAAGCACCACTTGATATGTTTTTAATGAAGTCAGTGCAATGTTTTTAAGAAACTACTACATATTTATTCGACGTCAAAGCAGGACATTTGTTTTAAAAGCCAAGGCATGTTAACAGAAGTTGGGGGGAAAAGACAATAATTATTTAGTGAATCCTGGGCAGTGGCATTGCATTTGAGGTCTTCCTCAATAGTTGACTCATCTGGAAACCCAGTCCTGAAATAGAGTTTAGCAAACATAGTGATGGCAAGAATACGAACCAGGCAGTGTCGTGTCCTCTGCAGAGATGGTTCTCGCACACAAATGTTCCACTTCCTGGCACATATGCCCACCTCTTGGTCTGGCCTCACCTGGACTTTAAGTTCATCATTGGCTACAGTAGTCTCTACCAATGGATCTTATACTAGACATAAACTTATTTTGGTCATTGATGATAATGTTTGTCTTCTTCTATTTGCATGTGTTCGTTACAGTACCTCCCTGATACTGATCTAGTGCTCTATGGCTTACCAAAGACAACCATGAGAAGGAGGCAGGGAAGGGATTTCCATCCTCCAGATGGAGAAAGCAACTCAGAGAAGTTATGGCATTTACCTCAATGGAGAGCAGGGACTAGGACCCAAGTCTGGCTCTGAAACAGCATTTTCCACTAGAGTATGCTTCTTCATCACCATATGAAAGCCTGTTGCCATACTTTACCGAAACAGGGACAGCTTTAGAAATATGCCTTTCCCTTTTCTCCAGTGAGGGTCAGGAGCAGACTCTGGGCTGCGGCAGGGTGCAGTTTGACTTTTGGCTCTGTTGTTCACCGGCTTTGGGTTCTTGAGCAGAGGCAGAGTTTCTCTGAGCCTCCGTTTCCTCTCTCCTCCCACCCCATACACCATCTCTGCCCAGTCAGATTAGAGACTCTAGGTTCAGTGAGGGCTGACATTTACATAAATGTGGGATAATATATCATTCAGAGTGGAGAGAGAGTGGGATCTTCTGTAGCTTGAGACGGGCAATTTCTTAGATTCATCTTGGTTTGGAGAGCTGTTTCCTGGGAAGGAACTAGACTGATTCTCCTGGACACTGTGAGATCCCCAACTCCTAATCCAAAATCAGTCTTTATCAGAGTGGATCCACCACAGAGGGGACGCCTCCGCATGGAAGAGGAGTTTAGACTAATGAACTTGGCTTAATACAGAGATCTGGGAGTTCCTGGAGAAGAGCTGAATTTGGCATGGTATGTGGTGAGGCCAAGACCCTCCAGGATCTCGTCTTTGTGGCACAATAGGGACAACCTTGGAGCCCAAGTGTGGCTCATGACTTCATTGTGATTAGAAATCTATTCATCAAGATGGGACCTAATTAAACTAAAAAGCTTCTGCACAGCCAAAGAAATAATCAGCAGAGTAAACAGACAACCCACAAAGTGGGAGATAATCACAATCTATGCAGCTGACAAAAGACGAATATTCAGAATCTACAAGGACTCAAACAAAGCAAGAAAAAAAATAATAATCCCATCAAAAAGTGGGCAAAGTACATGAACAGACAATTCTCAAAGATATGCAAATGGCCAAGAAACATGAAAAAAATGTTCAACATCATTAATTATCAGGAAAATACAAATTAAAACCACAATGAGATACCACCTTACTCCTGCAAGAATGGCCATAATTGAAAAATCAAAAAATAATAGATGTTGGCATGGATGTGGTGAAAAGGGAATGCTTTTACACTGCTGGTGGGAATGTAAACTAGTACAACCACTATGGAAAATAATATGGAGATTCCTTAAAGAACTAAAAGTAGATCTAACATTTGATCCAGCAATCCAACTCCTGGGTATCTACCCAGAGGAAAAGAAGTCATTATATAAAAAGATACTTGTACACGCATGTTTATAGCACAATTCACAATTGCAAAAATACGGAACCAGCCTAAATGCCCATCAACTAACAAGTGGAAAAAGAAAAGGTGGTATATATACACCATGGAATACTACTCAGCCATTAAAAGGAACAAAATAATAGCATTCATAGCAACTTGGATGGAACTGGAGATCATTATTCTAAGTGAAGTAACTCTGGAATGGAAAACCAAACATTGTGTGTTCTCACTTATAAGCAGGAGCTAAGCTATGAGCATGCAAAGGCATCAGAATGATACGATGGACTTTGGGGACTTGGGGAAGGGTGGCGGGGTAAGGGATAAAAGACTACACACTGGGTGCAGTGTACACTGCTTGACAGGTGCACCAGAATCTCAGAAATCACCACTAAAGAACTTATCCATGTAACCAAAAAAGAAAGAAAAGAAACCTGTTCATCAAGAGCAGCCATGTGGAGAGGGCAAGTGTCTCCACATGTGCCGCATGGAGCATTTGCCGAAGAGGACTGAAGACTCTTCTGATATTTCTTTAGGGGAGTCTCTGAAAACCTCCTCTGAATGAAGTACGCCCTGGGGAATTTGGATGAATCTAGGGCAGGAGACCTCAAGAGCGAAATGCACATGACCTCTTGACCTAGCTTTGTTAAAAACCATGTGGGCATGCATGTGATTAATGGGGAAAAGAGGGACTTTAATCCAAGTTGGTGGTGTGGATCATACTAGGTAAGTGTAAAATGAGCAATACAAACTGTTCACAGGAGCTTATGAAGGCTGAACGTGGAGATGCGTGGGGAGGTCTCAGCACAGAAAGTGGCTCCTAGTGGGTGGCACGGCAGTGGTATTACTTTTATTACACCCTGTCCACTGGCATTTCTCTTTAGGCCTCCAGCGGAGAACGCAGCGGGAGCATGTGCAGTCCAAGGTGGGCAGCATCACATTCATAAGCCCAGGCTGGAGTCTAAACCCCAGAGTGGAAGTCCTCGTAGCTGTGTGACTTGGATAAGTTGCTTAATCCCTCCAGGCTTCAGTTCAGTGACTATTAAAACAGAGTTAATGATGACAGGTCAATTTACAGTGAAGCTAGTAGAGTTTTGACTTCAAGGCGCCTTTCAAGGGTTCCCAGTACTCTAGGATATATGGATACTGGACGAGAAACAACTTTCTTAGAGCTTATGCAGGAAAAAAAAAACTTGATAGACGTTTTCCCAAATTTGACAGTAAGATTCAAAGGAAATTACCAATAATCAGGTGTGGAACTGAAAGAAAATTTTCTAAGTTGGTATTTTCTATCAGAAATACAAAGCAAATGTTGATCAAACTTGCTGGAAGAAAGATTGAATTATCTTTTCTTCTCCTTATTGAAAATATTGTTATGAAAAAGCAATCAAAGAGCATGCAGCCAAAGATGTGGAGGGGAAAGCATTGAAATATAAACATATGTGTCAGTTCATAAAAAGTGAAGTTATTTGTGTTTTCTGATGACATGTGTGATATTAGCCTGAAATTGATATTTTGTTGTGATTTCTATTTTCATGCTAAATAAATACTCACAATTACATCTAATTCTATTTTATAATCGTGGGTGCTTTTTTTAACAGTCTCCAAAATTATAGGATCTTCTATCCCCAAAAAACCAGGATCTGCCCTCGTTAATGATACTACCTGCTTTTGACATAATGTACATGGAAAAGTGCTGTACCTCTGCTGTCCACATACATGGAGAAGAACTTTACAGGGGTATCTGGAAGGAGACTGGGGACACTGAGAAGACAGATAAAATCAAGGAAGGAAAAAAGAATCAAAAGAGACAAGCGGATCTAGAGAAGCCTGGAGTTGGCAAATGAGAAAGCCAAGTCTGAAGGTGACAGGACAGGGAACGAGAAGAGTTTCCCAGAGAAGTAGGAATGAGGCCCGTCGAAAAGGGATAGGGAGGCCTATGTTAGGGCCTCATCTGTTTCTCAACTAGCAGCCTCACCCAGACCAAGCAAATGTGGGTCTTGATAGAAGCTGACACATACTCTGAAGAATCTGATGCAGGCCAACCAGAGTCCATCATGCTGGGAGAAAACTAGGAGCAGGTTATGATGTGGGATCCATGTCAAAAGAATGCCTCTTTCCTTTAGGGCCTGTGGCTTCATTCCCCTAATTAAGAGAGGACATCCTGGCGTGGAAGCCTCAGTCCTCCATTCCTCTCTCTGTTAGGCCAACAGGAAGTGAGAGAAAGGAGGGGCAATAAAACAGGAAGGTTCCTGAACTCATGTGCAGAGCTGTCTTTTTGAATTCCCATCTGGCTTTTGCCTTGTACTTCCTTTCTGGAGATAAAGCTGTACACGCCTTGGGAAGCTTGAAGACTTAAGTGGGTTCCACCGGGTCAGGATGCAATTCCCGAGAGTGACTTCCAGCCTGGTTCAGAAGGGATCTGTCCCTGGGAACACTTCCATTTGCTGCTGTGGAGGAGAACAGGAAAGAAGAGGATGGGGGCAGGAGGCTCACCAGATGTGCAAATAGGGCTGCCTTCTTTTTATTATGATGACGATTGCTATAGTTTCTGGGGAACAACAGGTGCTGCTTGGTTCCATGGATGTTTTTTAGGTGCGATTTCTGCGGTTTTGGTGCACCAGTCACCTGGGCAGTATACACTTCACCCAATGGGTAGTCTTTTAACCCTCCCTCACCCTTTCCACCAAGGCCCTAGAGTTCATTATCTCATTCTTATGCTTTTGTGTCCTCATAGCTTAGCTCCCACTTATAAGTGAGAACATACAATGTTTGGTTTTCCATTCCTGAGTTACTTCACTTAGAATCATGGTCTCCAACTCCATCCAGGTTGCTGCAAATGCCATTATTTCATTCCTTTTTATGGCTGAGTAGTATTCCATAGTACATATATACCACATTTTCTTTATCCACTTGTTGGTTGATGGGCGTTTGGGTTCCAGATTTTTCCAATTGCGAATTGTGCTGCTATAAACGTGTGTACAAGTGTCTTTTTAATATAATGACTTCTTTACCTCTGGGTCAATACCCAGTAGTGGGATTGCTGGATTGAATGGTAGATATTTTAGTTCTTTTTATTTAAGGTGGAGTCCTGCTCTGTCGCCCAGGCTGGAGTGCAATGGCACGATCTCGGCTCACTGCAACTCCCACCTCCTGGGCTCAAGCTATTCTCCTGCCTCAGCCTCCCAAGTAGCTGGGATTACAGGGGTGGTGACGCCCAGCTAATTTTTTTTCTTTCTTTTTTTTTTTTTTTTTTGAGGCGGCTTCTCGCTCTGCCACCCAGGCTGGAGTGCAGTGGCACGATCTCAGCTCACTGCAACCTCCGCCTCCTGGGTTCACGCCATTCTCCCGCCTCAGCCTCCCTAGTAGCTGGGACTACAGGCGCCCGCCACCACGCCCGGCTAATTTTGTTTTTGTATTTTTAGTAGAGACGGGGTTTCACCATGTTAGCCAGGATAGTCTCGATCTCCTGACCTGGTGATCAACCCACCTCAGCCTCCCAAAGTGTTGGGATTACAGGCGTGAGCCACCACGCGCAGCCTACTTTTAGCTCTTTAAGGAATCCCTGTAAAAGTTTTCCACAGTGGTTGTACTAGTTTACATTTCCACCAGCAATGTAAAAGTATTCCCTTTTCACCACATCCACGGCAACATCTATTATTTTTTAATTTTTTAATTGTGGCTGCCTTCAGAGTAAACATCAGCTTTGCTTTCCAGACCTTCCTGGCTGAGCCCAAAGTGGCGGGTTCTGCTCTCTGGCGCCCTCTGCTGCAGCAGAGCGGATCAGATACTGCCATGGGCAGGGCAAGGCTGAAAATCAACGGTCAATGATTACCTCCACTTACTGGGATTGGGATCTCTGAAACACAAATGCCCAGGGCCTGAGTTGCAGAAGACGACGGCAGTGTGGAAGGTAAGACTGAGTCATCGACAGCGATCCACACTTTTCACTTTGGCCATGCTGTAGAGAACCTGTTGGATTGTACTTGACAGAACAGGAAGGAATGTTAGAGCTTACCCAGCCCAGCCTCCTGGTTCACTAGCCAAGGAACGTGTGTTGGAAAACAGACACTGCAGGTAAAGGTAAGGGCATCATCGGCAAAGGAAGTGCAGGTGAGTAGGGCTATGGGTGGCTAACCCTACTCTCTTCCAGAGGAACCGTGAGTTTCATATGAGTGAGAGCTCAGATGCTGCTTGAAAAACATAGTGGGGAGGATAGATTGATTCAGGGGAAGGGGACAGAGAAAAGAGTAACATTGGGAGGAGTGTGCTTCTGAAGTATAGGGGAATGGGACAAGGACATCACATGTTGAGAAAGAAGATGGCGGGCTGAAGATTAAAAACTGGAGAACCAAGCTAAAACTGCAGTGTTTTCCCAAAGTAATCAAAACAGTCAGAATAGATATGCTGAGGTCCGTTCCTGTACTGGAAGAATACTTTTCAGAGATGAAAAGTAAGTAACTGTGCAGACCAAATATGACCATTACATTTTAGGCACATTAAATAAAAGAAACTCACATGGAGACACATCCCAGTGAAATTTTTGAGTTACAAGAATAAATTTCAAAACCCTACTAGCACCAAAGCAGTAGGGGAAAAAGGCTTACAAAGGCATATCAATCAGGCTTCTTCCAGAGGCTATTCCTCTGAAACCCTAGAAGGGTGCGGATTAATCGCCATAGCCGCAGTGTTTTGAAAGGAAGGATGGTGACCTGAGAATGGTAAATCTAGCCAAGTCATTGTTCCAACATAAAAGCAATTTCAGAGATGTATATGCTCAGAAAATATACCACCCAAATACCCCATGTCTTAGGTCAGTGTCTCTGGAAAGCAGAGTCTAAGACCTGCAGACCTTGCGTGCTAGAGATTCCTGGGGCATCTGCTTAGTGAGGGAAGCAGAATAGGCAGAGAGAGAAGTTGAACTGCAATATGTTGCAACAGAGGCCTCAGCCAATCCCACAGAAAGCTCTGGAGCTGGAGTAATATTTAGAGTTAGAATCAAGGCAAGGTGGGCCTTACCCCCCTGCAGTGATGAGTCACTGGATGTGGGCTGCCCCAGAGTGGGACAGTGACCATGGCCTGGGCAGTTCCCTTACATTTGAGGCAATTCCAGAGTGATGCGCCTGTGACCATCACCAGCTGGGGGAATGAGTACCTAAGTCCTGAGGGACTTTGGTGATATCTTTAACACTACCTTGTTAATTTTTTTCAACCTGAAGGTGTACTCAAGTGAACTAAGGGATGGATATGACAATATAAAAAGAGCAAAGAGTTTTCCTAATTCATTTTTAACCACAAACCCTGCATGGCTATATATTTCAAATAAGCCATGGTGCAAAGATTCATCCCTTGGTTTCCCATCTCATTCTTTTCCTTGCTCCAGGAAATGCTTTCCACAGCCTGCTGGAATTGTTGTAGAAAAAAAGCCGGTTCTTGTCACATGCCCGGGATAATTTAGGCACATGGACACATTGTAGGGTGAGTAGGGCAGGGTTTATTGGGTGAAAAGGAAAGAATCTCTCAGCAAAGTGAGAGGAGTTCCTGTTAACAGACCCCCATCTCGCAGATTGAATCCCAGGTCACCACCCAGGAACCGGAGAGGCTAGGCTCCTCCCCTCTGCAAACTGCTCAAACTTCCTGAGTCTCCACCCCCTCCTCCCAGTGCAGGCTGGTGGAAGATTCTCCGGGCACCCTCCCCCTTATCTTCCTCCTGCCTCTATCAGAATGTCCTACTACAATTTATGACCACTCAGAAGAGCAACTGGCACATTCCCTTTCTATTTTTCTTAACAATGACTAATCTACTTGCAAGGTTAGAATATTGTGCTGGGAAGATTAGCAAAACAAAAGACTCCTATTTCTCTTACTGAAAAGCAAAATTAGGCCATTTTATTGAGCAGAGATGTAGTGGCAATTTTCTGCATCTTTAAAAGCTTTCTTGAGGATAGAATAATGCCATTATCACAAGTAGGATATAGTAGACCCTTTGGATTTGGAAGGGCTGTGAAGGAGAGCATGTGAAGGAAAGTCTCATCTCTTACTTTATACTATTCTTTTTCACAAAGAGCACATGAAGAAAATACCCTTAAGATTATTTATTTGAATCAACCATCAAGTTGATTTCATTTATTTTTGTTTTTCATAAGAAAAGAATGGTGAAATCACTCAGTGAGACAACCCTTCATAATAATGTCTACCTGGGGCTGGTAGACGTCTCTCTGTTAACTAAGTCTAGCAGTTAGTGTGTGTGGAGTGATTGCAATTGTACATGAAAATAAGTGAATGGAAAAAAAGACTGATTGCAAATTAGTTCTTGGAGGTACAATTCAGGTCATTTAAACTTTTTAATTGACATTTTATTTCTTGCATTTTCTGAGTCTTCAATGAGCATGGATCACTTTTATAATTAAACAAAATAAATGCTGTTACAAATCAATGAATGTTATTGTACATATACCATAGGAACACAATTAAACTGAAATATTAACTACTATTATTTCTAGAAAAGAGGAATTGGATAATGAGCAATTTCTTTTTCTTTCTTCAGTGTTTCAGATTTTTGCTCACAATTTTTTTTTTTTGCATGTCACAATGGAATAAAAAATTTTCATTATTTGCTTAAAGAGCTCAGGGAAGGAATCTTCATTGTTTGCTTTATTTTTATTTTTATTTTTTTATTTTTTATTTTTTTATTATTATACTTTAGGTTTTAGGGTACATGTGCACAATGTGCAGGTTTGTTACATATGTATCCACGTGCCATGTTGTTTTGCTGCACCCATTAACTCGTCATTTAGCATTAGGTATATCTCCTAATGCTGTCCCTCCCCCCTCCCCCCACCCCACAACAGTCCCCGGAGTGTGATGTTCCCCTTCCTGTGTCCATGTGTTCTCATTGTTCAATTCCCACCTATGAGTGAGAACACACGGTGTTTGGTTTTTTTGTCCTTGTGATAGTTTACTATCCATGTCCCTACAAAGGGCATGAATTCATCATTTTTTATGGCTACATAGTATTCCATGGTGTATATGTGCCACATTTTCTTAATCCAGTCTATCGTTGTTGGACATCTGGGTTGGTTCCAAGTCTTTGCTATTGTGAATAGTGCCGCGATAAACATACGTGTGCATGTGTCTTTATAGCAGCATGATTTATAGTCCTTTGGGTATATACCCAGTAATGGGATGGCTGGGTCAAATGGTATTTCTAGTTCTGGATCCCTGAGGAATCGCCACACTGACTTCCACAATGGTTGAACTAGTTTACAGTCCCACCAACAGTGTAAAAGTGTTCCTATTTCTCGGTATCCTCTCCAGCACCTGTTGTTTCCTGACTTTTTAATGATGGCCATTCTAACTGGTGTGAGATGGTATCTCACTGTGGTTTTGATTTGCATTTCTCTGATGGCCAGTGATGATGAGCATTTCTTCATGTGTTTTTTTGGCTGCATAAATGTCTTGTTTTGAGAAGTGTCTGTTCATGTCCTTTGCCCACTTTTTGATGGGGTTGTTTGTTTTTTTCTTGTAAATTTGTTTGAGTTCATTGTAGATTCTGGATATTAGCCCTTTGTCAGATGAGTAGGTTGCAAAAATTTTCTCCCATTCTGTAGGTTGCCTGTTCACTCTGATGGTAGTTTCTTTTGCTGTGCAGAAGCTCTTTAGTTTAATTAGATCCCATTTGTCAATTTTGGCTTTTGTTGCCATTGCTTTTGGTGTTTTAGACATGAAGTCCTTGCCCACGCCCTTGCTTTATTTTTAAATTGAAAGTGCACCTACCATGTCTTCACCCAGGTTAGGAGGTCCGTTGGAAAGTTCTCTTTACTTAGCTTAAACCCCTACCGCTGCTGCAGTAAAGCAAGCACGTCTGGTGGTCTGGCTAGTAACATGAGTGCTACTGAGACTTTGGGCCTGGGGATGGGGGCAAATTACAAAATTCCTATATTCCTTCTAGTGGAAAAGGAGAAGAAAGTTGAATCCCTCCCGAGTGTAAATCTGTCTATGGTCTGTGATATAGTGAAGTACACATTTGGTCTTCATCCTTGTTTCTTGACATGTAACTCCTAAAATCAGTGGAATCCCAAAGTGAAGTGTCATTTTGTATGCTAATGAGTTGATGGCTGGCAGACCCTGGGTAGCTTCAGGATGGGGCTGGTCACCAGAAAGACGGAGGCAGCATTAGAGGGTTGAGACTTTCAGCCCCACCCCCAGCATGTGGAGAGGGTAGAGGGGCTGTAGGTTAAGTTGCTCAAGGATGGCCAGTGATTTAACCAATCCTGCCTACTGATGAAGCTTCCAAAAAAACAAAAATGAGTGGGTTCCAGAGCTGCCAGATAGCAGAACACCTGGAGGTTCCTGCAGGTGGCAGCCAGAGAGCCCGTACCCTCACTCCCAACACCCTTACCTTGCTCTTCTTTTTCCTTTTGCACAGCAGCGATCATCTTCTGACCCACTGCGTATTAATAGTTTATCTCACTGTTGCTCTGCCTCTCTGACCCACACACAGGGCATAAGCTCCGGAGGGCAGGAATCTGTGTTTTGTTGGGTGATATATCCAAGGCGCCTCCCAGAGGCTGACACATAGTATGGGGCTCAGTACACACTTTTTTGTTTTTTTTTTTTTTTTTTTTTTTTTTGAGATGGAGTCTCGCTCTGTCCCCCAGGCTGGAGTGCAGTGGCGCGATCTCGGCTCACTACAAGCTCCACCTCCTGGATTCACGCCATTCTCCTGCCTCAGCCTCCCCAGTAGCTGGGACTACAGGTGCCTGCCACCATGCTCGGCTAACTTTTTGTATTTTTAGTAGAGACGGGGTTTCACTGTGTTAGCCACGATGGTCTCGATCTCTTGACCTCGTGATCCACCCACCTCGGCCTCCCAAAGTGCTGGGATTACAGGCGTGAGCCACCGCGCCCAGCCTCAGTACACATTTTTGAATGAATCTATGTTTATTGGAATAAAACGACTGATGAGACACACGTAGTGAAAAAAGATGAAAAGACAGCATTTATAGCATGAAAGGAAAATAAAAACTCAGGACCCCAAAGCAATCTGCAAAAAGGAAAAGATGAAGCTGAAAGCTGAGTCACGCAAGAAACTGTCTTTCCTTTTGTTCCTAAGCAGAGAGCTACACAGAAAAGGCTAGGTAGTTCCACAGGAAGCTACTCTATGTTCACCTTACGTAAAATGCCGATTTACTGAGCACCAGAAAAACACACAATCGGCTGTTCTCCTACCTCCTCCTTTTCTCTTGTAACATGTGGATTCGGTAATGAGATCACACCCTCCCTCTTACCCACCCCCAGCCCACTTTTTCCCTTTAAATATTGAAGCCCTCAACTTCATCTTCAGAAAAAGGCACAGACCACAGACCTTCTGTGATTCCGTGTTCTTTCCTTCTGGGGATGTCCTTCATCTTGGCAAAATAAACTTCCAAATTGATTGAGACTTGTCTCAGATACTTTTATGCTTTAAAATAGCATAATTGTGATTGAAAGAAATTAGATGTGTGTGAGGGGGAATGAGAGTCTCTAAGACACAGCAAGTGCCAATGCCCATTATAGATTTGGGGATTGTGGGTGATTTTATTTGCTTCATTGTTTGTTGGACTATCTGAGCATTTCTTGGTATGCAAGCTTAACCTTTATGATGACACAAAAATGTTTCTTTTAATTTAAAAAAGGAAGAAAAACAGGTGGGTCCTGAACCAGCCATGAGCAGCCAATGGGCCTGGAGATAGCACGGTTGGAACCAAGTGGGTGTCTTGGTGGTGGAGGCAGCCCTTGACCTTGACCATGGACTGACACTGCTTCCTGCAAATATCAACACCACCCACACTGGCAGTCATCCCTGGGGATTGCTTCCTTTGATGGGCCTGGCATCTCCATGTCATCAATGCTCCTCGCAATAACATCTTCCTCCCACTGGTCACTGCACTCTCCCCAAATCAGGTAAAGCCTATTGTCAAATGATGCAATGTTCCATACTGCTGTAGTTTGAACCTCAGCTCAAGTGGTAAGTTTGCATATTAAGATGTGAGAGGCTGGCTACAGTGGCTCACACCTGTAATCCCAGCACTTTGGGAGGCCAAGGCGGTCAGATCACCTGAGGTCGGGAGTTAGAGACCAGCCTGACCAACATGGAGAAACCCGTCTCTACTAAAAATACCAAATTAACCAGGCATGGTGACGCATGCTACTCAGGAGGCTGAGGCAGGAGAATCGCTTGAATCTGGGAGGCGGAGGTTGCGGTGAGCCGAGATTGCACTGTTGCGCTCCAGCCTGGACAAGAAGAGTGAAACTCCGTCTTAAAAAAAAAAATTTTTTTTGAGGAAATTAAAACTGGTTGTAGATTTCCGGTACAGGAGTGGCCTGGTACACATTAGCCTACTGCTCTCACTAAGAGCTGTATCTATGTCCTATTAGCCCCACAAAAGAAGCCGCTTTCCTGAGCAAGGGTTGGCAGTCTTCCTAGGAGGAAACCAGAAACGTGGCGGGCAGCACTGGTGACCAGCCAGCACCTACAGTCCCGCACATTGCCAGGTGTGCTCAAACAGCAGAACCATAGCTCTCATTTTTCCTCTGGAGTACCATCCCCCCTGCAGCTTCCACTCAGGCATTCCGTTGGACTCTAGTCAGGCTGACCTGCAAGGAACTAGGATGAAGCGATTGTGCAACAGATTTCTGGGCAGCAGGTGGGCCTGAGGTGTATGAACGGCAATGATGAGTGATGTTTGGCCCGTGCTTCCAACTTTACATCATGATCTCAGCACAGCACTCTGGGAAGCTGCTACCAATTGATTATGTTAGTATTGCAAGATGTAACCTCTTCACCGTCGGGGTTTGTCATTCATTTGTGTTTAGAATGGTAAACCCCTTACCTCCTGTGCCTTCACACTTCCTGTCTACTTGTCTTACCTAACATTTCTCCATAGCACTTATTACTAACCAAAACTGTACATTTAGCTTACTGTCTGTCTTTCCCCAGGATGTGAGCTTCAGGAGGCAGAGACTTTGTCTCCTTTATCTTCTGCTCTATCTCCAGCCTGAGAACAATGCCCTGGCACATAGCAGAAGCTCAATAAATATCCAGAGGGGAGGGGAGGCAAGGGGAGGGGAGGGGGGAGGGGAGGAGAGGAGAGGAAAGGAAAGGAAAGGGGGAGGGAGGGAAGGAAGAAAGGAAAGGGAGAGAGAGACAAGGCACCAAAGACAACAGGTGCATCTTTATAAAGAATGTGTCCATTTATTATTTTAAATCTGAACTTTCATAAAATAATGGTTATCTGCATTTAGCTCCAAACGTTTTTGTGACGTGAAGTGGAGACAAGCCCAGGTTTGGACCTTTGCACCTTACTATCAGGTTCAGCCCTGTAACTTAATTTGCATCTGCTGAGACTGTGGCAGCCCCATTCCAAGTGACTCAGTTTTCTTGTAGTGATAGGTAGGGGATGCTGTGCTCCTGACTGCATTTCTCTTACAGCTGGCCAAAGTCAGAAACGATGGTGAAGTACAAGAGGGTGCCCCAGGGCACATGGGAATGCTCGCGGTGCCTGAGAACTCTGGGGTGGAGAGACCCCAACGGGGTTCCAATCCCTCAAAAGGATGCAGCTTAAAAGGGGACCTAAAAGAAGCTTAAGCTTGAAGTTTCTGAGATGTAGCATCATTTATCTTCCTTCCTACACTCTTCTCTCAGGCTCTTTCTTTTTACACATACTCCCTCTTCAAGACCCCATCAAGCCAGGCCCCTGCAGACAGACAGCACGCCATGTGGGTGCAGGAACATGCTTACGTGCACGTGCGTGTCTCTGCTGCCGTGCCCTCCTCTGCTGCAGGCGGAACTGCTCACACGTTGGTGTGCTGAGAGCCTGACGACATCATGCTGCCCGGCTGGCTTTGGCTCGAAGGTGCTGAGCTGGCTGCCCGGCTCCTGCTTCGATCCCCACCTCCTGGGCTCCTCAGGACAGGCTCATCCATCAGCTTGAGCTTCTCGTGCTCCTCTTTCAGGAAGAAGTCCACTAATAAGCTCTTCTCTTTCTTGATCTGGTCGCTGATGTCCGTGGGGATGTCTGGAATCATCCAGTCCACGAGGACGCTCAGGAACATCACGAGGTTCTGCAAAAAGCCAAGGAGAGAGGGGCTGAGTTGGAGAGGCCTGGCCTGGGCAGGTGGTGGCCCTGGAGCAGAATGCCTCCGTGTCAATCCTGGCTTTTGCAACTTACCAGCCCAGTGATTGCAACCAATAAGCATAACTCCACCTCGGTGTCCTCACCCATAAAATGGAGCGGTAACACTGCCTACCCTGGAGTGGTTGTCAGGATGAAATGGGTTAATTACATGTGGAGCATCTGTGGCCGTGCCTGGCACAGAGCAGGACTCCGTCAGTAGTAGCTACTGCTTCTTCCCTTCCCCAGGACTTGTGCCCCCACACCATCCTCAGAGTGTTCCCATGTGTCCAGTTCTTGCTTCTTGGCCTCTAAGCCTCCAGGCCCTCCCTGCTTTAGAAAACGGAAAGTGGCTTTCTAGCAAGTGGCCACAAAGCCCAGTGGCTTCTCCTGGGCTGTCACTGTGCCACTTGCTCCTCTCCTCCCTCCACCTGGCTCTCTCTATCCTCTAAACGAGAGACAGATTTGAGGTTTTTGCATTGACTTTGGGCCTTTGCTGACCCCACCCGCTGCTGACATTCACCTTACACTGCAGCCACCTCGGCTAACCCTGCCTGTCTGGGAACCCCTGCGTCCAGCTTGCCTCGATTGGGTCTAGGCTTTTGACACACACTTGCAGTGGTCTTCCTTCTGGCTGCTAAGCCACATCCCTTTGCTGGTGCACACAGTCGGCCAGGACTACCTTTTCCCCAGAGCACTTACTGTCTCAGTGAATGAGTACAGGACAACACCTGGCATGGCTCAATGAATGCATCTGATTCCCATCCATTTCCCCAAGCCACACTTCACCCAGCTTTACCCAACACACTCCTCCCACTGTGATACTCTTCTCTGGCTGCCAGTTACATGCTCACATGCCTTTTCCCCTGAGACTGGGACTGAACCCTTGAACCCTACATGTTCTTAGGGGTTCAGGGGAAGACGCTGGGGACCAACTGCTGCTTCCAGAGGCTCCTGGGCATCTTGGGTGCTTGGGAGCTGCTTCACCAAGTGACACACTCTTCCACTGAATCCACTCCTTCCGGTGTGAGTGAAATGTGACATGTGACATACGGGAAAGTGAGGAGACTCCTGGGGGTGGGGCAGCAGGGGATGTCTGAGCAATCATTCAAACATATCGCCTCCATCTCGCCACCATCTCTCCAGAGGAAGAATGGCTGTCTTCTTTAGGTGAAAGACTAGCCGATGGGCTTCTCCACTTTCTGGGCTGGGGTCTGGGGGCAGGATACTTTAGAGCCCCCCAGAGATCTGCCTTCAGGGAATACAAAAGCCTGAGGCAGCCGAAGAGAAAAGGATCTGGGCTCATTCTCCAGCCCTGCTTGAAGACCCGGGGCACCCAGAGTGGGAATTGGGGGCCCTCGAGCTCAGAGAATCTCAGCAATGCAATTGGAGCTGTGGCTATTGTCCCAGATAGGAATCACCGGGCTCGAGTTTGCTATTCATTCAGGGATGGCTCGATGGCTCTGGGGGCCCTTCTCACCAGATGTCTCAGTGGCTAAAACAACACTAACAAAGGAGGGAGCCCAGAGTGCAAGAAGAAAGGTTCCAAACCTGAGCTCTTTCATGGCTGCAGAGATGAGACGGGGCTGTTTGTCTGCCCCAGGCTGGGACTCTGGTTTCAATGGCCCTTTTCCTTTCTTTGCCTTAGGTTTAAACAGGAATCTCTCTCTGCCCTGCAACTCACGCCACATCTGTCTTGTAACCTTACACTGTGTTTTATTCTCTGTCTGCAAAGTCCACCCGTTAAAGAAAGCCCTCTCAAGAGTCTTCCTGCTTCACTCAGGAATGGAGCCCTCACTTCTACCTGCCACACTTGAAGCTTTCTTATGTCACAGAGGAGTACCACGGGAACCTGGCAGTAGGTGCAATGAGTGCAGTGTCCTTGCTCCTGCAGCCCAGATTCTAATGGGCTATTCCCTATCCCAGCAACTCACCTGGAAGATTATGACAAAAGCCAGACGGGCAGACAGAACAAACCAGTACTGTTTCGAAAACTCATAAGGGTTCGGGGCCCATGGCGGCTCTCGGTAATCCTTAAACCTGCCCAAAAAGAGAAATGTGGTGTTAAGATCGGGAGCGGATGGAGAACAGGGTGGTCCTTCTCTGGGTGAAACCTCAAGGGCTGGCTAGAGCATCAGGCATGTATGCCCTTGGTGTTGACTTGGGAAATAGGGGGAAGTCGGGGGAATCTATGGCCTAACCAACAAATTTCCAAAAAGGACTAAAGTCCAAAAGAGCCAATGTCAGCCTAGAAATGTCCTAAAAAGACGCTTCTACTACCCTTTCCAACAGCTCCCAAAGCTTACTTTGGTGTCAGGCACCAACTCCCAAAGGAGCCCAGGGCATCTGAGGGTAGTCCAGGCCAGTGGGTCCACCTGGGCCTCCCACTAGCCTGTGGCCTCTGTGTGGGTAGGGGAGACCCAGACACCCTGAATGGTGCTCTGCAGCCGGGGGGGGGGGGGGTCGGGGAAGATGCAGACACCAGCAGGCAGTCTTGGGCTTCTTCCCCTTCCAGATGCTTCAAGACTACGGCCACTAGAGGGGCTGGCCTTGCTTCGTGGCTACATTCTTGAACCAAAAAGAAGGCCGATCCAGACCAAGCTGGAGGCTGAGTGAACTTGGGATGGGAGGGTCATTAAGCATCACAGTTGATCAGTATTCTGTTTTGCCAATCATCTTCCTGATCTGTCTGCATGGTTTAAACCACAAAATGTTAACGCCTGACGTGAGCTCATGCCTCTTTCTCAGACCCATAGAGAAGCCTTGGGTTTTCCCTCACCCTTGCCTTTTCACCCCCATTCCAGAATGATTCATGTGAAAACTAGCTCATTTTCTCAGACTCACATTTTTCTAAGCCTGGAAAAATGACAAGGGGCTGGTACCAGAACTATGACCCTTCCTGGAACAGTTTTCTCCATGGAATTCAAATCTTTGCTCGTCCTGGGCCAGAGAAAGAGGTGGGTGGTGTCAGGCCACCAAGCAGTGATAGGGACCCTGCCCTGGTCAATCCCTGAGCAAAGGGTTTTTCTGGAAGGTTTCACATTTCATCTTCATGACAACATCCTCAGGCAGGCATTGTTACCCCAGCATAACACAGGAGGAAACTGAGGCTTGGAGAAGTTGAAGTGTGTGGCCAGAGTCTCGTGACCAGTAAAGGTGGAGTCAGGGTAGGAATGCGAGTCTGGCTGAATCTGGGCTTTCTTCCCATTACCACAGGGCATCTTACCAACGGCCACAGTTTAGGGGACATTCACAAGTAGGTGCTCTTTGGTCCCTTCTCCTGCCATAAATGAATTAGCTGCTCTAAAAGGCCCATGCAAAAGCCAGTTTGTTTTCCATTGTCTAAAGAGAGATGAGAGAAGAGGAAAAGAGACGCACACACAAAGATAGAAAAGGGCGCAGTGATAGAGTCAGCAACAGAAAGACACAACTGAGAGGTGGACACTGGGGACTGGACTAGGGTTTGGCAGGAGGCCAGGAGCTACCCTCTCCCTGCCCGACTCCCCCTCTCCCAACAGCTGATCACAGCTGCCGCAAGCTTGGTTTGACATCCGGATGAAAAGCAAAGCTAACTGCAGCCCAGCAGAGCACCACGGGATTCATCATAACCATCCTCAGCTGAGGACAGAAACATGGCCAGCTCCAGATTATCCTTGCTGATGGGAAAGAGGGAGAGCGTGGATAAATGAATAAGAACATCTTGGGGTGGGAAAAACCTCAGACTCACCTATCCTCCTATCGCCCCCAGACAGGACGCCATGGCAGCACCAATTTATCTCACTCTTCTAGAGACCTCCAGAGGAGGGTGCCACACACACGCACATGTGTGCACACACGCACACTCCTTACCATGGGGAAATCCTCCCCCAGGTTCAGCCCAATCCCTACTGCTACAATGAAAGTCTATTTCTCTTGTTCTCTAGCTCCATCTCTGCAGGAACAGCTGCTCACTGACCTCAGTATGCGAGCCACTGCTCACCCCTCTTTTTTCCAGTCTGAAAAGAATCCATAAATAATCTAATTCTGGTTCCACCTCTGCTATTAACTCACCCCAGCTTTTAGAAATGTCACTTTGTCCTCCCTCAGTGTCTAAAACATGTTTTAACAAGCATATCCACCTAATCGAGGATCTGCAGAAAGATTAACACAGAGATCTGTTCAGAAAACTCTACTTGAAAATAGCTCGATGCAGATAGGCTAAGCGTGGTTCCGTTAGGAACTGATGGTAAGCCATGCCACAGAAAAGAACAGTGAGCAATTTAATATTCATCTGTTCACATTTCTTTCCAAAGCTAACTTTATAAAAACTATCACCTACAGTGGGAAATACATTTTACATTCATGCACATACACAGACTGCAATAAAAATTACACAAAACATACTTTGCTGTGTGCAATGCACTAGAATGCACTAGTATTTTCCTATTCTACTCTGTCCGATCCTAACCCACCCTATGCTTTTTTATTTTTTTGAGATGGAGTCTCGCTCTGTCACCCAGGCTGGAGTGCAGTAACGTGATCTCGACTCACTGCAACCTCCGCCTCCCAGGCCATTCTCCTGCCTCAGCCTCAGTCCCTCAGCTGGGACTACAGGCGCCCGCCACCACACCTGGCTAATTTTTTGTATTTTTAGTAGAGACGTGGTTTCACTGTGTTAGCCAGGATGGTCTCGATCTCCTGACCTCCTGATCCGCCCGCGCTGGCCAACACACCCTATTCTTTAATATGCCGATCATGACCCACTAAAGTGATTTAATAATTCACTAACGAACCATGACTCATAATTTGAAAAATCTTGATTCTCCTAAGCCTCTACCACCAGGTAAATGACTCGTTGTTTACATTCCAATGTAAGTTCAGATTTCACAATTGTTTTTAAATTTTACCCTAAGAAGTCAGGCTAATCAAATGTTTCACTGAGTAACTTAGAAGACACTACTTAAACAAAGAGATAATTAGCTTTAAGAATAGAAGTGTTCACCAAAGAGAGTGGCTAATCAACCTAATTATTTCCACCACCGTGATGCTGAGTGTTTTGTTTCTAAACCCAGTGCTTAGCACCGGCAACAGTTTGTGCTTTGGAGGCAGCAGGTGAGGGGTTGAAAGCCCTGTCCAGCTCTATAGTTCTCTGTCCTCTTGCAAGTTACCTAACCTTCTGATGCCCAGCTTTCTCATCTATAAAATGGGCCTGAACTTTCCATCACAGAGTTGTTCTGAAGACAGAGGGTCAACGCCGGGTGCTCCGCACACTATCTGGCCCATCAGAGGAACCCAATAAACAGCAACTATTCTTTCTCTTTTTACTGGAGGTTACTTATGGAATACTCCTTTTCTGTTAAAAGAGGACAGAGCACGTAGACCGTGGCTTCCAGTTCCTCCTAGCTTTCCAGGAGGATTTTTGAGCATGCAAGCACTAAATGCTGCAAGTTTTAGTGCAAATCAGGAGTCAGCCAAGGGCACAGCCGCACAGGGCTTCTCTCAGGACCTCTGTCCAGGTAAACAAACAGCATGGAATGAGCAAGTGCTGGCTGGTGGGTGGAGGCCGCCAGACAGCTCCACAACAGACCTGTTCCCGTGGCTTGGGGAGCTCGGGTCTCCCAAAGTCCCACTGAGTTCCCCAGCACTGGGTGAGCCCCCACATCTGGTCAGCCTCCTGCAGCTGCCAGCCGTGGCGCCCAAAGAGAAGCAGAGTTTTATCCCCGGCATATTATTTTAGGGACATTCCTGGATCTCACCCTCACCCCTCCAGTCCTTCATTTTCCTTGAGGCTTAACATAAACTTTGAGAGTTCCCCTGAGTTTTCTAATAAGGAGAGACTTCCAATAATGAGACAACCAGCCTGTCTAAAAAGCTAGTCTGCTTCTGCAGCAGCTATGCCAGTTACTACCTGTAAGAGACCAAGGAAGTCATTCCACATTTCTGAACCTAGGTCCCTGATCTACAGAGTGGAACTCCCAAAATGTGTATCCCAGCACTGAGCACAGAGGAGCTGTCTCAGTCCCAGCCAGGAGTGAATAATAGATGTGTGTGCATGTATGTCTGCTTGTGTGTATACCTTGCATGTTAAAGGAAGACACTGTGAGAAGTAAGTAAGACAATCTATGTGAATATGATTTCCGGAGCTTCTGCAGAAAATGAACACAATGGTTTCTTCTGGGATAGAACAGCTTGCGTGGGGGCTGAGAAGTGACCCTTTTCTTCTTAGATACATACACAATATGTGTCTACGAAATTAGTTACTTTTATAATTAAAAAGTTCAAAATGGTAAAAGATGAATGTAATTAATGGCAATACAGAGTTGATTCAAGTACATTCTTATATGAAGCTTTCATGAGCAAAATTATAGTGTTAATTTGAACATACATATAATAAATGAAACTGATACAGAAATCAACATTATGTTTTAGCTTTAAAATTATGTTAATGTTTTGTCTAGATTGTTCTAACTTTGTGAAAAATCACAATGATTGAATTGAGTTTGTACATGACTTAAATAAGATTTCCATTAACTCAAAATATCTTTCATTATAAAACAAACCCATGAAACAATACCTTAAAAGTTCTACAAGTTAATACTATGTTAATGCTTAGAAAATTGCCTAGAAAACATTCACCCGTAAGTATCACCCTATTACTGTTGGAAGGATGTCTGGGGTTGGGCAGGGGTTAGGGTGGAGGCAAAATAGAGGTGGAGTGGTTGCCTGTAATGTTTAGAATTTTTGTAGAACTAGATTAATAAATGACATATCATTAAACCGGAAGTAAAAAAAAAAAAAAAGAAAAGAATCTTTGAAGATTTGTTATTCCAAAGTCCCCATTTTTACAGATGAAAAAACCGAGGTGCAGAGAGGAGAGAGACTCAAGGCTCAGCTGTCCTCATCCTGTCCTCACTTGCAGGGTGACTAGTGACAGTGACATCTGCCACAATTCATCACAAAACAAAATCACTGTGGGCAGGGACGGCGCTGAAGTCAACGATCAGTAACAGCTTTTTAATGAGCTTTTGTTATGTAATGAATCAGCTAGTAAATGCATTTCTCAACTCCAAATAGTGGCTATTTTAATAGCCCCAGTGGAAATTCATGTCATGTTAATGCTGAACACAGCTACATACAATATTTCATACCATCTGAGCTACTTAAAACTGCCTTCTGGAATTGGTCCTTAACAAAGGAAAATAGTACAGGCAATTAGGAACTAATGAGTAGCATGTCATCCAGTGGTTGATAAGAATCAAGAAAGGCGGCACCCAGAAAAGCTAACAGCCTCCGGTTTCGGTGGGAAGCAGATGGGAGGCAGCCATGGGCTGGAAGGGAACACACCTCCTCAAAGACTTTTCTCAGGATACGGGGTATGTAAGCCCTTAGGACCTGCAGGAAAACCTGGCAGAAGCCATCCACAGAAGCTGCTGCTGGATGCTCAAAAACACCTCCAAGCAGACCCACTGGGTCGACAATGCCCAGATAGGCTCTTCGAGCTCTGAGACAAGATACCTCTGCTCCCTTCCAGCTGAGCTGAGAAGTCAAGCCCACATCCGTCCTCCAGGACGTGGCAGCCCCTCGACCCTGTCAAATGGCTGCTAATCATGCCTGCAGATTGATGTCACAGGACTGTTTACGGAGCAGCCCTGCCAGAGCAGTCAGATGACTGAGGCAAGCATCGCTCCAAAATGCTGGGAATGCATCTCAAACGGGCAGCCGGAGACTTGTCCTAACTTTTATTGCTATTTTTAAGATACCTCTATCCCTGGCAAGGCTGGGTTGGAGCCGGAGACCTCAGTTTTATTTGACCACATTTATCTCCAGAGGTCACTGAAAGCTAAGAATAAGAAGGGTCAACAAGTTCCCAACGCTATTTGCCAGAAAATCATGGCAAACCACGTTTCCCACCACGGAAGCAGTTTTAACCGGCTCTAGGAGTAGCTGAAGAGTTATCTCTGTTTCTCAAAATATTTCTCTATCATAGTCCCTTCTCCTCCTCCTCCCCTCTCTCTTTCTTCTCTCTCTCTCTCTTCCATGTACATATATATGTATATGGAATTATCTCAAGAATCTCAATTCCTGACTTACAAAGACATCCATAGAGGTTATGCCTCTGCTTTCTAAATCTCCAGAGGACTGAGTGACCCAGACAAGTTCACACAGCAGGCAGTGGATAGGACTCACATGAGGCAGAGATTTCCATCAACAACCCTTATCAATCTAGGAAACGCAGCTCCCAGAGCACACCTATTTGACATATTATGTCTAGATCACATGCTAACCCTATTTTCTGAACATCTACCTACATTTCACAGTAGGGCATCTCTTTATGTTAAACATAACCCTCAGTGTAACCCAATAGTCTTCACACTGTAAGCAGACACATAACACCAATAAAAAGCTTGACCTCATCACTGCCCTCTGAAACCCCTGCAGTGGTATCCTGTGGCCCTAACAGAGACTCCACGCACCTCAACAGGCCCAGCATCCTCTCCTTAATAGGGAGTTCATTTTTTCTTTCAGCCTCCTCTCTCATGGCTTACCGCTCTCGCCTGAGCCTGTCTCCCCGGAACACAGTGTTCTCGCGGAACCTCCGTCACCACCTGACACACCCCTTGCTGCCCCATGGCCCACCACCCTCCCCACTCCACTTACCAGCCAGGCTGACGTGGCCATATGAGAGAGGAGTTTCAATGTCATCGTCTCTGTGGCCATTCTGGTACTGTTCATTCTTCAGGTTTCACTCCCTTGAAACATCCCCTAAACACTTAAGTCTGGGTTAGGTGCAGGGCCTCCCTCGTCAGGGATCCCTTAGCTCTCTGCTGTTGCCCTACTGTCAATCATTAAAGCTATATTTCAATTTTAATTCCTTGTTTACTTACTTGTCTGCTCCATCCCGAGTTCTTGCTCCCTATTATATAACCAATGCCAAGCCTTTAGTAGGGTCTCAAAAATATTTGCCTAATGAATCTGTAATCCTCACTGGTACTGAGAGAGAGGAAGCAAAAATGATGGATGCTTCAAAGTCACTTCAGCTTGATTTTGCGATGATTTCCTGACACTAAACAAGTCCAGTGTTTTTCTATTGCATCACATTATAATTCCCGTCAGATTTCAGGACTTCCCGTTACGTACTTTATCCCATCTCCTCAAATTCAACAACCTTTTGGCTGATGCTGTCGTAGGAGTTTCTACATTTACTGTATTTCCTTTATTAATCCCTTTACTGTGTCCCCTTGCTAACCATATCGCCTAGCCCCAAGTCTTTATCCAACAACCCACATTTGTCCCCACCCCATGGCTTTGCCCATGATGACTCCCCACCTAGAATGCTTTTCTTTTCTCTCTTACAACACCTAGCAGCCCCTCCAGGAGGCCCACCCTTTCCATTCTAGTCCCTCAAGTAATCTCCCTCTCCTTTGAGCACCCACAATGTATGGTCCATACTTAAGCTCACCAAATAACCTGCTATTTCGTATCTGTTCTGTTTATTTTCTTCTCAACCAGACCATAGCCCCCTTGATGGTGAGGACAAGCCTCTTTGTCTGCTCCATAGTATCTAGAAAAAGGCAGTCCATAAATATTTTTTGAGTCATCCAAACTGACTTATAACAATTGATTCATAACAACTGCAGAGAGAGCAGGAGACAGAGGGAAAGGAGAACGATGTACAGTCATGTGTTGCCTAACAATGGGGATATGTTCTGAGACGTGCATCATTAGGTGACTTTGCAAACATCACAGAACGTGCTTATACAAATCTAGATGCTATATAGCCTACAACACCTAGGCTATAAGGTATAGTCTATTACTCCCAGGCTACAGACTTGTACGGCATGTTACTGTGTACTGAATACTGTAGGCAGTAATATAGTGGTAAGTATTTGTGTACCTAAATATATCTAAATACAGAAGATGTATGGTAAAAATATGGTACTATCATCTTATGGGACAATCGCCATATATGTTGTCCAAAACATCGTCGTGTTGGGCAGGGCTGTCATTCTAGGTCATCCCCATAATTATTTGGATCTATTGCATCTGGTCCTCTGCTGCCCTCCTCCTGATGATTACTTTACCTGCAGAACTGAACCTCCTGGTCAAACTGTGAGTTTTCTGGCCGCGTCCCCTCCTTCAGCTGGCTGACGTTGAAAAAGGAGAGGGTGTGGTTGACAAAGCCATGCAGAGTCCCATTGTGACTGTAGGAGTACTGGTACACCAGGCGGGGGATAAAGTCGGAGGTGATCGCAATGACAAAAGCCTGAGGGACAGAACCATAAGCACTGAGTGGCCAGGATTGATGCTGAAAAGGACTGTCCGCTCTTAGGCTCTCCATCAGAAGGAGCTGCTCTGACTGACACAGAAGCTCATGCAGCATGCTCAGGTCCCTAAGCTCATGCGGCTGAGTCACATGCCTTTTCCATGTTTGATGTGTGTAAGTACAGTAAATCCACCAGACAGTGGCTGTCAAAAGAGCACACATCAACCACTGCAGCAAAGGATGCTAAGTCAGTTTGGACCATTTGGTGCTGGGAGGATTAAACCACTTCTGAAATATCTGACATAGCTGTTGAGCAAGCCAAAACAGGGTGCATGCTTTCCTGAAAAAATTACCTATAGTGATGAGGGCACTACGTAAGTATAATGGGCAAGGAAACGGAATGCCCATGTACATCTGCCCCTGAGTGGTACCAGAAAGCCAGAAATACCAAGAATATGATTCCACAGTTTGCTTAATTTGACCATTATCTCTCAACACTTTTTAGCATGTCATGTAATAGAAGTTATTCTTGTATCCATTTTACTTAAGAAAACAGAGACACAGTAGAGAAAGAAACAGGTCCTGCTAGATGGAGCCACACACACCCAACACAGCATCTGGCATGTCTAAGTGCTCTATAAATGTCCATGGAGCAAACCAAATGACAAATAAATGATCGCATATTTGAACCCGGAGGTACTTTCTGCAAAGGAAGTCTTAAATCTTTTTGGCAGGTGTTTATACTGCATCCTGCACCAACAATTAAAGTCCTTTACCAAAATGTAGTTCAGATATTGTTCTCTAAATGTGTATGTGAATGTGAATGGCCCGAATCATATTTGAGAATGAATAACATCATAATCATAGCTACAACTTACTGGGCACTTGTTATATGTCCTTTCATCATGCCATTTAATTTCCCAAATGATCTTATTTGGTGGGTACTATTATTATCTCCCATTTGACAGATAAGTAAACAAGTCTTAAAGAGGCCAGGGAAGTAAGACTGCACGTCATTTCGTACTGTAGATGCAAAGTGATTAATACTCAGGGCTCTGTTCTAACAGACACAACTTCAAAGTAGCGGACTGATCTGTTTCCCAAATTGCACCTTATTTCTAAGCCTCGAGATGTGCACTTCCTACATCGCAACATCAAAATGCAGTGGGCTGACTTTCTCTGCCTCACCTCACACCTTCCAGCCATTTTATGTGATCTGGGTAGGAAATCAGATCAGAGTCAAATCACTGTTTGCCTCCCAAGGGAAAAGGGCTGTGGCTTTGTGTGCACTGAGCTGGCTGACACGTTCCTGGGAGGTGGGACAGGAGGCCCTTCCTGGCCACTGTCCATATAGAACACAGCAGAAAAGGAGCTGGCTGGGGCCTAGCAGGATTTCCTCTGCAGTGTAGACACGTCTGGCAAGCGAGTTAAGGAGGTCACCACAGGTGGGACCCTTCTTCTTCTATGTCCTATCTTAACCTACGCAGTGCCAGAGTCCACGGGGATAATTAAGACTTTGCACTGACAACCTGCAGGAACCGTAATTGGGGATTGTAGCCTGGGCAATGCTCCAGGTATTGTTTAACTCAGGAGTGGAATAAGAAGGGAAAGAGATGCACAGATACATAGAATTCTTTCCTCATTATTCTTGGCTCCGAGGAAAGATCTGATTTTGACCGTCAGGGCCAAAGTATGTATTCTGATGGATAATTATCTTTCTCTTTGTGAAATTAAAAAGAAACCTACACAGCCTCAGCGACAGCATGATGAGTTACAAGGCATTTGTGAGCTGTTAACCAGAGCGCTGTCACCAATAAAGCTCCAAATGGAAAAGGCTGGGAGGTGCAAGAGCCGGCTTCCCACTTTGAAGACTTCAGCTTCTCTGGAAGCCCTTCCCACAGAGCGAGTGTGTCATGAATGTAAGTACTCACGTTGCTGATAACAGAGAACTTGCCAATTCCAGAGAGAATGTCAAACCAGATTCCTACAAGACAGAAAAGAGAGCATCTGGCTCACGCCCACCCTCGGCCCAGTGATGACAGCGCTGAAGCTACAGGTGATGTTTTGCAGGTGAACTACGGAGCAGCTTTGCTGGGCCCCCCCAGAATGGGCTTTTCTGGAAAGGCTTAGGTAGCCCCCTGTCTGGAAGCTCAGATCACAAGTAGGGGTGGATAACGTGGTCTCAGAAGGCGTCCCTGCACTTCAGGATATGAGGATGAGGGGTCCAAAGGGAAGAGGGGCTTTCCCAGCCCTCTTGAATCCTGGTGTGGTGTGACTGTGGCCAGAGGGGACAGAATGGCAGAAGGATGGGCCTGGTGGGACCTCTAAGTGGGGCACATACCGATATCTTTGGTTCTTACAGCATCCGGCCGTCTCAGCTCTGTAACAAACTTCTTTGCATCGAGCCGCACTTCAATGACATTGTTGAGGAGGGCAAACACAGGTGCCAGGGGAAAGGAGGCCACGAAGAGGGTGACGAAACCAAACTGGATGACTGCGAGAGAGAACAGCATGAGGGCTTCGGCAGGAATAAGCAGGGCTCAGGTCCCTTCTGGCTTGCAGCTACGGCCCCTTGTCCTTTCTTCCTTGGGTCTCTTTCCCATATGGGGTAATTTTTAGTCTCTCTTTTCCTCCTGTGTCACATACACAGTATTTCTTTCTAAGTACCTGCAGGCCTGTTGGTCAATGCCATCACTTGGGAGCAAAGCTCTGGATTAGGCATGGTGGGGAGATACAAGAAAAAAAAGTCTTAATTCCTCCCTTCACCCTTTCCTGCCAGTCACTAATCCTACTGATCTAACTCAGGGGTTGGTAAGCTTTTTTAGTAAAAGGCCAGATCGTAATAAACATTTTTGGATTTGCAGGCCATATGGTTTTGTCACAGCGACTCAACTCTGCCATTATACAGTAAAAGCAGCTATAGACAGCACACCAACAAGTGGGCTTGGCTGAGTTCCAATAAAACTTTATTTACAAAAGCAATATATAAAGTGGCTAGATTTGGCCCACGGGCCACAGTTTGCCTTCCCTCGATATAGCTTTAAAAACCACCTCCCAAATTTGGACTCTGCTTTCCATGTCTACAGTCACTGCCTTTGTTTATAGAAAGTTTATTCATCCATCATGCATTTATGGAGATTATTTATAAATGTCAGGCCCTGTACCAAGTATTTAAGAAGGCAAAGGTCTGGTCTTGCCTGCAAGAAGCTGAGTTTGAAAGGGGAGAATTAAATGTAGGCAAACATGTGCAACAAGGTTTTATGTGTGCCAAGAGAGAATAAAGAATGTACTAGTGATAGAGAAGGCCCAAATGGAGGGGAACATAACATCTGTTCAGGGCAGGGACTGAAGGGGGTCTCCATACAGAGTCCCTGAGCACAGTCTGGAAAGATGGACTTGCAGTTTTCTTGGGGATTAAGTCAAAGAGACCTTCTAAGCTATGGAAGCAGTGTGAGCAAAAGCATGGTGGCACTGCCCATGCCCATCAGACAGCTGGAAAGAGTCCAGCCCTACCTGGACCACTGCAACAGCCTCCTGACGGGGTTTCTTGTCACCAGTCTCCCAGGATGCTAGAGTCTATCTGGCACACAGCCCCTGTCATCTGATTCTGTTATCTACCTGCTTATAAAAATTCCTGTTGGCTCCACTCTGTTCACTGAATATAATCCAAATTCCCTACCGCTGCATATAGGTGCTTTATAATCTGCCTCCAATCTGCCTCCCTAGCTTCATCTCCCAGCATCTCCCCAGCAATGACCACGGTCCTGCCTTCTCACCCTCCTAATTGTCCCCTGACACATTAGTTCCATCCACTGATTTGTGCACGAGCATCCACCCTGGCTGGCAAGCTTCTATGCATCCCTGAGATCACTCAAATGCCACCTCCTTGGTGAAGCCGCATCCCTCCTCTGGACCCCACCACCCTGTGTTCAGGCTTCTGTTGCAGCCATCACTGTGTGCTTTTGTGATTGACGTGCTCACACATCTTTATTTCCCACTGAGAAGGCAAGGCCTCCATCCCCTCTAGGGATTCAGTACATATTTGCTGATGGAAACACAACCCAGAGTCCAGGAAAGTTACAACGTACTAGGACTCCCCTACATACTAAAGGCAAATTATTAAACTTTTCTGTGCTTCAGGTACTTCAACTGTAAATTGAAGATAATAGTAATACCCACCCAATAGGGTTCCCAGAAGGGTAAATGATATTACATACAAAATATGTACAATGTACATACAATGTACAATATGTACAATGTTGGATACATAATAACTGTTTAATAAATGGTATCTATTATGTGTAATTTTATTCTTATTGGAATATCAACATGTACAGATGACTGCAATGTATACTGTATACTTATATGCTAAACAGACACAAACTTAAGGTTTAAGCACTGAATGAGAGAGACCCGACTTCTAGACCTGGATATGCTTCTCACTAGAGGTATGATTTTGGCCAAGTCTGTTTGTTTCAATGGGCATCAGCAACCTCATTGATACATTGAAGGGACCCGTTTAAATTGCCTCCAACTCTGATTTGCTGTGATGCTATGGCCCGCATTGTCTTAGACAAGCTTTGTGAGTCTAGAATATTCAAATGAAGAATGAAAAAACATGACACGAATGGGAAAAAAATTCTGTTTCTACACAGGGATAAGAGCAACCACAATAGAAGTTTCAGGAAAGGGAACAGGCATGGAACTTTCCCCAGCCCAACTGCTTTTGATTTGGCAGTTTGCTCAGCCCACAGTTGTGGGGCGCTGCTCTTGCTGATTCAACCCTGTCCACTGCCATTGTCCTTGGTGCCCAGTAGGTTCCCGCAGGCCCTAGGAGGCCGGCAGGTGCTGGTCGGTAGCAAGACACCTGCACCGAAAAACACAGATTTGTCAAGGTTGGGACCTTAAGAGTGATCACCTGACTAGCTGGCTGGCCAACAAGGATTGGAGGGTGGTGGAGAAATCCCCCAAAACAAGCTCTGGGAGCCAGTTCAAAATGCAGGATCTCTCTCATCTTTTAAATAAGGCTTTGCTGAGGAATTCACTTTGGAGTCAGGAATGGGGATAAGGCCAGGGGGGTGTGGGGATGAATGGAATTAACAAGGAAAGGAAAACAGATGTTAGACTAGCATTCTAAAACCTGTAAAATGCATGTCTGTGTTTAAGTGTATGGATGGATGTGTATTTATGGAGTTATAAGCTGGTCTTCTTGATTCTAATGAGCTCAGTTCAGCAGGGCAAATGTTCTTATCATGAGTGACTTCCTCCAGCAGAACTGTGCAAACTCCCCAGAGCCTCCGCAAGGGTTTGGCAAGGAGACTGATGGGGAGGGAGAAGGGCAGTTTACTTCTGAGGGATTGCAAATGTACACAGCATGCCCTCACCACATTCATGCACGTGGTACTCTGAAATCTAACTTCCTTCCAGGGTTATAGGGAAAATGGGACTCTCCACTTCCTCCTCTCTCTTCATATGAACTCCAGAGGCAGACATGAATGCTGTCTTCTAGGGCTTCCCCACTGGTTTGCTTCTTTACCTTCACAAACTCTCCAGACATGGACACTCTGTTGTCCCTCTTCTGTCAACACAAACATCTTCCAGTGCTGGCTGGATGCTCTCTAACAGCTCCTGTTAATTACCCCAGCCCCATAACAAAATATCCCTCCTCCTTCCCCTCGCCATGTGAGTCCCTATGTTCAGTACTGGATGGCCTCAAGAGACTGGGCTCAGCAATGCTGGACCTGAAGTGACAAGATCCTGCTGTCCCCTCCTCTGGTGTTACTCCACGGTATCCTGGGCCAAGAATAGGCCCTCTCTGCAGACGTCCCATTGCTGCAGGTGTCACCTGCTCAGACTGGGTAACCTGAGCATTGCCAGGATTCAACCCAAAGAGGCAGAAACAAATAGGAAGTTTTGTTTTATTTGGGGGAGAATAAAACAGAAAACCATAACTCTCTAGCATGCAAATTCCACATCCAAGACTCGCTCTTTTCAGTCAAAGGTCTAAAATGCTGTATCAGATGGGAGTCCTTCTGGGCTCACTTCAGAGGATACAATGATACCGGCTTTTGCCAACACCAAGATTTGTTTCTAAAAGCAGCAAGCCTCCATTAGGATAAGAGCAACACCGGAAATCCTCCATGCGCTGCATAATAGAAGCCAGCTCGGCCTGACCAATAACAGATTCAACCTGGCCAAGCCAATTAGGGAGGAAACTTTGAGTTGATTTTCAACCAGATCTTTATAAAGCCTGTTGTAAAAATGCTCCAGTAATGCTGAGCTCAAAGGCTGGAAACTCCTCCATGCGAACCCCATTGGTTTTTTCTTCTCACCCTTCGGCAGCCAAGGATCTTCTAGAATAACCATCAGCCCTACACTGCCTGAAGCTGGAGACGTTTCTGCATCAGTGATTTCCTGAGTTTAGGTTAAAATAACAAGGAGGAGTGGGTTAAACTAACACCAAGACAACACTCAGCAAGGAAGTTTCAAAACAATCTGTTTAGAGAACACAAACAGTATAGTAGATAAAATAGAACGGACTTGCCGGGATTGGTGGAGAAGATTTTGATGGAATACAATCTGATTTTTTACTCATTTATTTAAAATTTTTCGGTGAACATATCCAGACCCATTTCCTCCCCACCCATGTTCTGTGTTAAGGGCAAATATTTAGCAAATATGTTGGAGATCAACTCCGCCTGCCTTCCAACCATTCCAAAACCATTTGTACTTCCCCAAACTCATCACGAGTTCTACACTTTTGAGCCTTGGTACATGCCACTACTGTCTGTAATTTTCCTTCTCTTCTGGTCTGCTGAGTGGGATGCTGTTCATCTCTCAGGCTCAACTCAAACTTCACCTTCTGTATGAAGACTCCCCTCCACCTCCATTTCCCACCAGCACATGCAGGTGGAACTGGGTGCCTTGGGCATCTCTCATCCTCACTCCCATAATGCCTTGACGTGCCTCTCTGTTTATCTGACCTGCTCCCTAGATGGAAAGCCCCTCGAGACAAGGGGCCCTATTTGATTCTTTCCAAGTCCTCGCTCACCATCTTTTGTGGTGCCTATCACATAGCAGATGCTCAAAGATTATCTGTTTTATAAATCTGACCTTATTTTCACCAGTTGTGAAACACACACACACACACACAAAGGTCAAAAATGAAAATGTGTGACCTGAGAGCACTGCACTTGATGATGGTGAAAAGAGAGGTAGACATGAAGTATTAACACCTCTACATCGCAATTCTCATTGCTGCACTATGCACAGAAGACTTTGAAAAAAGTTGTAAAAACAGTTGGTTAGGAGGGTCCAATTCTAATGAAAATGATTATCGCTTTTTTTAAAAAAAATGCTTTCTATTGTTTAATAAAAGCAACACAGTCTGCTTAAAGAAGTTGAATATTGGGGGCTTAAGAACTCTCCTTTTTGAGTGTTGGCAAAGCAGGACTACCAGATCGGTTGTAAATACCAGAGGTGGAGGAGACACTGAAGTGATTTCAGAGCCAGAGGGGAGTGCAGAATATCATCATGGTGAACAAAGATGGCATTCCCATCAAGAGCACCATGGTCAACCTCACCACCATACAGTGCGCCAGCCTCATGCACAGCTTCATCCTGAAGGCACGGAGCACCGTGTATGAAAATGACCCCCAGAACGATCTCACCTTCCTTCGAATTTGCTCCAAGAAAAATGAAATTATGGTTGCACCAGATAAAGACTATTTCCTGATTGTGATTCAGAATCCAAACGAATAAGTCACTCTCTTGGCTCCCTATGTCATTCCTTAATGACCACTCCCCCGTGCAAGAATATTAATGTCGATCATGTCAACAGACGCACGTGGCAGTTGCCTTAGAGCCCACTCGAACCAATCCAGTGACCATGTGTGGGCTGGCGGCTCTGCCTACCCCGCCAAAGGGACCCCTGTGTGCGCCAACCTTCGCCAGAGCTCCAGGAGGGCCCTTTCTCCTCACTACCAGGTTTTGGAGCAAGAGCTTGCGAGAAACCCACACCCAGCTTCCTTCTGACAGTCAGTTCACTATGTGGCCCTTGGAGAAGGCTGTTTCTCTTTAATTAAAAATAACTGAAATGCTTAAAAAAAAAGAATCCTCCTTTTTATGAGTCATTAATGAGCAGTGCAAGGAAATCATGGAAGGACACACTGGTATGAGCTTGTCTTCTCACTCAGGAGGCAGTAAGTGAAAGATTCCGCTAGAAACAGCCCATTAATACATACTTATGTAAGAGCACAGCAGGGGAAGGTCATCACTGTTTATTTCATCAGCCCATATTTTAAGGCTGTGCCCAGGGATCCCCTTTTCCCAAGAGCAAGGGAAGCCAACTATGCTTTGGGCTGACAACATCGGGCATAAAAAGAATTGCAAGTGTCGACTGAACACATAAATAGGAAAAGACAGTGAGAAGAAAAGGCATGAGCTATTATAGATCCTCAGCACGGGCCTCCATTGCTTTGAAAAATGGTGAAGACTTGACAGAAACATAAGAGAGTTCTCAACGTCCATCACTCACCATCCACTCACTCATGCATTCATGCAGCAAGCATTTATTGAGCACATTCTATATACTGGAGACCATGTGCATTGCTAAATACAAAGATCAGCAGATTACTGTGGCAACCTTCCAAGGGCTCAGAGTATGTTGTGGGGAAGATGGGCATGCAAACAATCCTTGACAGCCTCATGTGGTGAGAACAAAATGCCAGCATTAACGGTGCTGTAGAGTGCTGGGCAGAGGTAATTGACTGTCACCAGCAGACCCATGGAGGCTTTGCACCATTCATCACTGGGCTCCACGTGAAGAACAAGTAGAAGAGGCATATGAAGATTTACTATATGTTTGGTAGTTAAGGTCATTCCTGCAAATTCACTGATCCAAATTCACAAAAAACTACTTAGGAAATAAGGACAATATGTGGAATTCCCTTTCAGTCTGCATGGAGTCATCTGGGGGTTTACACAATGGATCGGGCCTGATTCAAAAAGCCTGGGAAGTCATAACAGGAAGGGACAGGCTTGAAGTCACGGCTTAGGTATTAAGAGTTTACTGCATGCAAAGCAATGCAATGCTGGGACAGATCAGCAAGGCACATTTGGCTCCGAGTTTTCTTCATTTCTTTGTGTTTAAATGAGACTCAGTCCCTGCTTTTTCTCCAGCCCCACACCAAAGCTAGGGAGACTTGAGTTGGCAAGATCTACTGATTCACTTCCTGGAGGACAGACTGGTGAACTTCCAGTAAATATTTACTGAAAGAACAAATGAATGACCTGACTTTCTCACTCTTGTTTATATTATCCACCTGCAAGACGGGAGTGTGAAGGACAATTATTCATTCATCCTTCCTCCCATCCCTCCATCCTCTCATCCGGACTGTGGTAATGTAGTGCGTGAGTTCGAAGGGCAATGAAACCAGTCATGATTGGAATGAAGTTCCCAAGCAATGAATCATTACTGAGGACCTTTCTTTGCTTTATTCTTTTTCCTCCACCTCTTCCCAAAGGGTTTGTGCAAAAGTGAACAAAATGAAAATAAAATTAGGTTTATAGGATTTTAGAAAAAGGAAATAAAGAGCACAGAAAAGGGAACAAAACAAGTAAGCAAACTTGGGGAACCACAATGCAGCTATGTTTGAGCAGTAATGTTTACTCTGAGCTTCCTGGTTGTTAGAGCAAGAAGAGAAATGGGGCAGCAGTACAGTTCTTCATCAGTTTTAAACTAAAAGACGGCCTTCCCTCCATTCCTTCCCTCCCTCCTTAAACACTGACTAGGCATCTTCTGCATCCCAGAAGCCTTCTGTGGTACACTGAGGGCTGTGGTATCCAGATACACTTTTGCCTTTTTTCTTAAGTATGCATGGGGATGGAGTCTAGTGCAGCTAACACCAAGCAATGTATGCCTCAGCAGCAAAAGGAGAGAAATGACCTGGAACTCAACCTACTTCCCAGAAATGCTGAAGCCAGCCCCTGGATGCTGCCTCAATTGTGTTTAAACGCCATTTGGAGAAGATGGCAGGAGCCTCATTATCCAGTGGAATGACTCAGGGTGTGTAAACAGGATGGCCCAGGGAAAGGAATTTCCTGGTTCTCTGAGCAATTGACTTGTAGCACACACACACTTGGAGTTCTTTGTGACAGAATATGTGGGCCTCAGTGCTGATGGTTTCTCAGGTATTCTAGAAAATTTGATCACTTATATCCAGCCTCTGTTGGAAATTTGGAAATTACCCATTGCAGTCTTCACCATCCATGACCAAAGAATATCAGAGTTGAAAAGAATGTGGTATCACCTAAGTTATCCCTCCATCTGAAGCTCAGGCCATTCTGCTCCTTTAATAAGTGGCCACTTTCACCTGATAATTGTCAGGCAGGGAACTCAGTACCAGAGCTTGTCATTTGCATTATTTTTGATTCTCTGTCTCTGTTTCAAGTCACCGGGACTTTGGAGTATTTGCTATAAAGCATTATCATAGCAGTAGTTGTCTAATATATGGGGTAGTTTTCCTGAACTATCCAGATAATTGTATAACATCAATTAATGCTGCTATAGGAGACCTGCTCTATGGATGACAGCATTCCCTAATCACTAGCACTTCAAAATAAGGAGACTTTGCACTGCAAGGGGTGGAGTAGGTTGTCCCAACTAAATCAGTATCACAAGGATGTCTGGAGAGTTTTCATGAAAGGTAACGTCTGCAGAGTCCAACTGACAGCCCGTCCCCACACCCACCCGGCCCAGAAGGTCCTCACTACAGGATCACTTCTTTCATTCTTCCTTCTTAAGAAAACATTCATAGAGAACTTACTGTACACCAGGCCTTGTGGTTAAGTGCTGTGAATCAATAATACAAAATCTCACCCTCAAGAAACTTCCATCACAATTTAGTGAGTATCATGACCCTGGGCCATTGGTCTTCAGGTGAGAAGAACTGACAATCACATCATTTATTTATCTGAATGGAACGGTGATAAAACTTTACCAAGAGATTCTTTTGGGACTTGTCACTAAACTCTTACAGGATTAGAGTTGGGCCTACATCTTTCTGCTCAGAAGGAAAAGTCAAATGGCTGCAAGTGTCCAGAGAACTTAAGCTTGCAGCTCTTAAAGCAGATGAAGAATTTGCTCTCATCAGGCCCTGAGGAAAACCCCACGACAGGGCTGTGAGGGGCCTGCGGCAATGGAGTTTTGAAGCCCCATTTTGGGGTAGGGGACAGTGATGATTAAAGTCATGGCCAACTCCTGGGCCAGTTTTCTTTCTTCCCCTCCGAGATGGGGGAGTGGGAGACGATTCCTGAAGTCCTTCTTAGTAAGCCCTTCAGGAAGAGGTTTGATATTGGAGATTCCCTCAAAAGCCCGCTGCTCCCCTCCCAGGTTTCCCCAGCTTAATCCCTCACTCTCAGGTTTCCCTTTGTCTGGAGCCAGCCCATCCCCACACCCACCGGCCCAAGGGGCTCCCCACCCCCACGCCCCTCCTCCGGCTGATCCCAGCCTCCCTTCACCTCACGGCCCCTCCCCCAAGCCTGCTGGGCCCCAGCCCGGGTTCCAGCTCAATTTAGAAAAATGTAAATATAATACATCTCCCCCTGCTGCCTCCCTCCGTTGATGACCTGCCCCACCATTCCTACTGACAGGCCTGGAGTGGGCTCAGCATACTTCCTGTCTGCATGGGTGGTCCTGGGGATCTCAGGGAAAGAGGCTGACAGCTGAGAGCTGGGCCAGGGATCACCATGTCAAGCACACCAGAGGCGGTGGGCAGCTTTGGTTTCATTGCTCTCATTTTTGTTCAAAGTCCAAGACATGGGCCCTTCTGGAACTGGGGAGGTCTAGCCTGTTGGGAAGGAAGGAGGAAACCTCACTTCATTCCATCCTTTCACAGAAGCCCAAGTTCCTATAGGTCTTGAAGAAAGTCTCCCATGGAATGGTCTGGAAAGGGGCTCTAGCCTCAATTCCACTAGTCATCTGGGTGACCTTAGGCAACTCACATCACCCTGGGCCTCTTGGCTTTGAGGTGCATTGTTCAACTAGGATGTATGAACTATGATGTCATCACTGGAAGGCACCCTGAAGGTCAGCTGGTCTCATGGTCTGAAACTTATTATTCCTGTCAAGACACTCAATGAAAAACGATGACCTGCACTTCCATTTGTGTATGCTGAAACGTCGCTTCCTCAAAAAACATCTAGAAATCTAAGAAAGTGAGGGTGGCACTGACTCTGTTTTACCTTGTATTTCTAAAACATTGGCAGTACTGCATTACTCGTGACACTCTGCACAATTGGTTTTGACCACAGACCACTGGGTTGCATCACTGCAGGGAAAAACTCATTCTCTGGTCTAATTCCCTATAATTTCCAGGAAAAAAGGGAAGCCAGGGAGATTATATGATGTCATGCCCAAGGCCACACTGCTAGATAGAAGCAGAGCTGGATTTGCACCCGAGTCTCACCTGACACCCTGGGAACATGGGAAGGAGAGACGCTCACTCTGCCTACAATGATCATCTAAAGATAAAAGAGGCAGCAGATGTGAGGGGGCTTTTACTTCAAAGACAAGGGTGCAGAGAAATCAGAAGTAATGATATGGTGACTACCGCCAAGTCTTAGTTATCCATGGAGATGGCAGAAACTATTGCCCCCAACGAAGTTTTGACATCTGCTGTGGACTTCAGTCTTCTCTCCCACCAAGCTAGTTCCCAGAGCTGCTGCTATCTCTGAACTGCACGGGTGGGTTCACATTACACCTTCTCTTATTTCCCTGGCTTACTCACTAGAAAGGAGTGCTTAATAGGCCTGGGATGGGGGAGGGGAGGAGGCAGAGGAAGAAAAGGGGTGGTAGGATAGGGAGACAGGGAAGGAGGAAGAGGAGAAAGAGAAATAAGGATAACCACCTCTCTTGATAATCCACTCGTTGGATTATCAGCCCATAAATAAATGAGAATTGACTGTGGCTCAGCATCACTAGAAAGTGAGATTCTGTTAGCCTAGATAAGAGAAAGCTGAAGACATAAATGATACACTCATTTATTCAGTTACCCCCCTTACAAGCTTACCCAATATGTTTTTAGTGCTTATGCTCCGGGGGGGTGCTGGGCAAGGCCCTGCAATTTGAAGAATCGGCCCTTGGGAAATTAATTACCAAAGGCATCTCTATTTTAGGAGACAGCGTGTCTGAAATCCTGTGGGACAGGGGGAAGGGGGAGGTGGTAAGGAGCAGGTGACACGAGAGCTGGCTTTGGATGCATGCATGAGAAGGCGCGGGCAAGTCCAGGGCCGGGAGAGCACTCAGGACAGGCAGGGCAGAAGGGAGCTGTAGGATGCGGAGGATTCACTTTCCTGGACCACAGGACATGGAGAAGGACCTAGGATTAAATAAAGGGGAAGGATGCTCCGGGAGGGCCTCGCTAGGAGCACAGGAACCCTGATGGTTTTTGGACACTGGAGGGATATGACCAACACTACACCTCAGAAGGAATAAATGACGCAGTGGCAAGACGGTGGTGGCTGCAAGTGGCTGTGTTGAGGATATAGTTAAAAAAAGAAAAGAAAAGCAAAAGCACCAGGGAGGAGGCAGAGCAGACACAGCAGATTCCTAAGATACCCTAAAGCAAGCTTGTCCAACCCCTGGCCCATGGGCCACATACGGCCCAGGACAGCTTTAAATGTGGCTCAACACAAATTCATAAACTTTCTTAAACTTTATGAGATTTTTTTTTTGCAATATTTTTTAGCTCATCAGCTATCGTTAGTGTTACTATATTTTATGTGTGGCCCAAGACAATTCTTCTTCTTCCAATGTGGCCCAGGGAAGCCAGAAGATTGGACACCCCAGCTCTAGAGGAAAGATCGTTGACACAGCCAGCCCACTGGATGGGAGACATATGGAGACGGAACGGAGAATGAGCAGTGATGTTAGATTTCTCAGCCAGGGGCCTGGAGGATGGTGGGGCCATTAATGTGGCAAAGAACTCAGAAAACAGTCAAGGGTACGAAGGCTGCAGGCAGAAAGGCTTAGAAATGTTTCCCCGAAAGGGATTCTTATCTGGGCCCTTCCCTGCCTTGTCTGAAGTCTCGAGACAAGCCTGGGGCAGTAAGTGGGAGAAGAGCCTCCTGCATCCAGTTCAGAGTTTGCTTGGCCTCAGTAGATGGTTTCTAAAACCCAAAGACAAGGCCAAAAGAATGAGGAGAGCAGGCGATCTTTGAGAACACCTCTCTGCTGGTCAACCGGAAGCTGCAAAGCCCTAGCCTCTGCAGAAAGCATCACTAGGTGAACTGTCTTCTAGAACAGTAGGTCCTTTCTTGTAACTGTCTGTTTGCCCATATGGGGGCCAATGGAATTTCCCCTTTGTCCTGGGAAGGTCTGCTGAAAAATCAACTCACGATAAGGCAGATTAACAAGAGAAAAAACTAGCGGCCAGGCATGGTAGCTCACGCCTGTAATCCCAGCACTTTGGGAGGCCAAGTCGGGCAGATCACCTGAGGTCAGGAGTTCGAGACCTGGTCATGGTGAAACCCCGTCTCTACTAAAAATACAAAAAATTAGCAGGGCGTGGTGGGAATGCCTATAATCACAACTACTCGGGAGGCTGAGGCAGGAGAATCGCTTGAACCTGGGAGGCGGAGGTTGCAGTGAGCCAAGATTGCGCGACTGCACTTCAGCCTGGGCAACAAGAGTGAAACTGTCTCAAAACAAAACAAAAACTCCCAATTTATTACTGCTATGCACACGGGGAAAATCACAGAGTGAATGCCCAGTATCCTAATGTAGTGCAGGTGCTTGCATATCCTGCTTCTTAGGGGAAAGGGTGTGGGAAGTGCGGATGATTTTAGGGGGACAGTAAGTGATTTCAGGGGAATTTCATGGGCTTAAAGAACATGCAATGGTTTGGGGCAAAGTCTATTGAGTCTGCAGAGCAATGATTTTTGACAAAAGTCTGTCCAGGTTTGTTGACCGACTTTAGTCTTCTTTCCTGCGATGTAGGTTCAGTTCATGAAAACTCAGGGAAAGGATTGGAAATAATTGTTCTTTTCTTTAGTAGATCCAGACTTCTAGGCAGCTAAGGGAAATTCAGCCTGTGTGTTGACAGAAGTAGAGGATTGAGAGAAGGGTGGGAGAGATTGTTCTCCTTCGTGGGTCTCACTGGTCTTTATATACATAGGGGGAAAATCTCCTTCAGCATTGTTCATCTCTAGGATCTTTAAATCAAAATATTTACTATGCCAGGGAGTCATACTTTGGGGTGAAGTTCCCTGAGCTCCTTCACACATCTCTCTCTCACACTAGACCCTGAAACTCTGGAAGGCACAGGTATGTCTGTTGTCTCCGTGTCCCAGTGCCTGGCAGCAGTGCAAACACCACAGCACTGCCCCGGGGGAGGGCAGGAAGGGGGTCACTGCAGAGGGAGGGATGTGGCCTTGGAGTTGAGGTAAGAGCCAAGTCTGAAAGAGATCATCTCACCCTGTCCACGAACACTAATGACTTGACCCCTTAAGGGAAAGGAATAAGTTAAAATCAGAGGTGACTTTTCTTTGAGGGAAACTCTGATAATAAACACGGTTCACTTTGGTCTTAGGAGACTAAAATTATTGCACATTAAAAATTACACAAATATGTCCATGGTGAAGAAGGTGGCCCACAGGTCACTGAATCAAGAGAAGCGGGACTTCTATTTCTCTACCAATGAAGGAAAAAGACTTAAGAGGCCATTCATTTAATAATTATTTCACTGAGTTATCAGGTTCTAGTACCCATGCTGAGTGTTGTGACTAGAGAGGAATAAGATATTGTCCTTGTCCCCAAAGCACTCTCATTTTTGAAAGGGTGCAGGTACAGGAGAAGAGGGGAAGAGAAAAACTGAGGATGGGAGAATGAGAAAATGGTGCCAAGAGCAAATGTGTCTGAGCCTGCAACACTCAGCAAGCAGTCATGGGTAGGCGACATGGCACAGGCAAATTGGACATGAGAGTGTGAGATAACCAGATACACACATGAGGGCCTGCAAGAAGATGCAAAACAAGAGCCAGCCTGGGATGTCCTCATCTGTTGCACTGGGCGTGTGAACTTTATCTGAAGAGAAGTCAGTAGCATTGAAGGATTTTAAGTAGAAAAATGAATACAGTCTGGTTTGCATTTTTAAAAGCCGTTCTAAAAAGCAAGAAGGAAAGGTAGAAGGAGTGAAAAAAGAAGCAGGGAGTCAACTTAGGATGCATTTCCAGTAATTCCAAGGAGAAATGGTGAGGGTTCAAATAAGAATCCAAAATTCTCAGTAAAGGCAAAGTCAGTGAGGTAAGTACCCACAAACAGACACTCTAGGGTTGATGCAAAGTCAGAAAGTAGTCATGGAGGTTAAGAGTCCACAGATGTTCCTCCTGAACCCAGAGCTCAGACTTGCCATTTCAGGAGACAACTTGAACGTGGCCGCAAGAGCTTTAACGTCTGGCCTCAGAGAGGAACCTGCCCTATGCATTTCCCTGGCGTGGTGATTTCTGCAGGCCTTGGTGCACACTTCCAGAGAGCAGGAGAGGCTGGGGGCCTCTGCCTTTCAAAATAATTATCTGGCTTTTACTCCAAATAAATGAATAAGTAAACATGCAATCACGGATGCACTTCCCTTTCTGTGAGGGTTTGACAGGATATAAGCTCATGACCAAGAAAAATAAGATCTGCTCTCATGACTGTGTGAATGAATGACAGAAGAAATTCATCTCATCACCCACAGTAATAGCCCAAGGGCCTCAAAATTGTGGTTGCATTTAAGAAGCTGGGGGAAGGCTCCAAGGGAGATAATTGAATTCCTGAGGCAGGATTATAATAGCGATTATTTTTTGGATGACTAGAGGAACAAAAGCTTGTGGGTTTTAGATAAACAGATGACAAAAACAGCCCATTTGAGAGTCCAGACTTGTCCACAGAGCCCTGAGGGCTTAGAGTTTACTGAAAGGACAAACATCTTGGAGTGTTTAGAGCTCAGGCTTCTGATTCTTAGGTATGCCTTGGGGTCTGGTACCCTCATTCTTTAACCATTAGGGCACAGCCTACACTCATGGTATAGGAAGAACCTCCAGAGATCACTATATTCAGGAGCTTCAAACTGTTTTGAGTCAAAAACTTTCTAGATTTGAGAGAAGCTGAACTCTGGACAATAACAATGGTGGCCAATGTTCACTGACAGTCTAATGTGGAAGCACTGTTTACCACTCTACATGCATCAACTGATTCCCAGAATAGTCCTATGAGGTAGGTGCTATTATCATCAAACCTACTTTTCAGATGGGAGAATTGGACATGGCTGACTTTAAGCCTCAAAACCAGAGTCATGTAGCTAGCATGCAGCAGGGTTAGGTTTGAAAGCCCAGTGGTTTAACGGCAGCACCCACCCCTAACCACACTTAGCTGCTTGATGAACTTTAATGAGGGTTATTCTGCAGCCCAGTCCTTGTACTTGAGAAAAAGTATGTCCTTAAAGGATTAAGAGGATAGCCCAGAGATAAAAGAGATGAACGAAACCTAATCCAGAAAACGTTGTCCTCACACTTAATAAAATATGAAATAAAATAGCCATGCCTCTAAAACACATCTCTTAAGATTGAAAGTCATAGCAAAATGGACTAAAGAATTCTGTGAGCCAATCCAGCTTGAAAAACCCCTGTATGATTCCTCTTCCAGATAAGATTGCATCAATATCAACTGAATTGTTCACTCAATCAATAATATCAGGAACAACCTGAATTGCTGAAGAGACTGTCCTGGTCTCCAGACTTGCTCCTCCCTCTAGGTGCTTAATAAATGTTTGACGAATGAATTGATAAATGAATTCTTGCACCTGTGTTTTCTCTTTTCCTCCTGAGCCTTACTATCCCTCCTCTGCACTTGCTGCCCAATTTCCCAAGCAAAGAGTATACAGTCACCACATTGGCCAAGACTTTACAACTACTCCGTATGGTCTGATGTGAAATGTAAACCTGTCTGGTCTTCAGGGTTCTCCACTAATCCCAGGTCTGTATCTGAACCCTCCATACCTCGAAACTACCATTTGCTTTTCCTTGTCAACAGTTACTCGTGGCCGGGTGTGGCAGCTCATGCCTGTACTCCCAGCAATTTCAGAGGCCAAGGTGGGAGGATTGCTTGAGTTCTGGAGTTAAGAGACCAGCCTGGGAAACATAGTGAAACCTCACAGCTACAAAAAATCAAACAAATTAGCTGGGTTTGGCGGTGCATGCCTGTAGTGCCAGTTGCTAGAGAGGCTGAGGTGAGAGGGTCACTTGAGCCTGAGAGGTCCAGGCTGCAGTGACCCATGATGGTGCCACTGCACTCCAGCCTGGGTGACGTAGCAAGACCCTGTGTCAAAACAAAACAACAACAACAACAGTCACTCAGTCCTTTTCCTTGGAATGCTCTTCTCTGTTCTTATCATCTATATGTAGATCTCCAGAATCAGAAGAGATCTTGGGATTACTAAATCAACCTCCCACCTACAGCTGGAAACCTCTTCAGAATATCGGTAGTTCACCATCAATTAAGCCCTGCTTTGAAAATGTAAATCCTTTACTTGTCTTGTAAAGTTATTATTATAGCGTTAACTCTGTCAAGAAACCTTTTCTCATTAATTAATGCATGCATTCATTCATTCCCTCATCTTTGTGTATCAGACATACTGAGTGTTTGAGTTTTGTTTTTGTTTTTTTTAGAGATGGGGTGTCACTCTGTCACCTAGGCTGGAGTTGTGCAGTGGCACAATCATAGCTCACTGCAGCCTCAGACTCCTGGGCTCAAGCAATCCTCCCACCTCAGCCTCCCAAGTAGCTAGGACTATAGGTGTACAACACTACACTCTACTGTTTCTTTTCTTTTCTTTCCTTTTTGTAGAGACAGGGTCTCATTATGTTGCTCAAGCTGATCTTGAGCTCCTGGCCTCAAGCAATCCTCCTGTCTCGGCCTCCCAAAGTGCTGGGTTTATAAGCATGAGCCACTGCACCTGGCCTGGAGTGTCTGTTATATGCCAGGAAATGTGCTAGACTCTGGAGGCTGTGAAGATGAATAAGCCATGGTCCCTACCCACTGCCCTTTAGAGTCACCCCTTGACTGGCTCTGTTGAAGAACATATATGTAAGCAATGCTACCATAATTCAGTAAGATGCCATCAGCGTGTGTACCAAACACAATACTAGGACAGAAACAAATGATGATTTCTCTCAAGAGGAACTGGGGCTTGAGCTGGGAAGACTTCCTAGAGGAAGCACCGTGTAAAACTAAACTAAGGATGAGTCTAGAATATTCAGGTCAACAACGTGGAATGGGGCGGCGTAGAGAGCTGGGAATCCCAAGCTTCCTATACACTGATAATTCTTTCATATCACACGACTTCAGGATTCAGGATATTAAGTGATTTATACTCACTGAAAGGGTATTCTCATATATTGCCCATGCCTGGGTGAATTGTTCTTGTTCTTTCAGAAAGCAATTTGGTCATACAATGACCATACCTAATCACACCTATGTGAATCTATCTGGGTGAAATAATAATATAAATAAAAGATTATATGCACTATCTTATAAACCCAGCACTTTGGGAGGCCGAGGCAGGAGGACTGCTTGAGGCCAGGAGCTCAAGATCAGCCTGAGCAACAAAGATAGAGGATTAAAATAGGGAGAATTGTTAAATAAGCCTTCACTGGAAGATAGGCAAGTGAATTATGGCACGCTTATTAAAGGGATTATTACACAGCTATTCATTTTGAATGTTATGTGATAACTTAAAATATTCATCCATATAATGGGAAATAAAAAATAAATAAATGTGTGAGTATGATCACAATTTTAAATTCATGTACATACAAAAAGGGTCTAAGAAATAGCACCAAAATGGTTTAAAAAAAATAAAAGGTTGGATTTGGGAGACGTGTTCTCTTCTTTTCTGTTTTCAAGATTCCAGGTATAAGATTGTTTTATTCACTTTAAGTTGTGGGGTTTGGGGTTTGTTTTTGTTTCTGGTCTTTCAGTCTATGGTCTGAATCTCACTCTCTACAATCTTGGTGTGAATTCCTTCCCGAAGTCACCAAGTAAATCTTCTAGTTCTTTACTTTTTTTTTCACTCATTTCTTGGTAAGCACCCAAGTTTAAACACATAATAACATGGTAGATGTGTATTCAGTGGCATAGCCCTGACAAAGTAGAGTGTATTTCCCTAACTCTGCCTTCCTCAGGCCTCAAGACCATTAAGAGGAATAACACTGGACCCTTAATACACAGCTTTTGTATGTGTTAGGCCCTCTTCTAAGCACTGTATTAGCACTAAGCACTAAGACCCTCTTCTATTCAGATACTAATTCATTCATTACTCACAACAATCCTATGAGGTGGATATTATTAACTTTTTTTAATAGGCAAGCAAATCGAGACACATAGCGGTCCTGATAAGGGTAAGTGGATAACTTACACAGGGTTACCCAGCTAGTTGGTCAAAAGCTGGGATTTGAGCCCAGGAAGTATGGTTCGAGGGTCTCTGCTCCTCTTTATTGTATTTTAATGTTTTATTTCTCTCTTTTAACTTTTAAGTTCATGGGTGCAAATGCAGGTTTGTCACATAGGTAAACTTGTGTCATCTGGGTTTGTTGTACAGATTATTTCATCCCCCAGGTGTTAAACCTATTACCCATTAGTTCTTTTTCCTGATCCTCTCCCTCTTCTCATCCTCCACCCTCTGATGGGCCCCAGTGTGTGTTGTTCCCCTGTGTGTGTCCATGTGTTCTCATGGTTTAGCTCCCACTTATAAGTGAAAACATCCAGTATTTGGTTTTCTGTTCCTGCATTAGTATGCTAAAGATAATGGCCTCCATCTCCATCCATGTTCCTTCAAAGAACATGAACTCATTCTTTTTCACGGCTGCATGGCAGTCCACAGTGTACTACGTTTTCTTTACCCAGCCTATCATTGATGAGCATTTAGGTGGAATGTATTCTTTGCTATTACGAACACCTCTATACACATAAACTAGAAAACTTTAGGGTCTCTGCTGTAATCTCTCAAAAGAGGAAGCTTTGAAATAGCTGAACAGACAGGCTGACAAGCATGTGAAACCCACACAGCTAATTGGTGGCGGCGGAAGTGGGACCACTGGCGTCAGAGGGTGGAGGCAGACAGACAGATCTCAGGGGTTCCTAATGTAAGCCCTTTCCCAAATGGAAGTCCCAATCTCTGGCAGCACTTTCTTTCATTCTGGGTGAGAGAATGGCAGATGTAGAATGGCATCTGAAATATGAGCAATCACCTTTGTGTAAATACAGCATCAGAGAGGGATTAGAGCTAGCTCTTAGCCAAACATGAAAAGCATAAAGGGGCTACACGTTTCCTTAAACCAGGTCTTGATATTTTCTTTACCTATTGTTTCTGAAGCAGATATAATGATTGTTTCTTCTCTGGTGAGTTGTTCCAGATTACAAAATTAAGGCTTTGCCTAGAATTGTAGACATCCCAGGGCTAGGACAACATTTTCATGGCCATCTGATCTAGACCCTGCCCATTACTCCACTGCTAACAAACACATGCAATTTCTTATAACAGAATAGGAGGAATGCCCATTAGAAATGATGAGTGAGGTATCCTGTGCACAAAAAGGTACTGACGGCCCTCTGCTACAAGTGACTAGGTGAAGGGAGCAGGAGCCATGTGCAAACACAATGATAAGTGCAATGATACTAAGTACTGAATTAAACATTGAGTGATTTTTTTTGATGGATCTTATTGATGGTTGCCCATTGAGTAAATGTTTAGAATGTTTAGATATTATAGCTAAGATCTTTATTTATTTTTGAGACAGACTCTCACTCTGTTGGCCAGGCTGGAGTAGACTGACACAATCTCAGCTCACTGTAAGCTGCGTCTCCCAGGCTCAAGCAATTCTCATGCCTCAGCCTCCCAAGTAGCTGGGATTACAGGCGCCTGCCATCATTCCTGGCTAATTTTTGTATTTTTAGTAGAGATGGAGTTTCACCATGTTGGCCAGACTGATCTCAAACTCCTGACCTCAGGTAATCCACCCGCCTCTGCCTCCCAAAGTGCTGGGATGACACGCATGAGCCACTGCGCTCGTCTTATACCTAAGCTCTTGATCTTTGGTATCCTATGCTTTTAATTCATTAGCCCCAAGTCTTGGAAAGAGGCTTCTCAAACATCCATCCCAATAGAGGATCAGGATTATAGTCAAGTAGCCAAGAGTGCAAAGGCAGCTGGCCTAAGTTAGGACCCTTCTCATAATAAAGAACTCATGGCTTCCAAGCCACATCTAAAATGATTGTGTTCCACCAGCCTGTACTATGTGTGCTCCTGCCTTCAAGCCTTACCCAAAACAACTAGAGGTTCTGCAACTAGAAATACACCTCTCACTCCCTACCGAAATAGACCCAACTTTTTGTTAAAAAGCTTTCATCTTATCCACCCTTATCTGATCAAAGTAGGGGACTCTCTTATATATTCTCCAAGTCAAAATGTAGATATCCTTGACCCAAGTGTCATCGCACACTTTCTATGAAGGAAGACTTTCGTGGAAACCATATTCTTAAATTTCAGATTGCACTATTTCCCTTTCAGCTTTATCAATAATAGAAACCATGGGAAGGGGCCTGAGAGATTGAACTTTAGTTTATAGATGAGGAGAGGAGTCACAAGGAAAAGAGAACATCACCCTAGAACTAGCCACCAAACTGTGGACTGAGCTGCTCCAGGTTCTCCTTCCAGGTCTCTTTCTGCCCCATTCTTCTCAACTTTCATGTGGCACTGAAGGGAACACTGAATATCCATGAAGCTCACGAAGAAGCAGAGGCTGTCCCAGTCATTTTCCCCAACCCCCTACCTTTCCCCTTCAACCCCACAGACCCCTTGTCTGAACCTGCCCCCAGTGGAAGGCAGGACCATGGGTTCTCACTCATTTCCATGTACTCCGGAGTCAGTCCTGTGTATGGTTCCAAGCTGTAGTCTAGGTCCCACTGCTCTGGATGTTTCGAATGGGCAGAGTCAGTCTCTCTGGCTTCAGTCTCATCTTTCAGCTTTCGAAATAGTTTCTTTAGCTTCCTGGAAAAGAAATGGATTAAGTTACAAAATGCCTCTGGAGAACAGGGTTGGTTTTGTAGATAGAAAAAAGAAAAAGAACACAAAGTTTTGACACTAAAGCCATCTCTGATCCAAACACAAGTAAGGAAAGAGAGACACTAAAGAGACTATTTTTCTCCTAAAGACAACCTGAGGAAGTCCTTTATCAAGATCATGCAGACTCCCTCCACAAAGGATGAGGTTTCTTCAAACCCCAAAAACCTTTTGAATTCTTCCTGCTGTCTGACAAGCAACAAGAGAGTTGGCCCTTCCTGCCAATGCTGAGATGGCACCAGTCCTATTGTCCAACAGGTGATCTATCCACCCTCTTCATGGGGGATCACAGCGGTGTTCTCCTCCTAGGTGAAACATTTTTCAGGTCTCCATAACATTAATAGCATCATCTTTCCATTAAAGCCAAGCTAAACATTGCCCACCACTGCTATGGACTGAATGACATCTGCTGAAATTCATTTGCTGAAGCTCTAATCCCCAATGTGACTGTATTAGGAGATATGAGTTTTAGGAGGTAATTTAGATTAAATGAGGTCAAAAAGGTGGGGTCCTAATCCAATAGGATTGGTGACTTTATGAGTAGAGGAAGAGAGAAAGGGATACCTCAAGACCATCTGAGGACACAGAGAAAAGACAGCTACCTGTAAGAAGAGCCCTCATCAGAAATTCAACCCTTTTGGACTTTGATCTTGAACCTTTCAGCCTCTAGAACTATGAGAAAATAAATTTCTGTCAGTTAAGCCTATGGCATTTTGTTACAGCAGCCTGAGCAGACAAAGACAACCGCATTCAGGATTTTTTTGGTCTAGAATGATAATAATGGCCCAATTTCTCAGGGTTGAAATAAGAATTAAGTGAAACAATGTTTATACAGTCCTTAGCACAATATCTGGACATAGTGAGCATTGAATAGATGATACCTATTATTATTTTTAATACCGAATGCTAAAATACACCTTAGGGTGGAGTTATTTCATACTTCCCATTGATGCACAATGTATAGGGAATGGAATTGCAGTTTTTGCCATTACTTTTTAATGGCAAAAACTGCAATTACTTTAAGCAGCAACCTGATAGTTAGGAGACAGTAAAATGGTAAGAATCAAAGACTTGAAGTGTTTAAATGGGATTTTGAAGTCCATGCTTCATGTGGCTGTAGGAACCTCCCCATGTCCCCCAACATTCTTCACCCAAGACCACCCAACCCCTGTGTAGATATTTCCAGGGAGCACTCCTAGTATGGTTAGGCATCCCATCCTTGTTTCAAAGTGCCTCTAACAACTAATGAAAATCTAAAAGTTCAAAATAATGTTTTGATCATTTTCTGGTCTAATATCATTTCCCATCAAGAGGACGTAGTAGAGCATAGTGGATAAAAGTCTCATCTTTGGTGTCAGAAATTGTATAAAACCAGATTTCACAACCCACCAACTATATGTCCACGGGCAAGTTATTACAACCCTATAAGCTTTAGTTTTCTTATCTTTAAAATGGAGAAATACATATTAACTTGCCCATAGGGTGAGTTAGAAGACATAATCTATATAGCATGCTTCATTTAGAGCTCGATACATGTTAAGAGCATGTACCAAGATACATGCTCTGATAGACATTTATCAAGATAAATATAGACAAATATATCTATCATTGTCCCTATTATCATCTTTATCACAGAAGGATTTAAAGAGTGAGCTGAAATTCTTTAGAATTTCATAAGAAAAATTTCATAGTAAAAAATTTCTAAGAAAAAAGTAAGCAATAATTCTGTGATAATAAAAAATGGAAAAAAAACTAGATGGAGCCTACAAATTCTGAAGCTAAATATGTGGGCTGGCTGTGATCCTGTCTGTGAGTCAGAACAGAAGGAGAGGATGCAGGAAAAATCAAAGAGAGAGAGAGAAGAAAAGAAGAAAGGAAAGTGAGGGAAGTCTAGAACCAGAACTCTAAGTGAGACTTCTCCTCCAGGAACAGTAATCAGATGGCCTGTTCAAATCTTTAGTAAAGAATTAGTGGTTTTGATTATACACAGAAAATTGAATATAAACATATATTTATCCACTTCTGAAATGCCACTAAAATAACAATGAATGAATTAAAAAATGTATAAAACCACAAATTAATGAAAATAGTCATGAATATAGTAGTGTGTGAGGAATGTTGATGAATATCTTGGAAGATGGACAGTGTATGAGGGAGTCAGCAAAGCTGTGTGGCTGATATCAACTGTTCACAGTGGAAGATGGTAGAGAGAAACAAGCCAATGCATGCTATAAAATCTCAGAAAGGCTCAGGAGTTGGAGGCACCAGTTATGCCCACGGCAGGGGGTGGTGACTGGTCAAAGCTCTGCTTAAGGAATAGTAGACACCAATGTCTCTGTACACATGTTGCCTAGGTGACTAGCACTTCCCAATACCAACAGGAGCAAGAAGTTTATTCTGAAGAGAAAAATGAATCAAGAAAAATCTAGATCCAAAATAAATTCAATAAAATGACAGAAAGATAAAAATCAATACTATCTCTCGGAAAAAAAGTAGAACAAACATAGAAATGGACAATAGGAAAGAAAAGATTAAAAAATTAATTGATCTAGTAACTCTTTTTTTTTGAAACAGGAGTTTTGCTCCATAGCCCAGGATGGGGTGCAGTGGTGTGATTTCGGCTCACTGCAACCTCTGTCTCCCAGACTCAAGCTATCATCCCACCTCAGCTTCCCAAGTAGCTAGGACTACGAGCATGCACCACCAGGTCCAGCTAATATTTTTTGTATTTTTAGTAAAGACAGCGTTTCACCATGTTGCCCATGCTGGCCTTGAACTCCTGGGATCACATGATCCACCCACTTGGGCCTCCCAAAGTACAAGGATTACAAGCATGAACCACCACACCCGGCCTGAAACTCCAACACTTAATCAGAAAGAAAAGATAGAGAAAATGGTGGGGAAGAAAGTACAAAAGAAATATAAGAAAATGTCCCAGAGGTGAAGGACATGCATTTTCTGATTGGAAGGACCCACTCAGCATAATGGTGAAAAAAAAGCCTCCAGCAAAACATATCGTCATGAGATTTCAGAACTCTAGGAATGATGAAAAGGATTCTAAAAGCTTCCAGATCCAGAGAAACAAACATAGATCCTCTACAAATAATTGGGAATCAAAAATAGGTTACAATTCTTCAGATCAGCCCTTGACACTAGAAGACTCTGTGGAAATGTATTTACATTCAGAAGGCAAATAATTTTCAGCATAGACTCCTATACCCAGCAAAGTATACATGAAAGTCAAAGACAGACTAAAGACACTTTTAAGTGTGCAAGGTTTCAAAAAAATGAACTTTCTATGCATGCATCCATTCTCATGAAGCTCCTGGAGGATGAATTTCACCAACCAAGGATATAAAGCAAGGAAGAAAACATACAGAATCCAGCAAACAGAAACTCCATAAAAGAAAGAAGGTATTGAAGCTAACTCAGATTGATAGCTCTATAGAAGGTCTAGTGAATGAGCAGCTCCAGTTTGCACAGGAGAACAGAGGATTCCTAGAAATCATCTCCAGGAAAAAAAAAATGTGACTAATAAGACATATGATGTGTTTGATGAAGTAATCTCACCGGCAATGGGGATATTTAAACAAGAGTGACCAATAATGACCAATAAAACAAGAGTGACCAATATAAGAGTGTTATAAAGGGAGAAGTTTAGGTGATTATGAGAACATAAAATAGAGTCCTAACCTGGCCTAAGGCAGCGAAGTTCTCTTTGAGGAAGAGATGTGTAAACTACTTTAATTTATTAAATTAATTTATTAAATAAATAGTTTACTCTTATTATTTAAGACTAAATAATGAAAGATGGTAAAAGAAGAGAGAAAGGTGGAGAGAGTGTGAGGGGCAAAGAGGTTATTCTAGGCAGGGAGGATTATTTATGCAACGGCCTAAGGCAAATGTGAAAATGGCTCATATGACTGAAGGGAATGCAAAGTGCTTGCAGCATAGAGTACAATCAAGAAAATGAGGAAAGGTAAGTCTTGAAACATAGTGTAGGCTCATAGCATCAAAGACCTTGTACGCCATATTATGCAGTGGTTCAGGCGAGAGATTATGGTAGCAGAGTCTGGGGTGATAGCAACGGACATGAGGGGAAGTAGATATATTTGAGACATGCATAAGAGGTAGAATTAAAAAGTGGATGGTGGATTGTACACAGAAGGGAAGGACCATGAGGAATCAGCGATGATTCTCACGGTCTTACGGCATGTGTGTAGATGGTGGTGCCAATTGCTATGACAGAGAACACAACGTAAGAGGCAGTTTTGATGAGGATATGGAGGAGGAGAAGGAGGAGTTGTTCTTGCCATGTCTAAATGGAGAAACCTATGAGACAACTAAGTAGAGATGTCCGGCAGGCAACTGCATATCTGTGCCTAGAGCCCTGGAACAATCTGGGACTGATGGAGATCTGAGAATCATCGTGGAGAGAGCGGCGGAAGCCCTAGGAATGAGCAATGCCAACTATGGCTAGAGCGTGCGTCAGAAAAGTTATGGGATGGGGTAGAGGGAAAGGAGCCTTCCAAGGACAAGGAAGGAGAGTCATGGGAACAGAAGGCGACTGTAAGACTGTGTGGCAAAGGAAAGGGAAGACACAGGGGTTATGGGAGGGGCTTTGTGGTGAAAGTCCCATAGAGTATGGGTAGGTCAAAACAAATGCAGGGGAAAATATCCACAAACAGTCCTGTGAATTTATCATTCCCAGATTTCCTCCTGGATATCTCAGTGACCATTAAAAAAATAATAATAAAGAAAGTCCCTCCAGAGCAGAATTTAACAGGAATCCTGGAAGTTGTATAACATACAGATGGGCTTTTGGAAAACTTCAGATTATGATTCCAACCGTATGATGCACTTACTCATTAAAATAACTCCTTTGATGTTACCCCCTTGCTGTTCTTTTTTTTTTTTTATTTGCTATTTTTCCGTCCCTTTTTAATGACAAGTCTCAGAAACTCTTTCCGGAAGACTCAGAGCTTTCCCTCTGCCTGTGCCTCACAGGGTCACCCCAGGAGCATGGTGAGTGTCTGACACACCTTGGGTCTCCCTGCAGCAGGAATCTGGGCCCTGGACAGGTCCCTACAGACCTGGCTCCACAGATCTTTAGCCTCATTAAATAAAGAAGGCAGAACCTAGCCCTAAATGACCAAAGATGAGGAACATATCAACCTCTAAGCTATGTATTCCTATTCCTTTTCCTAATACCTGACAAGGTTCAAATTTGTTCCTTAAACTTCTGATTTATGGCCAGATTCCACTGTATTTGAGGAGAACACAGACCTCCCTCCTGTGGCAGCTTTAAAGAGAGACTGTTTTATGTCTGGAAATATAACATTTATCACATTTACAAAAAGAAAGCAGAAAGTTTATGAAATCTTACTAGCTGTGTCCACGGGTATATTTAACAGCTATTTTTGGATATGATCTGGAGCTTTTAGTCAGAATAGAGATGGCGAGACATTTTGACCGTGAAAGTATTGATCTGTCTATCTGCTCTGTCTGTCTCAAAGCATGCCCAGGAAAGAACGTGGCACATGAAAAAGGTGGCATTTACCCTTTCACCAGAAACCCATCTCTCTGAATGAGAACAGCCCATTTCCAATTTGGCTTCGATGTGGACTGGAGCTAAACTTGAGATGGAATTATAGCAAAGAGTTGGGCTGTGGTGTGGCATGTATTTTGGGGGCACTATGCAGTTTGGATCCAAAGTCTATTTTGCACGAACATATATGGGAAAGGCAAGGTACAGGGCGGGGAGGAGGGAAATTCCCAACCATGGATTCAGATAATAAATACCACAAGATCAGATTCAGCCACGCTGCTCCCCATGTATGAAGTAATCTCAGAAGGAGATGCGTATGAACATCATCCTGGGGCCCATAATGTTTAAAACCATCCAATCCTCTCTGGGAAGCATCGGCCACAACTGTGTCAGGCCCCAAGAGCCTGGGGTTGTGTGAGTGGGGACCATCCAAAGCCAGATCATGCAACCAAGTTTTATCTATTGTCATGGCATTAGTCACAGAGCTGCCTTTCAAGTACTCAGTGACCCCATTTTACTGCCTCCCTTTGAAGCATTTTGTTTCCCATCTCCAGGGTCTCTAAGCCAGGCCTAGCAATAGTGGGGGCAGCTGCTGCCTGATGGAAGATGCCTGGACAGAGAGTGGGGCTTCCACGGTGGTCCTGCCTGGGGCACCCACCAGAAGTAGAGGTGGCAGCTCATGTGAGCCTTTGGAAGATCCTGCACTTGGCCTTGCATCTCATTAGAGGCCCTTGGGAAGGAGTTATTTAGTTATTTTCTTTGCTGCTCTTGTTCAGTCTCTCTCATTACCATCAAGAAAAAAAAATCTTTGGCCCGCTACTGGTATGCCTTTGACAACTCCCAAGGCTTGCACTCTCATTTTTTACAAAGAGAAGGCAGATCTTAGTCAGAAAGCCTTGGAGAGGAAATAACGTCATTGATTGTTTAATAATAATGGTTTGTTTTCGTTGTATTTCTTTTCACATTATTTCCTATTTATGGAAACTGATGGTGATAGTTTTCCAATTTCAGAAATGTTCGGATTTTAATTACAAAGCAAGTTGGTTTGGAGGAAACTAATATGCAAATAGCTGTTTGCGTAGATAATGGGGGGAAATTTAAAAGTTGATTTAAAAACGGCCGAAGAGTGGGAAGCAATGTTCTAATTCAAGAAGCCTGCTAGATTGTAAGATTCTCAAGGCCATCAAAATTATGTTATTTTTTTCAATACACATACATGCGCACACACACGCATGTTTGTGCACACGCACATACAGAATCTAATGAGAATGTTGCACCCTCAGAGAAAGAGATAAATTATAGCTGACTACCTGGCCTACTAATAAGGGTCAATTAGACACTCTAAAACATTTAAAAATTTTCTTTGGAAGAATCTTACAAAATTGCTTTCAGAAGTAAAGGATCAACTAAAGATGATACATCTTTTAATTGTAAATTCTTATTACATTTTTATTCCCAAATATTCTTATCCAGCACCATCACCCATCTAACTCCCCAGACTTGCCTCTATTTAAAAAAAAAAAAAAATCTGGCCTTTAAAATGAATATGTATCTCCCTCGGGGAAAGAATTCCATGTAGGCTCTGAATGTACATAAGAGCTTTACTGCCCACTAAAAGCCACTGAGCCAGGAATAGAAGAGAAAATGACCGGCCCTGAGTGGTTCTCTCCAGTTTCACTCCCTGGAGCTGCGACACTTCCAAAGCATCACCGTTAAACATAAAAGCCTATATACCACACAGTAAAATGTTGGCCACCTGGAAACCCCAAGAATGGTTCTTTTTTCCTCAGATGTCCACATTTTATGTTTTCTGGATAGCTAAGCATTTATCCAGGATGGTTTTTAATTTAGTTCTGTTTTAACGTAAAAACCTTTTTTTTAAAGTTAGATGGAAATTTTTCTAGAATAACTTTGCCAAGGTCACACAGTGAGTATATTGTAAAGCCTGGATTTAAACCCATATCTGGTAGGCCAGGGAGCCCCCGTCCCTGGGCCACAGACCAGTACCCGTCCTTGGCCTGTTAGGAACTGGGCCACACAGCAGTAGGTGAGCAGCAGGTGAGTGAGTGAAGCTTCATTTGTATTTATAGCCACTCTCCATCCTCATTAACACCTGAGCTCCGCCTCTTGTCAGATCGGTGGCGGCATTAGATTCTCATAGGAGTGTGAACCCTACGTGAACTGTGCATGTGAGGGATCTAGGCTGTGTGCTCCTTATGAGAATCTAATGCCTGATGATCTGTTACTGTCTCCCATCACCCCCAGATGGGACTGTCTAGTTGCAGAAAAATAAGCTCAGCTCTCCCACTGATTCTACATTATGGTGAGTTGTAAAATTATTTCATTATATATTGCAATGTAATAATAATAGAAATAAAGTGTACAATAAATGTAATGCACTTGAATCATCCAAAAATCACATCCCACCCCTCCAGTCCACAGAAAAACTGTCTTCCAGGAAACCTGTCCCTTGTGCCTAAAAGGTTGGGGACCACTGTGTTAGGCCACCAAATCTTTGCCCTACGGATGTGTTAAAAACTACTGGGTCTAATTTTTATAATTTACATGACTCCTTCCTCACTGGCAGGATCAATCATCATTTCTCTTCTGACTGTGAAAGACTTATTTTCTGTTTATGTTGCATCTGTGTCATCCATGCTAGGTACTTCAACTCTGAACTGAAGGGATCTGATTTATTGAGAGTGGAAGATCCAGTAATCATAATCATAGTGATCTCATATGGCCAAACTCAAAATGCAACCTTTATAATTCTACAAATTATAAAGAACTTTGGAGATAAAAGACCCTAGGATTTGGCAAAAGAATTTTTGTTCTACATCCTTGAATTTAACTACATAATTATGTTGTACACATCCTCTGGTAGAATAGAAATTGAAAGCAAATATCTTCTGAAAGAGGAGTGGCTTGTATTTGGAATCAGCAGTGACCAGCTTTGCTCATTAGAGAGAAGTTCATAGGATGTTAGAGCTTGAAGACACCTTACATATGATTTTAATGCCACCACATTCATCAAGAGATGACGACAGTTAGACTCGGAGAAGCAGCTTGCCCATGGCTTTATGAGTTACTGTGCAACTGCCATTGTTTAAAGGGTGGCACATTTTAAAACATACAAAGTATTAAGCACACATCAATCATAAACAAGAAAATTTGGCCTTCGAGGCATACGCCATGTGCTATTTTCACCTGTTATGGAGTGGATGGAGTTGAGGGGTGGAGACATGCCAACGTGTTGTCCAAACACACACCTGAGTTCTTGCCTCTCTTGTATTCTATAAAAGCCTTCTAGGTCCAGAGAGAATGGGCTAAGTGGTAGATCAGATGACCAGGGATGAAAAAATGGGCATTCCATGCCTACAAGCTGTAAATAATTCTACTCAGAGCAAAATAACAATGTACTGGGAAGGCTGGTGTTTTTCCCAGATGTTTGAATAGGGACAAAGACTTCTCTTTGTAGCGGTTGTGGAGGGGCTGGCCTCATGGTTTCAAAGGGGCCAGATGTGGCTTTGGTACCGTCTGCATATTCTCTGGTTGTTTTTCCATAACAAATGATGTCTCTCTAAGATGGTAAGCTCCTAGAGAACAAGTGCCATCTGCCTGGAACAAGAACAAGCATCAGCTAGCTTTGCTTGACTTTATCACTGAGTGACTTTCTGTCAGAAAGCAGGGAACGGGGCACAGCTTCAGAGGCTGAATTTCTCAAGGTTGCTGACTTCCTGACTAATGACTAGAGGCTGATTTAGACAGGGAGGTGGAGTGAGGCACCCAGACACCAATGATCCCGCCAATCTTCCCCAAAGAAAACATATGCCCAAGTGCCCTCTGAGGTTGTCCCAGTACAAGGTCAGAAAAGCACCCTGCATGCTTAGATGACCCAGTGTTAGAAGGGAATGTTGTGGATTCTCATTCCTTGAAGCAAGGCTCTCATTAAAAATGATATTCTTTCCAGGTAAATTAAATTGTCTCAATTATAACTTTAGGTCTACAAATATATTTTTGAGGAAGACCAAAAGGGAGCCTTCTCTGAGGACCAAGGGAGCAGGTGGCTCTAGTATAATTTTACATGGAATGGGGGATTGGGATATACATCCTCTAGTGGTTCCATTCATCCCAAGCAACCTAGGACTCCACAATCTTTCAACAGATTGAGGGAGATTCTGGGCTTTTGCCCTTGCCAGGTCCCTGACATGCCCCAAGACCCTGGTCAAAGAACTGCCAGCTCATTGGGCCTTACCTTCTCCACCTGTAGCACCAACTGGGTCATAGGTGTTTGTGATAAAACCAGAATCAGTCTGTTGCTTGTTTAGAAAATGTATATATATATATGTTTTATACATATAAAAATTTCTATATAAATTTATATCTATACGAAATATAGATATATTTTATAAAATGTATATACACTTTATGTATAAATATATGCATTGATATATAAATATAGTTACATATTTATATATAAATCTCTGACCAGGGTCTTGGGGCATGTCAGGGACCTGGCAAGGGCAAATACATGTATGTGTACATATATATATATATGAAAATAAATAACATGGAAAAGGCCCAGCCTATCATGTTCATGGCCCAGCTGGCCCAGCCTATCAGAGTTGCCCATACACACACACACACACACACACACACACACACACACACCCCTAAGGGAAATTATTTCTTTAAAGAAAATGACGGCAGCACATCTTGCAACACATGATGATGGCAATCTTCTTTCAAGACACAGACACACCCTGGAAGAAACATCTCTGCTTCTTTTTTTTTTCCTTTTTTTCTTTTTTTTTTTTTGAGATGGAGTCTTGCTCTGTTGCCAGGCTGGAGTGCAGTGGCGTGTTCTCGGCTCACTGTAACCTCCGCCTCCCAGGTTCAAGCAATTCTCCTGCCTCAGCCTCCCGAGTAGCTAGGACTACAGGCGCACACAACCACACCCGGCTAATTTTTGTATTTTTTAAGAGAGATGGGGTTTCACCATATTGGCCAGGCTGGTCTCAAACTCCTGACCTCATGATCTGCCCACCTTGGGCTCCCAAAGTGCTGGGATTACAGGGGTGAGCCACCACACCTGGCCAGAAACCTCTCTGCTTTTGAAGGTTTCTTTGACTGCTCCCGAACTCCTGACCTTTACTTATTCTGAATTCTGAATTCATACACAGCATATGCAGTTATATTCAGTCTATTTTGTCTCCCAGACTAAAAAGTTAAGCTCTGAGAAGACAAGGGCCGTTTCATCTACATTTGTCTTTTACTGTCTTAGCCATATGAGCCATGAGAGAGAGGCAGTGGTATCCCCTGCAAGTTCCCCTGCAGTGTAAACAGTGTTATTCCTGGTTATGTAGCTCAGGGCCTACTCTCTGGCCTTTAAAGAATACAATATTCTCTGTCAGCCACTTTATTCTAAAACAAATGCCTTTGTTGCTTAAAGTAGCCACACTGAATTCCAACAGCTGCAGCTAAGAACCCTGGGCAAAAGTGAAGAAATATATTTGGAAAGAAAGAGATTTTAAAAGTTTCATTATTGGAGGACTTCTCGAAACAATGTATCTCTAAGAAGATGAAAAGTGTGTCACAGAATCTTATGGGCACTGTCTGACGATTACATCCATCCCAGAATGGTCATCTTTAAAGTGACTTACGAAGGACCCTGGGCCTGGAACAAGCTGTCCATCCTATCCTCCTAAGCAGAACTGGCCCAGCCTCTCGGTTACCCCTGGGCATCTCTGTCATTCCCTAGCTCTCTGATGCTGCGCTGCCTGAAAGCAACCCCTGAAACAGATTCTCCTTCAAAACCACAAGGCAATAGGAAGGAAAGGCAGAGGGGGTTACATTTTTCTTTGACCTGTAAGCATATTTTAACTTGCTCCATCCTTCTTTCTTTTAGATCCAGTATAAAGTGAGTCCGTGTTTATTTTCGTGACTATCTCAATGCAAAACCTGATTGAAAGAAGTCCTACGACATTTTCATAAAACCCTGGGGAGTATAGGGGAGAATCCACATGATAATAACTCATTCACCAACTATTTCACCCTCCCCTCCTAAGATTATGTATTCCACATTTTCTTCTTAGAGATTGTCCTAAATGATTCCATTACATTTCAATAATTCACATTCATCTATCCACCATAATGAAAGTCTCTTTTACTCACTCACTGAGAGGACAAATAGCATTAAAATATTATGCACTCTGGGGGCCAAGACATCTGACTCCTGGCTCTGCTACTTACTAGTTATGTGCACTTAAGCAAAGGGTAAACCTTTCTGAGCCTCCAACATCCCAAATCAGATTGGCAAGCAAGGTTTGCCCCATGGGGGAAGTTATTGGCAAACTGACAGAGAATTAAATCACCAAGCTGTCTAAGAAGAGGAAAGGCCATAGAAAACCTGCGGAAAGGCTGGCACTTCTGGGCTAACCCCTGGCAGCAAGGAGAGAGGTTAGAGGAGTTCATTACATACGGGACTCCAATCTCAAAGACGTTGTTCTGGATCAACTGCTTCCCCAACATGATGATGCTGAGCTGAATGCAGAGCTCCATGAGACAGCCCCCCGGAGCACACTGCAGGGAGAAGATGAGGAAAGGACTGGTTAGAACAAAGGGCAGCTCTGAGAAGCAGGGGCGCGAATGAAGCCATGCTGTGCTGGAGATAAGAATGGGGCTGGGTTGGGGTGCCAGGCACGAAACACTAGTGGCTGTACTTGCCTCTTCCATGCGGTAACCATCGAATACATAGACGTAGCTTCCAGGCCTGCCCACAAACCTGAAATCAAACAGTGTGGGAAGAGTTAGGGGAAGAGAAAGCATGCAGGGTAGCTTGACGACATGTCGTCTGAGGGGAATACCACCACAACGGTACTTTTCGAAAGCACTGGTCAGGGCGAGTGCTAGATCACTCAGGGATAGGAGCGCACACCGTTATGAACAAGTAATCCCCTGTAACACCTGGGGTTCACTTCTTAACCCAGTCAAATGTCAGAAGATAGGAATAAGCTGGGCAGGGGATAAAGCTGGGCCTGGTGTGTGTGCGTGTGTGTGTGTGTGTGTGTGTGCGTCTGTGTGTGTGTGTGCCTAAACACCATGAGGTTTGGATTATCTCTAAGTGCACTGTTGTCACACCTTCTTCCCTAGCTAGTGTCAAGAACACAGCTCTGGTTGCAACTCCTTAGTAAGACTTTCTGATTCCCAGGAAAGTGAGGGTGAGATGGACTAAAGTTGCAAATAGAGATTCCTGGGGTCGGAAAAGAAAAAATCTCGACTTCTTGCTGAAAATATTCAAAGGAATAAAAGAAGCTTGTCTCATTCCTCTTCTAAGTAGAGTCTATTTTATTGGGGGATAATAAGACTGTGCAGGTCGGGGAAGCAAAATGGTAAAAGCCCACAATGGAACCAGACAGACAATTGGAATAATCCTACTTACTTGCAGCGTCATCCCCGTGTTCACCTGTTGAAATCCTACTCATCCATTTAAGGCTAAGTGTAAGCCTTTCCTTTGCTGAAGTCTTCTTGTTGTCTCCGTTCATAACTGTTCCCCCAACACTTTCTTTATACCTCTTATTATATCACTTACTGGATATAATCACTTACTGGAGATTATAGTGCGCTGTTGCTTAGGCTATCTCTTCTAGCATACCACAGTTCATCTAAGGGTCAGGATCCTTTTTTCTTGCCTAAAACGTCATATGCATGTAATTTGCTTTTGCCACTAAATCTACATTGAAAGCACCAATGAAGTGTATACTTCTTAATATGGACAGTCTCACGCTTTCATAATTTCAGGACAGCCAAGGGGAGAGGTCCTGAGAATGGGGCTGTGCTTTGGATGACAAACGCCTCTGTAAGAAATTATCAAGTGTGGATGATGACAGCTCATGCTATTGGTGCCTGCTTAATGAGCTTTTACTTCTAGGGAAGCTTTCCTGATGTTGTTGGTTGATGCCTATTGGGAAATTTCCTTGTAAGTAGCCAACTGGCTTGATCATAAACAATATTTATCAAAGTGATTTTATATCCAGACTGATCGTAAAATAAAGAATTTCACTGGCCTTTGTCCCTGGTTCCTGCATGAACATCTAAATCCTTCGAATTTCCCTTGACAGGAGCGTCTTTGTTACTCCTGGCAGACCCCAGGACTATACCTAAATTTATGCTAATGAGATTACTCAGGATGGGGGCAGGCCATGCCAGAAAGATCAACCATGTTGGCTGAGGCTTTGAGTCATGTGATACCAGCCCAATCTCAGGGCAAGGGAAGGGCACTAGAGATTGAGTTCCCTCACATAGCAAATGATTCTATCAATCATTTGTGATTGACAGAATCACAATCCAATGTGCCAGGAGGGTGACACATCCTGAAGACACGGAAGCTTCATGATTAAGAACCTCCTAAACCTAGCTCTATATGTCTCTTCCATTTGCTGATTTGGATTTACATCCCTCTACTACTATAAAACTTCAGTTGTAAGTATAGCACATTTCTGAGTTCTGTGAGTCATTCTAGTGAATTATTGAATCTGATGGAGTAATGAGAGCTCTGGACTTACAGCCAGTGGGTCATAACTGCCAGTGGCCTGAGAATCCCAGAGCTTGCCACTGGTGTCTGAAATGAGGGAAGTCTTGTGAGGGGCTGTGCCCTTAACCTATGAAATCTGTATTAACTACAGGTAGTTGGCATCGGAATTGCATTACAAGATCCAGGAGCCACTGGCTAGACATGAAATTCCCTCCTGCCTCATCCTCAAAGTTGAGAGACACAAATTCTTTCAAAACTCTCTCTTCAGGGACCACAGCCAAATCCCTGTAAAGTGCCAGGGTCATCAGAGTCTGAAGATGCTAATTCAAAATGATTGCCTGCTAACATTCCTTCTCCATGGGAAGGCAGGTGAAAGTGGGGTGGAGAAGGGGCTGACACTGAGTGGACAATGGGGACAGGCTGACCCTATTGTCCTGACAGTAGAGAACCCAGTCTTAGTGGCAAATTGCCTTTCTACACATGACACCATTATACTCACCTCCCCTTGAAAAAGGCCACATAGAAGATGGGGGAGTAGGCATTGACAAACTTGAGCAAGAAAGCTTTGAGGATCAGGCGCTCTTCGAAAGTCTGTTCTGTTTTCGGAACCTCTGTAAGAGAAGAGCGAGGCTGAAGAGATTGGGGTGAGATTTCTCACCTCTCCAGAGTTTTCACCTAGACACGAGCTACTATCTCTCAGCTGACTCCTTCACAGCAAAAATCATGAGACCCATCTCTCCGGCACATTAGAACTGAAGTCATCTGGGAGGCCCCAGGTGGTCTGCCAGGTAATACGAAGTTACAGAAGGGTAAAAAATATAGGATCACTGTCTTTCTCCGTCCACCTCCCTCCTCTTGTCTGCTCAAGCAGTGGTTTCACACCGCCCTCCTCAAAGAGGGCCATGAGCATGCAGAGCTTGCAACCACCCCCTTTTCTGCACCAAGGGGAATTCAGTTTTCACCTGTGTCATTTCCACTTCCATGAGATTTTACTGAACCAAGGTCCCTGGTCAAAAAGCTTATTAGCCACTGAACTAGAGTTACAAGGGTACCATGACATGATTCCTCTTTCTCTCCTTCACTTTTAGCAGAAAAAATGCTGAATGAATTTGAGCATTAATTTGGATGAATGCAGGAAAGCATACATCTGCGTGTCCTGTGGGGAACCTAAGACATTTCCCGGTCATTCACTCAAATGATGAAGGCTTGTTATAGACAAGATGAGTGAAACAAACAGCTTAAGCCTAAGGTCTCAGACTCGTAGGTCACGGGCCCAGGGTGTTCTATCAGGTCCAAGCAGAGGAGTCAGCTGGCATTCCCAGAAGGACTCAGAGACACTGAGCAGAAACCTCATCGGTGCCTTCAGAAGACTAGAGACACAGGAAGCTCCAGTGGACGATGGTTCAGGACACTTAGGAGGGACTCCACAGACCATGACACATGGCATGGCAAGGACAAGAAGTGACAGGGTGTTCTTAGTCCATTTGGGCTGCTATGACAAACTACCATAAACTGAGTATTCATGAAAACCTGGCATTTACTTCTCAAATTCTGGAGGCTTGGAAGTCTGAGATCAAGGTAGATCTGGTGTCTGGTGAGGGCCTGTCTTTTGGCTCATAGACAGCACCTTCTCACTGTCCTCTCATGGTCAAGGGGAAAGGCATCTCTCTCAGGCCTCTTACACAGGGCTCCTTCCCATGTATATGTGCTCTGCCCTCATGACCTCATCACCTCCCAGATACCACACCTCCTAATACCATCACCTTGGCGGTTAGAATTTCAACATAGGAATTTTGGGGAACACAAATATTAGGCTTATAGCACAGGGCCAGTGTCTTCAGAGGTAGAAGAAAAGCACTAATACTACATCATATGGACCAAGAAGCACAGCCTGAAAGTGGGCTGAGCACAGATACATGACGACTGGGCCACGCCAGCTGAGGAGTTCTGCATCCAGATGAGACTAGTGTATGGGCCCCCTAACTTGCCTGCTCCACAAATACACATATAGCTTTTGTAGGAATCGCTGAAGAAATGGACACAAAACCTTGTTTCTTCCGTGGAATACCCTTCCCTCATCCATCTCCTTATGCAGAAATCCTTCATATCCTTTAATATCCAGGTGAGTTACTACCACACTCTCCAGATCAGACTGTACAACACTCTCCAGATCACACAGTACTGCATCCTCCAGACCACACAGTACCACACTCTCCAATTCACGCCATACCAAACTCTCCAGATCACACAGCGCCACACTCTCCACATCACACCATAACACACTCTCCAGATCACACAGTACCGCATCCTCCAGACCACACAGTACCACACTCTCCAATTCACGCCATACCAAACTCTCCAGATCACACAGCGCCACACTCTCCAGATCACACCATAGCACACTCTCCAGATCACAGTGTACCACCTTCTCCAGATTACACCGTACCGTACTCTCCAGATCACACTGTACCACACCCTCAAGATCACAATGTACCACACTCTCCAGACCACAGTGTACCAACCTCTCCAGATTACACCGTACCACACTCTCCAGATCACACTGTACCATACTCTCCAATTCACACCATACCAAACTCTCCAGATCACAGTGTACCACGCTCTCCAGATTATGTCGTACCGCACTCTCCAGATCACACTGTATCACAACCTCAAGATCACACCATACCACACCTTCTGGATCACAGTGTGCCACACTCTCCAGATCACACTGTACCACACCCTCAAGATCACAATGTACCACATTCTCCAATTCACACCATACCAAACTCTCCAGATCACAGTGTACCACCCTCTCCAGATTACGTTGTACCGCACTCTCCAGATAACACTGTATCACAACCTCAAGATCACACTGTACCACACTCTCCGGATCACAGTGTGCCACACTCTCCAGATCACACAGTGCCATGCTTTCTTTCTGGAAGCATTACTACATGCCTTCAGCAGGTAGATTTTTTTTTGTTTTCTTCCATTATGCTTTATATGTCCCTGTGTTAACTACCCACACCCACGCCCTTTGAAAATTGACAACAGTCATTATCACTGATTCCTCAGTCCATGTGTTTGGATTCTCCCTAAGGCAAGGATTTAGGAGGAAGTAGTTTATTTGAGAGGGGCTCCCAGAAAGCTTTGTGAAGGAGTGGGATGGTGAGAACGAGGAGAGTGGAAACCTAAGATAAATGTGCTTATGAACAGGTTAATGCTGCATCAACTGGGGTTCAGTCCCACTGGAGACCTCCTAAGAAACTGTGTGAAGCACACCTCCAAATTTGCACACTGAAAGGGGAGACCAAACAGGAGCCCCTCCCTGCCTGAAGGTCACCTTTGGGGCCAACTCCCTGGCTCTTCCAGCCTGTCCTATGCACGGGTGAACCTGCTCCCACAATCAGAGAACGCCCATAGACAGAGAGTGGCAGGAAGCCATTGGTGCAAAGAGGAACCATCTGAAGGTCACCTCCAGGGTGGGCCAGTGGGAGGTGGGTGCTGCACAAAAGCATCTGCTCCCATCCTCTGTGTATGATAGAAGGCATCATACATAGGTGTGCACTGTCATTATCTCACTTAATCCTCACCTCCCTGGGTGAGGGAGGTATTACATTTCACTTCTGTAGATGAAGGGAATTGATGCCCAGAGAGGTTACAGCCTTGCTCAAGATCACACAGCAGGTAAGTGACAGATGTAAGATGTGAATCCAGATCTGCCTGCCTCAAAAAAACTAGTTTTTAACAACACCACTTTTTGCAATCAGAATGTTTGACCCATTATTGTTTTCATCAAACACTCTCTTTCACCTCCCCACCTTCCACTCCCAGTCTACCTGATGCGCCTAAGAAATATTTGTACTTTGCAGGTCACATTCCTCAAGCACCAGCTGTGTGTCAGGTGCCAGGCCAAAATGAATAGTTTTCCCCTTCCTTCAAGGAGCTTCACTGAGCAAGGTCTCTGTGGAGAGGCTTTTGCTCACTGCCAAGTCTCTCCCAGATTGACCTGTCAGCAGCACGGTATCATCTCCCATCTCATGGCAGAAAGAGTCTTAGGGAAAGGCTGCATTGCCATGTTCCAGTTTCCCACACAGCACAGTGAGCCCTTAATTCACTGCCAATCCTACAACACTGTCTTGAGTATTAGGAGATGATGCCGCTGGCAGCAATGACTGCTCTTACTGGTGCATTACCAACAACCCTCTCACACTGCACAACTGCATGTGTCAAGATGGCCCTTTAGAGGAAGATCAAAGCACCTAGGCCTCCCCTGAGTCTTGGAGAGCCTCTAATGTATCCAAGGCTTGAAGACCACCAATGCAGGGGTCTCTGTGTGGGGACTAAGCTGCCAGAGAAGACTCAATGGGATTGAGAACTGTAGTGAATAGGATTACTTTTCTGAGCATCTTCAACTGCATAATGCATTGTTTAGGAAATACTGTATTTGGTAAAAATGTCGTAAAAGATTTAATAAAAATATAGGTAGACACGTACAGATTGTAATATTAAAAATTCATCTATAGCAAGGGTTATTGCAGGAAGAATAACTCTGGAGGACAAGAGCAGACCTCCAAGAGTCCTACTTGTGTGAGGCCTCCCCAGCCTCCTGGGTGAGATAGGGAGGCAGAGATTGGCCAGGGGCTCATCACATGCATTCCCTCCTCCTGGATACACAGCTAGATGGGGGCAATATGAAGGAGCTGCAGCCAGAGAGACATGAGTGGAGGTGGCGTATGCTGCTTCCAAGCCTGGGCCTCAATGTTTCCTGTGAGGTCCTTTGCTCTCTCTATCTCTCTTCCCTCATCTCCTGTGGAAAATGTCAATAGCATCACTGGAAAGAGGAAGCCCAGATTCCTGAATTGCCATGCGGAAGGCTGTCCTCCAAACGTCTGGCTTAACTACAATAGGAGCAAGAAGTAAATGTTGGAGGTTTACAACATTTCTCCTGAATGTGCTCCAACATTTAGATTTTGCTGAAACTGAACTACTGCAGCTGGTGAGGGAAGCTGGGACAGGCAGGTCCTTGGAACTTTCCTAAATGAAGAGAAAGACTTGCCCCAACTCAAGGCCTCGTAAAGTATGGACAGTGTTTCTGAGCAGGCCCAGAGGTCACTGAGGGTGGCTAGAGCCAAAGTCCAAGGCCTATATGCCTGTTGAGCCAGTCATCAGTTGTAGGTGAGGAGAAGTGTGTTTGAGAGAAAGTGTTTGAGTATGACACTCTAATACTGTCTAGTATAAATCACTGGTAATTAACGCCAACATTATCCAAACAGCACATCCTCCAAAACTGAGCAAGTTAAACAACATTTTGGAGTTCTAAGAAAGACCTGCAGTAATTCAGAGAGGAACTTTCTAAGCTGTAGATACAGTAGTAAAACAGTATTAGTGGAGAATGGCAGCAGAGCCAGGGGACTAACAGCATCTGTCATAGTCTGAGCTTGATCAGAGACCTATTAAAGAGACACGCAGGGGTGAGACCCTGGGACCCACGGCCCTGGGAAGGGACTTGAGAGTGGGAAAGCTAAGCGATCCTTTGGCGCTACTTTGCAAAGAGCATTGCCTGCTAGGGAATCTGGAGAGAGCAGCATAATTCTACAGGGGTTGAACTGGAATTCTACAGGAGTTGAATTGGAATTCTATAGGGGTTAAATTGGAATTCTACAGGAGTTGAACTGGAAATCTATAGCAGGAATTGAATTGGAATTCTACAGGAGTTGAACTAGAATTCTATAGGAGGAGGAAAAGCCTTCCGTGATATTCCTCTGCTGGTGGAAAGCTTTGTGGTTTTCTCCTTCCGGTCCTGCCTGGGTGGGTATGGCCCCCTGAGATAAAAGACCTGGGTGATCCTGTACTGCTTCACCAAATAATCATCTGGATAATGATTTGTGCTCACCATTTACAGCTAGCACTGCCGCTTCTGTCATTCCTTCTATAGTTATGTATGTCAGCAAATGCCCCATAAGATCTTTAGCTTCTTAGGCCTTTCCCCTCTCTGCCACCAAGAGGCCAGGTCCCCCCCGCCTGATTTGTGCATATCAGGTCCTCACCTGCCTGAACATGCCACATCCCCATCTTCGGCCTGATTCTCATTCCCCTTAACTACAGGAGACAATTCTGAGGCCCAGTGGAAGTGTCTGCCATTGAAAGGTCACTTTCGGTTTCAAGATGTCATCACTCTGCACCCTCATATGACTCTGAACCCTCGCGCTCACCGCACTCCCACTCTTGCCCCACCCCTGCATACAGTTTGGAAGGCTTTTCTCCATAAACAAGGTCCCAGAGAGACATCTTCCAGGCAGATCCCAGCTATTGCCAGATGTGCTCTACTATGAACATGCATTGAATAAATAAATGAGTGAGTGAATGACAGGAAAAATGTGTTTGGAAGAATGAAAAAAAATTTTGTCCCATATTAAAAATTCCGTGTCATATTCCAAGGAGGACAAATTCTAAGGAGGGACTTTTTTTCTGAGCAGATGACAGGTGTAACCATATGACAGGAGCAGCCAGAAGACTCAAACTCACCGACCTAACATAAGAGAGGGGGGTGCTGGAGTTGGAGGCAGGACCCAGAAGGGTGAGGGCCAGTGCGATGGGAGGGGAAGGGCAGAGAGGAAACGGACGGACAGGTGTGGGGAGGGCCCGCTGGGAATTTTCATTAAGTGCTGCTGTGAGGTTTGCAGCGTGACCTCTTCGTGTGCCTCTCCACAGAATCTTCAATCATGATTCCTTGAAAGTGTTCTGGATTCGCTCTTGGGGGACTGCTGAAGGACTGGGTTCTACTTCAAGATGAGCATGGGGAAGGAGCGGCAACTGATCTGGGTAACAAATGAGAGAGATTAGGGAAACAGGCAGACACCGTGGAAGGCAGAGGAGGAGAAGAGGAAGAAGAAAGAGAAGGGAAGGGGGAAAAAGAAGGAGGAAGAGGGAGGAGGGATGAAAGGAAAGGAAAGGAAGGAAGGGAGAACTTTCCAATAGGATGTTTTTTCTTTTTCTTTTTCTTTTTTTTAACAGGAATTTGAGCCTCTGTCCAGTGTGCCTGAGGCATCCAATTTAACAATAACACAACCACATCTCATCTCTTTTAAATATTTTGGGGGCAAGAAAATTTCAGCCCATGTCACCTAAAAAAATAAGTAATCAGATCTGAGGGTCTGAAAATTTGGAAAACATATCTTGAAAACATATCTAGAAGGTGATCGGGATGAGATGTGGAGTGGCACATGTCTTTAATTTTATTTTATCATCCCCTTTGAACTGTGCGTCCTCAGATCTCCCAGTCCCTACAGGAATTTCCTCCAAGTTCCCTGCAAAGAGGATCTAGCCATTTCAGAGGCCTTTCCTCCAGCTGGAAATGAGTGACTCCCTTCCTCCATACTGATAAATCATAGGCCTGGCTATTATTTATGAGTTTTATTTCTAAAAAAACAGCCTGTGCCTGTGCTTTAGGGCCATGAGCCACCATAAATAAGGAGCATTTCCAATAAATGATCCAAATCCATGTGACAGGCCACAAAATCAGCTTGGCGCCCCAGCTTGGAGCAGCTCTGAGTCACAGTGTGTGCTTGGCTGAGACTTCTGGGAAAGGGGCCTCAGGGAAGCACCTCCCAGTGAGGGAACAAATGAAGGTTTGAGGCAAGGAGCAATGCCACAGCCTGGAGTGCCACTTTGACTTTCGGATCCCTCTCACAAGCCAATACAGAGGGCCTCACCTGCCTAGGACAGAGACTACATGACTGAAGAAATGGAGCAAGTGGGCAGGTGCAGTGGCTCATCCCAGCACTTTGGAAGGCTGAGGAGGGCAGATCACTTGAGGCCAGGAGTTTGAGACCAGCCTGGTCAACATGGCAAAACTCTGCCTCTACTAAAGACACAAAAATTAGCTGGGCGTGGTGGCATGCAGTTATAATCCCAGCTACTCGGGAGGCTGAGGCATGAAAATCGCTTGAACTCAGAAGGCAGAGGTTGCAGTGAGCTGAGATTGTGCCACTGCACTCTAGCCTGGGCAACGATGCAAGGCTCTGTCTCGAAAAAAAAAGAAAAGAAAAGAGGGAAAGAAATGAAGAAATGGAATGGAGCAAGTGTTCCCAGAGGCCAGGTGGGGTGGGGTGACATCTGAAGGTCAGGAAGGGCTGTCCGCATCTCAGGCCACTAGGCAGGATTCCTCATAAGACAGACTTCTGGAGGGGTCTGAATCTCAACCCCATGAAAAAATGGTCCAGCCTTGTGCTTTGAACAACTCCAAATAAAGCACCTTTAGATTCCATGGCTATGGGGATATGACGGAGGGGAATCTAAGGGAGAGAGGGTGAGGAGGTAGACAGGCAACCCTCTCTATTATTCATGTGCCCCTAACATAGCACCTCCGCCGGGAAGCACCCCAGGTTGATCAGAGGCCATCTGAAAGTTTCACCTGCTTCCAACCTGTGGAGCAGGATCCCGACAAAGAGGGCAGACTCCACTTCCCACCAGAAAGGACAGTCGGGAATTTCTGTGCAGAGCCATTCCCACCAGCAGCCCTTTTCTTTTAAGTGTTAATCCTCCGCTGCATCGTGTCATGAAAAAATATGAGTGCAAATGACCCAGCTGTAAACTGCCTTGGAAAACAATTAGTATGAAAGCCCAGCTTCATCCCAGGGGGCCAGCTCAGGACTCAAAGTCCCCGGAGCTCCATCCTAAGCCTATGGAAACATGACAGCCAGGAGAGGACGCCAGCTGCAGGCTCTGAATCTTGGAAAAGCAGCTCCTCCTGACTGGTGTCTTCGACAGCCCAGCTGGCAAATGCATAACGATGGCAGCAAAAAAGAACAAGAAGATGCCCAAGCAAAACTGCCTGCTCTTCCCCTTACCTCTCCCTAAGGCAGGTCATGCCTTTGCAAACAGCAATGTTTGCTGACAGCACAACCATCTGGGCTGCCCTTCATTTGGGAATGGGGGGCGGGTGGAGGGACTGTCTGGGTACCTGGTGTCATGCTGTTGCCTTGGTAGTGCCACGGGTAGGGTGGAAATCACCCTAGGAGAAGCCAGCCAGCTGGGTAACAAGGCAGCCAGCGCATGACCTGAAGGAGCTGAAAGCCCCCGACCTGGGGATCTGGAGGGTGTGCCTGAGATACTCCTGCGGTCCAGAGAGCTTCCTAGCACAGGGGGCCTATCCCTCAGAGTCAGGAAGGTAACTCTTGCCCCTATGCAAAGGAGCATGAGACCTACAGTGCTAGCTAGCAGCCTAGGCCAGGGTGACAGCGCCCCTGGCACATCTCCTTTTAAGGAAAAAGGGACCTAAACAGGAAGGGAGCACTGGAGAGAGAGAGAGAGAGAGACAGACAGAGAGAGAGACAGACAGACAGACAGAGACGTATTCTGTTGCGGGCCAATCATGAGAATCCTCCTATATCTAGCACCTGCTATGTGCCAAGCACCATACAAGCACTTGACAACTTCCCTAAGATGTTTCTCCCTATGGCAAGGACAGGAGTGAGGAGAGAGCAAGAAGGTGTGCCCTGTCCCTGATCACAGACACCCCCAACACCCCTGGGTCACCTGGCAAATGCACACACTGGTCTAGAACCTGAGGGAGGAGGCATATCGTCAGTCCATCCTCAGCCCACCCCTCATATCTTCCCAGAGGAAATTCTCCTGCCTTTCCCACCATTATCTTTTCTCATTCGACAAATATCTATTAAGGATGATCATGTGCCAGGCGTTGGGCACCAGGTGTGCAGTGGTGGACAATCCAATAAGCTCCCACCGTGTGGAGCTCCCAGTCTAGAAGGGTGAGGGCGACAACTGCAACCGTTTTAGAGAGCGCTGAGTGTTGAAGGAATATGTAGTGAAATGAGAAGCAGAAGGAAAGGGCGATGGGAAGGGTGATGGGAAGGCTGTTTTGGTCGGAGTGGTCAGGAAAGGCCTCTGAGGAGGTGACCTCTAAGCTGAGACCTGCAGGGTAAGGAGGAACCAGCCCCAGGGGCTGGGGAGAGCTCCAGGGGGAGGCATCAGCCTGGGCAAAGTCTTGATGGAGAGCCCCAAGGCTGTGCAAGGAATTGGCCAGTCCACACAACCGGAGCATCCTGAGCCTGGTGGAAGTACCGGGAGGGGGAATTGGAGAGGAAGGCCGGAGAGTAAATGTGGGGCTCTGTGAGCCACAGGAAGTACAATGGGAAGCTGTTGTAGGTTTGTGAACAGGGGAAGAATGTGACAAAATTAAATTTTTAAAAAATCACAGAAAGTGAACCGTGTGGGGGGGAGTGCGGCAGAGAGACAGAAGTGGAAGCAGAGAGACAAACTGTGAGTGTGTCATTGTCCAGGCACAAACCAGTCAATATGAGGATGAAACTTGTGAAAAGTGGTCAGATCTGGGATATGTTTGAAGGTAGAAAGAACAACACTTACCAGCAGACTGGATCCTAGGGGTGAGAGAGAGAGAGAGCTCCAGGGAGTGACAGTGCCAGGGAGAGAAAGAGAGAGCCAGGATAGCACTTGGACTTCGAAGTGAGCATATGGGTGGCTGGTGGTGCCATCTCCTGAGATGGGAAGAATCGGTGAAAGGCACCAGGTTTGGAGGAAAAATTAAGTGTTCAAAGTTGGACACATTAAATTCTTGGCCCCTGTGCTTCTCCTTGGCCCGTGATTCTGCTATCCAAAACCCAAAACCCGCAAACCCCAGCTCATGACCCAAGGCCGTTAGAATATTGTATGAACCGAGAATCATCCTTCGAAGTACCCAGCCAGCTTGGAAGAGTCAGCACCTCAAGCAAATCCAAGCCTCAATGTCAAGGTTGGATTGGGTGACTTCCCAGGTACTTCCTGCTTCTGGTCTTCTGTGCTCCACAATATGATTTATGAGGCTTTGACCGAAGAATAGAGGGGGACTCTGGGCTGGAAGTCAGAAGACCTTTCTGTCTAAGAGTCCCCAGATAACGGAATTTATCTTTCTGAGCCTCAGTATCCTAATTCATAAAATGGTACCTTCCTTCAACATTTGTTGGGAAATACAGCATGGAAAGCATCAAGCATGGTGTAAGGGCTCAAAGATTTGCTCTTATTATGAAGGCACAGCAAGGCACTGCAGAGATTTGCACATTTGTTTCCACTTCCTTAGCAAAAGAAGTGTTAGCAAGTTAGCTAACAGTCCCCTACAGAGCCCTCTTAGAAGGTTGGGGAGTGCATTTTGGCATCACGTGGGGTGGTGAGGTCCCTACTGAGGGCCAGGGAGGTGAAATAGGCAATCATAGGATCTGTTGCGTTTTGAAGATTGAAGGCGGCAAGCTGTGTGCTCCCAGGGTGGGTTCCCAGGGAGAGCAGGGGCCCTTGCTATGGGTCAGGGTGTCGGATGGCAGCCTGGAGATGCAGGTGGAGGTAACATATGTGTCCTAGAAACAGGAAACCCTGACAGCTGCAGCCCCTAGACTAAGCCCAGCCTAAAGGAGAAGAGTGTCCTCCCTGGAAGAGCCCATGCTGCCCAGGCCTGGAGTATGGAGGGGCCACCTCAGCCGCAGTCCAGCGTCTCCCATCAGAGGGGTGGGGCCAGTGTCCAGCAGCAATGTTCTGTAGGAGTGAGACCCAAGGAGCGAAGGGCAGGTTCTACCCAGGCATCTCCCTGTTTAACTTCGGATGTTGGCCTGACCCCTCTACCACTGAGTATTGCAGCAGGAAACAATTCCCCTTGGATGGTTCAAAGGAAGCCACTCTAATGAAGCCCTTACTCATAGCAGTGAAGACACAAGGAGAGGAAATGGCATGGCTGATGCCCAGGAAGAACCAAGAGGGGGAATTCATCCTGCAGGAGCTGCAGTTATGAAGAGATGAATTTTCTGCAGAGACGTGGGAGGGTCAGGGAGAAGCAGAGGAAAACACCCCAATTCCCTAGTGAGGTAGAGAGGAGATCTGGGGAGAAAAGGTGCAAACAAAGGAGGAGCCCCACAGCCCTTCCTTCTCTTCTGGATGCTTTAGTCCCTGGGCTCCTAGAAAATCCAAAGAGAAAGAGAGGAAGATATTGGACTTCTTGCTAACAGGAGAGAAGAGTGCTCCAAGGACTTTGTAGGGAAATGAGAAATGTGTTCATGGTCGCAGCTCATGTTTGGGAAGGAATTCTTACCAGTAATACTAAGTGTTCTAAACAGCAGAATTACTGACCATCGTCTTATATAACTGGTAGGGGTGCTCCACATACTTGGGCTATAACCGTACTCACATCGTTTTATTAGTAGTCACAGCCTCCTGCCATCCTCTCTGTTTCCCAGACAACATTTAGAATAATTTAAGCCAACATCACGGAGGGGGCCCCCAACAAGCATAGAATCCCCCCTGGCCACACCCTGGGAGGCTCTTTCTCCCCGACTGCCTGAGGCCACCCAGAGAGCCAGGAGCCCCAGAGAGTCAGGATCCTGGTGCAAAGCAGGAAGAGAATACAAGCCAACAGACCCAACTTTCAGGCCAGACTGCAAATGGCCAGCACTGTGGTGTCCCCGCAGAAAGGCATAGGCCCCATTCCCCTCTCCAGCCCACGCCGGCCAGGCCCACGCATGTCCTGTGCTGGACTCTGTCCCTGATCAGGCTCCACTGCAGAGAGCAGACCCCCCATCCCAGAGCACTGCATCTAATAAAGCCAACACTTCCACCCTGTGCTCCAAAAACAAACACTGTCTACATTTAGAAAATTCGATTCATATATGCTCAAAATATTCTTCTTTAAAGAATGTTTAGTGCCCCAGCAGCCATTTGTATCTGTGATACTGATTTTTCCCCCGTTCTTTTCCTTTCCTCCTGCTCTTCTCTCCTCAGTAATAATATATTGCCTTTTGCTAGCGTAGCTTAGAATTGGAGGAAAAGTTTAGACTCAAGACTTCCTGGTAGGGGCCAGGCACACTGGCTCACACCAGTAGTCCCAGCATTTTGGGAGGCTGAGGCAGGAGAATCACTTGAGCCCAGGAGTTCAAGACCAGCCTGGGAAACAAAATGAGATCCCCTTCTCTACAAAAAGTTAAAAAAAAAATTAGCCAGATGCCATGGCACACACCAGTAGTCCCAGCTACTCAGGAGGCTGAGGTGGAAGGATCCCTTGAGCCCAGGAGTTCAAGGCTGTTGTGAGTTATGATCATGCCGCTGCACCCCAGTCGGGGCAACAGAGCGAGACCCTGTCTATTCTTGAAAAAAGAGAGAGAGATTCCTGGTGGCCTTTCAAATTTAAAAAAAAAATTCTTTCTTTTTTAAAACTTATAAAGCTTGCAGGACCCCAAAGCCTGTGGAGCTCCGCTCTCTCTGTGCATGTGGGACAGACGGCTGCACTCACAGCTTGCCTCCCGGCTGTCCTCCCTGCCTGGGGCATCTGACCCACATGGCTGTCCCCATCCCCAGAAATACTTGAACTCCTGTCATTCACATATGTGAGTGCACTGCATTTTAAATCTTCTGGAGCCTTTGTGGTGTTTCCTGTTGCTCTCCCAATAAATTTAAACTTTTCTGGGCAACAAGGACAGCTACATATTAAAAGGCACTAGAGTGTCACGGTTTTAGCAAGGACAATGGGGCTAGACTCACCACTTATCAGTTCCATGACCTTGGGCCTCTAATTTTATGCTCTGTGTCTTCAGTCTTCCTGTCTCTAAATGGGAGTATTAAGATTACCTACCCCTCTGGGGCTGTTTTAAGGATTAAACATACTGATATATGTAAAGTACTTAGAACAGTGTTTGGTACAGGGTAAGCAGTATGTGTGTGTGTGTGTGTGTGTGCAAGTGCGTGCGTGCATGTGTGTGTGCAAGTGTGTGCATGTGTGTGAGATATAGGGTAAGCAGGGTGTGCATCAACACACACTTATGCACACTACTAACTGTATGCTTCAGTCAAGTTTCTAAACCTCTTCAGCCTTCTCATAAGTAAAATGAAAGAAATGACCCATTCCCAGTTACTGTCATAATGTGGGGCGAAGTATGCAAACCAGTGTTGGTATGAGGTGGGCCCTCAATGGAACTCAGGGCCTTTCCCCATCCCTCCTTTCACTCCCATCCCTGGCCCCGCTTCAGGAGCATCTGGGGCAGTGACACTCAGGAGTGGGCTATCAGCAATGTCTAAGCACCTCCTAAGCACAGCCATTTTCATAAAAACCTTGACTTGACTAATACTCTTTTTTCAAGCACCTACAATGAGCCCAACCTTGTGACTTGGAGAGGTTGGACAGCGAGGGAGGGATGAAGTGCACCACCCCATACACCAGCCAGCATTCTGCACAGAGTTTTGAAAGAAAAGACAAGAAGGAAAAGGAGGCAGCAAGCCAACAGCATTTTGAGTATTCAGCCTAGAAGCCTGCCATCAGCCATGCCTCCTCCATCCTGCCTCTTATTTGAAGAATTCTCCAAAGCTAGAGTACAGACAGGCCCCCTTTCCAGGCCAAGCCTGACCATTGCCTATGTTGGTTATGCTAAGATCCTATAGTTTTCCTGCTCCCAGATGTGTGGCTCAAAGGCACAATACCTGCCTGGGTCCTGACCTGAGGAGGAAGCACACCTTGCACCAGCCAGCTCCATTGCTCTTTCTCCTTGCCTCCCGCCTTCTCCTCCTACCATGCTGCAGCCCTGTCCTGTTTGCTGTATGTCCAGAGCCCCAGTGACCTGCCCAGATTTTGCCTGCTTCCTCCCCTAGGACCTGGACCCTTTCTCTACAGCCACCACCTGTATCCCCTCCTAGGGTGAATGGATCAATGGGGACTAAGAGACTTTGTCCCACCCGTCCACTGGAATCCTACCCCCGCAGCACTCAAACTCCAATACTGATGCTTGCTGACACTGGCAACACACACTGTACACTGTGTCTTGGCCAGCCAGGCTCCCTCTAGGACACAGTTCCAAATGCATTCCCTAGAAAGCCCCCTTCCCACCACCCCAGGGTTCAGTTCAGTCCTGCCTCACCAGTGCTGTGTTGCCTCCAGATTCCAGCATGCCTTGCATCTAAGCTCCTGAGTATTGTTATGGCAGCCAGGGGGACAATCACTGTTTTTATCTGCCACTGCTGCTAGGGGTAGATATCATTCTCAAGAAAATTAACAAATCTTGCCTTCTGTGATATATATTTGCAGCAAGAATGGACCTCAGATAGGCCTGATACCTCAGCCTCTTGAGAGGTGCTCCCAGGAAACTGGTCTTCCATTACTCAGCCCCGTGGGAAACACTTGGGGACTTATTGGGGTTATTGACACCAGCTGTTTGCACCTGGTGAGCAAAGCGCATACTCACAGCCTCCTCAACTATCAAGAGATCTGGGGCAGGAAGCCAAGCGGGTGTTAAACCCAGCGTGAGAATGGCAAAGGAAGTCTTAAGCCTGGCAGACTTCTCATTCCATTAGGTGGCATTATCCATAGCTTTATGTCCCCGTGGAGCCTGGGGGAACCCTGTAACCGTATCTCTGCCTGTGGGGATACTGCTGGGACCTACTTTGTGGGACCATCTCTGTTAGTGTGGGTATTCTTTGCCATTAAGGAAACTTCAAGTCTCCTAATACCCTTGGTGCATCTTTCAGTCACTATCCCATTGTGTCAGCTTTGCATTGGCCTTATTCATCTCAATAAGATCACATCCTTCTGTAGGCAGACAGAGTTGAAATAAGGAATACATAAATGCTCACTGTAGCCTCTACTGTGACTTAAAACATACCTAGACTACGGGCATTCCTTGAAAAATGTCTTTCTGCATGCATGAATGAAGAGAGAGACATATTTCACCAACAACTGCACTGACAAAAATGTGCTAAGACCTGCCATGGGCCAGGCACTGCACAGGAAATAAAAATAAATGAAAGACAGGGTCACTCTTCTCAACAGCCTTGCAGCCTGGTTGGGAGCAAGTGGCAGAGACCTTTCCTGCTTACAGAATGACCACGTACTTTCACACATTTTCCAAGTTCTTCATAATTAGGCTGATTCTGGCCAGTGAGCTGTGAGCAGACGAGATGAATGAAGACGCTTGGAGGCTGAAGCATTTAACAGCCCCAGGCAACTCTCCAGCTGTCTTTCCCTGACATGGTGTCCACGGCAGCCCCCATCAGTCTGGGTCCCTGAGCAATTGTGTGCAGCAGAGACCCCTGCCTGATCGCACTAGATATGTGGGCTGAGCAAGAATACAGATGACTTTATGTGATGCAACCAAGATTTTAAAATGAATTTATTACCCCAGCAGAGCCTAGTCTATTCTAACACCGGGAACACACATACATGTGCAATGCGGTAAGATCAGACAGTCCCCAATCAGCAACCAATGAGTAGTGTGTATAAGACGCTCCAAGCTTAGCCTTGGCCTGTAGGCTTTGCCTTTACTGTACCATCTTCCTAAGAGTTCTCCTTCCAGATCCTTTTGTGGGTGGCTTCCTCCTGCCATCCGGGTCTTAGCTATAAAGTTACCACCTTGAAACACCTTTCCTGACCAACTCCTCCAGAGTGCACAGCCCCAGACCACTGTCTATCTCATCACACCTTCCTCACATTCTGTGGAATGGCCCTGCTCACTGTCCATCTTTCCCTTGCCAGAGTGTAAGCAAGGACCTTGTCGCTTGTCATTGCTGTGTTTCCGGAACTGTGTCTGAGAACTGTGCCTGGCACGGAGCAAGCACTCCATCAACAGCAGATGGATGAACCCAGAAACAGAGGTGTGTGCCAGGGGAGTCTGGAAGTGGCAGGATGACCACTGACAGCTGAGAGGCCAGAAGAGGATTTATATAGGAGAAGCCCTCAAGAAGCCCTTTGAAGGAGGACACTGAGGTCGTTTTGGCAGTCACAGCAGCATGAGCAAGGCTGGGGTGGGGCAACACAGGGAGGCTAGGGTGACCATGAGCTGAGTGGGTCAGTTGGGGTGGAGGAGCACAGTGGGAAGAAAGTAGCTGAGAGCTTGAAATGCTAACTATAGCTGCTCTAGGACCAAGGGAAGCTGTCTGAGGGTGCTGACTGGGAGCAATGTCCCCAAACCCACCGTTCGGGAAAGGTTGGCTGGATGGGGATTTCCAAGCTCTCTAGCCCATTGAAAGAGGCTGAGGACAATGGCATAGGCATTAGGCTGTAAAAACCATCCAGACAGAGGGGATGACCAGAGGACAGGAGGAATATGACGAAGGAAGGATCGGGAAATCTTTGTCCAAAAAAGTTCCCTGATACCCACTGCCACACAGTTGGGGGAGGAGAAGGAGCCAGGTCTAGAGCTCAAAGATTCTTTCCAATGGATTCTCAAATTCAGTGGTCCCTCTCTGAGCCCTCTCGGGTACCCAGTCTAAGGTAGACAAGAGCAACGCCCCAGAACAATGCCCGCTGGGGTTCCTGATGGAGACCCAACACACCACTTCAGTACAGATGGTGAGAAACTGACATCAAAGTCACACAAAAGAGATTCACATTTTAGAGGTAGCATCTGAGTCTGAACCTTAGTAAAGTGAGCGTATAATACTTCCCTTGCTGGCCATGCAGTTTTTGTGAAGATGAAATGGAGTTACAAATTTTATTTTAAGTTTAAAAATACTTTATGAGTATCACTCTCAGAGAGAACAAAATGTACTTGTTAGGATTTTATCTCCTTTCCAGGGCACAGACTTTCTTATGGAGTCCCGGACATTGATCTAACAGCCCAGGGTAGCCGCTTTGGTCTGGGCAAGGAGGGTGTGCCAGTAGAAACAGTGAACATAGCTTCATGATGTGAAAGCTCTGTTACAGCCCATTTTATTTGTGGCTTTAAACAGAAGAGTTAAGGCCCCGCCTTGCATATGGGAAGTACTCACTAAATACTTATTAATGAGTTTTCTATTGTTGCCAACTCTATTTGTCTTTCATCTTTATCACTATCTAGAGCAATGCAAGAAAAGTGAGCTAATGTAACACAAATGAACAGGAAGAAGAAAGGTCTACATCACCATTGACTTCCTGTCCCTCTTTACCCTACTTCCTGCCCACACACTCAGCAATACCCTTTACATTGGATCTCCTACCTCTCCCTATTCTGTCACATCCTATTTCCCTGCTAAGTAATTTTGCAGACAGCTCCCGTCATGCCACGCTCTTGAAAAAAATCTTCAGTGTTGCTAGATCAGGACCACACAGGGCGGGTGAGGGACATTTATTTCTACTCCTGGTGTTTCCTCCATGCGATGGGAGTGTAATTAGTTGTAATGCCTCAGATCGTTTTCCCCCAGCTCAACCATTTCTCCTCTTGGGTGAGAGAAGGAGGAGTAGCTTATCTTATTGTTGAGTCTAGAAGAGGACGCTGGCATTCCTTGCCTAGCCTCTTTTTCTGCCCTTCTTTGGAGGGGCAGCAAAGGGCCTGCAGGAAGCAGGTGTTCTTCTATGCCTCTCCAAGTTCTAAGTTCACAGGGCTGGCCCATCCACCGCTGCCTGCCATGGAGAGAGACTGTCTATTTGGCTCTCTTTCTAAGCTACTACCTCCCATGTAGCCTTTCTCAGTTTTACAGCTGATATTTTGGCTTTGTCTACTCTTGCCATGATCTAATTTCTCAGCTGGTTCAGTAATCAGGCCAGGAAGATGGTACTGTTTATGGCTGAATGCCCCTGGGAACTCCAGCAAACACTTTTCCATTGTCTATGAAAAAAATCGGAGTCCTCAGCCTGGCATTTTAGATTTTCCATCAAAAAGCAAAACAAAACAAAAAAACACGTGCTGGTCAACTCCGTCGGCCCAGTTTCCCACTCCATCGTGCCCTGGATGTGCCCTGGACGTAGAGCCCCGGCACTGGGCTCCCCTGGCAGCCTGCGCATGCTTCATGCTTTCTTTCTCCCACACACTGAGCTCAGCTCCTGCTCCACTGGTGTTTAGCTTGACCAAGACTCTCCCAACCACCCAAGTGGCTCATTTGCCACTTTCCTGCATGCCTTTCCTGACCCCAGGGATCTGATCCCTCCCTTCAGTGCCGTGTTTCTCACTTGGTTTCCTTTGCCAGGAATCTTCCTCTCCTCCTGCCCATCCCCTCCTCCCTATATGCATGCCTGTCTGACTCTCACTTATCTCTGGGCTCTCCAGTTAAATGCCTCTCCCTCCAAAGCCTCCTGAGTCCCCAGGAGTGTTGGATGTTCTTCCGAAGTGCTTCCATAGAATCCTATCATTAAATATGCTGAATTAAAATTCTCTGCTTATTTTTCTCAAGATGCTTATGAAGAAACACAGATAACATTCATAAATATGCACATGCCTGGAAAGAGCAGAGCTGCCCCTGAGGATGGTAAGCTGCCGATAGCAACACAGAAGTCAAAGCAAAGTGCTCACCATGGGTAGTGTTACAGTAGAGGCCAAGCAGGGGAAAGGCACAGACAGAGCAACTTTCCGGAATTCTCCAGTCATCAGGAGAAGGCTCTTGAGGAGGTGGTTATCCTATCAAGGGTCCATGAATTAAAGGCATCATACGTACCATGAATGCAACCTCCGTATGAGGTTAACAAGAAGCTGGGACTCCTCGTCACTAGGGTCAGAGAGGGAAGTCCCTACATTCAGAGAGGGAACGGATGAATCCAGGCCACCCAGAATAAATACAATGGGACAGGGTCTTGACTGTCAGCCTCCCCCATCCAATAAGCATGAATGCCAAATGCCAAGATGTGGTGCTCGGGCAACAGCGGCTTGCAGCTCAAATGACACGTCTGAATATTGAGGCCATTGCATTTTTCTCACTAGCTTGAAGCTTGGGAAGTCTGATATGCCTCTTTGAAGTCTACTCGGTGCCTGGGGAATGTGTGGATTTTCTGGGGCCTCTGACAATATGGGGATAGATAAGACCAATAAAACCCTCTTGGGCTCAAGTATCAAGAGGCTTTCCTCAACTTCATAGATGCTGCTGGGAAAATGAGAGCTAAAGCTCTGTAATTTTTAACAGGAAGTCTTGAGTCTGCCTTGCTTCCCAGGTTAGGCTAAAAAGAACAGACCCCACAATTTATCCTTAGGGGACAGTGAGTGTGTCCTGTCATATGAGGCAATCAACACAGGCCAGAGGACTTGATCAAGAATGTTACAGGAAGGATTCCCGCCTTTAGAGAAAGCCCTTTGACAGCCCTACGAGTACACACACATCGCACTTCCCCATTCTTCCAATTAAAATGCACTGTACAAAGCATCCTGTCCGTGTCCCATTTTTTAAATTTTGGGTCATTATCACCGAAAGCCTTGCACACATTGACTTAAAGAGGGCCTAGGACAGACAGAAGGCTCGATGACACAGTACCAATTTTGGTGAGCCACTTGGCCACAGCGCCGTAGATCTCGTCCAGGATGAGGATGACCACGAGGTTGATGATGACCGCTGTTGCTGTCACTGTCACCCGGACATTAGAGCGTGTAGCCTTATTGAGAGACAGAGCGGCTGCAGTTGTTATTCGATACACAATCACCCCAAAGACGATTGAGAATGTCAGGGCAATCTGTTTGGGCAAAACAGAGAGAAGTACACATCAGCAGGCAATTACTGAGCACCTACCATTTGCTCTGCCAACAGTACCATTTGCTGTTATCAGATATTATTAATCTGGAATCTTTTGTTGGGTAACAAGGGATTCCAGATATTATTAGTCTGGAATATTTGGGTGGGTAACAAATTTTTAGGCAGAGTTCTGAGTGGAGGTGCATTTTCCAGGGGAGAATGTCTTAATTTTTGTCAGATTCCAAATGATTTATCACACACACACACAATAAGGATGACCATGCTGGACCCTCTGGAGTGTTCAACACACACGATGCAATTTCTTTCATTAGGGAGCTTTTGATCTTCTAAAGAGATAACACGAACTCCTTTTAAATAAATCATAGTAAATAATGCCCAAGAATGTATTAACTGCTAAATGAAGAGTATAATTGCTGAAGGAACTCCAAGTACACAGGAGAAAGTAAATTTGAGTGGTCAGGGAATAGTTTGTGGAGACAGTGGGATTTAAAATGGAGTTTTCATGAGAAGAAATAGAAAGCCATTGAAGGTACCTGAGTTGAGAAGGGATGAGTTACAGCTTGATAAGTAGAGGCAAGAAGGTTGCTCAAAGGAGAAAAGAGGGAATACATCAGGAGTGAGATTTTAGGAATCTCAGTCCTCAAGATGAACAAAATATCACTGTAAGATTTCTCTACTAGGTGACTTGAAATGGAGGACTCAGATTCCTCATTTGGTACAGAAATGTCTAGCTGCTGTGCTCCAAAAGGAGGGTTACAGCCATGTGACCTCTAAGGGTTCCCCTCATTTCCTCTCTCTAGAACCTAAGAATAATAAGGGACTCTCTTAGACCTAGATCTGCCCAACAGCCCCTCTTCCTTCTTCTGTCCCCACATCCCCTCCTGTCCCCATCGCAACCAAGGAAGGATCACTTCCAGGAAGCACAGGATGCTATGAGAAGAAAGTGCCCTGAGTAAGCCTCTTAGAGGGGACAGAAGAAGGAAAGACAACTGCTAGGTGCATGCCCCGCTCACAGTAAATTATACTTTGCTTCAGTCAAGTCAAGACTTCTTCAAGAAAGAGGCCTTCCTTCTTAGGACTCTTTCTGTAAAGGAAACTGTTCAGGTCCTATTTCCTCTGCAGGACAGAGAATGGGCACTGGCTATGAAGGACTAAATAGAAAACATGGGGAGAGAAAACGGCAGGTGGAAGGCTCCCTGAAAAAATAAGCTGTGCTGGACTACACACACACACACACACACACACACACACACACACTGTGCTGGACTACACACACACACACACACACACACACACACACACGGGGAGGGAGGCAGGAAGGAGGGGCTAAGAGGAGGGGAAGAGAGGCACAGGAGGAAAGGGGAGGGGAGGTGGGGGCCTCTGGCTTGGGCGGTGCTTTGCAAGCAGTGTGAATGACACTCTAGTGGCTTGCCAATGGGTTGCAGATGTGTCCAGGTATGGATGTTTTCAGACCTCTGGGGGGTACCTGGGGTGTGCTGGTGGCAGACTCAGCTCTTTATCCTGGTGGGCTTCAAAAAATACCAGTAATTGCCCTATGGGCTGTGTCGTGAAAAAGAAGCCCTTGGTAAGGAAGGCAGAAAGGTGGCATTCTCTGGGTAGAGGAAGGCTGTGTGTGTTTGGGTGTGTGTGGGTGTGGGGAGAGGAGAGGTTAGATGGGAAAAACACTCTGTGTGAGGCCCCTCTTCTGCTGCAGGGTGGGGGTGGGGAGCGGCAGAAATACCAGCTTCCAGGACTAAGTAGGGACTACTACCGTGTAACTGGGAAAACCTGGACATGACATCACCCCTCTCCAACGATGTAGACATTTTCACTTCCCATTCCTCTGGGATTGTCACTGCCAGACAGTAAGAGCCTAGAAAATGTGGTGTGAGATTCTTTTCCCCAAAAATCACTTTTGCAGTGAAGACCAGTGATTAAAGTATTGATGAGGCTGGGGAGGTGAGGGTATTGAGGAGTGAGTGAATGCGTGTGTGTGTGTGTGTGCGCACACGTGTGTGTGTATTTGGGGTTGGGACTGGGAGACGGACTAGGGGAAAAAAACAATGGCAAAAACATCCTTTGTTTAGGGTCTTGTGGGAGGGACATGAAGGAAGATGTGGGGAGAAGATCAGCTTCTGTTCTTCTCTAAGAGGCCCAGCTGCTAAACTAGAGAAGGAAGAACACTCTTTGCTACTCAAAATGTGGTCCAAGGACCAGCTGCATCAGCTGGAAGCTTGATTGAAATGCAGAATCTCAAGCACAGCTCCAGACCTACTGACCTGGAACCTGCATTTTAACAGAATTCTTTTTCAAATTCAAGGAGCACTGTTCTACTTATCTAGAAAAGCCTTCTTTCCCACCCTCCCTTCCTCCCTAGCCCCACCCCCGGCACACCTCACTTCAGCTCTCTGGTTCTTTGCAGGTTTACCTTCTCTGGTCTTAATTTCCTATCCCACTATAGAAATCAAGCTCTGAATCTCTCGTTTGGTGTTTCCCAGAGCATCTCAAGATTCACAGAGCTTTCAAGCTGCAGGAACTTGCAGAGCACCAACCCAGTCACGTGACCATTTTGGAGATGAAGAAACGGGTATGGAAAAGTGATGCGATTTGCTGAAGTCCACAAGATGTGGACTACAACCCTACTCTTCTGGATCATGATAGAAATTTTTAAATCTTAGCATTTAGGAATCATCTATGTATAGTCTTTAGTCTCATACGTAAGGAAACTGAAGCCCAAGGCAACAATGTGATTAATTCAAGGTCTGGAGGGTGTATGGTAGAGCTGAGATGTTAATGGTGATAATATCATCAATACCAGCTGAACCATTTGTGCCTTCTAGATGTCTTTATTCGATGCATATCTTCACTAGCACTGATTCTTTTTTTTTTTTTTTTTTTATTTGAGATGGAGTCTCACTCTATCACCCAGGCTGGAGTGCAATGGCGCGATCTCGGCTCACTGCAAACTCCGCCTCCCAGGTTCACGCCATTCTCCTGCCTCAGCCTTCCAAGTAGCTGGGGCTACAGGCACCCGCCACCACTCCCGGCTAATTTTTTGTATTTTTAGTAGAGACGGGGTTTCACCATGTTAGCCAGGATGGTCTCGATCTCCTGACCTTATGATCTGCCCGCCTTGGCCTTCCAGCACTGATTCTTTTAACTACCATGCAAGATATGCCTTTAATAGATGAGATTTAATGATGATTTGGGATTTGAACCCTGCTCCATGGTTCCAAAGTCTACAATCCCATCCTGACATTAGAACCCCGGTTTTCCAGCACTAAATCCAGTACTATTTCCACCACTTGTGGTTACATTACTGATTTTCTTTTTCTTTTTCTTTTTTTTGTTTGAGATAGAGTTTCACTCTTGTTGCCCAGGCTGGAGTGCAATGGTGTGATCTCGGCTCACCGCAACCTCTGCCTCCCGGGTTCAAGTGATTCTCCTGCCTCAGCCTCCCAAGTAGCTGGAATTATAGGCATGTGCCACCACGCCTGGATACTTTTGTATTTTTAGTAGAGATGGGGTTTCTCCATGTTGGTCAGGCTGGTCTCCAACTCTTGACCTCAGGTGATCCGCCCACCTCAACCTCCCAAAGTGCTGGGATTACAGGGATGAGCCACCATGCCCAGCCCATATTATTGATTTTCTTTATTAAGTTCAATACATATTTTCTGGCCACTTATTGTGCAAACCACTGCACTGGGTATATTCCATGTTTGTGGTCAATCTCTTCCAACTAGGTCAAAAGGAAGTTTGTCTTTTACCACATTCTGTGCCTTAAGCCACTTCATAGCAGCGCCTCCTGTAGAACTGGTTTGGTAAAGATTCGCTGGTCAGCAGCTCTACAGTACAGCAGTTACAGTAGAGGCCAAGCAGGGGAATGCTTGGCCTCAAAAATGCAATGGCCTCAGGGGATCTGGCTGCCTGGCACATGGTCATTTTATTATGGTTCCTGTTGCTTTTGGTGTTTTAATATCATAACTTTACTTCTGGGGCATAAACAAAATGCAACATAAACCAGGCTACAGAGTCCAGAGTCCTACTTTACACCAAGAGAGAGACAGGAAACAGAGGGGGGCCTATTCACCACCCTCCGAAACTTGCATTCTGAAGCAAAGTTGAGGAAATCATTGCACACATACAACAAAGATGAGCCCAGTAGCAGCTGGATGGAGTCACAGGCCTCCGTTCATGAGCTTCTGGTATGCTCTTAGCAGAGAGCAGGGGGATTAGTCAGAGAAAACTCCACAGAAAAAAGTTTAGGGACAGTTTCCTATGGGAAAGACTTAGAGGAAAGAACAAGGAAGACCTTCCCAGAAAAGGGAAGAGGAGCAAGTAGCAATGCACAAGGCACAAGTAACCTCTGCTGATCCCCAGCATGGCATACAATAGTAGCTCAAGTATAAAAATACAGGCACATACACACACTAGCAACTTCATCATTGACATAGTACGCTGCCTATGACATCCACCCAGTTTATTTACCCATTTGGTCATTCATAAAATGTGTCTTAAGCTTCTCCTTGTGCCAGTCTCAGTTCTAGGTTCCAGTGGAAAAAGGAAACAGAAAGCACTACCCTCACAGAGTGGATCTTCTAGTGGGAAAACATAGACAATAAACTAATAAATAGGTAAAATATGTAGTACCTTCAGCATGAGAAATACCGTGGAGACAAAGAAGGCAAACAGGGTATAGGGATCGGTTGCAATTTAAAACAGGGTGGTTGGGAAAGAGACAGGTGAGAACGTGACCTTTTACCAAAGACCTAAAGGAAGGATTTAAGGGAAGGGTGTTTCAGGCAGGCAGTGGCTGACACTGAGTGATCAAGGGGACAGGTGGAGTGGGAGATGGGCAGGCAGCCAGGAGGGGGCCCTGTAATGTGAGGACGTTGGCTTCCACACCGCAGGAGATGGGAAGCCATCAGAGAGTTCTGGGCAGAGGAGTGATGTGAGTTGGTTTAGGTTTTAAAAGTTGGCATGCTGATGATCCGTCAGGGGCAGTGTGCAAACAGGGAGATCAGTGAAGGGGCTATGGTAAGAATCCAGGCTGTGGTGGAGGAGGATTTCTGATGGTGGACTCCCAATATCCAAGTGTAAGAAAATGACTATCTGGGGCACAGGAGGAAAGTTCAGGCACCTAGCTCTAGAGGAAGGACATCACCTCTGACAATCCCCCCCTTACAAGAAGAAAACAGGAGGGCCCATTCAAAAAGGAAACTTTAGCTGAACACACAGGATTGGCAGAGAGGAAATTCGTCTTTGTCCTGGCCTCTAACACAAGGAGGCAGACGAAATAGCACTGGGGCATTTCTTTGCTCTCATCACCCCATGAAAAGCATTCCCAACTGACTTGGTAGATTGGCATGCCTGAAACCTTCCTAATGCCCATGGTCCTGGCATCTTCTGCCTAGGTTCAAGCACAGGGGTGAAGAAAGGAATGAGATGAGAGATACAGTAGGTATCTTTCGCTTACCCTAACTTTATCACAGAAAATTACTTGCTTCTAAGCACCACCCTGACCCCTTCATCTCATGCCCCACACCTTGTTCTAGGGTAATGCTAAGTCCTTTTTCTTTAGAAAACATCAGAGTGAACAGGCCACCTACAGAATGGGAGGAAATTTTTGCAATCTACCCATCTGACAAAGGGCTAATATCCTGAATCTACAAAGAACTTAAACAAATTTACAAGAAAAAAACAACCCCATCAAAAAGTGTGCAAAGGATATGAACAGACACTTCTCAAAAGAAGACACTTATACAGCCAACAGACACATGAAAAAATGCTCATCATCACTGGTCATCAGAGAAATGCAAATCAAAACCACAATGAGATACCATCTCACACCAGTTAGAATGGCGATCATTAAAAAGTCAGGAAACAACAGATGCTCAGAGGATGTGGAGAAATAGGAACACTTTTATACTGTTGGTGGGAGTGTAAACTAGTTCAACCATTGTGGAAGACAGTGTGGCGATTCCTCAAGGATCTAGAACTAGAAATACCATTTGACCCAGTGATCCCATTACTGGGTATATACCCAAAGGATTATAAATCCATCTACTATAAAGACACATGCACACATATGTTTACTGCAGCACTATTCACAACAGCAAAGACTTTGAACCAACCCAAATGTCCATCAGTGATAGACTGGATTAAGAAAATGTGGCACATATACACCATGGAATACTATGCAGCCATAAAAATGGATGAGTTCATGTTCTTTGCAGGGACATGGATGCAGCTGGAAACCATCATTCTGAGCAAACTATCACAAGGGCAGAAAACCAAACACCACATGTTCTCACTCATAGGTGGGAACTGAACAATGAAAACACTTGGACACAGGGCGAGGAACATCACACATTGGGGCCTGTTGGGGGGTAGGGGGCAGGGGGAGGGATAGCATTAGGAGAAACACCTAATGTAAATGACAAGTTAATGGGTGCAGCAAAGCAACATGGCGCATGTATACCTAGGTAACAAACCTGCACGTTGTGCACATGTACCCTAGAACTTAACGCATAATAAAAAATAAAAAATTAAAAATTAAAAAATAAAGAAAACTGGGCTTTTTTAAGTGGGAAAAAGAAATGGGGACAAGTTAGTGCCAAATAAGGATTTTAAAAAATCAAATAGGCAGGAAACAATATAATGTATTGTCCAATCTGGAATACTTTCGAGAGTAAAGAAGAAGTGCTATTAATAATTCCCCCTGGTCTGGAAGCTTAAGCCTGGACAAGCTTGAGCACCTGACTGTGAAGGGTGATGCGTAAACGGGGCTCCCCCCATTCCCACCACTCTGCTGCCAGCTCCTGCCACATGGTTCAGATCCTGGAACTTGCTGGTGGCAGTTGTGGGACCCCAGGCATAGTGAGATTCTCAATTAGTTATTGGTTCTGATACAGAATCTTGCATTTATATCAAGATTTGGAGTTGGGTGGGGTTGGGAAAGGGAAGATTTTACAAAGGAGAGATAATTATGTATTATTTGTGAACAATAAAAATATTCCCACTTTCCAGTCCAGCTTTAGGAGGTATCAATGGAATTTTAAAAAAAGAAAAAACTTAGAACTTTGGCAAGATGACCCACCATTGACCCAGTTTTTAGTATTTGTTGAATGGTGGGACAGTGATCTATTTGTTGTTGTTGATGATGATGATGATGATGATGATGATGACGACGATGATGATGATACAGATTTTTCTCTCAGGCAGCAGACAAGCTCCTAGTTTCAGTCCTCTCCTTGCCTGACTTATCAGCGGCATCTGATACAATTGATTGTCCTGCCCCTTTGAAATGCTTTCTTGACTTCTGGGACTCTCTATTCTCCCCTATCCCTTTTGAATTCTCTTTTCTGTCTCCTCCTCATGCTCCCAAACTTCAGCATAGAAGTGTCCTTGGACATTTTCTCTATCTACTCTCATTCCCTTGGTGATCTCGTGCAATCTTATAGCTTTAAATGCCTTCTGTAGTGATTAGGTCTCCAGCCTGGATGTCTTCCCTGAACTCCAGACTCATATCCATTATGAGGGCAACTGAGTTAAGGAATAACTGCAGATTTGGGGCTGCTCAGGATAAAAGCCGTAGAGTCATTCTTGACTTCTTTTCAGTTTTGTACCACATGATCAAATTCTTTCAGTCCACCTTCAAAATAGAACCAGCATCTGAACACTCTTCAATCTCACCCCGCCCAGGCCACCGCACTTCTTGCATTATCGCAACAGATTCCTACTTGATGTCCCTCTTCCCACCCTCGCCTTTCCACCAGCATTTTCTCACCCCAGCAGCCAGAATGATCCTTTTGAAATGTATGTCAGGTCATGTCATTCCTTGCAAGACCTCCTATTAGGTGTTGTCATCTCACATAGAATTAGCCCATGTCCTTACTGTGGTCTCCAGGGCCCTACCTACAGGGCTCCTCATTACTTCTCTCACTGTGTCCCCCTCTGCACTCCCCACTGCAGAGTGCTCAGCTCCAGCCACACTGTGGCTCTTTCCTGCTGTCCCTCCTGATGCCAGGCATTGCTCCCCTTGGGCTTTTTCTCTTGCTGTTTCCTCTGCCCAGAATGTTCCCCCTAGAATATCCATGTGGCTGGCTCCTCCTTCTCCTCCTGATGCTTGATAAAATGTCATCTTAATGAGAACTTACCTGACCAATCTATTTAATATATGTATTTTGTGTCTTTTTAAATTTTATTGTGAACATGCGAAAAATCCATTTTACACACACATACACACACACACACACACACACACACACACTGAATAAAACAAACACCAATATAGCCCAGACCAGCACTGCCGGCAGCTCTGCATTCCCTGTACACATACATGATCTCCCATCCCTGCTGCTCCTTTGGATCCAACCACTGTGCAGAATTTTGTGATAATCATTCTCTTGCTCATTTGATAGTTTTAACACCGAGGTATGCATCCTTAAACAATATAGTTGAGTATTGTCTCTGAACTCTCTATGAGTAGAATCAAACTGTATATATTCTTTCATCTTGTTTTTTTCACCCTTGATGTTATACATAGCTATTAGTTTGCTCATTTTCATGACTGTGTAGTATTTAATTGTATGAATATGCCTCAATTTATGTATCCATTCTGGTGGTGACAGGCATTTGGACTGTTTCCAGGTTGAGTTATTATAAGCAGGGCTTCCATAGACATTCTTATACATGTATTTTGCTGCTCATGTACACAAGTTTTTCTAAGACAGATATCCAGGAGTAGAATTTCTGGGCCCCAGGATATATGTACTTTCAGTTTCACTAGATAATGCCAAACTATATCCAAAGTGTTTTTGTTTTTACAACTTATACTCCCTATAATAGAGTTTAAGATGCTCTTTTGATCTATATCTTTTCCAACACTTGTTATTGACAGAATTTGGGGCATATATGGTATCTCATTGTGGTTTAAATTAGAATTTCCAGGATTACTAATGAGATTGGGTACTATTTTATAGGCTCATTGGCCATTTGGATTTCCTCTTTTGTGAAGTACATATTCATCTTTTTCCTATTTTGTATTGAATTACTGTTTTCCATGTTTTTTAATTCTTTATATATGTTAAGAAAAATTCTTTGAGTTATAGTTGTTGCAAATATATTATCCCATTCTGATAATTTGTCTTCTCACAGAGTTTATTAGGTATTTTATGAACTTAAATTCTTAATTCTAATATAGTCAAATTTACCAGCATTTTATTATGGTTGTGCTTTTTGTATCTTGCTCAAGAAATTCTTCCCTACCCCAAGGTCATGGAAATATTTTTTTCCTATATATTTAAAAACTCGATTGTTTTGCCTTTCACAGTCCATCTTTAAAATACACCTAGAATTGATGTTTTTGAGTGGTGTGAATAAGGCCTACTTTTATTTTCTTCTGTATGGACACCCAACTGTTCCAGAAGCACTTACTGAGAAGTTCATTCTTTTCCCCACTTATACGCAGTGCCACTTGCATTAATCTGGTTCTTGGTTTTCTATTTTGTTCCATTGGTCTAATTATCTCTTCCCACAAGAATATAACATTATCTTACTTACTGTAGTTTTATAATTAGAGTAACATATCCATCCTTCAAGAGTTTGTTGACTATTCTTAGCTTTGTGCTTCCATATAAATCTTAAAATCAGTTTATCGACTGGACAATCTAAAGACCTTAGAACATTATTGTTCTATTTATTGCCCACCCAACTTACACAGTATTGTTGCATATATTTTAGTTCTATCTTTTTTAACCTCATGAGAATTGGCATTATTATTTTCACAGTCAAGGTTCATATAGGTTTTCTCACATATTTACCACTTTAAAAGCTCTTCATTCCTTCCTAAAACCATGGGCTTCCATATGGGATCACATCCAAGGTACATTCTTAGAATTTCTTTTAATGAGCGATTCAGTTGATAGCAAACTCTCAGTTTTTATTTGTCTGTAAATATCTTTATTTTATCCTTATCACTACATGATGTTTTTCTTGGGCATAGAATTCTTAGTTAGAAATTGTTTTGTTTTCAGCACATGAAGAGGGCATTTCATTGTATTCTGACTTCCAATGTGCTATAAAATATCAGTTGTAGTCCGAGTATCTTTCCATTGAAGGTAATTTGCCTTTGGATTTGAAGCTGCTTTTAAGACTTTTCTTGTGCCTTATATATTCTATAATTTCACTATGATGCATCTAGATGCAGATTTATTTTTACTTTTTCTGCCTGGGTTTCACTAGGAGTCTTCAATCTCTGGATTGGTGTACTGCATCAAATTAGGAAACCACCAGTCCTTATATCTCATTCATTACCTGTTCTCTTTCAACCTGTCTTCCATATTGCCAATCTTTTGTATTGCTATGCTGTATTATGGATAATTTATTCCAGCCTGTATTGTAGTTTACAAATTCTCTCTTCAGCTTTGTCTAATTTGTTGTTAAGTCTATCCAGGGTTGAGGCAGGAGAATCGCTTGAACCCGGGGGGCAAAGGTTGCAGTGAGCCAAGATCGCACCACTGCACTCCAGCCTGGGTGACAGAATCAGACTCCATCTCAAGAAAAAAAAAATCTATCCATGGTCGTGTGTGTGTGAGTGTGTGTGTGTGTGTGTGTGCGCGCACACACATATATATACACATACATACATGGCATATAAAAATCATATATATAACAATAATATTTTTGTTAATTTCTATATATATTTATTTCTAGCAGATAGAGGTTTATTGGTTAGTTTTCATTATCTGCTAGATAAATTTCAAAATAGTTTCTTATTCCTTGTGTATATTTTTAAGGTTGCTGTTTTACCCTGTGACTGATATTTTCAATATCTCTGGTCTTTGCTGTCTGTTCCCACTGGTTCTTTCACATGGTGTTTCAACTTCTTGAGTAATTAGGTGTTTTTGACTGTGTTCTCTTCATTGCCCTTGAAAAATTCTTTTGGGTGATTTTTTGAGGCCTGGCATAAATATGCTTCCCGACAGAGACAGCTTGTATTTGCTTCTGCTGGGCACCTGGGAGCCCTACTAGTGTTGGGTTAAGTTCACAACCTGAGGTTCCCTGATCCTCTTATGTGGTGACCCAGGATAGAAAGCCACAGTAGGGATTGCCCCTGGCCACTTCTTAAGCACAGAATTTTGTTTCCCCTTTTCTCCCTTTTCTGCTTAGATCCATAACAATTTTTTTCTGTAGTCTCATAAATGGGAAAGGGTGTGTATAGTTCAGTTTCATCTTTACTCTGAACATAGCCCTTTGAAGTTCTGATTTAATTTGGTGAGGACATCCTGTTACAATCCCCATTTGGGGCCATCCATCATCCCTAATTTCTATCCTCCTTGCTCCCATAAAACCACCAAAACCAACGCCTAGGTTTGCCGAGATGGGAAAATGTTCTCAAGGTAAAAGCAGCTCTAGTGCCCAGGTATTTGTTTCCTTGATTCCCATTTTCCTTTAGATTTTAGCCTGGTATTACTTCCTATCCTGTCAGCCCTTTGAGGCTTTGAGAAGATAGAAAAATATATTTATCCAATTTTTTTTTTGTAAATTTTAGCAAAATAGGATGTTACAAATATCCTAACCTACTACTACTGGAGATAGAAGTCTATTTTACCTATTTTTTAAAATTATTTATTTACTTATTTATTGTCTGCAAATTCTTTTAAGAGAGAGATTATTTTGTTTTGTTTTCTGCTGTATCCCCAGTGTCTAAGAATGGTGTCAAGCACATCGTTTGACTCATTAAATATTGAATGAATAAACTCTTTAACAATAATATGCATATTGCAGGAGGCTTTGAAGTGCTAAATTAACTTTATATCATTACAGCTTAACACACGGCAACTCACCACATACTCTTGAATAAATTCCACATGCCTTGCACTTGCTAAGCAATGAAAAGAAAACAAATTTGGACTTCTAAGCTTTGGCAAGGCACCCATCAACTCTGTACTTCATCTGAAAAATGATGAGTTGAATTGGTGATATCTAAGTTTCCTTCACCTTTTAAATTTCTGAGACGAAAACACAGTTCCTGTACTTAAAGGTCATGATGGCGAAAATAATGGCAGTGGTAACCTCAGGCCAGAGTCAGAGTTACAACAATTTCCAAACCAATTTTTGGAATAAGTGATCCCTCTTCCACCTGCAACTAATGTGTAGGCCTACTTAGAAATGCTCTGAGCTGTGAATACACACACTCCTTTGTAAAGCAGAACCTCCTATCTTGAATACTGTAAGGAATATTTCCATGAAGAGATATGGGGTATTAGTTACCCTAACTTAGTCCTCTGATTTTTGCCTTCCCCAAGGTCCTCTAGCTTCAGGTACTGCGGTCTAGCCCATGCTAGCAACCCAGAATGAACTGCTACCACTTCATTGATCTAACTCAAATATGAATCACAGGGTTTTCCCTGAGCTTTCCCTGACACAGCTGAGACCATCTGGGTCTTGCAAACGGGCTGTACCAAACTCTAAGGTAAAGCGCAAGGAAATAAACCCAGCAACTATAGGAAAGCTGAAGAATCACACTTACCAAGCCTAAGCTGGCTATCTCCTGTGGCTTCCAGACTCCGGTCTATCCACAAACGTCAGAGAGAGCCACCCCACAGCCCAAACAGGCTGCTGCAATTGCAGCTGTCTTGCCTGATTCCTCCTCCAAGTTTTTGGTCTGTCTCAATGCGGAAGCACCATCTTGCAACCCACTCGCTGGAAGTTCCAACTTCTAGCATGGGTGGTCAATGGCCTCACTACAGACAAGATCCTGCCCCTCTACACAGGACTGTGGCTTCCCCTTTACCAGTCTCTCATTATTTCCACAGCAGAATATAATACCCACAGTGGTCACATAACAGCATCTACATGCACGCAGTCGCAGGCAAGTGGTCCCTCAAGGAAATTACCATGAACAAGATGGAGGCAAAGTTCATCAGGTAACCTGGGAAACGATCCTTCCAGGTCAGTTTATCTTCATCATCCTGGGGAGAAACGGGAGAGTAGAGACAATCAGGAGGCACAAATAACAGATATTAATTTGCTCTCAATTTGCATATATTTGCATATGATTGATCATTATCACTCTATACAGATATATTTCTAGTCACTGATGCCTTACTCTCCATATCAACAACAGCCCTCCTAATTTTGTAATTTCTAGATAAGTTGGCATAGCCTGGAAAAACTACAGTGAAAAAACAAAATTTGATTTCAGCCTCACACTGGGCTGAATTTCTAGTTCAACCACTTATCAGCTGTGTGATCCTAGATATGTCTCTTATGAACATTTCTGACCTTTCATTTTTTCATCTGTAAATTGGGCACAGTAGTGATACCTGCCCTGCCTACTACACAGGACAGTTTTCTTTGTTTTGTTTGAGTGAGAACCATGTGAATATAGTAAAGCAATGGACAAATGACAGCTACAACCCAACCACAGGGCAGCATCCTATAAATAGGTCATCTGCTAAATAAAACATCAACCACTGATCTCAGAGCCTAATAATTGTGCAAATTACCCACAATTTTGTTCCTCAAAGAGGCTACATGTAGCATTATGTGCTCCCCCTCGTCACAAATCCAAACATTTTGAGGCACAGGTTAAGCTGATCCATTCAATCAACTTGGCTGAGAATCCTACCTTTTTCCCCTTGGACTGGGTCCAGTTCAATCAGGTCATTATCCTGGGACAATCGTATCACTAACCAGAGTCGTCCTTCAGCATGCTCTGCGGACCCTCATTTGGTGGGGGACAGGGGAGGGGCTGCCAACAGCTATGAATGGTAAACAGCTCTGCTAATTAAACAGCTCTGCTGTATAAATTTAGTTCAGGCACTTGATTTCTCTGAGCTGCAGTTCTATAAAATTAGAATTGATACAGCTGTCCTGCCTACCACACAAGGTAGCTGGGAAGACCATCTGAAGCCGTGTTTGGGAAGGTGCCGAGAGTATGGCAGAGCACTCCCTGCCAGTAAGGCAAGAATCCAGGAGTACTTCTGCAAGGTGTCTGAATGGGGCTCAGCGGCAAGCACTCCAGGGCTCCCGCTCTCTCTCCTCTCCCCTCCTCACCACTGATAGTCTAGACACACCTGATTTGGTGCTAGCAACAGTGCCATCTAGCCCTTGAAAGCTTGTACTGTAAGCGAAGGATGTCCTTATACTAAAAGATTTCTTTCTAAAAATCCCTCTAGGGCCCACTGCGTTGATCTTGGCGCCAGGCACAGTGGGAGACAGAAGAAAATTGACACGATCACTACTCCTGGGGGGTTCACGGGCTAAGGAAACAGAGATGACACCCACACACCAAAAGGTTTAAGAATCCCTGGTCAGTTTGGGAGTGAGGGTTATCTTGGGAGCCAGCCTGAAGGGATCTGAGAAGAGGAAAATTCTCAGTGCATGCGTGGAACTGAGCAATGGGTCGAGTTGGCTTAATAAATTGTGGTAGAAATGAGAGTTACAGCCGAATTCACTTAGTAATTAGCACTTGCATTTACAGATTATGTAAACAAGCAATAGATTCAGGTTTACACAGACTTAGTGATAGAATCCGGTTGCTAGACTCTTAGCCCAACAGCCTTTCCATCACACAGTGGGGATGGAGTCTCACTCTATTGTCCAGGCTAGAGTGCAGTGGTATGATCTTGGCTCACTGCAACCTCCGCCTCCCAGGTTCAAGTGATTCTCCTGTCTCAGCCTCCCGACTAGCTGGGACTACAGGCACATGCCACCATGCCCCCAGCTAAGAGTGTGTGTGTGTGTGTGTGTGTGTGTGTGTGTGTGTGTGTGTGTGTATTTTTAGTAAAGACGGGATTTCACCGTGTTAGCCAGGATGGTCTCGATCTCCTGACCTCGTGATCTGATCCGCCCGCCTTGGCCTCCCAAAGTGCTGGGATTACAGGCGTGAGCTACTGCACCCAGCCACCGAAGTGTATTTTTAAAAGATTTTTCTTTAAGTTGTTGACAAGGAAAACTGAGGATGGGCCGACGAATGATAACACTCAATAGGGATTCTGAAGAGAAATTTGAGGGGCCAGGGAGGGACTTTTCCTGAGCCATCCCTGGAGTCTTGGTTCAGTCCTACTCAACAAACACAGTCTGAACAGTGCCAATGGGCCAGGCTCTGTGCTAGATACTGAGGATACGCTGAGGAGAAGGTTCAGCTCTGCCCAGGAGGAGCTCAGAGGCCACCAAGGAAACAAGGAAAAGCACTTCTAAGCTAAATCTGATTAGGAAGGTGGCATTACTATTTTGCATAAAAATGAGACATAACTAAAAAGCAACCCAATTAAATGTCCTCTCAAAGCAACTTAAAGAAAAAATGCTCATTTTGATATAACATTCTAGTGTATGTTGAAAAATCACCCCTTCTCATGTTTACATTGGTGATCTCTTTTTTCTGGAAGTCACAGCTCCCAACACACACACACCGCTCATGCATTCAGACACTCTCCCAACATAAGAAGCCAAGAGAAACACAAAGATTGCACCGCTGCCTTCCAAGCTCCCAAAGTCACTAGTAAAGATGACAGTGAGTAAAGTAGTCTTTACTTATAATAATCTGGCTCTAATAATAGAAGCCAATTAAAACTCTCCATTCACGGATACATTAACAATATGAAGACTTGCAGCAAAATATCCTTAACTTAAACACACTCTGCTTAAAAATCCTATAGCCAGCATATAAGACAGTACAAACAGAAGTAGGCTTGGAACCAGGACATCCAAGTTCTGAACTCTTCGCTCTGGTACTTCTTAGGTGAGTGACCTTGGGAAATTCCCAGATCATCAGCTTATCTGTAAAATAATTTATGTGCCCTATCTGTAAAATACAGTTGTATCTATCACATCAAATTACCATGCATTTAAAATTACCCAACCTATGAAGCAGGTCAAGAGAGTGCAGGCACACAGAGGTATGAGAATTCTTAGCACCCCTCTCTCCTTTTAAAATGGAAATAACACTTGTCCCACCTAAGTGTCCCAGGTATTGTGTGGATCACATGAGTGCATGCATATGAGAGAGCTTTGTAAACTGGAAGGCTCATAAAAGTAAGGTCTAACCAGCTTCATGATTATATCAAAAGCAGGTGACTATAAAGCACTTAGCTAATGCAATCATTGTTAAGACAGGAGCCTAGCTGTCCTCTGTGCTAGCTTCTTTGTCTCAGCTCTTTGTGTCTATGTCCCTTGATGATGGCTCCCATTTTGAGCCTCCAGACAGCAAGTAGCACAGTAATAAAACCACATAAGTGCCCTTTTGGCAAGCTAAACATTTGGAAATGAAATCACTGAAAAGGCAATAGGTGAGAGTGCTATTTAAACAAATCCCTTGGAGAATAATTTTGTAAAGTGGCAATCATCCTTGAGTTGTTTTCTTCTTTTCTTTTTTTTTTTCTTTTTCTTTTTTTAGAGACAAAGTCTCACTCTGCCATCCAGGCTGGAGTGCAGTTGCATGATCACAGCTCACTGCAACCTCGAACTCCTGGGCTCAAGTGATCCTCCTGCCTCAGCCTCCAGATTAGCTGAAATTATAGGCATAGGGCACCACAGCTGGCTTCATTTTTAATTAAGATATAATTTACACACAGTAAATTTCACCTTCATTAGTGTTTAGTTCTGTAAGTTTTGATAAATATATAGTCATATAACCACAACCACAATCAAGACATAGAACAATACCATCACTTCATCACTTCCCATTATTCTCCCATGTCCCTTTGCAGTCTATCAGCTCCCCCAATCCCCAGAACCTGACAAGATCTGTTTTATGCCCCTCTGGTTTTATCTTTTCCAAAATGTCATATAAGTGGATTCATAGAGTATGCAGGCTGTTGAGTCTGGCTTCTTTGACTTAGCACAGTGCATTTGAAATTCATCTTGTCCATGTGGTTGCATGTCTTGGTAGTTTGTTCCTTTTTATTGCTGAATAATATTCCACTGTGTGGACGTACCACAGTTCATTTATCCTTTCACTATTTGGGAGATGTTTGAATTGTTTCTAGTTTTTGGCAATTATGAATAAAGCCATTGTAAAAGTGGCTGTGCACTGTTTTTGGTGTGAACATAGGTTTTCATTTCCCTTGGATAATTACCAAGGAAAGGAATTACCAAGTCATAGGGTAAGTGTATGTTTGACTTTATAAGAAACTGCCAGACAACTTCCCAAAGTGGGTGTACCATTTTGAATTTCCATTAATAAGATATGGTATTTCCTTCCTCTATTTTCTTTCTTTTATTAAACAAGTTGTTAATTTAGAATAGTTTTAGATTTACAGAAAAGCTTCAAAGGAGTTCCCATATACCCTGCACCCAGTTTCCACTATTATATTAGTTAAGTACATTTTTCACAACCAATGAACCGATATTGTACAGTATTAAAGTTCATACTTTATCCATATTTTCTTATAAATATAACATAAAATCTGATATTACTTAAATTTAATAATATACCATTTATATTAGTTTTTACCTAATATCCATTTCCTGTTCCAGGGTCCCCTCCAAGAAAACACATTATATTTAGTCGCCATGCCCCCTTAGACTCCTCTAAGCTGTGAATGTTTCTCAGACTTTTCTTGTTGGTGGTGACTTTGTTAGTTTTGAGGTGTACTGGTCAAGTATTTTGCAGAATGTCCCTCAACACGGGCTTGTCTGAAGTTTTTCCCATGATTAGACTGAAGTTATGCATTTGGGGGAGGAAGACCACAGAGGGAAGGGGCCATTTTCATCACATCATATCAAGGGTACAGGCTAGAATATGACTGATCACTGATGATGTCAACCTTGATCTCCTGGTGGAGATAATATCTGTCAGATTTTTCTATTGCAAAGTTTTTTTTTTTTTCCTTTCCATACTTTACTCTTCAGAAGAAAGCCACAAAGTGCCCACATTTAAGGTGTGGGAATTACACTCCACCTCTCTGAAGGGTCAGTATCTACAGATTCTCCTAGGTTTTTAATCCAGATTTTTATATTTTGAATTTGCTTAAAGAAGGACTGTAAAGAAGAGATACTCAGTCACACCAGTGTGAAACCAGTGCAGGTTACTCCCAACCCTAAAAAGAGAATGAAGACGATAAATGCCAAGTGACCAGGACTGGAGTGGAACTGGGTTTGGGCTTCAAAAGAAGCAGGCTGTGGTCCTCATTCTTTGGGAAGCCCACAAAGGACAGGAAGCCAAACCTTGCCATCCTCACTGGCAGCTTCATTATCATCATCTGCCTCAACCCTCCAGATAATAACAAGAGGGCCAGGAACAGGTCAGACTGGCTTCTATCAAAATGTTCATACATTGACCCTATGTTCTGGCAAATATTTTGGGGGCAGTGGCAAAGAGAAGAGAAATACAATGGATTTGGAAATACAGGACGTAGGCTTCATTCCCTGTCTCCACCTCTTTATAAGCTGAGCAACCTAGGGCATATTGTTCAAATTATCTGTGTCTTCAAATCAGCATCTCTAATGGGGTCTAATGGGACAACTGGTAACTTTCCTTACTGAGCACTCAATGAGTATACCACATATGTGACAGTACTTGGAAAATTATAAGTTCTGTATAATTGTGAGCTGTATTACTCTTGTTTCTATACAGGAGGCATACATTGAACATCAAATATGTACCAAGCATCATACTAGCACCAGGCACTAGGCATACATAGAAGAACAGCTCACATTGTTGGCCCTAGCTAGTAGCAGAAACTGAGAAAGATGAACACAAATTATGACATGATGTGACATACAAAGTGTCATGGAAACATAGAGGAGGGAGTGACTTCCAGCCCAGAGGATTAAGGAGAGACTTCAATGACTAGGAGACATTTCAACTGTGATTAAAGAATGATTAGAGTTTCCCGGGATGAAAAGGGGGATGAGGGAATTCCAGAGAAAGCACCATATGCAAAAGCATGGAGATACCACAACGCAGAGTACGATCAAATGGGTCCGTGTAACGAGAGGTTAGTATTATACACAGCAGCAGGGTTTTAGGTAGATAAGGTTAACTCAGATTCCTGACTACCTGGTAATCTACAGTGCATCTTTCATTATGACACGAAGGATCAAAAATCAGAATAGAATGACACTTCTAACTAGCAGATAGCAAGTCATCTGAGAGTAGGCTAGCAGGGGTCATAGAGGACAAATAATCCAGTTCCTTACTGATCAGATCAGTCCTGAGGCACAGGAGGAGAGGTGACACACCCATGGCTAGTCAGTGACTTCATTCCAGGCAACACCAGAACAGGGCCTCTGATATTTCTGCTCAGTTGTTGAGAAGGCTGTTGCTAACTGGTTCCTTTATAAGGAATGGTTGCTTCTAGATTTTTAATTCTAAATAATATTCAGGGGCCTTTAAAACATGAATTATGTTTTAATGCCATAGTAGTTGATTTATTCTGATGGTAGAAAATATTGAAAGCAATTGCTTACTTGCATTCAGTTCTGTGTACTGTTTGAGGAACGGAGCTGAGGTGCTGTCTGCCTATCACTTCCAAGCCTTTACTCTTCTATGAGAGCCTCTCCTTTGGGGTGCACACCATTCAGCCATAAGGACTTGGACTTTGTGATTATCATCTGCATCACTGTCTTCCCCAATCCTGCCATCATCACAAGCAACTGAGATCCAGAAACTGACTTGCTCCTCGATGTCCTAATGTCAACCCTACTTCACTTTGGCCAGCAGCTCTTCACCGCACTCCAAGTAATGTTGATACTTGGAACTCTTCACTTCCTATTTTTCCACTACTCTTAGTCTCTTATTTACAGTCTGGCTTATCACTCCAGTCACACTAAACATCACACACATGCTCCTGTGCCTGAGTTCATCCAACAGAGCCACATAACAGTGCCTCATACTGAATCAGAGCAACCATCCCACTTCTCAATAAGATAAGGGATTCTGAGTGCCACTGAAAAAATTACACAACTGCATGGATTGATGTCACTATACAGTCACAACTGGCAACATCAGTTGTGCCCCCGTTGCTGCCTGGCCATACTTTTTTCATTCCTCTATACACCCATCAGTTGTGTCCAAATTGCCCCTCTCTCTATGCAAGTCCCCTATTCTTCTATCCCTTTTCTCCCACTCATTACATAACTTCACTTTTTTATTGGGAAAAAAAAAACTCAAGATCATCATGTGAGAATCTCAACTTCTCCTTTTGCCACCTACAATTTCATCTTCGTTTTTTCACATCTGACCTTTCTGTCTCATTTGGAGGGATGTCCCTCCCTCTTGTTGACTGCCAGTCTTTCCGCCTTTCCTTTAAATCTCAGCCTCTCCTCAAGGACTTTGTTCTCCTTTATCTTAAAACTGTTTTCAGACTTTTGCAGGTACCTTCAGAATCATCCGCAGGACTTGTTAAAACAGATTTCTGGGCTCCATTCCCAAAGATTCTGATTCAGTGGCTCTGGAATGGGGCCTGAGAATTTGCATTTTTAATAAGTTTTCAGGTACAGTGAGTGCTGCTGCTGCTGTGCTGTTGCTAGTCAGGGAACTGTATTCACCCTCTTAAACCATTTCCTTCTGTGGGGTATGGCCACCCAGCCTGCAGACACACCAAAAAATAAGAGCCACCACTTTTAAATTGCTTGCAATGTGACTGACAATTGGCTATGTGCCTTAGACATATCCCATTTAATTACTGCAATAACTCGTGAGGTGTGATTATTATTCCCATTCTATAGCCGTAGGACCTGAAGGTTCCAGAAGGTTATGGAACTCATTCACAAGTGAATAAGTGGCAGCTCTGGAATCCAATGTGTGTGAGTCCAGTGCCTTCCTTGTACTCCACAGCCTCTCATGTGGTGCAATGCTCTGTCATCTAAAAAATACATGGACCATGAAGTAGCCAAAATATTGGAAGGAGTCAGAAGAGAGTAGTGTGACTAAAACTCAGGAAGGGACATAGAGGCACAGCTCTTCTTGACAGAGAGATCAAGTAAGTTAAGAACAGCAAGGCATCCATTAGAATTTGCCATTAAGATCATCTGCAACCTTTGTGAGGAAATTTCAAGGGAATAGTGGGAGTAAAACCAACACTGCAGATGATGAGGAAGTGGATGGAAGGTGACGGGAGAGCAGCTATAGTTTGCTTTCTTAAGAAGTTGGAGGGAACACAGGGTTGCAGTGAGTTTAATAACAGCACTCCCCCATACTCTTTTCCTAGCTAAAAGTGACCACCCACCTGTTGAGGACCCTCAAATTCTTATCACCAGCCCAGATCTCTCTGTTAAGCTCCAAACTCCTTTGTCCAACTGCCTAGTGAGCATCTTCAGTGGACTGTCCTAAGCTCAAATGTCCCAAAAAGAACGGATCATCTCGTTCCTTAAACCTTCTTTTTTATCCTAACTCAACCACGTGAACTGAACCATGACCCTTTGAGCGGGCAACACCTGAAACAAAGGCATTCCCTTGGGTTATTTCCTCCCACACACTCACATTTGATCAGCCCCAGGTGTCGTGGGGTCCACTTCTTAAACCTTCTCCTGATCTTCCCCTCCTGTCCATTCGTACTTCTGATGGCTTAGTTCAGGCCCTGCACAGCTGACTCATTCCCCATCCACTGTACCTATTGATTTTCTTGTCTTTCCTCTTCATGAACTGTCAGTTCCAGGACAGCAGAGGCCATATAGCTGGTGTCTAAGCATAGTGTCAGATACATCGTGCAAGCTCTTTAATTGTTTGTTCAACCAGTGTGTCTCCTATCAGGTGCTATCAGGACCTCAACCCTGAAAACAATCTTGGTAACATTTAACCAGCCTCACTTAGATCCCTCTCTATGTAAGGAGGCATGCAGGGCATGGCCTAGACACTGTTAAAATTCACTGAGGCCAGTGGCAGGTAGAAATAAAATGGACAATTTCTCATCCCTGTCTTCATGGACACTCTGTCTGCCTTGATTTCCCAGGACAGGGGATACAGACATTGCAGCAGGCAGAGGTCTTCTACGGATTGGGAGGTGACTGAAGCCAAATGCCTGTGGCCAGAGACACCACAGGGAACTGTGGATGGAGAGAGTTGGCAGGGTCAGGACAGGGTTTCTGAGGGAAGTCACTTGGGGGAGCCTGTTTCCAAGAATGACTTCAGTAAACCAGGGCAGGTTAAATTGCATGACAGATAGGAGCTGGTCCCAGACAAAAGGATTCATGGCAGAGTGGGATTTAGAGATTGACTTGATTGGGGGTGGGGGTGGCAGTGGAAGGCTAAAGCCCAGGTTCAACTATGTCTGAGAAAGAGTCAAATAGCAGTAGTTTGTTCCAAAGTCCTCATCAAGAACACAAGCTCCTAAAGTTGATCAAGCACCACTTATGAGATTCCTGTGCTGGGTGCCTCCATGACACATTATGATTTGATATGGCTGGCTTGAGGAGACATGCATATGTGGAGCGCTTAGAGGAGGGAAGGTTGACAAACAGTGAAACTCCAGAAAGAGAGGAAAAATGTGAAGAAGTGCAATATACTTTTCCATTTTTTTTTGTTATGCTTTTTTGAAATAGGGTCTTGCTCTGTCACCCAGCTTGGAGTGCAGTACACTTTTCCATTTGAGGGCCCCCGGGACATTGTCAGAGATGAGAATCAAGGAAAACCCAGGTGCTCCTGGGCTCAGGGAGGAGGTGCAAGTGGCCATCTGGTCTCACATGGCTGAAGGTCTCTGGTTAATGAGCTTTACACATTTTTATGAGCCAGCCCACTGTGTACATCAGCTGTCCTGGGTGTGGGGGATTCCCCAGTGCAATTTCAGGTAGAGATTAATAATTCTGGCAGCCAATGCCATAAATTTAGCTTCTCACAGAATGGCACATGTTCAAGGGCAGAGAGGGGACTCTGGCTGCTTTCACAAAATAAATGCAAGCCGTAAACTGAGAGGAGTTATGCTGTGATCTCCTGGCTTGTGACTTCAGGCCACCTTAGCCCTCCACGCATATGTTGACTGAAACCAAGGGGAAAGAGATAGGGAGGTTCGGGGCCAGCAATCTGTGAAATGGGACCATAAAGTTATATTTGAGAAAAAATATTATTTGCTCATTTGTCTTTCTCTCCCTCTCCTCATCCCCCTTTTCTTCTCCCTTGCTGGAGCTGGGCATCTCACCATGTCCTGGGAATACTGCAGTATGGTCTAGCCTGGAGGTGGCTGCCTGGGTTCAATTCCCAGCTTGCAAACTTATTGAACGTGTGACTTCAGGCATGTTACCAACTTCTCTATACCTCCACTTCCTCACCCATAACAAAGAGATTGAAAATAGTGCCAACAGTACGAGATTGCTGCTGTGGAGATGAAATGAGGTAATGCATGGAATATGCATAGAACGGTGCCTGGCACATAGTTAGAACCCAATACTTGTTGCCTATCATCATCATCATCAACAACATCATCATCGTCATTGTTATCATCATAATCATACCATCAAAATTAACATAATTATCAACATCATCAACACCATCATATTATCATCACTATCATCAACATCATCAATATCACCGTATCAAAATCAATAATCATCAACATCAATATTATCATTGTCATCAATATCATCATCATCAACATCATCATTAAAATCATCATCAGCATCAGCATCATCATCATCACCATCATCATTGCTTTATCCACCAGGGACCCTGTGGCCCTAACTGATAAGGAAACCCAGTTAATTATGGGCAATGTTTTCTACAGCACAAACCCAGGGGCTGCTCTTCTTATTCCAAAGTCTCACAACTGCCTTGTGTGAACTCATTCCACCACCTGGTCCCACTGTCCCCTCAGACCCAAGCTGCTTGATGCTCTCTCTGCTGGCCGAGCTTTCAAGGCCTCTCACAAACAGCACCCACTATAGCAGCAGAGGTCCCCCCACCAACTTCATCATTTTCTTTCTCAATTTAGGTCTCCCTCTTAAAATACTTCTTCCTCCAGGAAGCCTTCATGGCCTGACCAGAGGAGTGAGGCCAGTATTTGAATGCATATCTCTCCTTTCACTGAGCGTTAGTCTCCCATAGCTCTTGTCACCATAATGTCAGCCTGCAAAACGGTCTTGGTCCCCACAGCCCAAGCACACTCAGACTCTCTGAAGCTGAGCCTCCAGGTCCCACCCCTCAGCCCCGTGGACTCACCTATGACTGACCCTCGAAGCCTTCCAGCAGTAGAGAAAGACTTCAGGGACAGGGCCTCAGTCTAGGAGGGGAATCTTGGCAAAAGGGCATGAGGCAGTCATGTGGCACAGCACCTAAGTCTGCAGGCATGCCTAAAGCCCAGGACAGAACGCAGTGTAATTTGTGGCTAAAATGGAAAACATTCTTTATTCCTCCCACTGCTTGGTTTTCCTAGCAGACACAGAAAAACACTCTGGCTCCCTCTCTCCCCTCCTGGGGTCCAGCTCACTTACTCTGCTCTTTCTGGTTCCCCAGAGAGCTTGCAGCTCCACTTTCTTTTTCTCAGCTCGCTGCCTTGTCCTCCCTGGGTTCCAGAACTGGGCTGAGCTTCTCTGTGGCCATTCCCTAAATCCCAGCTGTTCTGCTGTGTGCCCTGCCTGGATTGGGATTGGAGACGCCTCTCCCCAGTCCCTCTCAAGGGAGGCCCATTTATTTTGTGATAGTGGTACAATGAGTCTTTGATGGGTTGCTGCTAATGAGGTGGGAAGGCCTGGGGCAAGCAAGTCGTCATCCCTCTCTGAGCCTTCTTGTCTGCAAAATGGAGAGGCCAGCCTAAAGCTATCAGCAACCTCCATGAGTACTGCAGAAGGTCCCTGACTTAATGATGGTTCGACTTACAATTTTTCAACTTTACAACAGGTTTATCAGGCCATTAAATGCATTTTCTACTTATAATATTTCTGACTTATGACAGGTTTATCCATCATAACCCCACTGTAAGTCAAGGAGCATCTTGACATATGAATCCTTGATATACAGCCTTTTCTATACCATCATACGAACATCTTAAGCCAAATGACTATGAACTTTGAATACATCTAAACCCTGTGCTGTGGCCTCCAGTGCTTACCATGAGCTGGGCTTTGACTCCTCTCCAACTTCATCTCTTGCCATGCAATCTTTTTTGTACTCCATCTCAGCCACACTGGCTTCCTTCCTGTTCTTAGAACATGCCAAGCTGGCTTCCATAGCAAAACCTTAGCATGACTCCTCTCCTCTCTCTCCACTCAGCTCCTCCCTCAGCTCAGCCTTCAATTCTCGATTCCAGCATCACTCCCACAATGAGAACTTTCCCACGCCCCTTGTCCATCCCTGGTCCTTGTTATTCTCTACCACAGCACTTATTGCTATCCAAAGTGACCTTGTTTATTTATTCATCTCCTAACTGGCTTTTTTAAGGAAAACATCAGCTCCATAAAAGCAGGGAACTCCAAGTCTCATTCAACATGGATCCAGCACTCGGGTCACACTGATCACAGAATTCATTTGCATGGGTGACTCAGAGAGTGGGTATGAGTTTGGAAACAATAGCCGGACTCATATTGGTGGCGCTCCATGCTCATAATACTGGGAATGAGTATTCAGTCGCTGGGTTGGTCAAATCTAGTTTTGCATGGGAAGAACCCCACAAAGCAATTTTGTGCCACTGCTTCAGGTGACACACCAATGCCAATCTCATAGATCTGAGGAAAACCGAAGGAAAAAATGCAAAAGGTTCATAGCAACCTCTCAATAGTTTGAGAAAAACCGTCAATTGCGTGGCCCACAGACTTGAAGAGCAGCTTTTCTCATATGCATTGCAGCAAGGACTGTTACGTGACACCCAGCTATGATCTGATCTACCCTCCTGCCTCTAGTGAGCAGGCCATGAGCCTCCTGTGCTGATTGCAAAGACCTCTACAAGGGCCATCCTGCAGCCACACTTAGCTCCTCCGCCTAGTGCTTCCTGTCCCTTTGGGTCACATAGAATTTCTTAGTCTGAGCTCCAGGCCCGCAGCTTAATTTGGGTCCTTTTCTTTATGCTCTAGCCCACAGACTGGAGAACGGATCCTTAGAGCATCCGTGTAAAGTTCTTGATGAAATCTCCTCTTATTCTTATTTTCTTCAGGCTCAATACTCCTAGTTCCTACCATTAGTTTTCCTACTAAATAAACGTGGGAGGGAATCAGAATCCTTTGTTCCTGTCTGTATCAACTCCCTTCTGTGCCTTGATGGAGCTCTAAGGGGTGCCCACAGCTTACTGTGCTGGGGGTGGGTGGGGACTTGAAACACAGGCCTTCAGCCCAGGAGGATGGGAAGAGGAGAGCTGGGGCTTGGCACTCAGTGAGGCTCAGGCCATGGGAAAGACAGGCCACCACTATGACACGCAGAGGCTGGGATGGGACATGAGGGTGATGCCACTGGGTCCCACATCAGCTAATCCGTGGAATCCCATGGGGGGCTTTTAAAAAATACCCTGATTCCCGGCCCTTCCCTAGATCTGCCAACTCAGAACCTGGGGGAGGGCCAGGAATCTGTTTTTGAGAATGCTTCACGGGCGATGCTGGGAAACGCTGTTCTTTAACTACCCCTCCCTCGCTGTTTTTGCTCCAGGGCCTGTACTCCTGTGGCTTGTTCCTCTGTGAACAGATTCTCTGAGAGGAGCTCACGGGTGGAAACAAGCTTGGAGACGATTCCCTCATGCATGGTGTCAACACAGAATCCGCCATGTCAGCTGTCAGGCAGCCCCGCCAACTCGCCAACTGGCTCCCATGGCGCCCCTCCCTTCTCCCCCACCCTCAAGCTGATTACAGGGCTAGGGCAGATGCAGATTACACTCAGTCCAGGGATGGGCTTCAGACCCACTGCACTCTCACAGTTGTTCAGGGAGTAAGAAGGGCAGGAACTGAAGGTGGGCGTGCCGCCAGGCCTGCAGCCAAAGCTTGTTTTGATTTTCAAAGCATCTGCTTGACACACCGGAGAAGACCTAGACCTATGCAGTTACCTTGCATGTTGTGAATTTGTTGGGTTTTAAAATTCCTCAGTACACACAAAGCACTTTAACACGTCCCTTAGGTCCTACGCCTCAAGAGATGGTTGGTGTCCTCCACTCAAAGCAGAGGTGCCAGGCTTCTTAGTGTGAAAAAAAAAATGACATTTTGAAATGTGTTGGTAATTTTTATTTAAAGATTGTGCCCTTTGAAATCATTTTCACATGCACAGTAATGAGTCTTGCCAACACCCATGTGTTCCGGTCAGAGAAGGAAAGAAACATTGTTCATTGTTAGCAACTTCCATCAGTTCTAGCCTCCACCTATGGACAGTCATCGCTTTTATGCCAGGATGCAGACAACATACATCTAAAATAGTGCTTGTTTTTTAACTAGGATGGCAGAAGAAACCATTTGCAGGAACTTGCAACAATAATAAACTGGCCAAAAAAACACGCTGCAATTGGCCCTCATCATGGTATTTGAGAACACTGAACTCCCCTAGCATGCAATGTTTGCTGGTTTGGTTTCAAATTTTGTTAACTAATAGAGAATGGTGGTTAGTTCTTCATTAAAATCAAGGGGCCAGAATAAATGGGATGGGACCCCAAAAAAGGCAAGTTGGGTAGGACATGGGGAAGCACTTCCTAGACCTTCTCCAAACCGGGGAACACCCCGAGGGATGAGTTCTCCATTATGTTTCAGGGGAACAGAATCATTTCCAAAGCTGGGCCCTGGCACTTCCTGCAGACACACTCAGAGCCACTATAACACATACCGCTCAGTAACCAGTTCTGAAATGAGTAAGTGAAATGACCCGTAAGAAGGATTCCTCCTTCCTGCGTGGCCTGCAGGTGAGGACAGACCATGCCCCACACATGCCTGCCTCTTCTCTGGGCCCAGTGCTCTCCGTGTCCAGGAGTCTGCCCTGTCCTGCTAGGCTGACAGAGCCACAGCTCAGTGGCAGAAGTAAGTCTGTGTCCTTGGCATGAGGGGCTTCAGCTGGGCATGGGCCTCAACTCAACAAGCCTTGGTGCAGAGAGGAAAAGCGGAGCCAAACAGAGGAAGAAAAATCCATTAGGCAGAGGAAATGAAGCAGGGAATGGTTACACTGTGGGTGAATGAGCAGGTAGAGTCTCTTTCCTCCTTTCTCACTCTCACCCACAGGGCCCAAGACTAGGCCCTGTGTGCAGGGGTCTACTGAATATAGCAGTATGTGCAGGTTTTAGCATTGGAGCGCAGACTGAATGAACTCTACAAATCCAACTAAGACTCAGCTCCTGCACATGATCACCCACCCACCATCCCATGTGGCAAGGAAGGGAAGCACCTGGGACCTGAGCCCAGGTCCCTGAAATGCTGAAATTCTCAGCCTATACCCTGAAATGCTGATGGCAGGAACCTCTGCACTGCTATGGCTCCCAGAACTCATCTCACCCTACTCTAGACACCAGCCCTCTCATCAGCCCCCTCCAACTCCCTGGTGAATGCTGAGTTCGGAGGAATTTGTTTTGACCCTCAAGAGGGGTTAAGATACACTGATAGGCTGGTCGGGTCAGGCCTCTCAGATGTCACTGGTGCAATGGCCCTACCTGCCTAGACAATTGAGAAGAATCATTTTACAATGATTTTATAAGCATTCATGGTGTTCCAGGGACTGGGCTGTGACCTTTGTAGTCCAGAATGCTTAGTGTTCTGAGAGAGACAGATGGGTTATGAAACAGTTACAGTGCAGTGGAGTAGTTGTGATGTAGCCATGGCCAGGATATTATGGAAGCATGGTGGAAGAGCTTCTAACTTTTCTGTCTTTGGAAAATAATTCATGCATGAGTGCTTACATGTGCTTATGCACATATGTGCGCATGCATGCATGTGCATACACACAAACTCACGCTTGGTGGTTTGGGTATGCCCTAGAACAATGACTCTGTCTAGCTAAGGTAGTCGGCCAAGATTAATCATTCCATCCATCTATCTACCCATCCTTCCATCCATCCACCCACCCATCTACCCATTCATCCAGGCATCCATCATCCTATCCATCTATCTACCCATCCTTCCATCTATCCACCCACCCATCTAACCATCCATCCAGGCATCCATCCATCCATCCATTCATCTACCCATCCATCCATCCATCCATCCATCCATCCATCCATCCATCCATTTCTTACATGCTTACTATGTTATAGGCTCTTTTAAGGATTCTTTATATATCTGATCTCATTTATTCCTCTCAATAACTTTATGAGAAATGAATTATTAGTCTCATCTTATACATAAGAAAATTAAGACCTAAGAAGTTTGGTTGCTTGACCAGGGTTACACTAGTACACTAGTAAACAGCTGACCCAGGCTTCTCATCCAGATCTGAATAATTCCACTCGTATGTTCTTTTAGTCTCTTCTGAATTCCCCATACTGTGTTCAGAGGAATTTGTTTCAACCCTCAAGTCGGGTTCTGTTCTCCCCCATACTGAAAAACAGAAAACTGGATTTTCCAGGTACTAAGAGATATTCCATACCCAGAGCCTCTCTCTCTCTCTTCTAGGGAATTTAATGGGCAAATTCATAGTAAAGGCTCGGAGAAGTCCGATACTATTTTCAGTTTAATCCAGCATTCACTGATTATGATCATCATTATTTGATCATGAAACTTTTTGGTGGCAAAATACCCAATTCCATGATAGTTGGAAGAGCTGCTTTACCCCCTCACCTGACCTAAGACCAGAACAAGGACTTCTGTCCCTAAGCAAGGTCTTTTTTTTTTTCTTCAGGCAGCAAATAATGATTTGACCTTAAGCCAACCAATAACCCAACCCCTTGCATCTCCGTGACATTCTTCTTCCACATGCCCTTCAGCTCCGTTTCTTCCCTGAACTGCAGGATGTCTCTGCAAAGCGCAGAGGGTGCAGCGGCTACTGGACCTCCAAAAAGTGATGGATTTGGTCTCCAAGTTGACCCCGTAAGAGATGGCTGCTGCCCTCTGTGGGTCTCATCACTGCAATCTTCTCATCCTGTCTCCTGGCTCTGAGTCTCAAATGTTTACTGGCCCAGGGCAAGGACCCATTCCCATGGTATTCTAGATTCATGCCATCTATCTCCGACTCCACTGCTGCGTGGCAGGACAATGGCTTTGCGTCTGTGCTTCATCCCGCAGACCCCAGCTTCTGGCTCAGGGAGGAATCCATCTGTACTTATTTCTCTAGATTCTTTTCCTCCCTCTTGTAGTTCTTTCTAAAAATAGAGACAGACTGGCTTAACCAACCAGCAATGAGCACTCCTGTGCCCGGAGGGATTTTATTTGTTGCCCCAGAAAGAGAAACTGCTTCTCCCCACCTGGAGCCAGGACCCAGGAGCCAATGGTGACACAGTAGTGCCTTCACCTGAGGGAGCCTCTCCACTCTGCAGCCTGCCCCACATTCCGGTCCCTGGTCCCACCCTGGTCCCGCCACCCCCCACCCCCACCCCCACCCAGGGAGTCAACACATCATCTCTTTGCACTCCAGGCCCTGACTCACTGCATGGTTGGGGAGTGACGGCCAGGGAATCTGCAGCCTCAGCTGATCCAGCCAGGCTTCCTACTCTGCACCACAGGGTACAGAGCCACCCCCCTGTGCCACTGGCTGGGGGATTTTTTTCCAGTGAGCTCAAATCATAACAAATGCTTAACACACAGAAGTGGCTGGAGTTGGCCCCCAGAACACCCACAAGGCAACCCTTTACTTAGTGAACAAAATGCACAGCTTAATGTAAGAGCTTGCCCTCTCCTTGGTCTCATCATCATCACCCAACTGCAGGCCCTGGACAAAGGGTAACCAGGGCTCTCTAGAATCCTGGACATGCCAGGTCAGAATTTGTGGATGATGTGTTAGGTTTTGATTGTCTTCTGATACAGAAACAGAATAGTGAAAGTTGAGGCTGGGAAAGAGAAGGGAAACCTACCTCACTGAAAAGAGTAGGCAACCTGGAAAAAGCTACTATGACAATGAATGCATGATAGAAATGAAGACAGTCTTTCTCTCCTTCCCACCCATCTTTATTCATCATGCAGTAGAGAAACATTGATGGGAGGGAAGGAGTGAAGACAGAAGGGAAGAAACGAGAGGCTCAACTTCTGCTCTTCCCAAAGGGGGCCACCCTTGTGTCCTCTTCTTTCACCCCTTATTTAGTCTGGGGTGGAAAACATTGGGCAGGTATCCCAGGACTGCCTGAGTCAGGGCTCACCATCACCACTGGTTGACAAGCACTCATGAAATGCACAGCAGACCTGAGCTCTGCCATTATTTACCTGCTGTGTGAAGTTTCATGACCCGGAAGGAAAAAAAAATTGTTTAAGCTCCTCGTTACCACATTTTACCTTGAAAAAATAAAACGGTTTTCAGAACTATGCTCATTACTTGGTCCACCCCTTTTTTCCCCCGGTCTCCAAAAGCTGGCCATTTAGATGCTCTCAGATGAAGACTCTGGTGGCTGTGGAGCAAAGAATTAACCTCAACCAAAGAGCGTCTTTGCAGCAGCTGCCCCCCCCCCACCCCCGCCCTCAGCTTCTGGGAAGTGATCTCCATAGAATGTCCTGCCTGATGGGAGTGTCTTTGTTTGCCTTGGGGCTTTCGCCACCGGACAATCTAACGAGATCTATGAAGGGGGTTTTGAGCCACATTTTATCAGGTCTACCCCCAGAGGGGCTGGTGACTGAAGGTCAACCATGCAGGTGGAATGTGATCAAGCCTCAGTAAAAACTCTGGATACAACGCTTGCATGAGTGTCCCTAGCTGGCAATACTCTGAACGTACTGTCACATGCTGATGCTGAGAAAGAAACACTGTCCTGGCTTGATGGAAGGAGGACACCCGGAAGCTCTGTGTTTGCTGCTTTCCGGGACCCCACCCTATGCATTTCTTCCCTTGGTTGAAGAAGGGACCTGCATCCCTTTCCTGTAATAAACCATAACCTTAAGTACAACAGACTTCAGTGAGTTCTATGAGTCCTTCTAGCAAATTATCGGGACCCTTGAATTTGCAATTGCTGTCAGAAGTGTAGATCAAGTTCCCAAAATTCACAGTTGGTTAGCTCTTTACAGTTGGCCTAAAATTTCAGTGTTAATACTGATTAATAGATAAGTAGATGGCACCTCTCCTGGTGTGGTCATTCTTAATCTAGTCATATGGTACATTGACCTAATGATGACTCCTAGTTCATGAAAAGACTAAACCTAGTAGTCAGCTTCTAGGATTGTATAAGCATGAGTACAAATTGCCATGGTTCCAGGGTCACGACTTTTGGAAGTATTGATAGCTCTTTTTAAAACATGTTTATTTTTATTTCAAGTTCCAGGGTACATGTGGAGGACGTGCAGGTTTGTTACACAGGTAAACACGTGCCATAGTATTTTGCTGCACCTATCAACCCATCACCTAGGTATTAAGCCCAGCATCCATTAGGTATTTTGCCTAATGCTCTCCCTACCCCCTTCTATCTCCCGACAGGCCCCAGTGTGTGTTGTTCCCCTCCCTGTGTCCACGTGTTCTCATTTGTTCAGCTCCCACTTATAAGTGAGAACACGCAGTGTTTGGGTTTTCCGTTCCTGGATTAGTTTGCTGAGGACAATGACTTCCAGCTCCATCCATGTCCCTGCAAACAACATGATCCCATTCCTTTCTATGGCTGCATAGTATTCCATGGTATATATGTACCACATTTTCTTTATCCAGTCTATCACTGATGGACATTTGGGTTCATTCCATGTCTTTGTTATTGTGAATAGTGCTACAATGAACATACATGTGCATGTATCTTTGTAACAGAATGATTTATATTCCTTTGGGTATATAATCAGTAATGTGATTGCTGGGTCAAATGGTACTTCTGGTTCTAGATCTTTAAGGAATTTCCACACTATCTTCCACAATAGTTTAATTGACATTCCCACCAACAGTGTAAAGTGTTCCTGTTTCTCTGCAACCTCACCAGCATCTGTTGTTTTTTGACTTTTTAATAGTAGCTATTCTGACTGGTGTAAGATAGTATCTCATTGTGGTTTTTGATTTGCATTTCTCTAATGATGAGTGATATTGAGCTTTTATTCATATGTTTGTTGGCTGCACGAATGTCTTCTTTTGAGAAGTGTCCATTCCTGTCCTTTCCCCACTTTTTAATGTTTTTTTTTTCTTATAAACTTGTTTAAGCTCCTTGTAGATTCTGGATATTAAAACTTTATCAGATGCATAAATTGCAAAAATTTTCTCCCACTCTGTAGGTTGCCTGCTCACTCTGCAATAGTTTCTTATCATGTGCAGAAGCTCTTTGGTTTAATTAGATCTTGTTTGTCAATTTTAGCTTTTGTTGAAATTGCTTTTAGCAATTTTGTCATGAAATCTTTGCCCGTGCCTATGTCCTGAATGGTATTGCCTAGATTTTCTTCTACGGTTTTATAGTTTTGGGTTTTACATTTAACTATTTGATTCATCTTGAATTACTTTTGGTATAAGGTGTAAGAAAGGGGTCCAGTTTCAATTTTCTGCCTACGGCTAACCAGATCTCCCAGCACCATTTATTAAATAGGGAATCCTTTCCCCATTGCTTGCTTTTGTCAGATTTCTCGAAGATCAGATGGTTGTAGATGTATGGTCTTATTTCTGAGTTCTCTATCCTGTTCCATTGGTCTGTGTGCCTTTTTTTGTACCAGCACCATGGTGTTTTGGTTACTGTAGCCTCGTAGTATAGTTTGAAGTTGGGTAGCGTGATGCCTCCAGCTTTGCTCTTTTTGCTTAGGATTCTCTTGGTTATACAAGCTCTTTTTTAGTACCATATGAATTTTAAAACAGTTTCTTCTAATTCTGTGAAGAATTTCAATGGTAGCTTAATAAGAATAGCATTGAGTCTACAAATTACCGTGGGCCATTTTCACAATTTTGATTCTTCCTATCCATGAGAATGGAATGTTTTTCCATTTGTTTGTGTCCTCTCTTATCTCCTTGAGCAATGGTTTGTGGTTCTCCTTGAAGAGGTCCTTCACTTCCCTTTGTTAGCTGTATTCCTAGGTATTTTACTCTCTTTGTAGCAATCGTGAATGGGAGTTCATTCATGATTTGGCTTTCTGGTTGTCTGTTGTTGGTGTATAGGAATGCTTGTGACTTTTGCACATTGATTTTGTATCCTGAGACTTTGCTGAAGTTGCTTATCAGCTTAAGAAGCTTTGGGGCTGAGATGATGGGGTTTTCTAGATATAGGTGCATGTCATCTGCAAAGACAATTCAACTTCCTCTCTTCCTATTTGAAAATCTTTATTTATTTCCCTTACCTGATTGTCCTAGCCAGAACTTCCAATACTATGTTGAATGGGAGTGGTGAGAGAGGGCATCCTTGCCTTGTGTTGGTTTTCAAGGGGAATGCTTCCAGCTTTTGCCCATTCAGGATATTGGCTGTGGGTTTGTCATAAATGGCTGGAAGTATTGATAGTTCTTAATGAAGACAGAAGCTAGGAGTTAAACAACCTTCCTCCATGCACCCTCAGTACTTGGTTCATGCTGTTGCCATTACGCTCATCACTCTCCACTCTATGTCATGTGACTCAGTGCATATGACTGTGAGCTCCCTGAGAGAAGAGATCTTACTCACATTTCACTCTGACAATCAGAGAAGAAAGTAACTCAGTAAGTGTCTGATGAATTGCTGATCCTTCACAGACATAAGCAGTTGTGTGAATGATTACACGGTTATTACAACCCCATAAACAGGTTCTCTTTAAACTGTGAGCCCACATAAAACTTTACAAGTCTCCTGTTCTTCTCTAAGAAGATATTCAAAAGGAAAAATCAACACAGAGGCAGCAGAGCATACTGCCAAGAGGACATACGTGTTTGATTTGGAAACCATGGTTCTAGGATAGCACCATATTCCTATGTGGCTGCATGATCTTAGGCAAGTCACTTGACCTGAGACTAGGTCATCTCATCCATAAGGCAGTGAGAAATATTGTACCCTCTGGCCATTCTACAGTAGGCAATAATTATAAAGCATGTACTATTAAATAGTTCAAATTCCACAAACATTTTCTAAGCATCTGCTATGTGTTAGATACTCTAGAGGGCACTTCCATGCCACTGTTCCATGCCATGAAGTCCTCATATTCTGGCATTGAGGGGTAATAATGGGAAGGGGCTGGGAGTGGGAAGAGATGACACAAAACCGGGAGCTGACAATTACTGAAGTTGGATGAGAGAAAATGAAGTTTCACTATATTGTTTTCTCTATTATTTCACGTTTTTGAAATGTTCCACATGTATTAATTTTTTAAATTTATTTATTTTAGAGATGGGGTCTCGCTCTATTGCCCAGGCTGGAGTACAGTGGCACAATCATAGCTCACTGCAGCCTTGAACTTTTGGACCCAGTTAATCTTCCCACCACAGCCTCCCAAGTAGCTGGGACTAGAGGCTTGTACCACCATTCCTGGCTAATTTTTTAAAAAAAAATTTATAGAGATGAGGTCTCTTTATGTTGCCCACGTTGATCTCGAACTCCTGGTCTCAAGTGATCCTCCTGCTTCAGCCTCCCAGAGCACTTGGATTACAGGTGTGAGCCACCACACCTGGCCAAAACATGTATTTTAAACAATCCTCTTAACAATTACGTGAGGTGGGTCTCCATGGTCTCACTTTACCAGTGGAAAACCAAGGCTCAAAGCGACAGAAGCCTGAGGTTTCCACAGAATGTTAGAGGCAAAGTCGTGTCTAGAGCCCAGGTTCCCTACCTCCGTGCAACTTCACACTTCCCACCTCCCTAGATTGTGATGCATGGCTGGCACCTGCCCTCTCAGAAGCACACTTGCCCTCAGAAAGGGGCTCCTCAAGGTGGAGGTTTGTGTCTACAAGAGGTAGACCACTATAAGCAATGAGGGGAACAGCTCCCACCTTCCTTTCCAGTGCTGGGACCTCTTTCTACACTCATTATGAAAAATTCAAGAAATATGGGGGTTCCTCAAAGTCACTATCATCATCCGTGGACATCTGCTGAGTCCCTAAAGCACTGGGCAGGCATTGCTGAAGCATGCAAAGGTATACATAACACACAGGGCTTCCCACAGCAACCTCCTCCAACCCATTCATAATAAACATTTTAAAATGTATTAGCAAACTCTGCCGAGACAAAAAGATCATTGCAACAATCTTTGTCCTCCAAAGGAATTGCTCTACAGTGGAAAGAAAGAGAGTTTTTCTCATCTCTTCTGCAAAGGAAGGAACTGTGTGTGTGTGTGTGTGTGTGTAGTGTGTGTGTGTGTGCATCTCAGGGCAGAGGGGGCAGATTGAGCTGAGCACAGAGAGAACTACACTTTTCTAAAGCCACCCTGGAGACATGCCCATCTGCAGCTCTGCGGCTGGCTGCAGCTTGCATTTGTTTGGAAGTTCAACCCTGGGATGTATAAAAGTTTCCCCAAATAACCCCTTGGAGGGAAAAATAACAGTGCAAATGACAATACTCGAAAGCCTAGAGATATATTCAGCCATTTTCTTTATGATGACCATATTTTGCCAAAGTCTGTGTCCTGAAAGTCTCTCCCCATCCATTAATGCAGTCACCCAATGGATTGCTTTCCCTTCCCATGTGTTAACTTTTCCTTGAGCTCTTGCAGGAACACATTGCTTTGCCAAACCAGAATATACCAGGGAGCTTGGAAGATATTGCCCAGTCACCTCTGCAACCTCAGAAACTCCCTCTGGTGCCTGTGGTGTGACACGCCACATCCACATAGCATTGCACATGGTGATCCCTAGGTTCTCGCTGAGGATTGTAAGGGACAGCCTAAAGGTTTCATCCAAGTTTCCACCTTAAGCTCTATCTTGGTCTGCAGGTCACCTGACTCTTCAAGCCTCCTTTCCCCACCGCGCCAACTCCCCACAGCACTGCCAAGGTTTTTCACAGAGCCAAGAGATAATCAGCAGAGCAAAAGCTAAACCCAAAGCCATGCCCCCTACCCTCCAATCCAGGGAAATGTAAAAATATATCAACTTTAAGGCCCTGGAAAAAAAGTCAAAACCAAGCTCTATAATTGTGGTCTGTTTACAAGGCATGCTGAGTTGTCGGTGCATTCTCAGAAAGGCTGCTCATGCCTCGTGGAGCTGAGGAACTATGTCAATGGTAACAGAAGTCTTCATGTTCTGCAGTCTGTGCTCTTCTGAACACTCTTGGTTTGAAAAGCAAAGTCCTTAGGTTGGAGAATCAAATTCACAAATGCCTCCTTCAGTTCACTTTCCTTCAGTTGACTTTGGACCCAGAGTGTGGACCCATGGAGGTCAGCTACCTGGTTTAAGGGAGTCAGCTCGTGTGTGTGTGTGTGTATGCACGCGCATGTGTGTGTGCACATGTGTGTACGTCTCTGTGTGTATGCACACATATTTTCATGAATAAGAAAGTAGAGAAAGCAGAAGAGATCCAATACAGTGAAAAATCTCTGCCCAGTGACCTGGCACTGAGGAATATCATCCACCCCGGGCAAGAGTCTAGAAATGAACAATTTAAGGATAGTTTGGGAGCACTTCGAAAAAAAACTAATGATTAGGAAGAGCCAACATCAGTATAATAGAACAGGTAATGCTAACGTGACTTTCTTTTTGTTTGGAAGTTCTACATAGTATTATGTCTGGATTTTAGGAGGCCCTTCCCACGAATTAAATTTTTAAATAGGTAATGTATTCCTACGGTTCAACAAAACTCAGTATATCCATGGGGAGGAATCTTCCTCCCATCTATGTCTCCATCTGCCCAGGTCTCACTCCTACCTCTCCACTCCCCATAGGTAACCATGATTATTAATTTCTTGAATAAGCTTATGGATGTCATTGTGAACATGGAAGCAAATACAAATGTGTGTGCATGTTTATTCTTATTTTCTCCCTTTTTTATGCAAAAGGGGCACACTGAACCACTTGCTCAGCAAGGCTTTTGTGGAGGGCTCATGCTAGTTTTGTGGACAAGAAATGGGGACTAGATGACACCATGCAACAGCAGGCATGTGGCTAGTTCCGTGCAGAACCAGAAGTGGAATCCAGCCTGCGGACTTTTTGTCCTAGGTCCTTCCCGCTTGTCTCCTGGATCTGTGTTTGCCCGCACAAGGGAGTTCTTAGAAGCACTGGCAGCCTTCTGGGAAGCAGTTTGTCCTTGTAAGTGGTTTAAAACTTCCCCTTGGCAAGCTTGCATATAGCACTCATTTGCTTGGTAAACCTTTTCTCTCATAGATCATGGAAAGGTAAACTTTGAGCCCTTTGCTCTTTAAGTGAATAAAATGGCCTAACTGTACTAAAGCTTTATCCCAGTGCTTGGTTCATAGTAGCCACTTCATAAAATAAACATTAGTTGAATCTGAATGATCACTACATTCCAATTTAATGGTACTTGGATTAAAGAGATTCATCCTAAAGAGACAGGGAACTGGATCATTTCAGAACCAGTCCCGTGATGGTTTACTTTGGTAGCACAGCCCTTCTCAAGCCAGTGGTCACTTCCTATTCTCCTGCCAGAGAAGCAGAAACAACAGCTTTCTTTGTATTCGGTATTGATTTGGGGGATCACATGGGTCCTTAGGACTACCTGCTGGCAACATTCAGTCCAGCCCATGGACAAAGCTGAGCTGGAAGAGTAGGGAGTCAAGGGAGGTCAAGAGACAGGGCAAGGCTTGGGAAGGAGTGAGAAGTCCTCTTCCAGGGCCTACTTTCCCACTCCTCTTCTGGTTCTCTGAGACCAGCCTCCTCCCCTTTTCATCTGTGAGGCATCCTTACCAACCAGCAGTTCCTCTGCTCTGACATCAGCTTGATCTTTAAGGCTTGCCTCAGTCATATGCAAAAGACGGTGATTCCATAGAGAAAAAAATATTTAGCTAAGATTCCAAAAGTGAGGGCAAATCCCTGGGAATTTGCTGTTTTTGAAGTAGACTACTACCACTCTCCACTATAGGTAATTTTAAGTTTGCAGTAGCTAATGGGCAAAGGAAAGAAGAGTAAAATAAAATTGTCATGGGATGGTAACTCCCTACATTAACCTGCAAGGTATCCATCCTTTCCAGGCCACCAGAGAATCTAAGTTCAAGTCCCCAGACAGGGAACTGGGCTCTCATCCTAATTCCTCCTTAAGGAGCCAACACAGTCATTACCTCCACATAAACATGTCAACTCTCCCCACGCACAACCATGAGAAATCTCTCCCAGCCAGCCAGAATGGAAGGAACTAACAGCTTTTGGCAAGCAGCACGGCCTCACATACAGAAAGTGGCTGGCACGAGGCTTGCACTCAGGTCACAGCCTTCTATCGGCTGTTGTGGCCACCTCTTCCTAAGAAGAAGCTCTCCCCGGGAAAAGCACAGAATTCTGCTGGGTCACAGAGCCCCTCAGGTGTCAGTTCCACCCACTCCCAACACACTTCAGGTGGGCCACCTTGAGTGCAGTGGTTATGATTGCTGGGTTTGAATCCTGTCTCTGTCACTTGATTCTGGATCATTATTTCAATTCTCTAAGCCTCAGTTTCCACATCTGTAAAACCCTGTCCCCTGGGGAAGTTGTGAAGAGTAGAGGAAATTATCCTTGCAAAATGCTTAGCAGGGTATTGGTAGGTTGTTAGTGCTGAATAAATAGTACTTATTTTATCATCATTATTACGGCTCTTAGGAACCCACAGCCTGTGAGGTGGGAGGCAGTACTCCAGCTTGAAAGCTAAGGGACGGGCAGTTGAGTTGCCCAAGGTCACTCTGCAGCCTTACTGGAATGGAAGCTCCATAGAATAGGGGGGTTGTCTGTTGTGTTCCCCAAACCTACAACAGTTCCTGACCCTCCATCAATATAAGCTGAATGAATGAATAGACGGATGGATGAATGAATGTAACTGAGAAGCTGGAATTTGAGCCTAGGTCAGTGTGACTCCATGGTCAGATGCTACACTCTCCCTGCTCCATTTCCACATACACACACATATCCTATTTGTCCTTGTAAAACCAGCATCTTCCAAGAGTTTTCTGCCAGCTGCAGCTCATCATACCCATCTTTTCCCATTGTGCTTCCATAACACACACAGTCTCTGCCACACAATATAACAATTTATTAGACCTCAGACTCTCTGGGGGCAGAGACCACTGCTTAGCCACTGGACTTCTTAGTCTCAGTCTCCGCTTAAATCAGGCTCTTAAGAAGCACTTTCTGGTTGGCTGGCTTCTTCTGGGGGAAAGGGAGCCAATTGTCACTTCCTCCAGACCCTCGTCTTTCCAAACCCTTTCCTTTCTTATAGGAAAGAGGAAGGGAACTCAACTTTACACTTGACATTTTTTGCTGAGGAGCCACACTTGCTCTTGGCCTCCTAACCCAATCCCTCGCCTTGCTGTCATCAGTTCTCAGATCTGCCCTAAGGTTGGGATATAGGATAACTCTGTCCTGACAGACAGGAGATGTGGTTCCAAGATCCAGCTCTCTCATTATTTGCTATAGGAATGTTTTCCTTCTGGGATTCAGTTTTTTCATCTGTAAAATAAAGATCTCAATGATCTGTGCATTCTCATCTGTGGCCATTTGTGCAACTCATGTGCTTGCCCCAGTCTCAGGGCCACAGAGAGTGGGACACATGTACTTCCAGTTGTATGGCCCTTCTGAGACTGGGAGGCCTGTCTAGGTCCCACCCCAGCCTCCTCCTTCCACGAGTTTCCACACTTATTTCTCTCCAGGCCTCTCCTGGACACAGGGCTCTGGACTCGGAGCCACATCACATCTTCCAGGCTGACAATTCTGGGCACCACTTTGTTCCCCTTCCTCATCTGGGTTTCTGCTCCTCACCAGGGATGAGATATGCTGACCTTCCCAGTCACAGGATCAAGAGCAAAGTTGCAGCAAAAGTCACTGATGGCCTCTCCTGGAGGGGAAGATGTTCTCTGGGCACCCAGATACCAAAGTAAGAAATATGCGTTTAGAAAGGCGTCAAGCCACAGAAACAAGATCTCATGGACATATGGAGAGAAATGAAAAGAACATGGCTTAGATAAAAGGCAAACATGCAGGGCAGTCACTTGAACAGGCAGGGGATGAACAACAAAAAGATGTCCCTCTGTTTGGTTTTAGAAGCATTGTGCCAAAACGCTAGGCTAAGCATGGCTCCCTGTTCACAATAATTATTGAGTAGAAAACTCAGGTCACAAAATGTACAGTACATCTCGTATTATTTACACCCACAAGCACACGCATGCATGCAAGGATTAGGAGAAACTATACCAAAATGTTAACAGTGGTCAAATTCAGAATAATTGTTCTTTGCTTTTTTTCTAAAGAACTTATCTGAGTTCCAATTTTTTTTCCTGTAGTAAACAAAGATTATTTTGTAAAGAGAAAAAATATAGTAACATATTTTTAAATGCCCCCATCCTAAGTTTTTGAAAGTAGAATACTAAAAAGATTTGTCCCTTTACAACTGTACTGTAAGGATGACATACAATCAAAAAGAAGGAAACAGGCTGGGCCCAGTGGCTCATTCCTATAATCCCAGCACTTTGGGAGGCCGAGCCAGGCAGATCACTTGAGGTCAGGAGTTCAAGACCAGCCGGGCCAACACGGTGAAACCCTGTCTCTACTAAAAGTACAAAAATTAGCCAGGGGTGGTGGTGCACACCTGTAATCCCAGCTACTCGGGAGGCTGAGACAGGAGGATCACTTGAACCTGGCAGGTGGAGGTTGCAGTAAGCCAAGATCATGTCACTGCACTCCAGCCTGGGTGACAGAGTAAGACTCTGTCTCGAAAAATAAAAAAATAAAGAAGAAGGAAACATAGGAGCTGCAGGCATAAGAGAAGAGACGGGGGTCTCAGGATTGGGGGAGGAGACTGATGCAGAAAAAGGAAGAGGCTCAATGATTCACATCTGGAACAGTGGGGTGGTGCTGGGGAGGCCTTTGGCACCCATGGGGAAGGAGAAGGTAGCATGAAGGATGAATTGCTGTCACAAACAGGAAATGCAAACCATTATGTCCCCAAAAGCAACAGTGTCAAGCCACTCACTATTTCAGAATATAAGCAAAGAAATTATTCTGTCCCTAAAATCTAGAGACCCAAAAAGGTAAAGTGGTGTTACCATCCATGTGGAGCTGATGTCCTCCTTCGGGGAAAAAGAAAGTTCACAGCACCCAAATCCCCTCTCTATCCCTACTCTTCTCTCACCTTAGCAAGAAACAAACTTGTAGAAAGGGGAGCAACAGATGTTCTGATTCTGCTGAGACCCCTGGGTAAGTACCTCTGATGGGCTGGGAAATTTCTCTATGCTGTTCCCCACTCTGAGGAGCAGAGGTCACGAGAATCCCACCCACCTCCATCCCTGACCATACCACTGCACCACCCATGCCTACTGGAGGTCAAGCATTGGGAGAGAGGAAGGCTCAGCTACCATACCCAAAAGAAATGACTACCAATGAGGATTTACACCTTTCAAAAGGTGCTTCATTCCTGGGAAAGAGAAAAGAAGCATTTGTCCCGGCTTTTCTTCAATGGAAAATAGGGCCCTCTTCCCTGCTGTTCCCTCTTCCAGCATAGGGGCAATCTCCCTAGATGGCTCCCCTTCTCCCATAGGTCACATCCTCTTAGCATCTTTGAAAGAGATGAGCAGCACAGTGGCATTTCAATGAATGGAAGGTTGTAGAAACAAACCTGTAGTTTGGACAAGATAAGCAGGAGGGAAGATCAGAGAGGTAGGAAAGAAGTGTACCCCAGGGAAAGAGTGAGAATGAGGCACCCAGCTTCCCACCCTTAAGCCATCAAACCCCTCAGGTCTGATGTGGACCAAGCTCGCTCCTTTGTGAGAAGCACTACTTTTCAGTCCTGATTCAGAGGTAGTGGTCCCTGGATAATTGATGCTGGCAGATTTTTACATGTAGGTTCCTGGGGTGGCCTTAAAGATGTCCTGACGCTGATTGAGAAAGACTTAGTTTGGAACATGGGCTCCATATGCTTGATGGCTATATCTCTACCCTCCACCAGATGTGACGGCATCATTTGCATTAGGAATTCTGAAGGGCTGTCCAACCAGAGATCTGGACAAGTGCCTGGATACTGGCTCCACGCCTGCCCACACTTGAGCTGAGATCCTCAGGGCGCCAACTGGGTGGCAGGGGTATCTCCATGCTCTGGGTTAGGAAGCCACATTCTCGGCCTTCTCTTTGCCAGAGGAAAGATGGACACATTTGGGGCCACAGTTTTTATGTAAAAAGATATATAAAGGCAAAGATTGGGGACTGAGTTCAAAGTTTTCCAAGGGATTTACTGGAATGCATTTCTGAGGGGGACTGAATGCCGTCTTCTGTGCTACGTGGAATTAGAAGGACTTGTAATTGGTGAAGTAAACATATCTAAAGAGTATTGATTAATGAAATGATGAAAGAAAATCCTTGACTTTCTTTCACCATCTCCTGCCACTCTCTTTCACCTTCTCCTGATCAACATTTTTTATCAGTGATTTGGATAAAGAAAAATCAAGCTTAAAATTTGCAGATATCACTAGGTTGGAAAGCAGATAAAACACTGCTTGGCAGTAGGTGCATCCGTGAAGATCTCAGGTGCCTAAGCAAGGCTGGCTGAACTTAACAAGGGACATTTGAACTGGTCAACTGTAAGGATCTACATTTAGGTTCAGAAAAGCATGCAAGCGGGTATAGCTCATGTCAATGGCAGCTCAGGTGGACAAGCCTTCAGGGAGCCAGTTGAATCTGAACTCGGCATAAGCCAAAAGTGTGACACAACCTCTAAAACTCAGACAGCATTGACATATGTGTAACATTTGGAGCAAATTAAGTAAGAGTTCTTCCTTATACTTTGTACAAAAATTAACTCAAGATGGATTAAATACTTAAATGTAAAACCCCAAACTATAAAAACTCTAAAAGGTAATCTAGGCAATACAATTCAGAACACAGACACGAACAAAGATTTCATGATGAAAATGTCAAAAGCAATTGCAACAAAAGCAAAAATTGACAAATAAGATCTAATTAAGCTAAAGAGCTTCTGCACAGCAAAAGAAACTATCATCAGAGTGAATAGACAACCCACAGAATGGAAGAAAATGTTTGCAACCTATCCATCTGACAAAGGTCTAATACCCATAATCTACAAGGAACTTAAGCAAATTTACAAGAAGAAAACAAACAACCCCATTAAAAAGTGGGCAGAGGACATAAACAGACATTTCTCAAAAGAAGACATACATGCAGCCAACAAATACGTGAAAAAAGCTCAATATCACTGATCATTATAAAAATGCAAATCAAAAACCACAATGAGATACCATCTCATGCCAGTCAGAATGGCTATCATTAAAAAGTCAAAAAACAACAGATGTTGGTGAGGTTAGGGAGAAATAGGAACGCTTTACACTTTTGATGGGAATGTAAATTAGTTCAACCATTGTGGAAGACAGCGTGGCGATTCCTCAAAGACCTAGAACCAGAAATACCATTTGACCCAGCAATCCCATTATGGGATTTATAACTCAAGGAATATAAATCATTCTATTATAAAGACACATGCATGCATATATTCACTGCAGCACTATTCACAACAGCAGACATGGAATCAACCTAAATGCCCATCAATGACAGACTAAACAAAATGTGGTACAGATACGCCATAGAACACTATGCAGCCATAAAAAGGAATGAGATCATGTCCTTTGCATGGACATGGATGGAGTTGGAAGCCATTATTCTCAGCAAACTAACACAGAAACAGAAACCAAACACTGCATGTTCTCACTTACAAGTGGAAGCTGAATGTTGAGAACACATGGACACATTGGGGGAACAACACACACTGGGGCCTGTTGGTGGTGGTTATGGTGGGAGGGAGAGCATCAGGAAGAATAGCTAATGGATGCTGGGCTTCATTCCTAGCTGATGGGATGATCTGTGCAGCAAACCACCATGGCACACGTTTACCTATGTAACAAACCTGTACATTCTGCACATGTGCCCCAGAACTTAAAATAAAAGTTAATGTAAAGGAAAAGAATCCACCTGCACCCACTTTTGGAGTTTTTATCTGGAACCTACAATTAAGAGGGATATTGAAAAAAAGGAAAGAGGGGACAGACTAGGAGAGGGTCTGGAAACATTGTTAAGTAAGGAATGGCTAAAATAAATGCAAGTGCTTTGGTAGGAATGGAAGATACTCAAGCAAGGCAGAACAGCTGCCTTCAAACATCTGAAGAACGGCCCTGTGAGGCTGGCTCTGCCTCCTCTGTGTGGGCTCAGAGAGCAGCCTTAGGAGTCGTGGAAATTGTGGGCTCCCTGATCAAAAGGGGGAACAAGCTGCATTATAAAGTAGTGAATTTGACATCCCTAGAAGTATTCAAACAGACACTAAATGAGCACCTGCCAGAAATATGTAGAAACATTACTGAAAGCCCCTAAATTGTCCCTTCCAACTGGGACTCTATAAATTCAGGGTCATGCGATGATGAAAGAAAAGATCCCAGGGAACAATAAGAATCAGATAGGGGATAAGTGGCAGCTAGGCACCTGCTGGAATTCTGGTCAGAGGTAGATGAATGGGAGGTGACTCACAGGTGGTCTTAGGCTACCGGAGGGAGACAAGGTTAATCTTTTATAAGAACCAGCCTCTGCATGACAGACCTGCTCTACAGGGAAGAGCAGAAGAGCTCCTCTGCCCCAAGCTCAAGGCGAGACCAAAGCAGAATACAGGGGAATATGGGTACTAGTTCCAGGCCCTGGTAACAGCAGTGTCCTCTCTCCTCCCGACATTGGTTCCTGCCACACAACCTGCACATAGGGATTTGCACAGGGCACTGCCTTCTGCTCCATGTGGGGAGGTGATTGCTAAGCAGGAAAGAGACTCCAGGTAAACCCAGAGCAATAGGTAGCATTTCAGGCAAAAGATCTGGGCCGAAAACAGCTTGCCAGCCATCTGACTTCAAGGAAGTCACTTCTGCTATGTGGCCTCAGTGTTATCTTCTGTAAAGTGAAAGCAGGATTGGTGAAATGTGAGGTTGGTCCCTCTACCACTCACACTTTTTATGAGTCATGAATTTCACTTTTGTCTCAGTGACATCAAGATCACTGGACAGAAGATTTGGGGAAGAGCAGAGTGCCCAAGGTGTAGTCAATTCCCACCAGGATGAGGCCAAAGCAGAGTGTCCCAGGAGACAAGGTCCCTAAGGAGTTTTTGGAGTTGGGGCCAGGCGTGGAGGAGACTTGATGGCTGACAAATCCTGACCCCATTCACTTTCCCACTCACATCCCTGGGAATAATGCTAAAAGTGCAAGTCACATTAAAAGTTAATGAACAAATGCCCTACTGTTCTCTGGGTCACTTCCACCCTGGAGGAAATTTACTCTTTTCCTCTAACCTTTTCCTTCCTTATTCAGTTTCATATCTTCTTCTTATTCCCTGGAGTCCATTACTACTTATAGACCCCTGTGGTTATTTTTTGAGTCAACAGGCTATTAAGCTCTTACATCTTTTCCTTGATGGCCCTACTTTTCTCTCATTACCCTATTTGACCCACAAATCTATATTTCCCTTTCACTAAGCTCCCAAGAAAGCAGAGGGTCTCTTGGAAGTTCCTTTCATGGGTCCAGAGGATAAGAACAGATTCTGCTGGAAAACAGAGGGGTGGAAGGGATAATTGGGGAAAATTATGGAAAAAAGAGGTCCATTTCTTTCCCTTTCAACTTACTTTAAAAATGGAGACCAGTCTCTTCTCTTTAATCAAGTTTCCCTTTAGCCAAGGAAGAAGGGAAAAAAATGAATGCATAGAGATCCATGTAGATCAGTGGCTCTTGAATTCTTTATCCTAAGATCTGTTTCTCTCGTCCTATGCTTCTTATCCCACAGTTTGGCATTCTTAAATTTTCCCAACTCCTATATTTATCAAAAGCAAAAAGTAGGCCAAGAATTCTGGTCTTTTGAGATTTTAAGAGATAAATGAGCATTTCTACTAGATTGAATTGTAGACTTTTGATGAGTTACAAACTACATTCTCTGATCTATCTATCTATCTCTCTCTCTCTCTCTCCCATCCCCCCACCCCCCCTCTCTCAGTCTGGAGGGCTAGGCAAAGGGTGGGGAACATGGGAGGTCAGTGGTGACACTGGGGCTGGAGGCCTGGATAGTAATGGGTCTGAGATAAAAAGAACCATGCTTATGGCAGTCAAGAGTTCAGGCTGGAGGCAAGGCTAAGAGCTCCTGCAGTTCATGCTGTTCAGTTCCAATGTCCTGGGAACTTTCTGCCCCCCAGCTCAGGTCATGTCCTGCAAGCCAAGAAATACCATGTTAGGCATTGGAAGAGCCCTGTATGTGAAGGCAGTTAAGCTCAGAAACAAGTGACAAAGAAGAACTCAGGAATCTCTTTCCTTATGTGTTAAGGATTTTTTGAGCTGCTGCTACATGTCTACCACCATGCCAACTAAAGTGAGAAATGAAGGGATAAACTGTGGATCTGAACCTTTAAGGAGCTAACCATCTAGCAGATATCTTTGAGCATTCAAAACAGATGCTCATCTGGGTGGAATGGGTAAAGTTTGATCTTATTTGGAAGCAGACGGAAGGACAAGATGATGCTGAGTTGTTCTTTTCCACACTCAAGAGAAAGCACAGAGGAGTGGTGACCATGAGTACTGGGGACTGTGGACCCCTTGAGTACTGGGGACTGTGATGATGTCACCAAAACCCCCAAGCCTGCCTCTTCTCTGCCACACCCTTGACCCAGTAGAGACTGTGTACTGTGCACTCTGTGTACCCTGTGCACTCTGAAGTAGATACCAATCCTGGATTGTAAGACATCCTACCTCCAGCTCTGCCCCCTATTATCATCATAAGTCTTCCATGCCCTTCTCTCTATTTAACTCCACAATTAAAGGTGGAAAATAAGAGCTCAGGTAAGAGCCTAAATTATCTTATTTTAGGGAAAAAGAAAAATCAAGAAACAGGAAAAAGATTGACGTGTCTCAATCACACCATCCAAAGCAGGGATGAACTGGCAGAGGTCTTTAAGAGATTCAAAAATATCAAGGAAATGCAATGTACACCCTTTGATACACAAAAAGCCCCCAAGGAACTTTAATCCAAATGAAGAGACAAGGCTTAGACAAGTGAGTTAAAAAACAGACAAGCAAACAACAACAGATTTAAATAGGCAAATCAGACCTCGGAGGAGGGCCATGGAGTCATCTCTGTGTTGGCCACATACACTGTATTTTTCTGAACAGCATCAATTTTCACATCCAGTCTCATGTCACATCACATGTCCATGTCCTAATTTTCAGTTCAGAAAACAGAGTCACCATACCATTTACTTATTTTAATTTTCTCAAGAAATCTTAGAGGAAACCTGGTGCTGAAACCATGGTAGACTACAGAGTCACCAAAAAGTCAAACAGATGATCGGTGTAAGAGAACTTTAGAGGAGGGAGGAGAGAGAACTCAGTGAGGACAGGGCAGGGCAGAGAGGGCTTCCTGGAGGAGGCAGGGCAGGGCTTGAAGGATGGGGTGGTGAGCACACTGGGCTGACCAGGTAGCCTGGCTCTTCCAAGGCTCCGCCTCCAAGCTGTCTTGTCTCCCCTCCTACTTTCATCTCTCTCTTGAGTCTACTCCATTTGGGTCCTTCCTGGGTAGCACAGTGTCCCAACATCTATCATTCACCATGGCAGATGTGTGCAGGGACAGGAGGGAGTGCAGAGGTGACTATAATCCACTTCCCTCCCTACCATCACTGCAGTCACAGGCAAGACATAGGCAGGCCAAGTATATGCCTTGGGACCCTTCATGCCAGGTGTCCCTCCCACACCTCCACCAAGCCCTGGGGCTCCTCTGCTTGCTATGTGGCACCAAGATCTGTCAGCAAGCAGCCCCACCAGAAACGCCAGCTGCTCTCCGGTTTTTCACAGCCTGGGTCACAGCTGACACCAGGACTGCTGCTCCTCAGAGGGATAGGGATCAGGGCTCCAATTTAAAAATATTCATTGAGTCCCTGCCATGGGCTTGACACAGGCAATCTAATAATGAGCAGGAGAAGGTCTCTGCCATGCAGAAGTGGATCATGCACTGGGGGAAACAGATGAGTACAAGAAGTCAGTGCATGGACCTCGGACACTCTGCAGGGAGCTGCCCTTCTCTGGGGGCAGTGGGAGGACGGGTGGTCTTGGCTGAAAGTGAGCGGCTGTCCATATAGAAATGTCAGTCCTCCACAGAGTACAACTTCTCAGCAACTCTACTTGTCTTTGAGCAAGCCTTCAAAGTCTTGCTCAAAAACATCACTTCATCTAGGAGATCCACCTCAACTAGCCACATTCCACTCTAAACCTCTGAGCATGTGGGACGTGGCATGCCACACCCCTCTGCAGATGTTGCTGGTGCCTCTTTCCTATGTGCTATATTGACTCCCATTCTGATTACGACTCCCTTGAGAATGCAGCCCATATTGTTTACTTGTTTTCATCTTCCCTATAGAGATCCCAGAGAGAAGCTGGTGCTAAAAAAGTGGTTCACAGCACAGGCGTTGGAGTCAGGGCTCCTGGGTGCAAATTCTGGCTCTACTGCTTATTAGCCTGGGAGACTCAGGCACATGACCTGTTTTGGTGAGCTGCCATTTCTCCTCTATGCAATGTATGTCATTAACCTACTGTAATGACTTAATGTAGGTAAGTGGTCTAGTTCTTAGGCACATAGTAGGTTCTCAAGAAGTCAGAGTTCTTTTTGTTCCAGACACAGCAGAGACTCATGTGACCCAGCAACATCCTATGCCCACCTTGGCTCAGGTATGAGGCACAAGTCCTGTCCACTCCTGGGCTGGTCAGTGGCAGGAAAAGCCAAGAAAGCTCCAAGTATTTGCTCAGCCACTTGGAGAAGGGCCTGGTCCTCAGGTCATTAGGCTCAATGGGCTGTCTCTGAACCTGGCCATTCTCAGAGGACTGGGGAAGAGTGCTAGGGAAGCGGGGGCTTACAGGGCAGCAATAAGACTCTTGGCATGGCCCCAGGGGTCTCCACAAGTCTCCATGGTGGGGAAGGATGGGAGGGGCAAGATCCCAGGACAGCTTGGCCCTCCCAGTCAGATCAAGTCCTTTCCTTCATTCCCAGCACTGCCCTCACCTTGCCACCTCTGCCTAACTGGAAGAGAGAAGAGAAGCCACAGGAAGAGCCTGGGGCTGGGCACAGTGGCTCAGGTCTGTAATCCCAACATTTGGGAGGCAGAGGCTGGTAGATCAGTTAAGCCCAGGAGCTCAAGACCAGCCTGGGCAACATGGCGAAACGCTGCCTCTACAAAAAATACAAAAAGTAGCTGGGCATGGTGGTGCATGCCACCCACAGTCCAGCTATGTGGGGAGCTGAGTCACTTGAGTCTAGGAGGTTGAGGCTGCAATGAGCTGTGATCATGCCACTGCACTCCAGCCTGGGCAACAAAGTGAGACCCTGTCTCAACAACAACAACAACAAAACAAAAAACACAAAAAACAAAAAACCAGGATGACTGCCTGCCGACTGCCTGGCTCGTCCAACAGAATGGTGACGTAGGCTTCTCTCGCCTGCCTGGCTTCTGGAAATAGCTGCTCTGCCCACAGAGGGCTGGCCACTTCCCCAGTCCTACAGCTGGAGCAGCATTCCCCTCAAGGGGCAGGAGAGCATTCTCTTAAAACCAGCTGGCTGAATCCCATCCTGAAAAGGATCAGCTTTGGTATCAGGCAGCAGAGACAAGCCAGCCCCTAGACAAGGGTGACAACCTCCACCTAGCAAGCAGGTGGGAAACTCCCCCAGGAGCAAGTCCCAGGTAGCTCTCGAGAACAGTAAGGTCCCCTTCCCCTCCCCACTCTCTCCACTTCCCTCTGCACCCCCACAGCATGAAAAGCATACTTGTGCTCTTACAGGCTGTCAGCCAAACCTGTCAACCCTGCAGGACCACTAACCACATCATCAGCATCTTTCTTAAACCCCTATTTTCTGTGGTGCTAACTAGATACCATGGACAGGAATTTCCAGAGCTCCCCTTAGATGAACTTCAGTGTATAAAATTCCTATATTCCTCTTTCCCTCCCAAATATTTATTAAGCACATACTATGTGCTGGGTTAATAGGGAGACAAAGATAAAGCAGACACAATTCCCTCCCTTAATGAGGGGAAACAGACTCCTGCTGTTAAGGAGTGCCACAAACCGTAGTTGGCTGTCACTCATCATAAAATAGAGGTACATTTAAGGACCACAGAAGCACACAGGGGAGCAATTAATCCTAGTGAAGGTGTGGGGACATGTTAAGAGAAGGCTGGGGGGCCTTTACTCTAGAGGCCGCCTCCCCTCCCTGGGCCCCTCTGGGAAGCGGGCATGTGGTACCAAAGCAGGCGGCAAGCGCCTACCCAAGGACACCAGCTGTGCTGACGTTCACAGGCTGGATCACAGCAGTGGTGGGAGCCCTGCTGTCCTGAGGACTCGCAACACCAGTTCCATCAATGCCCTTAGTTCCTTCCTCACACAGATAGTGGAAACACTATGAGCCCACCTTGTCACTTAAGCCTCATGTGCATCCACCAAGTCCCACTTTGTGCTTCTGGAAACCTGGGTAGGTTTTGCAAAACAGACTTGACAGCAAAGGTGAAAGATCCCAGCCCTAGCAGAGGACATATGGGTGTGCATGCACATGCCCTAATCTGGATGGGGAGAAAGGGTGACAGACACCCCCTGGATGAAAGAGAAAGTGAAAAAATAAAGAGGGATGCCATCTAGGAAATACAGAAAATCATTTTAACCAACTGAGTTAAGTACTTGGCACATCTTGGACTGAGAATAGTTGAGGAACAGTGTTTTAACCAACTGAGTTAAGCTAGGTTACCAAATGATCAGACAAGGTGCTGCCTCCACTTATTAGAATTACACACATTTCCTGTTCTACACTCTTGAGTTATTTTCCACCAGCCCCGCAATTCCATAAGGATTGCACTGTTCACCACCTCATCCTGTGCCTGGTTAGAAAAGTAAGTAAATATGAATGAACGCCCTGCAGCTCTTTCACCCCATTGCATACAGGACAAAACAAAGTGAAAGTTAGTGCAACTCCACACTGAGAAGACCTCCCTAAAGGGAGGATTCTTGAAACCCTGGATATACTTCCAATGAAGCATGTGCAATTTCCTTGCTTAAGAAACTCTACGGATAGAGTTGGCATCCATCAGTCTGGGCTGGTCAGGTGGGGTCCTGATGGAGGCTTGGGGACACCCAGTCCCTCTTGCACGTTATGGATGCTTTGGCTCTAGGCCAGATGCTAGCAGCATGCAAGGTGTCCTCTGCATGAGGCCCTGTTTCCAAGAACTTGGAGTGCTGCACAAATACCCAACATCTGTGCATTTCCACAGCACCTTTCTCCAAGGAATTCAACATGCTTACAGACATGATCTCATTCATCCTCTCATTCCCTCTGAGGCAGGGAGGAGACCAGCATGATTACTTCTGCTCAATATGTGGGGGAACAAGGCCCAGAGATGGAAAGAAAGTTTCTCAAGGTTACACAGCAAATACAGGACTGCCAAAACAACAACAACAACACCAGGAGGTCAGGTCCAATATCCCACACTGGTTCCCTCTCCTGACTTTGCCTTGACCTTGTGTTGAGATTTAAAAGCATTAAAGAAAGGTACATATTATAAGGACTGCTGAATTAGCATCATGAACATCCTGTAAAATCTGACAAGACCATTGAAAAATTGTATTAATCATCACCCCACGCTCTCTTCTTCTTACAAGTTCCTAGTTCAGTCTTTAGGACCTTGTGGGGGGAACAGAAACAAAGAATAAAATGAAACCTAGAAACAACAAACTGTGATGGAAAATATGCCAAAACTATACTCCGAATCGGGACCTGAGCAGTGGGGCTGAGCTCATCCACGCTCTTGGGGAATGGGGATGGCTCTGGAATGTGCAGTGCTTTGGGAAATTAGCAAAGGGAAGGAAGCCTGGCCTGAACTGGAGACCGGGAGGCAAAGGCTGGCTGAGTGCTACAAGAGGCCGAAGCAAGGACAACCCATCACCAGCAGGACTGGTCACCCCTCTCTACTCTAATCAGAGGGCTTTCTTAATTAATCCAAAGCCCCAGCTACAACCCTCACAAAGGATTTTCTTCCAGTCAATCCTTAAAGCCCCAGCTGTCTCCAAACAAAGGTTTGACTCTTGTACTCCCTTATGAGGGAGGCTTAAAATATTGACTAATCCTATCTGCATCTACTCAAACCCTTGGGAACCTAGATATAATGAGCTGAGACCCAAAAGGTGAAAATCTCAATTAGACACACTGCTTTATCTAAACCTAAGAAACAATGGCACACAGTTTAATCCAAATTTGCCTATTATTCTGCAAACAGGTCAAAGTGTAATAGGGCCTGGGAAGCATCCAGTTCATCCAAGTCTAGGTTGCCTCTGACTCAGGCCTTCCTGTTCCTTCACTTTCTTAAAGACAAAACCGTGACCCATGGGAGTATCCTTTTTTTTTTTTTTTTTTTTTGTTTTTGTTTTTTTTGTCGGAGCTTCTCAAGTGCCAAGGAAGACTCGATGTCTCCTACCTAACACAGGAGGATCAGCACACCTGCCTCCTATGTCCTTTTCCTGCTGTTGTGCACAAGAAGTGCAAGTCTTATGATCTCACTAGGTGTGAAATGGAGAGGCATGGAGGAATGAGGAAAGAGAAGGTGAAAACCACAGGATGTATTGATTAGGAAGACAACTAATTATTAATTAAGAAGGTAACTAGTGATCACTAGAGAGACCAGTTTCAGGAGATTTGGGGGAAAAAAAAATTGCGAGGTTACTAAAGAAGCCAAAGGAATCTAAGGAAACCAAAGTGGGAATTTCAAGAAGAATGGTCTTGAGAAAAGGGAGAGGTTGGTACAAAAGGCAAGGGAACTTGAGGCAGGTACATATCTGAGGGAGAGTTTAATTAGGAGGGCAGAATCTTTGACCTAATTTTGGTTAGAGAACAGGAGATATGCGGAGTTAGAGATCATCAATGCAAAAGAAAAGAGATCATTTTAGAGTAAAAGCCCAGGAGTAGACAAGGAGAGATGAGGTTGTTGGCACAGAGACAGGCTTTTTATGGGAGGCATAAATTGGCTCCATTTCAGTGCCTTCTTGGTGAAATCTAGGATCTGCTGTTCTAAATGTGGGCCTGGCCTCTCAGCTTCTCCTAGACGTGACATCCAGGCCAGGTTTCCTGGTTCATTGATGGTAACCTGGTGAACGAGATCCTGCTTCCAAGCTCTCACTGACACTGGCTCACCGCTGTGACGGGCTCTATCTTTCCTTCCAAACTCACCTAGGGTCTCTGAATTTGGTGTGCTTTTCTTCCATCCCAGCATAACACACAAGTAGGTGGACACGGACTCCTGTAGGGGAAGCCTACAGCACTGGATAGGCTTAAGAAGTGACATCTGCCCTGCCACGGTCTTTGATCTTCCCTGTGGCTCAGCTTAAGATGTTTTCTTCTTATCTCACTGGCCACTTCTGCTCAGTTACTTCGGTGCATCCATCATCATCCCATCTCTAAACTTCAAACAGACATAGGGTTCATTTAGGGGCATCTCTCTTCTTTATCTGCATCTACCCATTTGGTGAGCTGAGAAGTTCTCATGGCTGAAAAATCATCTAAATATCAGTGACTCTCCAGCTAAGAGATTCCCTTGAATGTTGCACGTTTCTACATGGATATGCAGCAGCTGTCACAAATGTTACATGTTCACAAGTAAATACTTGATGTCTCCCCTCACCGATATTCTTCAAGTTCATATCAAAATCTTGGAGTCATCCTTGACCTCTTTCTCTCATGCCTCACACTCACTCCATGAACAAATATTGAATGATTTGCCTTTGAAATATAGTCAGCATCTGAACTTGTCTCACCATCTCCGTGGCTCCTACCCTAGTTTGTGCCACTGTCACCTCCCCTTGGACCACTGCAACTGCCTCCACTGGCTCCCCACTCTGTCCCCGCCCCCACGGTCTAGTCTCCACTAAGCAACCAGAGTGAGCATTCAGAAATGTTAGACTCATCCTGTGGTCTTCTGCTCAGAGCCTGGTGACTTTCCATCTCATTCGGAGTCAATCCAAAGTCCTCAAAATATCGAGAGACCCCCCCCCCAATATCCTGGCCCAGATCCCCTCCTTCCTTCTTCTCCAGCCACTGCCTCTCTCAAGGCTGGTCGAGCCACACTGACCTCTTTGCTGTTCCTTGCACGAGTTTGCTCTACATCAGGACCTTTGCATTTGCTGCTTCCTCTGCCCGGATTCCTTTCCCCTCACTGCCACATGACCAGCTCCTCCACTTGCATCCAGGTTTGCTCAACTGCCATGTGCCAGAGAGACCATTCCCGGAGCAGCCCTACCAGCCTCTTCACTTTCTACTGCTTCACTCTGCTTTGTTTTCCTTCATAGTACATATTGCTAGTGAACATATTATCTGGTATTTATCTGTTCATTTGTGGTCTGTATCTTCTTACTAGACTGCAAACCCCTTGAGGGCAAGGATTTGTTTTCAATGCTCTAGCCCCAGAGTCTGTGCCTGGAACAGAGTGAGGCCTCCATCAACATAGCAAAACTAGAAGGTGGCCAATCTGGTACTTGAACCAGCTCTGTTTGATTCCAAAACTCTCCACTACAAAAAAATGTGCACCACCAACCTGAGCCAATCCCCAAAGCTTTGAGGATCTCTGCTTCAGTTCCTTAGCAGAAGGGTTTACGGGAGACAGAGAGACAGAGAGGGAGAGAGAGACAGAGAGAGAGAGAGAGAGACAGAATAAAACAGACACAAATAGGGACAGAAGGAGAAAGCCAGAGGAGAGAGAAGGAGAAAGCCACAGGAGAGAGATAGAGTGTCAGATACAGGCAGCCAACATGGGTCCTCTTTGGGGAAGGATGAGCAGTTCAGACCCACTAGCGAGTGGTGAGCCAGGCCTCCTAAGGCCCATGCTAGGATCATCAGCTCCCCAGTGTCCCCACAAAGAGTTTACAGAGAAGCAAGTTTCAAGGAACCAGATTTTTCCTTCATATGCCACTAACTAGTAAACAAATCCCTTCTCCCTCTCGGCCTCAGTTTCCCCACCTATAAAATGAAGAGGGTAGCCTGAGAGTAGTTCTAAAATCTGGCTATTCATCAGAATATCGATTTCAAAATTTTGCCCCTGGAAAGAACTTAATTCTGCAGTGGAGCAAAGGAGTAGGTTTCTGGTTTTATTTGTTCTTTTGTTTGTTTGTTCATTTGTTTTTTAACTAGCATTAATTTCCATGTGGGAGGCAGCATCGGTGGCAGGGCTGAGAGCATGGCCCTGGGTCAGAGATGGCCTGAATTCAGTGCTGACAATGCCACTTACCATCTGTGAGCCCTTAGTCCCTAACCTCTCTGTGGTCCAGTTTCCTCATCAGAGAAACAGGGATAGTAACTAACTCTGTCAAGGCCTGGTATAAAGATGAAGTGAGTTGGCACTTGTAAAACCACTCAGAACAGTGCCTGGTGCATACTTAAGTGCTACATAAGTGTCTGCTGAATAGTTCCTCAAGCCGCTAGTTTGCTGCTGGCTGTGGACGACTTTCAACAGATTTTTCTGATATTCCATGATTCTCTGCCCTACTGCTCCCTAGAAGAAAAAGGAAATGGTCCTCATTAAATTTTTGTGTTAGAGTAGAGGGCACTCCAAGCACCACTCCTGACTCAATACTGAATTGGCCTCAACAGGAATTAGGCCCTTTTAATTACGACTTTGAACAACATGCCAGATCAGGCAGGGTTATTTGACATTGACATGGAACCACTGACTCGCCAAGTTGAAAAGAATCTTAAGATCATTGGTCAGCATTCTTTTCAAGTACACATAGAACTTTAAAAAAAAAAAAAAAAAAGCACATTCCAGGTCACAAAGCAAATCTCAAAAGTACCAAAAAAACAACATCATACATGCCACATTCTCCAAACAAAATGCAAGTAAATTAGAAATAGCCAAGATACAAACCTATCCACCCCTACGTCAATAGAAATGCAAAACACACTTCTAAATAACTCATACAGGGCTGGGCCCAGTGGCTCACGCCTGCAGTCCCAGCACTTTGGGAGGCTGAGGCAGGCGGATTACCTGAGGTCAGGAGTTTGAAACCAGCCTGGCGTACATGGCAAAACCCCACCTCTACTAAAAATACAAAAACTAGCCCGGCCTGGTGGCGCGTGCCTGTAACCCCAGCTACTTGGGAGGCTGAGGCAGAAGAATCGCTTGAACCTGGGAGGCGGAGGTTTTGTTGAGCTGAGATCGCACCATTGCACTTCAGCCTGGGTGACAGAGTGAGACTCCATCTCTAATAAATAAATAAATTAATTAATAAAATAACTCACAGAATAAAGAATTCATAATTGAATTTTTAAGATATGAGGGCAGGCTTTTTGACTGTTTTGCTCACTGATTAATCCACAGAACCTAAAGCAGTGCCTGGCACATAAATATGTGTTGAGTTACGGGGATAAAAAATAGTAAATGAAAAAGCTAAATGATAAAAAGTTCACATGCTTTTTTTTTTAGTGTCTGCAAATTAATGAGTTAAACATCCAACAACAAAGAACAACAGAGTTCAGTCCAAAGAAAGAAAAAGGAAGGATGTAATAAATAGAAGAGCCTGAATGAAGGAAATAGAAGACAAACAATAGGAAGGATGAACAAAACCAAACACTGGCTTCTTGAAAAGACTGACAAAAGAGACAAAATAGATAAATATCTAACACATCGATCAGACCTTTAAAAAGAAAGAAACACAAACAACATTTAAAATCACAAAGGCAACATAATTGCAGATGTAGCAAAGATGTAGAAATTCTTCAAAAGACAATTCTATGAAAAAATTCATACCAATAACTTGAAAATACATAAATAGGAAAATATAACAATATGGAATCAAGAAGAAAATGAAAACATGAATATAACAAAACCACTAAAAAAAAGGCTGAAATTAAAAATCCACTCACAAAACCCAGAAGTTGGCACACATTTTTTTAAATGAGTTTTTCAAACTCTCAAGAAACACATAATCCTGCCTTTCTATAATGTATTCCAGAGAACAGAAAAAGAAGGAGCACTCCAAACTCATACTGTGTGGCTTGTACAATCTTGGCCCCGAAACCAGACACAAAATGCAAGAAAGAAAAACTCTAGCTCAACCTCACTAATAAAGAGAGACGCAAAAATCCTAAACGAAATATAAGCATACCAAACATGGCAAGATATTAAAATAAGTACATGATGACCAAGTTGGCTTCTGTCAGGAGTACATGAAGAGTTTACAATTTGTATTAGTGAAGTTCAGTACCTTCTCAGGTTAAAGGAGAAAAGCTACATGATTATTTAAATGGATGCAGAAAAAGCATTTCATAGTTCAGTTTAATTTAAATTATGCTAGCAAAATAGGAACAGATGGAAACTTTCTGTAATCTGATAAATGGTATCAACAGAAAAACTATAGTAAATATCCTATTTATCAGTAAAATACTAAAAGCAGTCCATTTAAAAACAGGAATAAAATAAAGATACCTAGCACCTACATTTTTATTCAACACTGTACTAAAGCCACTGGCCATACCGTAGAACTAGAAAAGGAAACAAAATTTGGGAACTGAAAAGGAGGCTGGGTGTGGTGGCTCACATCTGTAATCCCAGCACTTTGGGAGGCCGAGGCGGGCAGATCACAAGGTCAGGAGATCAAGACCATCCTGGCCAACATGGTGAAGCCCTGTCTCTACTAAAAATACAAAAAATTAGCCGGGTGTGGTGGCGGACGCCTGTAGTCCCAGCACCTCAGGAGGCTGACACAGGAGAATGGCATGAACCCAAGAGGCGGACCTTGCAGTGAGCTGAGATCATGCCACTGAACTCCAGCCTGGGCGACAGAGTGAGACTCTGTCTCAAAAAAAATAAATAAATAAAATAAAAAAATTAAAAAAAATGGAGGTTCCAAGATGGCTGAATAGGAACAGCTCCAGTCTACAGCTCCCAGCATGAGCGACGCAGAAGACGAATGATTTCTGCATTTCCAACTGAGGTACCGGGTTCATCTCACTGGGGCTTGTCAGACAGTGGGTGCAGGACAGTGGGTGCAGCCCACCGAGCATGAGCCGAAGCAGGGTGAGGCATACCCTCACCCGGGAAACACAAGGGGTCAGGGAATTCCCTTTCCTAGCCAAGGGAAGCTGTGACAGACAGCACCTGGAAAATCAGGTCACTCTCACCCTAACACTGTGCTTTATCCAAAAGTCCTAGCAAGCGGCACACCAGATTTTATCCCGTGCCTGGCTCAGAGGGTCCCATGCCCATGGAGCCTCCCTCATTGCTAGCACAGCAGTCTGAGATCGAACTGCAAGGCAGCAGCAAGGCTGCGGGAGGGGCGCCTGCCATTGCTGAGGCTTGAGTAGGTAAACAAAGCAGCCGGGAAGTTCAAACTGGGTGGAGCTCACCACAGCTCAAGCAGGCCTGCCTGCCTCTGTAGACTCCACCTCTGGGGGCAGGGCATAGCTGAACAAAAGGCAACAGAAACTTCTGTAGACTTAAATGTCCCTGTCTGACAGCTTTGAAGAAAGTAGTGGTTCTCCCAGCACAGAGTTTGAGATCTGAGAATGGACAGACTGCCTCCTCAAGTGGGTCCCTGACCCCCGAGTAGCCTAATGGGGAGGCACCTCCCAGTAGGGGCCGACTGACACCTCACATGGCCAGGTGCCCCTCTGAGATGAAGCTTCCAGAGGAACGATCAGGCAGCAACACTTGCTATTCTGCAATATTTGCTATTCTGCAGCCTCCGCTGGTGATACCCAGGCAAACAGGGTCTGGAGTGGACCTCCAGCAACCTCCAACAGACCTGCAGCTGAGAGTTCTGACTGTTAGAAGGAAAACTAACAAACAGAAAGGACATCCACACCAAAACCCCATCTGTACATCACCATCATCAAAGACCAAAGCTAGATAAAACCACAAAGATGGGGAAAAACCAGACCAGAAAAGCTAAAAATTCTAAAAATCAGAGTGCCTCTTCTCCTCCAAAGGAACGCAGCTCCTTGCCAGCAATGGAAAAAAGCTGGATGGAGAATGACTTTGACAAGTTGAGAGAAGAAGGCTTCAGACAATCAGATTTCTCTGAGCTAAAGGAGGATGTTCGAACCCATCGCAAAGAAGCTAAAAACCTTGAAAAAAGACTAGACAAATGGCTAACTAGAATAACCAGTGTAAAGAAGTCCTTAAATGACCTGATGGAGCTGAAAACCATGGCACGAGAACTACGTGATGCATGCACAAGCTTCAGTAGCCGATTCGATCAACTGGAAGAAAGGGTATCAATGATGGAAGATCAAATGAATGAAATGAAGTGAGAAGAGAAGTTTAGAGAAAAAAGAGTAAAAAGAAACAAAGCATCCAAGCAATATGGGACTATGTGAAAAGACCAAATCTACATCTGATTGGTGTACCTGAAACTGACAGGGAGAATGGAACCAAGTTGGAAAACACTCTGCAGGATATTATCCAGGAGAACTTCCCCAATCTAGCAAGGCAGGCCAACATCCAAATTCCGGAAATACAGAGAATCCCACAAAGATACTCCTCGAGAAGAGCAACTCCAAGACACATAATTGTCAGATTCACCAAAGTTGAAATGAAGGAAAAAATGTTAAGGACAGCCAGAGAGAAAGGTTGGGTTACCCACAAAGGGAAGCCCATCAGACTAACAGCAGTTCTCTCAGCAGAAACTCTACAAGCCAGAAGAGAGTGGGGGCCGATATTCAACATTCTTTAAGAAAAGAATTTTCAACCCAGAATTTCATATCCAGCCAAACTAAGCTTCAGAAGCGAAGGAGAAATAAAATCCTTTACAAACAAACAAATGCTGAAAGATTTTGTCAACACCAGGCCTGCCTTACAAGAGCTCCTGAAGGAAGCACTAAACATGGAAAGGAACAACCGGTACCAGCCACTGCAAAGACATGCCAAATTGTAAAGACCATCGATGCTAGGAAGAAACTGCATCAACTAACGAGCAAAATAACCAGCTAACAACACAATAACAGGATCAAATTCACACATAACAATACTAACCTTAAATGTAAATGGGCTAAATGCTCCAGTTAAAAGACACAGACTGGCAACTTGGATAAAGAGTCAATACTCATCAGTGTGCTGTATTCAGGAGACCCATCTCACATGCAGAGACACACCTAGGCTCAAAATAAAGGGATGGAGGAAGATCTATCAAGCAAATGGAAAACAAAAAAAAAGCAGGGGTTGCAATCCTAGTCTCTGACAAAATAGACTTTAAACCAACAAAGATCAAAAGAGACAAAGAAGGTCATTACATAATGGTAAAGGGATCAATTCAACAAGAAGAACTAACTATCCTAAATATATATGCACCCAATACAGGAGCACTCAGATTCATAAAGCAAGTCCTTAAAGACCTACAAAGAGACTTAGACTCCCACACAATCATAATGGGAGACTTTAACACCTCACTGTCAACATTAGACAGATCAATGAGACAGAAAGTTAACAAGGATATCCAGGAATTGAACTCAGCTCTGCACCAAGCAGACCTAATAAACATCTGCAGAACTCTCCACCCCAAATCAACAGAATATACATTCTTCTCAGCACCACATTGTACTTATTCCAAAATTGACCACATAGTTGGAAGTAAAGCTCTCCTCAGCAAATGTAAAAGAATAGAAATTATAACAAACTGTCTCTCAGACCACAGTGCAATCAAACTAGAACTTAGGATTAAGAAATTCACTCAAAACCGCTCAACTACATGGAAACTGAACAACCTGCTCCTGAATGACTACTGGGTACATAACAAAATGAAGGCAGAAATAAAGATGTTCTTTGAAACCAAGGAGAACAAAGACACAACATACCAGAATCTCTGGGACACATTTAAAGCAGTATGTAAAGGGAAATTTATAGCACTAAATGCCCACAAGAGAAAGCAGGAAAGATCTAAAATCAACACCCTGACATCACAATTAAAAGAACTAGAGAAGCAAGAGCAAACAAATTCAAAAGCTGGCAGAAGGCAAGAAATAACTAAGATCAGAGCAGAACTGAAGGAGATAGAGACACAAAAAAACCTTCAAAAAGCAATTTTTGAAGCAATTCCAGTATCTCTGGCTAGTTTTGAAAATTGATAGACCACTAGCAAGACTAATGAAGAAGAAAAGAGAGAAGAATCAAATAGAAGCAATAAAAAATGATAAAGGGGTTATCAAACTGCTGGCCTCAAGTGATCCACCCACTCAGCCCCACAAAGTGCCTGTAACCACTGCACGAGGACTCCTCACGTCTGGTTGATCCTTATCTGACATCTGACTTACTTGGGAACCATCTTCCTTCTAGTTTGAACCCCTAATTCTAGATATTTCCTGTGACTTTATCTTTGCTCCTCTTTTTTCTTCCCTATATAATATGTCACTGGAAGAGCACAGCCACTCCCATGGCTCCAATTGCCTTTCAGATGCTCCCAAATCCATCCGTCCAACACTGATGTAGCATTAAACCAACTGCTTACAGGGTACATCCTCTAGGAGTCTAGCCATTTTTTTTTTTTTTTTTTTTTTTTTGAGACAGAGTCTCGCTCTGTCGCCCAGGCAGGGTGACCAGGAACTAGTCACTCAAGCTCTCTGTTAATTTCCTCATCTCTGAAAAGTGGGGTCTATAGATATCATTTCCAAGCTGTTTCTAAATTTCTGTGAATTCATGAATTATTGACTCTTCCTGACATTAGCTATTTGTCCAGGATATCACTATTATTCTAGGCTTATCTTTGACTTATTTCTATTTTTGTGTGCTGATTCCTAATCTGATGCCAAATTTTGTCATTTTTCTTATTGAAATGTCTCTCAAATTTACCCCATTTTATCCATTTCCTTGGTTTTCCCTTAGTCCTGGACCTAATAAGTTTAGACTTAGATTACTTGAAAGGTGTCCAGACAGGTTTTCCTGCTTCCTGTCCCCTCCTTCATTCAAGTCCTCTGACACACTATTTCTAGATTATTCATGAAAATATAATAAAAATTGTCACACCCACTTAAGAGCATTCTTATTTAATTGTGTTATCTACTAAAGCAATTCCAGTATCTCTGGCTAGTTTAAGACCCTCCATGACTCCATGTGACTGATCTCTCCAGCTTTCTCACCACTCCTTAGCACTTAAACTGCATTGAAACGGGTGTCATTGAAGTCACACAAGCATGTACCTAAACTCCAGCTTCTAAGCCTTTATTCATGCCAATTCCTCAAACTAAAATGTTCTCTTTCTCTTTTTTCCCAAATATGCACATTTTTCAAGGACCAACTAAAATTCCACCTATTTAGAGCTTTCTCTAGCATCTCAAGTCTCTGTTAAACTTTCTTATCACCCAAATACAACAGCAGCTAAAACTCGATTATGGACAATTGATTATTGCTTCTTAATTTTTCAAAGCATTGATTGTTTTAATCTTCCAACCGAATTAAAATATTCCTAAAAATAAAAAAATAATAGAATTGGAGGTTAAAGAATGTGATTTTTATAATGCAAATTCTGTGAAACATGTTCAGACCTTCTGGCTTGGTGTATGGTCAACTTTCATAAATGTTCCCTCATAGGGGAGATTTCAGCCCAACACATTCAGTAATTGATAATGTAAGAAGACAAAAAATCAGCAGGTATACACAAGATGTGAAACCACAATTAGCAAACTTGATCTAAGAAACCAATAACACTGGGGGTGGAGCCAAGATGGCCGAATAGGAACAGCTCCGGTCTACAGCTCCCAGCGTGAGCGACACAAGACGGGTGATTTCTGCATTTCCGTTTGAGGTACTGGGTTCATCTCACTAGGGAGTGCCAAACAGTGGGTGCAGGACAGTTGGTGAAGCGCACTGTGCGCCAGCCGAAGCAGGGCGAGACATTGCCTCACTCGGGAAGCGTAAGGGGTCAGGGAGTTCCCTTTCCTAGTCAAAGAAAGGGGTAACAGACGGCACCTGGAAAATTGGGTCAGTCCCACCCTAATACTGCACTTTTCCAACAGGCCTGGAAAACGGCACACCAGGAGATTGTGTCCCGCACCTGCCTCGGAGGGTCCTATGCCCATGGAGTCTCGCTGATTGATAGCACAGCAGTCTGAGATCAAACTGCAAGGCAGCAGCCAGGCTGGGGGAGGGGCGCCCACCATTGCCCAGGCTTGCTTAGGTAAACAAAGCAGCCAGGAAGCTCAAACTGGGTGGAGCCCCCCACAGCTCAAGGAGGCCTGCCTGCCTCTGTAGGCTCCACCTCTGGGGGCAGGGCACAGACAGACAAAAATTCAGCAGGAAACTCTAAAGACTTAAATGTCCCTGTCTGACTGACAGCTTTGAAGAGAGTAGTGGTTCTCCCAGCATGCAGCTGGAGATCTGAGAACGGACAGACTGCCTCCTAAAGTGGGCCCCTGACCCCCGAGCAGCCTAACTGGGAGGCACCCCCCCAGTAGGGACAGACTGACACCTCACTCGGCCAGGTACTCCTCTGAGACAAAAGTTCCAGTGGAACTATCAGACAGCTGAATTTGTGGTCTCACGAAAATCCGCTGTTCTGCAGCCACCGCTGCTGACACCCAGCCAAACAGGGTCTGGAGTGGACCTCCAGCAAACTCCAACAGACCTGCAGCTGAGGGTCCTGTCTGGTAGAAGGAAAACTAACAAACGGAAAGGACATCCACACCAAAAACCCATCTGTACATCACCATCATCAAAGACCAAAAGTAGATAAAACCACAAAGATGGGGAAAAAACAGAGCAGAAAAACTGGAAACTCTAAAAAGCAGAGCACCTCTCCTCCTCCAAAGGAACGCAGTCCCTCACCAGCAACGGAACAAAGCTGGATGGAGAATGACTTTGACAAGTTGAGAGAGGAAGGCTTCAGACGATCAAACTACTCTGAGCTACAGGAGGAAATTCAAAACAATAGCAAAGAAGTTAAAAACTTTGAAAAAAAATTAGATCAATGGATAACTAGAATAATCAATGGAGAGAAGGGCTTAAAGGAGCTGACGGAGCTGAAAGCCAAGTATCGAGAACTACGCGAAGATTGCAGAAGCCTTGGTAGCCGATGCAATCAACTGGAAGAAAGGGTATCAATGATGGAAGATGAAATGAATGAAATGAAGTGAGAAGGGAAGTTTAGAGAAAAAAGAATAAAAAGAAACGAACAAAACCTCCAAGAAATTTGGGACTATGTGAAAAGACCAAACCTACGTCTGATTGGTGTACCTGAAAATGACAGGGAGAATGCAACCAAGTTGGAAAACACTCTGCAAGATATTATCCAGGAGAACTTCCCCAGTCTAGCAAGGCAGGCCAACATTCAGATTCAGGAAATACAGAGAACGCCACAAAGATACTCCTCGAGAAGAGCAACTCCAAGACACATAATTGTCAGATTCACCAAAGTTGAAATGAAGGAAAAAATATTAAGGGCAGCCAGAGAGAAAGGTCGGGTTACCCACAAAGGGAAGCCCATCAGACTAACAGCTGATCTCTCAGCAGAAACTCTACAAGCCAGAAGAGAGTGGGGGCCGATATTCAATATTCTTTAAGAAAAGAATTTTCAACCCAGAATTTCCTATCCAGCCAAACTGAGCTTCAGAAGTGAAGGAGAAATAAAATACTTTACAGACAAGCAAATGCTGAGTGATTTTGTCACCACCAGGCCTGCCCTAAAAGAGCTCCTGAAGGAAGCACTAAACATGGAAAGGAACAACCGGTACCAGCCACTGCAAAAACATGCCAAATTGTAAAGACCATCGAGGCTAGGAAGAAACTGCATCAACTAACGAGCAAAATAACCAACTAACATCACAATGACAGGATCGAATTCACACATAACAATATTAACTTTAAATGTAAATGGGCTAAATGCTCCAATTAAAAGACACAGACTGGCAAACTGGATAAGGAGTCAAGACCCATCAGTGTGCTGTATTCAGGAAACCCATCTCACGTGCAAAGACACACATAGACTCAAAATAAAGGGATGGAGGAAGATCTATCAAGCAAATGGAAAACAAAAAAAGGCAGGGGTTGCAATCCTAGTCTCTGACAAAATAGACTTTAAACCAACAAAGATCAAAAGAGACAAAGAAGGCCATTACCTAATGGTAAAGGGATCAATTCAACAAGAAGAGCTAACTATCCTAAATATCTATGCACCCAACACAGGAGCACCCAGATTCATAAAGCAAGTCCTGAGTGACCTACAAAGGGACTTAAACTCCCACACAATAATAATGGGAGATTTTAACACCCCACTGTCAACATTAGACAGATCAACGAGACAGAAAGTTAACAAGGATATCCAGGAATTGAACTCAGCTCTGCACAAAGGGGACCTGATAGACATCTACAGAACTCTCCACCCCAAATCAACAGAATATGCATTTTTTTCAGGACCACACCACACCTATTCCAAAATTGACCACATAGTTGGAAGTAAACCTCTCCTCAGCAAATGTAAAAGAACAGAAATTATAACAAACGCTCTCAGACCACGGTGCAATCAAACTAGAACTCAGGATTAAGAAACTCACTCAGAACCGCTCAACTACATGAAAACTGAACAACCTGCTCCTGAATGACTATTGGGTACATAATGAAATGAGGGCAGAAATAAAAATGTCCTTTGAAACCAACGAGAACAAAGACACAACATACCAGAATCTCTGGGACACATTCAAAGCAGTGTGTAGAGGGAAATTTATAGCACTAAATGCCCACAAGAGAAAGCAGGAAAGATCCAAAATTGACACCCTAACATCACAATTAAAAGAACTAGAAAAGTGAGAGCAAACACATTCAAAAGCTAGCAGAAGGCTAGAAATAACTAAAATCAGAGCAGAACTGAAGGAAATAGGGACACAAAAAAACCCTTCAAAAAATTAATGAATCCAGGAGCTGGTTTTTTGAAAAGATCAACAAAATTGATAGACCGCTAGCAAGACTAATAAAGAGGAAAAGAGAGAAGAATCAAATAGATGCAATAAAAAATGAAAAAGGGGATATCACCACCGATCCCACAGAAATACACTCTACCATCAGAGAATACTACAAACACCTCTATGCAAATAAACTAGAAAATCTAGAAGAAATGGATAAATTCCTTGACAAATACACCCTCCCAAGACTAAACCAGGAAGAAGTTGAATCTCTGAATAGACCAATAACAGGCTCTGAAATTCTGGCAATAATCAATAGCTTACCAACCAAAAAGAGTCCAGGACCTGATGGATTCACAGCTGAATTCTACCAGAGGTACAAGGAGGAACTGGTACCATTCCTTCTGAAACTATTCCAATCGATAGAAAAAGAGGGAATCCTCCCTAACACATTTTATGAGGCCAGCATCGTCCTGATACCAAAGCCTGGCAGGGACATAACCAAAAAAGAGAATTTCAGACCAATATCCTTGATGAACATTGATGCAAAAATCCTCAATAAAATACTGGCAAACTGAATCGAGCAGCACATCAAAAAGCTTATACACCATGATCAAGTGGGCTTCATCCCTGGGATGCAAGGCTGGTTCAACATATGCAAATCAATAAATGTAATCCAGCATATAAACAGAACCAAAGACAAAAACCACAGGATTATCTCAATAGATGCAGAAAAGGCCTTTGACAAAATTCAACAACCCTTCATGCTAAAAACTCTCAATAAATTAGGTATTGATGGGACGTATCTCAAAATAATAAGAGCTATCTATGACAAGCCCACAGCCAATATCATACTGAATGGGCAAAAACTGGAAGCATTCCCTTTGAAAACTGGCACAAGAGAGGGATGCCCTCTCTCACCACTCCTATTCAACATAGTGCTGGAAATTCTGGCCAGGGCAATCAGGCAGGAGAAGGAAATAAAGGGTATTCAACTAGGAAAAGAGGAAGTCAAATTGTCCCTGTTTGCAGATGACATGATTGTATATGTAGAAAACCCCATTGTCTCAGCCCAAAATCTCCTTAAGCTGATTAGCAACTTCAGCAAAGTCTCAGGATACAAAATCAATGTACAAAAATCACAAGCATTGTTGTATACCAATCACAGACAAACAGAGAGCCAAATCATGAGTGAACTCCCATTCACAATTGCTTCAAAGAGAATAAAATACTTAGGAATCCAATTTACAAGGGATGTGAAGGACCTCTTCAAGGAGAACTACAAACCACTGCTCAATGAAATAAAAGAGGATACAAACAAATGGAAGAACATTCCATGCTCATGGGTTGGAAGAATCAATATCGTGAAAATGGCCATACTGCCCAAGGTCATTTATAGATTCAATGCCATCCCCATCAAGCTACCAATGAATTTCTTCACAGAATTGGAAAAAACTACTTTAAAGTTCATATGGAACCACAAAAGAGCCCGCATCGCCAAGTCAATTCTAAGCCAAAAGAACGAAGCTGGAGGCATCACGCTACCTGACTTCAAACTATACTACAAGGCTACAGTAACCAAAACAGCATGGTACTGGTACCACAACAGAGACATAGATCAATGGAACAGAACAGAGCCCTCAGAAATGATGCCGCATAGCTACAACTATCTGATCTTTGACAAACCTGACAAAAACAAGAAATGGGGAAAGGATTCCCTATTTAATAAATGGTGCTGGGAAAACTGGCCAGCCATATGTAGAAAGCTGAAACTGGATCCCTTCCTTACAACTTATACAAAAATTAATTCAAGATGGATTAAAGACTTAAATGTTAGACCTAAAACCATTAAAATCCTACAAGAAAACCTAGGCAATACCATTCAGGACATAGGCGTGGGCAAGGACTTCATGTCTAAAACACCAAAAGCAATGGCAACAAAAGCCAAAATTGACAAATGGGATCTAATTAAAGTAAAGAGCTTCTGCACAGCAAAAGAAACTACCATCAGAGTGAACAGGCAACCTACAGAATGGGAGAAAATTTTTACAACCTACTCACCTGACAGAGGGCTAATATCCAGAATCTACAATGAATTCAAACAAATTGACAAGAAAAAAACAAACAACCCTGTCAAAAAGTGGGCGAAGGACATGAACAGACACTTCTCAAAAGAAGACATTTATGCAGCCAAAAAACACATGAAAAAATGCTCATCATCACTGGCCATCAGAGAAATGCAAATCAAAACCACAGTGAGATACCATCTCACACCAGTTAGAATGGCCATCATTCAAAAGTCAGGAAACAACAGGTGCTGGAGAGGATACGGAGAAATAGGAACACTTTGACACTGTTGGTGGGACTGTAAACTAGTTCAACCATTGTGGAAGTCAGTGTGGCGATTCCTCAGGGATCTAGAACTAGAAATACCATTTGACCCAGCCATCCCATTACTGGGCATATACCCAAAGGACTATAAATCATGCTGCTATAAAGACACACGCACACGTATGTTTATTGCGGCACTATTCACAATAGCAAAGAGTTGGACCCAACCCAAATGTCCAACAACGATAGACTGGATTAAGAAAATGTGGCATATATACACCATGGAATACTATGCAGCCATAAAAAATGATGAGTTCATGTCCTCTGTAGGGACATGGATGAAACTGGAAAACATCATTCTCAGTAAACTATCACAAGGACAAAAAACCAAACACCACATGTTCTCACTCACAGGTGGGAACTGAACAATGAGAACTCATGGACACAAGAAGGGGAACATCACACTCCGGGGACTGTTGTGGGGTGGGGGGAGGGGGGAGGGACAGCATTAGGAGATATACCTAATGCTAAATGATGAGTTAATGGGTGCAGCAAACCAACATGGCACATGGATACATAGGTAACAAACCTGCACATTGTGCACATGTACCCTAAAACCTAAAGTATAATAATAAAAAAAAAACCAATAACACTACACTGACTGCTGCAGAATGCATATGAAGCCCAAGTTTTACAAGTAAATTCCATTAAAAAAACAAAAGAATATCAATCCGATTCAACATATGATACCACAGTCATAGTAAAAATAAGCCACGGACCAGGAGAAAATATTTGCAATTCATATGATTAACAATGGATAATAGCCATAATATACAAAGAGCTCCTATAAACCAATAAGCAAATGATGCAACAGCAAAATGAGCAAAAGAGAACAACTCACATGGCCAACAAACATGGAGAAAATGCTCATTCTTACTGGCAACCAAGAAAATGGAAAAAAAAAAAAAAAAAAAAGACCATCATACAGAAAACAATGAAATTGATCTCTTCTGCACTCTATACACAAAAATGAATTCCAGGTAGTTCCAAGATTCATGTGGAAATGCAATCTTCCAACATTTTAGGAAAATAATAGAATAGCTTTATGATCTTGCTGGATAGAGAGACATTTCATAAGACACAAAAACATACAAATCAAAGAGAAAAGATCAGTACATTTTACTGCATTTAAATTAAATGAAATATCACTTCATAATCATCAATTGACAAAAAATTAAAATCTACTATCAGCAAGAACTGGTAGGGATATAGAATATGAAGAATTTTCAGACAGTGCTGATGGGGGTATAAATTTGCTCAACTATTTTAGAGAATAATTTGATTATATCCTGTAAATATGTGCGCACTCCAAGAGTAATTCCATTCCTAGAGAAATTCTAACATAGTCGCCTCCAAAACACATGTGTAAGGGGATTCATAACTGCATCCCTGGTAGTAGAAAATAAGGAATCAACCTCAATGCCCTTAAACAGGAAACTGGGTAAATAAATGATGGCATGTTAATCCATGGAATATGTAATTCAGTTGAGATGAATGCAGGAGGCCTACATATATCAAAATGGATACATCTAAGAAACAACATTAAGAAAAAGAGCAAAATACTAAATAATATGTATAGTATAATACCATTTAGATAAAGTTTACAAACTTGCAAAAGTATCCTACAGTATTTAGTGTATGCATGCACAATATAAGTACAAAAATATGAAAATGGTAAACACAAAGTTAAGAACAGTGGTAACGTCTAGGAAGGGAAGGAACAGGGTGAGAAAGTAAGGGGCACCCACATGCTTCAATTATATTTGTAATGGCATTTTCTTTATAAATGATCTGAAGCTAATAGGATAAAATGATTTTTATGGGCAAAGCTGTGTCATGGTTCCATGGGTATTCATTAGCATTTTTATTTATTTATTTATTTATTTATTTATTTATTTATTTATTTATTTTTTGAGACAGGGTCTCACTCTACTGTCACCCAGGCTAGAGTGCAGTGGCACAATCATGGCTCACTGCAGCCTTTACCTCCTAGGCCCTGGGCTCAAGTGATCCTCCCAACTCAGCCTCCTGAGTAGCTGGGACTACAGGTGTGCACCACAACACCTGGCTAGTTTTTTAATTTTTTTGTAGAGACAGGGTCTCCTTATGTTGCCCAGGCTGGTCTCAAAATCCCAGGCTCAGGCCATCAGCCCTTCGGCTTCCCAAAATGCTGGGATTACAGGTATGAGCCACCGTGCCTGGCAGCTTATTCTTTAGACTTTTCTGTGTATACAAAATATTTCCCAACTTAAAAAAAAAAAGTATCAGTTTCCTCTAACCACCCAATGCAGAAATTCCTCACTTAATGTTTCTGACAATATCCGTTCACCTGTGTGACAAATGGTGGTCTATTTGATCATTTCCAGAATTGGGGAGCTCACTACAATAGCAGATTACTTATTCAGAATGTCCAGGATCTGATCTGAAAAGGATGAGTGCTATTTTTGAGGTTTTTCACTCTTAGATCAAACGAACAAAAAGATTGGGTGTGGGGGTGGGGAACAGGGACTCTTCAGCATATAATACGTTTGTAGAATTGCAATTAAACATTTCAAAGCCTTAGCTACTTGACAAAATGGAGAAATGTCTGGGACTCCTCATGACTCCTGCATTATGAAGGTTGCCATAATATCTATTAGAATCTGCATCCACCCCCGCCCATGTGGCTTCTGCAGCATCACCAACAAGTCATTCACAGCTCAACAGGACACATACCCACCACGTGCCCTGGTGAGAGCAACTCGCTCTTCACTTTTTATAATAGCATAGTTTTTAAATGGGTGGGCATAAAAGAATGCTGTTTTTATAACAATCCTGTCATTGGAAGCTTCTGGTATTCTCAAAATCCTGGGGAGATGGAGGGGGGAGGGGGAGAACAGCCTTTTACTGAACTTTGTAATGCAGCCAATTCTGTTGGTGGGCAGATTTGACAGTTAAAAAAGTTCTTCCCCAAAGAATCTGAAATCTGTCTTCCCTGAAGGCATTTGGACCTGATTCTGCCCTTGGAAGTCCCCACCGTGAGCTTCTTTAGCAAGAGTAAGTGCTTGGTGTGTGTGTGTGTGTGTGTGTGTGTGTGTGTGTGTGTGTGCGCGTATCCAAAACACAGACATCCTATACATATTTCCAATTGTGCCCCATATTTTCTAAGCTTTCTGACGAAATGTTTTAATTTCTGAGTCTGCCAAGATTCAGATATGAAGGAACTGCATGCAAAGAGATCATAGATTATAACAAGAATTATTTGAAAAATACGTAGACCTTAAGGTGGTTATATTTTTTAAAACATAACCTACTTTAAGTAATTAAAACTGATATATCAATTGTCTGTCACTTCTGGGAAAATTGTACCTTAGGGTCAGAAACATAATTTCACTAACAGATTGTACATTATTATGGTTTATCTATACAGTTGGAATCCAACAAGGTTTCACTGAAAAAAATTGTGACACTTTATTTTCTTAAGAGCTGGTAATTTATGAAGACCGCTTAGTCGGCATATAGGAATGTTTTATGCTTTATGGGAAAGACTCCATGATAACATTGTCTTTTAGTGGGTTTATGCTGGGTGTTAGCTATGTGGGTAGTTAACTTATAAACAATTATAAATCTAATAGAGAGCAAATCAAACATTGCTCATCTGCTCATGGCAAGAGAGGAGAAAAAAGAAGAAAAAATTGAAACAGAAGAAAAAAGGAGAGCAGAAAGAAAATGGGGGAAGAGCATGAATGCTATCCACTTTAAACAAACAGCAAAGATACAAGGGCAGCAGACTTCTGTCCATGGGCTCCCAGGCCAAGAATCACAGGTACACTTCCCCTCATCACCCACCAGGATCACGTGAACCTATCCACACACAGAGAAGGCCAGGCTGCACCCTCTGCCAGAGGTACTCATCTACAGAAGCTGGTCCTCCAAAGGGAATGCAATACAAGGTCACTTCTGGGTACCTTGATGCATGCACTATTACATCTCCTTAATCCACATCTAATACTATACAAACAACTATGAATTCTTAACAAACCCCAACACTATTGCTTTTGGCCACTCTGTGGCTTCCTAACTAGATATTAATGGAGTTCTCCAAAACCTATCATAACTGTTGGTTTTTCCTCTTAAATCCTGATGTTTTTGCTTCTCTAGTCCAGCCTTCAGCAGACAAGGTCTGTATTTAATTTATGACAATCTCCACTGCCCAGCTTCAAACTGCCTCAGACTGTTGCAACTCCCTTCTTTCTACCCATTTAAGATCACAAGCTCCTGTGGTTCTTCCCAAAAGCCAAATGCTGCCAGGTCGACAAAGTTCACAAAGCCCTGAGGCTCGGGAATGAGGAAGAGTCTGTGACCTTGCTCAAGGGTTCGAGCTCTTTCTAGGCTGACACTGTGCCCTTCTGGGGGAGATTTGGGATGCCATGGAAAGACGGGTGGCCGGGGGTCAGAGAAAGTGCATTGTACGCTGGCTTTGCAACTGCCTGGCCTGTTATATGACCCTGGCAGTATTCTTTAACCTAACTTCCCGGTTCACAAAGCAATTTCATGCACATTATCTTATTTTCTCCTCACAAAACCTCCACCAACAGAACAAATACAATCACTTATGTCTCTGTATGAAACTCTGAAGTAGCTGTCCATCTTGCTCAGACTAAAATCCAAAGTTCCGACTGAGGCTGACGAGGCCCTACATGACCCTGTCTCCAGCTGCCTCCCGGACCTCAGCCCCTCCCCACTCCCTTTTGCTCTTTCCCATCCTGTCACACTGGACTCCTGACTGCTCCTCTAACACATCAGGAATATACCTGCCCCAGGGCCTTTGCACTCTCTGTCTCTCTGTCTGTGCACTCTTTCCCCAGATATGCATACTTTGTGATGCTGTCTGCTCAAACGTGCCCTTATCAGAGAGATCTTCCCTGTCCACCCTATTAAAAAGTATTGCCTTTCCCTCCAGCCACTGCCCCCTTTCTCTTTGTCCCCTTACTTTGCTTCATCTTTCCTCACAGTACTTATCACATCCTGATACATTATGTATTCATTTCTTTATCTCTGTCACTGTCTGTCCTCCTGCCACTGGAATATAAGCTCCTTGAGAATAGGCACTTGGCTTTGCTCACTGCTAGAACCCCACGGTCTAGAGCAGCACCTGATACATAGTAAACACTTAACAAACAGTTGTGACATTTGAGTTAATGGTGTTACCTCCTAAGTTATATGTGAGTAAATCGAGAGTCATGGAGGTTAAATAACTTTCCCAAGGACATAGAGCCACTAATTCACAGCCAGTGCTCATGCTTCTCACTGAAAGTTATAAGACCAGGATTCTGGCCGGGCACGGTGGCTCACGCCTGTAATCCCAGCACTTTGGGAGGCCGAGGCAGGTGGATCACGAGATCAGGAGATCAAGACCATCCTGGCTAACACAGTGAAACCCCATCTCTACTAAAATACAAAACAAATTAGCCGGGCGTGGTGGCGGGCGCCTGTAGTCCCAGCTACTCGGGAGGCTGAGGCAGGAGAATGGCGTGAACCCGGGAGGCAGAGATTGTAGTGAGCAGAGATTGTGCCACTGCACTCCAGCCTGAGCAACAGAGCCAGACTCTGTCTCAAAAAATAAATAAAATAAAATAAATAAAATAAAATAAAACCAGGATTCTACTCCCAACTTCTGCACTTGCCAGCCAGGTGACCTTGGGACAATGACATCACTCTGAATCTTGAATTGTATTTAACAATATATGATATGGTTTGTCTCTGTATCCCCACCCAAATCTCATCTTGAATTGTAATCCCCACATGTCGAGGGAGGGACCTGGTGGAAGGTGATTGAATCATGGGGACGGTTTCCCCCATGTTGTTCTCATGACAGTGAGGAGTTCTCACGAGATTTGATAATTGAAAATTGACAGTTTCCCCTGCACTCTCTCTCTTTCTCTCCTGCCTCCATGTAAGATGTGCTTTGCCTCCCTTTCACCTTCTGCCATGATTGTAAGTTTCCTGAGGCCTCCCCAGCCATGTGGAACTGAGTCAACTAAATCTCTTTCCTTTATAAATTACTCAGTTTTGGGCAGTTCTTTATAGCAGTGTGAAAACAGACTAATACAATATAGCTTTTCAAATTTGCACAGCTTTACAATTTACGTAATTCCTTTAGGTCTATATCATGTCTGTTCTTTATAGTCATCACCACTCGGTGAGTTAGGTAGGACGGGTCCATAGTATCCTTTATAGAGAGGAGAAGTTCAGAGGACTCAAGGTGGTGCATTTAGAAAGCATCAGAAGCAAGTCTTCTGACCCAATTCAGGACTCTGAAGTCCTCTCCAGATCTAATGTGTTCCCAGGTTTCCCCACCCCCAGAGGATACCCAATCGACTTTCTAGAACATCAATCCAATTATCCAAATTAAACATACCTTCCGAGTTTATCTTTGAAACATTTCCAACATTTGAAGCCGGCCCAGCTTTCCCCTGGTCTCTCCTTCCTCTGAACAGATGGTGTATGTGGAATTTGCACCAGTCTATCTGATGCTGGTAAACTGTCTTGTGTTCATTTTTTCTAAATGATATGTTCTAAACAATATTTGTTGACAGACAAGACATCCCAATATTGTCCACTCCCATGTGTCCAGTGCCATCTGAATGCCAAATTTCTATTTCTGGCCCAGACTTCTCTTCTGAGCTCTGGACCCAACTGCCTAAATGACTTCTCCACATGGATATTTTATAAACACCTGGATTCAACATATCCAAAACTGAACTCATGATCTTTCCCCCAGGCTGCTTCTTTTCCAGTCTTCCCACATCTTAGTAAATAAAATCACTACCTACCAGTTGTTCAAACTAGACACCTATACATCGTTCTTTTCCCTTCACCAAACCCAGTGAATGCTCTCCTGAGTAATCTTCAGTCGTATCTACAGCTCCTTCTTATCCTAGAAGACACTGTCATCATCTGCTGATGGACTCCCCACAAATGTCTCTGAATATGGTGTTATATCCCCCAACACTCTCCACAGAACATTTTATAATGCAAATCTGATTATGTAGTGCCCCTGTTGCTAAAATCCTCCAGTAACTTTCCACTGGCCTTAAGAAAAAGGTCAAATTCTTAGTCAGGGCTACAAAGCTCTGCATCTGTGCATGATCTAGCTCATCTTTGACCTTCAACCTCATCTGGAGGAACTCTCCCAACCCTTCCCTCCACCATGAAGGCATTCTCTCACCTCCTCCACCTGCTAAATGCACTCCCTGTTAAGAGTGACACAGCAAAGTGGTTCAGGGAATGTGCCTCAAAGTGGAGCTGCCTTGGTGCCAAGCCAGGCTCTACCACCTAACGCCCTGCGACCTTAGAGCCATTGTTTAATCAATTTCCTTATCTGCAAGATAGGGATAATAAAGGCGCCTACCTCATAAGCCCCATGTTATAAAGATTAAAACTGCTTCAAACAGGGCCCAGCACTTGGTAAGACACGCAGCATATGCTAGGTCCTCTCAGCTCCTCTCTTCTCTCTGCCTTGCCAGCTCCTACTAAGTCTTAGTTAAATGTCAGTTCATCAGCACAGCCTTCCTCAACCCTTTAGACTAGCCTAGCTTCTCCTGTTACACAGTCCCACACCATTTGTGTCACTGAATAAAATGATGATACAAATAATTACTTCCTTGTTTAATGCCAGTCTTTCCCATGGACTGTAAGCTTCATGAAGGTGGGAACATACCTGTCTTATTCACTTTTGCATCCACGGCTGCTAGCACAGTGGCTGGCACATAGTAGGTGCTCAGTAAGCACTTATTAAATACATTACTCAATAAAATGTCACTTGAAACTATTTGCAAATTCCCTTCAGGTTCACTTTTCCAAAAGCCACCCCTTATGTACTACACCGAGTACATGATCAACTAAATGTGCTGCCCCAGAGAGCTTGCTAGTTGTTCCCCTCTATCCAGTTTCCTCCCTCATGGTGTTAGAGTTCCTGGTTTTAACAGGGTCCACAGCTGTCCAGAAGAAAAACTATACTCTCCACTATACTCACTCTCCACTGTACTCTCCACTATACTCACTCTCCACTATACTCTCCACTATACTCACTCTCCACTATACTCTCCACTACACTATACTCTCCACTATACTCACTCTCCACTATACTCTCCACTATACTCACTCTCCACTATACTCTCCACTATACTCTCCACTATACTCACTCTCCACTATACTCTCCACTATACTCTCCACTATACTCACTCTCCACTATACTCTCCACTATACTCTCCACTATACTCACTCTCCACTATACTCTCCACTATACTCTCCACTATACTCACTCTCCACTATACTCTCCACTATACTCTCCACTATACTCACTCTCCCACTATACTCTCCACCTCCACTACTCCACTATACTCTCCACTATACTCTCCACTCCACTATACTCTCCACTATACTCTCCACTATACTCTCCACTATACTCTCCACTATACTCTCCACTATACTCACTCTCCACTATACTCTCCACTATACTCACTCTCCACTATACTCTCCACTTACTCTCCACTATACTCACTCTCCACTATACTCTCCACTATACTCACTCTCCACTATACTCTCCACTATACTCCTCCCACTATACTCCCCCCCCCTATACCCCCCCCCCCACTATACTCTCCACTATACTCACTCTCCACTATACTCTCCACTATACTCACTCTCCACTATACTCTCCACTATACTCTCCAGCCTTTCTTCCTGTTAGGAGTGGCCACTGTCTAAGTTCTGGGCTATGGAACACGAGATGTGCAAATTCCAGATCACGCCTTTGAGAGGAAGGAGTGTGCCCTCTCCTTCAATGATCTCCCTTCTCCTCAGTATATTTTTTCCCAAAATATTTCTAGCTCAACTCCTTCTAAGTACTTAAACCTCATCTCTACTACAATCAGAAAGGAATCAAATCCTGGACTGGACTCAGGTTCCATTTGCCCCTGGGCTTGGTGCCAACCAGAGGCCTTCCAGGTAAGCCATGGGGAGCAGGAATCTTCCTCCTTGGCATCCTCGCCCCTTAGGCTTCCCCAGCTCTTGATGTTACCATACCCAGCTCTGTGTTCATTCACAGTCTGGTCAATCCCTTTGAGAGTCTATTCATATTTTCTATAAGCGACACTTTTAGGAGAAATGAGTGTGTCCATTAGCCTCACTCCTGCTCTCCTCTCCTTACCTTCTCCTCATCAGCTATTCTGTAAAGACAGAGCATCTTAGGCCAGAAGGTCTTGGGGTCATAGATGAAACTGCAAGAGGAAATGGATAGGGGCTGGGAGATGGCCCAGGGATCCAGTGGTGGGAAATAGAAAAAATACAAAATGAAAGTGAAAATGGAGTTAGAGGGCAGGGCCTTGAACATGCTTTGGGTGAGTGAGCTGAGTTAGGTAGTTGGGGTTGAGGATTCAACAGGAGAGGAGAAATGCTAGCCAGGAGGCTGGTGAGTGAAGAAAAGTGTTAAGAAGCGACAAGAACTTAAAAGTGAGATTAGTGTAGTTACATGTTTTTCCTGCAGATGGGAAGACCTCTGTGAAAGCCCAAGAATGTAGAGACTTTGCTTCCAGAAAGCAGGGCCAATTGGTAAGAGGTGATTGCTGTGGAGAGGGGACAGGTCCTGGCTGCTGCAAGAGCAGCTCAGAGACACTAATGGTGTATTCAGCTCTACAAAGAGAAAGAGGCCTGAGGCCTGACACTCAGGTCTCCCTCTTGTCAGTGATGCTGGGCAGAGATGACCAAGAACATTTAAGCCTTTTGTAAATAGTTTACCCAGCACTGAGAATTAGTTTGCATCCCCCACCCCGACATTTCCAAAAGAACATTTGATTTAATAGATTGTTTCATATAAACAGGCTTGTTAATGTCAGTTGGGATGGGGAGACCTCAAAGAATGGAGGCAGTGGTTAAACAGGAGCTGGAAGTCTCTTGCCAAATGCTTTTCACATTTGCCTTCTGTAAACAAAGATGAAAACCCTCTGAGTAATGTAAACTTCATGTTCCAAAGTACTGTGAGATCTTCAAAGGATGGCTTTACTTATCCAGGCCCATGGATAAGGAAATAGCACACAGTAGGGCCACATGAATCATTTGGAGACTGACTGGTACATGGGAGTTCTGACTCCTAGGGAAAATGCTAACCACAAGTAGAGAGAGAGAATAGAGAAGTTGGGAGTCATGTTCTCATCAATTCTGTTTAAAGAAAAAAAACAAACTGAGGCTGATACAGTATGAATATTTGTCTCCTCCAAATCTCATTTTGAAATTGATCCCTAGGCCAGGCGCGGTGGCTCACGCCTGTAATCCCAGCACTTTGGGAGACCGAGGCAGGCGGATCACGAGGTCAGGAGATCGAGACCATCCTGGCTAACACGGTGAAACCCCGTCTCTACTAAAAATACAAAAAATTAGCTGGGCGTGGTGGCGGGCGCCTGTAGTCCCAGCTACTCAGGAGGCTGAGGCAGGAGGATGGCATGAACCGGGGAGGCAGAGCTTGCAGTGAGCGGAGATCGCGCCACTGTACTCCAGCCTGGGTGACAGAGCGAGACTCCATCTCAAAAAAAAAAAAAAAAAAAAAGATCCCTAATGTTGGAGGTAGAGCCTGGTGGGAGGTGTATGAGTCATGGGAATGGATCCCTCAGGAATGTCTTGGTGCCATTCTCATGGTGATCAGTGAGTTCTCACTCTATTAGTTCATGTGAGAGCTGGTTAAAGAGACTGGGACCTCCCTCTGCCCTCTCTTGCTTCCTCTCTTGCCATGTGACATGCCCGCTCCCCCTTCACCTTCCACCATGAAAGCTTCCTGAGGCCTCCCCAGAGGCCAAGCAGATGCTGGTGCCATGCTTGTACAGCCTGCAGAACCACAAGCCACACAAATCTCTTTTCTTTATAAATTACCCAGTCTCAGATATTCCTGTATGGCAGTGCAAAACTAATTCATACAGAGGCCCGGAGAATAAAAATTGCAGGTCTCATATATGTAAGACGCTTTAATTTACTGACCAGTTCCCTAAGACCTGCTCCTCTTTTGAAATCCAAGCTCTCATTTGAAATATGGGGAATCCAGACAGTGCCTGTACATGCTCAAAAACGTTAAACTGCTCCCTTTCAGCCACTTGGGAACTTTAAAAATAATGTGCACGCAATCATCATACATTAGACAATGCAGACTAGAATGCAGATTAACGAGTTTGGGTTCCTCCCCATGATTTGTAATATTCTGAGGCCCTCCTTTGGATATTCCTTGAAATCAATTAGCCTAAAAATGTACTTGTGAAGCAAACAAAACTGCAGAAACAGACTTCTTGACTGAACAGGCTTTTCAGAGGTCATGGTGTCCAAATCCTACCTCCAACCACACATATATCAGCCCAAGTTAATGATAAGGACCTACTAACGGCCCTCAGGTAGTTATTTCTTACATTTAACCGAAATGTTGTGCCGAGCTGCAGTGAGGCCCTGTGCTAGAAGCCAAAGAAACAAGGTCAAACAGAAGCTCCCAAAGATAGTCCATCTTGAAGGAAAGACAGGAGTATCAATTAATGCTTTAAAACATCTATAGTAAAATTTCTCCTAAAAGGAATATACAGGTTGCTACAGGGTAGTAAGCAGTTGAGTTGTGCTCCACCCCCTAAATGATAGGCCCAGGCTCTAACCCCAGGAACCTGTGAATATGACCTGGCTTGGAAAAAAAAAAAAAAAATTCTTTGCAAATGTAACCAAGTTAAGGATCTCAAGATGAGATCATCACGGATTTAGGGTAGGCCCTGAATCTACTTCCCGGTGTCCTTGTAAGAGACAGAGGGGAAAAGAGACAGACACAGGAGACAGCCACGTAAAGATGGAAGCAGCGATTGGAGTGATTTAGCCACAATTTAAGGAATGCCTACAGCCACCAAGGGCTAGAAGAGGCAAGGATGGATTCTCTCCTAGAGACTTCAGAGGGAAGGTGGGCCTGATGACACCTTGACCTTGGACTTCTGGCCTCCAGAACGATGAGAGAATGAACTTGTGTTGTTTTAAGCCCTCCCGTTTGCAGTCACTTGTTGCAGCAGCCATGGGAGACGAATACAAGAGCCAAGAGCTAAGCCTGCCCAGAGAGTGAGAGATGACCTCCCAGAGCAGATGTCATTAGCCCTAAGTTTTCTATGACAAGAAGGAGTGTGCTGGATAGAGAGAGGGAAAGCAGATTCCAAGCAAAGAGGCTTTTGCATGTGCACAGCCACCGAGGCATGACACACCAAGATACACTCAGAGAGCTGCCAGGAGCTGGGAAATGTTTGGCAGAAGAGGCTCATGTCAGGAAGTGGGAGGTGAAGTTGGAGAGGTGGGCCACATAGGGCCTTGTGGGTAAAGCCAAGAAATTTGAAAATAATCCCCCAAACTCTGGAGAGCATGAGAGGATTTTAATCAAGGGAGTCACATAATCAGATCTGCATTCTGGATGGATCCCTCTGACACAGTGTGGAGAATGGGCTGGAAGTGGGCCTGACAAAGGTGGAGAGACCAGCTAAGGGGTCACTGAAGTAGGCCAGGCAAGTGGTGATGAGGCCCTGAACTCAGGGGATGAGGAGGAAGGGGTAAATACCAGAGATGGTGAGTGGTTCAACCCTGCCATGGGGCTCGTCGGGTGTGGCAGGTAAGAGGAAAGGAGCAATTCAAAACAGCTCCAAAGTTTCTGGTGTAGACAACTGGGTTGTTCAAAAGCAGTGTCATTTAACAAGAATCAACCACATGCATTTATTCTTGTTTTACTTCTTTAACATTATTTTTACTCACATATATACATATGAGATAAACTTTAGTGTTTTAAGTTCTCTCTGGGTCTCGAAGTTCTTTAAACATTCCCTTCCAGAAAGCAGGGGGCTAAGTGATGGCTGCTGTTTGGAGGAACTTTGGCAGGTGGCTAAGGGCAATGCTAAATCCCCCCTACCCTGGGTGCCAACACTGTCATCAGCATTGTGACAACACAGGAATTAAATAGCCAAGAGGGGTCAGTGTAAAGAGAGAAAGTTTATAGCCCTTCCTGGAAGAAAGCTGGAAGATGACACATGGTGGGCTCTGGGGAACTGGGAACTCCTGGCTTGTTTACAGAACTGTTGTTACCAAGACTCAAGCTGGCAGTCCAACCACCTTCCAGATTTCAAGTTGCCAGACCTTTCTGCTGAATCCAAAACAAGGGAAACTCAGTTAATCTTGAATCCTTTGTCTACCCAATAGGCTGAAAGGACTGAGGGGAACGAGTGTTCCCATCTCCACCCTTCCCCTCAGGACTCAGCTGGCCCAAAGATGCTAACCTCATTTTTCTGGTGATCCACCTCAGGCCCTCCCTCTATCTGCCAGGTCTCCAGTTCTGCCAGAGAAAGGAGAGAGAAAGAGAGATGTTAAAACTGGAAGAAACAAAATCCAATATCAGGATCTGGCCCCTGTGACTCTGAGTAACTTCCCCGCTTCTCCTAGGCCTGCCTATATTCTCTTACACTGCCAATTGTCTAAAGTTCTGGCCCATTCTTTTCACTTTCCCACAAGTAGATTATCTGCCACTCTACTGGATCACTCCAGAGTTAACTTTGTCTGGCAAAGGCTTGAAGGATACAGAATCATTTTAGCCAAATTCACATTAGGCCCCAATCTCTGCTTACGTGTCCAAGTCTCTGAGTCTAAAGGAAGATCCAGGAGGACACTCAGATAGAACGCATTCCCCTGCCTATCCTCCAAATATGAATTAAATTAGAACAGAGAAAGCAGGGAGACTGGTCCCAGCATCTCTAGCTGGAGCTAAGGCCATGGCAGGTTATACACCAAGCACAAGAAACATCAGCCAAGCACCACAACTGACAAGCTGGGTGCCACTGCCGCCTTGTTTCCTGCCTGTGTCTCCAGAGAGCTAGAAATAGCATGGAACGCTCCAGTTATGGGACAAAGGCTAAAAAATATGCACAACTGGGTTTCGATATGGTGCTCACTGTGGTCCATAGTTATTGTTATTGTTGTAGTAGTAGTTATTATTGTTCCTTCTGCTCCTCTTTCTCCTCCTATTCTTTCTCTTTGTTCTTCTCCTCCTCCTTCTTCTTCCTCCTCTTCTTCCCTTTTAATAAGGTCTACTTATTTTAGACATGATTAAGAATTTACATTTTCAGAATTTCAAAGGTGCCCAGTTTAGATTCGCAACATGAAATAGTTAAGAATGTGAAGAGCCACTATCCTAAACTATATACGACTGGGAAAGCAGATAAGGAAAAGCATAAAACACATTCCAAATTCAAAGAGCCCTATCAGATTTGTCTGGGGGTTTATGCTGCATTTTCATGATTCAACAAAAGGGTGTGAAGGCACACCCTAGGTTCTGCGGGGAGGTAAAGTGACTATTGACGGGAGTTCACTGTCAAATGAAGAATGGTACTAAAGTAAAGAACATCATATTAAAGCATTTATCAAGTGCTCTTCTGTGGATTAATAATATTTTCCATAGGTCAACACTGTTTGTGTGTACATGTTGTAAAGCTGAAAAAAAAATCGGCATCCAAACAATAAGAAAAATGTTCCCTTTCTCGGAAGTCAGACTGACCCTACTTGTCTTCTAAATTGTTTCCAGAAGTTAAAGTTATTGAAGGGAGTTTCATACATTTTTTGGTCAATCATTTACCAACCCGGACACATTTCTTCTTGGCGCTAAAGCCATAAAGCCACAGCTCACCATTTGTCCCATTGATTCCCCTGCCAAAACCTGGCCTTAGTCCAACAGATAAAATATCTTCATTGAAGAGCTCTTGATCCATCCATTGCCCCAGAATTCTCTTTCTCCATTAATGATGGGGTCAGAAGATGTGGACAGTTCCAGGATTTGATACAAGTGACCCACCCATTCCCAGGATGAGATAAATTTCTCCCTGGCGAGAATTGGACCCCAACATCTAAGATGATGACCCATCTATGCTCCAGGACATCTGTTCTCTCAGTGACACATGCAAGAAGAGCAACAGCCTCCTGCTCTCCAGAAGAGGCACCTGTCAATGGGAGAGCTCTTGGACATGGATTAAGTGACCTGACCCGACTTCACTCATAATTAAGCGGTGACAAAAAGGCAATTATATTAAAGCTGCCCCTCTATACTGGTGATGTGTTGAGGGTCATATCTGTGTAGTTCCTGCACCAAGCACAAAAGCATGGGCAAAGAGGAACCCAGAAACCGAACAAAGATCTTGAGCTTCTGGTAATCTATCCCCCTGATATAATGCTTCTGAAATAGCCCAAAATTCAGGAGAAAAACATAAGCACAAGTGTGTTCATGACATGTTTAACCATTGGGTAAGGACTAATAAATCCACATGATAAAATATTGGGCAACTATTGAAATAATATTAATAAACCGTATTTAATAAGATTGATAACTTCTCATGTTCCGAGACTAATTTTTAAAATCATGATACAAAATTAAGTATTCAACAGTGTTATAATTTACATAAAAAAAGGGTTATGTGGTCTGTCTAGGAGATGAAATAATAGCTGATTCACTTTTTTTCTTTATTCTTTACTTTCCTTCTTAGGTTTTCCACACTTAGCACATATTATGTTTATACTCCAAAAAATAAAAGCTATTTAATTTGACTAAGCCATGTCTAGGGGGCATGTGATAAGCTCCTTGAAGGAGGATGTGCTGAGCCAGAAGGTGGCCAGATCCCAGAGTTATTGTGTTAATCATTGACCTCTTCCTCACACTCAAGCACTGGAAGTGGGAGGCTGCAGTGTGGCCCCTGGCTCTTTCCATCCTGCAGTCCAGTCTCTCTGGTTGTCAGCACGCTGTTTCATGACTCACTACAGGCTGCTGGGTTGGTCACTTCCCTTAAAATAACCCAGCTGGCAAAGAGCACACAGTGGTGCTGGGAGGATTAATTCATTCATGTTTATAGACAAGCATGCTGAGATTCTCGGATGGGAGTCTTTCCATGCTAAGGAGTGCAAGTATTCAGCTGAGTACATTTCCAGGGCAAATTTCCTGCCACAAATTCTCTAAACTCAATGCAGATGCCCAAATTCAGGAGAAAATTTATGTAAGCTGGCTGATAGACCATGCACCATTATAATAAAAATGAATTGGATGTCAAATGTCTACAGGCAACTGAACATTACCACGTCTAGCCTTCCTGGAGAATCACGAAGCTGAATCTAACAGGCCCAGAGGTGGACAAACTCTGGGCCATTGATGGGCAGAAGAATTTCTTGGCCCTGGTTGGACAGTAACTCTTCCAAACTTATGTAAAATATCTCCCACCACAGTCGCATAAATGGTCCAAAGGTGCCGTGGAAATCAATACAGGCCCACGGCCCTAGACCAAGCACAAATGAAACCATGATGCAAAAAAGCATGAATGTGGCATCAGAATGCTGGAAAATGTGAGAAGTACTTTTTAGGAAAAGCACCAGCATCAGCTCCCAGATGCGGAATTGACTTTGGACAATCTGTGGATAAAGAATGACTGGTAAAGCAAACCGTTCCACTGCAAAGGCCAGCATTCAGCTCAGGCTGTGCTGCAGCCAGCCTCTGACAAGGAGAAACAACAGGCACGAACAGTATGTGGGAACTGTGCAGAGGCCTAGCACAGGGCAAGCCCTCGGATCACTCTTCCTTCCCCCACCTCCTACCACTTGGAGGACAAGCTGGGGACAAGCTGGTGCGCATTTGTCAGAGAAAATGGAATGCCCAAATTGACCCAGAGGGTATGGAATTGCATAGCAGAGGTTCTCTTCTAACCATACCTCAGGGATTTCACCTGAAAGCCATGGTAACAGAAATAAGGAAGACCCCAGGGGAGTTGGTTTTGGACATCTTGTTTCAGAGGTTTGATGTAAAGAGATTAGAGATGGAGAAGCCTAGTTAAATTACAGATCACCTCCCTCCCTGCAACACCCTGATCCAGTTCCCCAAACTTGAAGGCTCTATAAGACACGTAAGTAACTTAACATCCTGGGCTTACCCTTCCCATGAAAGCACCCACTCCTCTTGCCTCCAGAGTTAGCACCTCCACTGACCCCATTTTCAGTGTGTATTTCACCTTGTACTCCAGATCTGGCCTGGATGGAATGACAGCGCATCATTCTCATTGTAGGCAGGAACCTAGGAATATTAAATACATCCATTGATCTGATCTTGGATGTTCAAAAAAACAAAAGTGGAAATACAGATCCTGTGTTCTTGGGGAATATTATGGATTAAGTTGGCTCCTAAATGGAGCCAACTCTAAAGAAGAAACCCAGGGAACTGTTGACTTACATCAGCTTTCCTCTGGACTTTGTTCCCAATTATTCATGACAATCTCACTTGGGCTGCCCCATCTGAAAGAAGAGGGGACCACATGGGCAGGCTTCTTTCTTTCCGGTAAGGTTGGGAGAATCAGTAAGGAAACCACTAAACACATGGAAGTCCGGGGTGGGGGGAGCTGAATGTTAGCACAGATTCAGATTGCTATTTCTTGTCATCTTGGCATTTGGGTTTATGGAATAAATAAAAAGCCAACATGTCTAAATGGCAATAGCTTGAGAGGGAAGGAACACAAATGTGCTCCAGGTTCTGAAACATATTCTTCAGAATGTAAGGACACGTCCCTCACTGAAACAGAGCGAAAACATCAAACGTTAGCAAGCCTAAGTAAGGGGGAAACCGCCAAAGGGCATCTTTTAGATGTGTTGCCTCCTCAAAGACCCCATATGATCAAGGCAGGAAATTTATGGTCCTTCTGCTGCTGAACAGAAGTGCCCAAGGCACAGGAACAGCCCCTGGGATACTTCAGAACAGGGGTGAACAAGGGTTTGGAGCATGTTCCCCATTCTATCATCTGTCACTTCCCAAAAACGTAGTTCACCCAATGTCCACAGAAATTCCTGGAGTCTCCTTTGGAGATGACAAAGCCAACAGTCATGTAGTAGAACGAGCAAAGGAGGTGGGGGGAGGAAAGCACATGTTTATGTGAGGTAAAGGATTAAAATTAGTGCCAATCATTTTCCTGTTTACCCCCACATCTGCCATTTCCTGGTCTAATACATAATGTAAGGAGAGCAGATCTCCAAAGGGACGCTTCTCAGAATCCCTTGCCAACTGGCTTCTGGCTAGATTCAGTCAATGGAAGGTACTGGTGCCAGTTTGGCAGGTAGATAGATGGAATGGGAACCCAGAGCCTCCCTCTCCTCTCTCTATCTGCTTCATGCAGTGGCTGCAACTCTTCATACTTCCATTACTTGCTGGACTGCCCTTCCCTTGGCGGCCCCAATTCCCACCACGCAGTTTCCTGCATGGTTCCAGTTCCCACTAGAGGACCTGGCCCTGGGCCACCTCCTACTGATGGGAGGTACCCCAGCTTCCTGCTGATGCTGTCTCTGGGTTGTTTGCCCATCCTTATTTAGCTTGTCAGCCCTTCTGACACCTTCCTAGCTAGCTCCATATATTAAATTCCCTCTACTGAACTCCAGGATTTCTGATTGTCTGACTAGATCTTAACTCATGCACTTTAGGACTTAGGAGACCCTGATACCGTTAGTGTCTGCTCCAGATTTCCTCAAGGCTTGCCAGGATAATTTTGAGTCCAACTTCCAACTGCCAGCGCCTTCACTTCTTTGCCTAAAGGTTTCTTTTTGGTGGCCTGAGCCTTCTCTTCCCATGTGCATGTTCAAGGCAGACTAGAAGTGCAGGAGAATTAAGATACACACACTCACACACTCACACTTAGAGCTGCCCATAACAGTGACTGACAGGACCTCACATAAACTCAGCTCTCTCACTGCTCTGGTTTGAATAGATGAGTCCCTGAAGAATTCATATGTTGGAACTGAAACCCCAAGGTGATGGTGTTAAGAGACAGGGTCTTTGAGAAGTGCTTAAGTCCTGAGGAGCTCTGCCCTCATGAATGGATTCATGATCTGAAAAAAGAAGGAAGCACTCTACTGTCCTTTTGCTGTTCGGTCTTCTGCCATGTGAGAACGCAGCAACAAGGCATCATCTTGGAAGCAGACAGCAGCCCTTATCAGATATTGAATCTGCCAGTGTCTTGATCTTAGCCTTCCCAGCCTCCAGAACTGTGAGAAATAAGTTTCTGTTGTCTAGAAATTACCCAGTCTAAGGTATTTCACTGTAGCAGCAGAAACCAACTAAGACACTCGCCCCTCATGCAATACCACTCTAAAGTGTACGTTCTAAATCAGCTCCCAGAATTCCCAGGAGAACTAAGCTCCAGTTGTCCACAGTGGTGACCTGATTGACCAGGCACCCCTTCTGGGCTGCCTTCCCTTGTCTCTCTCACTTGCTCACTCCACTACTGGAGAGTCTACCTCCCCCACAATTTTGCACTTGAATCACTGGCTCAGGGTCTGCATCTGGGGGAATATAAAGTAAGGACACTTTTTTTTTTTCATGCTAGTTCTTTATTCTTTATGAAAGTTAAAGTAATGCTTGGAAATGATGTGGGGTCCATTCAGTGACAGGACTGCAATGATTTGGACGGTAAGCCCCTTCTCACCAGCTACAGCATGGCTGAGCAGGCTGTGGCGGTGGGTGGAGAAGGAGGTTTTTACAACCTCTAGCTGGGCAATGATTGTCAGAAGCACATAGTCTCAAAGCCTCTGTTTCTCCATCCACAAAAGGGCAATCCCGTCAGTTTTCTTTGAAAGCTCCTTTTGACCACCATATCAAAAGAATTGCAGGGAGCCAGAACACATTTTGACCCTGGAGGAATTTTTTAAACCAGCACTTTTGAGTTTCTGGCACATTAAGGGAGAAAGAGCAAGGGAACCTGAAGGGCATGTGTGTGTTTCCAGTGAATTCGAAGGAAGTGAAATAACGACCTTGGCCCAGACAGCAAAAGACAAATTTAATTTACGTGCTTCTGGCCATATATGGAAAAATCATTTAAACCAAAAAAAAGAAAAGTCCAAACTGCAAGTCAATTGTGCCTAACATCACACATCCCAATGGTATGTGCTGGCCTCTCCTAGCAACTACGCTATTCCAACATTCCCAATCATTGCACATATTTGGGTCTCGTGTTTTCCCAGAAGCCATGAGGGTCTGGTCTGAAATACCATCCTGAATCTGCCCAGCCTTAGCTCCGAGGCTGGATCCACAGCTTCTCCTCCCCCACTGCACTCTCATTTCACAGGCTGCCCTGTCTCTTTCTAGCTTTGCTTCCATAACCCAGGCCTCAGGGCTCTCCTTATTTGTAACTTCTTAATTTAGACCCTGGCCAGCAGAAATGTATACAGTGCGCAGAGGAGAAGGTCTTATTTTAGCCAGAACTCCTGATGCTAAGAATCGACTTTCAGTTGAAGCGGGCCAGAGCCACCCATCTGATGGCCTGGGCCGCCCAAGGAGTCTACTTGGGATGCATAATTCACAGGCTCCGTGCAGGGAGATGTTTATGGACGCATTCTACACATCTCTGGCATCCTTCTCCATGAAGCCCGAACCACGCTGGAGATTGTTAAGTAAAGCAACGTCCCCTGGATTAGAAGTTGTCGGGTTTATTTTAAATACCAAGGATTTACAAGGGTGCCCATGATGAGAAACCCTCAGTGCCCTCCTACCATGCACACTCACATACACACGTGTGCACAAACATGCAGAGAGACGGCAATAAAAGAGAGGGAATATACACACTGGGGCAGATGCACTGTGAGGCCCAAGAGAGAAGTCCGTGGGAGGCCCAAAGAGCAAGAGTGGAGGAAGCCAGCACACCTGGCACTTTCCCAACCCACTGTTTCCACAGGCTGTTGCCATCCCCAAATAAATTCCTGCAACTTTAAAACTCACTTTTTAAGTGTTCTGCTCTTGGCTGTCTGCTTTACTTTTAAATCTCTATTGAACATAAAAGTTTTTTTGGTTTTTGGTTTTGGATTTTTTTTTTGTTTTTTTTGTGTTGTTCTGTTTTGTTTTGTTTAAGAGGCAGAGACTCGCTTTGTCACCCAGGTTTCAGTGCAGTGGCACAATCACAGCTTACTGCAGCCTCCAACTCCTGGGCTCAAGCCATCCTCCTGCCTCAGGCTCCCGAGTAGCTGGAACTACAGGCCCATGCCACCATGCATAGCTAATTTTTTAAATTATTTGTAGAGATAGGGTCTTACTATGTTGCCCAGGCTGGTCTCAAACTCCTGAGCTCAAGCAGTCCGCCCACCCTGGCCTCCCAAAGTGCTGGGATTACATGCGTGAGCCACTGCGCCCAACTTAGGAAATTCGTTATGCAGCTGTTTCCAAACTTTCTCGGTTCATAGTGCCTTTAAGGTCCCAGCAACTTTTATGTAATGCTCTTAGGCTAAAAGAAATACTTAACAGTTCCATGTGTTAAGTAGCTAAGTCCAAATAACTTAATAAATATTTATGTCCTAACAAATTAATAGCCATTGGGGAAAATATGCATAAATTGAAATAAATAATAATAATTTATTTCATTCTTAAACCTGATTACTAGCTAACAGAATGTGTGCACCTGTTAGACAACTTCCAACTTTTCTAATCTTGGTATCAGATTGAACAGCAACACTCATGCTTCCTGTTCCACAATGATTTTGTGCAGTTCTCACTGGCTGCAACCACAGAAAAGTCAGCTTCACTAAAACATGATGACATTAAAAAACATCATACTATAGAACATTGACACTGCTGAGGTAACATTGTGTGGTGGTGTACAGATGTCAATCATTGCTGGGCTTCCCTAAGAAATGTTTAGTAATTCCATGTCACTTCTGTGAGTTTCCTATGGCACCCTGGGGTGTCTCAGGTTATTGGGAACCATGATCTGATGAAATCATTTGTTCATGACTTCTGTATGTGTGTGTGTGTGCACGCGTAAATAAACCCACAACCAGAGCCCAGAACAAATATGAATTTATACATGAATAAAAATGCATGAGAAAAGACCTGGAAGGGTACAAACCAAACTGCTAGCTCTGGCTACTTCTAAGGAGACAACATTGGGAGGAAAAGAGGTAGGTCCAGGGAGACGTCAGAATTTTTCTGAAGATGCTTTCATGTATAACTTGTGTAATTACGAACAACAACAACAAAAAAAAACCTTGCCATGTAAGAGAGTGCTAAATTCTGTTTAGAAAGGGTCAGTCCCACACTCCAGCACACTGTGCGTACACTGTGGATGAGCGCTTCTGGCTCACTCACTGAAATTCCTTACGGCATTTTTTTCAAGAGCCCTTCTTCCTTTCTCATTTCCCACGGCAGCAATTCTCCGGAGGTGGTAGTCAATCAGAATCACCAGTAGCTGTTCCCTAACTACCTCGGCTACCACCTCCCCAGAGTCCAGCTGCCCACAGTCCACTCACATCGCGGTGTGATGTGGTGGCTGTGAAGACTGGCTCTCCCTTTGGTGGTTTGGAGCTGCTGCTTGGAGGCTGCTAGGCAAGGACTGTATTTCCCTGCCTTCTGCTCATTTAGGTGGAGCCTTGTGGCTGGTTTCCGCCAATGAGGGGAAGGGAGGCAGGATCCAGCTCTAAATTTAAGTCCTAAAGTACCCTAAGGAGATCCACATCCTAGACTGCCCACATCTCTACCCATAAATTTCCTTGCTACCTCCATTTCTCTTCTCCTATGCTCACCCATTTCTCTTGGCTGGGGTGCCCCGGGGCATGACTGGGGATGTGACTGGGACCAGAGGTGAAAAAGGAGGCCACTCCCTGAGAAATTACAGAGAAGGGGCGGGGTGAGGGGGCGGGTAGAGAAAGAAAGAGAGAGAGAGGAGCCACAGCTAGAAACCATGCACTGTCAAAAATAAAAAATTAAAGCAAAAGTTTAAAAAATAGTACATAAAATTGTCAGGGGGCAGCCTTCAGCAACAATTCCACTTTTGTGACACAGGTTCCAGGGAGCTACATGTCCCCTGAAATGAAGTGACCTGTTTCATTGTCCTTATTACCAAATATCAGAAGGCCAAGGGCAGTGTGCACAGATCCTCTGAAGCACAGGACCGCAGAGCTGAACCAATCTGCAGCCTCTCAGCTCTTATCAGACCAGCTCAGGGACTGGTCTGAGAGCACAGGGGCTTGACTCCCCGACTGCCCTTCAGCTTGGGACAGAACCCAGGCCATTTTCTGCCAATTCTTCCTCAGCTCATACAGGCGTACGGGAGAGAACAAAGGTCCCAGGTGTCCTAATTCAGCCCTTAATAACCAGAGTCCATGAAATGCCCATATAATAAGGATGCTTAGAGCCCTTAAGCACCAGGCCATAAACAGATTTCAGAAATAGAACCAAGCTCACATCTCATCTCAGCTTCTCTTTTACTACAAGAATCTCTGGCAAAATTTAGTCCCTTTCTGTGCCTCAGCGTTTCCCTTTGCCAACGAGAAACCCTAAGAAGAGGCTGCGATAATTATTTTGATTCTTTATGTTTTTGACCCTCAAGTGGTTATTTGGTCATTTAGTGCCTCAAAAGAGGGCACGAGGGAACTTCATCTGCTCAAAGAACTGATAAACCACCCGAGGCCTGCGTGGAAAGCCTGGACCATGTCTCCCTTGGCCCAGATTAAGAGGCGAGAGGGACCCTCATCCCCTGCTCGCTGGGCCTCCCTTCTCCACCCATGCGCATGCTCCAACAATGTCCCAGCTTCCCGTTGCTGTTGTCCCAGCCTCTGCAAAGGCCCTACAATTATGCATAATTTATTCCACGTGTTTGTTTATTGCGCCTGCCAGAGGCGTCTGTCGTAGATGTTTCAGTGCTTTAACTTTAGATGAGTTTTCTTTTGAAATAATTGTCCCCAGGGTGATGAACTGAGCAGTAAATTAACACCCCTCTATCCACAGCCTCCTCTAGGCTCCTGTTGCCTTCTAGCTGCAGTGCTCAACAGAAAACATTCATTAAATGAGCACCGCGGGTGGCTCAGGCAGGGATGGGGGCACCGGGGCCTGCGCACTGGCTAAATCAATATGTGGGTGACAAGCTCCATGAAGAAACTCCCAGGACTAGTTAAATAGGATTTTGTTTTAAAGTCCTTTCAGTGATATGTTTCATAGAAGTATGAAACCCACATTTGCCATTAGCGCCCCCCCCAACTCTACTTGTTCATGTTCTTTGCATCTTGACACAAAAATATATTTTTGCTCCTTTTTGAAGCCTTCTGTTATCTGAGCCCATTTGTGTCACTCCAATGACACCATCACTCAGGCATGCTCCCTCTCCTTGTCTCCCTCTCTCACACACACATACACACTAACACAATCTCACACCACTGGCACACTGACACACCCACCCACACACACACACTAACACAATCTCACACATGCTCATGCCACTGACTCACTCTCACACACCCGCTCACTCACACAAACACTCTCAACAGTTCAGGGATGGTCTGAAAAACTGACCATTGGTGTATTTATTCATTATGTCAGTGGTGAGCATTCCTGTGCTTCTTGTCAAATTTTTATTTCTCTTTCCCAACAGCCTCTCCAACCTCCAACCAAGGACCCCACTTGTAAATGATTTGTGGCTAGTGGGTTCTAAAGTTACATCGACTTATTGCCTGGACTTTCGCTCCAGCGCTTTCCTGGTTGCTTTCAGATAAGATTCTGCTGTTCCTTTGCTCTGTGCTGACCCCAAAAACTCTATTTCCTTGAATAACTCATCGACTGACTTTTGGTTAGGTCTGGCCAATGGGAGGTAATGATGGGAGGCTGGGGGGCAGAAAAGGGAAATCCAGGGTATTTCTCCTTTACTTTTTCTATCTGCTTCAGATGGCATCTCTTCTGGGATTCCAGCTCCCACTGGGTGGTCCTGGCTCCTGGGCTCTAGTAAGGCCAGCTCTGCTCCTGTCCTTGCAGCCCTAAGGTGGTGCCCACTTCCTGCCATGCTAATCTCTCCATTGCCTCCCTGTCCTGCTTGCCTCCACATCTCTTCTTCAAACACCTTTAGATTAGCTCTTCGTATTGTCTCTGCTGACCCTCGTAGAATGAGTTTTGTCTTCTTACTGTACTCTAATAGAAAGTTTATTGGAAGCAAAGGAGGCACGGGCTGAGAAAGCACTGAGTGAAAGGTTACAGAGATAAGAGGCAAAGACCAGCACTGCTCCTCAACCTGCCAGCTCCAGCACCTTGCCATCTGCACTCAACTTAGAGCTTTACCATCTTGTAGGAACAGAGAGAATTGGTGACCTGCAGGGAAACTTAAGAAAACCTCCAAATGCGTCCGGGATACAGCAGTCTAGAAAAGATTCAAACTGATTTAGGAAAAAAAAAATCCACGCTATTCTTTTATTAAAAATTCCGGACTCAGTATTCTTTCTTGAAAACACAATCTGTATCTATATTTATATTCCTGAATTTTCCCTACTGTCTGTTGAACCTCTAGCAGTAAACTGAGCTAATTCTCCCCACTGTTGTCCTCAGTGGAAACAGAGCATCACCCCACTAAAATTTACACAAAACCACTAATGTAGGGTAGCGAGTTTGTCTCTCACCCATCTTTCCAGTGAATACCACAGTCTTTTCTGCCTTTAGTTTAGGAAAGAAGAACCAAACACGACTTTTTAGGAGTGTTTGAGGATCTGTTGAAGGAAAACTTTCAGCAGACACAGGAGCAAGAGGTTAAAAGCATTGCTTTTGAGTCAGACTGCCTGGCTTGGACTCTGGCTCTGCCATGTATTATCATTGATCAACTTATGTTCCCCTATAGACCTCAGTCTTCTCATCTGTGAGTTGGGGATCATAAAGGAAATAATAAAGCAAATAATACTTGTAAAGCTTTGCAGATTACATACAATAAGCACTCCATAAATGTTACTTATAATTTTATCATTGTTAACATCCTCCTATGCCCACATCCTTGAAAATCAATAAGAGAAAGTGTAAGAGCCAAGTTACTACCATATAAAGAAATAAGGGACAGTCCAATCCCCCAGACCAATGGGTTGATGACCAACATCATCTCTGCACATCAGCAAAGAAAACTGCTGACTCTCAGAACTGGAGAGGCTGTGTAATCTAATCTCCCTGCATGACAGCTGAGGTGGAAGAGACCCAGAAGGCTCAGCTGCCTGGTAATGGTACCATAACTCCTACCCCAGGGTCCTAACATATGGTTATCACCTCATTACAGTAAAGAATATTTCATTTCAGATCAGCGTCATGTACATGTGATGTGAATTGTTCTCAGGGAAGCTGATACAGTTTGGATACTTGTTCCCACACAAATCTGATGTTGAATTGTAATCCTCGGTGCTGGAGGTAGAGACTGGCAGGAGGTGTTTGGATCATGGGGGTGGATCCCTCATGGCTTGGTACTGTCTTTGCAAAGGTGAGTGAGTTCCTGTGAGATCTGGTCATTTAAAAGTGTGTGGCACCACCTCCCCTATAACTCACTCCTCTTTCTCACTCCTGCTTTCAGTATGTGATGTGCCTGCTCCCCCTTCACCTTCCACAATGATTATAAACTTCCTGAGGCCTCCTTAGAAGCCAAGAAGATACCAGCACCATGCCTTTTCTAAACCCTACAGAACCATGATCCAATTAAACCTCTCTTTTTAATAAATTACTCAGCCTTGGGTATTTATAGCAATGCAAGAAGGGCCTTAGAGGGAAACCTTATAGAGAGAGCTTAAAACAAACCAAAAAAAAAAAAAAAAAAGGGTGAAAAAAAAAAGCTATGGCCTGACTTAATGGTTAAAGACTAATATTTTTTTTCCTCCTATGATCAAAAACAAAGCAAGGAAGTCCATTCTCACCACATTTTTTTTTTTTTTTTTTTTTTTGAGACGGAGTCTTGCTCTGTCACCCAGGCTGGAGTGCAGTGGCGCAGTCTTGGTTCACTGCCAGCTCCGCCTCCCAGGTTCACACCATTCTCCTGCCTCAGCCTCCCAAGCAGCTGGGACTACAGGTGCCCACCACCATGCCCGGCTAATTTTTTTGTATTTTTAGTAGAGACGGGGTTTCACTTTTCACCATGTTAGCCAGGATGGTCTCGATCTCTTGACCTCATGATCCGCCCACCTCAGCCTCCCAAAGTGCTGGGATTACAGGCGTGAGCCACAGCGCCTGGCCTCACCACGTCTATTCAGCATTGTATAGGAGATTCCAATCAGGGGAATTAGGAAATGGGTGGAGGGAGCAGGGATAAAATATATCCAGATTGAAAAAAAGAAGTAAAACTATCTCTATTCACAGATAACATGATCTCACAAATAGAAAATCCTAAGGAATCCATTAAAAATTATTAGAACTAAAAAATGAGTTCAGAAAAGTTACGGGATACAAGATCAATATAGAAAAATCAATTATATTTCTATATACTGGCAATAAACAATCCAAAAATAAAATCAAGAAAACTATATTTTCAATAGCATCAAAAAAAATTATCAATAAATTTAACAAAATATGTACAAGACTTGCACACTGAAAACTATAAAACATTGTTGGAAAAACAAAAGGTCTACATAAACAGAAAGATATACCACATTCGTAGAAGACTTACTATTGCTAAGATGGCAATTCTTCCAAAATTAGTCTACAGATTCAATTCAATCCCTAGCAAAATCCCAGCTTGCTTTCTTATAGACACTGACAAGCTAGTCATGAAGTTCACATGGAAATGCAAAGCACCCAGAATTGTCAAAACAAATTTGAAAAAAAAGTACAAAGTCAGAGGACTCATACCCCCAATTTCAAAACTTACTATACAGGCACAGCAATCAAGATAGGGTGGTACTACATAAGAACAGACATATAGATTAATGGAATCTAATTGATGTCCAGAAATAAACTCTTACATTTATGGTCAATTGACTTTTGATAAGGGTGTCAAGATAATTCAGTGAGGAAACAGTCTGTTCAACAAATGGTGCTGGGACAACTGAATATCTACATGCAGCAAAATACATTTGAATCCCCTCCTTATATCACACAGAAAAATTAACTTAAAATGGATCATAAGCCTAACTGCAAGTGTTAAAACTATAAAATTCTTAGAAGAAAAATTAGAAATATCTTAATGACATTGGATTAGGCAATGGTTTCTGAGATATAACACAAAAGCATAAGTAACAAAATTAGATAAGTTGAACTATCTCAAAATTCAAAATTTCAATAAAGTGAAAAGAATCTACAGAATTAAAGAAACTATTTCTACATCATATTATTTGATAAGACTGGTATTCCAAATATATAAACAATTTCTTATATCCCAAATATATAAAGAACTTCATATATTCCAAATATATAAATAACTCTTACAACCTGATAATCAAAAGCCAATTAACCCAATATTTTTAAGAGGCAAAGGATTTGAATAGATATTTTTCCAAAGAAGACATGCAAATGACCACTAATGATGTTCATATCATTAGTCATTAGGGAAATGCAAGTTAGAACTACAATGAAATATCACTTCACACCACTGGGATGGATCAAATTTAAAAAACAGATAATAAGTGTTGGTGAGGATGTGGAGATGCTAGAAACCTCATAAATAGCTGGTTGGAATGTGAAATAACATAACCACTTTGGAAAAAGAGCATGGCAGTTCTTTAAAATGTTAAACATAGAGTTACCATATGACCCAGCAATTCTACTCCTAGGTATATACCCAAGAAAAATGAAAGCATATGGCCAAAAAAAAAACTTGTACACAAATGTCCATTGCAGCATTATTCATAATAGCCCAAAAGTGGAGACCACCCAAGTGTCCATCAACTGCATCAATAAATAAAATGAAGCAAATCCAAAATACAGAATATTATTTGGCAATATAAAAGAATGAAGTACTGATATATGCTACAACGTGAATGAATCCTAAAAAAATGTTGCTAAGTGAAAGAAGCTAAGGACCGCATATTCTATAATACCATTTACATGAAAGTCCAGAATAGGCAAATCTATAGAGACAGAAAGTAGACTAGTTGTTACCCACAGCTTGGCAACTATTGGGTACAGGGTTTCTTTTTGGGATGATAAAAATGTTTTCAAATAAATTGTGTAGATAATTGCACGAATCTGTGAATATGCTAAAAACCATTGAATTGTACACTTTAAATGGGTGAATTTTAGCGTATAAAATTAAATCTCAATAAACATGTTTAAAAAGTAAATGGACTTGGTATCTTTAAAATTAAAAAGAAAAAAGAAAAGCAAATAGGCCTTGGGGATCAGGCAGAGCTGGGTTTGATTACCAGCTTCCACACAACTAGCTATGTGGTCTTAAGCAAATTTGTGCACCACTCTGGGCCTCAGTAAATGGTAGCTTTTTACCATTCAACAGGAAGGAAAGTAAGGAGAGGTGGGGATATGCAGCATCAGGATTACAGTGAAGGCAGAACCAAGGTGATCTTCTGGGGTGAAACAAGCACATCCAAGACCACCAGCTAGAATTTGATTCTTTAGTCCCTGTCTATTCCTCAGAAGCAGGTGCCTTTCCTAAACATTCCACGTGCAATGGTGCCCCTGCAGCAATGCAATGCGGTGGATATTGACTACAACTCTGCCTGCAGACAAGAGCAGCATCCATCTTTATCTCCCACCTATGGCTGGATTTGGCAAGAACAGAAGCATTAACAATGTTAAAGAAACTGAGGAAACACAAGAAGAATCCTGACAATCAAATTCTAGGCCATTTTTATCTTACACTGCTCATTTGAGAAGGTCATTTCCCCCCAGTGCCCATAAGGCATTAGATACTTTGAGCTTTGCATTCTCAACAGTGTAATGAAAATAGATGTTGAATGCTAAAACATAAACATATGTATCATTCATAATGCATTCAGATGTTTTTTAATTATTCATGGTTCCTGAAAGTTATTTGACCAATCATGCATATATACCCAAGCAATGTTTATATTAGAACCACAGCCTCAGTGTACGCAATTCCAGCTCCTTGGCATTCCCGTCTATGGAATTAAAATTAAATGAGTCAGTGGTCAATAAAAGTTACATGTGATTTCCATAAAATTATCCATTGTATATTGCTATGGGGTGGAGAAAGAAGTTTGCATGGCGTTGCCGAAGCTGACAGAACACAGAATGCTTGCTTTCTGATGAGGGTGGCGGTGATGATTAGTCTTTCCTAAGAATGAATTCATTATTTCCCTGAATAATTGGTGGTCTTGGACTTGGTCTTCATCTAGGAAAAAAAATAACTCAGAGGGCCACCCTCTCTGTTCTGTTTAAGTTCTGTTTTCTTAAAAAAAAAAAAAAAATGCCAGTATTTTGGGCTCGAAAACACCACATTCTTCTGTTTTGATGCTTGCATAAATTTGCATGTTAACATGAATGGTTCCAACTTAAAGAATGCGAAATGAAATGAAATTTGAATTCAAATCCAAGACGGAGAAAAGACACATCTAAAAGCAACAGATTTTCAATCTAGTAGATTTTTTTTTCAAGAACCAGATTAAGAAAGACATAAACTCCTCCCTCTCTCTCTCTCTCCCCCCAACCCCCCAACCCCCCCTTGCTTTCAAAGATGGGTGGCACACAGAGACAGGTATCCCAAAGAGCATCCCCATGCCCCCCAACATATATACTTTGAGTATTTTTACGAACCACAGCACAAATTCTGAAGCTCTGTTTTAATGACTGCATGCCACCATGAAACTCAGAGACATGACTCAGAGGACATGGTCACCATCATGTTTCCACGTTTGGAGGCCCACCGAGATAAAATGAAATGTAAGGAACATTGCACGAGTAGCTGGAGCAAATACAGGCATGAATTTGCCACTGCAGGCCCTAAGAGCCATTTCTTGCTCTATCCTTTGATTTTTCCCATTGCAGTTGAAGGCTGTATGGCATAGTGGTTAGGTGCACAGACTAATAGACCTGCAGTGGAATCCCAGATCCACCTACCATTTACTGGCTGTGTGACCTCTGGCAAATGACTTAATCTGTCGACATAACTTTTTTCATGAGCCTTCATTTACATAGCAATAGTACCAGCCTCACAGACTTATTGTGAGATAATGTAATACACTTAGAACAGTGTCTAACATAGAGCAAGCACTCGATAAGGATTAGCCGTGGTGGTGGTTGGTCTGGTGGGGTATTGAATGTTATTATTATTCAATATTTAGATGATAGTAGGAATCAGGCCTGAAACTGTTTCTCCTCCAACTTGCCCTCCCATTTTGACCAGATAGCACCGCTATCTGGAAAGAGAGGTCAAGTCATAGCGAAAGCCCATTCATTGCCCATGATCTCTGGCTGCAGGACAATGCGAGATGTCATGCTCTCATCTCAACCCGCCCCACATCAACCCCTTCTCAAGCCCAGTCTCCCTTCACTAAGGTGTGCGAAACAAAATGACAACAGGATCTCAACAAGAGGACCGTAAGCAACAAGCGCAGCTTCATACCTCATCGCCACACTCCGTCGTGTTTGTTTCCAATTTCTGGACAGCCGACTTGTTGCTCTCCTTTAGCATTTTCTCTCGAACTTTGGTTTCATACTCAGGCCTGGAATGTTCCTAAACCAAAGAGCAGTGAGTGGTTAGTAAACAAAAGGAAGAATGACCTTGGCCTGAGGGTTATAAGCAGACACATGTACATTAACATCAGCATTTAGGATTGAATGCTATTGGATATGAACTGCCCCACCACACACAATCACAAGGCGTCTAGACATCACATCCTAACATAAGAACACAACGTGAGGAAGAGACAAGGGACACACAACACTCGTTATCACACTGAAAACCAAACCTGGGCACGTTCCTGGGGATAGCGCCAGTGTTGAGAAAAGAGAGAGGAAATGTTAACTGGGTGATACGAAGAGGGGCCCAGTGCTTTGCAGAGCAGTTTCACCAGAGGCAGAGGGATATCCCTGGTCATCCCACCAACCATTGTCACACCTCAAACTTTAACTTTCAACAAGCTAACTCCCAGCTGGAGAAACAGGTGTGCCCCACAGCTGGGAGTGAGGGCAACAACAAAACTCCTTCCCTGCTCCATTATTCTCTGAATTAAAATGGTGACCAATAAACATCAAAGTCAAGGGTGGCCATAGGGAATCTTAAAACTCACTTGCCTGGACCTGTTTCCTGTACAGCCTTGGTGAGTAACTCATTGGCAAGTACAGCAATGCTCAAGAGACCTCACTGGGCCATTCAGCAACACAAACCTGAGTTGTGAGTCACCAGGCATGGGAAAGAGCACCTAACTAATCCAGAGAACCATGGTCAAATCAGTGCAGATGCCGGGGTAGGAAAATGCATGACTCACTTCAAAGAAAATTTAACTGTGTACACCTGGCCTCATTGGCGGGCCTTCCTTACGGTTTCCAGCTCAAGAACAAACATCTACAGGTGTGAGGACTTCATGTTCCTGCATCGTTTATCGATAACTCCTGGGCAGGGATTCAGGTACTGGCTCACAATGGGCTCTGCCATTCAGGGAACACACATGTCCTTATCTCTGTCCATATGTCAGAGATTCCAAAGGTCAACAGGCCAGGCTCTTGACCTGTCTCTGGCTTTCCCAAGACATGCCATGATGCAGGAGAGGACAGACCATGTACGTGACTAACAAGCATAACTAAAACAACAGCAGGCGGTGCCATTCCATCCTCACCCATTCTCCGAGGGGACGTCAGTCCCACCCCTTCCAGGAGGCCTTCTCCAACTGTTGCAACATACCTACCAGGTGGGGTCTCCTCCCTCTCTGAATTCCTAGATTTTTATAGCTTATACCACACACCGTAGATCTTCATTACGTATTTTTCTTTTATTTTTTCCTAGCTGTTTTGCATGTGAGAGTCTTCTTATCCTAACATAAAGATCAGCTACCTGCTCTGTATTATTCTGTTTTGCACAGTACTTGGCACCGTGCAGAACACACAGAAATCTCTAACTGCTTGTAAAGTGCACTTGATTTGGTCTCTCACCTTCATCCGTTCTCCAACACAGCATTTCCTAATGTGTGTGCCAAGAGAATTTCAGCTAAAAAAGATTCCAAGGTCTAAAAGACTGGAAAACACTAGAACGTATCGACTTTCTGAGAGTCACAATGAGCATATTAAAAACTCTGAAAAGTACTACTGTCAAGACGCTTGCTTAATTTTCCTAAGCACATCATTTCCCGCAGAGCAACTTTTGCCTGTAACAATAAATAACCTGCAGGAATACTTGGAGAAGTATGGTTTGAGGTTCTCCCCCATGGCCTCTGAAATTTGGTTGCTTTTCTTCTACATTATTCCAATGGGAGAGTTTAATTAAAAACTAGCAATATCTTTCAGTGAGTTCCAGAACATGGGTTCTAAATCTCTTCAAGACAGAGGAGCCTCTCTCCCCTTCCATACCCTGCACAGGGGCTAAGGGAGGCCCCCCCAGCTGACCGGCAGGATGTTTCTGATTATCTCTGGCTTTCCAGGACATGATGTGGCAGCACACAGAGGAGTTTGCTTGAATCCCTCTAGGTATGGCTGTGGCTCACCTCCCCCCACGCTGGGCCCCAGTTCAGAGCTCCCTCATCTTTTTTTTTTTTTTTTTTTTTGAGACAGAGTCTCAACTCTGTCGCCCAGGCTGGAGTGCTGTGGCATGATCTCGGCTCACTGCAACCTCTGCCTTCCAGGCTCAAGCAATTCTCCTGCCTCAGCCTCCAGAGTAGCTGGGATTACACGCACATGCCATCAGGCCCAGCTGATTTTTTTTGTATTTTTAGTAGAGATGGGGTTTCATCATGTTGACCAAGCTGATCTTGAATTCCTAACCTCAGGTGATCCGCCCACCTCTGCCTCTCAAAGTGCTGGGATTACAGGCATGAGCCACTGCACCCGGCCATAACCCTTACCTTTTTAAAGCAAGCCTAGCTTCCTAAGCACTCGGACAGGAATCCAAAACTCAAAAAAGAGACAGGCTGCGCTGCACTCAGCTGAAGCAGGCCTGACAAGGACCTCCCTGTTTGCAGCCAAGCAAGTGGGGTGAGGTTATGGAATCCCTCAAATTGGACAACTGAGCTCCTGGCCAGAGCAGAATCCAGCCCCTGGAAGGGCTGCTTTGACACACCCAGCCATGGGCAGATCAGCCTGATACTCCTGATGTTCCCCAAACACAACAGCACTGGATGGGTAATCTGATGCCAAGTCATCACAGATCATCACCCCTCCCATCGAGACTCTGGGAACCGTTTCCACGTGGTCAGTCTCCCCAGGAGCCAGCTGCGAGGAAGAACCCAAGCCTGCTCAGGACCACGCCTGTCTGATGTAAAGAGGTAAGTCCAGAGATACATCCAACAAATGTCTTCAACCAAGAGTCATCAAGCACCTGCTATACTCTGAGCTCTTTCCAGGCACTGAGGCTATACTGCGAGTCCTAGACACAAGATACCTCCTTCCCCGGAACTTATCTCCAAGTAGAGAAAAGTTACAGTGAGTAAACCAGCACACAAATGAGAAACTAGCAGATGAGGATAAGAACACTCAGAAGAAATAAAGCAGGATGGCTGCTTCAGATTAGGGAGTTGGCGGAGGCCAATCTGAAGATGGCAATGTTTTCACTGAGACACAAAAGCCGAGAAAAGACAGGCCTTGCAGAGTCTGGGAGAAAAGCAGTCTGTGCAACAGGAATAGCCAGGGCAAAGGCTGGAATGAGCTCGAGACAGAATGAAGGCCTGGGTAGCTGGAAGGTCTAAGCAAGGAGGAGAATGACACAAGCTGAGGTTAGAAAGGTAGGCAGAGGATTTGGTTTCCTATGAAACCAGAAAGAAGTCACTGAGGATATCTAAGCTTTGATGTGATACATGATGGGTGGGAGAGAGATGGGTGGGAGAGAGATGGGTGGGCAGGATATCTGTGTTCAGATAAGGCCACACTCTCTAAGAGGTCCAGGGTATTCCTGATGTGACAGAAGGTAATGGGCAAGAGTGGCCCACTGAGCTGAAGATTATCCCATTTTGGAGTATAAAACTCTGGAGGTCTGGCAGATCTCCCTGCAAAAAGGACAGACAGGATCAGAGGAGTCCTTCAATAAGTCCCGTGCTGATGTCCACAGGAACACCCATAGGCAGACCTGCACTGGCCCAGGGGGGTGGGCCGTTGGGCATGGTTGCTTCCTTCCTTCCCCACCCTCATAAGAAAGCAGTCTCCAGTCTTCTTCTGGCTTCTCTCTGGTTTCCAAGCTGGACTTAAGCCCTACTGCTTGTTCTACCCCTCCTGGGGTGACCCACCTGCTGGAGGCACCCAGGTGGGAGGACTAGAGGGTGCACAAGCTTTGGTGTATGTCAGTTGGCACCCTCCTTTCCCCTGGGAAGCAAGTGTTTCCTAGTAGATACCGTGGGGAAGAAAGAAGTCTTAAGGTTATAGAAAGCTAGACTCGCAAGCATTCCTGATACTGGGAGGTGTCTCGTTAAAACAGAAAAAACTTCTAATCACGGCTTTCAAGGACCCCTGCTGCCTCCCTCCCTCCAATGCCCAAGTAACATCTGCCTTCCACTCACTCCTCATTTTGAATGTGGGTTAAATGCTTCATATAAGTCCTAGGACCCTTGTTCAAGTCATTCGTACCTTGCTATCCTGACCTTCATGCCTTCCCATGGCCTGGGAGATACAGATTAGCAATCAGGACCCTCCCTGACCCAGTCACCAGACTATACTTTTTCCTTGTCACCACTGCATACTGAGCCCTGTCCCCTGAAGCCAACTTGCCTTTCAAGATATCTTGTTGTTGCCTCACTTTCCCAGGTCAAGGCTTCTGCTGCTGTTTCTTTCTTGTGGGCGCCCCTTCTTCCCTTTGCTGCCCATTAAAAGCCAACCAGTCTTCAAAACCCTGATTTTTAAAGAATTTCCTCTCTACATTAGCCAGAGCAATTTCTCTCTCACACTCTCCATTCTATTCTAAATATTTATAGACCAAAGAGCACCCTGCTGAATGCAGCCCTTTGGAGATCAGACACTATGCCTGAGATAATTCCATATTCCATATAAAAACCTAGTATGTAATAGATGCTTAATGGCCATGTTCAGAATTGAACTGAAATTGATGTGTGCTAATCCAAACTAGAAATGCATTAAAGGAAAAGTTGAGGCTGGCCTGTGCACATGTGGGGCACGCCAGTCACGCTACAGAACCAACCAGCCTTGCAGCAACCTCACACGGAGATCTCATCCGGAATGTCTCCTTAGGCCCTGGGTAAACCCAGCCTTGGCCAGGCCCCTCTCAGCCAGCACATGAGCTCCTCAAATCATGTACCTCCCAGGAAGTTACCATGGCTCATTGGGTTAAACAGATAAACAGGAAACCTGGCTACAGAAAGAAAAATGGATTATAATCTCACTCCTGCCAGGGACTTGTTACAGAGATTTCAAGGGTACTGAGTTATAACTGAGGCTTTTCTGATGGAGAGACTATGTTTACACTTGCTCTCTAACAGCAAGACGTGAGGGCTTACTCAACTCTACTTAGCAGACACACTTAACTTGTCTCTGGCCCCGCACAGGCTTGGATGCCAAAATGCATCTTCTTCTCTTTTTGGAAACATTCTATGGCATTAGGGGAGTAGGCACTGTACCCTATCCACCTCCCCCAGCCTCCCTCTCTCTCTGTCTCTCTCATGTATATGAGACATATTTCAGCTAAATCAGATGGGACCAATAATACAAAGATTTCCCCACTAGATCACCCATATTCAAACTTCTAGAGTTCTTTCTATTGGAAGGACCAGTTTGGGAATTTTCCTACAAGAAATGCAACTGTCTTTATTATTCTCTGTTGCTTATCTTCCTAAATAATTTGAATCCTCTCTGAAGGCAGAATGCATATGTATATTCTCTCTTTCACCACAGAGTTCATGATAGTATTACCTCAGGGTATATGCACAATACCTAGGACTGGAGTAGAGTGGGTACGCAATATATGGTAATGCAATGGGGTGGAGTGGGATGGGAATGCAATTAAGTGAGAACCCACGGGAGGTGGAGAAAGGCTATATCATTACATCTCTCCTTCCAGCAGTTTCAGGCAGCACACCCTGCACTGGTAGATTCCATTTCATGCAGCTGCCCTGAGGGTCCTGCCATTCTTCAGCCTACCTGCTCAAAGGCAAGTAGACTACTTAGAGCATTAAGAAGAAATGGTGACATGCCACAGATGTGGGGACATACAGGCTTGGGAAGAGACTAAATTAAGGATTCCACTTCTTTCTCATAAAGTGTCAGGGCCAGAAGGCCCCAGGTCCCTAGTCCAAGGCAATCACTGTAGGAGAGTAATGAGCAGGCTTGTGTTGCCTGCAGCCACCTTACTGCTGTGGCCTTACTGCTGTGGCCAGCCCTTGCAAGTGGGTACTCAGGCAACTGAAAGTGCCTCCTGGCCCTTCTAGACACAGCCCTCAGCCCCTCACCCACAATATCCACACTGTTGAGAGTCCCTGCTTGATATCCCATCCATGGTGGCACCTGGTATCAGGAGGCCTTGAAGGTTTTAATGGTCAGAACAGAGGGGCTTGCTGAGCTTGGAAGTGAAAGAAGAGGGGAGGAGGGCCGAGTGGCAGTGGGGTTGCTTTTGGAGGAGCAGGAATTATGGTGGGAATAGATCACGGGAGCAAGCACGACACACTGCCCGTCATCGGCTTACCAGCATCGAGAATGGGGGGCTAGTCCTCAGAAGAGCTATGAGGGAAGGCTGATTTATTTGCATTATTTAAAGATCATCTGTCCAGAACACTGCTCTAGAAGAACCTACCCTTTCCCTTAGCTCACGCCTCCCCCACTCCCCAGTTTCACACACAGTGCACGGGCTTATACCACAGAGGTTCAGTGTTTCTTTCTTCATTCACAGACATCAAAGACAACCAGCACCTGACATCCTGCCTCTCCTTTGGCCCTCAGGAGGCTCCTAGGGCATTCTGACATATCCCTGATTCTCTGGCTTTATGATCTCAAGATTACCTCTTGCCTCTTGTTCTTGCATCTTCTGCCACCTCTTTCCCCAGAGGAGGGCACTGGGACATCTGCCCAAACATCAGGCTCAATGCCCTCCAGCTCAAGGGAAGAGGGGTTATTTGAACTCTTGGCCTCAGAGTAGGTCAACCATGGCCCAGTCCATGGAGCCAAGCTACACAGGCAGCCACTGTGAGACCCAGCCAGTGACAGCAAACATACATGGTTATCTCACTCAAGAGAGTCCATTTCCAGGATCAAAACAAAGCAAAAGCCCACAGAAGTATGTGAGAAATACATGAAAGAACTCACTTCTTCCTCTTCTATGCCAGTCAGGTCCCAAAAGTAGCCCAGTCGCATCTGTAGCCTCTTCCAGTTTTCCAGGAACATGGTAGCTGAAAAAGAACAACAACAACAAAAACCTCGATTATTTTTGAAGAGTGGATTCTGTACCCTTTGGGCTCCCAGTGGAGGTGGCGAATAAGCTAACAGATTTTAAATTTAGGAGCTCTCTAATGCATTTAGCTTTTTTTTCCCACTTCTAAGTGAAACTGATAGAAATACTCCACATCCTTGAGAACCAATAGATATGTTACACACACACACACGCACACAAACACACACGCACACAAACACACATGCACACAAACACACACACGCACACACACAAACACACACACACACACACGCGCTCCTTTCTCCACTTCTAAGTTATGAGAAGAGGGTAAACAATGATCCAGAGAAGTAAGGATGGCAGGATGAAGAAAATAAAAAGGGAGGGGTCTGTAGGATTTTTAGACAAGCCTCATCTTGCCTACGCATACATTCTTTCCTCTTTCACCTTCGTCAGCACTGTCACTTTTTCCCTACGTTTCTTTCTTTCTATCCCTCATTTGGGCCCTAATCATCTCATTCTGAGGTTACATCACAGTCTCCTGACAGTTCTACCTGACTCCAGACTTTCCGCCTTCCAACCCATCCTGCATGTAGCTGATAGAATAATCTCTGTAAAGTAGTGTGCTTTCATTCTTCCATTGGCTTAGCAAATAGTTGTAGAATGCCTGCCACACCTACACATCCATCAGTTTGCCTGCCCCACCCATGGCCCTCTGAAGGACTAGCATGCCTTTCTCAGCATGCTCTAGGAAGAAACTGATACCCCCACCAGCACAACCCTACAGCCACGGTTTGTTATACCAGGGCTGGACATCTGATCCAGGGCCTGCTGACAGAGCAGTCAGATTTCCGCCTTTGAAAACTGAAACTGAAAGACACACAGAGGAGCAGGCATGGGAAAGACCACGCAGCACCTGAAAGGAGGGAAGGCCTTCGCTTCCCACAGCATCTCTAGCTCCAGTTCCCAAGAGGCCTGGTTATATTTCATTTCCTACACCCAGGAGCTTGTCTCTTGCTTTCTGAAAATAAATCTCTTGTTATTTGCGTAAGTTTGTGTGAATTTCTAATCCTGCAAAAGCACCAGTCCCAACTAAGGTATCTGCAATGTACAAAACACCATTCTAGGCATTGTCGGGGAGATTAGGTTAACTTCGTGTGGATTTTGCTTCTCAAGTTGTTTACAATCTGTGAGAAGAGACTGTAAACAACTACAATACAAGACATAAAGTGATCAGGGCCTTAAGAATGACACAGATGAAAAAGCTGTGGGCCTATGAAGAGAAGTGCTACCTGCCAGAGGAGGCATCCGAGCTGATTTTTGAAGGACAATGGCATTCGGGCACTGAAGGAGTGGGCAAAGGAAGGGTGCCAACACTACCTGCCTACAGTTCAATGACTCCTTATAGTCTAAGTTCCTCTCTCTGGATTCCAGGACTAGGCGAGCCTGAACTATCTATCTCAATCTCTCATCCTGCCATTTGACAACATACATCTCATGCCTGCATTACAGCTGGGTCATCCCCTTACCGTCATCTCCATACTCGACTTGTGCACATTGTCCCGCTCTCCTGTGCTATCCCCCAGCTTCTACCCTCATTCTATCCTGACCCAGCTCAAGTCCCCCTCTTCCATAAGATCAGTCACCATGGCGCCCTGTCCTCCTCACTCCTACTGCCCTATGTTCATGGCACCCTGGAAAGGGAGGGACATGACATTCCCTGAGGCCATCCCTACAGGTCCACCCCACCCCTAGCAGGAACCTGAGCACACTTCACTGCATGCCATGCCTGACTCTTGGCTGGCACTTCATGTCTGTGACGTAATAACAGGACTGTGAAGTTTTCCTGGCTCTTAGCTGCCTATGTCTACCTCGGTCACAGCACAGAACTGAGAATATCGAACACCTGTGCACTGGTTGAATACACAGTTACTTAAAGCTGCATTTGTTTTACTTGCAGCTACATTATGGCGCACTGATTTGCATGTTTTCATCTGACATAACATTTTGCATGCACTGATTTGCATGTTTTTCTCCCTTGGATTTGAGGCCTTTCTCGAGTGTGTGTATTCTGACCTCCCAACACTGGCTTTGGCCTGGGGATACTAAGAATGGTAGTAAGTCCCTCCTCTTCCTACTGCTCCTTCCTTGGTTCCCGAGGAGGGCTGTGCACACAGCAGTGCCCAGAGTGCTGACCAACTGGTGTCTCCATGAAGGGAGAAGTCAGACTGCAGGAATGATGAGAGGGGCGAAAGAGTCATGGATAGATGAGTCGTGAGGGCAAGGGAGGACCACCATACTGATGGAGAGCAGCTCCCAGTTCTGGGTGCACATCTATGCCAGGCACTATACTACATGCTCTGCGTGCATACCTCACCCACCTGTCACAAGAACACTGTGGGGTAGGTATTATTTCACTCAATTTACAGATGAGGACAACGATGCCCAAAGATTAATCTGCCCAAGGGAACAGGGCACCTTGATCAAGAGTATTGACTTTAGTGACACAGAGCTAGGTTCACACTTACCTGCTATAGGATCCCTAGCTGGTAAAGAGCAGAACTGAGACACACATTAGGTCTGCCTAGGTCAGTGTCCTTAACCTCTATTCAGAAAAGAGTTCTGAAACCCTGTCTCTTTCCTTCCCTTTCAGTAGGACTTCACTCTCTTTCCCAACGTTCCCTGGAGTTTGAAGTCAGAGCCACAGGGGAGCCAACAGACTTGGGTCCTGCTGACTGGTATCCCCCAAGACCTCCTGACTCCACACCGCCCCTTCCACTGCCACCAGCAGCCCAAGTCTCTCTCTGTGTACAGCCATTTCTTCCCAGCCTTATTCCCGGCAGGCCTGGGCCCTGACCCAGGCCCACCCAGCACAGCACCACTAATCATAATAATCAAGGTAATGAGAGGCATTACTATTATTTTTAATTGTAATTTGTAGACAATCTCGCCTAAAGGCTCTTGGCTGCTGTAACTGAACAATCACATAAAGCACAGCAAGGCTGTCAAAAAACAAAACCAAATCCTACCCTATGCCAGCAAGCTCTGGCGCAATCCCACCCCTGGGTACTTTCCCTGCACTGTGATGTGAGAGGAAGACAGTGGGTCCAGGGGTGGGGTAGGAAATGACTGAGGATCTCGGAAGGGGTGGGAGGTAGCTGTTCATTACAGCTATCGAGGGAAGAGAAGAGGCAGTTGTTGAAACCTGAAACTAGGAAGTACAATTGAAAACCAAGTTTCTCTACAACAGGGGATTATGTGTCCCAAGAAAGTTCTTGAAGGATTATAGACCTGCAGTTATTAGGCTTCAGCAACTCAATGGTGGTAATATCTGCAAGACAAATTATGGGCATTAGAGTTGTAATATAGCAAAAAATGAATACGTTTTCTGGGTTCCAAATCAGTTCAGGTGGATCTTGGGGTAATTCCACGACGCTCCTGTTTGATAAGGAGACACAGAGCTGCCAGTGACTTCCCAGGCAACAAGCCCCAACTTCAGTGTGTTCTACCGACCCTGCCTGTGAACAGTCAGTCCCAGGACTCTATGATCACAATTCCATCTCCTCCTGCTCCCTGCTCCAACTCTCGATGGGCTGAACACTGCCCGTGTGCTCCGGAACGCAGCTGCCTTCCCTGATAATAGAGAATAGAATGTGCCCTGGAAATTTTTCTCGGTGGCCTAGGAATACGGGCATCTTTCCAGTCAAGTTCTGTCTCCACCCAAGTGAAGGTCCCCACGGGGAATGGAGGAAGGTTGTGTTCTAGTTCTCCTAAGAACCACTGAGAACAGGCCTCTCCCTCTCCTCCTTCTCCTCATACTCTCAGGGACGTGTGACTCAGGGCCCATCCTGGCATATCCTCCGGGCCCCATGGAGTCAGTGATAAATCAAGCAGCCTCTGCAGCAGGACTGTGGTCCTGCCGGTCTGTGATCCAATGTGCAAACCAAGGGCCTGCACATTCGGTGATGAGTAAAGGAGCAGGTGGCTACTCAGATGGGCTGACACATGTTGACTTGGTCCCTTTTCTAATACTCATGGGTGTGTCTTCTTAGAAATGCTCAGTTACCATGGGGTGGTTATCCCACGTTATTCCAGTTTGTGAGAATAGGAGTGTGTGTGTGTGTGTGTGTGTGTGTGTGTGTGTGTGTATCTGTGTGTGTTTACAGTCAGATACCTATGGCTCAGAACAAGTTTATTACCCCATACTCTGGGAGGAAGGGAGGAGGAGAAAAATGAAGGAATTATTTTTTCCTCCACAAATCCCTTTGGTGGGAATACTGAAAGCATTACTCCGGCATTAAATATTAAATTAAACAGTGCAGGGACAGTACGGTCTACACTCATGATGTCCTAACAATCGCACTGAACAGGAGTCAGGAGACCAAACCTCAGCCCACCTTTACCATGAGCTAACTCTGTGACCACGGCAGTCACTCCACCATTCTAAGTATTGTGCTGCATGATATCTATAATCTCACCTAAGTCAGTGTACCTGGAGGAGTCTTACGGGTGTGCTAGAGGTTTTCAAAACAGGCACTGGTTCAAATTCTGAATAAATCACACATGGGGCTAGTACATGGTTAGCATGACTACATCTGAGAGAAAACAGATAAAGACATGAAGGATATTCCTATTTCTATTCACACATATGAGTAAAGAAGAGAAAGGTGTTATCCTTAAAATACTTCTTGGGATGGGAAGAAAAAAATGCAAAAGTAAGTAACCTGAAGGGGATGAGCTTTAGAGTTTGGTCACTGTGCCCATGTAAAGGAACCACCCATATAAACAAGCCTGGTGATGGCCACATACCCCACAGAGCCATGAAGATGGAGAAGAAGACGGTGGCAGGGTTGTCAAACAGGTGGCTGGCCCGTGCGGTCCCACAGGCTGAGCTGAGGTTCCAGTAATCACAGGACTTGTCGCACAGGGGACACATGGTGAAGGCATTCTGCTGGTCACACATCTCTCTGCTGCAATAGATGGAGGTTGTTGGGTCAGATGGAGCTCAAGCATGGTCCACTCCAAGAAAAAAAATCCCCCAGATAGCTCCCATTTCCAAATCTATGGCTGAGTTTTTCAACTCCATAAGTAAGGAATGTTAAAGAAGTTAGCATTGAATTCTTCACCTGGAGAGTGTTACTCATATTTTGTTCAAAAACAACAACAAAAAGACGGAGTATGGAGCTCCCTGTTACTACAAGTGTCCTGGAAAGTTAGTGAGATCTGTCAGAGACATTGGGCATTAAATTATGCCTCATAAAGTCCCTTCAGAACATCTGGGGTCCATGAGGTTGGTGGAATGGGATGCATCAACAGTTGTGAATAAATCACAGCCTGAAGCTGGATTTCATCACCCATTCTTCAGTCTAGGCTGTTTTTGTAAAGCCTACTGGCTTCTCACAAACACGTGATACTGGTCCCAAGAAGAAACAAACACGAGTGTGTGGCTAGACCTGTGCGTGCTCTCACCTCTAGAAGGAGAAGTTTTACATGGGGAAGAATGGAGTAGATCTGGGTGGAAAGCCCTTTTCTAAGAGCATGAGCTGCAGAGCCACTTGTAGAATGGAGATCAATAACCTCAACCTAATAAGAATTATTGTAACCATGAAATAAGATTAGGGAGAATGAAAGAAAAAGGCAAATTCTTCCAAGGTCTAGATTCTTTGATACTTGGAGCATGAACCAAATAATCTCTAATGGCCTGTATTCCAACCTATTCTTAGTTTATTTCCATTTAATGGACTGAGGAATATATTTGAAATTCCATTCATTCGTTAGCTGACTAGCTGTATCCAACAGATTTAGGCTCATATGAATGCTTGGAAATAAGAACCAAAGAATCAGCCCTGACTGACTTTCCCAATAACCCTCTATACCATACACTGATAGGAAAAATGAATGAACTCATCCCTCTGTTGTGTAATATTCTCCCAGGGAGATGGGAGGATGGTTAAGCTCATGGTTCAGGGGGAAAGGGTGGAGAACTTAAGATTTCACGAAAGCAAAGCATTGGCTGTTCTTACAGGGCAGCTGGAGACAATGATGGGGAGGCAGGGGATCCAGCGCTGAGAACCACAGCTGTTTCCCACAGAAAGAAGCAGCAGAGGGCGCTACAGAGCATGGCTCACAAGTGGGAGCCACAGCTAGGGAGAGCAAGCTGGTGCCCTGTGTGCTAAAGCCAGTGCTCAGAGGAAACGTGCAAAGCCAAAGGATGCCTGGGTCTATTTCCCCCTTCATTAAGAAGTTCAAGGGTGGCAGATTTACTGAGGGCTTCCACTTGCGGTCAAGCCCCAGTTTCTAGGCTTCTGTTTTTAATGAGCTACTAAGTCCACAGGAGGGAAAGGCCTTCTGTGTGAGAGAATGGAAATTCTCAGTCCCTGAGGATAAACCCCAGTTCCTCCACTGACTCGCTGCTAAGCTCTCCGTTGGCAAAGGTCAATAAAAATGACTCATCCACATCGAAAATATTAAATAGTCATATCTTAATAATACATTCAGCTGTGCTAGTTTCACCTGGGCATGTTCTGCTTGGTGACTAGAGAGCCCCGTTTATGTCTTCTGGGTCAGCCCTGTGTTTGCTAAGTAGTTGAGAAGGAATTGCTACTTTCAGAGAGGAAAGTACCCCCTTAGAAAACAGATTTACACAGAAAATCACTTGTCTGTATAAATTCTAGTAAAAGACTTTCGCTTTTAAGTCACGTCCAAGAACATATGAGCTCCTCAATGCTGCTCTTCATGTGTTAGGGACTCTTCATGTGTTAGGGACTCTTCATGTGTTAGGGACTTCATGTGTTAGGGACTTCATTTAACTCAGTGGTTTTTTCTTTTAAGCATGGACTGAGGAGAGACAGAAACCTAGTCAACTGAATCCTTATTGGAACTAGTCAATGCTAAAAGGTCAGGAATGAAAAACGTATTAGCAGCCAAGTGGGTGCAAAGCACTTTGAAACCTAAGTGCTGTGTAAATTACTTGTCTTTAAATTAGAGTGCAGGCAACTATCCATCATTTGTACAAGATGGCAGCCACCATGGTATGGATTCTCCTCAAATCATTTAAATGTGAAGTCAGAATGCTTTATATATGTATTGGAGGGTTTTTGATGTCATCAATTTTAACAGAATTCTAGAGGAATTCTGGCTAAGAATGACATCGAAATGACTTTGTATTTTCTGAGAGAGGCTGCCTCTAGACAAGCTGAAAGATGAGGGAGGCCTGCCTAGAATGGAAATCAGGTCTACGGTATTCACTAAGCTGCACAATCCACAGGTTTCTAGTGAGAAGTAACTGTGGCTATAAATCCAATGCTGTATTCCTTTGATATATTATTTTCTCTAGAAAGCCTAAGAAGCTTGATAAACGGCTTGACAGTCCATTGAACCAAGACCCTAAAGTGGGCAACGTTCTTCAGGGTAAATCATTGCTCATGGATTAGGTGATTCAGAGCCCTGTTAGCACAACGGGAGAAGGTACAAAGAGGCAATCATTCAGGAAATTCAGACTAAACAGCTGCTATTAAGGTCTCAGACCTAAAGTAACCAATCTTTTTTCAATATGGTTTAGATTAATCAGCTTTTTAAAAAATGTCCTGGTGTTCTCTGTTCATGTAAGTGCTTAACAAATGAAATCAATCCCTTGGTGAGTAGAGACAGGGAAGTTCTATAGAGGTATCATGCACGCATGGAAGTATTACTTACAAGCTTATGCTTATATTTCACATATCAAAGTTAAATTACTGGGAATAAAAGGTATCATTTAAAGTTCCACCTAATCAATGTCAGTTTTCTGGTTTTGATGTTGTGCCGTAGTTACATGAGACGAAACCATGGGAGGAAACTAGAGGAAGTGTACGCTGGGCCCCTCTGTACTATCTTTGCAAGTTCCTGTGCTGTGAATCTAAAATTTTTCAAAATAAAAAAGTTTTAAAAAGTGAGAGATAGTAAATTTCAGGCTTGATGACAAAATTAGCAACCTCTAAAATAATCCCAGGAATACTGTAAGTTTTTAATCACAGTTATGAGTGGCTGATAGACACAAACCCTTAGAGTATGTGTTTCTTTAGATTCAATATTGGTTTTTAGAGAATATCCCTTTGTTTATAAGGAGTGGCATTTCCTGAGTTCCCATCAGACCCACAGAAGTTGGACTTCTGATGAATTTACAATTATGTTTAAAAAACAGTTCCTCTGTTTTTAAAGAAATCTATTAAAATGTTTACTTTTTTCTAGTATTTACACCTTCTTGATTTGCCAGGCCCCATCCTGAGTCTGAAAAATCAACATCCAAAACTTCAATTTTGTAGTAATTTTAAACGTTTTTGACTGTGACCTACAGTTAAAACAATCTGTTACATCAGATTTCAGTATGCAAACACATACCCTCACTCTCACAAACACACTTATAAAACTGAAACAAAATCTAATGAAGCAACACTTACCCATCCTTCTTATAATGAATACTAATATTTATTGCATTCTAGCCTGTCTTACCCCATCTTGTTTTAGTCCACTTAAAAGCCCATTAAATTGATTCCACAGCCCACCAGTGGTTGTTGTCATTTCCACAGTTGTAGAACACCATCCACTCTGACGGGCAATGTGACACATCCACAGTAACGACTGCACTTTACACTTGAATATCCCTGCATGTGCAAGAGTGTGTATGAATGTGGCTGTGTGCATCTGTGTGCAGACATCTATCTGCACGTGCATGAGTGTGTGAATGTGAGCTGTGTGCGTCTGTGTGTAGACATCTATCTGCACGTGCACGGTGTGTGTGAATGTGAGCTGTGTGCGTCTGTGTGTAGACATCTATCTGCACGTGCATGAGTGTGTGTGAATGTGGGTGTGTGCATCTGTGTGTAGACATCTGTGTGCGCGTGCATGAGTGTGTGTGAATGTGGGGTGTGTGCATCTGTGTGTAGACGTCTATCATTGCAGCGTGTGCAGACCACGTCCTTTCCAGCTGTAGTGGTTGCTGCCACGTGTATTACCACGTGGGGACCCAGGGCACAAGTTCTAAATCCTGATATAAACCAGCCCACTGGTGCCCCACCCACTGCACTGGCAATGGTTCCCTATGCACGGTATGGGGTTTTCCACCCTTGGTCAACCTGAGGCCAGATGTCTAGGGATCACAAGGCAAGGGAAACCCAAAAGCCATGTTTTCTTAGAACACACACAGGCAAGCCCACGTGAAGCTACTAAGCTGTGGGGGAGGATATGAGCCCTCCGGAAAACTTCTCTGCTTATTAGAAAAAGCAAAGACTTTGGAACAGGAGGCAACAGAGTTCAACTCCCAGCACTGACAACTATTAGTTGTTGATATTGGACAATTTATGTGACCTCATGTAGCATCAGTTTCTCAACCTCTGTTCAGTGGAAATAATTATGCCTATTTATGGTGTGTATAACATTGATCTCTTACAGGATCAAAGAAACTAGTTTATAACAATCACCTAGCATTATGCGCCCCCCCCGCCAAGGTAGATATTTCATAAGTATTAGCTCTTCCCTCATGCTAGATGCGCTGGGGAAAACAGAGCCCTAATAATCCATCTCCTGTGATAAAGGTCCCGGAACTCCCAATCAAGAACACTTGCCCTAGCCCTCCCTCCCTCTCCCCCTTCCTTTTTCCCTTCACCTTGCAAAAACAAACAAACAAACAAAAAAAAACACTTGACAATTGATACTAGAGTTTTATACCAAAAAATCCAAACTCCTGTCTCTTACACCAAGTGATTCAGCTTTATTCTAGATATTGACAATATAATCTTCAGTTGATTTGATTTGCAAGACCATTTGCATAGATTGACATTGATTTAGTTTTATTCTAGATATTGACAACATCATCTCCAGGTGATCTGATTTGCAAGACCATTTCTATAGGGTATGTACCAATAGGCAGGAAGCAGGTGAGCCAGGAAGCAGGTTTCTGCCCACTGATACACGCATACCCTTCCTAAAATGCACAGTTTTTGGTTTTTTCTTCAGAATGGCCATTACTTTCCCCATTACCACCCCCAACTCTAATGATCCGCCCAGTGTCCTCATCCACCTGCCTATGGGGGGAACATCAAGTTGGTACAAAGCCATCCTGCCCCCTAGCCACAATGAATTGGTCCAGGGCCTCCACCTAAGTCAAAGGGAGTCATAGTACTTTTTCACTTGAGACCAATCAAGTATAAAGCTCTAAGGTGTAACACCCATGAGCTACTAGCAGCAATGTTTAATCCAAATGGAGAAAATATGCAGTGAAACCAACAAATGCTAGAAAGAGTCAGAGGCAGGAGATAAATGGAGTCCCTATTCCATTGCTCCTTGAATGCTTATAATAAATTTTCTTTTTTGCTTAATCTAGTTCAAGCTGCATTTCTATCGCTTGCATCCAAAAGAATATTAAAACATACTAACCATGCTTCAGTTTGCAACCACAATTCTGCAGATGGCAAGAGTGTTTAAATTCCAAATATTAGCTAAGTGTCTCTTTTGTCCCTTGTACTCTATTTCCACGTATTTTGATTTATTCAACAATAATTTATTAATCTTCTGCTATGTGTCAGACACAGTCTCCTTTAATCCTCACGACACCATGACTTAGGCGTCGTGATTACCATTTTACAGCCAGGAATACTAAGCTTCAGGGAGTAAACTGTACAGTCACATGGCTAACATATAACATTGTCAGTCTAAGGGCTTCTTTCCTTTTCCTTTTTTTTTTTTTTCGGAGGGGTCTTGCTCTTTCGCCCAGGCTAGAGTGCAGTGGCACAATCAATCACAGCTCACTGCAAGCTCAAGCTCCTGGGCTCAAGCAGTTCTCCTGCCTCAGCCTCCCAATTAGCTGAGACTACAGGTGCATGCCACCAAACCAAGCCCAGCAAAATTTTTTTTTTTTTTAGAGATAGCATCTCACTGTGTTGCCCAGGCTGGTCCCAAATTCCTGGGCTCCAACAATACTCCCTCCTTGGCCTCCCAAAGCACTGGGATTACAGGTGTGAGCCACCATACTCATCCCATATTTCCTTTGTGGGTTCTCTCTTCCTCATAAAAACTAGCTTTGATTCCATCTCTTGGCACTCCAAGAGTCCCACCTTGGGGCTACTCCTCCCCGCAGTTTCTGACTTCCTGAAACAGAGGCTGTGCCTTCCTCAGCATTAGAGCTGCTTGCTTTCTCAGCTTGCTTTATTCTAGCATCATCTGACCACACAGATGTGATTCCTACCCAGTGTCACTCCCCACACCTTGCCTTGGGTCTTATGGGAAACCAGAGGAAAAAGAAGTGATGAAGTGGACAGACAGGAAAAAAGTATTTCTCTGGCATGATTTTTCTTACCAGGAATTATCTGCCTGCCCACATCAGACACATCCCCCTGCCCTGGAGAAGAGCTTGACTAGAAGAGGAAGTGGGCCTCGCCTAGCATGGCTCTGAAGCCATTCCCAGAATCTGTAGCTCCTAGATCTGTCTCTGGAGGAAAGTTACATGTGTCATAGCGAAGGAGAATGATAGAGGGTGAGGGCTTTGGAAAGAGGCATGAGAAATGTACTTGTACTGGGATGAAACTCCAAATTATTAACATATGGCAACTGAGCCCTTTTCTTTAAAACTGATTTACCTGGGAATATCTTCTTCAATTGTTGCACATCCATAAAGAAACACAATCACTCCAATTACAGAAGATGGGATGAGGAATGATGTATATAATCCCAGCCAGGCAAAATACAGTCCAATTTTTTCTCCAAAATACTTTCTGGAAAAGAAAGAAAGAAAAGAAAATGAAATACATATTAAGAACATCATATACTTTCCTTATGTATGTTTGTTCTATGCCTAAGGATGGGTCAACATAGATACTCATTCCTCTTGTGACGAAAACAAAGGGATGGAGGTTGCCTGGGGAAGAGGAGGACTCAGTACAAGGAATCAACAACTGAGCTTTTCTGGAATGACGTGCATTCCATTGGAATCACATTCACACACCTGTCTTGGCTGTTCATGTGAAATAGCCGCAAGAAAGAATCCAGCCCCAACAGCAAACTAAAAATATGCCATACATTTTGGCACCTTTACCAAACATGAATAACATATCATCATTTCATAAGTGCCATAGCACTCAACCCATAAGAAAACACACCTTTTTGGAACTAGCTTATTTAAACAAAACACACAGATCATATATTTGGGCATGTATACTTAGGTATGCAAACCAACATACACACACTTCTTGAAAAACGACTAGAAGAAATCCAATAAAATATTAGTAATGGTTTCTTTGGATGATGGGCTTATGAGTGGTTTTTATTTTTAAGCCACTTTACTGAGGTATGTTGGCATACAAAGAGCTGTACATGTTGAACATATACAACTTGATGAGTTTGCAGATAAGTATACACCCATGAGAACATCACCAATCAATCCATAAAGTTATCCAGTACCTCCAAGTTTCCTTTTGCTCTCGCCCTTGTTTAATTAAAAAATTCTTTTCTCTTGTGTTAAGAGCAATTAATGTGAGATCTACCCGCTTAGCATATTTTTAAGTATACAATACAGTATTGTTAACTATAGGCTCTATATTATACAGTAGGTCTCTGAGCATATATGTATTGCAGAACTGAAATTGTGTGCCGTTTGACCAACATGTCCTCATTTTCCCCTCTCTGCAGCCCCTGTTAACCACTATTCTATTCTTTGGATCTATGAGTTTGATGGTTTTAGATTCCTCGTAGAGGTGGGATCATGCAGTATTTGTCCTTCTGTGCCTGGCTTATTTCACTTAGCATAACGTCCTCCGGGTCCATCCATGCTGCAGCAAATGGCAGGATTTCCTTATTTTTAAGGCTGAATAATATCCATGTGTGTCCACATTTTCTTTATCCATGCATCTGTCAATGGACACTTGGGTGGCTTATACCTTCTGGCAATTGTGAATAATGCTGCTATGAATATAGGAGTGCAGATATCTCCTCAAGATGTTGACTTTAATTCCTTAAGATACACATCCAAAACGGAGATTGTTGAATCACGTGGTAATTATATTTTTTATTTTTTGAGGAACCTCCATACTGTATTCCACAGTGGCTGCATTGCCACCAACAGTGAACAAGGGTTCCCTTTTCTCCACATCTGCACCAACACTTTTTATCTTTTGTTGTTGGACAATAGCATTCTAATAAGTGTGAAGTGATATCTTATTGTGGTTTTGATTTGCATTTCCCTGAAGAATTGTAACTTTCTCCTATACCTGTTGGTCATTTGTATGTCTTCTTTGGTGAAATGTCTATTTAGGTCCTTCACTTAATTTTTTTTATCAGGCTATTTGGTTTTTTGTGTGTTTATTTGTTTTGCTATTGAATTGTAGAAGTTCCTTATATATTTTGGATATTAATCCCTTACGAGATATATGGTTGCAAATATTTTCTCCCATTCTGCATATTGACTTTCACTCTGTTGATTGTTTCCTTTGCTGTGCAGAAGCATTTTAGTTTGATATATTCCCATTTGTCTATTTTTGCTTTTGTTGCTTGTGCTTTCTGTGCCATATCTAAGAAATAATTGCCAAGTCCAATGTGTAGAAGCTTTTTTTCCCTGTTTTCTTTTAAGAGTTCTATTGTTTCAGGTTTTACATTTAAGTCTTTAATCCATTTTAAGTTGGGCTTTTGTATGGTATAAAATCAGAGTCCAACTTCATTCTTATGCATGTGGATACCCAGTTTTCCTAATATCATTTATGGAAGAGTAAGTAGTATGAACAGTTTAACAATATTCATTCTTCAGATCCATGAACACAAGGTATACTTTGTAAACCAAAACTTATTCTGAGACAGGTCTCAATCAATTTAGAAGTTTATTTTGCTAAGGTTAAGGACATGCCTGGAAGAAAAAAACATGGAGTCGCAGAAACAGTCTGTGGTCTGCGCCTTCCTCCAAAGATGAATTTAAGGGTTTCAATATTTATCAGTGCCTTCCTCCAAAGATGAATTTAAGGGTTTCAATATTTATTGGTGCCTTCCTCCAAAGATGAATTTAAGGGTTTCAATATTTATCGGTGCCTTTCTCCAAAGATGAATTTAAGGGCTTCGATATTTAAAGGGGAAATACTGGGCTAGTGGGCTGGAGGGGAAAGAGGGAGGGTATGGTATGGTCATCCACATGTTGCAGGAGAAAATGAGCAGGTAGCAGAATAGTCAATTAAATATTCATCTTGTGCTCAGCAAATCGGCACTTAATATAAGGTGAACATAGAGCAGCTGCCTGTGGAGATATTTAGCCTTTTATCTGTAGCTGTCTGCTTAGGAACAAAAGGGAGGGCAGCTTCTTGCATCACTCAGCTTTCAGCTTAATTTTTTCATTTTGGCAGAGTGAATTGGGGTCCCAAGTTTTTATTTTCCTTTCACACCTTCCTTTTATTTATGTCCTCTTTAATTTCTTTTATGAACGTTTTATAGTTTTCAATGTGCAAATCTTTCACTCTCTTGGTTAAACCTATTCCTAGGTATTTTATTCTTTTTGATGCTATTGTGAATGGTACTTTTTTCTTAATTTTCTTTTTAGATAGGTTGTTAGTGTACAGAAATGCAAATGATTTTTGCGTGTTGATTTAGTATCCTGCAACTAGACTGAATTTATTATTTCTAAAAGTTTTTTTTGGTAGAGTCTTTAGGGTTTTCTGCATATGAGATCATGTCATCTGGAAACTAAGGCAATTTTACTGCTTCCTTTCCAATTTGATGGCTTTTATTTCTTTTTCTTGCCTAATTGCTCTTGCTAGAAATACTATGTTGAATGTGAGAGGTAAGAATAGGCATTTTTGCCTTATTCCAGATCTTAGAAAAAAAACTTTTTTTACTATTGAATATGATGTTAGCCGTGAGATTTTCGTGAATGACTTCTATTGTGTTGATGTTAGTTCCTTCTATTCCTAATTCATTGACAGTCATGTTCCTTCCATTCCTAACTTGTTGAGATGTAAGTTCTTTCTATTTTTAATTTGTTGAGAATTTTAAATTGTGAAACAGTGTTAATTTTTGTCAATTTTTTTCTCTATCTATTGAGATGTTCATGTGATTTTTATCTTCATTTATTGATTTGTGTATGTTGAACCATCCTTGTATCCTAAGAAAAAAATCCTTCTTGGTCATGGTGTCTGATCCCTTTAAAGTGCTGCTGAGTTTGATTTACTGGTATTTTGTTGAATATTTTTGCATCTATGTTCATCAGGGATGTTGACCTATAGTTCTCTTCTTGTAGTGTCTCCGTCTGGATTTTGTATCAGGGTGGTGCTGGCCTCAGGAAGAATTTGTAAGTCTCTCCTCTTTTCCTGTTTTTTGGAAGACTTTAAGAAGTATTGGTATTAATTTTTCTTTGAATGTTTGGAAGGATTCATCCATGAAACTATCTGTTCCTGGGCTTTTCTTTGCTGGGAGTTTTGTTTTGTTTTATTTCATTTTGTTTGTTTGTTTTCAATTATTGCTTGAATCTACTTATTTGTCATTGGTCTGTACAGGCTTCCTATTTATCCTTGATTCAATCTTGTTGATTATATGTTTCTAAGCATTTATCCATTTATTCTAGATTGTCCAATTTGTTGATGTATAATTGTTCATAATAATTCCTTTTAATTTCTGTAACATCAGGTGCAAAGTCTCATCCTTCATTTCTAATTTTATTTATTTGCAACTTCTTTCCTTTTCAGTAGTCTAACTAAGGATTTGTCAACAAACTCTTAGCTTCGTCAATTTTTTGTTTTTCTGTTTTCATATCCTGTCTTATATTTATTTATCCCCTAATCTATATTATTTCTTCCATCCTGCTAATTTTGGGCTTAGTTTTTTCCTCTTTTCTAGTTACCTGAGACATAAAATTAACTATTTGAGATCTTTCTTCTTCTTAAATGTAGTCATTTACCACTATAAACTTCCTTTTAGTATTGCTTTTGCTGCCTCTCATAAGTTTTAATACGTTGTGCTTTCATTTTCATTTGTCTTGAGATATTTTCTAATTTCCTTTTTTGATTTATTCTTTGACCTAGATATAGTACTCTTGGTTGGCAGGTTTTTTAAATTTCAGTACTTTGAATGTATCATCCCACTCTCTCCTCACCTGCAAAGTTTCTGCTGAGAAGTCCACTAGTAGCCTTATAATGGTTCCCTTGTTTGTGATAAGTCACTTTTTTCTTGTTGCTTTCAAAATTCTCTAATTGACTTTTGAGAATTCAATTTTTTTCTTTTTTCTATTTATTTATTTTTATTTTATTTATTTATTTATTTATTTATATTTTTACTATACTTTAAGTTCTAGGGTACATGTGCACAACGTGCAGGTTTGTTACATATGTATACATGTGCCATGCTGGTGTGCTGCACCCATTAACTCGTCATTTACATTAGGTATATCTCCTAATGCTATCCCTCTCCCCTCTCCCCACCCCACAACAGGCCCCAGTGTGTGATGTTCCCCTTCCTGTGTTCATGTGTTCTCATTGTTCAATTCCCACCTATGAGTGAGAACATGTGGTGTTTGGTTTTTTGTCCTTGCAATAGTTTGCTGAGAATAATGGTTTCCAGCTTCATCCATGTCCCTACAAAGGACATGAACTCATCATTTTTTATGGCTGCATAGTATTCCATGGTGTATATGTGCCACATTTTCTTAATCCAGTCCATCAAATTCAATTTTAAGGTGACTCAGTGTTAACCTCTTTGGGTTCAATGTACTTGGGTACATTGATACTTCATGAATTTGGATATTCATTTCTCTTCCTAGATTTGGAAAGTTTTTAGCAATTATTCCCTTAATAAGCTTTCTTCCTCTTTTTCTTTCTTTCTTCTCCTTCTGAGTCTCCTAGAATGCACATATTGGTTCACTCTATGGTGTCCCATAAGACCTTAGGCTTTCCTCACTTTTTTTTTTTTTTTTTTTTGAGACGGAGTTTCGCTCTTGTAGCCCAGGCTGGAGTGCAGTGGCACAATCTCGGCTCATTGCCACCCCCACCTCCCGGGTTCAAGCGATTCTCCTGCCTCAGTCTCTCGAGTAGCTGGGATTACAGGCTTGCACCACCATGCCCGGCTAATTTTTGTATTTTTAGTAGAGATGGGGTTTCACCATGTTGGCTAGGCTAGCCTCAAACTCCTGACCTCAGGCGATCCACCTGTCTCGGCCTCCCAAAGTGCTGGGATTACAGGCGTGAGCCACCGCGCCCGGCCCCGCTTTCTTCACTTTTTAACTTTTCTGTTCCTCCGACTGGATAATTTCAAATTTCATTGTCTTTAAGTACAATGATTTCTTCTTCTGCTTGACCAAGTATGCTACTGAAGTTCTGTATTAAGTTTTTTAGTTCAGTCATTGTATTCTTCAGTTCTAGGATTTCACTTTGGCTCTTTTTTATTATTTCTATATGTTTGTTGAACTTCTCATTTTGTTGACATGTTATACTCCTAATTTTGTTTAGTTGTCTGTTCTCTTGCAGCTCATTTAAGACAATTATTTTGAGTTCTTTGTCAAGCAGATTATGGATATCAATTTATTTAGGGTAAGTTACTGGAGCCTTTTTCAGCTCCTAATAAGGTAGTATCGAGAATTCCTGATTCTTTGTGATCCTTGTAGCCTTAGACTAGTGTCTGTGCATTTGAGAAGTAGTCACCTCTTCCAGTTCTTACTGACTGTTTTCAGCAGGCAAAGACCTTCATCAGTCATGCTGGTCAGAGATTATGGGTGGATCAGCTGTCAGAGTCAGCAGGCAGTGTCTGTGGGCAGTCTAAGCTGGGTGGGGTCCAAGGGTGGATCTGCTGCCATGGTCCGTGGGTGGGCCTGTTGCCAGAGTCTGTTGGTGGGCTGGCCTGCTGCTGGGTATGTGATCAGGTGGGCCTGCTTCCAAGGTCCACTAGAGGACTGGGTTGCTGCGCCACAGACAGTCAGAGATTCTGTTGGGATCTGCATGAAAGTAGGGCTGCATTTGGTTTCCATGAGCAGCCAAGGTTGCTGATGGTCCACGGGCAGATAAGCAGGGCTGCCCCTGGGTCTGTGGGAAAGTGGGTGGATCTGTCACCAAGTCCCCTGCTCTGTGGAAGTGGTCATGCCATTGGGGACATGGGAAGCCAGGTTCCTGTAGGGTCTGTATATGGGCAGAGTTCCTTATGAGCAGTGAACAGGCAGAGCTGTCACTAGGTGTTCAAGTGAGCAAGGCTGCTTCCAGGCCCATGGTTGGTGGCTCTGCTGCCAGAAAGCATGAGCCTGCATTCTCAATGAAGTTTTTCTAGGTCTTGAGCTCCACCAGGGTTCCGCAACCTCTTACCTGAAAACCAGAGCTCTCATAAAGGTATATTTTGTATATAGATGGTTGTTAAATAGGTGTTTCAGTATAAGGGTGAGGCCTGGGGACTTTCTATTTTGCCATCTTGCTGATGTCACTGTTATTTCTTTATTTCTATCTTCCTTAAAATTTTTCTACTTTGTTAATAAATTACTTTTAGAATGAAAAGTGATTTCTTCTAAAAAGAAAATTTACCAACTCATATATTTTTATTACAAGTTTATGAAGTTTGTAAATTACCAGTTAAGCCTCTAAAATGCAATTTCCCCTTAGATAAATAATGACTATGGATGCCTGATGAGAAAAAAACAATCTACCAAGGAGCAATATATTTAATTTCCCAAAAGCCTGCGACATAAAACACAAGAGGGAAATGAGAGCTCTGTCCACACATTGATGGAAGAACTAAAGGGTAAGAGGAACAGTGAATAGGATCTATTTACCCACCACCAGAGGTTCTGTTTCCACTTATGATGTAGACGATTGCAAGAGAATATAGTTCCCAGCCTAACAACAAAAGAAATCTGGATAATCTGTGAAATTATAACTTTTCTTGAGCTCATCAGAGAGCTGAAGTTGTAAGGTAACCAGAAGAACAGAATTTTTTTTAAATGCCAAGTCCATCCAAGGAAAACTGGGATATGTGAATAGTTTTACATTTGACAGAGAATGGGAGGATGCGATAGTCCCTGTAAAAGTAAGAAGAAATAGCTAAAATTTTAAAAATTCAGAAAGATGAGTCTAAGTTAGCATGACAGAGTGTAATAACTGGGAGCTTCAAACACAAGAGCAGTTTGCCCTCACGCACAAGGTCATTTCCATAGACCTCATAAGGAAGATAATGGGTAAGGTAAGAGACCAAAGAGAGTCAGTCCCCTTAAGTTGCACACAGGTATGAAAAGCCATGCACTTCCTGGAATCATCTCTTGTTCAAATCGAAAGCCTTAAACGGAAGAAGAGACCTGACCCAAGGACCTAGGCAACCTAGGCAAAGACCCACTGCTTCTGAAGCCCGAGGTGGGTTGCACATACAGCCGATGGTCCTTGGTGAAAAGGTTGGAAACTCTCCTAGGCCCGAGATTCTGCAAAATTACAAATTAGAAGTCTGTTACTGCTGAGGAAGGGCAGGAAACTGTCTCCCACCCAAGAATCTGTACCAGTAAAGGACAGAGTTTAATTGTGAGGGGCAGAGGGAGGACATGAATTCTAAGAAACCGTCATTTCTGAGGCTTGAGTGCACAGAGCCTGCCTAAGACTGAAGCATGAGAACAAAACTGCCCTATTTCCCTCCACAGCCCCACTTATAGTAAATAAGTGATAAGCTCCATTTATCACTGAGCAACAAATATCAACAGCCTGATTCTAGGGGAGCGGGAGGGGCATGGAGAAATACCCCGTTGTGGCACAGGCATGCAGGGACTGCTGAAATCTGAGAGTGGAAAAGAAACAATGAGGACAAATTCAGCACTCCAGGACTCACACAAAGCATAAGGTAATAGCGTACTATCACTGAAGGAATCTGAAGTTTGTAGTGCAGTGCACTGAGGGTGACTCTTGCAACAACAAAACCTCACTCAACTAGATTGACTCAACTCTCCTCACTACTGACCTGATGGAATGGAAGAGGCATGTAGGCATAATACTACTCACCTCAGTTTCCACTGTCATTTTATACTCAATGTATGGCATTCAATAAACAAATAAAATAAAATAAAATCCCATTGTCAGGAAATAAGGCAATCAATGAAGCTAAGCTTGATTCAGATGTCAGAATGATGCAATAGGGATTTTTAAATAACTCTAATTAATAGATTAAAGCAGAATCTACACAAAAGATGTATCAAAAGAAAATACAAAGGGAAAAAAGAGTGAGGAAAAACAAATCTAGCATTCGAGAGCTGCAGGACAATATCAAAGGATCTATCACACATGTAATTAGAGTTCCAAAAGGATAAAAGAAAGAAGAGAGAAGAATATTTAAATATGTTATGGCTAAGAATTTTCCAAAAGTTACCAAAAAAAACAACAAAACACAAATAAACAATGTTCAGAGAACCCATGAAGAATAAATACAAAAACAAAAATGAAACCCCACATACTTAGATACATCATGGTCAAATTTCTGAAAACCAAAGATTGAAAGAGAAAAATTTTAATTAAGCTTGTGGGGGAAGGAAATCAGATACAACAGAAGATCAAAGTCATTATATAGGATTTATAACCAATTTCTTGGCAGAAACTATGCAAGCCAAAAGTTAATAAAGTGACACCTTAGAGCAGGGGTCCCCAACCCCCAGACCACAGACTGGTACCTGTCCGTGTCCAGTTAGGAATCAGGCCACACAGCAGGAGGTGAGCAGCAGGGTGAACCATCATTACTGCCTGAGCTCTGCCTCCTGTCAGATCAGCAGCAGCATTAGATTCTCAAAGGAGCATGAACCCTATTGTGAACTGCACATGGGAGGGCATGGGAGGGATCTAGGATGCACTCTCCTTATGAGAATCTAATGCCTGATGATCTCAGGTAGAACAACTTCATCCCAAAACCATCCTCCCACTGCCCCCAGCCTGTGGAAAAATTATCTTCCACGAAACTGATCCCTGGTGCAAAAAAGGTTGGGGACTGCTGCCTTAAAGTATGGAAAGAAAAAAAACTATTAACTTAGAGTACTATATACAAATTAAATATCTTTCAAAAATGAAGGCAAAACAATGTGTATTTTAGGGAGTAAAAGCCAAGAGAATTTATTACCAGCAAATATGAACTGTAAGAAATGTTAAAGAAAGATCTTTGGGCAAAAGGAATATAATCTCAGTAGAAATTTGGATCTACACAATGAAATAGAGAGTACCAGAAATGGTGAAAACGATGACAAGTAAGAGACATTTTTCCTATTAATTCCTTTAAAAGGCAATTCACTATCTAAAGTATGCTTTCTCAATCACCATTTCTGAAACACCATCACCATTATTTCTTCATTTCTTTCTGCATTTTAAATTTGTCTACTTTGTTAATAAATCACTTTTATAATAAAAATCATTTCTTTTGAAAACAAAATTTACCAACTCATTATATTTTTTATTCCAAGTTTATAAAGTTTGTAAATTACCAGTTAAGCCTCTAAAAAGCAATTTCCCCTTAGATAATATTAATTATGGATGTCTGAGGAGAAAAATGCAATCTACCAAGGAGCAATATATTTCATTTCTCAAAAGCCTGTGACATAAAACACAAGAGGGAAATGAGAGCTCCGTCCACACCTTAATGGAAGGACTAAAGAGTAAGAAGAGTGAATAGAATCTTATTTCAACTTTTATATTTTAAAAAGAAATTTTTTTAGAGAGCTCTCATCCTAAACAACTGTCCTAATGGTACCTATGGTAAGATCGAATTGAAAAGAGGACACAGAAGAGTGTAACTGCTAGCTTTTAGGGGTTTCCTTAAAAAAGATTAAAGAATAGAAATTAGAACAAAAGTCAAATTACACACCCACTATAATTCCTCCTTCTCCACCTACTTCTAACCTGCCTTTATCTCCAACTCCCCGTCCCTGGCCCTCCAGAAGGTCTTCTGGATATCTGGGCCCCTAGCTTAAACCCCTCTCCTCAAAATCTGGTACCATCCCATCAACAGATTCCTTTAACACCTAAAACTCCTCCAACTTTCCCAGAAAATCCTTTAAACGTTCAACTGCTTGCTTTAACTTCCCTGCAAGATTTACAAAAAGCACTCTTGCCTGATCTCCAGGCCAAGGGTATACAGGTTACTTCCGTAAAAGTTGACAGCCAGGAAATAAGTCGAACACGGATTCAGGGGACTTGGAGCCTGGCAGGCTCTGCTCTACCTTACAACTCCTCTTACTTCCGTGGGGCTCTGTAATAAAACTTCATCAGCTCCAGGACGTTTCAAATTTTGGACCCCCACAGCAAAAAAAAAAAAAAATTCCTTAGACTGTCCTACACTTAAAGAGGAAAAAGCTTTAAAAGTTACCCTAGATCTCTGATAATAAGCAAATACGCATCCAAAACTCCTTCTCAGAGAAATTTTCTACATTTTTTTCCAGTCCCTTGGAACTGTAAATCTTACTATGTCTCTGAAATGTAAATACCTAAGGAGTTAACTAAAACAATGTCTACACCCATTTGAGACTAAAAAAAAAGAAGAAAGGGGGAAGAAGAGGCTTTTTATTTTAAAAATCAAACTGCTATAAAAAGTCCTATACCCCAAAGTTAGTCCACATCCCCCATAAGATTACTTAGCAAGGGCAAATGACAATTTTTAATGTATTCTCCACAAATATTGGTAAAAAAAATTTGGCCATCTAAACAGGTAACCTTAACTTATCCCATGTGCAAAAACATAATTTGGATCCAACTGCCCTTTTATAAACTAGTGAGCTTTCTATTATTGTACCTGTCATATCGTTAAAATTTTTAAATGAAAGCTATAAGATTTATTTGTGTCTGTTATATGTTCACATATGTTTATCCATGTGTACATCTATGTTTACATGGTATAAAACTCCTTTTAAAAAGTTCTTTTAAAGTTGGGTATAGAGATAAATCAGGACTCATATAAACCAAATACTCCTAAAATTGCTAGAACTATAGAAACTAACCCAAATGTTTTTCAAGTTTACATGACTTGTGTCCTCTTTGCTAAATAAGATTACTTTAATATTGTTAGATTAATGAAAACAGCTCTGTCTTCTGAATTAGCAGCAAACGAAACAAAATAAAAATATGTATTTAACTTCAGAGTTCTTGCTTTGGCAATAATTGTCTCACATGTATGTTCTGTAAAAATAGTTAACAGGAAAATAATTTGAGATAATGACTAGCTTTGATGTTTTATGAAATTTTCATGAGTAATCCAAGCATAATTGTTAAGAACAAGTAAATTAAATGGATGCAAGTAGAATAAAATTTTATAAGTGTATTTTTAAATAAGAATTTTGTTTTATGATATGTTTACTTTAGATGTTTCTCAAATCTCTTTGGTAACTACATTCTTCAGGTGTTGCTAAGTTAAATTAAATGATGGATATTCGTTGCATATCTAGATCATTTCCAAGTGAAGTAAAATACTGAAACATTAATCGCTGAACATAAGGTTTAACTTTACCTACTTTTGGCTTCTTATTACAAAGGAACTAAAATATTTGGGTCTGTTAGTAAATATATCCTGTTTGACATTGAAAAATTGTTCTAAGAGGAAGCATATGTTTCTAGAAATTATGAAATGTGTATTTATAAAATGTTATATAACAATTTGAAACTGTTTACCCCTTAGGTTTTCACTAGAAAATAAGGTGACTAAGAGTCAAAATTTCTAACTAATATATAAAATGATAAGAGAAACAACACTACATGCAAATATAAAAGGAAAGTGAGACGTTAAATGGTATGAGCATGTGGAGTTTTTTGTTAAAGAAAAGAGTGATTTTGTCTAGTTTAGAGGTTACTTAAAGGTTGTTTCAGAATGAAGGAAGAAAAGATATAGATAAAACTTAATGACGATAGAAAGTTGGGAAGAGATAGAAAGTGCAAGAAAATCTTATGCTCAAACTGACTATAATTGAATGAATTTATTATAAAGGTATTTAAATGAGCCTTAATATCAAAAGTATACTGAAACAAAACTAGAATTTGATCTTCTCCTTTAAAGTGTCAAGATTTTCTTGGAGTATTGATAAGAGATAGTGAAAAATTTTTCTTCACCTTTTAAGTTAAACAAAAATTTGTGTCTTACCAAAATAATTTATTGTGCTTCATGTTGTCTTTTATTAGGTCTTTAATTAATTAAGAAAATTGAGTCTTTTCAATATTAAAAGAGCTACGATTTTTCATACAGCTATGTCAACTTCTGCATTTGCCTTGAAGTCTTTTAATTGTCACTCTGATTAAATGAATGATATAGTAACTTTTGATACTATTTATTCAAGTGTTTTAAACTTTTGTTACATTGACAAACATTTTCTAAAATCAAATTCAAAATTAAATCTTTTTGACCTTGAACCAACTTTGGGACATCCCACAGGGACCAAGAACTCTCAAAAGATCTATAAAAAATCACTATTAAAATAGGCTTATTTAATATGTTAAATTACATGGAAATTACTGTCAAATAAGAAATGACGTTTAACCTCCTTTGAATTATGTGAGCATATTAATGTGTTCCAGAAATTGTATGAAATTCCTAAAAATATGATATGTCTTGGCATAATGCTATTAGTCATAATTTTGGTTATTATATTAAAATGGTGTATACTATAGAAATAAGCAAATTTTCATATCAATCATGCCTTGCTTTTCTCTTCTTAATTTGTCTCTTGTCACCTGATCTGTCTCAACTACAAATGTATGAAGGTTGAGGAAAAATTGTATTAAATTGTATTTCCCCCCAACACTAATAATTAGTACCAGAAAGAATCTGGAAAAAAATCCCTAAATATTTGGAAATTAAACAACATCCTTCTAAATAACCTATGGGTCAAAGAAGAAATCACAAAGAAAATTAGAAAATATTTTCAATTCAGCAAAAATAACAAAACAGCATATCAAGAGTTGTAGGATACTGTTAAAGCTATGCATAGAGAGATATTTGTAATATTAAAAGACAAGAAAGTTTTGAAACAGTAATCAAAGTTTGTACTTTAGGGAAAAGGTGAAAATTCAACCCAAAGCAAGCAGAAAGAAAGAAATAATAAAGATTAGAGCATAAATCAATGAAATTAATAGAAAAAAATAGAAAAAAGTCAATGAAACTAAAAACTGGTTGTTTGAAAGGATCAATAAAACTAATCAAGAAAATAAAAGATAAGATAGAAATTACCAATATTGGGAACGAATGAAGGGACATCAGTACAGTTCTTGTTTATTCATTATGATGTGCTAATGCTAGTTATCTTTTCATGGGCTCATCTTATGTTCTCCACTATTCCACATTATCTATCTCCGGAAGAGGAAAAATGATGGGAGAAGGTAGAAGAGAGATAAGAGGTAACAAACACAAACTTCCCTAATGCTTTCACCTTGATCATCTTGCTTAACACTTGTAATTCTCACAACATCTTTTCAAGATGAGAAAACTGAAGATTCCTGGTCAAATAGACTTGTCCAAAGTCACACAGCTAGTACATGGCAGAGCAACAATTTTATCTTTTCGTCTGACCCTTCCATGTCAATATAGTAATAGCAGCAATAGTAACTGAGGTGTACTGAGGACTAATTGCCAAGCTGTGTTCTAAGGAAATTGCAGATATTCTCTTACTTTTTAGTTCTCACAGCCCTACAAGGTAGTATGTTATTATCCTTAAATTATAGATGAGGAAACTGATGTACAAAAACATTCACTAACCCAAGGTTGCACAGCTGGTAAGATGCAGAGACAAGATTCAAATCCAACAAGTCTAATGAGATTCCAGCTTTTAACCTCCACATTATAATGAATTCTAGGAAGGATTTAGAGAAGAAAAGAAAATGGTTGGGCATGAGACATGCCCATGGTAAATTTGTTAATTGGACAGGACTACACATGGCTACCCATCCATTACCAACACCACCACTGCCACCACCATTCACCCCCAGCCCCGCCCTCCCCTGTTCTCTTGCTTTTTTCCAACTCTCAAGCTGTACCACCACAGCATCTCATCTGAGGCATTCAATTGTTCAGAGACAGATTTCCCTAACCACTCTCTCCATTCACACAATTTACAAAATTCTCCCATTGCCTCCCAGGCCTGTGCTTAAGGAGCCCATCTGATAAATTAAAGCTTACTGGAGTACTTAGTCACTTCTTTCAGGAAAACATTTACATTTACAGAGATACAATGCCTCATCCCTTAAAGGAAGGAGCAGGATATTGTGAGAGACTCTTCTAACTATCCATATAAACAGTTGACTATTCTGTCTACCCATAAAAATGCTATCAGCCAAAGAGGCAGACCGGGAGCCTGAGCACAGAGTCTAGAGACCTGGAAAAGGAAGGAAGAAAGGGAAGAATGCATTAAAGTAAGAATGCAAGAAACAAAGAAAGAAAAAGAATTATACCATTTAAGAGAAACAGTAGCAAGGTTAAAAATTCCGATGCCCACAGGAGCCAGGCAGATAACAAAATGATTGAAGCCGACCGGGCATAACCAACTGTACATAGCATCTCTCGATTGGAAAGCTAGAACCCAGGTACCCAGAAGCAGTAACTACTCAGCTCCAGCAGTCCGGGGTGACTTGTGGGAAAAAGAGACCAGCGTTGCCACATCCTACAATTTGCTAAGAAAAGTTGGAAATCTTTACTTCTAATTTTTAAACATTAGCAACTAATTCAATTGAAAAAAAATTGTATAAGTCAAACAAAAGACATCTGAAAACTGGATATTGTCTACGAGATATTAATTGGTATCAGTATCTTTTGTAGTATAACAAAGATCACAGAACACAAGCTCTGGTGTGGGAAGACCTGGGCATGAATCTTGCCTCTGCTGTTTCCTAACTTTGGAAAGTCTCTCCTCAAGTTCTCTCAGCTTTATTTTTCCCATTTAAAACTAGGTTAATGTGAAAATTGAATGAGCAAGGTATACAAGGACACAATAAGCAAGTAATAAATGTTCACTTTTAGTTATCTCATTCTGAAAATCCATGAAAATGGAACTTTTGTTCATCAAACACCACTGTTGTGAGTGACAAAAACAGGCCACATAATGGGAGCAGATATTTGCATACATATATCCAATAAGGGATTTGTACCCAGAATACATAAAGAACTTCTACATATTGACAAGAAATAGATAATCCAGTAGAAAAATGAACAGAAGACTAGAATACTTCAGGAAAAACAACATCCAAGTAATCAATAAATAGCCAAAGTGCTCAACTCCCTTAATCATCAGGGAAATACAAATTAAACCATAACTCAGTATCTATACACACCCATCAAAGTGGCAAAAATGAAAAAAGATGGAAAATGCCAAGCATTGGACAAAATGTGGAGAAACCAGAACTCCCACATAGTTCTGGTAAGCTATAAACAGTTACAGGTATTTTGGAAAAACTGTGGCATCTGCTAGAGCTGAGCATAGGTATCCCCTATGACCCAGCAACTATACTCCCAAGTCTATGCCCAACAGAAATACACATATGTGCACCAAAAGACACACGCAGGGAGGTTCAGAGCAACACTATTTATAACAGCTCCAGCTGGAAGCTGCCCAAGTGATTATAAGCAATAAAACGGATAAATGCATTTTGGTATAGTCAACCAATGGAATATTATACAGCAATGAGAATGAACAAACTACAACTACACATGACCACACAAGTGAATCCCACAAATATAATGTTGAAAATGGAAGCCAGATACCAAAGTATATATGTATTGTATTCTTCTATTTCTATTAAGTTCAAAAATAAAATAATTCTTGCATTAGAAGTTGGATCATGGCCAACCCTAGGGAGGCGCTAATGGAGAGCATGGGGTCTGGAGTTTCCTGGGGTGCTGATAATGTTTTTCCTTCGTCTGGGTATTGGTTGCATGGAAGATGCAGGAAGCTGTATATTTATGGCACACACACCTTTCTATCTGTATATTGTACTTTGGTTTTAAAAGGTTTTAAAAAAGGCAGCATAGTCACACATAATACGCACACCAGCAGATTCCCTGGAGGTCATCTTGTTTGTCCCTCTGCTCTCAGGCCAGACTACATTCAGTTCAGGTCAAGCATATGTAACATTCTGGCTCAGTCGGAGACTAACCTGCGAGGGGAGTTCTCATCTGAAGGAAGCACAGGAGGCCAAGCTAACAAAAGACAAGGCTTCCAAAAACAAGGCAGAAGCCTTGAAAAGCAAGGCTGGCATTCGGCAGCACAGCCCAAGACAGGATGGAGGCTTAACAATGGCTGCACCATTCTCAGGAGATCAGAAGAGCAGAGTTGAGCAGGAGATGATTACCACGGAGCAGGCTGCCAACAAGGCATGTACCTGGACAGCCAGCCCTGTCAGCTGGAGGGCTAATTTCTGCTCTCAACTCTGCCAAGCTGACCACTGGCCCAGCCCCTTCCTCCCTGGACTTAGAGAAAGATGTCAGGCTTTCCTGGTCCCTCAGGAGATGGATGAAAGGCAAACAAATGTGGGTGTTCTTAGTAGTGTCATGGGCAGGTGCGGGGATGCCAGAGAGAAAGTTCTGAGGCTTTAATTAAAGCTCACAGTGCTTGCTTCTCTGGAAGACAGCCTGGAAAATCCCAATGACAGAAGAAGCCAGGCAAGACGGCAAAAGTCTCTCCTTGGTGAACCTAAGAGACAGGGCCAACATGGTTTCTGCATGCAAAATCACAAATGTTCTTTTCCTCCACCCTCAACCTCCAAGATACTATAAATGGACTATGGTGAATAAGGAGTGATGATTGGAGAGAAAGACAGGAAATGAAACATTTATTCAGCACCTATATGTGCCAAGCCTTAAGCGAAATGCTTTACGCACAGTATCTCATCTAATGCTTCCCAAACTTTCTAAGGCAAGCTAAAAGTTAGAGTTAGGATTAGATTCAGATGGTGAAACAGTTGATGGTATCTCAGTCTTTAAAAACAAACTCTTTGGGATAAATATTCCGTGAATTCAAGACTTGAGCTATTTGTCAGCATGGGACCTTCCCCACCCACGCTCCCCATGTGCTTTACAAGGCAGCAGCTAGGTGCAGGTGGAATTGAAATTTGATCCTTCTGATGGAAAAGTGGAGGGCCTCTCTGGCCCACAGGCTGTGGCTGGGAATTTTCTTGTCTAGACCCTGGAGGCTAAGCTTGTCTCTGCTGCTCTGAGGCTGAGCTGGGGTGTCCCTTCCTTGTTCCAACTCAGCCCCTTCCACTCCACTGGTTCATGAGAACCTCAGGATCCTCCAGACCCCATATGTGGACTGTAAGGGGTGCAGCTACTATGTCATGTCTATGTACCTAGATGTGTCCCTCACCCTTCCTAATCTACTATCTGGGCAGCGCCAAGGCACCCTAACATTGTGCCAGACACTGGGCTTTTCTAAAGGACCTGTAATTTTCTAAGGGTGTTCTCTTGCAAACACTGTGCGCTAGGATTCACCCCAAAACATCTTTGTTCCTGCCTCCCCTTGCTTCCACAACGCATTCTCACAGCCCCGTGGTTTGACCCCAAGGGCAAGAATAATCAGTCCTCAACCCTCCCCTTCTCTTCCTCTCCTTCTAAGGATCTTCCCTCATTGGAAAGGCTTATTCTGCCTTCCGGGCTGGCGGGAATTTCCCCAGGTCATACCCCCGCCAGCCCACTCCCAGGGAGGGTTTGCTTCTCTTCCTTTCCCTAGGGGCAAAGGGGAAAAAAAGCAGAAGGGCTGTTGGAAAAGAAGAGAGTCTATATCAAAAGGGATTTCAAAATTTCTGTGAGCAGAGATATTTTATACTCATTAAACAATGCCACTAGTCAGTCTCCTTTCTCAAGACCCACAATTCAGGAATCATGGCCCTTCTCTCCAGTGAGCACAGACATGCACGGAGGACTCACAGCCACAGCCCCTCAGACCCGGGCCCCTCTCCTCAGCCCTCTACTACCAGCTCTTGCCTTCTCGTCACCAGCCTGGCCACCGAGGGACTGACCCATGCCTGTACTGTAGGTCTCCTGACTGGCTGTGGAACAACAGCAGCTGGATTGTCACCACTCTGCCAAAACCGACAGCAGGACCCTGGCTGTCTGCCCCTGAGCTGGGTACGGGCCAGCGGAAGCAGTAGCCACTCCTCAGATCAACAGTGGGCTGCGGAGTTCTTCAGAACTGGGGAATTCTTGAGAACTCACGAGGGCTCTGAGTTCTTGGTCCTCCCAGGAAGGCCAAGAAAAGGCCTCTAGAACATTTTGCTGCTATGGAGCTAGTTCAGAAAGTACAGCAACGAGAGGGCTAGGCTCGGATGGCAGCGCTGCGGAAGCTGGGCTTAGCTTATGCCCTGACAGCTGGAAACAACACAGCAAATGGGATGAGAACTGCTCAGAAGTTCCAGAAAGACAGAGGAAAACAACACACCATCTGCAAGGAGAGGACCCTAGATTTATGACACTGTCCTGTGGTGTGCCACTTTTAACAAGAGGTTTCCTCTCTCCAACCAAGTCCTCTCTTTAAGAAGGTTTGCAAATAAAGAGCCATCGAATGGAGCAAGGGAGACTGCAGAGCCAGGCTGATGGGGTACAGGTGGGACCAGGAACCAGGACTGGCTGGCCTGGCGTGGCCTCTCACTGGCTCTGCAAGCAGCAGATGCATTCAGAGGAGCAAACAGGCCCAAAGACCAAGAAAGAGGGCCAGAGGCCAGATGAGCAAACACTGAGTCCAGGATGAACCAGAGAAATGAGGTGCAAGTGACACTTAGGTAAGTAAGGCATACAAGAGATGAGAGCTAGGAAAGTAAATTACAGCAAGAAAAACAACGCAGGCAGAAACCAAGTCACAGCATTGGCAGAATCCTCATCTGAATCCAAGAGAAACGGTAAAGGCAAGTCCTGATCCCAGGTCTCCCTGCCTGCCTGTACATTCCTATCAGTGGGTGGTGGATGGACCTCCATTAACAGCCACACCTCCCCATCCAGAAGGAGAGGAAAATCTCAGAGTAAAATAAAATCGCTCTATTTCTGCATGTACCCTTCATTCTAGGTACTCTGCTGAATGTTTTGCACGCATGATCCCTTAGGATCCTCACAAGAATCTAAGTGGATACAGGTCTTTGCAAACAAATGGCTTGTGAAGGGTTCTTTCCCTGGGTATTATACACAGCCCCACCTAAGGGCAGAAAGCTTGGAGAGCAGTGTGGTCTATGTTTTAGCCTCCACTTACCCCCTTGGCTGGGCACCTATGGGCAACGCACAAAATTCACAAGCCTGTGTGGCAGCCCGAGAAGGAGAGATGCTGTCCACATTTAATAGATGAGAGAATGGAAGCTTAAAGGTGAAACATCTTGCCCAAGTTGACAAAGCCCTTAGGTTGCAGACCCAATATTCAAACTCTAATCTATTGAGAGAGAAAAGCCCCTGCTCTTAACTACTAGGCCACATGACAGAAGCAAACAGAAATGCCTTACAGGAGTTCACGGCACTGGAAATAGATTCCCAATGACCCTAAAATAGCCAAGAAACCCCATTTGCCAGTTATATGATTTGCCCCAGTTCATGGGATGGAACCACAGAAAAGCAAAGTGAATCACATTCTTCCAGCTCATTGGTTTCCAATCTCATGAACCCACCAGCCTACTTGACATTTCCCCATGAGTGGCTAACAAGGGTCCCAAGGTTAACAAGATCAAAGTGGAACTCTTGGTTTCCTTGTTGCACTGGAAAGATTCCTCTCCTCCCCAGTCTTCCATATTTCAGTATACGGAACCACACCTAGTTGCTCAGGACAAAAACATGAAGTAATCATCTTTGGCTTTTTAAAAAAATCAAATTCCACTTCCAATTTATCAGTAAACCCTATAGACGCTACTTTCAAAAATACACCAAATCCAAGCATGTCTCACCATCTCCACCACCAATACCCTGGCCAAACACGGTCCCTGCAAAGACCTCCCTGCTTCTACCCTTGCCCCATGGAATCTTTTCACTACACATCTGTCAGATTCTTTCTTCCTCTGCTCAGGATGATTTTCTGACTTTATATCACACGTAGAAGAAAACCCAAAGTACTTTTGAGGATCTACAAGGTCGTGTTGCATCTAGCCCCTCTTTGGCTCTGCTCCAGCTACATGAGGCACCTTACCATTCCTCAGACACACCACACCTGCTCCCACTTCCACGCCTCTGCCATGGTTGTGCTCACTCCCCTACCTCCTCCATCTGCTCCAATGTCACCTCCTCAGAGAGGCCTTCTGTGATCACCCCATCCCAAATGGCCCCAACCTCTCTTCCTGCTTAGTCTTTCCTCATGACAATGATCATTACCTAACATAGCTTTCTAAATTTGTGTTTTTGTCTCTCTCCACTGCTAGAACGTAAGCTCCATGAGAGCAGAGACTTGTTCTGCCCTGTTCACTGTTGTATTCTTAGTGCCTAGAATGTGCTTGGTGCATAGCAGTGGCTTAATAAGCATTTGTTCAATGGATGACTAAATCCTCATCAAAACCCCATAAGGTGGGTTATAAAGCCTATCCCTGTTCTGTGCATGAGGCTAGTGCAGCTCAGAGAGATTGAGTAAATTATGTAAGGTCACACAGCTAATGAGAAGAATTCAGACTCAAAGCTACCTAATTTCAACCTATGCTTACCCATGACATGTGTCTTTTAAGTAACAGTGTAGATGAAAATGTAGATTTAAGCCTCCCAGCTTAAAAAGTGTTATCATTTATTTTCTATTTTATAAAAAAATGGAAGATACCCTAAGGATCATCTAAAACAGAATTCTCGGCTGGGCGCCGTGGCTTATGCCTGTAATCCCAGCACTTTGGGAGGCCAAGGCAGGTGGATCACTTGAGGTCAAGAGTTCAAGAACAGCCTGGCCATCAAGATGAAACCTCCTCTCTACTAAAAATACAAAAATTAGCTGGGCATAGTGGTGGGTGCCTGTAGTCCCAGCTACTCGGGAGGCTGAGGCAGGAGAATGGCTTGAACCCAGGAGGCAGAGGTTGCAGTGAGCCGAGATTGTACCACTGCACTCCAGAGCAAGATTCTGTCTCAAAATTAAAAACAAAAATAAAACAGAATTCTTCATTGAATGGTTTATAAAACCTTGTGACCTCCAAAAGGGGATTCACATCAGAAAAGACAGCGATGGTATCTGTTCCAGTTTTTATTTGTTAAAAAGCAATAAAAGAAATTATTTAAACATCATCTGCTCATTAATAAACAGCATGAGAGCTTCCAAGTACATGTCAAACGGTGATTAGAGACACATGCTCATGCCCCAGCTAGCCCTGCAATCATCTGTAGCCTGGTGGTTTGGAGTTCATTGTTTTTATTCTCATTATTGAATATTGCCTTATTTTTACCCACAACAGACTTTTTAATAAAGAGGAAAACATAAAGAACACTGATGGTGAGAAATATCATATTAATGCAGAGCAAAAAAAAATGACAAGAAATAAATAAATTTTTCCTCTAGATGATGTTCACACAGATCCATAAACTGCATACAACTGATCAGAAGTATCATATGACAGAGAAAGAATTCCATTATGAAAACCCAATATTAAAAGGGAAGGGAGTTATTACATCAATTACATCTGATTGGCTTTTCATTATTGGTAAAGATTGTCTCCACCTACCAAGTGTAATCTACACAGAAGTCCTTGCCATAGTCGCCTAAATCTTCTCTTTTAGCTTATCATTTGGAAATAAAAGATAATTATTAGATTAAAAACCAGTTAAATGTTTAACTCAAAGGGCAAACACATCAAATTTCATGTTAAAATAGTAGATTTTGTCTAATTTGAGGCTGTAATATGATGATAAATTTTAATCTAAGTTTTTATATACATCATTACCCAAACCAAAGATGATATACTCTGCTATTTAAAAATGTATTTGTTGGAACATCTTGTTTTTTTCTTACATAATTTAATGTGATAGCATAAACAGCATGTGCCACACTTGTTAAAAAAGAAAAGGATAGACTCGTCTTTATGTATAGTGAATATTATAAAAGATTGTATGCAAGTGAAATTTACAGTACAATATCCCCTAATATATAGACCTAAATTAAAATATTTTTGCTGAAAATCATTTCTTCATCATATACCACATAATACGGACGTTAATAGCCACTCCCAAGGGAGTCCAGGGAATTAAATGCGTGCTGTCAAGAAGGGGATTTGTGTGGAGCTGCTGACCCATTCTCTGCCTTGCTCCACCTGGCCTGTGCCCCAGGAGGCTGATGTCTGCGGACTGCAACAACCAGGATCCCTGGCTAACAGCAGGTATGAGCAGGAGTCAGCGGATGAGACAGTAAAGAGAGTGGGGTGTTGATTTCCCCAGTTCCCTGGCTATGAAGCCCTGCCTTAGCAGTGGGTGCCACAGCTTCTATCAGAGCTTTTCTCCCATGCACCAGCTCTGGCCACAGCCCTCTCTGGGTTCTGTAGTCACTCCTTCTCTTGTCCTTTCCTGCCAGAGGTGTTAACAGCCCTCCTACTGTTGCCATCTCAGTAGTGCTTCCCCATTTTTTGTTGATTTCCTGTAGTCCTCAATTACCCATTTGAGCGTGTCACCTCTTCCTTGCCAAGTCTCTAAATAATCCAAGATTCTAAAGTCTAAAAAGGGGTCAGGGGAGTTAGAAGCTACTTGTCTGTTATAATTGTTTCATTTTACGGATTGGGGAACTGAGCCTAAGGGAGATTACAAGTCTTGTCCAAAATCACCACCAACAGCAAGGCAGAGCCGCAATTAGAAACCGGATCTTAGACCAGAAGATTTATATGAGTTAATTAAGTGCTTGAAACAGCACTTGCCACATGGAAATACTCGGAAATGTTAGCTACCATCATCATCATTATCATCATGTGCTAATTCCTAATTCAATTGTGGATTAGAAAAGGGGGAAATGGATCGAAAATTCACAGTCTTTCTAGGTTAAGAATTCAAAAAGTAATCCTATTTGGTAGATGGAGAGAAACCAAAGCCCAGAAAGGTTCTCTCTAAGGCTGAGCCACCACCCCCTACAGCAGGAATGAGAAAGAGGCACCAAGGCTCACAACTTGGTGAGTGAGCATGGGATGCATTCCAACCCCTCACACTCCCTTGGTCAGGCACCTTGTTCAGTGAACAGCCTGCACAACTGTCATACAATAGCCGTGGTTCAGGTCCCCCAGCAAGTTAGTGTCACAGTTAAATGAAAGTGACCTTATCTCATTGAGTTGCTGTGAATATCCATGAAGACAGCATATGAAAAGTGCTTTAAAAACTCCAAAGCAGAGGATTCCAAGATGAATTACTGTGGCCTTCTTGTTCCACAGCCTTCCAAAATGAAAAGCAGCCAGAGACTAGAATGAGAAGAGCTTGAAGAATTCTTTGACTTTGCTATTCCATAATGTGTGGGGATGGCAGAAAAAATAATAATAATAAACCTTTTCCACCTTATGACAAAAAGTTGTTCTTGGGCAGGACGCAGTGGCTCACACCTATAATCCCAGCACTTTGGGAGGGCAAGGTGGGCGGATTGCTTGAGCCCAGGAGTTCGAAACCAGCCTAGGGAAAATTGGAAAACCCCATGTCTACAAAAAAAAAAAAAAAAATCCATAAAAATTAGCCAGGTGTGGTAGCACGCACCTATAGTCCCAGCTACTCAGAGGCTGAGGTGGGAGGATGCCTTGAGCCTGAGATGGGGAGGTTGCAGTGAGTCAAGATCACACCACCACACTCCAGCCTGGGAAACAGTGTGAGACATCTCAAAAATAAAAATCTTTTTCTTCACTGTTTTCAAGGGGAAAGAAAGAAGAGCACTATGATGTATAACAATTGTGCTAAGGAAAGAGTTATATTTTATGTGAAAAGTTTGATGAAGAAATGCCTTGGTACAAAGCACATCCTTTGCTAAAAGCTCACTGGTAATGTTGGTGTTAATGTTTCCGAAGGATACCTGATGCATTGTTGGAACCTCTAGGAGAGCTGTGTCAGGACCCAGCCCTCCCAGGGACAGGGCTGCTCTTCACGGAGACAGGCTGTGCCCATCCTGAACTTCCAAAGCCCAGGTCCTGCCCCCAGGTTCATCCATGTGAAATTTCAAATGAGCCCTCATTCGTACTTCTTTCAAATTCAAGGTGCATTTCTCACCTTAGAAATAACACTGTCAGTTCTGCACCTAGCCATTGCATCTCTTCTCGATGACTTTCTTTTAACCAAAATTTGTCACCCTTTCCTCCACCAAACAAGGAAAGAAAAACAACATTTATTGAGCACCTACACTGTTTTTTACATACATAGATGGTTTAATCCCTACTCTATGAGTCAGAAATTATTCTCCCAATTTGAAGATCAGGAAAACCATTTTCAAAGAAGCTAAATCCCTTGCCCAAGGTCACACATGCAGTTAGCTACACATGTGGGTTTCCAACTCGAGTCTATTTTGAGAGCCTTTCATCTATTCCATTGCCCTACTTTTTGCCAATTCCAAACTTTTTTCTTTCCACTGCTAATTTCACCTCCCTTTTCTACCACTAGAATATTATTAATGGATAAGAGAACAGAAATAATTGTGTGCACACACAGAGAGAGAGAGAGAAAAAGAAATTTTACAAAACAGGAACAATCTCCATTGTCTCATCTTAACCCAAAAGGTCATATATGCCCAGATGAGTCATGTTAAAAATTATACAAGAATAAAGATGAAACACTTCCCAATGATTTTTCCAAATATCAACATGCATCCTCCTGAGCACCACCAATCTTTTTTTTTTTTTTTTTTTTTTTGAGACGGAGTCTCGCTCTGTAGCCCAGGCTGGAGTGCAGTGGTGCGATCTCGGCTCACTGCAAACTCCGCCTCCCAGGTTCATGTCATTCTCCTGCCTCAGCCTCCCAAGTAGCTGGGACTACAGGCGCCTGCCACCACGCCCGGTTAATTTTTTGTATTTTTAGTAGAGACAGGGTTTCACCATGTTAGCCAGGATGGTCTCGATCTTCTGACCTCGTGATCCACCCCCCTCAGCCTCCCAAAGTGCATCAGTCTTTTATTTAGATGTGTGTCAGAACAATTTTCTCCTTCTAATCTCTCCATGATAGACCTCATTTGCCTCTGAGACTGTGTACTGGTGCAGAAACCCTTCCTACCTGAAGTCTTGCCCAGAACCAACTACAGTTTTTGCTGTGCTGACAGTAAAGGGCAGTAGTAAACAGAGGAGCATGGGTTGAACATTGACACAAAAGCAGCTCTAAAAGCTGTCAATACCAACACCAGCTAAAACCCATCCTCGCGTATCATGATTGAGGGCGAAGATCTAGGCCTGCCAAGGCTATTTACACAAGAGTTAATGAAAAAAGTCCACCCTCTATCTCCAAACCAATCAGTCCTTCCTCAGACCACACATCAACAATGAGCACTGTTGGTGAACATATGTCCCCATACCTCGCCTGTCACATTCTAGGACTTACTTCTGATGCATGGTACCACTCTTTTATCACTGCTATCCACAGTACTGACTTTGTGCACACCCTATCACATGCAATCCTCCCAACCACTCTTTGTAAAAGAAAGTGAAGGTCACAGGTGTTCGACGACTGACCCAGAGCCAAGCAGCTGTGATAGGTGAATATGGAGACTTACACCAGGTCTTTGGCTACCATTGCCTGCTCTCTTGTTATGTAACTGGTTGTGTCTTGTCTACTTGGCTTCACTGAAAGTACCTCAAGGACTTATACATCTTTTTATTCCCACACAGGTATTATACAAGGCTCTGTCCTTTCCAAGCACTTGACAAATCCCTATTGAATGCATGAACAAATGAATGTGTGACATGAGCATCTTCCACGTGTCAAGTAATGGCAAGTGGAAGAACGCATCAGCTGATGTGCATGAGAGACATTTAGGAAGAAAGCCATTCAGGGACGGTACCAGCTTCTGTCACCAGGATCCTGGTTGCCCAGAAGAATCTAAATGTGAGTAACCTTTGCCTGCACTCGGCCATGAGCTTTCTCTTAGCATATTTTAACGTAAGGACTAGATAATGAGAAGCTCTTTTGATCTTAGATACAGTCTGGTCTCACTGACTTCTTCTCATTGGTATCCACATGTAGGATTTCAGCAGAACTTGAGGGTTAAGTCCGAGGTCACACACTTTCCCAACCTTGGCCTGACTCTGGAGGTGTCTGGGGGCAGAACAATGCCATAACCTGGAGGACAACTCCAAAGTTCGAGGAGAGGAGCCCCTACATTTGACAGGCCCCAAAGAACTCAGCTTCTAGATCCTAGGGAAGGGTCATGAACCCTCCATTTAAACCTACCTGAAGTTCTTTCAGAACCTGGGACATATGACAGTGTATGTGCAAATACACAAAGAATAAATATTGAGGGGCAAGAAAATCAATGAGCTTAAAAATAGTTAAATGTGGAAACTGATATAAGCCTGAGCTTGGAGGAAATTTAAAAGCCACTTTTTAACAGACAAGAAGTTTACAGGGTCCAGTTAGCTATAGCTGAGGCACCAGCTTTAACCAAGAGTCGTCAGCATTACAGATGACAAGAAGAAATGATATTTAGCTCATATAGTGAGGTCATAGGGTGGCAAAAACCAGTATGCCTCATTGAGCTCTGCAGAGAAATAAATACTCAAGCATTTGTCCTTCACCTCATGTTGATGATACAGAGAAAGAGACAAGGTCATTGGGAGCAAAGGCTGCAAAAAATCAGAAGAAAGAAGAGTAGTGTCCCCATGTGAACTTGGTCCTTTCAAAGTCTGGCAAGTGGCAGCATGAACTGAGGGGACCAAAAGGCCAATGTGGGGCTTGTAAACATGGTTCCTGAGACATCCAAAGGCTCTTTCCCAGCAACGCTTTCTTATTATTTCAGGGCAACTACATCACAAACATATGGATTTGATTCCACCTCCCCACCCCCACCTTCCTCTCTTTATGCCAGAAAAACACATACAGATTTCAAAATGAAAAGGGAAAAAACAAAAGAACGGCCAGGGACCAAAATGCGTAGTATGGTTTTCAGAGAGCTTGGAACATGCTAGGAAAATCACTGTAGCTGGTCAGCAATCCAAATGGCAGCAGCACCCAGCCCTGTCATGAACGTTCACGGCCAGAAAAGTGACTGCAAGGAGGTGGGAGCAGACATTTGGTCTGCCCAAGGGGACAAAAAAGAAATAGCTCCCAAATGTCAAACACTGGGATGGGTAAGGTGATTCATGTGAGGGTGACTCCACCTCTGTCCTCAGACTTTATCAAAGGGATGGTGTCCAGCTGTTCCCCGTCTCCTCTGGAAATGGAACAGAACGGCTCCCATTAGACAGAAGGGAATGCAATTTAGACATCAAAAGGAATGCCCAGTTGTAATCCACTCTTATAACAAAGCAGATTAATTGCATGCCTACAAGCCAATCTATTTATTAATATTTATTGAGTATCTACTCTAATAAGACTAGCATTATGTGTCAGACACTAATCTAAGTAGTTTTCAAATATTATTTCCAATCTTCACAACAGCACTACAAGATGGGTATTCTTAACCCTATTTTATAGATGAGGACTGAGAAACAGAGAAGTTAAATGAGTATTATAAAGCTAGGAAATAATGGAAAACTAGGATTCAAACTCAAGTGTAACTAATTCCATTTTTTTATTTATTCACTGTAATTTGGCTCAGTGCTAAGGGGGTTCTTTGTACCATCCCGCAGAAAGTGTCACATTATTTTACATCTGAATGAATAAATAAATGAAAGAAAAAATGAACAAGTACAAATGATGGGTCTTGCTGCTGATGTTTATACCATATTTCCTCAATGCAAATATGCACTTTCCCCACATCTTAACATATCTGAAATCAAAATGCAATTCCAATAGATGGCATGGCATAATGTAATTGGCAGTGCTCTTTTGTGTTAGTATTACACGAAATAAATGTATATCTTACAATCAGCAGACTCTTAGAAGCAATGAAATATGGTCATCTCGAACCAAGACCAGTTCCACATGAAAGTGCAATGAACAATATGGGGCAATGGATGTTAAGTGCCAAATAAGGTATGTGTCATAGGAGACCAAGTGAGAAGAAAAAAATTTTGAGTCCAGAGCAGTCCAAAAGCAGTAGGATCAATTGTAAATTTAAAGACTTATAGAATTTTGATGGAGGTGTAGAATGATTATGTGAGGCATCTCTCTCAGAAGAGCGTACCTTTCTTAAAGGTACGGATCTTGCCTGATTTATTTTTTGGTTCCCAAGTTCTCAGGTCTGCATTATTCAAGAAAGAATGAGAGTCTCTCCTTCCTGGAAGTATTGAAAAGGAAGGAAAGCCCAACCCAGCCAACATGTCTGATTCTTACTGCACAAGGGCAAAAAGAGTTGAATCAAATGACCTCTGGAGAACCCTTCTAGATCCAGGATTCCATATCTAAAATGTGAAACCTGATTGGTTGCTAATCTGATTAATTGTGAAAATTTAGTGTGCATTGACAGTGTCCAATCAAGAGTACACTCAGTAAAATTTTTTTCACTCCCTTTTCTTTGGTCAAACTCAAGCTTCTTTCTCCCATTTCTACACTTTTAAATCACTTCTCTCCCCAACCCCCACAACACATACAAATACTGTCATTTAAAGATAAATCAATCTCCCTTCTCCATTCTCAATTTAAATAATCTAAAATGCCTATTTTCTTTAGGAATACTCCATGGTTTTAGAAAACAGGGACAAAAAGCCTTTAATAAGGACTTCCTCCAAACGCTCTTCTTTCTAAACCCTATCACAATAGATGTAACATCCAAAAAGAATTCCTCCATGCAAAAAGTCATGGGTGAAAATCTGTGGAGGAACAGGAAATTCACATAGTCTCAAGGGCCCTCCTCATAAATTACTTAATAATTACAAAGGAAGACCAGTAGCCTCACAGTGGAGGAATCTGGCAGAGACTGTCATAATCCAGACCAGAGCTAACATCACCAAAAAAGAGACACAGCAACTGCACGCACCTCCTCTCAGGATGTTTTGGAAAGGACCAAAGTGACTTACATAGGTTTCCTGCTAAAAGTGCATCATCTGAATGCAGTCATGAGGAAACATCAGACAAAGCCAAATTGACAGACCTTCTATAAAATGATCCTTTAGTCCTCAAAAATTTCAATGTCATGAAAGACAAAGAAAGGATTCCAGATTAAAGGAGGCTATAAAGCTATAACAACTAAATGTGACATGTGAGCCTAGGTTGATTCCTGGACTAAAAAAAAGTAAATGCTAAAACAGGACATAATTGGGACAATTGATTTCAAAATGGATTGTAGAATAGGTAATGGTATTGTATCAATGTTAAACTTCCTGATTTTGAAAATCAGATGTAAGAAAAAGTCTTTGTTTTTAGGAAATACACACATATATTAGATTACTTCGAGAGTAAAGCAGCATGATGTCTGCCACATACTCTTAATTGGTTCAATAATAACATGTCCATATTATTATTAATATACCTCTATGCATATATTCCTATAGATTCATATATATTCATATGCATCGGAAGAGTAAATGTGGCAAATGTGAACAACTGATGAATCTGAGTGCTGATAATAGGGAGTTCTTTGCATTATTTTTGAAATATCATTAATTTTTAATGGCGAAATTTTGCACCAACCTAACACATCTTATAAATCTGAAAGTGTTTCAAAATAAAAAGTAAAAAAACAAACAAATAAAAACAGCATGTCTTTATTTTTTACAGTAGTCATTTGTTCTGTGCCCTGGCCTCTAAACAGCAATGTCTGATTTCTTAGGCTCCAAAAGCCATCACAGAAGAAAACAGAGAAACTTCTGTGAGCACATCCTAGCTCTTAACACATTCAGTCGTTCCTCTGATTTCAGTACAGACTACAAGTAAACAAAGTGATAGTTGGAAATAATTATCTGAGCATGAAACAATTAGTGCAACAACCACAGAGAGAGAGTCACTTGGCCGTGTACGTGGCCACAGGAGGATCCTTCGCTTATAAACACACCAACTGGGAAACTCAGCCAAACCCACTCTGCCCTCAGGAACTGTGAGTCTTAAATCAAAGTTACAAGGAAGGGCAAGCAGTGGGGCTGTGTATATTTTGAAGGAGGCCCTGAATACAAGAATAAATCTGTTCCTGGAAACAGCTTTTGGAAGGGAAAAAAGGAAACCTTGATGACTTTGTGAGATATTGGGACGGCTTACAAGGAGAAGCCAACGGGCGTCCTTCCCTGGACATCTTTAAAAGATGAGAAAGCCATCTAGGAAAATGTTACAATGTGTAAAATTTTCTTTCAAGTACTTCATCATAGAAAGTGTGAGAGTTTTGTCTTACGGAACTGAAGATATGTCTCAGGTAGCAATCGAGAAGGCTTAAGGCCAGGTGTTCAGACAGCCCAAGCTTAGAGGCGGCTGCTATGAGCATTGCTGCCCTCATATCACTAGCAATGACCAGAACTTGGTTAATTAGCATGCAAAGTATCAAAAATGGATTTTTATGGGTGAAGACAATGGCCTGTTGACTAGTATCATGAACATTAGAAAAGGGCTCTCATTTGGAGAAATTAGACGTATTCAAATAAGACGAACTGGCCAGACATATTCCATACATACTCCTCACTCTTGCTAATTAATATCTATGAGGCCTGTACCCTCTGAACTCAGGGGTGGTACCCCAGGCTAAGCCACTAAATGGCCCTGTGCCTAGCTGAGTCTCTGGATTCTGTTTCTCTGACATTGGTTACAAGACTGACAAAGTTCTATCTCTAGGATTGAGATGTTTGCCTGGAGTAAATCTTTTAGGCAAAGAGATTATCAGAGAACATAAAAGAGCGGTAAATTTGGGCACCCTTAAAAAGGTCATATAAACTACTTCTTTTTCATGCTTGCTAATAAATGTTTAGTCAATAAATATAACTTATTTTAATACTTCTTCAAGGACCACTATTTTCTGTCAAAAAAGAATTGTACATAAATGCAATGGTTTAGGTCGGCTTGCAACAGATGAAAGAGGTATGGTCTGCATACATGCAACGCAGCAGGCCAGATGACCTGTTGGTTGGCCTTTTTGTTAATGATCTCTAATTTAATTCCACCGGGGTCTGAAGATGTATGCTGTTATGATCTCAATTCTTTCAAATCATTGGAACTTGTTTTATAGGCTAGAATATGTTCTGTCTTGGTAAATGGTCCATGTGCATGTGAAAATAATGTTTCTGCTGCAGTTTGGGTATAGTATTCTATAAATATCAATTAGGACAAGTTCATTCATAATATTGTTCAAGTCTACTATGTCCTTACTGATCATCTACTTGCTCTATCAACTACTGAAAAAGATGGTATCACCAAATGTAACTGATTTGTCTATTTCTCCTTTTCGTTTTGTCAATTAATGCTCCATCTATTTTGAAGCTCCGTTATTAGGTACACACGTAGGATTTTTTTGTCTTCTTAATGAATTAACCCCTTTGTCAATATAAATATTATCCATATGTCGGATAATATTCTTTTCCCAGACCCTACTGTCTGATATTAATATAGCCACTTCAGCTTTCTTTTAATTAGTGTTTATATGGTAGAAGTTTTTTCAACCTTTTTAACATAGCTGTGCCTGTATATTTAAAGTGTGTTTCTAGTAAACAGCATATAATTGGGTATTGCATTTTTATTAAATCTGGCAATTTCTACCCCTTAATTTTGATGTTTAGACCATTTATACTTAATGTAATTATCATTATGGATTTGTTTCCTACCTATCTCGCTATTTTATTTTGCACTTGTTCAGAGCCACTGCAGGACTAACCTTGTTTTTTTCAGGGATTACCTGCCTATTGTCTAACATCTGAAAACAATTAACCATGTTTCCAGTTGGTTATGGCAGAAAAGCTAGTCCTGCACCAGTTACTCCACCACGGCCAGACGTGGACATAGGAAATCTGCATTTTACAGGTTTTCGGGTGATTCTGGCGTGCTGCTGGAGCTGGGAGCCATTGCTTTAACCCAAAGATCACAAGTTTAAATGGAATCGTGGAAATGTAAGCCACTGGATTGGCTATAAGGCAACAGGGGATGTTGGGAGTTGAAGAGAGCTAGACAGCATGGGCTCCAATGGAAAATATCCACATTTAATGTTTTTAAAACATCTTTTGAGCCAAATCTTAAAAATGTCTACTAGCAGAAACCTTCCTTGAGATCACAGAATGCCACACCTGTGTATCTTCCCTAGTGCCAATCTCCCACTTTAAATGGGGTGCCCAGAACAGAGCACACTCCTCCATGGTGGACTGACAGCTCAAAGGTGATGACCCACAGTTACCTATAATCTACATTCAAACAAGTTCTTTACTTCAGTGTGAGACAAGTTCATGTTTTGGCAACACACTGAGAGCTCATGCTCAGGGGTGCTTAACTCACCTACACTCCCCATCTCTCACACAAATGCCTGCCAAATCAGACCTTTCTGTCCCGCATGCTGCTAACTGACTTTACATTTACCATGATTACATTTCATCTTGTTGGTTTTGGCTCAGGGTTTCATCTTGTCAAGCACACTTCGAATCTTGATTCTGTTATCTGTCAAGGTAACCTTTACCCAGATGGGCACCAGTTGAAAATCTGGTAGGTATGCCTCCTATTCTCAAGGACCCAGAGCAAGTGACTAGAGCCCATGACACAGCCCTCCTGACTGACGAATCAGTCCCACCTTTGTTCTTCATAATCTCTACCCCTAGGGGAACAGGGAACAGAAAGAGATGAAACACAAACAAGCCAACACAGCTCTTAGGAAGTATCATGGCAAATTGCCAGGGTGATGGTGAATGTATAGTCTGCATGAGCACTTTGTATAAACATTCCCATGTATACTCCTGCCGCTCATTTCACCAGGTAACAGGTAATGTGAAAAATGGAGAAGATGGGGCCACCCTTGAGCAAGGCTGTGAAGTCATCATTTCTGTTTGGCTGTAACTCAGAAGGCCCAGCTCTGGTACTAATTAGCTGTGTGGTCCAGGGCTATAGAGTTTCCTTTCCTGAGCCTTGCCTTCCTCATCTGAGGTTTCCTTCTCAAGAAGCTATCTATCATTCTTCTCCCACTCTGGAACACCCTCCCCCACTAGGGGTCCAGCCTGTGCCCCACTTCCACAAGGCCCTGCTTTGCGCTGGCTATGACCTACTTCTGGGAAAAGTAGGGTCAACTTTTCCTGTCCCTCAAATAACATCCTTAAAGTTTTATCTTACCAGTTTTCTACTTAAAATCCTTCTACATCACTTTAGCTGAGTAGCCACAATCTCACAATCTGACCTTGCCTGCCTTCCCTGCCTCACATCCCACCCTAAACTCATGCACACTCTTCATTCCAGCCACAGTCAGCTACTTGTAACCCCTCAACAATTGTGCTTTTTCAACCTTTCATGCCTTAATTCATGCTATTCCCCCCTATCTGGAATGTCCATCCCCCTCTCTATACCCAACTCATAGCAATTCATTATTCAAAACTCAGCTTAGCCACTGAACCTTCCAGGAGACCTCATCTGATGGATTCAGAAGCCTTTCTTGTGTCTGTCCAAGAGCCACTCTACATGTTGTGTCTCAGCATTCATCATGCTGTTGGCTGACTTATCAATCATCTTTTCCAACTTGACTATAAGCTCGAGGGCCAGGATTTTTTGTTAGCACTATCTGAGCTGGTTCCTGCCACAGTGTAGGTGTTCACTGAATCGTTGAGTAGACTGAATGATGAGTGAGTTAATGAGTGAGCCAGTTATACCACATGGGTGGCTGCTTACTTCCTGCACTGGAGGGGCCAAGCCAGGCAAACTTAAGTCCCCATCAAAGCATCCTGAACTCAGGCTTGGCCTCTTGGACTCTGCCTCAAAGCAAAAATCTAAATGTCAGAGACTTCCCTGATGTGACTCCCTGGACCTTTCACTGAGTTCTCCACCCTCTTCCTAAACCTCCTCCCTGAGCAGGACAAATTAAATGAAAGAAGGGCTGGGAAGTCTCCCCTCACCACCTTACAATCAAGGAGGAGCCACACTCCCCAGACATGCTGTTCACGAGAAGTGCTCTGGTCCCTGGAATCCAAGAATTCAGAGAAGCCTCCTGGAAAAACATTAATTGGAAAAATCCATCGCCAACCAGCCCTTCACCAGGCCTCTCCCCTGCCGAGTTTGCTCATTGCTTGAAGTCTGCAACTCACCAGTTGTTTATGTTCCTAACCCTGAGTTCAGGGGCATCTGCAATTTAATTTGAGCCATGGATAGACAGGGCTGCTCTCTGTTGTAGTTGCAAGAGCATAAACAACCTTCCAGGCTGAACTCTGCATGGCATTCCCCAGCTCCACCCCTACCCTGGACCTATAAATACCATCTATCACTTTCTAAGATCACCTCCAGCAGGCCCAGACAGTGGTAACTTGTTCCCAAGGCTGGAAGATGTCACTTGAAGTGAATGGAAAGAGAGTAGCTGGGATGGATTGGTAAAGACAGGGGATGGGAGGAAAAGGGGTAAAGACTTAAGGTTATTGGGGGAGGGAGGAGGAAAAAGTTCAACAGGACCAGCGAGAGGCTTAGAGGGAGAAACACGCAGCTATAAAGCCTAGGGATAAATCTTCAGGGGGATACTGGGCGACAGCAAAGAGGGGTCACAGGGTTGGGCATGTTCCCAGCTCATTCACCACGGGAAGTCCACTTTGTGTCTCATCCTTCTTCACTGCTCACTGATCTTGCCAGCCCATGCTGGAGGTTACTGTCATTTCTCATAGACCGAGCACCCCATATTAAATTCATCACTCACTGTCCACCTGTAGGTGACACAACATTGGTTTATGTCACTGGTTGTGCAGATAAGAGCCCCAGTTACCATGAAGAGCAAATCTTGAAGGCAGTATCCAATGGCAACAAGACAAGGGAGCCCTTCCAGTCCTCTTGTACACACACAAACACACACATACACACACACACACACAAGCACACATACACGGTTCCCATGCACCACCCCCATGTGACAACTCAAAGCCATTTGGAGCAGCAGTCCCCAGGCTGGGCCCCTGGGCCTTCCCAGAGAGTATCCTGGCCTTCATGCCAGGTCCCCTTGCCATGCAGCTGCCATCTACCCTCCAGGCCAGCAGCCCCTGAGATGCCATGCAGACTTTTCCATTCATTGTCCAGAGCTTCTTAAGTGCCTCTGATATACACCATGTGTCCCAACAGGAAAACACATAGTCATCAACTCTACAAAATGCTCCAGATGTGATCAAAGCCAGAGAGGCAAAAGAAAACAGAGATGGGGGTGTTCAGGAAGGGGGAGAGGCTGGGGGAGAGGAAGAGAGAAATCCAGGGACTTGGTTGAGGGGACAGGGGGTGGTGCCCCTGGGATGGTGCTTCCAATGGATGAAGTCTGCAACTAGGTCCAGACTCTTTGATTCCAATCCCTGATTCAACTTGACCCCGCTGTGAGATCCTAGGCCTTGCCCCCAGACCAGCTTCAGGATTGAAATTCTATCTCTGAAGAACCATAGGAAGTTAGTCCTGGAAGGAATGCTCTAGAGCACCTGGCCCCTTCCTTTTTAGGTGAGGAAGGTGATGTGTAAGTAGACCTACCTGGAGTGTCATGCACCACCTCTGACCCCACACATCCTTCTAACTCCTGGGTCAGTCCTGTCTGTATTAAACTTCAGTGGGTTACAGTGGCACACATTAAAGGCCCTGCATTTGAAAGTGGCCTCAGACATGATATCCCTGTCCCCTTGCCTACTTAGCTCCACTAGAGGATTTCAGTCCCTTATAGAGTGAGAGGATGAGCCTGGATGGCTTTTAAGACCCCTCCCAGACCTAAAATTCCTAAGCCTTCAAGATCTATGGCAAGCCCCCCTCACTTAAGGAAGCAGGGCTGTTTTGCTCCAAAACCTCCTAGAGTCCCTTTGCCATCACAGCTGCACATCCGATCATATTCTCCGCCTCCCCACCACCTCCCCGGGAGTTGTCTGCATGTCTCATCAACACAGTGCTCTTCCCCTAAAGTGGAGCAAAGCAGTTAAGATAATAGGCTCTAGTGTCAAACTGCCTGGGATTTGGGGCAAGTGACTTGTCTACTCTGTGTCTCATCTTGAAAACGATGGGGACCAGGATTGTGCCAAGTTCATAGAGTCACCATGACGATTCAATTAGATCATGCACACAAAGGGCATGGTAAACTGGTCCTTGATTAGTATAGGCTGAGCGATACGTTCACAGCAGTCATTCACATTCCCACTAACACAGACACCATAGGTGAGCAGGGAGAGATGCCTCATGTCCGCTGGAGCACAACCTGGTGAGACCATAGGTTAGTTATGATGTCAGGGGGATGAGGAGAGGAAGAGAAAAGAGGCTCTGGGCTCAGAGTCCTGATGGCCAGGCTGCCCACAAGTCCTTCTGAAGGTCAAAGGGCACATAGGAGGAAACCATCCTGTTAGACACAAAAAGCACAATCCCAGTTTCTTTCCAGTGCCCCAGCCAGAAGAACCCCTGATCCTTCAACTGATGACAATGGGCCATGCCAGCACCACCCACACACGGGCACTCACATAAGCTAAACCTTTCAATGATGTACCCTTTCCTTAGGGTACGGTCCAAAATCCCTAACCAACCCAAAAGCTCCTCCATGACCTGGCTCCCCACAAGCACCTCCACTACGGAGCTGAAGCTCCAGCATCCCAGTGCCCTCCCCCAGCAGTGGGGCGTACACATGGTGGAGAAGCCAGACTCAGGAGTTCAGATCCTACCTCTCTCAACAACCATGTGACTTTGGGCCACTTAATAATCTTTTTGTGCTTCAATTTCCTCTTCTGTATAATGAGGATGATAGTATCTATCTCGACGGGGTGTTGTGAGTTAGCAAATGCCAAGGGGTAGAACAGTGCCTGCCACACAGCAAGCATCTAACTGTTAGCTGTTGTCATTATTTTCCTCATCTTTGCCTGGATCATTTTTGTTTTGACCCATCCAGCAAATCTTATTAGTTCAAATGTCACTTCCTCAGGGAGATCTCCAATTAGGTTGGATGGCCTTATATCTCCATTCCCATTACACTTCTGTCCTCCTCTCTAGTAATCTGTGTCACACTTCCGGTTAACTATGCACTGTCTCCCCTGCTAGGTCATAAGCTCTGTGAGGCCAGACCCAGCTGGACCATAGGTTCAGATGTGCCCAAGACAGTCCTGCCTTTTACCTGTCATTGCACTGTGGCAGACTGGATTTGTGTCAGTAAATATTAAGTCCTATGCTAGCCTTCCCAGCTCCATGGATTTGTGCTTGGCCACATGACTTGCTTTGGCCAATGGAATGCTAGCAAATGTGACGTCAGCAGGTGCCGCAAGAAGTACTTCACGTTTTCCTTCTTTCCTGTGCTCTGCTGAGTCTCTGTGAGCAGAATGTGTCCCAGAAGCTGTTGAATCTAAGCAAAATGTGCAGACCTGGGGCAAACTAAACACAATCCACAGCCCAGAGCCAGGCCCAACTAACACTCAGCCTGAAACAGAGCTTTCCCATTCAACCCAAAGACACATGAACACAATACAGAAATGAACTTTGTTATAAGCTGCTGACCTTGGGATGGTTTGTTATGCAACATTAATGTAATAATAGTTAACTAGTACACACAACATCATTATTAATAGCTCTCACTTTCACTAGAAAAAGTGTCCCCAGTAGGATGATAAATTATCTAACTGCCCACTATCAGTCCATATCTATCTTGTTCATCACTTTAACTCCAGCACCTAATACAGTACCTGGCACAGAGAAGGCGCTTGATGAATAGACTAGATTAAGTTGAACTGAATTATATGTTTGGTTTTTGTTTTTGGAGACGGAGTCTAACTCTGTCACCCAGGCTGGAGTGCAGTGGTATGATCTCGGCTCACTGCAACCTCTGCCTCCAGGGTTCAAGCAACTCTCCTGCCTCAGCTTCCCGAGTAGCTGGGATTACAGGCACCTGCCACCACACTCAGCTAATTTTTGTAGTTTTAGTAGAGACAGGGTTTTGCCATGTTGGCCAGGCTGGTCTCAAACTCCTGACCTCGGGTGATCTGCCCACCTCGGCCTCTCAAAGTGCTGGGATTACAGGCGTGAGCCACCATGCCCAGCCTGAATTATATATTTCTTAAATCTCTTTCCTAAAACATCAAGTCTTTGTCCCACCTGGATGCTGAGAGGTCTGAGTCTGGGGGCTCTGCCTTCTTTTTCTTTCACACGGTCCCCATAGAGATGCTCCTGATGCTGCTAGCCAGCTGCCAGAGCATCGGAGACCTAACCTTCTTAATCCACAGAAGTCGAAAGAGCTAGTTTTTCTAAAAGGGATGTGATCTCACGGGACTGGACAAAGAAGAGATCACTGCAGGATGAACAAAAGGAGAGGGACAGAAGCACAGTAAGAGAGATCTACGCGAGGCACCAGCTTAGGCTTTCAGGAGATGCAGTGCCTCTGAGTAGGGCAGGGACACTCTTAGTACATGGCTGATTCGCTTCTCTCTGCCATGCAGCTTGCCTTCCTGCCCCAGGGCTGAGGTCCGGGCAGAATGTCAGCCTAAGGAATTGCTGCCATTTTGTTAGAGTTGATGACAGCTGGAAATCATACCATTGCCCTCATCCAGACTAAAATGCTCAAATGAAAAGTTAAAAATCCCAGTCCTCCGATCCCCTCTCTGTGTCTCTTAACTAGGTTCAGTTGAACGTGGACTCTATGAAAGAAACCAGTAAGGCTGAGCCTACATCTCTGAGGGTTTCCCGAGTCCCTGCCACAGGCTGAGTAACTAAGGCTGAGCTCCCCAGTCTCTTCACGGCTGAGCCAACCAATTTGCCAGAGGCAGGCAGTAATTCCTGGCAGCCACCCAACTGTCAACATCTTTGAAGACCTTGAGATAATCCCAAGAAGGTCCTAGAAGACAGCAGTCTCCCAGGCAGGGATCTTGAAGGTTTGTGTATGTTTTTTTTCCTTTCTTATGTTTGTGACTTCCAGACCCACAAAATGCTGTGGTTTTCCGTTTCTAAAACAGAGGCATGTGCCTATACAAAAAGCCTGGGCATGCCGGGCTAATTAAATTTAGCTATCTTGCGGTGGTTGTTGTAACGTGTGTTCCGCTGATGTTATTCAGTGTGTTAAGACGTTTTCTGTTAATGTTGGTTACATAGCCATGTGGTGTGGGTGGAGAACATCACTCCAGGGAATATTATTAGGACTGAGGCGCTCAGGGGTTCCAGGGACACGTGATCAAACAGTGGCTCCCAGGATCAAACAGTTGAGCCGTGTCCCTGGTAACTCACGGGATGCCAATCCCCTTGCTCCTTCTAAGGCAAGATCAGTCCCTCAGGTCTACCTGAGATCTTGATTCCCACAGACAGAACTGCACCTGCTATCATGCAGCCTAGAGATTTTGTAGAAGAGATGCAACTAGAGGGAGAGAAACTTCAACAGATCAGCAGGGGCTGAATGACTTGCCCAGAGACTCCCCAGGAGAGATGAGGGAAGAACTGGAACTCCTTGTGCCCATTCTTACTTGCCCAGCTGGGAATACAATGAGACCTGAAACCCTTCCTTAAGCCCTCTGTTTTTCCACCTGCCTCAATTCCAGAGCAACCACCTGAGCTCCTCTCCTGAAGTTCCCCCACCGTCATGTCCCTTGTCTAGCTCAGCCCTGGTGCTTTCTTCTCAGCCATTCTTCTGCCTTAGCCCCTTCTCAAGTCTCTTTTCTCAACATTTCCTGACCAAGAATGCTTAAATCCCACTCTTGTAAATCCCCCAACCATATTTCTTCCCTCCTTCAAATCTCTGCGTCCTGCTTAAAACTCACCTATCTCATAAGTCTCATCTTTCTGTAATCTGCTGCCCTGAGGCCAGTTACTAAGCCCTTCAAAGCCTCTCCCTACCTTGCCCAGCACTGCTACACACAGCTTTGTGCATTAGTTACCTGTTGGAAGCTACTTGACAGCTCTGTGACCTACCCGAGAAGTTTCCTTTTTGTGAGTACCTTGTGTCCCATCAGTGCCCTTCAAGCTCCTATTTTCCCCCTTCTTTGAGGCTTCAACACCACACCCAGTACAAAGCTCTGCATTCAGCAGATCCTGATGCAGGGACTGACTCTTGCGCTGTTAACAGACTCAGAGCTCTATTTTTAAGAAAAATATCTGATAGGGTGGATTTTTCATGACATCCGCAAACAAGCAAAGGGGTGCAAAATACAGCTCTTCATAGTGAGGGCCTCCTGCTGTAGCATCCTCACTCTAGTCCCATTGCTGAGGCCCCTTGAACTTCAGAAACATCATTTCACTCTCACTGGGAGGCAAAAACAGACATTTCCAGCACAAAAGCAGGCCCTCCACAAGTTCCCCCACCCAACAGAAGCCAGACTCCAGGACGAACCGTGGAAGCGTCTTACTTTGCACACAGTGCTAAGTTGCTTGGGTGTCTGGTTGCCGAAGCTGCAACTGAGACAAAGCAGTAAATTAGAATTGGGAACAGAAGCTACTCAGTTGACAAAAGCAAGAAGTGACAGCTGACAATCTGACAACATGGAAGGAGTCAGAAAAAAAAAAGATCATAAAAAATAGAAATGAAAAATCAAAAACATGGCATTCTGGGGTTGCTGAACAGAGGCCCTGAGAGTGATACGTTACTCCTGCTAGGCACAAAGAGGGATGTTCATAAAGATGGCCCCATCATAAGCCAAGGTCGACTATGGTCAGCATGCGGCCCAAACCAGAAGAACACACCATGGTTTTCCCTGGGAGATGGATAATCGAAGGGATTAACACTAGAGGGCTGGAACCCCAGCTAGCCTGACATCTGCCGAATGGAACTCTGTGGCACCTTCAGCTACAGAGTACCGTGAAAAAATAAAAGTTTCTAGAGTTAGACAGGCCTGGGTTTGAATTCCAGATGAGCTTGCTCTGTGGCTCTGGGAAGCCTTTACTTCACTGACCTCAGTATCCTTGCCTGTGAAATGAAGATAACAGTACCCACTTCACAGGGTCACTGTGAGGCACAGAGGTCACAGACAGAAAATGCATACAGTGCATTGATTTACAGTAATACAATGTGATTATACAGTATTTGTCAAAGCTCTTAAGCTAAGGAACCATATGAAATTCCACCACTTTAATGAATATTATAATTTCCCCCATAGGGAGTCGATAAATTTTTATTTATTTAACTAGACCTACAGCCATCATCACAGTATTAGTACAGCTCTTCATCTGAATCCTCACAGTAATACCGTGGGCAGGTAGCACAGGTGCTATCATCCCTATTTCATAGCTGAGAAAACTGAGGCTCAAGAGAGAATGACTTGCCCAAATATTACATCAACTGGAAATAAATCTGGAGGTAAAACTGAGTTCTTTTCACCTTAACTCACTGTTCCTGGTCTAAAGGAATGTCCCTGGGCAGGTGCGTCAGGGTTTGATGAACACATACACAGGCACATTACCCATCTTTTGACTGTCAGCCTCACTCCTTCTCCATTTTGTTCTGAGAATAGGGAACTCTTACTTGTTTAAGTCCGACTTTATAAAGACGCCTCTCCAAATCCTTGATCACATTACTGTTCCTTCTGTGAAACAGTTCCAGCCTGGTTATGTTTTCTTTAGGTGTGATGACCTAAGTCAGACACATGTGAGGTTTTACCACGATTTGGTAAACCACTGAGTGATGTAATCCTAGCTTGGTTTTAAAATGTATTCTGAGAATTTGAGGGGTCTGTGGTGCTGCATCACATCACACTGATGTTTCTAGAAAGAATTACAATCATCCCCAAATATCTCTGCCTGATGCATAGCTGATACCTCTGAGTCCATCATCACAAATGGCTAGTCGAGGGCCAATTTTCCCTCGTGATCTTTTCCATATGTTGTTTTCCTACAGCCTCACAGCTACTTTCTATAAATTTTCTCCATCAGCCTGTCCCTTTATTTCCCAGAAAACCCAGTGGTCATCTGCAAGCATGGAGATTTCACTTTGAACTCAAGCTCCTTGGGAGTGGGGTCATGCTTACATCATCTCCGTATCCCCAGGACCAGTGTCTGGATAATGCAAAATATGTGGTGGCTTAACTGCTTCAGCGAGGTGTATGTAAGGCTCCTCCTCTTCCAAGTTACCCCATCAGTGAGTCCCAAGAAGGACGATCACGATGATAGGCTGTATGGGGAACACACGTTGATATGAAAATGCAGACAGGCCTAGGAATATTTGGGGTGTGGGAAAGAAAGCTTAGGTATGCGAACACTGTTGCGTACACAATTGTTATTTTCAAATATTTAAAGGGTTGACCTATACAACAGGGTATACTTGTTCTGTGCAGCTCCAGGAAGCAGAACTAAGACCAAAATGAGGGAAATCAGCAGTTTTCCTTCTAGTTTCATGACTTCCTATGGGCTAGATATGCCCAAGACAGAAACAAACTGTCCCGGAGATAAGGTGCTCCCTATTCCAAGAAAAATCAAGCAAAGGCTGGGCATTTGCTAGATGAATATGCTGCAAGAAAAATTCTTCATTCCTTCCTTCCAAGGCCAGGTATCCAACTGTCTGACCTCTAAGCTTCATTTGCCTCTGTGAGGCTATGATTTGTTCCCAGAGGTCCTGGATAATTGAAAGCTTATTGTACAACAGGGCCGAGACAGCACAAACATATAGCTTGTCATATTTTTCAGACTAGTATCAGCTTTTCCTCCCTGGGGCATGACATAAGCTGATCAAGGAGGCAATGAGCTGGTGCCAGACAGCTCCTTCCTTCCCCAGCTCTGCCCTGGAATTCCAGGTGGCCATGGGAAACTTGTGGAGCCTCTTGGTGCCTTGGGATCCACCATCCATACCATGTGACTGATAAGACAGGAAGGAGGATGAAAAGTTTAAAACAGGAGCCACCATCTCTGGAAGGCTGTTGTGAGGCTAGGAGGCTACCCTCAGAAGACCAACACAGTCATTAGCTGCCACCTTGAACTGGAGCTGATAGCATTGTACTCCAACTCCTGTTTCCATTGGTCAACCACAAGACCAACAGCCTACCCTCCGAGAGGGTACAATTGGAGGAGAGTGGCACTCCATGGAGGAAATGAGAGAAAGGAGACTGGGGCAGAGCCTTTCCACAGCTTGATGGGATTAACAGCATGACTTATATCCTGATCTATAAAATGGACCAGAATGTGATGGCATGGAACATAATCATCCTTGTTTCTGCCTCACCTCAACCAGCTGTTGCTGCTTTTCTCTGTCTACCCTTCTCTCACACCCTCAGAGGTAAAGGAAGAATAGTCTTCAGGCCTATGAGGTATTATTTTCTTCCAGGCTGCAAAATGTTTTCCAGCTAAACCCAACCATCAAATGATAAGACCCGCGCAAATGCCATGGTGCTGATCCCACGTGTCATCTCTCCTTAGCTTCACTTCATGCATCCAGCCTCATTTCCTTCCAACCCTGGATTGCCTGCCAATTCGTGGGGCAGAGCAAGGGACTTGGGCCAGGCTGGCAGGGAATCCTTACAGACAAGGTCTGCAAGTCAAGTTCTTCATCTCACCACTCCCAATCAACAATGAGGAAGGATCTGGCTTTAAGTCAATGTGATTTTCAGTCATTAATATCAGGCTAAACTATAAATCCTTATACAGGGAAGTCCAGGCTGGTGATAAAGACACACTCTTTCACCTCAGTCGTCCTTCAGAAAGCAACATTTCTGATTCAAGGGCCACCTCTTCCAGGAAGTCTTGTCTTACTCCTCTAGCAGCAATTACTCTTCAAATGTGATCCCATGCTGATAGGTTTGAACATTATTATAGTCCTGAGAGCCCTCACTATATCCTGTCTTGCACACATCTGTCTCCCTACATAACTCCTAGATCTTAAAGGCCATAAGCTCTCCCTTCATCGTTGTTGCGCCTCCCCATACTGCCAAGCAAAGAGACTTGCTCACTGTAAGCATCAGTGAATGTGTATTGTGTCGAGCTGAATTGCCTTCCTCAATCCCAAAGAAAAATCAAGGAGAAAGCAGCAGGGCTAAGGAAATAAGTAATCACGGATTGATCAACGTTTTTCTCTCTCCAGTCCCTCCTCTAACCCAGCTGTGGCCTGGCCAGTCCTTCCCCAGCCTGGCCTGCTGAGAAGCCTCCTAAGAACATGGCCTCCTTGGTCTCCCTCCAGGGGGCGCTCAGATGGCTCACAGTTCAGGAGGGTGGAAGCAGAGCCCAGAGACAAGGAGGGATGGATCAAACCACACAGTCTCTGGTGGCAGTGCTGGGAAACCCTGGCAAGGACAGTGACCTGTGCCTTGCAGTAGAAGGGAGATCCCATTCGTGGCATGTCAGGGTAGAGAGGGCTGGTAGAGATGTGTAGCAAGGTTGGGGCACAGTGCCACCCGAGGGCTCCTGAAATGGTAACCCCACAGAGATCACTCTCAGATCCTCGTGGAAGCTGTTCCGTTATCTCAAGGCTCCAAGCTGGGACATTTCTAAGAGAACTCCAGAGCTTCCATATGAGTGGGCTTCATGCCCAGGGCCTGACTTTAAGTGCAGGAAGCCTCACTTATGAAGTGAGCACCCCTGGAACAGGTGGGAGTGAGTAGGGACCATTATTCCTCTTCAGACTGCAGGCCTAGTTTGGTACAGTGAAGCTCCCCATGCACTATCCCCTTGGTGAACTCCCACAGGTCAACAGGCTGCAATCCCTCTGAGCTGAGTATAGTTCTAGAACCCTCTCTTTCCCCTGCTGTCACAGGCAGGCAGTGGCAGCTGCTTTAGAATAAACTTTTTGTACGTAAGTTTCAGCATAGTATAGTCAGAAGAGAAATCAAACTCAGAAGATGCTTAAGACCTATTGTTTTGTCTCATTCGTATCAAAACGTCCAAGCTAAGAAAATCAGCCTGGGAGCAGATATTAATTTTAGTAAAAAGACAGATTAGCCCTGACTAGTACTGGGTCAGACCTGTACAAATCAAAAAGGCCTCCAGGCCCCAAGTTTTCCCAGAAAATAAGAGCTGTTTTCCTCCTGGGTTTTAGGGCATTGAACCAGAGAAGTGCAGGCAGAAATGTCCTCCTCCAGCTGTGAGGACCCTCTTCCAGCTCCCTAAAGGACTAGAAGAGCCATTTCACTCTAGCTCAGGAGTCATTCCTCATATTATCAGCCACAAGGCATGTTTCTGACAGGGCACAAGTGCTGCTGGCTGGAAGTGCCCAGGAGGTCTTCTGGATTGGGGTGCACTCACTCATCGAGGTTCCTGCTGGATACCTCCCTAGGGAACTTTCCAGAGAGCTCTCACATACACACTCACACACACACTCACACTTACACACAATCGCTCATTCATACTCATGCACACACTCACATACACTCACACTCTCACACTGACACACACTTATGAACACACTCATACCCACTCACACACATACACTCACACTCACACCGACACATGCATGCACACACTCACACTCATTCACACGCTCATACACATACACTCCCCCGCTCACACTCACACATTCATGCACGCTCACACTCTCACACACAACCTCACATATACACACACTCTCCCAGACACACATACTCTCTGGCACACACACACTCTCATACTCTTACACACACTCACACACATGCACTTACTACACACACACACCCACTCTTGCACATACACACACACAAACTCACAACACACAGACACACTCTCACACTAACACATTCTCACACTCACACACACTCACACACACTCAAACACTCTCATACAGGCTCACACGCACACTCAGGCCTGCAGGCCCCAGTCTCCAGAGCAGAGGCAGGATTGGGAGGAGAGCCCTGCGGGGCTGGAGGCCATCAGCAGTCTCACAGTGCAGCCTGCTGGGCACGAATGACGCTGCAGCCGGGTGGAGGCAGGGGCCAGGGGTGCAGGAAAAGGCGTCTTGCCTCCCCTCTGTCGACTTTCAACATCCAGGAACGGTGTCTCAAACCCCAAGACTCAAAATGAGGCCTGAAGGCCTGCGGAAGGGGAAGGAGAGCTAGTCCTGGGGCCTTCCACATACAAACAGGTCTCCCGCCCCATGAGCTCTCAATGGCTTACACAGAGGTTTTAGAATCTTCCAAACAATTGGCACAGAGGAGGAGCACCAGGGCTCCAGAGGAGGAACAGAAGCTCGGCGCTAAAAATGAGGAGCTGAATACCCAAAGAAATGGGTGGGAAAGACCTTGGCCAGGCCTGTGCATGAATTATCATGTTCCGCCCGTGCCAGATTCCCCTGCTCCGTCACTCTTCCAACACAGACCATATGAGGGCAACTTCTCCGCGAGGCACACGGAGGGTGCCATGCATGGTAGTAAATAGTCATGGAGCAAAACTGTCACAGGGTAGGGCCTGTGATGGCTCAGGAAGGGAGCCACGGGCTGGACTCTGCAGGCAGGTGGGCCCTGACAGGAGGTGGGAGGAATGATGGAGAGGAAGTGGCAAAAGAGAGAAATGGTGCTGAAGAAGAATCCCCAAGACTCAGAGTTAGATTGGGGAGTGGGAAGTGAGAGTGAGGCCAGTCAGGGATTACTGAGGTCTCGGGGTGTGTCATGATGAAGAAGAGGAAGGAGAGGACTTGGACAGAATCGGGGAAAGCAAGTTGGGACCATTTGGTAAAAGAGCGTAAAATGAGGAGTTTGGTGTGCTCACTGAGTCTAAGTAGCTGCTCCCTGCATGCTCCAGCCCACATTTCTCTCTACAAGTTCTCCAGGTACTTGCCCACCTCTGCCCCTAGTGCTCCCCACCACCAGCCCTTCCACCACTTCCCTTTCCAGCAGTTTCTTGAGGTCAGAGAGTTCCTTATGCCACTGGGATGACAACCACCACCACCCTCTGCCTTGGCTCCCCACACACCTGCTGCCCAGCGTCCCATTCTCCTGAGGCTCCTTCCTCCTCTCCCTCCTGACCAAGACTTGGCTTTGCCCAGGGGCCGTGGGAGTGTTCTGGGCCATCTGATCTGTGAGGAGCTGTAGACAGCCTCCGGCCCTGCTCCAGTACACCGTGCCCTGTCTAGACAGATTTGAGCTCTCCATCCTCAGGAACCGCCAGGCCCCAGAGCAGGGCTCCACTCCAAAGGCAATACTTCCCCTGCAGGTGAGGCTGCTTTGGTGGCCAAAACCGAGTGCATATTGGAGCCATTTCCCACTTAGCTGGCGGTGAGTCACCTGAAGTCTCTGGGGGAAAAGATAGGGCTCTCTGGTAGGGAGAATTTTTATTTTTTAATCATATTAAAAAAAAAAAAACAAATGAGTAGTTGGAGAAAACAGGCGACAGAGTGGGTGGCCACTTGAGATCCAGAGAAAGATCAAAGCCCACCAAGAATGGAATGATCAGCCTTGGTGTGGCCCAGAGAACAATCTAGGTGGCCCATGCCACATGAAAGGCAGCCAGGGGACGGGAAACGGGGTGAAGGCGCCTCGGTCACAGGCCCCGCATGTCCCTGCTCCCCCACCCAAGACCTTGGTTCATGGTCCTCAGCTGGAACAAACACCTGCTTCCAAGAGACATCCAACCAAGCTCTGTCCACTGGGAGGGCCGCTGCATCTCTGTGTAGGAGGTGAGCTGCCCAAACTCTGGCCTCCATGCAGCTTTCTCTTTCCAAGAAGAAGCTGGAATTCCTCTCTCTAGACTCGATTCTCCTGGCCGCTGCCCCTCTCACAATCCCAGCCCAGGGCAGCCAGCCAGGAACACGCTCTATTCTCAGGCTAATTAGCTCATTAGGTGACTGCAGGGCAGTGAGTCCACCATGGAGCAGCCTCCTCCTGCAGGCTCCAGCGGCCTGTCTTTTCCAAATGAGCACATTCTACCATGTGAACTCACAGATCCCTCAGCTCAGCCTCCCAAGTTAGGACAACCAGGACCCTGAAGATCAAAGAGGAATTGGGGCTTGCCCAAAGAAATGGTAGCACTTAGTGGCCAGGCCCTGACCAGAACTCACGTCTCCAGACTGTCAGCCCAGTGCTCTCACAGTGTTGCCGCCCAACATTCCAGCCAGAAGATTGAGTTTCTGGAGCCCTGAACCCATTTTAAACTAGTCAGACCTACAACATTCCAGTAAGTCATTTCAAAGGACTTTTCACTAATGTTCAACAGAAGCTGGGGAAATGTCCAAGGTGCCAGAAAACAGGACATCATTCTGTGACAACACAGAAGGGAGGAATCCCAGGGCCCAGTCTCTCTCCCTTCTAATTTGGAAAAGCCATAAAAAGTCCACATTCTGTCAGGCCAGCCAGCATATTCCCCATGTGATTTGCCAAATCCACCCTTTCCTGGATCAACACTGGCACTTGGGCATAACCCAAGAATCAGCTTCATCCAGGTTCTTCTCTAGGACAAGACTAAGGAAAAGAAATGAGACAGCTCCATGCACCCCTCCCAGAGAACAGGCAGGGAAAGAGACCACAGTGTTGAAGACCTCAAGGTGGAGGTCATGGTCTATCAATCAACGGTATCTTTTGCCCCACACAGCCTCCATGTCCCTCCCATGTCCCCAGCTGCTTCCCCGCCCATGAGACACAGAGGAAGGGATCACAGAAGCTAGAAAAGAAGATCCCTCCACTTGAGCAAAAGACTGTCAGAGTCAAAAGGTTTATGAAACATCTTTCAGGACTTGCATCTCCAGGATACTTCCAAAAGTTCCCTACCACCACTTACCTGATGAGGTCAATAGGTTGGAACTTATAGAACACTCCATAGCATGCCCATTCTTGATATAGCAGCTAAACAAAGAAAATAAGGTAATAGGTTAGAGGTAGAGATGGGAAACCTCACCTGATTTTGTCCATCCTAACAAGTCAGATTTTTATCCCCAAAGTCCAGCTTCTAGGAAATTCTCATGAGACATCCACGGGGAGATGTTCAGAATTGGGAGGCTATGGAAACTGGCTTCTCCTTCCCCAAACAATAGAGATGAACTTTATCACACTCTGAGGCAGTCCTGCACCTGATTAGCAGAACCCCATCTTCTTTATTCCCACGTCTTGCCTAGTCCAGCAAAATGAGCCCTAATGTTCATGATTCACTCATTTAACAAGTATTTATTGACATCTCCTTATGTGCCAGGCACTGTCCCCACACTGGATACAGCAGTAAGCCACAGTCTGCTTATACCTTGGTGTGGAGAGATAAATATAAACATATAAACAGATAAGATTTGGAAATCTTAATGAAGAAAAATTAATCAAGGTCAGGGAGTAGAATGTGAAGAAAGGGAGATGAGTGGGGTGCTACAGTAGACAAGATGGCCAGGGAAGGCGTCTCTGAGGAGGTGACATTGAGCTGAGACACAAAGGAAGCGGGGAGGATGTCCCAGGCAGGACACTGTTCTTGTGCAAATGCCCCAAGGCAAGTGCATATGGCATGTCCTAGGAAGAACAGGGAACCAGTGTGGCTGCGGCAGAGTGAGCACGGGGAGAACTTGGGAGGCAAAGTCAGAAAGAACCAGGATGGCCAGATCACTTGAGGATTTGCAGGCCATGCTAAAATCTTTGTATCAACACTGGATGAAATTTGGATTTTGAAGGAAGCCACTGGGAGATTTGCAGTAGAGGGCGAAACAATCTGACTGAGATTGCAGAAGGCTCACTCTGGCTGCTGTGTGGAGAACAGACTGAGAGTGATCAGAGGCATAGGGAAGTTATTGGAATGGTCCAGGGAAGAGATAATGATGGCTTGCACCATGGGGGCAGCAGCAGATACATAGTAAGAACTAGTTGATTCTGCTTAGATTTTAAAGGTAAAGCCTATAAGATTTACTGTTGGATTGGATGTGGGATGAGAGTAACTAAGAACTTGGCCTGAGCCACTGAGTCATGGTGATGCCTTTTACTGAAATGAGAAAGACTGTGGGAAGGACAGGTTAGTGGCGGTGGAATCGAGAGCTCACTTGGGGATGCATTTTTTGAGATGCTCTTTGGGTATCCAGGGGCATCGTGAGCAGCTAGATATAAAAATCTGAAGTTCAAAGAAGAGTCCAGTACATTTGAGAGTTATTGAAGACGAGGCAATTTGTAAAATCATTAAATGATGGATGTTATTGCCAAAGAAGAGATAGTAAATATAGAAGAAGCCTGAGGTCTGGGCCCTGGGCACGCCACCATTTAGAGGTCAAGAGGGTGATGAAGAACCAGTAAAGGAGAGAGAAGGGGTGGCCAGTGATGTGGAGGAGAACCAGAAGTGTGTGGCATCCAAGAAGCCAAGGGGAGAAAGGATTTCAAACAAAAGAAGATGACAAGCTGTGTCAAACGTTGCTAATGGGTCAGGTCAGATGAGCAGTGGCCACTGGACTCAGTGGCTTTGAGGTCACTGATCACCTTGACAAGAGTGGCTCCAGGAGAGGGGTAGGGGCAAAACCAAACACAGCAGGCCAGGCCATCTTGGAATATTTCTGCAGCAACTTTAGCAGGACTAGCATGTGTCTCACTAAACCTGGGTATCAATCCCAGTAAATAAAATCATTCAGTAAAGGATCATCATTAGACCTCATCCATGTATCCACGCTGAATCAATAAATCATACAATTTATCAGATTGTATGTCTAGAATTGACAGATTTATAATACAGCTGCTATTTTGTTACATTATTTATGCTCCTGCCACATCACACACAATTCACGAGGAAATCTGTCAAGGAGAACCTACTCTAATCGGGTACTTCGGAAGCCCATCTGAACATCAGCCCTACATGGAGCCATCCTGTTTACCTAAGAATCTTCAAAGACATGATATTAAAATGGAAATGAGAACCAGCATTCTTGCTTAAGGGTGATAGACTTTTATTGTCACAATGTCTTCCAGCAACCGCAAAACAGGACCAGAAACTACACAGGCCCTGAAAGGGCAAACTGCACCAGCAGTTACCACCACCTGCAATGGAGGAAACCCAGATACAAAAAGGGGTTACTCAGTGCATGAAGGCAGAGGAGCATCTGAATCCATGAGCACGGCTCCTGCTCACCCCAGGGCAGTGGCTAACCTAACCTTATTCTTATTAGTACATCTCCTCCTCCCACATCTTGGGTGCTTCTACTGCCTGAGATTCTACTCCCTCCCCTGAGTGCAAACCCTGGGCTCTCCAACACCTGATTGTCATAGTGACATCATTTGTTGCCCAAAGGGAGATACACTTGCATCAGCAGATGCAGGCAGGGCACCCCCTCGAGAGCTACGGGACGTCACTGTCTGCCTCATAGGCTCTGACCTCCAGAGCAAATTCCTCCCCAAGTCATACATGTCCAGCCAAAACCTGAGCTTGAGAACACCTATCTGCCACTGCCCTGAAGGCAAAATCAAAAAATGTCCCAGGAATCCAGTATGGCCTCAACTGAGAGCTGACCTCAGAAGCTTTTTCCCTGGTTGAATCCCAGATCTGCTGAAAGAGACTTCCAGAAAGTCCCTCTCTCACCATGGTCTCTTCTAAGCACAAAGATATATTCACAGCTTGTGGATATAGATGAGGAGGAGCCAAAAGAACTATCTGAGCTTGATACAGAAAAGCTAGAAGCATACAGAGGAGGCAGTGATCAGGCAGCCCCTGAAACAGACAGCTGGAGCGACAGAGCACCAAAGCTGGGAGGCGGTGCAGCAATTATGCCTGGATGTCCAGGCCAGCTCACACGCCTTCTGTCACCTGCAGGGGAGGCAGGGAGGGAGGTGGAGAGTGCTGTAGACCCTTCCCAATCTTTAAGAAGGTTTAGTCACACATAGTTAAGAGCAAGTGGATCATGCTGAACTGCAGCTTGCAGGGTCCCAGAAGGGACCAGCAGTCAGGGTGAAGGGAGGCACACGCTGGAGTCCCATAAGGACCAGCATGGTGTGAGTAAAGCACAGACACGTAACAGTCCCTTTAAACTTGCAGAGTCTAGAGCCTTCTAATGCAGCTGTTAGTGAATCCATTTTCTCCTTTAGAGGTTAACCATGTCCTCTCTTCACCAACTGGCAAAGCTAGCAAACAAACCAGCGAGGGACTACTGCTCCTTCTTAATGGACAGTGCCTGACTCCAGAGCCCTGGATGTAATCCCAGATATGTCTGTCTGCCCCAAGCCTTTACAGCAGGAACCATCCCACCTGATGGATCAGAGACAGAAGCAGCAAGTTTGGCTCCTCAGGGATCACATTTGACAGAGGTCATCAATTTAAGGATTTCATGAGACTATAAAGGAACTCAAATGTTAAAAACCCTTTGCAACAACCCTTTGCAATGCCAGAGAACATCAAGGTGTGTGGGACTCACGGCCCTCTCTGAGGCCACAAGCTCCTCAGAGAGCAGCTAGACCTGAGACAGGCAGAAAGATGCTGTAGCCGCCTTGGAGGCATTCAAGGGATGGGACAGCCTGAAAGGAAGAGACTTAGATTCTACTCCCAGATGCTACACTCACCTATCTGAACATTTTCGCAAGTAACTCCACCTCTCTAGATCTCACCTTCTCCATAAAGTAACATGAACGTCGTGCAGCATGGCAAAATGAATCCTCAGTTGAAACCAAGAAGAAAAGTGCCTTTCTTGTCAGGAAGGCAAGTTTTAAAATGCAGGAGTGACTCTCTCCACAGTTTTCAGTGGGTCACTTACTAACTATCCACTCGGGAAGACATCCACCTGCAAAGGCTGGAAAATCCAGGACTAAGGGTTTCCAGAATGCTAAAGGAAGTCATATCCAAAGTTCTACTTTGGGTTCTCCCCTGTAAGTGGGTGAAGAAGCCACAGAGAGCCAGTGGGAGCCAGGCAGCCCTGAGCAGATGGTGACAGCCACTTCTCTGGGAATTTCCAGGACACTAGGCAGCTTTGGCAAATGGGGAAGTGGGCAGCTGCTGGAAGCCAGGAGGGACCCATCTACTCCCAGGCTGCTCCCTCTTCCGGTTGTCCTGGCTTCTAGGAAGGCAGGAAATCCTTATTCTCAAGAGGGAGGAAGCCTCTTCTTAATGACCCTCCAGGAGGGGAAAGAAAGAGACTTCCAGCCCCTATGTGGGGCTGAGTCATGGAAACTGCACAATAGCACCAGGTGAGCTGCAGGAGAGGGAGACTGACATTCTCTAGGGCCTCTCGGCTTGCCTAGAATCTGCCTGCAATGAGCCTGGGCCTTGGGGAGAACATGGGAACAGCCACAAATGGTAAGGAAGAGTGAAGGGGAACACCCAGGTGCTGGCAGGATGGGCAGGTTGGGACACCATGGCAAATAATCCCTAGAGGCCCCAAAGAGGCCACCCTACACTGCAGCTCCCAAGCCTTCTCCATGTCCATCAGCTCCAAATGCAGGGAGTCCTTCCTTGCACCTAAGCAAAATGCTTCCTGCAACCACCTCGAAGAACACCTGACGGTTATAATATAATGAAAACAAATAAATATGCAGCACACATTTGGGCATTTTTGCTCTTTCTCCTTCAGGATATGTTGTAGGCACCACCCACATACCACTAAAACTACAGAAACAAATCTAGCCCTATTGTGAGCATCTCTCTTGCTTAACAGAAGAAGCTGTGTCAACATGACCACACAGCACTAGCTGGGATTTGGACACTAAGGTTTTAGTCCTGACTTCACGAACATTCAGGGACATTAAAACCAGTCTTCTCTCCTGGCTAGGTATCGCCGAGACTGGCCAGCAAGCCCAAAGAGAGGCCACAAGAAAGGGTCATCTTGTCCTTCAAAGACTTGTTCACCTTCACGAAGCATCTTTCTGACATCAACTTTGGGAGTTATCCATGGAGATGCAATTCCATCCCGGCTGGGCTCTCCTTGCCTCCTAGTTCCCACCTATTCTACCAGGTGGAGTGGACCCTGACTTCATTATATCAGCCAAAGAGAAACATTTTCTGATGGGAAAATTTTTTGTTAAAAGGCATTGCTGTGGTTAACAGTAATTTCATATCTTTCCAAAGACAAATACATATTTTTACATCTACAACATATATATTGTAAATAGTCCGCAATTACTTCTTCCATTAGTGCAGGTAACAGAAGGCTGACTGATCTCTCCTATGACTTGCTGTGTGTTCCTGGTCTCCATAATCATCCTAGACAGTCTGGGGTCACCACCTGTTTTCTTAGGCAGGCAATGGATGATGATCACCATTTAAAGGGAAGGAAGGAAAAATTAGAGAGTAGGAGGACAGAAAATGGTTGGGCGAGAGAGGTGAGATGTGGCGAGACATGCTTCCTCCTTTTCCTTTAAATCTGATGCGGGACTTTTCAGGAAATTAAACACGGAGACTATTAGCATCGGATAGAAAACAGATGAGGTTAAGACATCGAAATACTACAGCAGATTCCCTGGGCAGGCAGAGAGGGGACATGTGTAAGCAATCACCGCAGTATTTCTGGAAAAGACCTTTTATGTTTTTAATACTTAACACTTCATAACAGGGACTAATAGGCAGGATAAAAAGAAGCCTGCTCAAAAGGCAACTTGGGGTATGAATGATTTTCCAGACAACAGAGTGGGGGAGGGAAGTTGCTTGAGCTTCAGCTCCTCATCCCTCCCACCATCGCCCACCATCCTCTGCTCACTAGAGTTGTTGAAGGTGGGGAGAAGCCAGCAGGAGGATGGCACAAGGGGATCGTCGGTGCATCCCCACTGAAGAGGTTGGGGCCATTTTCCTTCCCCTAACTGTAATCTCCAATTCCTAGTTTCTTGAACTACAAAGCACAATTGAGGCTCCCTCACACTCAGATTGCTCATCTATAATTTGGGAGTGGCTATACTCCACCTGCCTGCCTAAAAGAAAAGAAGAATCACCTAAAGTTGACCCTCCAAAAGCTATAATGGCATGGATCATCACGTTTTAAGCAAGAGCCCTGGATTTGAGGGTTAGAGGTCTTCCGAGCCCCATCTCTGTTTCCTGTGGCTGTGTGATCTAGGCCAAGGTGCTCAAGTTTCTGTGTCTCCGTTTCTGCATCTACCAGTTAAGGAATTTGGACAACCAGTGTTTCTCAACTGCTGCTCTCTTGCCATGGGAGGGTGGGGTGAGGGCTGTGTGTGGAGGGCCACTGGATATATTTCAGAACAGTTGGCACTGTGGCTTTCCAGGCACTAAATGCAGTAGCAACCACCCTCACATTTCCAAATACCTGGGTGGGGGAAAGTGGGGAGCTGGAAAAATTGTTGGAAAGTAGATAAGCAGGTAAAGAGAACATCTAAGACACTTCTAGCCACTTCCACACCCACCCGTAGTCTCGCATGCCCAAAGTCCAGGACGCTGCACGAGGCAGGCTTACCTTCCTGTCATTCATATCGTCCTCTGGACTATCGTATTCACCCTGTGGGAGAAAAAGGGATGCTGGATAAAGCCAATGAAATTACCAGAAACAGGTGCCAAAGGAGAAAGGATTTTCTTTTTTATTTTCTAATAACACTGCTTTTTTTCATTCCCATTTAAGGAAGGTCAAAAGCATGGCATGGTAAGGGGCTGATATTCCATTTTCTTAGCCATCAACACTTGCCACATTTCCTGGGATAACTTCTCATACGAAGATGTGCCCCCTCATACACTTCAGAGATCAGCCTATGCCCCCTCATAGCAATGCAATGGCAGAGCTCCAGACTTTAAATGGTTTAGCCCATCACGTGAAAAGCACCTGTGCCATGACATGCCCACTCTGTCCCTAACTGCAGAACTTAGCAGTGCATATGCCACTGCAAATGTGTCAGGTATTAGAAGATTGCCATCTGAAACATTCCTGCTGGGCAGTCAGGGAGCCCCACCTCAGCAGTCTCAAATGGCACTACTGCATGGCAGGTGCCCAAGACCTGACCAGTCTGATGAATAGTGAAGCCATGGGGCATTTAGCTCAAGGACCAGTTACATTCTCATAAATTGTCTTGAAGAATACCATTGCATTGTATCATGGGATGTTCATAACATTATCTCCAGTCAAAGAAAGCTTTCATTACAGTCATTCTGTTTTCTTTACTTAACCAAAGCATTGCACAAGGAATTCTGAAAGATTTTCTTCAAAAAAATTTTTTTAAAAATAATGATCTTTCATTAGTATGTACCTGCATGTTAAGGAGGAATTTCATATCTGCACAAAACTCTCACATACAAACTATCACTTTCAGGCAGCTAAGGGTCTGACAGTCCAGGTTAGGGATTACTCAGGCCTTTCAGTCTCCTTCCACCACCATCCACCACCCTCATCAATATCTCCTCCCTTTAATCACCTCATGCCACATCTGTATAGTCACACTTTTGCTAAAAATAAATCTAGGGAGTACAAGGAAAGCTCAAAGCCCAGTTTATTTTGTCATCTGGGGAAATCACTGGCAAAACAGTTTGAGATGATTGGCAAAAATCAAACTGGGGATTATTGTCAGCAATGAGTGGTCCAGGGTCAGCCAAGGTATTTTAATGTCATGATTCACTCCTGCCTCACCCTGCAGGTATTCACCCATTTCATTGCCACTGAAAAGTTGTGGTTTTCAACGTTTTGAAGACTACAGAGAGCACGCTGACGAAAATAGTACTTACATCATGAAGAGGGTAGGCAGCCTCATAGATATTGTTTGCGATCAGAGAGTTAATACCTATGGAAGAAAGGGAGGTGAAAATAGTAACTCTGGGGCAGGCGTTTCTCAACTTAACCCTTGTTTTTTGATAAATAAACTTTCACATGCCCCCCCAGCTGAGAATCACTGCATCCTCCTCTATATCATCCAGGCTAGAACTTTTTGCCAAGCTCTGGTTCTTAGTATAAGAACAATATTTTTTCATTCCCCAAATACAAGATTATGTTTTAATATCAAATATGCTGTCTCAAAGTTCACATTCCTCCTATCTTCAAAGATTCCAGTCATTCCAGTCCAATAACCTTCCACCACCATCAGGTGAGAATCTCTGTGTCCATGGCCGCACAGGAATGGTTATATGGATCATTTTAATCATGATCTATAAAAGCCTGTGTGAGAGCATCCGACTGCACTTTGAGCTCCTTCCTGCTGTTTCACAAGGCAGTGTTCGCTGTGACTGATCTGCCGCCTGGACCATAATATCCCTGAAGTGGGCAGGAAGCAATAGGGCAGTGGTTCTCAAAATGTGGTCTGGGGAGAGCCCTGGGAGTCCTCATGAGGCTTTCAGGGGGTCCCTGGAGGCAAAACTATTTTTCTAACAGCATTAACTGTTTCTAACTGCTTTCTCACTCTTCTCTCACAAGTGCATAGTGGGGTGTTGTGGCACGTGCTGACATCAACCCCTATGGCTAATGGCATGTGTGTTTGTGTATTCTTGCACTTTCACAATTTCTCAGCCTTAACTTCTCATGCAGTAAACATTGGTCGACATAGCCATGCAAACACCCTTTGGGTGTTCCCAATAATTTTTAAAAGTGTGAAGTTACCCTGAGACCAAAAAGTTTGAAAACTATACAAGGGATTTATGTTTTAATTCCAACAGTGTCTCACACCACTTGCACATAGCAGACCCTACTAAAGAAATGTGAAATGAACAAATGGCTCTGTCCCTCCAACTCCATTATACTCACAACAGAGAACCTTCTGCGCAGCATAAAGTCGTCGTTATTTACTTGTTTCATTCTTGGTTTTTTTCAGAGACTATAAAGTGGTCTGTGTGTTCTGTCTGAGTCGGGATGGTCTGTCCTAGGTCGCTGGCTTCCAGATGGGAGGGATTATGTCTCACCAACTCGTAGTACCAAGGATCCCGCCATACGAGGATCCACATTTAATCATGGAGGGGGAGGAGAGGGGGAATTTCTGGTACACAATGATTTCCCTTGTCTCGCACTTACTTTCTGCCCTGAACCATTCTTTCCAAAGAGACTGTAGACTGTAGTGAGATGAGGAGATAATTGGTTTTGGAGGGAAAGATGTATGATGTCCAAATGCTAAGAAATCTGCATTTGCATGGCTCTGAATAAACGCCGAGGTTGGATAACAAATCTAGACAACATTTACTCATTAAAATTCATGGCTTCCCACCTCCCGCTCCTACCCAATGCCCCACCCACATGCTCAGAGACCCGCAGAGGATCTCAGACAATCCTCTCCCCTCCATCAGCCTCCTCTTCCTCAAACCTCGCCCCCATTTGCCACAGTTCCAGGATGGCACAAAGACTATTCTCCGGTCCCCATGTGGGAGCAGAGGCCCGCGGCAGGCTGCCGGGGTGCCCCGTAGAAGTGGCTGCTCTTCCAATGAGTGGAAAGCTAAGTGTTTTGGTACTGCTGCATCACCAAAGGGCCAGTCCTTTCCTGATTTTAAGTTTCTTCCTTGGCATGCACATAAAACATGAGAAATAACTTTGTGGGGTGAGAGGAGCAGAGAGTGGGGAGAGGGAGTGCAGATGGGGGAAGGGTGCCTGGAGGTTCACTAAGCTGCAGATTTGTCTGACTCACAAGACTACAATTTCACTCCGAGCATCAGTCAGTTCAAGAGCCATAACCACAGCAATGTGAAGCCACCCTACCATAATCAAAGGGAGGAGTCCCAGGCCGGGAGGGGAGTTTGTGGGAGTTTGTAGTTAAAAGCTACAAAGTGCTGTAGGCATGGATAGCGGCTGAAGCATCACAGGCGGGTAGGGCCCCAGTTAGACCGCACCCCAGAACCTACCCAACCCAATCCATACAGTCACACCCCACAGTTGCCGTGGCAGCTGTATATACCCTTAAGACAGTCCCAAAACTCCATGGAAAAGTCCAGCAGGTGTTTTCACCTACTTAGCTCTTCTGCTAATTCTCAGCTTGACTTTGCACGGTAGCCGAGTGTCTGGAAGCATTAGACCATTAGACCGACAACCTGAACTCCTGGTCCCAGCTGCCAGATCCTCAGAAATGTCTCAAATTATTGGGACACTAAAGCTATGTGCCCTATCCCCCATCTCGAATAAAGCTTCCTGTGCATGGTGCAGCTGGAAGTGGGCAGCTTGCTTCACTTCCAGGACAAGGTTTGCTCATTGTTTTGTGTTCCCCAGAGGCCTGACCTGGGTCAGAGAGCACTCCTCTCACCTGTGTGTCTCACAGCACTTAGCTCACAGCTGGAAACACAGAAGAGATGGCAGCCCTAACAGTCACTGGCCCTATGGCTGCAGTTATCTCAGTACTCCTCTTGTTCATCGCCTTCCTCACTGCTTCGTTGAGCATCCTATGCTCATGAAGAAACTTTTAAACTCCAGCTGATTGTTCTGTCTCCTAAGACAGAAAGTCAAGATAAAAGGTCCTTTGCTTTGGAGCAAAGATTCAAGTTATAAAACCAGAGTTGTCCCGACTCAGATAACCAGAGCCCCCAAAATGGCGCAACTGGATGTTTCTCTGTTCCCTCTAGCTGTGTACTCCCTACTTTTCAGGTGTATCCTATGGGTGATCCCAATCAGTGGCTGCTTGCTAGGTGAAGGGAGGAGAAAGTACATTAGAGGAGGAGGAACGGGGCGGGAGACGCGTGTTGAAAAGTAAGCATCCATCCACAACTTTACCCGACAACAGGGATAGCTTTGGCCTCCCGGTTCACCCACAGACTTCAGAAACCAAGATTCTACCCCCAAACAAGCATGGAAATCAGTTTAAAACAAGAAGAAAATAATCAAACATTTTTTAAAAAGAGTCCCTGCTTTGAAAATTGAAATTCTGATTTTTTTCTTTCTTTTCAGCAAAAAATGGGCTAATTGGTTCCATCATGCGCCATCCATCTGGCCATAATGGCAAAGCTTTCTTCTTCAGGATTGCATCTATATTCTTTCCTCTCAGCTCTAGACCCAGGGAGAGACAGAGAGACCCAACCTTTTGTCCTATTACTTTCGGGATGGGGGACAGTGAGAAGGAGAAAGTGCTGAGGACATTTTTCTTTCCCTGTCTCCCTTAAGAGGAACAATGTCTCAGCTCAAAGTATAGCCCCTGAGGAGCCCCTCACTGATCCGCGAAGTCAATGTGCCCATGTCTCCTTCAAATCACCAGGTACTTCATGCCTAGTGCTTAGAACTAAAAACCTCCAAAGGAAAAGACTCATGTTTCCTCCCTGCCCAGCATGGACCACACATCTGTGCAGCCTGACACAATCAGGCCTAGCAACACTGTCCCACATCTACAGGGGCAAGGCCAAGAAACATGACCAGGGCAGGCTTAGGCCCCGGCACTGGTACCTGAAAACAATACTCGTCATACAAAGCCTGAGACCTAGCATTGAGCTTCATAGACATATCTGGTTTCCTGGACACAAAGGAACAACCAAAGCACAGAAGTTTATGGTCTACCTCCCAAAGAGAGTCTCATTAAATCTACAAGTGCTGCTGGGTGACAGGGACTGCAGTGCTATTCCCTCCAGGCCAAACTCAAAGGAAATTTTTATCCACTGGGACAGGTACTTAGAGGAATGGTGCTATACTCCTGAAAACCCATTTGGTTTTGATTCTCCCCAGAACAGGGTCCAGTCCGCCCGGCACTGTGCTTTCATCCCTGCACTCCAGCCGGACCTAAATCTAAACCAGAGCTCCCACACGGTGCATTTAACAGACTATATTTACCCATCACCAAATTGTCTTGACGTGTGCTTAATTACTTAAATGCCTTTAATCCCAAGCCTTTTCTTCTAAGAAAATGTAAACCAGTTCAGCTGGATGAATGATACACCAGATGTTTACAACACACAACACGGTCTGGCTTTGGTCAAAATAATTAAGACATCTTCTGAGTGGGGAGGGGAGGTGCCCAAAGCATATATTTTTTTTAAAGGCTCTGACACCAAAATGTCCATGAAAATATAGTTCCATCAACCTGTAATTTTCTGTCCATAAAAAAGCAACAATAACTTTCATATGAAGGAGCAAGAAAGGTGTTTACCCTCCTCTGATATCATCCATGAGGCTTGAGTTTCTTTCCATGGCAAAATGCACTAAAAAGTTATTCAACAGTAAAGTCAACTCCCAGGGCCCTGACAACTGACCTTAGGAAAGATGATATTGATTAAGGAGGCATCATGATCACTCACACACTTCCACCACAATGCAGTACCCAAACTCACAAATATTTTCAGTCTCTGAATGTGGTGGGCATTAATCCATAATCTCCCACTTACAGGGGTAAATAAGAGAGAAAATAAGAGGGAAAGGTTGAGTTGTTTCTCTTGAGGTTATGAAAGAATTCTAAAAAGTTTGATCATTAGTCCAACCATACTTTTTCAAGGTCAACTCCTCCTGTTTTGTCATTTTATACTAATTTTAAGCACCACCCCCCAAAAAGAGAGAAAGGTAAAAGAGGGGAGGGGAGAAGAGGGGAGAGGAAGGGATGGGAGGGGAGGGGAGGGGAGGGGAGGCCAGGGAAGGGCAGGGAAAATAGTGCAGGGCAGGGCAGGGGAGTGGAGGGGAGGCAGGGCAGAGCAGGAGAGAGAAGGGGAAGGGAGGGAAGAAAAGGGAAGGAAAGGGAAGGGAAGGGGGAAGGGGAAGGGGAAGAGAGGGGAAAGGAGGGAAGGAGTAGGGAGGGAAACACAGGGCAGGAGAAAGAAAGAAGGACAGGAAGGGAGGGAGGAAGGAAGGAGGAAGGAGAGAGAATGAAAAGAAAGGAAGGAAGGAAGGAAGGAAGGAAGGAAGGAAGGAAGGAAGGAAAGAAAGAAAAAGAAAGAAAGAAGAGAGGGAAGGAAGGAAGGAGGGAGGGAGGGAGGACAGGCAGGCAAGCAAAAGAAAGAGAGAAAGGAAGAAAGGAAGGAAGGAAGGGGGAGGAAGGGAGGAGAGAGGGAGGGAGAGAGGGAGAGAGGGAGGGAGGGAAAGAGGAAGGGAGGGAGGGCAGGCAGGCAAGAGAAAGAAAGAAAGAAAGAAAGAAAGAAAGAAAGAAAGAAAGAAAGAAAGAAAGAAAGAAAGAAAGAGGAAAGAAAGGAAAGAAAAGAAAGAAAGAAAGAGAGGAAGAAGAAAAAGAAGGAAGGAAGGAAGGAGGAAGGAAGGAAGGAGGAAGGGAGGAAGGAAGGAAGGGAAGGAGGAAGGGAGGAATAGAGGGAGGGAAGGTAGGCAAGAGAAAGAAAGAGAGAGAAAGAAAGAAAAGAAAAGAAGAAGAAGGAAGGGAGGGAGGGAGGAGGGAGGGAAGAGGGAAGGGAGGAAGGGAGGAAGGGAGGAAGGGAGGAAGGGAGGGAGGGAAGACAAGCAAGTGAAAGAAAGAAAAAGAAAGAAAGAGAAAGAAAGGGAAAAAAGGAAGGAAGGAAGGGAGGAAGAAGGAAGGAAGGAAGGAGAAGGAAAGAAGGAAGGAAGGAAGGGCAAGCAAACAAGCAAGAAAAAGAAAGAGAGAGAGAAAGAGAGGAAGGAAGGAAAGAAAGAAGGAAGAGAGGGAGGGAGGAAGAAAGGAAGGAAGGGCAAGCAAACAAGCAAGAAAGAAAGAGAAAGAAAAAAGAAAGAAAGAGAAGAAACAAAGAAAGAGGAAGGAAGGAAGATGAAAGAGAGGGAGGGAGGAAGGAAGGAAGGAAGATGAAAGAGGAAGGAAGATGAAAGAGAGGGAGGGAGGAAGGAAAGAAGGAAGGAAGATGAAAGAGGAAGGAAGGAAGATGAAAGAGGAAGGAAGGAAGATGAAAGAGAGGAAGGAAGGAAGGAAAAAAGGAAGGGAGGAAGGAAGGAAAGGAAAAGAAGTTCCAGAGACCTAGCTGGTGGCTAGGGCATTAAAAGGGACTGAATGCCAAATGTTCATACAATATTAGAAAAATAAAAATTAGGCCCTTCACAGATAGACTTGGTTATCTTTGGGGGGTCAGAACCCCAATGGTCAAATCCCCAGGAGGCAGGAGGCAGAGTACTTTGCAATACACTTCATATTCCCAAGTGTAAGTAGGTCATGAAGCCTACGACAGTGCACCCTATCTTTATTTTTATCTTTTTCTGTTGTTCACTCTAGAGTTCCTAAAAACCACCTGGTTAGATTATTAAATACGCAGATCTTGGGACCTTGCCGCTGCAGATTCTGATTCAGCAAATGTGGCATGGGACCTGGACAGCCACGGTTTTAGCAAGCACACCAGGTGATTCTGATGCCAATTGCATGCAACCACACCTGAGCACCGTCGCCCATAATCACATGCAAAGAATTGCTATAGGAGTACAAACTTCTTCCCACCATCCTCACCAACCGCTCTGGATGCTCCTTATTCTCATCTTCCCTTTCACTATAATTGTCTCCTCTCAACCTCTCTGAGGCCTGCAGACATCACGCAACCCCAAGTCCTGGCCACATCCCTGGTACTTGCTCTCTGTGAACTTTTAGGAAAGCCAGTCCCCTCCCTGGGCCTCGTTGGCTCATATGTACAGATCATGTGGCTCCTTTGAATCACAGAGTCTGGGAAATGTTACAGTCAGAAAGAAGCTTAGAGAGCACTGAGAAGCCCCATTTGTTTTATGAGGGGAGAAACAGGCCCAGACAGGGAACATGGCTTGACCGAAGTTTTACAACTTGTTCATCCCCGAGCTGGAACTGGCATCCACTTCTCCAGCCTTGCCAGGTGTGTGCCTATCTTCCATCTTCCCCTTCCAGATATACTCTCTACTGTCCTCTATCTGACATGAACAGGCTGCTGTGCTCTCTGGCTTCCTACTGCCATCAGCAGTATTGAGAACCCTGGCCTTCTGCCTATATAGTCACCTGCTCACGGCCTCCTCCTCTACCCGATTCCACATTGCGGTGACCTCTTTTTTTTTTTTTTTTTTCCTGAGATGGAGTCACGCTCTTTCGCCCAGGCCGGAGTGCAGTGGCGTTCTCTCGGCTCACTGCAAGCTCTGCCTCCTGGGTTCACGCCATTCTCCTGCCTCAGCCTCCCGAGTAGGTGGGACTACAGGCGCCCGCCACCATGCCCGGCTAATTTTTTGTATTTTTAGTAGAGACGGGGTTTCACCGTGTTAGCCAGGATGGTCTCAATCTCCTGACCTCGTGATCCGCCCACCTCGGCCTCCCAAAGTGCTGGGATTACAGGCGTGAGTCACCGCGCCCAGCCGACCTCTCTTTCTTTCTGTGGGCGAGGGATGATAAGAGCTCTGCTATTGTTAATTCCAGGTTACAACGCCCCATCCCTGGCATTCCCCAGCTTCCTGCCTATCCCTTTGTAAATGGTTTCTCTGTACATATGCCCACCTTGAATTGCCCTAATTGGGGTGTGCTATTTGTTCCTATTGGGACCCTAACTGATTATCTGGAATTGCCAGCACCATGTCTTCTGTGTTATTTGCTTTCCTTGCATGTATCTGTCTTCTCACAGCCATGTGGCTTGCTCTCTGTTTTCCTCAAATATTATATCAGGAAGACCTTCTCTGACTACTCTATTTAAAATACCTTCCCACTCCCACTTCATTTTCATCTCCTTTATTTGCTTTATTCTTTTTTTTTCTTTTTTTTTATTATACTTTAGGTTTTAGGGTACATGTGCACAATGTGCAGGTTTGTTACATATGTATCCATGTGCCATGTTGATTTCCTGTACCCATTAACTTGTCATTTAGCATTAGGTATATCCCCTAATGCTGTCCCTCCCCCCTCCCCCCACCCCACAACAGTCCCCGGAGTGTGATGTTCCCCTTCCTGTGTCCATGAGTTCTCATTGTTCAATTCCCACCTATAAGTCAGAACATGCAGTGTTTGGTTTTTTGTCCTTGCGATAGTTTACTGAGAATGATGGTTTCCAGTTTCATCCATGTCCCTACAAAGGACACAAACTCATCATTTTTTATGGCTGCATAGTATTCCATGGTGTATATGTGCCACATTTTCTTAATCCAGTCTATCGTTGTTGGACATTTGGGTTGGGTCCAACTCTTTGCTATTGTGAATAGTGCCGCAATAAACATACGTGTGCATGTGTCTTTATAGCAGCATGATTTATAGTCCTTTGGGTATATACCCAGTAATGGGATGGCTGGGTCAAATGGTATTTCTAGTTCTAGATCCCTGAGGAATCGCCACACTGACTTCCACAATGGTTGAACTAGTTTACAGTCCCACCAACAGTGTAAAAGTGTTCCTATTTCTCCACATCCTCTCCAGCACCTGTTGTTTCCTGCTTTTTTAATGATGGCCATTCTAACTGGTGTGAGATGGTATCTCACTGTGGTTTTGATTTGCATTTCTCTAATGGCCAGTGATGATGAGCATTTCTTCATGTGTTTTTTGGCTGCATAAATGTCTTCTTTTGAGAAGTGTCTGTTCATGTCCTTTGCCCACTTTTTGATGGGGTTGTTTTTTTCTTGTAAATTTGTTTGAGTTCATTGTAGATTCTGGATATTAGCCCTTTGTCAGATGAGTAGGTTGCTACCCTTATCCCTACACGACATCCTATCCATTGTATTTATTTCTTGGTTTATTTTCTGTCCTCCATAACTAGAAAGGAAGCCCCTGAAGGGCAGGGATTTGTATCTGTTGGATTCACTACTCCATTCCCCAGGTCCAGAACATGAATGTCACATAGTAAGTGCTCAGTAAATACGTGTTGAATGAGTGGATGGATGTTACACTGGGAAGGGCTCAGCTTCCACCTCTTCCAGGAAACTTTTTCCAATAACTTTATCCATCTCCTAATTAAATGAGTTAAAAAGCAATGACAAAGAGCCAAGAAACCTAAGTTGTAAACCCAACTCCAAAGTTCTAGCTGTGTGTATGCCAGTTAATCTCTCTGTTGTGAAGTTAATTAACATCTGCTGAAGCTACTTTGCTGGCAGTTTAAAGGATCAAATGAGATAATGAGTGTTAAAGTGTTTTGAAAAACATACAACTGCAAGCCTGCAAGGAGTCCTTATTACTTTGGTGACAGTAACACCTCATTTATCAGAGGCCTCTTATCTGGTTATCTCAGCTCTCACAACAGAAAACCCAGAAACAAGAAAAAAATAAATGAGCAGCTAAAATAGATCTCACAAAACCTACTTTCTAATGTGATGTCCCTTTTCCACAGCAGAATCCTTCAGACCCTCCTGCCATGCATTTTACACTCTCTTTACCCAAAATTCCAATGAGCTTGTTTTTCCATCTCCCACACTGCAAATCAAAACTGAGACAGCAAAACTCGGGGAGGGAGGTTACCAGAGTCAAGAATTCAAGAAATCAGAGCAGTGTGGGGCAAAAAATCCTAATAATGCTTTGATAATTCTTGAGAGAACATGAAAATCATTATGTTCTTAATGATGATCTTGAATAATCCAGAAAATTTTTCATATGCCTTTATGTGGAGAATATATGTAGGCATGTTCTACATAAGCAAGCAGGAAATTGTGTGGTAGATTTTAGAAAGATTTCTGTACAGAAAGAAATTGCTGTAGGCAGCAAGAGCTACACCCCTGACCATATTCCCCTTTCACTTTGGTTCAAGGTTAAATTTGCAGTTCAACTGTAGAAACTGGAAGACATTATGGTTTGAATATGTGTTCTATTTTCTTCCTCCTAGTTTTGACATTCTATTTTAATTTATTTTCTCTGGTTCTTATTTTTCAATTTATTTTTAGACTATGTTGTCTTATTGTTTTTCTTGTAAGCCACCCCGGAAATTTTGTGGAACAAGGCAGGAATATAAATATATCACTACATACTACTTGTATATAGGTTAAAGCTTTGTAAAAGTAGGCATTCAATAAAAACGTATTGTCTACAAAGAAAAAAAGATACATTACTAGATAAACAGGAGTGTTTCCAAGTTATTACTATCTTTAGTATCTTTTCTATTTTCTAATATTTAAATTGGGTACAATGGGAAAGGGAATTAGCTTTGTAAGTTGGTTGCAAAAGAAATGACCATACGAAAGATAATCCCAAGGGTGAAGGATCAATGAAAACACCTACGATTCTAAATCCAGTCCTGTTCTCTCTCTCTCTCTCTCTCTCTCTCTCTCTCTCTCTCTCTTTTTAATGAGGAAACAATCTTCTGGAGGAATATAAGCCGATTCTAGTCACTCATGCTTCTCTTCCACCCCTTATAAGCCAGAAAGAAAGGCAATAAAATCTAAATTTACCCTGTGGCTCAGGCCTCCATATTATCTTGGGGCCTCATGGAGTTATCACATTCCTCATTTTTTTTATCTTTTTTTTTTTATTACTGTACTTTAAGTTTCAGGGTACATGTGCACAACGTGCAGGTTTGTTACATATGTATCCATGCGCCATGTTGGTGAAATAAGATTTGTAGTTCACCAAAGAGCTTAGAGGGCACTTGGTCTTCATAGACAGAAGTCAACCCACTGGAAATCTGGCCTTTGGGGTTCTCCTCTGCTGAAAAGTAGAGTTCAGTCACATGTCCCTTGTTACAAAGCTAGTAAGTCCTCAGTGGCTACTGTGAAGTTAACAGACTCTAAAGACTCAGCCTAACTCCACTTCTAGTCTGTAGCATCCCAAAGGTATTGGAAATAGGATTAGAGCAAGAGTACCCAAGTTCTAGACTCAATTCTGACTCAAGATGTAACCCTGGCAAGTCACGTATCCTCTTTGTGCCCATATGTAATTGGAGATGATCACTCCTGACATACCTAATTTTCCTGGGAGCAATGATTTACATTGATACTTAGACATATAGAGACATACACATGGACATTAATTGCCTCCTCCCCTGTGTTCCAACTGCACTCTGTATGTATCTCTATTATAGCACCTACCACATTGCCTCATCACAATCTGTTTCCACGTCTGTCTGCATGGCTAAACTAAGAGCCCCTCAAGGGTAGAAATTATGCTAAATTCAGCTTGGCATCCATCCGTTTCTCTAACATCATTTGACACATAGCAGGTGCTCATTAAATGTTTTTTGAATGTCAAAAAGGAAAGACAAAATTATAAATACAACTCAAAAACAACAACAAAATCCTGACATTTGACTTTGAGACATCACCAAAAACCCCTCAGATTCTCACACACACAATAAAAAATATCAGTGTTAAAGCAGAGGGCTTCTAGTCTCTAGTAGCCTTCCAACAACCTGGGGATTGTCCCCCAAAATAAACTTTTGTTTTTAGGACTTTCCAGTTTACAAAACAAGCTAACAGCCGCTTATTTAATCTTTACAAAAACTCTGCAAGATAGATATTATTATCCCCATTTTACATAAAAGTAAGCTGAGACGCAGAGAGGTTACTTGTCCATGAACACACATAGTCAGAAACTGCTGTGGGACTAGCAGGCTGGGCATTTTTAAATTAATCCACTCAATCAAATCAACTGAGTAGAATGTGCGAGACAGGCAGTGAGGTGCACTGGGGCATAAAAGATGACTCAGAAACATCTCAAGGACTCACTACCTTAGAAGTCTAAGCCATGGGTGTAGAAAACAAGCAAGAAAGAGATTCCGTTTGATAAGAGTTCCAAGGAAAGGGCTTTAAGGAAAAATCTGGAGGACAGTGATGTTTGATCTGGGGATAGGCATCACTGAGATTGGGGAAAAACACAGGCAGGACATTCAGGAAAAGGAAACAGCATGAGCAAAGACAGAGAAAATAGTGGTCACATTAACAGAAAGAGGAGCAGGAGAGAGAGAGAGGAGAGAAGTGGACATGCTATTTTGAGGTTCTGGTTAACATCTAAGTGGTGGTATCCATCCAGCAATTGGAAATGCAGGGCTGCAATTGGTGAGAGAAACAGGAGCAAAAATAGATGGCTGCAAGTCATCTATATAGAGAAAATAGAGAGTGCAAAAGCCAAGGGAACTTGGAAGCTGACAACATCTAAAATGTGGAAGAAGGAAGAGAAATCAAGGAAAATGTGGCCCATGGGGGAGAAACAGGAGAGCAGTTGAGTAGGTCAACAGCACCTTCCAACAACTATCAGAAGATGGAGGTGCAGTAAAGAAGGCTTGGAAGGATGCAGGAAGTTGTGGAAGATGAAGACTGAGAAGAAAAAAACATGAACTATGGGAGGTGTGATGGTTAATCCTGAGTGCTAACTTGATTGGATCACAGAATGCAAACTATTAATCCTGGGTGTGTCTGTGAGGGTGTTGCCAAAGGAGATTAACATTTGAGTCAGTGGGCTGGGAAAGGCAGACCCACCATTAATCTGGGTGGGCACCATCTAATCAGCTGCCAGTGTGGCTACAATATAAAGCAGACAGAAAAACATGAAAAGACTATACTGGCCTACATCTTTCTCCTGTGCTGGACCCTTCCTGCCCTCAAACATCAGACTCCAAGTTCTTCAGTTTTGGGACTCAGACTGGCTTTTCTTGCTCCTCAGCTCATGGTAGCTTGTGATCATGTGAGTTAATACTTAATAAACTCATATATATATATATATCCATATATATTATATTATATATTATATATATATATAGGATATATATATATATATATCCATATATCCTATATATGGATATATAATAGGATATATATATATATCCATATATCCTATATATGGATATATAATAGGATATATATATATCCATATATCCTATATATGGATATATAATAGGATATATATATATCCTATATATGGATATATAATAGGATATATATATATCCTATATATGGATATATAATAGGATATATATATATCCTATATATGGATATATAATAGGATATATATATATCCTATATATGGATATATAATAGGATATATATATATCCTATATATGGATATATAATAGGATATATATATATCCTATATATATATTTATATTATTTTTTTTTATTTATATATCCTATATATGGATATATAATAGGATATATATATATCCTATTAGTTCTGTCCCTCTAGAGAACACTAATACAGATTTTCTACCAGGAGTGGTTCTAGAGGAACAGAATATTAAGGATGAAGTTCTTTCGTTGGTTTTGGGGTTTCTGGAGTTGGCTGCTTAATATGATTAGACCCCAAAATGCTAAGGACTCTACTTCTAATAGTATGGAGAACACTGATAGCCCTTGGTATGAATTGTTTAGAGAGTTATGCAAAATAAATGCATTTGACACTCCTGATTCACTGCTCATGAGAGGCAAGCAGTTTAGTGACTCTATACATAATACCTTTGACCATATGCAGGAAACCAAGGAATATAATGAAGCTGGTTGGTTGCTCCTAAGTCCAGTGGACAAAGTGATGAAAGAAAAGATGAACTCAGGGATTCTAACTCCCAACTTCAAAAGCAGATTCTGAGCATCAAATCTGCTAAGATTGCCCTGAGTGACAGTCTTATCTTCTGTAGAGAAAGAGTTGAAACTGTGGAAAAACAGACACAAGCTCTTGTCATGCGAGTGGCTAACCTGCAATGAAAGGTGCATTCACAGCCTCGCTAGGTATCTACTCTTAAAGTGAGGGCATTGATCGCAAAAGAATGAGAGGCAACAGTGATGGTCTCCCCTGAGGCAGTTGCCAGGCAAAATAATGTTGATTCTCCTCAGGAGCCACCCCCAACACCCCTGTTTGCTTCTAGACCTATAAATAGACTAAAGCCCCAGTGGGCCCTTAGAGGTGAGGTTGACAGTATGACCATGAGAAGGTGCGCTACACTCAAAAAGAACTACTTGAGTTTTCTAATTTATATAAACAGAAATCTGGATAACAGGAATGAGAATGGATATTAAGGATATGGGATAATGGTAGAAGGAACATTGAGTTGGATCAGGCTGAATTTATTGATTTGGGCTCGTTAAGTAGGGACTCTGCATTTAATGTTGCAGCCCGGGGAGTTAAAAGGGGTTTTAATAGTTTATTTGCTTGGTTAGCTGAAATATGGATTAAAGCATGGCCCACGGTGGCGAGCTGAAAATGCCTCATCTCCCTTGGTTTAACGTAGAGGAAGAGATCCAACGGGTTAGGGAGATTGGGATGGTGGAGTGAATTAGTCACTTTAGACCTACTCATCCCAGTTGGGAAGTCCAGAAGATATACCCTTGACCAGTGCTTTATAAAATAGATTTGTGAGGGCAGCACCTGCATCTTTGAAGAGCCCTGTAATTGCTCTTCTCTATATGTCAGATCTAACAGTGGGAACCACAGTCACTCAACTACAAAATTTAAATACAATGGGAATAATTGGATCCTGAAGTGGCAGGGGCCAAGTGGCAGCACTCAACCATCAAAGGCAAGGTGGGTGTAGCTACCATAATGGACAGCAGAGGCAAAGCAGCAATCAGAATAGTCTGACTTACGTAGAGCTCTGGCATTGGCTTATTAATCACAGTGTTCCTAGAAGTGAAATTTATAGGAAGCCTACTGCATTCCTACTTAATTTATATAAGCAGAAAACTTCTAGGTCAAATGGACAAAAGACTAATTTGAATTATAAAAACAGAGAATCATGGCCCATCAATCAATTTCCAGACTTGAGCCAGTTTACAGACCCAGAACCCCTTGATTGAAGGGGAAGTCGAGTCCCCTTGAGGAAGGACCTCACTATACTACTGACAATTTATGCTGTTAATCTTTCTCCCATCCTTCCCCAAGGAGACCTGCAGCCTTTTATCAGGGTAACTGTGCACTGGGGTAACTGTGCATTGGGGAAAGGGATATGATCAGATATTTTCGGGACTACTGGTCATTAGCTCTGAGCTGACGTTGATTCCAGGCGACCCAAAATGTCATTGTGATCCTCAAGTTAAAGTAAGGACTTATGGAGGTCAGATAATTAATGGAGTTTCAGGTCAGGTCTGACTTACAGTGGGTCCAGTGGATCCCCAGACTAATCCTGTGGTCATTTCCCCAGTGCCAGAATGCATAATTAGCATAGACATACTTAGCAGCTGGCAGAACCCCCACATTGGCTCCCTGACTGGTAGGGTGAGGGCTACTATGGTGGGAAAGGTCAAATGGAAGCCATTAGAGCTGCCTCTACCTAGAAAAATAGTAAATCAGAAACAATATCGCATCCTTGGAGGGTCTGCAGAGATTAGTGCCACCATGAAGAACTTGAAAGACACAGGGGTGGTGATTGCCACCACATCCCTCTTCAACTCTCCCATTTGGCCTGTGCAGAAGACAGATGGATCTTGGAGAATGACAGTGGATTACTGTAAGCTTAACCAAGTGGTAACTTCAATTGCAGCCTCTGTACCAGATGTGGTTTCATTGCTTGAGCAAATTAACACATCTCCTGGTATCTGGTATGCAGCCACTGACCTGGCAAATGCCTTTTCCTCCATTCCTGCCCATAAGGCCCACCAGAAGCAATTTCCCTTCAGCTGGCAAGGCCATTAATATACTTTTACTGTCCTACCTCAGGGGTATATCAACTCTCCAGCTTTGTGTGATAATCTTATTTGGAGAGACCTTGATCGCTTTTCACTTCCACAAGATAGCACACTGGTCCATTACATTGATGACATTATGCTGACTAGATCCAGTGAGCAAGAAGTAGCAAACACACCAGACTTATGGGTGAGACATTTGCATGCCAGGGGATGGGAAATAAATCTGACTAAAATTCAGGGACCTTCTACCCAGTAAAATTTCTAGGGGTCCAGTGGTGTGGGGCCTGTCAAGATATTCCTTCTAAGGTGAAGGATTAGCTGCTGCATTTAGCCCCTTTTACAACCAAGAAAGAGGCACAACACATAGTGGTCCTATTTGGATTTTGGAGGCAACGCATTCCTCATTTGGATGTGTTACTCCAGCCTGTTTATCAAGTGACATGAAAGGCTGCCAGTTTTGAGTGGGGTCCAGAATAGGATAAGGCTCTGCAACAGGTCCAGGCTGCTGTGCAAGCTGCTCTGTCACTTGGGTCACATGACCCAGCAGATCCAATGGTGCTTGAGGTGTCAGTCACAAATAGGGATGCTGTTTGGAGCCTTTGGCAGGTGAATCACAGCGCAGGCCTCTAGGATATTGGAGCAAGGACCTGCCATATTCTGCAGATAACTGCTCTCCTTTTGAGAGACAGCTGTTGGCCTGTTACCGGACTCTGATGGAAACTGAACGTTTGACTATGGGTCATTAAGTCGCCATGGCACCTGAACTGCCTATAATGAACTGGGTGCCTTCTGACCCATCTAACCATAAAGTGGGTCATGCACAGCAGCATTCCATCATCAAATGGAAGTGGTATATATGTGATCGGGTTCAAGCAGGTCCTGAAAGCACAAGTAAGTTACATGAGAAAGTGGCTCAAATGCTCATGGTCTCCACTCCTGCCACCCTGCCTTCTCTTCCCCAGTCTACACCAATGGTCTCATGGGAGCTCCCTATGATCAGTTGACAGAGGAAGAGAAGACTCGGGCCTGGTTCACAGATGGGTCTGCACAATATGCAGGCACCACCCAAAAGTGGACAGCTGCAGCACTACAGCCCCTTTCTAGGACATCCCTGAAGGACGGCAGTGAAGGAAAATCTTCCCAGTGGGTACTTCGAGTAGTGCACCTGGTTGTGCACTTTGCATGCAAGGAGAAATGGCCAGATGTGCAATTATATACTGATTCACGGGCTGTAGCCAATGGTTTGGCTGGACGGTCAGGGACTTGGAAGAAGCATGATTGGAAAATTGGTGACAAAGAAATCTGGGGAAGAGGTATGTGGATGGACCTCTCTGAGTGGTCAAAAACTGTGAAGATATTTGTATCCCATGTGAGCATTCACCAGCGGGTGACCTCAGCAGTGGAGTGGACAGGATGACCTATTCTGTGGACCACTCAACCTCTTTCCCCAGCCACCCCTGTCATTGCTCAATGGGCCCATGAACAAAGTGGCCATGGTGGCAGGGATGGGGGTTACACATGGGCTTAGCAACATGGACTTCCACTCACCAAGGCTGACCTGGCTACAGCCACTGCTGAGTTCCCAATTTGCCAGCAGCAGAGACCAACACTAAGCCCTAAATATGGCACCATTCCTGGGGGTGATCAACCAGCTACATGATGGCAGGTTCATTATTTTGGACCTCTTCCATCATGGAAAGGGCAGAGGTTTGTCCTCACTGGAACAGACACTTACTCAGGATATGGGTTTTCCTATCCTGTACGCAATGCTTCTGCCAAGACTACTGTATTAGACTATTTTCATACTGCTGATAAAGACATACCTCAGACTGGGAAGAAAAAGAGGTTTAATTAGACTTACAGTTCCACATAGTTGGGGAGGCCTCAGAATCATGGAGGGAGGCACTGCTTACATGGCAGTGGCAAGAGGGCAAGAGAGAAAGAGGAAGAAGCAAAAGCAGAAACCCCTAATAAACCCATCAGATCTCATAAGACTTATTCACTATCTTGAGAATAGCATGGGAAAGAAAAGCCCGCATGATTCAATTACCCACCCTGGGTCCCTCCCACAACACATGGGAATTCTGGGAGATACAATTCAAGTTGAGATTTGCGGGGGACACAGCCAAACCGTATCATTCCACCTCTGGCCCCTCCAAATCTCATGTCCTCACATTTCAAAACCAATCATGCCTTCCCAACAGTCCTCCAAAGTCTTAACTCATTTCAGAATTAACCCAAAAGTCCACAGTCCGAAGTCTCATCTGAGACAAGGCAAGTCCCTTCTGCCTATGAGCCTGTAAAATCAAAAGCACGCTGGTTACTTCTGAGATGCAGTGGGGGTACAGATATTTGGTAAATACAGCCATTCCAAATGGGAGAAGTTCGCCAAAACAAAGGGGTTACAGGGCCCATGCAAATCTGAAATCAAGCAGGGTGGTAAAATTTTAAAGCTCCAAAATGATCTCCTTTGACTCTGGGTCATGCTGATGCAAGAGGTTGGTTCCCATGGTCTTAGGCTGCTGCACCCCTGTGGCTTCGCAGGGTACAACCTCCCTCCTGGCTGCTTTCATGGACTGGCATTGAGTGTCTGCAGCTTTTCCAGGCACACAGCGCAAGCTGTCAATGGATCTACTATTCTGGATTCTGGAGGAGGGTGGCCCTCTTCTCATAGCTCCACTAGGCAGTGTCCCAGTAGGGACTCTGTGTGGGAGCTTCAACCCCACATTTCCCCCTGCACACTGCCCTAGCAGAGGTTCTCCATGAGAAGCAAACTTTTGCCTGCAGCAAAACTTTTGCCTGCACATCCAGGCGTTTCCACACATCTTCTGAAATCTAGGCAGAGGTTCCCAAACCTCAATTCTTGACTTCTGTGCACCCACAGGCTCAACACTACATGGAAGCTGCCAAGGCTTGGGGCTTCCATCCTCTGAAGCCACAGCCTGAGCTGTATGTTGGCCCCTTTCAGCCACAGCTGGAGCGGCTGGAACACAAGGCACCAAGTCCCTAGGCTGCACACAACACAGGCACCCTGGGCCCAGCCCATGAAACCATTTTTTCCTCCTGGGCCTCTGGGTCTGTGATGGGAGAGGCTGCCGTGAAGGTCCCTGACATGGCCTGGAGACATTTTCCCCATGGTCTTGGGGATTAACATTAGGCTCCTTGCTACTTATGCAAATTTCTGCAGCCAGCTTGAATTTCTCCCCAGAAAAATGAGTTTTTCTTTTCTATCATATAGTCAGGCTGCAAATTTTCCAAACTTTTATGTTCTGCTTCCCTTATAAAACTGAATGCTCTTAACAGCACCCAAGTCACCTCTTGAATGCTTTGCTGCTTAGAAATTTCTTCTGCCAGGTACCCTAAACCATCTTTGTCAAGTTCATAGTTCTACAAATATCTAGGGCAGGGGCAAAATGCCACCAGTCTCTTTGCTAAAACATTAACAAGAGTCACCTTCACACCAGTTCCCAACAAGTTCCTCACCTCCATCTAAGACCACCTCAGCCTGGACCTTATTGTCCATATTGCTATCAGCATTTTGAGCAAAGCCATTCAACAAGTCTCTAGAAGTTCCAAACTTTCCCACATTTTCCTGTCTTCTTCTGAGCCCTCTAAACTGTTCCAACCTCTGCCTGTTACGCAGTTCCAATGTTGCTTCCACATTTTTGGGGTATCTTTTCAGCAACACCCCACTTTATTGGTACCAATTTACTGTAATAGTCCATTTTCATGCTGCTGATAGAGACATACCCGAGACTGGGAAGAAAAAGGACTTACAGTTCTACTGGCTGGGACTTACAGCTGGACTTACAGTTCCACATGGCTGGGAGGCCTCAGAATCATGGTGGGAGGTGAAAGGCACTTCTTACACAGTGGCGGCCAAAGAGAATGAGGAAGAAGCAAAAGTGGAAACCCCTGATAAACCCATCAGATCTCATGAGACTTATTCACTATCACAAGAATAGCATGGGAAAGAACAGCCCCCATGATTGAATTACCTCCCCCTGGGTACCTCCCATAACACATGGGAATTCTGGAAGATACAATTCAAGTTGAGATTTGGCAGGGGGACATAGCCAAACCATATCAACTACCATCCGTGGACTCACAGAATGTCTTATCCACCATCAAGGTATTCCACACAGCATTGCCTCTGACCAAGGCACTCACTTTACAGCTAAAGAAGTGTGGCAGTGGACTCATGCTCAAGGAATTCACTGGTCTTACCATGTTCCCCATCATCCTGAAGCAGCTGGATTGACAGAACGGTGGAATGGCCTTTTGAGGTCACAATTATAACATCAACTAGGTGACAATACTTTGCTGGGCTGGGACAAAGTTTCCCAGAAGGCCATGTATGCTCTGAATCAGCATCCAATATATGGTACTGTTTCTCCCATAGCCAGGATTCACGGGTCCAGGAATCAAGGCACTAAAGTGGAAGTGGCACCACTCACCATCACCCCTACTGATCCACTAGCAAAATTTCTGTTTCCTGTTCCCACAGCACTACGTTCTGCTGGCCTAGAGATCTTAGTTTCAGAGGGAGGAATGCTGCCACCAGGAGACACAACAATAATTCCATTAAACTGGAAGTTAAGATTGCCCCCTGGACACTTTGGGCTCCTCCTACCTTTAAGGCAAAAGGCTAAGGGGGGAATTACAGTGTTGGCTGGGGTGATTGACCCAGACTATCAAGATGAAATCAGTCTACTACTCTAAACAGATGTAAGGAAGAGTATACATGCAATACAGGAGATCTGTTAGGGCATCTCTTAGTATTATCATGCCCTGTGATTAAGGTCAATGGGAAACTACAACAGCCCAATCCAGGCAGGAATACAAATGGCCCAGACCCCTCAGGAATGGTTTGGGACACTCCACCAGGAAAAAAACCACGACCTGCTGAGGTGCTTGCTGAAGGCAAAGGGAATACAGAATGTTTAGTGAAGAAGGTAGTCATCAGTACCAGCTACGACCACATGACCAGCTGCAGAAACGAGGACTGTAATTGTCATGAGTATTTCCTCCTTCTTTTGTTAAAACATGTTTGTGCATGTATATACTTGCACTAAGAAGTATCTTCATTTTATTTCCTTTTTCCTTTATCAAGTGACATAAGATTTATCGACCTCATATCAGCATTTAGGCATTGTTAACTTTATGTAATGTTATTTGGATTGGGGATGGGTGCATTTCCGGTTGTATGAAGGATAGTTGTATTATGTTAGGCGTAATTATGACCTTATTATTGCTTTTATTTGAAGATTATGTATGATCTCAGGAGATGTGTATGGGTTCAAGTTGACAATGGGTGGACTTGTAACGGTTAATACTGAGTGTTGACTTGATGGAATTGAAAGATGCAAAGTATTGATCCTGGGTGTATCTGAGAGGGTGTTGCCAAAGGAGATTGACATTTGAGTTGGTGGGCTAATGCTTAATAAACTCATATATATATATATATATATATATATATATGAGGTTTTTAAAATTTCTCTGTTTTTTAGGCTAATTCTCTCACCCACTTACTCAGCCTTGCCTCATCAGCACTGTGTTCCAGACAAATAACATAACATGGAAGGTCTGATTTTTTAAAAGTGCATTCTTATTTGGAATCTTGTAGCAAGATGAATACAGCAAAGCAAATTAAACAAACATAATTGCCCTGTTGAGAGGTTAAGCACTATTCTAAAAAGACTATCGTGGCATAAAACCCATTCTGATTCCTTCTCCAGCGCTGTGCCCTGGGTACCCAGGCAGCTTACAAGCCCCACAACACACTCTCAAATATTAGCTAGCTAACATCATCATTATCGTTGTTATTCCTGAGCCTGATCACCTCCTCTATTCAGTAGACAGGACTTCAAATGACTTTGAACTCTTTTCAACCTAAAGCTGCCTCAAAAGCCAAAGATTTGCCATCCCAGAGCGCATTCTGAAGGCAGCTCTCCCAAAGCTGTCAGAAGCCGTTTGGAGATGGCAGCACCTTGGGAACAAGGGTTCGACATGCAAGAATGACTCCTGTGCAAAAGGTGTTTGTGTGTGGCGTTTTGGCACATTTTTCGAAAAAGCAGTGTTATGGGGTTATGGGCACAGCTCACATTGTACCTGGGCCATCACAGATGTCTTCCACACAATCCATCAGGATCTGGACTGCCTGCCTTATACTGCCTGCCTTATAGTTGGTCCCAAATGCCTCCAAGACAATTACCCTAATATTTAAGAAACAAACCACAGGGCAAACAGATTCAGCCGGATATGGTGAGAAGAATGCTTAACTTAGAAGAGGCTCACTCAGACTCAGCCATCACGTGCTGTGTGGGCTTACGACAGTCATGCACCCTCTCTGGAGGTTCATCTCTTCTTACATAATAGGAGGAGGTTGGACTAAAGGACCTCTAAGATGCTTTTCTTGGGTTATCAGAAACTATTGGAAATGGTGAAAAACAGAGGGGCCGCAGAATTATCCGGATAAAGTGGCAGGTGTGAGCGGTACAGGGAAAAGAGAAAGAGAAAGCCCCGAGACCTGGGACCAAGGCCTGGGAGAAGTTACAACAGCCTGGGAGCAGCCCCACTGAGAAATGGGACCCCCACTGCTCCTGGGGCCAAGGCAGGCTTCTCAGCCTAAGCTAAGCAGCCTCTCCGTGGGGGGCATTTGTTTGTTTTGTTCTTTGCTGCCCACCAAGGGAGCTGTTGAAAGCACGGGGCGGGTCAGCGCCCGTCAGCAGTCTGCCCGCGGGCTGGGGTCCTTACCCATCGTGTTGTTGGCTCGGGAGCAGGCTGTGCGCTTCAGGATCTCGTGCACCTAAAAGGGGACGACAGCAGAGCTGTGAGCTCCTAGTTCCTCCCCCGCCGCCCTCCACCGTGCATCACCCTCACCACTGCCTGGCGGGGCGGGAGGCGCCCGGGCCCATTTGGAGCCAGGGCGGAGCCGAGCATGTGCCTGGCTCATGGCCTGCACATCAACCCCACTCAGACTTGAGGACTTTGAGGAAACAAGGGATGCAAGCCTGGCGCACACATCCCCCGCCTCTTCGCCCCACCCCGAGAAAAACAAATGAATAAAAGGCTAGAAATGGACAGCAGTCACAGGAAGTAAGGAAAACAGAGGAGCCCACCCCAGATCACATAGAGGGCTGGGAGGAAGCCCGGGGTCTGTGGAGTAGGGGACAGTGCCTGCCGCCCACGTCGGGGAACCTCAGGGAAGGCGGGGTTCTGTGGAGCCCGGCTGACAGGGAGAGCCAGTGTGGTAGCAGAAAGCTCCGAATGTGGAGGTAGGTGCAGAGGGTCCTGAGCAAATGCCAGGAGGGTCAGCTGGCATCTGTAATGGGGCTGTCTCGCGGAGCTGCTCGGGGACGCCAGCCAGACCGTGCACAGGAAAGTGCTCTGAAACAGCAAAGGAGCTACCTCTATATTGGTCATTGATGTCTTTATTTCTCTGGTTTTTTCCTGGGTCCTCATCTTGCCTCCCTGATCAGAGCATATCATACACTTCCTTGAAGATTCATGTCTTAGAGCACAATCCTAGGCACACAGCAGCTGCCGACTCAGTGGCTTTGCCTGCCTGAAGCCCTACATGCTCAAAACAGCCTAGAGAATCCCCTGGCCTATGGGGCCTGCAGGGGACTCTGTTTCTTACATGGGAGGAAAGGGGTGCTTCCCACAAAAGAATCAGGGAGGGACAAAGGTGGGTCAGTGTAAACCTGCTGGCCAACTAGTGACCTCCTGAGTCCCCAGCCTATGCCAGTCTATAAAGAGATGCCCGGCAATGAAGTCTGCTTTGCAACAAACAGCTGAGGTGCTCAGACACCCACAAAGAAGCAGGCACAGAGGAGACATCCACAGATGTGGGTGAGGTCCTCCAACCAAAGTCCAGGGCAGAATGGACCCCAGGAAAAAACTCAAGGCTCTTTTCCCCTGTTCTCAGTGTGGGGTGGACTGAGGAAAGGAAGATGCTTCCAGAAGGAGAGATGAATGCTAGAAGATGTGTTATTCCATCATTATTTACACTCCCATATTCCAGCCACAGCCTAAAGGGAGTGGTAAATAAATAACTACGGGGCCCAAGAGTGTTTAATTCTGCTCCTAACAATAGTGCAGTAATTCAACAGCAATAATAATTAGGAACAGCATTTATATGGCATTGTATTATTTTACGAGCACTTTGCAATCATCGAGTAATCTCCACAACACCTTATAACTCCCCCACAGTCGTGGGACCCAAGTCACAGTGAGATTTAATTGGCTTGTAATAGCATCAACCAAGAAAATGGGACGTTAATGCCTTTTTCCATTGGAAGAAAAAAGAGATCTATGCCCATTTTAACTCTGCCTAAAACACTAGACTAAGGGATCTGAGATTTCCTTGCCCATCCTGCAAGCAAGAGTTAATGCCATGTTTGCAGTGTGCCTGGGAAATATCCTAGCCTCCTCTAATCACCTGTCCCTTCTTATTCATATATATTCTTACCACCCTATTAGCCGGGAGGTCCTTCTAGGTATCTAATCCTTATTCCTCTTGTGGAAACTTCAGTTCTTTGCTAAGGATCAACGGAAACGCAGTTCCATACTTCCCATGTGGGCATGTGTAAGTTTCTGGCATTCCTTGGGCCCCTCTTTCTCTCTTCTGCCCATAGGCTATGTGACCTCTAGGGTGATAGAGTATAAACTGATCGGTGAATTAAGATGTTCTACAGCTCATGCAGGGGCCACAGAAACACAGGCCATATGCAGATTTTTATTAGAATCAATCATCCTACAAAATTCAAACACTTGACATAAAGGCAAAACGACTGTAGAAGAAGAGCTATGGTCACGAGCGTTAGCTTTCTATTGAATAGGCTGGTGATATTATTCTTGGGCAAATTGGCTAACTAGCATTCCTTGTTATAGAAATTCACATGACTCTGTCATGGGAGTTGAAAGAAGGGAAAATGCATAAACAAACACAGTGGCCCAACAATCAGAAGGACTAGTTCTAATGCTAACGATCCTTGTTCTGACTATATAACCATCTATATAACGATCTATATAATTTTTTTCAATGCATTGCTTCTCAGAGCCTCAGTTTCCTCAATTGTAAATCAAGGGGTTCACCTAACTAACACCCACACCAACTATGACCTTCTCTGTTTTTTTTTTTTTTTCTAAGAAGAACTTTAATGGAGAACCCATAAAGAGAAGATGCTCCTCTTAAACCACGAGTGAGGGCAGTTATTTGCTGTTTCTTTTGGGGAATGGGGAAGCTTTTGCATACTCTTCTCGGTTGCTAGGCAACTCCAAGCAAATAACGGTGTGAGGTGGCAGGGAGGGTAAGAGAATGCCCTGCCAACTAAGGACTCAGCCATTTCCCCATCCTCTTTCCTAACACAGTACATCCATTTACTTACAATGCGGCTGCGGGTGGCATTATCAAAGAAGGTATCCTTTTCCTGGATGTTGTACCTGGAGACACCAAGAAAGCAGATGGCAAATTCATTTCATTACCCTTGCCCTGAGACCACTGCCACCCCAGGCCCACAACAAATCTTTAGAAAGCAACACAGCGAGACTTATGAGGTGCACACACACACGACATTTATGCCTTTCTTGACTCAGCAATTCTAAAAACACATTCTAGAAATATATCTTAGGGAAGAAATTCAACACAAGGAAAGAAAAATAATATAATTAAAAATGCTTATTAAAAAGGTATTTATAAAAAAGATTTTAGCAATAAGATGCAATGCCAAAATCTATAGGATAGGGTATCATGCAGTCATTGAAATTTATAACTATGAAAACTTTGTGTAAAGAAAAAGATTACACCATGTTAGAAAAATATATGATGATAAGGTTCCAAATGGAAAGTATCATTTCAGCGTGTTGGATTATCACTCTGATTCTTCAAAATTTGATTTAATGTCACTGCCATCACATCCATTAGAAAAATCTTAATTATGCAAGGGCTGTGTCTGTTTTTAACTTCACACACTGAGCTTTCACTCAGAAAATAGCGCATGGGGCATGTTTGTCATGCTGAGGAAGCTGTGCTAGAGGATGCACTGATGAAGGAAGGAAATATGCTCCCAGCACCCCAGGAGCCCCAGTCATTGGAATGTACATTTCTCCAAGTAACTGACACAGAGTAGAACATAGTAACATGCAGACCATTGCTACGAAAGTCCAGAGGGTGAAGCGCATGCTTCTGGTTGGGAAGAGCAGAATATCCTTCAAAGGGAAGGTGTTGATGAACCAGTCTTGAAGGACAACAGAAGTAAAACGAACGGAGGTGCATGGGAGGTGACCATTCAGATGCCAGCACCAGCATAAATGAAGGCCCAGGGAAGGGGACGCAGGGAAGCACCACAGGACACAGAAAGAGCAGCAAGCCACCAGTCACCATGCAAGGCCCAGCTCAGCCACTTAGGGCGGTGTGACCCTGGACAGACCTAGACTTTGGTATCTATAATAGAAGATAGTTAGATCTGCCCCGCCACCTCACAAGAGGACATGAGGACTCAATGAGAGGGTAAATATATGCAAATGAAACAGCATATTCATGTGTGTAGGATAATATCAAACACAGCAAAGATGAATAGGAGATGGTCTCTTATGAACAGCAGAAACACTGCTCCACAACTTCCACCTCCTAAAATGAGAAGGTCCTTCTTTCTGTCCTCTCTGCCCTTCCATGCCCCGGCCTTTCCCTCTCTTGCTCCATTTTCTCATCACCCTCGATGGTTGTTTATTTTCTCATTAGCTCCTAAAGCAAAGTTGATGCTTGGCGGCTGCATCTCCCACTTCCCAGCTGTGGCTCCCCCTTCCAAACGTTTCCCTAGTGGCTATCTCTGTGAAGAGATTTATGCCCTCTTCCTAGGCAGGGTGCAGGACAGGGGAAGACCCCCGAGAGTCAATGAGTGTACAAGTAGGCAGCTGGAATCCAGAAACCCAGAAGCTTCATCCACCTTCTCTCTGGTTTATCATATCCTGTTGAAACCCTATTCGACTGGCAATTGGGCAGAAGGTTTTCCTACAGAAGATACACAGGTGTCTGACCACTTTCTCACAGAGTTCCAAAGTTTATTGTTGGCTGCTCCCTGGTTTGCCTTCCATCCTGCAAATGGTCAAATGGTGGATTTCCTGCTGGACAAGCACCCTCGGCTGTTTGGGATAATCTCACATGGGGAGGGGTTCACAAAGCAGGCACAGGGACAATGTCACTGTGAGAGCATGCTTCCTACTCTCTCCCAGGCACTGGGGCACCCACTTCGGGAGCCCCAGGGCTGAGTCATAGAACAGTGTTCAATTTTCCTTCCCATCCCTTCCCACATCCCTGCTCCAGCAGCTTCGATACTCACAGGTACATCTTCTCCCTGGAGAATGGGTAGGAGAGGTTTTTCATCTTGTTGTTGCTGTGTTCTGGAACTCGGGGCTGCAGGGGTGAGCTCAGCTTCTGCAGAGCCGCACTGAACTTCTTTGCAATGCTGCCTCCTGCTTTGATCTCGTACATCTATGAAAGGAAGAGCCACAGGTCTGAAAAGGGGGCCACTTCCAGCAGAGAGGAATGGCTTCACCAAAAAAAAAGCTGCATGGACACAGATTCCTAGACGTGAACATTGGAGAGAGGAAGAGACTGGGAGAAACAAGAAGGAGGGCCTTTCCCTTTTCCCCAGTGCTTTCGCAAAGACCTGGACTCTGGACTCCTCTCAATCCTTTGAGCTCATGGAGGTGAGCAGTGCAGAGAAATAAGTGAAGAGTCCAAACTTTCTATATGACTCATATCATCTTAGAAAAACTGCACACCTACTATGTGACCCTACTAGGTGCTTGACACAAATTAGCTCCAATGTTTACAGCAACCCTGCTGGGTAGGTAATACTATTTCCATGTTATGATGAGGCAATTAAGGCTCAGAGAGGTGAGGCGAATTAACAAAGGCCACATAGACAGGAACTGGGTGACAGAGCTTGGATTTAACTCATGTCAACCTAATCCAAAGTCTATACTCTAAAACTGCACCAGGCTTCTATGTGCTCATCCAGCATCACGTTCTTTGTGTTTTTCTTAGGAAATATCTGTGTTTAAATGAGTTTGCTCTCAAAGTATTAAACATTTAATGAGTACCTGCCTTGAGTAAGGCATAGATTTAATACCAAGTTAATTGTTAATATTTATAGTGCATACAGTTTTTTTTATAATGCATAGCATGCTTTGCATACATTATAGCTTTGGATATTTATGATTCGCAAATGGAGTCATTGAGACACAGAGGTTGTATTTCTCATAGCAAAGCTGTGAGAAATTGATGATGGCCACACATTTTTTACACATATTCTTTTAAGAGGTAGCATCTCTGTTCTGCTTGAATCTGCATTGGCTCTGTGGATGTTTAACCAGTGGAGTATAGCAGGAGTGACACTATGCCAGTTCCATCCTTTAGAACAGGGGTCCCCAATCCCCAGGACCACAAACTGACCGGTACTGGTCCATGGCCTGTTAGGAACCGGACCACACAACAGGAGGTGCGTGGTGGGTGAGCAAGCATTAGCGCCTGAGCTCTGCCTCTTGTCAGATCAGTGATGGCATTAGATTCTCATAGGAGCATGAACCTTATTGTGAACTGCATGTATGAGGGATCTAGGTTGCATGTTCTTTATGAGAATCTAATGCCTGATGATCTGAAGTGGAACAGTTTCATCCTGAAACCATCCCTGCCACCACCACCCCTACCCTCGGTCCATGGAAATATTGTCTTCCATGAAACCAGTCCCTGGTGCCAAAAAAGTGGAGGATCACTGCTTTAGAAGATGGGCAGCCTCAGCCTTGGTCCGCCTTATCCCTTGAAGCCCTGAATCACACTATAAGAAGTCTACGGAGGTGTCCTGAGAGCACCCAGTAAGGGAAAGGCACTCAACTGAGCCCAGTCTTCCAGCTGCCCTACCAAGCAGCAGGCATACAACTAAAGCCTTCCTGAACCCTCCCATCCAGCCCACCTCCAAGCTGGCTACCACCAAGTGACCCCAGTTGACACCACATGAAGCAGAATAATCACCCAGCCCAGCTCTGCCCAAGTTCCTGAACAAAAAATCATGAGATAAAATGAAATGACTTTACCTTTAAGCTTTAAGCTACTAAGTGTGGGCTAATCTCTCAGGCTGTAACAGACATCCAGAACAAGAGGCAACATCCAGACCCTCTGACTCAAAATCCTATTTCCTTCTCTACCATGATAGCTTCACGTTACTTCAATGCAGAGGGGCAGTAAGACTGGTATGAAATACTTGTCTTCATACTTGGGCACCTGAAATACTCACTAAGATAGAATGAGAAAATGCCACAAAAGATATACAAAGTACTTTGAGGGCTCAAAGAAAGGAGGCGGCACATTCAGTTGAGGAATTAGAAACATGTTTCATTGAGGGAGTAGCATTTCAGTTGGATTTGGCAGAAGGGTAATCTTCTTCTGTTACCATTTTGTTCTTTAATAAAATAATGATAAGTAAGGACAGGGCAAGAGCCTCCCCAGTCTAACAACTGAAGCATAACCACAGTTTATTTAGTTCTTCTAAACCTTTTTCTATGCATTTTGATTTAATTTCAATTACAAATAACACAGTTCAGGTAAACGAACAAGCTTAAACCATAAAGTATATTAACTAAATGTTAGGAGTTTCCTTTCACTTCCAACTCAATTCCCACCCTCCTCTCCAAAGGGAACCTCGCTTAACCATTTGGAATATATTTAATCCCTACTCTTTCTGTATAGATAGAACCAGGTTCCTTCCTAAGCAACTGTGACCCTACTTCACATATTCCTCTATAATTTGCTTTTTTTTCATTTAGCATCATATCATAGATATCTTTCCAGGACAGTTTGCATACAGCTACTGTAATGGATGCATAGTATTACACAGTACTATGTAGTACTACACAGATAGTGTAGACAAGCTAATAACCGATGGGGTTTAAAACCCGTGGCAAAGCCCGTGTTCTTGACTGCTTTACTCCACTGTTTGATTTGTAAAATGTGAGTTGTCATGGGGAAAAACAGTGTACAACTTACAATATTGCCTCTATTGTCGTAAGGTCTTGACCTTTCTACCAAACCTCTCCTTCACACACATTAGTCACTGCAATGCACAGAACTCACCTCTCAGGTGTCTCTGGCCTGGAGGGATGGAGACAGAAAGAAGACCACCTCACACTGTCACAGCACACCTCTTATAGGCCATTCAGTGCAGGTTCTGACCAGGCACCTGACATGCAACTGAGACTATGGAGTTCATCATACCATACCCACGTGTCTTTAAATGGCATGTGTGCAGTAATTAGTTTCAGAGTGGGTGGGAAGCTGATGGACTCTATCCTCCAGATGCCTTTGAATGGCAGATTTGGACCAACCAGGACTATTCCTTCTCTGTCCACTCCTCTCCATCTCCACCTCTTATACCCTAACCTAAGCATCTTTTAGTAGTTTACAACAATAACTGGTCTATAACCAGTCTCTCCACATTTTCTCTTGCTAAGGGTTGCCAGATCTAACAAACAAAAATACCGGATGTCAAGTTAAATGTGAATTACAGATAAACAATGAATAATCTTCAGCATAATTAGGTCCCATGCAATATTTGCAACCTACTTACAACTTTTTAAAAATACAGTTAAAACAATAAATTTTTAATGTAATTATGTCCCATGTGGTATTTGGGACAGACATATACTAAAAAAGTATGCATTGTTTATCTGAAATTGAAATTTAACTAGGCATCCTGTGTTCTATCTGACAACTCTAACTTGCCCACCTCCAATTCAGTCTCTACACTGGAGCCCAAGTGAGGTTTCTGAAGCAAAAATCTAATCTTCTTGCCTCCTCATTAAAAAGCCTTCAACAGTCACCCATTGCTCTTAGGAAAAAGACAAAACTCTTAACACATCCCATAGAACCTGTGGAAGTCTCCATATTGACCTTTCCGTGTAGTTCCTGCTGACTGCACCCAGACACTGGCTGAGCTGGGCACATCTCCTCCCCAGCCCCTATGGCTCCCACCTCCCCACTCCCCACCCGCTGGCTCACCAAGTTCTGTTCACACTGGCGTCTCATGTTATTGTCACTTCCTGGGAAAAAGCCTTTTTTGGCTTCCAAACAATGGCAAGTCCCACCTTCACTGTATTTCATGAGCCCTAATTCCTTTTCTTCATAACACTTATCACAGTTGTAATTTTATACTTATTTGAGTGATTGATGAATGTCCAGCCATCCCTACCAAACCATAATCCCATGAAGGCAGGATCCTGTCCAAAATGTTCCCTATTGTTTTATGAATGAATGAATGAATGAATGAATGAGAAATCTCTGGAGAACCAGCATTGATGACAGCAGTTGCTGTCACTGGAGGAGCCCAGACTGGGATCCAAACAGTCGTAAGACAACTGGTCTGGTCTTGGTAGAAATAAACCAGGCTAGAGTTGAGCCCAAAGCCTAAGGCCTCTAATAGGCCAAAAGGCTCTCCCTCCTGCCCCTACCAAGTACAAGGGCACCCAGAAGTGCAGCACCCACAGGGGCCAGGGATGCCTGCATTTAGTTGATGCAGATTTCTAACCCATCAATTGTTTCAGGGCCTGGCTCTGGCAGACGTTCAGCTGAGAACCTCCAGGCAGTTCCTGAGTCTCACCTTGGCAATAGATCTGGTAGGGCTCACCTAGAGAAATGGGCTAAAGGGAGCGGGCTCCCGCGCTGTTTTTACTGGGACCAGGAGTGGGACTGGGGTAAGTTTCGACTGTTTCTTGATGGAGGATGCTCCATATCACTGAAAGGAATATTGTCGGCTGCCTTCAAGAGTGTGGAAGGCCAGAGTCCCACCAGAAACCTCATGGTAACATCAACTGCATAGCCCTGAACAAGACCCTACACAAACATCCCTAGGCTGAAACACCACAGCAGACTTGTGTTGGAAGAAATTTCCAGACTTCAGGGACTCTGTTGGGGAATGGAGCAGGTGCATATCCACAATAAAACACACATAGGTCTCCCCCGTAGTACCACACCATACACATTGGGCTTGAGGCAAGGGACCTGCTTCCTGCCTCCAAGCTGTTGTACGTGTTACCTGTTCCTGAGACTTTCTCCCTCCTCTCCCAGCTGGATGACTCCTGCCTCTCCTTCACCACAAGGCTCATGTGCCAACCCTCCCAGGAGCCCTTCCTTGCGCTCTCACTTCCTGCCATGCTTCCTTGGTACCCTGTGGATGAATACCCACCTCATAAAATATATTGTGATTTGCTTTTCTTGACTTATGCATCAGTCTCAAATTCTCAGTTGATTTGTCTGTCTGCCCAACAAACCATGGACTTACGGAGAGCAGGGACCCCACCCGTGTGCTAGCACACAGTGGGGACAGGAGGTTGCTGCCTCTTTGCTGACACCAGTGAGATGTGCAGCTTTGAGCAAGTCATTCCCTTCTCCCAGCTTCTTCATCTCCGAAGGGAAAACAAGGGAACCTCTACTTCCTACCATGATGGAGTAACAGGGACCCATTTACTCTCCTGCCTAAAACAACCAAAACACCCAAACAAAATACATGAAATAATGATTTTCAAGATACTGGACATCAGGCAACGAAAGGCAGTGATCCCTGAGAGATGGGAGACAGACAAGGGGAGCCCTGTGAGTCCAGCTCGCTGCCTTGGAAGAGGAAGGGAGACCGGTGGAGCCCAGCAAACTCCCTGAGTTGAGAAGACTGAGGTCTAAGTCTGGGGAGACCAAGGCAACTAGAGTTCACAGGTCAGAGCACCCCAGAGAGCTAAGAAGATCCCCTGTGAGTATTTAGAGCATGAGTGTGAGGAAAGTACCCAAGACTGGAGAGGGAACCGTCTGAAAGGCAATAGCACTTATGCCCACCAGCTGTACGGGAAAAATCCCCTAATTCACAGGGCACTGGGTAGTGTGCTCAGATGACTCGGCCATGGAGGATAATTTGCCTTAGACTGAGCACTACTCCAGACCCACCTAACAAATTATAAAAGACAGAACTGGACTAAATACTTTAAAAAGTATTGTCCAAGGCTACCACTCCATGGCTCTGAACATTTAATGAAAAAGAAACATTCATTCATGGCACAAGCATCCCTGTGTACCTCCTAGATGTCCAATCCCAAGCTTGGTGGTTGATTGTGGCAAGCCCTGGAGAAACACAAGGAGGATAACAAACCCTTCCATGTACGGAATGTTTTGCAGTGTAGCCAGCACTTCCCTGAGCATCATTTCATCACGGTCCATACAAACTGTCAGGTGTGCCTGCCAGGTAGGATTAGCATCTCTACTTTATAGATGAGAACACTGAGACTCAGAGGGGCTGGGAACGGCCACAGTCCGTGGTAAAATCATGCAGGAACCCAGGCTTCCTGCCTTCCCCTTCTAGAGCCCTTTCCTTCCACCTAACATCCTTTGATCCTTGGCTGGGCTCCATGGACTGCCCCTGAGAAGAAAGTAGGCTGTAGTGCCCCTTTCCACCCCGGCCAAACCCAGCAGCCCAGGCTCTCCTCTTTACTTCAGCAGGATTCAGGAAAGACACCCCGATCCTCTTTATTATTATTAATACAATCAGCAGTGGCATCATTATTACTGTTATTCTTGGATATCAGAGAATTATGAACAACCTCAGAAATGGCGAGACACATGTTAGCCAGCTGTTCCCCATTATGCCCTCCCTGGGTACATGATACGCCTTTCATGTGCTTAAAATCATAAATAATTTTTAAAATATGTTGCTGTTATTTTGTATTCCAGGGCTCAAATGTGGTTCTCATAAAAGCTCACTTTGGCCTCACTGTTACAGTCTAAGGGGTTTACTGTCTTTTCTTACTTCTTTTTTCCTCCTTGTCTCCCTCAGCCTCTCCTCTCCAGAGGGGCACAGCAGTGTGGTCTGAGGGCTGATTTGTTTCCTTTTTATATTAAAATCATGTGCTTTCCTGGGGTGCAGGGAATGAAACTGCATATATTGGACAGTATACAAGGCACTGTTCCCATTTTACAGATTAAAAAACACTGACTGAGGCACAGAAAGTTTTACTAACATGCCCAAGGTGCACAAACATTGGGAGATCCAATGACCCTGAAGATCAAGGAAAAGGTCTAACAGTCTGAGATAAAAACAACATAATCTTAATGACCCATGAGTCACTAATATCTGCAGTGGCCTAAGAGTGTCTCTCCCAGCAACAGGCAGGAAAGGTCACCCAGGAGGAATGCAGACCAGAACGTGTGCTGCAGCTGGGAGCACACGTGTTGACAGAAATTAATGCCCATCGTCTGCCGCTTTTTATTTATTGATGCTTTCCTCTGCTCCTCCTCCAGTCGCTGGATCATCGAAGTTCCATGATTATTACTTATGGTATCTCACTCATCTTGAGAGGTAGGACTGGGCTGGAGATGATCATTCCACCTTTCTACCCACCCTAAAGGCTCAGACACACACAGAAGCCGAACAGTAGGAAAGGAGTACAAGTCACCAGCTGGGCAAAGATGGAAGATTCTGGAGCTGAAGAAGGGAGGAGCAAGAGAAGCCAAAAATGCCATGGAATTCACCCACTGCTCTCCCCGCCAGGTGGTGCCTGCGAGAGGCACACAGGCACATGCTGAGCCAGACCTGAGGGGTTCCATGCTGCTGAAATCTGTCCTGCTCGCTTGCTGCACATCACTCATGCAAGTGAGCGTTAAGCCTTTCAGCGATCAAAAGGGAAACAGCACCAGGAGGAGCCAAGGTCAGCTACAACCTGCAGCCAAAGGAAGACTTTCTCTGTGCACACCAAGAACAGCGAGAACAGGGGCTGCCCATTCCCCTCCGCCCCACCTGTGTCCACAGGTAAGTTTCCCCTCAGCAACAACACTGAGTGTAGACAGACAGTGATATATTTACACAATGTACATTCTCCAGTGTCTAATTCTGTGCTTATGGTTTTTGATTCTGTTGTCAGTAGGTCCTCTACACATGAATGAATGTTTGCTGACTTATAAAAGTTGGGATTAAAACCAAACTTTTAAAATTACATGGCTGACAAGGCCTCTTAGGCGCCATGCCTGCTGCCTCCCCTCTGCAGCCTCAGCCCTGCCCCCCTCTCTGAGCTGCTCCCACACTGGCTCCCCTCAGTTCCACATGCAGTCCAGGGTTTTCTTACCTTGGGGCCTGTGGGCATGTCCTTCCCTCTTCTGGAAGGTTCTCACCTGATCTTCCCACCCACAGACTCCTATCCAGTGCTCGCATTTCAGCTTAAATGGTGCCTTCTCTTCCTCTCCCCCACTACCATCTAAATGAGTCTCCTCTGGTTGGCTCTCTCATCATACCCCAGTCTTTTTCTTCTGTTGGTGCCTCCTAATTTATTTTACTTTTTATTTTCTATTTTTTTGAGACAATATCTCACTCTGTCACCCAGGCCTGTGTGCAGTGGTACGATTATAGCTCACTGCAGCCTCAACCTCCTGGGCTCAAGTGATTTTCCCACCTCGGCCTCCTGAGTTGCTGGGACCACAGGTGCATGCCACCATACCCACCTAACTTTTTAAAATATTTTTTAGTTTTAGTAGAGATGAGGTCTTGCTTTGTTGGCCAGGTTGGTCTTGAACTCCTGGCCTCAAGTGATCCTCCTGCCTTGGCCTCCCAAAGTGCTGGGATTACAGGTGTAAGCCACCATGCCCAACCTTGCCTCCCAATTTATAACTAGCCATACAACATCTGAATCCTCCCCACACCAGTGGGGCCAGGGAACAGTTATTAGCACTACTATATCACCAGCCCTCAGCAAAGTACCTGGTGTATGGTAATACTCAATAAATATTCACTGGATGGTCGGATGGGTGGATGGAAAATGTAACTTTCCAAAGGATCTCTTACACACAATCTGTCCCCATTAACTGAAGGAGTCCTTTAGCAAAGGACCCAGATCAGGGCAGCTATAATGGTACATGTGCCACCATGATGCCCTGCCCTTTTCTGGCAGGCAGCCCTCAGGGAGCACAGGATTCCTGCCTATTGCCCTTGGATGGAGCCTCAGAATCCATCTCAGCATCACCCTCCAGCACGTCACCACCACTGGGTGAGATCTGGTGTGCATGACTCACTCTTTCATTCACTACCAGCATTTATTTAGTTCCTACTGTACACCAGGCACTGTTGTGGGTGCTGCTGATAAAACAGTTTAGAATAACTTGCTATTGTAACACATTTTCATATTTTTAACTTCACTGTTGCTGGGCCCTCAGTCACACTTGTCCACTGACAGGCCTCCACGTAGTCAATCAGGCCTGGGGTCTTCCCAGGCTTATATGCACATCCACAACACGGCCATGACCATCTCAGGTTCCTCACAGGAACTGCAGCACTTAGGTACCACCAATTATTTTTTCTTATTTTTGACAGTGAGAAGCATTACAGAAAACAAAATGAATAAAAGCATTCTGCACTCTTTCCAGTCTATTTAAACAGCAATCAAAGCAATCAAAGAGCATGCACCGAAAAGCCCATGAAGGTATCAAATATAAACCCTACCCTCCCAGCTGTCCCTCTATTGAAAACAAATGTTAGAGAACAGGCAATGACAGCAAGAGGAAGACACCACCTATAGCCAACCAACCCTATGTAAACAGCATCAGTCCTAGCTCATTTAAAAAGTTATTGACAATAATAACAAGAATCTGTCCAGAAAGTCATGTTGAAGACTGAGTTGGCAGCGAACCTCCTTCCCACGACCAAAGATCTGCAAGTTCTCCACCCTTAATAAAACTCAGGCCAGGCGCAGTGGCTCACACCTGTAATCCCAGAACTTCGGGAGGCTAAGGTGGGCAGATCACTTGTGGTCAGGAGTTTGAGACCAGCCTGGCCAACATGGTGAAACCCTGTCTCTAGTAAAAATACAAAAATGAGCTCAGCGTAGTGGCGCACGCCTATAATTCCAGCTACTTGGGAGGCTGAAGTATGAGAATTGCTTGAACCTGAGTGGCAGAGTTTGCAGTAAGCCAAGATTGTGCCACTGCACTCCAGCCTGGGTGACAGAGTGAGACTCCATCTCAAAAAAATAAAATAAAACAATAAAATAAATAAATGCCAACAACAAACTCAGAGAATTTCTCCTGATTTTTCTTTCTGGATTTACTGAACTATCAAAAACAGTTCTGATAAAGGAAGGAGTTGGTCAGGGTGAGGAGGGAACATGGGACAACTCCTGTTGCCGAATTTCACATGGCCAGTGTACAGCTGTGAGCTGAAACATCTCTTATCATCCTGAGCAACTGTGCTAGGGATCACAACCCAAACAAGATGCTGGGTGGGGGAAGCATCAATGGGTTAATCAACCTCGTGTTTATTGAGCAAATATTGTTTGAGGAAAACCATACTAGAGTTTGCAGGGAACATGTAAGAGATATAAACCATAGTACTTGCTCTCAGGGGGCTTATGATATATTTGGAAACACAAGAGTTAGGACCTGACGCAGCTGAAAAAAAACTAACAGGTAAGATAAATGCTGACTGTTGACTAAGAGTCCGGAAAAGATAATATCAGTGCAGGCTGAAGGAATAAAGAAAGGTCTATGAGGGAGGTGAGATTTAGGCTGGGGAGCAAAGGATGAGTAGTATTTGTTTATTCAGACAGGAATGGGAAGAACATTCTAGGAGCAGGGACAAATACTTAAAGCATTTGGAAAGGCTCCAGCCCACGGAGGAAAGAGTAAAGTACTCTGCTTGGACGAGAGTCTAAATCAGGGAGCTCCATCTAGGCTACACAGAGAGGTGTGGTTTGGAGAAAAGCAGTCCAGCATGGGTAAACCCAGAGAAAGCCTGGTGACATTACCAGGCTTGGGGACACAGGGCAGCTTCGGAATAGGCACCACAGGCAAAGTGTACTACCGTATTTAGAGCAAAGCTTGAGGAGGTGACAGACGTACGACACTTTTACTCTTAGATATCTGTGAACAATCAGAATGTAACTGACCCTAAAAGGTAACTGTCCTCAGGCCCCTCAGCCAACATCAATAACAGAGGAAAAAATAAATTCACAAATTGTCATTTGCTTTACATGTAGACCACAGCATTTTAAAGCTATGACAGACAATTTAGGAGCTAATCTTCTTACTGTATGGGTGAGAAAGCTGTAATCCAGGAATGTGGAATAACTCACTGAGCAAGACAGTATCATTGTTAAAAATGACCATTGAAATCTGTTGCCTCTCCTAGTCCAGGATTCTTTAATCTAGGATGGAATTCCCCAGAGTATGTTCTGCAGAACATTGCTTCCCCCAGGATATTCATAGGTGTTCAAGTGTTCAGCAGAAAAAGGCCTGAAAAAAAATGAACCAGTTTTTGTGTGTTTGTTTGTTTGTTTTTTATTTTTTTTTTTTTTTACTACAAGGCTTCTCAAAACTTTTGACTGTTCTGGTAAATTGTAATCATCAGTGTTTTCTGAATTTGTTCAACCATGAAATTTTTTTTTTTTTTTTTTTTTTTGTAAAACCAAAGACTAGGCTGGGCATGGCACCTCACACTTGTAATCCCAGTACTCTGGGAGGCAGAGGTGGGTGGATAACTTGAGTCCAGGAGTTTGAGACCAGCCTGGGCAACATGGGGAATCCATATCTCTACCAAAAATTAGCCAGGCATGGAGATGTGTGCCTGTACTCCCAGCTACTCAGGAGGCTGAGGTGAGAGAAACACCTGAGCCCAGGAAGTCAAGGTTGCAATAAACCATGACTGTACCACTGCACTCCAGCCTGGGCAAGACTTTTTTGAGACTTTGCCTCAAAAAAAAAAAAAAAAAAAAAAAAAAATGGTAGAGCGCGGTGGCTCACGCCTGTAATCTCAGCACTTTGGGAGGCCGAGGCAGGTGGATCACGAGGTCAGGAGATCGAGACCATCCTGGCTAACATGGTGAAACCCCGTCTCTACTAAAAATACAAAAAATTAGCCGGGCATGGTGGCGGGCACCTGTAGCCCCAGCTACTCAGGAGGCTGAGGCAGGAGAATGGAGTGAACCCGGCAGGTGGAGCTTGCAGTGAGCCAAGATCCACTGCACTCCAGCCTGGGCAACAGAGCGAGACTCCATCTCAAAAAAAAAAAAAAAATCCAAAAGAAGAACAAAGACTATCATTCTAAAAAGTACACTTTGAGAAGTGCCATTCTAGACCACACTATCCACTGCCTCAAGTCCAGTTATGGATTTTTCACTAAAGTGAGAGAGTAGGAGCATGGCCTTGGAGTTAGACAGACATGATTTTGAGTCCCTGACTATCTCCTTCAAGCTGTGTGAGCTTGGATAAGTTTATTAACCTCTCTGAGTTTCAATCTTCTCATCTATAAAACAAAACTAACGCTCATACCTACCTCATCTCGTTGTTGTGAAGGTAAAAACAAATCATGTACACAAGGCTCTTACGAAATGGTCTAGCACATGGGATGCAGTATTAACTATATTTAAAACTCAATTTATCTATTTATCAACTTATAAGTATTTTGATCTCAAGATAATTTGTTTTGACTGGCATAATTCAAACTGGTTTTATGAATCTTTTTCCTCAAAGTCAAATGTAAGAATTATGAAATGTGGACAAGTTTTAAAACATGTTACTATCCTTCTTTGCAGACACCTCTTACCGAGGCAGAAGCTGTTACTTAAGCCAATTACTGTATTTGGAAATAGAAGTATAAATAGGAAAATAATTCTTGAGTGGAGTAAGCTCTTCTTGACATTAGCCACACTGGGTCTCCTTCCACCATTCATAACAAGGTGAGCCTCTACTTCTATTTCATCAAACAGGAATGGAACATGAAAAAGTCATCATAGACATGCCAAGGTCACGTAGGAAGATCCATGCACAAAGACTCTTCCATAAAACTCCCAAACCCAATGGCAACAAATAAACAAGACTATTCCAAGTTATCTTAGAATCTGCAAAGTGGATTCTTGGAATACAGAGAAGGCCAACAAGCCTACCAGAGACCTAGTTCTTCAATTGTCTGCTTACTGCTTCCTGCCCAGAAGAAGAGTGTATTAGTTTCATAGTGCTGCCATAACAAATTATCACAACATAAATTTATTCTGTCACAGTTGTGAAGGTCACAAGTCTGAAATCAAGATATCAGTGGGGCTGCACTCCCTCTGAAGGCTATATGAGAAAAATTATTTCTTGCCTCTTCCAGCTTTTGATGGCCCCAGGCATTCTTTGCTTTGAGCCTGCATAACTCCAGTCTCTGCCTTCTTCACATAACCTTCTCCCCTCTCAAATCTCTTTCTGCCTTTCTCTTATAAGGATACCTGTCATTGGATTTAAATTCTATTCTAAATCCAGGATGATCTCATCCTGAGATCCTTAACTAATTATATCTGCAAAGATCTTTTTTCCAAATAATATTATATTTACAGGTTCCAGGGCTCGGACTTGGACATATCTTTTTGAATGCCACTATTCATTCCCTAACAAAGAGGATTATTGACTTTGAAAGTACAAGCCTTGTGATGGTTCATTTTATGTGTCAACTTGACTGGACCACTGGGTGCCCAGATATTTGGTCAGACATTCTGGGTGTATCTGTGAGAGTGTTTTGGGATGAGATGAACATTTGAGTCAGTAGGCTGAGTAGAGCAGATCATCCTCCCTAATGTGGTGGGCCTCATCCAATCAGTTGAAGGCCTGAATAGAACAAAAAGGCTGACCTTCCCACAGGTAAGGGGAAACTCTTCCTGCCTGACTGCATGAGCAGGGACATTAGTCTTTTCCTGCCTTCAAACTTGAACTGAAACATCAGTTCTTGGGTCTTGAAGCTGCTGGAGCTTCTTCATTGGCTCTCCTAGTTCTCAGGTCTTTGGACATAGACTGGAACTACACCATCAGCTCTCCTGGGTCTCCATCGCATGAAGTGCAGATCTTGAGACTTCCCAGCCCCCATAATTGTATTAACCAATTCCTCATAATACCTCTCTCTCTGCGTGTGTGTGTGTGTGTGTGTGTCCTGTTGGTTCTGTTTCTCTGGAGAACCCTAACTAATACAAGCCTCAAATCTGGATAACTGAGAAATAAGAGGTGCTGCAGTCCTGGCTGAGTAGAGTCCCTGAGGCCAGGCGAGCACCATGAACCAGGAAGAGGTCCTCTGTGAAGCTTTTGCAAAAGCCAGGGCTACCAAATCAGAGTCTCTAGAGGGACAATAACAAGCACCTGAGAACAATTTGCAATCATTTCCAAAGCTAAATGGAATTACCTATCCCTCCTAAGGGGCCACTGAAGCTAATTAAAATGCCAAGTTTCCTTGCTTTTTAACTGGAATTCTATCAGCTCAGTGTGGAAACACCAATTTTTTTCCCACTGATAAATAATGCTTAATAGCAATTACATATGTTTTCTGTTCAGGAAAAGAAGATAACTTATTCTTTAATAAATGCAGTTTAGTAGACATAAACATTTCAAAACATGGGTTCAACTGAAAAGAATTAAAGTGTCAGTGGCATTTCTGCTCGAACCTTTATCTTTCAACCCAGTTAGCCCCTCAGAAATTTGCAGACATTACTCTGTATTCAACCCTCCCTCAACTACAGTTTAACATTACATCCTCAGTTTTATCCAGAATTAGTGCAAGCAATGGTCACATGAAGAACACTGCAGAAGCTTAAGTTAACTTATTACTGAAAACATAGTCCCTTGTATTGTTCACGTCCTTTACAACAACGGGAAAAATTTGCCTCCTTTGGCAAAATAGATGCTGATTCTTATAGACAACTGTGAGCCACAGTCCTTTCTGTCTTGGCTACCAGAAAGCCCAGAATGCAACTCTGTCTCACCTGCATCCATCACCCTTATTTTTAGTTTCCACTATCATTCTTTCCTTTGCACTTCCCTACTTCCCCCCCCAATCCCCCCCGATGAAAAGTTTCAAGATTCTTTTTATCTGTCCTTTTACAACCAAACTTCTTTTGGTTGTAATCCATCTCAAGTCCATTTTAGGAAACAGATTAAGACATGAATCAAGTAACCCCAGGTTAATGGGGGCAGAGCCAATAGTAGAACTCAAGGTGAACCACTTTTCACATCTGCTGTCTCTCTCTTAAAATGGGTGCCTTCAAGCTCTGCCTCCTGCACCACGGGATCCCAGTAGTCTTCTCACTGGCTTTCCCAGCAACTGCACTGCAGACCTCACAGGTGGAGCCATCGTGTTTACAAACGCCCCAAGGACCCGTGCTCTAGGAAATGGAAATCCCCAGCACATAGTCCAAAGGCCATCTGTTCCTGCATCTCCACAGATTTCATGTCTGGATTTCTGGCTGCCTTGGCAGAGTTGAGGGACTGGGCCTGCTTCCCCCAACATTGCAGAGAAGAGAGAAGAGAGTCAAAGAGCAGAAACAGCCCTAGTCTTGTACCAATTGCGCTGCCTGCACACCTTGCTATGAATAACAATACCAACAGCAGTAATAACAGCAGTTCTCATGTGTTGTGTGTGCCTCTCTGCCAGGCATTCAGAGTACATCATCACCTCCTCCCTCCACAATGTGTATTACTCCCGTTTTGGAGATGCATGGAGCTCTGAGCCTGCTTTCCTAAAAAGGCATGACTTGCTGGAAGTTAACAGCATCTACTTGCATGCAAAGGACACATAAGCTAAAGTTCTGCCATGCTCTGAGGGACAGCAAATGAGACCCCTGCACTATCAGTCACTCTATTAACAATAGCTACAAAAGCTCTGACGATTGGACAAAAGGGATTTTTCACCCATCCCAGGCATGTCACTTCTTCCAAATTTAGTGGACTCTGGCTGGATTAATAGGATTTCATTGACATGAAAGTCATCCCTAATAGCCTGCACCGACCTTGTCTCTGCTACAGGCTTGAGGAATAATAGAACGTAAAGGATGAGAAACGGAGTGTTCATTCATATATACAAAAAAAGTAAATGAGAAATCAACAGAAATGTTGACCACAATCTCTAGAAGAGCCATCTTGGTAATGAGCAGACGTAAGAAAGCACCTGCTTCCATACCGCCATTTCAAACCTTCTCAGGCTGCTCGGGGCCAAAGGCCAGGCCTTCCCACACCCTTCTGTGCATGGATCTTGAGTGTCCCTCACAAAATGCTGGCTCTTCTGTTGTTGTTTTTGGAAAACAAATGCTTCCTTCCAAGATCCCCTCTCCCAGTTAATATCTGTGCTCAGGACTTGGAGTCCCTGGACACATTACAATGGATTTGTCCAGGTTTGAGATCTCAATTTTGATTTCCTCCCCATCTTCCCAGTCTCTCTGGACCCCACTGAGTTATGATCCAAGCCTCCACTGCCTGGAGGATGCTTAACTGATCCCACGCCATGCCTCATTCTTCCTCCACACTCCCCTCGCCGCCAGGATGTGGCTCTCAGCAAATGTGGTTTTTTTCTCATTTTGGTCACTTCCCAAACCCATTTTAAAAAGAGAGCATGCCACCAGCCCCAACACTAGCCCTCCACAGACAGCGAGGCTCGTCCTCCATTTTCCATGCTCCTCTCTCAACTCAGGAACTGGGTTTAACCCAGACCCCCACCCCTGGGATCACAGCCTCAGATTAATTTTTACAAACATAGCATCCTACCCAGCACACCAAGTTGTATCCCTCCTCATCCATGTATAATACCCTCTGTGAACTCCACTACAAGCCATTGCCTTCTATGAGAAAAAGAAGATCTGGGGCCGGGTGCAGTGGCTCACGCCTGTAATCCCAACACTTTGGGAGGCTGAGGCAGATGGATCACTTGAGGTCAGGAATTCGAGACCAGCCTGGCCAACATGTTGAAACCCTGTCTCTACTAAAAATACAAAAAATAGCCGGGCGTGGTGGCGCGTGCCTATGGTCCCAGCTACTTGGGAGGCGGCGGCAAGAGAATCGCTTCAGCCCAGGAGGCAGAGGTTGCAGTGAGCCGAGATTGCACCACTGCACTCCAGCCTGGGTGACAGAGGGAGACTCCATCTAAAAAAAAAAAAAGAAAGAAAAGGAAGATCTGGGGCCATGTGGTAAAAGGAAGCCAAAACAGTCTCCCTGAGTCGAGTCTGGGACCAAGAAACTTTGGGAAAAAGTTCTTTCTGTTTTATCTGCAGCCTTGGAGGGGCAACCACATGGCTTTGCCTCTCCCTACTCCCTAACCCACCACACTGACAAACAGAATTGGTGCTGGGCTAATGAGTTACTACTTGACACAGTATCCCATCACTGCATTGAGTCTGGGCACCTGCACTCCCCCTATGTTGCCCTGTGATTGTCGGCACCCTGAGGGCATGGGTTGTTTCTGCTCCCTCAGTGCCTCTCCAAGGACTTTTTTACAGAGGGAGCACTATCAGTGCTGGCTGCTTCTTTGGTCAGAAAGGAAGTTGACTGGGGGACTAAGAATTGAGAATACACACTAAAATATCTCAGAAAGCAGACACAACAAAATCCTGCATTTACACAGCACTGGTTAAGAATCAGATCCTTACAACAACCTTCTAATAAAAATAGGACAGGTATGAGTATGCCCATATCATAGATGAGGCAACTGAGGCTCTGAGAGATGGGATGACGTCCCCAAATCACACAATAAATAACTGCAGAACCAAGGTTAGAAAATCTCTTCTTCTGAGGACTCATCTAGCGCTGTGTCTACCAAAATGGAAAGCGGGGAGAGAAACCCAGAGATGGCTGCTTTATAGTATGCTCTCACCCTCGCCAACTCATCTACAAGTTCAAATGCAGGTACCACCTAAAAACTACAGATGTAAGTTCCAAACAGCTAGGGTATAGGGGCACTGAAACTCTGAAGGCCGATATGTCATTTATGCAAAACTATGCTTTAAAAAGCATAAGCATGTGAAAGGATAAAGGAGATACCAGAGGGACCAAAGGCAAGCACTACCCGGGAAGCCAAGTCTGGGACTGAGGAGGAGAAGGTGGCAGAAAGACAAGAGATGTGGAGGTGTCTGGCTGGGTGTGGTGGCTCACGCTTGTAATCCCAGCACTTTGGGAAGCTGAGGTGGGCAGATCATGAGGTCAGAAATTCGAGACCAGCTGGCCAACATGGAGAAACCCTGTCTCTACTAAAAATACAAAAATTAGCTGGGTGTGGTGATGCACACCTGTAATCCCAGCTACTCGGGAGGTTGAGGCAGGAGAATTGCTTGAACCTGGGGGACGGAGATTGCAGTGAGCCGAGATCACACCACTGCACTACAGCCTGGATGACAGAGCAAGACTCCATCTCAAAAAAAAAAAAGATATCGAGGCGTCATAGGGTGTGCAAAGAACAGAGAGACAGGCTAGGAGGAGGCATCAGAGGTGGGGGGTGGAAGGAAGAGAGAAGACAAGGAAAAGAATGAGAGTAGAAAGATGGGAAGGAAAGCAAAGAAGGAAAATAAGCAAGTGGAGGTTGAAAAAGGACACACTTTTCCTATGTCTCTAGGTTTCCCCTAAAAGGATTACCCTGGGGGATGGAAATCATAACATGGGCATTAGAGTTTTGCTCACCTCCTTTCCAAGTATCAGCAGCAGAGATTAAAACATAGGAAACAAGACACAAATAGAATGAGTTTAAGAGAACATTACACATTCAGATAAACCAGAGAGAAAGGAGAATAATATACTGGAGTTAGAAGGAAGACAGAAGAAAGGCCGGGCATGGTGGCTCACGCTTGTAATCCCAGCACTTTGGGAGGCTGAGGCGGGCGGATCACGAGGTCAGGAGATCGAGACCACGGTGAAACCCCGTCTCTACAAAAAATACAAAAATTAGCCGGGCGTGGTGGCGGGCGCCTGTAGTCCCAGCTACTTGGAGAGGCTGAGGCAGGAGAATGGCGTGAACCCGGGAGGTGGAGCTTGCAGTGAGCCGAGATTGCGCCACTGCACTCCAGCCTGGGCGACAGAGCGAGACTCCGTCTCAAAAAAAAAAAAAAAAAAAAGGAAGACAGAAGAAAGAGGAGATAGGATTGGCCAAAACAGGACCCCACCAGGAGGAAGCAGAAGCCTCCACCCAAAGCTGAAACTAGTATCATGTTGCCAGGAACTCCAGAGAACATTAGCTAAGGAGGAGCGGAGGTCCAAAACAAAGATGGCGCCCGCATTTGAGGGCTGCGGTATTAGGAGTGAAAGGACTGAAACTAGGAGACAACGCAGCAGTGCAATCGAAGGGGAAAGACACAGCATGGTCCTTGTGAAACAGACACTTCAGGCATGTGACCCCCCTCCCTGCCACCAAAAATCACCTTTTGTTGGCAAAAACTAATATTTATGTTTGTGTTTGTTCATTGTTTAATAAGCATTTGTCCACCTGCCGTGGAGTTATTGTCCATTGTAATAAACCTATAAGAACAGAACCCATAGGCTTTATTCTTCTCAAGTAGAGGAATCATGATGGTATCAGTCACATGCTGGTATTTGATGAGTGATTTTTGATGGAGATAGCAGATTGTTAGTAGTGAAAATGGTGTTAGCCAACAATGTAAATCAGAATGGTGTTGCTGACTATAATGATAGCACTGAGAGTGGGCATGGTGACGAGGGGGCAGGTGATCACAGTGGTGATACAGAAGGCAACAAATATGGAATTCTGTTCACAGTGGGCAGCATGAAAACTATGATGATGGTAGTTACAAAGAGCAACATGATCTTTGCCATGGTAAGTCACCACTTACACAACTACACTATGGAAAGGTGTGTGTGTGTGTGTGTGGTGGTGTATATGAGAGAGAGAGAGAGAGAGAGAAGAGGGGGTGGAGGGAAAGAAAGAGAGACCACCCACAGTTCACCCATGGTTAAACTAGAGTGCCATCTGCCACAGGACCCTCACTAAGAGACATCGCAGAGGTCAAAGTCAATAGCCACTCCTTTCCCCTAAAATACCTAATGAATAAAGAATGGAGTATCTGTGAGCACATGCTTCCTTTCTCTTCAGAGCTATTTGCTAGATTTTGTTACACACGGAGACATGTCACCTAGAAATTCCCTGGGTAGATTTTTTTTTTTTTTTTTTTTTGGGTAGAGGTGGGGTTTTGCTATGTTGCCCAGGCTGGTCTCAAACTTCTGACCTCAAGAGATCCTTCCACTTCTCCCCCACAAAGTGCTGGGATTACAGGTGTGAGCCACTGTGCCCGGCCTCTGGGTAGATTTTTTAATTATGTATAGACTATCCTGAATTAAAAAAAAAAAAAACTACCTCAAACATCATCTAAACTGTGTGGCTGTCAACCCAGATGTGCATCATCCTGGGGATTTTTTGCCTAACCGTGATGGGAACTTCATTCCATACCAACCAAGTAGGTCAAATTCCCAGAGATGGGACAATGGCATGAACATTTCGAAAACACTTAGCAGGTGATCTTAATCAATTCACCTGATTAAGAACCTTCTTATTTACAGAAGAGATAAGTGAAACCCACCACCACACAATATTTAGTGGCAGAATCATAACTAGAATAGGTATCTCCACAGCAAATTGGTGCTGTTTCCCCTGCACACTGCTGACACAGTCAGCGTGGCTTGCAGCCTTCTCTCATTACTCTATTCACTGAAGAAGTGTCTGGCTGTACTAGGACTCCGAGAAGAGAGAGAAAGGAGGTGAAACAGAAAAATGAAGAACACGGACAGGGACAATGTGTTGCTTCTCATGCAACAAACCCAGCCAGTCTCTGAGGTGGAAGGATCTCCCTCCCACCCCAACTCTTCCCCGTTCCCACCACATCATGGGTCCCTGGGGAAACAAGTGTGATTTCAATTCCACAAAACCCACATCCCACCTGGCCCTATTCCCAAATTATTTGCATCCATCCGGCCCTCAGGAGGCCCGGAACCCAGGAGAAACATGCTCATACTTTCTTGGTAGGAACTTTGATCTTCAAGAATTCTGCCTCTCTGGCCAGCACCTGCCACGGGGCGTGTATCCGGACAAAGATGGATCCCTGGCTTTTATTCTGCAAGGTACAAAGAAAGAACAAATGGAAACACTTGTAAGGACATAGCTTAAATTCCTGGTTCTTCAACTGTTCCACACAAGAAGCCCAACCCATTGTTCTTCAGTTTCTCATTTTCGTTCTCTTTAAAATTCACCAGGGACCAGTCCCTTCCCACCTGTACCCAGTTTATCAGTCTATTCCAAAAATGCTCTCATTGAAAACAGTAGGATAGTGTTCCCAAAGTGTGGCCCCTGGAAGTTTGGTAGCTTCAAAGCAAAAAAAAAAAAAAAAAAAAAAAAAAGTTAAAACAATTTTGGTCACAGATTTGAAATATAAGCTATCATGATTTTCACAGAAATCTCATTACACTCTTAATAACAAGTGGTTGGTTTTCCACTGCTCACATTCAGTGAATAACCTGCAACTTGTCTCCATTCATACGTTTTTATTGTTTATTGTTCAAGTTTGTATTTTTGTTCTACTATCATGCTGTTATAGCCCCAAACCACAAAAGTGATCTACTAGAGCCTAGCAGTAATACTATAAATCATAATGACAATGGTACAATGCAAAATAATATAAACAGGGCTCCTATATGAATACAGAACATGAATCTATGTCTCAGGATAAGGGACTGTGTTGTGTGTTGATTTCTCCCAAAAAATGAAAAATAAGGACAGAAAATGCAGTGATGAGTATTTGAAAGTCAGGTTTCATTGACCCAGCAATTCATCTGGCCCTTGTCACCATGTCTGTTACAAATAGGTGTCAGATTATGAGAGGAAGGCACCTCATCTTCAAATAAACACTCACTTTTTTTTCAGAACAAGAACACACAGGGGAAAAAATACTTTCTGAAATGAATTTAATTAATTTTGTCACTAAAGAACTAAAGAGGACCAAAACCAAGTAGGAAAAAGTGGCAAAAGTCTCATTATTGGTGAGAAGTTTCTAAAACTACCTACAAAATTAAGCACAAGCATTGTGTTTAAACTCCTTCACTGTGTTCAGAGAGAAAGAACAAGCTGATAGCACAATGCTTCATTCCGCCCTCTGATCTTGGTTTAGTGTTGAAGACTATGTAGAAAATCCCCAACTCACAGGCTCTGACTGTCTGCATTTTCAGTGTGCCTGGCAGAGAGATAGACGGCAAACAGAAGATTACTTCCCCCACTGAAGAACACTATCTGTGGAGGTGCTCACATGTGTTTTTGAAATGATGAACAAAATAAAAAGATATTTTATGGCACTCATTAATGCAAGTGAAAACTATTTCTATAATTCTGCAATGGCAGCTCCAAAATATGTTCAGTAATTCAAACGTCCAGAACCAAACCTCACTTTGAGGAAGAAAGCTCATGACTTACAAGGCAGAAAAATGAAGAATAAACCAAGATTTCACAAGGAGATTGGACGATGGTGTGAAAGGCTTGGGTAGTCCAGAGTTTGAAAATAACAATTACCACAATGCATATTTATTGAGTGTATATTATGCGCCAGAACTGAGTTAGGTGGTCACTGCATTAGCTCACACAATATTTGCAACTATGCTGTAAGGCCAGTACTACCACAATCTCTATTCCACAGCTGAGGAAACCAAGGCAGGGAAAATGTAAATGATTTGCCCAAAGTTACACAGATAGTGCAATAAAAATACTTTTCAGACATGACATGCTCACTCAGGATAATTAAGAAACACACCCAAGGACTGTAACACGATACAAAGACATGTGTTTAGGCTAAAATCAAATCCAAGGGTTGATAACGAACCTATGTGGCAGCCCTAAAATGAAACCTTCCCAATCCCAACTGTGACATCATTCTGACAAAATACTGAAAGTGGCCTTCAGCAAGAAAGCTCCCCAATTTTATCTTTGGTTATGCAGGACTGCTAGATAGAATCATCAATCACTTGCTGCTACTTCTAACTGTAATTTAAGCTTTTCCAATTAAGTGAAAATAAAGGGTAAGAAAAGAAACCATCTGTGAAGCTGACCTGCAAGCCCAGCTCTCCATCACGGCCCCAGAAGTTATGTTTTTGGTGAAAGATGGCAAACAGCATCATCCCTCTCGCTAAGAGGAGATCACGACGATTATGAATGTTAACATATTACCCTTTGTCTTTATTTTCAAATTGTGATGAATGCTGTTTTAACTTTCTTTAGGGTCGGTGGCTCAAGTGTGTAACAAATGTCCATTAAGTGGGTGCAGATGTTCTAAGTTTGAGGTAGGGTTGGGAGGGCAAGGGTCAAATTCCAAGACCTTGGTGGCAGACTGCTAGCTGTCCCCTGACAGCTGTTCTCATGTTCTTCATTTTTAACAAAGCACATGGCCGTTCAGCATTAAGACCACATCTCCCTTGCGATGGGGTGTTTCCATAAACAGTATTTCTGGCCAATGTCGCGAGGTGGAAGTATCTGGTAAGCTTCTTCAAATACAGCAACTAGGTGCTTTTTGCCCCGTCATTTTCTTCCATCCCCTTAACCTGCTGCCTGGAAGATGGACACAGACATTTTAGACCTTAAGGTTAAAGTCCAGGCCAGAAACAGCAAAGTGTCAAGAGAGAAGCTGGCTCTGGCTCTAGAGAGTGTCATAGCAGCCCTGGGCTGCCTTTAGATTTTTATGTGAAAGATAGAATTCTACCTTGTTAATCCACAGTGATTTTAGAGGCTCTATCAATTGCAGCCTAATCTTACACTAACCAATGCAAAATCATTTCCCAGTATGGGGTTGTTAACTTTCTCCAGCAAAGCATGCATCTCTACTCTCCTCAAAAGGAACTTATTTTAAATAAAAACAAAAGCAGGAATGCAGTTTTGTGGAACTAGTCATGTTCCTTTCATGCTGTGCAATATTGTCACCTTCTCATAAAAAGGAAAACATACCCACCATTGTGAAATATTAGCTGACGTGACTGGCTGTGTCTCCAAAGAAAAAAATTACTCCTTGAAAGCTCCGGAGCACAACCATCGCCGAATGCATCCCCCAGGAATCTAAACCTGAAAGTTAACATGTATTGACTTTTAAAAAAATGTTTCCTTGTCCCCTAGGCCACTCCAACATCCATTCTGCCCTGCTTGTGGATGTGGGTTCTTTTAGGCATACAAGGGGAGTGGAAGAGCTTGGAGCTTCCAAGTTAGACAGAATAAGATCTGAATCCTTAGTTACTGTGAACAGTCCTGCAATAAACATGGGAGTGCAGGTATCCCCTTGATACACTGATTTCTTTTCCTCTGGATACATACCCAAGAATGGGGTTGCTGGATCATATGCTAGTTCCATTTTTCGTTTTTGAGGGACCTCCATTCTGCTTTCCATAATGGCCATACCAATTTACATTCCTACCAGCAGTATGTGAGAGTTCCCTCTTCACTGCATCTTTGCCAGCCTTATTTTTTTGGTCTTTTTTATAGTAGCCATTCTAACTGGGGTGAGATGATATCTCATTGTGATTTTGATTTGCATTCCTCGATGATCAGTGATGTTAAGCATTTTTGCATATACCTGTTGTCCATTTCTATGTCTTCTTTTGTGAAGTGTTTATTTAGATCCTTTGCCCAGTTTTTAATTAGATTATTTGTTGAATCAACCTAAATGTCCATCAAGAGAGGAATGGATAAAAGAAATGTGATATATATATATATATATACACATATATACATATGCACTGGAATAGTACTCAGCCATAAAAAGAATGATATCCTGCTATTCACAGCAATATGGATGAGCCCGGAGGACATCATGTTAAGTGAAATAGGCCAGACACAGAAAGACAAATACTACATGTTCTCACTCATATGTGGAAACTAAAGAATATTTGAGCTTATGGAAGTAGAGCATAGAATTATGGCTATTAGAAGCTGGGGAAAATGTGGGGAGGGGAGGATGGGGAGAGGTTGGTTAATGGATCCAAAGTTAAGCTAGATAGGAGGAATACCTTCTAGTGTTCTGCAGCACTGCAGGGTGAATAGGATTAATATAATTTATTGTACGTTTCCAAAAAGTTAGAAGAGAGGATTGTGAATGTTTACAACACAAAGAAATTATATATTAGGGGTGACAGATATGCCAACTACCCTGATTTAATCATTACACATTGCATATGTGTATCAAAATATCACTCTGTATCCCATAAGTATGTACAGTTATATCAACTAAAAGTAAAAGGAAAAAATATATTTGTGACAGCATTATTTCTAACAGCAAAATACTGAAAACAACCAAAATTAATTATGGAACAAGATCAGAAAGGGAAAAAAACTATCTAGGTGTATAGCTTCTCTCATAGTTTAGAGATTCAAATAGAATCAGTATTTCCCACTAATTCTGGAATCTTCAACACCTGAAAATAAACGGATACCTATGCCTCAATTATTTAAAAAAAAAAAAAGATTTGCCTCTGGAATTTTGCAGCTGTGGGAGCTTAGGCAAGTCACTTAACCAAATGAGTCTCACCTTCTTTATCTGAATAAGGAGGATGAAAAATGTTGCATGGCTGTTGTGAGAATTGCAGATGAAGTAGGTGAAGTCCCTGCTAGTGTGCCTGAAATGTGGAGTGTTCAATAAACGTCAGGCATTACTATAGCAATGAGCTCTACCCAGGTAAAATGACTGCTTCTTGACTACAGGACAGTATCTGAAACTTCTTCTGTATTCTTCAAGCACCTAGCACGAGACTGCACACACAGCAGGTCCTCACTGGGGAAAACCAGTTCCCGTTAGATTAAATTGTGAATGAGTAATCCTGGTTCCTTTATTGCGTTGCACTTTTAAAATTATCTACAAGATTTTCAAAATGTCCCACATGTCCTAAAGGAAATCACAGGTTCAAAATATAGTGCATCTCCAGAATTTGGGGACAAGGTCAGAAAATACAACTTGCTGAAATCGACAGGAAATTTAACACAACATTAAGGGATTAGCCATCAGAGGATATAACCCATCCCTAAAGAAGATGTTATAAATAAGTAATCAATATGACTGGAGGGGCTCCCAAATCTCAATAGGCAACTAAAACTTCAGTTCATGTAAAATGAGCTGTAACACGTAATTTGGTCCTTGTCATCACAGAAGGGAGAACCAGGGCACAGATATTTCCGTAGGAAGGCCCAGGCCTGTCAGTCTAAGGTAGGTAATTTTTCCAGGGCCAAGCAATGTGAAATATATAACAGAGCAGGAAATGTCTCTAGCTTAGTTGAAATGTCTCAAAAAACTATAAAATCCTTTCACTGTGACTCCATTTTCATAAAGCCCTACAAACCCTGCTTCTCTAGTTCTTGGTATCAGAGAGTTACCCAAGAAGACAGTGTGAGTACTGTGGCCAAAGGAAATGAATACTCCTCAATCAGAGCCTGACTTCTGAGTTCACCGGTCTCTCTTTTTTTTTTTTTCCCCCAAGATGGGGTCTTGCTTTGTCTCCAGGCTGGAGTGCAGTGGCACGATCTTGGCTCACTGCAACCACCTCCCAGGTTCAAGCAATCCTCCCACCTCAGCCTCCCGAGAAGCTCGGACTACAGGTGTGTGCCACCATACCAGCTAATTTTTAAATACTTTTTTAAAGATGGAGTTTTGCCATTTTCCCCAGCCTGGTCTCAAACTCTTGGACTCAAGCCATCCACCTGCCTTGGCCTCCCAAAGTGCTAGAATTACAGGCATGAGTCACCACATCTGACCTGCCCATTTCTTTTAACTCATGATGTCCACTGGTTTCCCACACCTGTCCTCCACTAAGTAAACTGGTAGAGAACTGAGTTCACAAAGAGGCTAAGTCAGGTCTCATCTTGAACCTGTGCCCTGCCCAGTCTGCTGACGTCTCACTCACTCCCTACCCCGCTTCCTCTCTAAAGTTAACTCGACAGCAAGCCTGATGATTTGCACATGGCCTAAGGTACCAGCCCCTCTCACCCTCCTCCCCAGTCTCCAGCACCCAGCCCTTCTCACTGTCATCTGGCTGTTCCACCAGCTTCCCACCCTGGAGCCTCCTCACATTCTATCCCTCCATTGCAAAGCTCTCATCATCTCCCATCCCACCCAACTCCTATTTGGGTCTCAGCTTAAACATTCCTTCCTCAGGGAGCCTCTTCCTGAGCCCTGGATTATGCCTGGTCCCTTCCTCTTGCTTGTACAATTCCTTGTCTTTCTCCTTCATAGCACGGACCCACTATCACTATCATTGTGTCACTAGGCATCTCATATCCTTCTTCTCTGCTAGACCTGTAGCTCCATGAGGACAAAGAATGAGTCTGTCTTGTTGTTTGCTTTGTCCTCGGCAGCCACCACAGTACCTGACATATAGTAAGTGCTCAGTAAATATTTCTGGCAACTCCAGTACACATATACTGTATTCCTAGTGGATTCCATTTGGATCCTGTGACCGATCTCTAAAAATTATCTACCATGGCCCACAAAGTAATTGGTGACCTTTGGCCAACAGAATTTAAATCTAATTCAGTTTTGAGAAAATAATTCAATTACCCCTAAGTGTCATTTTTGAATGTTTCTCTCACATTGATAGCTAAAGTTACTAAAGTTTCCACCTGAACAGGAACCATCTAAAGATCGTGGAGGGCCTCTCCATCCTCTTGGTGGCCCCCGATGCTCCATGCATTTGCAGACTGCCATTCCCTTTCCTAGAGGCCAAAGGAATTGACACAGCCTCACTCGTGCTCACAAAACACAACCTGAACTGGATATATCAGAAACTTTTCTGCCTCACAGGCTTCTGGGGGTGTTACAGCATTAAGGAGAAGAATCAGGAATACTCTGGAAAATAAACAAGGCCTCAAATGTCAGTCTTTGATGTCTTCACTCAGCAAGCATTAGACTGCCATGGTGCTAGTCAACACCCCATGCTGACAGTTCAAGGCAGGGCCAGCTTAGGGACACAGAGGAATTTCAGAATGGTGAACTGATTTGGCCACAGGACTCTAGAGTTGGAAGCACCTCCAAGCACACCTAACATATCTTTCTCCAGTAACAAAGGAAGACCTGCAGCCCAAGAGTCTGTGCTGCATAAGCATAGACATACAGCTAATTACAAGCAGACCCAGGTCTCCTGGCACCAGCATTCATCCCACCCTGCCATCCTGAGGGCTGCCAACCATCCGTGGCAATCCTGCAGCCCCTCCCTTCACAAGAAATCAGGGAGGCAGGGGAAGGAGGAATGGGCTAGGGAGTGAGGGAAGAAGGGGCTCGTACCCCCAGCCACCTCTCTCCTGCACTCCAGGCCCCTAGCAGGGACTGCAGGCCGCGCTCCCGGTGAAGTTATCCTCACTGTTTTTGTCTTGTTGTTATCCAAAGCTTGCATGTGGATAAACAAGACAACATCCTCTCTCTAGAGAGACAACAGTGAGCGGGAGGCAGCCACAGCCAAACACTGGAAACTGATACTCCTCAGGCCTCCTTCCCCACAGCCCTGCCAAGCCACCTCCATGCTGACCCAAGGGGCCTGAGTGTACTCTGGTCCCGAGCCCTGCTGTGAGGCAAGAACATCAGCTGCAGCACATCGGCGCCCGGGAATGGCGCTGTAAGGAAGGGTGGGGGGATGAGCCTGTCGACGATGGAGGGGCAGAGAGGACGCAGACTCCCTTGGACTCCCCTAAAGACATCACCAGTGCCCCCACCGCACCTGCTGGGAGCCCCACACTCTCAGATAATCACGATTGAAGCTCACGCAGCTGGAGGACAGGGGTGCTGAGACCGTGGCCAGGGCAGCCATCGTCACAGGTGAAGGAGGAGGGTGAGGTGTAGCCTTGAGACAGAGGGCTTTTGAAATACGAGCAGGAATTCATCTGAGATAGGCCTCCCATCTGCTCCATTTCAGGAACACCACAGTCTACCTGTGTCATCGTGAAGATCAAAGCCTTAACTTCCTTTTGGCTCTCAAGAACGTCCAGCCTCTGATCGGGGGCAGGCTCTGCCTGGTCCTCCTGAGACACAGGGATTTGGGATTAAGCACAGGAAAGATTGGGATTAAGCACACCTTTCCTTCCTGCTTAGGGAAGGAAAGGTAGAAATTTGCTCTCCTGGGAGCTCCTGGATGAGTGTACTGGAATCTCCTCTCCAACCTTGTCCTGCATAGGCCAAGGTGAAGGTGGCCAATAATCAGCAAAGGCAGAAGACAGAGCCAAATGCCCACCAAGCCCCATCCCAGAGACCCACCAAGACCAGCAGCAGGACCCTTCCTTCTTATGGAAAAGACTTCACCTGGTTCCCAACCAACGACCAGGGACAACCCAGGGTCCTATGGACATGAAAACTCAGCCACTTTTGTCGCATTTCTGGGTGCCAACCTGGGCAGACACCCAGAAGGGGTGATCTCTGGACCTATCACCACAGTCTCCACTCTGTGTATCACACATCATTGCACTCCAGCCAGAGGCAGCCCAGGAACAATTCCTCAAAGCCCAGGTGAAGAGGAAGCAGTGAGGGGAGCCCAGGGAGACTGAGGAGTCAAACCCTTTGATAGGGTCTGACTCTGTCCCCACCCAAATCTCATCTTGAATTGTAGCTCCCATAATTCCCACGTGTTGCGGGAGGGACCTGGTGGGAGGTAACTGAATCATGGGGGCGGTTTACCCCATACTGTTCTCGTGGTAGTGAATAAGCTCACAAGATCTGATGGTTTTATAAGGGAAAACTCCTTTCTTTCTTTTTTTTTTTTGAGACAAAATTTCGCTCTTGTTACCCAGGCTGGAGTGCAATGGCGCAATCTTGGCTCACTGCAACCTCCACCTCCCAGGTTCAAGTGATCCTCCTGCCTCAGCCTCCTGAGTAGCTGGGATTACAGGCACCCACCACCACACCCAGCTAATTTTTTGTATTTTTTTTTTTTTAGTAGAGACAGTGAGGGGAAACCCCTTTCATTTGGTTCTCAATTCTCTCTTGTCTGCTGCCATGTAAACATGTGCCTTTCACCTTCCACCATGATTGTGAGGCCCTCGCAGCCACGTAGAACTGTGAGTCTGTTAAACCTTTTTCTTTATAAATTACCCAATCTCTGGTATGTCTTTTTTAGCAGCATGAGAACAGACTAATACACCTTCCAACATATCAAGGGTGAGAGAAGCTCCTCCCCACTCAACCCCTGAGCTGCAGAGGACCCCAAAGGCAGCATGGCACCTTGAAAGACCTAACCTATGGGGAGTCAGCAACAGAGTGTGACTAAGGCTTCTCTGGACGTTATTCTACTTCAGAAATCCCACAGGTGAAAGAAATAGGGAATAATCCCCACCATGTAAGATAGGCCCCGGGAAGGCCATGGGTTCTGGAGCCTGAGGACCAGGCCTTGGGTCCCAGCTCTGTCACTTACCAGCTGCACCATTTCCAACAAGCCACCAAAGCTCTCTCGGATTGACAGGCAATGTTAAATAATTGTAATAATTAATAATAATACCACTTGGAGGAGAGGAGGATAGACTTTACAAAAGGACCTGTGGAAATGTTTGGCGGTGGTAGATATGTTCATTATCTTGATTACAAGGCAGTGATCGTTTCACAGTGATGGTTTTGAACATATGTCAAAACTCAACAGATTGGATACTTTAAATATGTGCAGTTTATTGTACATCAGTTATACCTCAAAAAGGCTAGAGGGAAAAGATATGCAAAAATGTAAAACAACGCAATACTTCTTGTAACTGTTTTTGTTTTAGAAAATCATTATTTTTAATTATAATGTTTTATGTTAAATAAACATTATTTACTTAACAACATGTTATATATTTGTTAGCTTTTAATTAATAATAAATATTCAAAAGTGAATAATGATTTCATGGTATCTCAGAATCAAATAAGGTTGTACATATGAAGGTATTTTGTAAACTATGAAGTGTCTACGAAAGGATTTTTTAAAGAGCAAGTGCAGGGATAGGCACTGTGAAATCTCTGCCTTGGTACTCAAAGCACAGGGCATACCCATGCCCCTGGGGCCAAAAAACACATGTCCTTGACCCCTATGGGAATCCCACCATGCTTCTTGGATCCCACATAAAAAAAATCATAGCTGAGCCCACCGAGGCAATAGCCCTGGCATGTAACTGAACAACACCAAGTGAGGTTGAAGATAAAAGTGAACATTTCTCTTGAAAGTTTGCGATGCTCAAAGATAACAGGCTGAAAGTAGCCGGATGCAACATTTCTACCAAAAATGAGAGGACAATCCATAAGCCCCAAAGATGTTGGCAGAAAGAACAGGGCCTCTCCCAAAACTCAGAGAGGCCAGTAGGCTGGCACCTGGGCTTCCAGCACACTGAACCAGCCCAAACGGGGGATCCTGGATGAACTGTGAGGAAAGACCCAAGGAAAATGCTGCTCTTTCCTATTCATCACAGTGAAATTGTTCTGGACAGTTGCCATCCTGCAAGTGGAATCAGATGCTGTGGATCCTAACTCTCAGCAACAAGTGTGCCTCTCCCTCGCCCCCACCAGGACACGGAGAGCACTTCAGTGCCTGAGGAATGGAAGGCAAGAGAGCAATGGGCAAAGGGGTGCCCTAGCTGGTCATTAGTAGATACTCAGACCACAGATGATCAGTAGGTCCTGGCTGGCCTGGAACATCCCTGTTTATTCTTCTTGCCTCATCATCCCATCAAGTTTAGGATTTTAGCATTCTCAAAAATGTAGACAAGTAAATCAGGCTAGACAAGTAAATCACAGGATCACCCTGTGAGCACCACTACATTTAATAGCCATCAAACCTTTGAGCAAGAATGCCCAGTATCCCCTTCCTGTCTTTCATTTATTTGGCCCATGTGAAAAATATCCCACTCAGACAGAAGCATTCCCAGGCATTTAAAAGCTGGTCATATTACCTCTAAAAGTATCCCTATCTCTTCATTATCTGTAATGTCTCTCCTGACTTAAAATTTGCATGATTCCTTGATTTTGCTACTTTTCTTCCAACCTCAAGACACCTCTCTAAACCCTTTATCAGTAATTAACTCCCCTCCCCCACAAGGATATGCCCCTGCCTTCTCTTAGCAGTGACTCATCTCTCCCTTGAAGAATCTCTACACTATTTTCCTATGATTCAATCATCCCAACAAAGTTCAATTCAACAAGTATTTATTGGGCAACGACTGTGTGCTTAGCAGTGTGCTAAGAGTTAGGGCATATGAAAGAAATATAAGCCATCATGCCATCACACTATCATGCCATCATAACCACATGCATTCACACCATCATGCCATCATACCACCATGTCACCACACCATCATGTCATCACACCACCATGCTATCACACCACCATGCCATCACACGATCATGCCACAACATCATGCCATCACACCATCATGGCACCACACCATCATGTCATCACACCACCATGCCATCACACCATCATGCCATCACACGATCATGCCACAACATCATACATTCACACCATCATGCCATCACGCCATCACGCATTCACACCATCATGCCATCACACCATCATGCCATCACACCATCATGCATTCACACCATCATGAATTCACACCACCATGCATTCACATTATCATGTCACCACACCATCACGTCACACCATCATGCCATCACACCATCATGCATTCACACCATCATGAATTCATACCATCAAGAATTCACATCATCATGCCACCACACTATCATGTCATCACACCATCATGCATTCACACCACCATACATTTACACCAGCATGCCATCACACCATCATACATTCACACCATCATGCATTCACACCATCAAGAATTCACACCATCAAGAATTCACACCATCATGCATTCACACCATCAAGAATTCACACCATCATGCATTCACACCATCATGCCACCATACCATCATGCCATCACACCATCATGCCATCACACCATCATGCATTCACGCTATCATGCATTCACACTATCATGCCACCACAGCATCATGCCACCACATCATCAGGCCATCACACCATTATGCATTCACGCCATCATGCAATCACACCATCATGCATTCACACCATCATGCAATCACACCATCATGCAATCACACCATCATGCATTCACACCATCATGCAATCACACCATCATGCATTCACACCATCATGCCACCATACCATCATGCAGTCACACCATTTTCATTCTCTTTGGAAACCAGATAAATGATATCTAATACCTGGGACAGATCACGACCAGGGCAATTAACGTCCAAAGGGACAGGACGACAATGAATGACCATTTGTTTGTCATCTCCCCTTTCACTCACCAATAGTTGCCAAGTTTTGCTTTGAGAGAAACATCCCTACTGGAGCTCAGCCACATGTTTTTAGCAGAATTGATCCCATCCCAAATCCAAGGCTATGCCCAATTAGTTTGAGCCAATCAGCATATCCAACCCTCTGCCACAACGACTGCTTCTGGAATATGCTTGTAATGTGGTCAAAACCAATAAGATGTGAAGAAATAATGGCCGGAGTTTCTAGGGAAAGCAGCTTTCTCCTTCCGTCAGACTCTGGGGGATAACAGTGGCCATCAATTCACTCCATAAAGGGAAGTCCTGGGTCAGCAATGGGGATCAGTGAGAAAATAAAAGATGAAGCGGACCCTGCAGATGGTTGAGTAGAAAGATAGAGAAATTGGTTGTCTTTAGGGACATCATGGGAGCTGAGGGATCAAGCCTCACCAGATATGCTTATGGGCTTCCTGATCACATGAGCTTATAAATTCCCTTTGTTGTTTGAGCTGGTTTGAGTTGGATGTTCTGCCAATATGAACACACATTCTCACTGATATAAGAAACTACTGGAAAGAGCTGACTCTGGGCTAGAGCCAGAGGGCATGTTGTGGAGGAGAGGGACCTTGAGTTGTACTTTGACCACTACATGATGAGATTTGCACATGCCATTGTGAGCGGCGTGGAAGAGAAGAAGTGGATGAACACAGGTGCAGAGAGGAACGTGCAGCATGTGGAGATCAGCCGGCCTGAAACCGAGTGGAGCCTGGGGATCCAGGGGGCTGAGACGCCTGTGCTGGCTGTACTGCCCACTATGCTGCTGCTGCCAGTGCATTTCGCAACAGTGACCTTGATGGATCAACCCCATACTTTCACCCAGGTTCATTATATTTTCAACAAGATAAAAAATGATGAGACAGTCCGCCTAATCAAGGAACCCTTAAGAAAATGCCTTCCTCCTTTCCCAGTGGAGCTCAAATTAGAAACTTCTTCCCATTCTCCAGTGAGACCAGCAAATACAAGTGATAGCAGGGAGTGTCCATCTGCTCTGGGGTTGGTCTAGGCTGTGATCAAAGAGAATGATGAAACAAGCCTTCCATGTGGCACAGATCCAGGCTGTGACCTTAGGAGGAGGCAGTTTTCTGAAGACAGGCTCTGGCCTTCCTTCTAGGATCCATTACTCCTTCATAGCAGAGATCTTACATAAAGAGGCAGTGTAGACTTTGAACATGTACAAAGAAGCTATAAAACCTTCTACAACATTGGTCACAAGCTTTCTTCAGCTAAAGAACTCTTTCTCCAAATAAGGGGCTACCTGGTTGTGTTCCAGAGAACTACAGCCCCACCTGCTCAGCCCCAACTTGGGCTCTGAGTGGTTTCTGTGGCACTTGTATGCAAACCCCAAGAACTGTAGTCCTTAGAAATGGATGAGGTTTTTGACTGTCACAATGACAGGGAAAAACCACTCATATTTAATGGATGAAGTGAGAGACACCAAACACACTTCGATGTACTAGAAAGTCCTAGGAAAAATTAACCTTCCTGGAATATACAGTGCTCCACTGAGACTTCCCTAGGGCTCAGGGAAGTGAAGTTGAAAATTACTGTGCTGCCCTGCACATCTGTCCGACCTGACATAGAAGGCAGGATTAGCAATTATCACACAAGTCCCATGGCCCTGACTCCACCAGACTCAGCCTTGAGAGATATTAAGGTAGAGCTTAAAGAACTTGGATTATGAAAAAAGGCTATCGAATGAGCTAAAATCTAGATCTTGGATCTGATATTGATAATCAGGGACACAGAGAAAGACCTATCACTCCAATGGAAAAAAAAAAAAAAAAACCAGTGGATTTGATTACTTTGTGAGCTTCCAAAAATATCCAGATCAACCCAGCTGCCAAGAGCACTATGAAAATAATCCATTAAAAGTAAAAGGATGGTTACCTGAGCCTAGGAAGGATAGCAGGGGAGTGGGCAGGAAGTGGGAATGGTTAATGAGTATAAAATAAAAATGGAAAAAATAAGACGTAATATTCAATAGCACAATGGATAACTATAGTCAATAATAATTTAATTGTACATTTTAAAATAACTAAAAGAGTACAATTGGATTGTTACACAAAGGATAAATGTTTGAAGGGATAGATACTCCATTGTCCATAATGTGATTATGATGAATTACATGCCTGTATCAGGGTACCTAGTGTACACCATTAATATATACATGTACTAGGTACCCACAAAAGTTAAAAATGTTTTTAAAATAAAAAATAATAATAATCCACTAGCTTAGAGTGTTCTGGAGGCCAGGGGATGACGGTCATGTGGTCTCTAGAAGCAGGGCACATTAAAGGAGGAGCTCAGAGAGACCCCACTGAAAATCCCAGCTCTGCCACTTACTCCCTGTGTGACATCAATATGTAACATGATCTCTCTGAGTCTCAGTCTCCTTTCTGATCAAGCAGAAAAATAAGAATCTGGAAGCAACAGTGACCTCACAGAGTGCTTGTGAATATCAGCAATAATGTAAGAAGGACACCTAGCACAATGTGTGGCACACAGTAGGTGCTCAATGCTAATAATAATTAGATTCTGCAGATGGTGTCTTCTGGCCAGAAGAATTTGAATTAAGGGGGTTTGTGCAATCGAGTTTCCAGCATCCTCCCTGGTTTCCTAGAAAAAGCTGGCTCCTGGGGCATTTTCTCCCCCTCTATGACGCGAAAGCCCAGTCTGGATCGTGTCCTCTCTACGAAGCCCAAACATGCTTTTCCACAGCCATGACCCTGCGTGCACACCACATGGAACCAGTCCTGCCTGAGACCACAGGTCTGGAAGAGAAGGGGTCATCAGCCCTGCTAATTAAATCTGCAGATGATAAACCGGGCGGCTCTGCATTCAGCACCAGAGAGGACGGGGATATAAATGAGAAGGGACCTGGGGAGTTTACAAAATATGGGACAGGAAATCACAAAATGAGATTCAATGCAGAAGAATGCAAGGAACTCCAACTGGGGGGAATAATCAGAAACATAGACCCTGGAGGGGAAGGGGAAGCTGGAAAAAGGCAGAGATGATGAGGGCTTGGAGCGGATGGAAGACAGGTGGCAAATGAGAGAATGGGCGCAGGAGGCGAACAGGAAGTAGGGGTCGAGAAGCCTGGAGGGAAGTGCAAATGGAAACTGTGGGTCCCATCCAGCAGGGCCATTCGCACTCTCCAAGGCTCGCTTCCAAAGTCCATCCTCCCCTCCAGCACCAGTCCGAGTTGCACCTCCTCCAAGAAGCCTTTCTGGACTTCCACAGTGAGCCCTGCCAGCCTCCCTGCTCATTACTCTTCTGTGCTAGGCAGGGTCATGTTTGACCATGGGCATCATTCCACATCTGACTCTCTTAACTCCAACCAAACTCTCAGCTCCAGGGGGACAAGGATCCAGCCCTGTGGCTCACTGTGCTCCTTCCTGCATCCAACTCAGAGCAAAGCCCAGGGTAAATCTTCAATAAAAATGAGGGTGGGCATCATCTCCAATAACATAACAAAGAGAAGAATTTCCCTCTCCAACCCCTGCTGGGTCAAAATTCTGTCTGAGATCTCTCTGTCCTTATTTCTAGGTCTCGGCCCTATCCCGAGGCCTCATGCATGGCACCCCTGAGTCAATTTCTTGTTTAACCCTTACTCAGGCCAGGACACAAACCAGAGATCGCTCAGGGGCCAGGGGGAAAGAAGACAGATCACAAGTAGAGGGGAAATGATGAGGCGGATGTGTCCCTCATGTGACGGGGACTGTCCTCACATAGCCATGGTGCTGACAGTGTTTTCTGCAAGATGACAGTGGCTTCCCTGAGACATCTGCCCCCTTTCAGCTGATAACTTCATAATCAATAATCATGATAAAAATAATCGGGAGAATAAGGTATAACTTGTTCTCAGGAAACTTGAGTAAGGCTTCCCTGGCCCTAGGAAGAAACGTAACCACTGCCTTGAACCACTGTGAAATCGAGCTCCTCTGAAGAAAGGCAGGAGCCCTCCCCCACACCATCAGCCCAAGAATACTGTCACTCTCACTAAACGTGTGTGTCTTAGGAGATGAAGACAGTAAGTACCAAAGACTTGTTTTGACACTCAGCCCACCATTGCACCAGGGACAACAGACGGGAAAGTAAAAAGGCAAATGTGCAGAGCAACCCATCTGCAGAGAAGCCTGGGGAGGAAGGTGTCTTTAGGGTACCTGCTGTGCATGGCAGGTTCATTACACCCCAAGCCGACAGGATTCTGACCATTCTGAGAGGGCTCCGGAGAAAGGAAGCCCACAGTGTTTCCTGCTCATCTGGACCCACGCCCTTCCAGAGGTGCTTTCCCCCAGCCTAGGGCAGTGGGGGAGACACAGAGACCAGATCCTGGTGCCAGCTCTGCCACTTCTCATCTTTGGTACCTTAGCAACATCACACCTGAGCCACCCCAGGGCTCTGCCTTCTGCTTCCCTATACAATGACAGCATTGAACTATGAAGGTTCCTGCCCACTGAAAGATCATGTGACTTCACGAAGGGCAGGAATTCTCTCAGCACCTTAGCATGAAGAACTAGCCTTAATCATTCTACTGCAAATATACTTTGATGGGCTGCAAAGCTCCAGCCTCCCGGGAGAACCCAGAAATGAGCTAGAGCATAGAGTCACAGAGATTTCCACCATCTAAATAGAACTGCATTTCTTCCTGTCTTCTTTCCCTAAAGGTCTCTCCCCTCTTCTCATATTCTAAAACTTGAAGGGATCAAAGGTCCTGCTCAGGGTGAGGTAACTCCCTGCTGAAGGAGAAATGCAGCACATCCCAGCTGCTGAATGCCAGTATTTATTGAAGTTTGGTACTTGCTATCCTAACCAAGGTGGCCACATGCAGTGGCACAGGTCACGCACTGCACAAAGGTGCTATTTCAAGGGGGCACCACCATGGAGAAGATAGTTTATATTCAATAGCATATTTCCTATGATCATTTTCTGGAAGATGGCAAAGTGTTTTGATCTAACAGAATCAGTATATTAAGTAATTTCAAAAAAATTGATTTTTTTATTAAAAAAGCAACTTGAGGAAGGGAGGCCTTTTTCTAATTGGTATAAAGGTACCACATGGACTCGCCATGGCCCCAGTCATTAGCCTGGATGCAGACTCACAGGAAAACGGCCAGAGAGAGATGGGAGCACTTAATGGTCTCTCTACTGCCCCAAAGCAAAACCTATAGTCAAAAATGGAATCTACAAAAGTCATGCACATAGGTTGTAAATGACACATAGGCCCAAGCAGAATCCCTCCTGGGGATATTTATATTTTTTGAAGGTCAAACAAAAGAATAATTTCTTAAAAACTGGGTCCTTATTTTGCTCATCACTAAGTCCCAAGCACTTGGACACCAAACACAGTGTCCAAGTGTCCACATGACATTCTATACCTAGAATAGAGTATGCACTCTAAACCAGCGGTTCCCAAACTGGTACCAGTTTGAGGCCTGTTTGGAACCGGGCTGCACAGCAGGAGGTAAATGGCAGGGGAGCAAGCATCACCACCTGAGTGCCACCTCCTGTCAGATAAGCAGCAGTATTATAACTCACAGGAGCACAGACTCTACTGTGAACTGTGCATGCGAGGGATCTAGGCTCATGCTCCTTATGAGAATTTAATGCCTGATGATCTGAGGTAGAAGTTTCATCCTAAAACCATGCCCCCACCCACCAGTCCCTGGAAAAATTGTCTTCCATGAAACCAGTCCCTGGTGCCAAAAAGGTTGGGGACCACTGCTCCAAATGGTTTGATGGGATAAGCAAAACCAATGGATACAAACTCTGTTGTTATCGCTTATGTCAGAAACCTACTGGTGGGGAGTGCAACCATCCATGTCTCCTAAACTCATAGCCCAGAAAGAGACCATCTGTGGTTGGGCTGGAAAGTCCAGCTTGTCCTACTCAGAATCCTTCACAGGACTTCCCACAGGACATGCTCAGGAAAGCTGCATGAATGTTTCTGAGACCAGAGAAAACTGGAAATGTACAATCTTCTAACTTCTTTTTACTCATCTTGCAACCAACAGAGTCAGAGAAGTAGTCCAGAAACTAGCTCTAGGATGTCAGCCAGCTCTTAATGGGGACAGGTAAACAAGACAGGAGCAAAATGCATTTTCCATTGTTCTTTTTGCCTTTTTCCCTCTCATGACCCCCGACTTTTTCCCAGAGCTCTCCATAGGATCGCCCCCCTGCTCTGGCCTCACTCTGACCAGTCTATGTCCTGGGCATCCAGAAAGCAAGTACCAAAAACTCATCCTCATCCTGGCTTACCTGTCATTCAACCCACATCCTTTCCAGGTAAAGAAGTCCTTGGGATGGCCTCAAGGAGCTCATAGTCTAAGCCAGGGTCCCTCACTCGGGGAATACCACATGGCTGTTTTTCAATCTATGATGAGCAACCCTTTTAAGGTATGGGAGGCTGATTAATATCTGACCCCACCCAGCTCTACTGTGACAGGGGCTTCAAAGGCTTCACCTCAAACCAGTGACTAACAGCAGATATCAGGCCCACTAGGAGGTCTAGGGGCCTTTCTGAAGAGCCTCAAATCATGCCACCTACATGCTGTTTGCACAAACCACTCAATTCTACATTTTAGAAGAGTGCACTTAACAGTATCAAGAATTACATCTTAATTTTTTTTAAATATGCTACCTGGACCTCCATTTCAGCCCACTAAGACAGCCAGCCCTACTAGGGGTCTAGAAAATCTTTCTAAATAGTCCTTTTTCTAGGGAAAAGATGTGCCCACGGTTCTGGGAGGAGGCATGGTGTAATGCAAAGGAATGGGCTCTGAAACCCATCAGCCCTCCAAGTTCCTATCTGTGTCACCTACGTAGTTACTTAACCAGGCTGAGCCCTGGTCCACAGAAAGGAAAAATAACACCTTTCATGGGACCATTGTGAAGATCCACTATGCAGAGATGTGGGAAACACTGCTCCCTGGTGCACATATATGTTAGTTTCCTTCAGCAATAGGGGACCGTTTGCACTGGGGGCTCTCTTTGTTTCAACATTTGGTAACCTGGGCTGGATAGCACTCCATCCTTATTCGCGAGGCTACTGTAAATCACTAATTTCCACATTGTTGTAAATAAAACCAGATAAAGACGGAGTGAGGGCTGAGCAGTTTATAAGCCCTACCAGAATTATAACTGTTACTTTTGCCTGAAAGTGCCTGAGGCAGCTCTCTCTCTCTCTCTCTCTCTCTCTCCCTTTCTCTGCACCTGGTGTCCCCAGGCTCTTGAACTCTGGCCTCATGTCGCTCTCTGGCTCTGTCACTAGGCCGGCGAAGCCACTGACTCAGGACAACCCATGGGTTGCTGTGCAGATGACAAATGAATCTGGGACTCTGTGGGCAAATAGCATCCAACTCACTTCACACTCTATGCCCCACTACACTCCAGGACCCATCCACATCCCCAACCTGTCCCTGCCTCACTGGAGGAATTTGGGCTGGGGCCCATCCAGCAGGCTACAGGAAGCCAAGGAGAGCCTGCTTAAAGCCTGAAAGAGGCTGGAAGGAGCATGTCCTGGCGATTAAGGATGGGCTGAGCTGGACAGTCCTCTCTGGCTGCTCTTGCAGTCTTTCCGTCAACACGTCAGGACAAATGAGGTGTTTCTGTCAATCACTGAAGATGCATGGCATCCCGACTGAATCCTCCCTGAGCTAATGCGGCTGCTTGGGAGACATTCAGCATTGAAAGAAGCTCTTTGTGCACAGGCGGTGAAGTGTTTTGCAGGAAAGCCTCAGCAGGTGGCCACAAAGTATGTGACAACTGCACCTGGGAGCTGCAAAGCCCCTCCAGGGCTAGTGGCAGCCTTGCAGCCCTTTAGAGGAGTCTCTCAGCTCTAGGGACACCAGCCAGAGCTGATGTACCCCAACCCAACCAAGAGAGGCCCAGAGAAGCCCAGACCTCCCGTCTGCATGCTTGAGAAGACCAGGATAGAGGCCTCAATGCTCAGTGCTTTTACACACATCTGTGGAGTCCCCAGTATGAACAAGGAGGAACTCAAAGAGCTGGACCAGACACATACAGAAAATTTACAAGAGAGAGGCTGTGAGGCTCTTTCTCCGAAAGAGCTAGGCCACAGGGTAAGAGCCCCAGAGCTCAGTTCACAACCAGGGAAGAGTGCCCTGGCTTAGGTCAGGACAAGACTGAGACCTGATCTGCCCAATTCACTAGCTGAGTGAGCCTGGGGAGGTCACCTCCCTTCTTCTCCCTTCCCTTGCCCCATGCAGGCAAGAGCTTGGATTAGAGGACCCCTGAGGGCCTTCCCAACTCCAGAGCTGCGTGCTTCTTTGATGCTTCATATTCAATCACTTTTGTCACCTCAACAGGGCCTCAAATCCACACAAGCCGCTCTGTTTTCACAGCCTCCTGCTCCTTGCTTGACTCTGTCCCCACTCTCTGCCCTTCTGTGCAGCTGTGGGCGTGCACCTCTGGGCTCTCAGCTCTCTCCAAGGCCCCCGTGCCTCATGCGACTTGCTGTGCCTTCTGGTATCTGCTTCCCAATCAGAAACCTCACACATGTCTGCAAAGCTCCCCCCAGCCAGATCCTCCAGCTCATCTTCCTCTGAATTGTGTTAGTTGTACGTACGGAGATCCAGAGAGCCTCCAAGGATTAGAGTCCATGTCTTTTTTTATTTGGAACTCTTACCTGCCGACCCATCATCAAGGACAGGACTTAGCACACTTTTTCTGTAAAGTGCAGGCCACGTGGTTTCTGTCACAGCTACTCAACTCTGATGTTGAGTCACAAAAGAAGTCATAATCAATACATAAGTGAATGAGTATAGGTGAATTCTGGTAAAATTTTATTTATAAAAGTAGGTGGGAAGCTGGATTTGGCTTGCAGGCCACAGTTTGCTAACTCCTGCTCTAGGACAGGCTTTACTGATAGACATATCTGCACCTGGCCCCTCTCTCATCACTGAAATTGTTTACATGTCTGTCTGCTATACTGGACTTCCTGAAGGCCAGCTCTGTGTCTTTTACCTCTTGAACCCCAGTGTCTGATACTATGCCTTATATACAATAAGTGTCCAATAAATGCTTGTCCTCTTAATGCCCTGATCTGCTAGTACCTGTTTCACGTCTCACAACCAAAGGAGATCATCACTAGGACAGACCATGAGATACTAAGAAGCACAGCAAGAAGATCCACCCACACAAGTTTGGACGATACCTGCCAGAGATTGCAGGGGAACGCAAGCTGGCCTGCTGGCCTCAGCACTGCTCTTGAAGGGCACTCCTTTCTGCTACATCAAACAGCACATCAACTGATCAAAAGTTTGGACTAGACACTCCAGCTCCTGGATCCATTCCTCCATCTCCTCCCACACTAACCATCCCCGACTGATGGCCCTCCATGGACTGGGATCAACCACAGAAGGCAGACATCTGTGGGAACTTCCAGTCTCTTTAATCTGAACCTGTAGCAGATGCCTAATAATGACCACTAACGCATTCATCATGCTGCACAGGTGACGGACACCATCAAACACATCAGGCCGCTTGGCTCTCTCAATATTCTTGTGATTAAGTGCAATGATCTCCAGTATACACAAGAGCAGACTGAGCTCAGAGAGGCTGTGAATTGCTCAAAATCACTGCAGTGAGCAGCACAACGTGGCCACTATAAAAAGATGGTAAGTCCTAGGCTACATCTAGAATGACAGAGAGAAACAGCCCCTCTATGAATGGTTCATTTCAAGAGGTCAGGAAAATCAGAGCTCATTCAGAGAAGAGAGATGAGAAAGCTAAAGAACTCAAGCCCATAGCCAATGAAAAACAAATGAAGGAACTTGAGGTATTTTACCAGGTAGAGAGAAAGCCAGGGCAAAGATGTGAGAGAAGAAGGATGGTATCTGGCTTCAAACTGCCTCTGCAGACTTAGCCGGTGTGGTGCCAAGGGGTAGGGCCAGCCCATCTGAGGAGGAAGGAAGCATCCCCCTCAGTCTGCTATTCTGGCCATGGCCCAAATACTCATTGAAACTATGTCCTAGAATATGATGAGGTTCTAAGGGCATTATTTTAATTACTTCACCTGCCTTTTTGGAATAAGACAGTATTTCTCCACATCTTCTTATAACACAGTATTTCTCCACATCTGTCTTATTCCAAAAAGGCAGGTAAAGTAATTAAAATAGTGCTCTTAGAACCGCATCATATTCTAGGACATAATTCCAATGGATGTGGAGAAATAGGAATGCTTTTACACTGTTGGTGGGAGTGTAAATTAGTTCAACTACTGTGGAAGACAGTGTGGCAATTCCTCAAGGATCTAGAACCAGAAATACCATTTGACCCAGCAATCCTATTACTTGGTATATACACAAAGGATTACAAATCATTCTACTATAAAGACACATGTACTTTTATGTTTATTGCAGCACTGTTCACAATAGCAAAGATTTGGATCCAACCCAAATGCCCATCAATGATAGACTGGATAAAGAAAATGTGGCACATATACACCATGGAATACTATGCAGCCATAAAAAAGGATGAGTTAATATCGTTTGCAGGGACATGGATGAAGCTGGAAACATCATTCTTAGCAAACTAACACAGGAACAGAAAACTAAACACTGCATGTTCTCACTCATAAGTGGGAGTTGAACAAGAAGAACACATAGACATAGGGAGGGGAACATCACACTCTGGGGCCTGTCAGGAGTAGGGGGTTAGGGGAGGGAGAGTATTAGGAGAAATACCTAATATAGCTGACGGGTTGATGGGTGCAGCAAACCACCATGGCACATGTATACCTATGTAACAAACCTGCAGATTCTGCACATGTATCCCAGAACTTAAAGTATAATTTTTTAAAAAGACAGTAAATAAACATTCCTTCATCAATTCTCACTTTAAAGTAAAGAGCAAACAGTTATTGAAGTGGGTTAAGTAGCGCCCTTACCCCGAAAAATTCATGTCCACCCAGAAGCTCATAATGTGATCTTATTTATGGAAGAGGTTTTGCAGATAGAATTCATTTAGATGAGGTCATAGTGGATTAAGGTGGCCCTAAACCTAATGACTGAGGTCCTTATAAGTACAGGAAAGGATACACAGAGACACACAGAGAGAAGAAGGCAATGTAAAGATGGAGGCAGAGATTGGAGTGAGGGACTGCCAGCAGCCATGGGTAGTGAGGAGACGGCCATGTGACAATTCTCCCTCAGAGCCTCCAGGAGGAACCCACCCTGCTGGCATTTTCATTTTGGACTTCTGGATTTTGATTGTTTTAAGCCAAGAAATTTGAGGTAGTTGTTCTGGTAGTCTTAAGAGAGTTAGCAACTTAGAAATATGATTGGGTTGAGCATTTCATGAAGAGGCAGTGTGATATGGTGGCTAGAAGAACATAACATGAGGGGCCCAGGCTGGGCTCAAATCCCCAGCCAACCATTACCAATTATGTGATCTGGGGCAAGCTATTTAACTTTCCTCTGCCTCAGTTTCCCCTGCTACAAAATAATAAAAGTATCTAGCTCATAAGATGGTTGTTTAAAGCAGTGGTCCCCAAATTTTTTGGCACCCAGGACTGGCTTCTTGGAAGACCATTTTTCCATGGACCTGGGGTGGGGGCGTCAGGATGAAACTGTTCCACCTCAGATCTTCAGGCATTAAATTCTCATAAGGAATGCATAACCTAGATTCCTAGCATGTACATTTCACAATAAGGTACACCCTCCTGTGAGAATCGAATGCTGCCGCTGATCTGACAGGAGGTGGGGCTCAGGCAGTAATGTGAGTGATGGGTGTAAATACAGATGAAGCTTCACTCGTTCACATGCAGCTCACCTCCAGTACCGGCCCGTGGCCCGGGGGTTGGAGACCCCTGGTTTAAAGCGTTAATACCTATGCAGCACTAAGAGTCATATCTGTTATCAGGGAATGTACCACTATAAATTTCAGCTATTGCAATAAGCCAAGGCACACAAAGTTTTGGTTTTCCATTTTACTACAATCACTACTATGAATGGGAATAATAATTACGACTCTCTGTCTATTAAATGTGAGGCACTGTACCAACCAGATTGTGTGTGATGTATTTTATCTCTAATTCTTACAATAATGCTGTAAGGGAATAGAATAATCTTCATTTTATAGATGAAGAAATTGAGGCTCAGCGAGGTTGACTAATCTGGTAAGGATCACACATTAAGGAGTGGTGGAATCGAGATTCATGCTCAGATCTATAGGACTTAAATGCCTTTCCATAATACCATGCTGCTCCCTTGGGCAGGCACCAGTTCTGTCCCCCGTTGTGTTACCAGCCCTGGCATAATGCCTGGGTCATAACAAGTATGTCCAAAACACTTGATAAATTCATTGATTCACTAATTATAAGATAGATGCATGCCCCTGACATTGGCATTATTGATTTTTCTCTGAAGCTGGATTCAGGTAACATAGACATAGACAACGTAGACAAATACAGACAAACAACACAGACAAACAAATAACATAGTACCCAACACCAATAAAGATAGAGATCAGCGATCCCTAAATGAGCCAACAGATTACTGGGAACATCACATTCCCACATTGATTTACACAGCATTTTATGTGGTCATACAAACTTGCTGGAAACAGGATCTGTTGTGACTTAGAGATGCCAGGAAAGGCAGCACCGAGATGTGAGACTCTCTGAAGAAACACACTGTCAAGTAGTACCTTCACTGAGGGTGCGGTTTTCCATAGGAGATGGAGCAGGGAACAAAGGCAATACCTTATAACATTTTGTCCTCAAGCAGATTGCTAATCATGTCCTGCTCCTGCATAACATTTGGTTTGAAGAAAGAAAGAGGAATTGACCATCAGGAACACTAAAAGTGGGACAGTTGGTGCGTCTACAAGTGTGGAAGGCCTGCGAGAACATGACAGTGTTCTTCATCCTTCTCCACTTAAAACATGGCTTGACACTGAAGCTGTTTGCATTTCCTGCTCCCAGGTATAAGGATGGGGAAAAGGGAAAGGAAGCAGAAGCAGGAGCCAAGTGAAGCTGATTCCACATAAACAATGTTTTCTTCAAATAATCAATAATCAGCAGATGAAACTGCAGGCAGGTAAATAAGAAGGGACTGTACTCAAGCCCAAGAAACAAAGCCAATTTCAGAAGCCCTTCAGTTTCCTGGTGAATTTCTGACATGATAAGATAAAAGAAAAAGTCTAAATAAACAAGTTATTATAGCTCAGATACAAATCAGAAGAGGAAAAATAATCTTAGGGAACGGTATAGTCATAAACACGTGCTAAGTAAGCTCTCTCTCTCTCAAGACCTGTGTGAAGCACTAGGGTTACCAGGACAAAAGACACTATTCTCATTGTCAAGAAGCTCAATATCTAGGAGGGAAATAGACATGAAAACAAATTATTATAATATTTGCAGGGTGCAATACAAGTGGGGAAGAGGAAACCTAAGGGGTCAAGGAAGACTTCATAGAAGAAGCAATGCTTGGCTAAGACCAACATATTAAGAGAGGAAAGAGCATTTCAGATGGAAAGAGGAGCAGGGGCAGGGGCTGGAGGCAAGAAGCAGCATGACAAGTGGTTTGGTTTGACTCCAGCCTAGGGTGTGCATTTGGGGTCGAGTAAAAGCAAAGAGATAGGCGAGAGACTAATTGTGAAAGCCTAGTACAACATGCTTAAGAAGTGTGAACTTGCTCTGAGGTGCTTAGAAGCCTTTGAAAGATTTTAATGAGGAAATGGCTTAATCAGATTTGCATTTGGAAAGATCCCTCTGATACAGCATGAAGATGGTTTGGAGGGGCAAATCTAGAAACAAGTTCAATCACACAAGGGGAGATAGTGAGTGCTGGAATTAGATTGTGGCAATGGGGAAGGTAAGGTAGAAACAGATACAGGAAATGGAACTGACATGACCTGGTGTCCACCAGAACAGGAGAGGAGAGACAATCTAAGGAGGCTTCCAGATTCTGTTATAGTTGACAGGGAGAATGGTTAAGACAACCAGCAAGACAAGGAATAAAGAAGGCGCATGTTTTACAGAGAAGATACTGAGTTTTTTATGAAGATCTTAAACTTGAGATGTTTCCAAAACATAAATCCAGGCATTTATATTCAGGAGACAGACATTAGCGCCTGGGGAACACAGGATAAGTGCAGGTTAAAGAAGAGCATTTGAGGGTCATCGTAGGTAGTTAGATAGTAACTTAGCCCACATAAATGTGTGAAATTGCCCAGAAAGTGTATGTAAGAAGAGCAAAGGAAAGGAAAAAGGAGAGAAAAACATCTGAAGACAGAACTCTGAGAACACTGATATTTCAATGGCAGATAAGGAAGAAATGACACATGAAAGAGAATAAGAGGAAGCCCATAGAGGCAGAGGAGATTCAGGAAAGAATCATGATCTCCTGGACACCCGAGGGAGGGAAAATGTCGGCCAGGAGGAAGGAGTCAACTGTTTCAAATGCAATAGGAAAATCAAGTCAAGCAAGGATTGAACGGATCTTCTCAATTAACAGAAATACCAAAATAAATTAAATAATAAGGAGCAGATTAGGAGCGTTCCTAGAATTTAGTAGATATTTGATAAACAATGGGTGAGTGGATGAATGGATAGATGGATGAAGAGGTGGATGAATAGATGGGTGGGTGGATGGATGGATAGATGGGTGGGTGGATAGATGGATGAGCGGATGGGTGGATGGGTAGGTGGGTGATGGATGGATGGATGGATGGATGAGTAGATTGTGGGGTGGAATGGGTGAGTGGATGGATGGATGCACATCCATATTGGCTACCCCAAAATGAACCTACTCTCCTCATCATGGATTGGATTTATGATGATTCTTTCCAGAACCAGAGCAATGGACGAAGATGACCTCAGAGCATCCTTTCCAGAATAAGTTGTCTAGTATTCTACATATGTCTACAGAAAAAAAGAAATGTGCAGTCTACAGAAAAGCAAGAAAACACTTTATAACTATTCTATTGAGAGGGGCCTTCCAAAGGTCACTCCATCTATCCCCCTCTCTGTGGCAGAATGTCAAGAGCAATTTTTAACACACACCATCTAATCTAAAGAAACCCACATATGCATGCATCCAAATCAGACTTTCCAGAAGAAAGGGAGGAGTACATATGCATCTACCCTACCACCTCTTGCCTTCTGGCGGGGGGAACGGAAAAACTCATCATCAGCATAGCTGCTGCCCCTGGAGCCAACGGCACGGCCACAGAGCCAAGTCTCTGTGAAATGCATCAGATCAAACTCAATGATCAATAATAAAATCAACAGCCTTCTCAAAGCCAAAGCGGTTGAAATTCAGAAGCGGCAATATTGTAATTTCTCCTGGGGCTATAGAGCATGCTCATTTTTGTGAGATTTACAGCCTTTAACCAATCTTCTGGATGCAAGGCATCATGTTAAGAAGTCAAAGTTTTTGACTAGGTGAGAGACCAGGTTCAAGTGAGTCATGATACAACAATTAAAGGGGTGTATGGACCCCCAGCCCCCCATCACTCCCTCCAGCTCCAACAGGAGAAACATAAACCCCTTATGAGGGCTAACCAATCAAACCATAAAATCCAATAGCCATACAGTTCAGCTGGAAGAGTGTTCCTTTGTTAAACAAACAATGTGTCTGGAACACTTTTTGGTCTCATTGCTCCATTCCAGGACAGAGACTGAAGCTATAGAAATAAATTAGTGATTTCAATCATGCTCATCCTGGACTGATCCTACTGGCACACGGAAACTTCCTGGCTGGGGCTGAAGAACAGAATTAACTCTTTCAGGCAAAGGTTAGAGATGAGTGGGTGGGTGGCTAGAGGAGGCAAAGAAAGAGAATTCAAATGTAAATAACTACGGCAAGATAAAGGAAGGACTGAATGACACTGAAAACAAACAAGTTTTTTTGTTTTCTTCAGGAGTCATTAAGAACAGCAAGGAAAGGAACAGTCAAAGCATTTCTAGGTTCACACTGAGATTTTATCTGACCTTCATCAACTCAGTCACTGAAGTCCATTACCTATCCTACAGTCTGAAGAAATAATGCCTCCCTCTAACTCAAGCTCCCATCAGGGCCCCAGGTACACTAGAAGGAGGTGGATATAAAACACTGGGTTTGTGGTCTTCATGCTGCAAATGAGAAACAGTATGGAGTTATTTTCTGGAATGAGACTCCATTCCTCTTGAGAAGCTTCTACGCTGCTCTAACTTCTCTACTTGAGGAAGAGAACTTTGAGAGGCATGGACCTTAATGGTACCTTCAAACAGAAAGGCTGGGACCTGCTCTTCCCCTCCCAATGCGCATAGAGTAGGGACAGAGCCAGCTTCAGGTCCTGGCCTGCTGGCTAGACAGAGGACATTCACAGCTTGGTCAGACATCAGAGGGACAACTGGCCAAAGGACTGGGGTCATGTGATGGGTCTTCTTTTCCAAGCTTTGGAGGAAACGTCAAAGGTGGGAGAGGCATCAGCTGGGTGGTCTGAAAGAGCAATTAGGAGGGAGCAAAAGGAATGGATAAAAGGACACAGCCAAGTCGCCCACATCCCCAAACAGAGCTGCCTTTGTTTTCCTGATGCAAAGGACACAGCAGCAGACTAAAGCCCCAGGAAAAAAGGCAAAGACCTTGATCAAACTGGGGCCAGAGGGCATTGCATAGACCACTCGGGGGTCCTCAGAGCCACAAAGGGGAGAGATGCTGGACAGGAGGGCAGAGGAAGAGACAGAGGGGAAATTATAAGGAGGATGAGGTTAAGAACTGAATAGGGAGACATGAGAGCAAAGACGGCTGCTGCGTGAGCAGAGACGCTTCCTGTGGCTTCCCTGCCAGGGTTCCAAGTGAGCCTGAGCTCCTTTTCAGTAGGAAGCATTCACCACCCACCATGTGCCCCATTGGAAACCCCCAGCCCCAGCCCCACTAACACGCACAGGCTGTGTCAGCCTAAAATCTCATGAGTGGCTCCATTTTCCCTTTCCAGGCTTCCCATCACTCCCCGCCTGGCATGCTGAAAACTGAGCAATTAAATATCTGAGGCCCAAGTACAAAGCATACACCCCCTCCATCAGAACTGAGGTTCACCTGAGGTAGAGGACACACGTCCCCCAGGGTTTGGACCACCTACTCTACTGCTGAGCCAGACCCAGAAATGCCTTCTCATAAATACACAACCACTCTGTAGAAACACTCATGGAAATGTCATTTAGCTGTTTAATATGCATCCTGAGTAACCTCCTCTTGCTCAGTCATCTATGCCACTGATTGGAAATAGCACAAATCCTAGGGTGGTCTGTGCATGTGTGCATGTTTGACATTAGGGTGGTGTGCGTCTGTGTGTGTGTGTGTGTGTGTGTGTGCGCGCGTGTATGACGTCTGCCCAGCTGCCAGGGTCTCTGGATGTTCTGCATGACTTTCTTCAAGCTTTGAGTGGTGGCCTCCATGGAGAAGCAGTGTGTGGAGGGGCTCTAGGCTGGGAGCCCAGGTCTTCACTTCAAGTCCCTGCTCCTCTACCACCAGGAACTGGGGCTTGGCAAGATACTTTGCCTTCCTAGACCTCGGTTTCCCCATCTATGAAATGAGGACTTTGATGAGATGACTGATCTCATAGGTCATTTCTAGCTCTGACATTTTCTGGATTTCTTAAATCCACTTTAAATAGCACCATGTAATTAGAATTAATTGCTATAATTGCTAACATTGATTGATTGAGCCATGTGTGGCAGGAATTTCTCTAAGCCTTTTCTGTGCATTATCTAACTTAAACCTAATCCCAGCCTTGTCAGGTATATATTAAAATTCCTGTTTTACAGATTTAAAAAACCAAGTCACAGAAAAGTGAAAAATGTGGCCCCAGGTCACACAGGTAATAAATAACGGAGGTGGGAAACCTATAGACAGACAGTCTTCCTCCAGACCCTGCACACTTAACTATGACATTATATGGCCCCATTATAAAGGGAAGAACATTTGGAATCTGGGCCTCTCACCAGTCAAGGTGCAAGGCAATACCAGATTACAGCCACTGTGGGCAGTGATTCTAGCTGCCACCACCAGGACATTGCAAAATTCATGAGAGAAGAGGATGAAATTACTAGCCTCCATTCAAAGCACAAGGACAGCTTCAGTTTCAGAGGTGTCATCCTTCTTCCTCTGTCCACCTGACCAGCCTCAGATGTGGGCTGATATGAATGCCAAGCACATAATTTCAAGTCTGTCCTTTCATCCCCTTCCCTCATGGCAAATCACTCCTGAGGAAAAGCTATCGCTGCATCACGGCAAGGTGGCCTGAAGGCAGGATTTGATAGGGCCCCATGGCCATCTTTGTACTGACCCAGGACAGCCGGCACTTTCTGCACCATTCCAGAGGTGATGAGCAGGCAACAGCAACTGAAACACCAGGAAGCCCTTCCTGGTGCCCAGGCAAAGGTGCCAGCCTGCCTTGGGAAGATGGTTCCACCTTGCCTGAGAGTGTACATTGGAAAGAAACGCCAACCATTGAGATCCTTTTGTTCAACTCATGACCTAGGACAATATGCTGGACCTGCAGATTGCTCTAGACCATCTGAACAGAAAAGGGACCAAACAAAAGTAAAAGGAAGCCAGCAGGCAAACCCACTCTCCTCCCACAGCATGATGAAGAAGGGCAAACACAGCTCCCAGCCAGGACTTCTAATGGAGAGCAGAGGGGACCCTAAAGCAAGAACACCCCCTGCCCACCCACCACCATCAGAACCATGTACAGAAATCTGGTTCTGATTTGCTGCAGCCATCCATTGCCTGATTCTACCAGAAAGCACTATAACATTCTTACTCCACTATTTCATCTCCCTGTGGTCCGGCCTTCCCTGGCCTCATGTCAGATTAATATTCCTATTCCATGGAAGCCGAACAAAATTTCCTTTGGTGGAGTTGACCTCTCCAATTGGCCCTGGCTGCCTGGAAGCTATGAAGCCAGTGGCAGCCACCACCCCTTCCCCACTCCTGGGGTCTGGAAGTATAAACACTCTGGGTGGCCCCTGACTCATATAGAAAGTTATTAGGAAGGAGTGAGGCTTTACAAGGTGTCAGAGCTTTCACCAAGCTTTCAGGTTGGGTGAGCTGATCTCAAGGTTTTGCAGAGAAGAGAGCAACTGAATCAAAATTGCACTAAAGATTCAGCCCAGGCTATGTCTGAGGTTCATGCTTACTGTCCAATGACCAAAGCTGGCCAAAGAGAGGTGGCTGCAAGAATAAAACCAGATGATAACAATAATAACTCACTTTAAATGGGCAGCTTACCATATATTAGGCACTGTACTAAGGGCTTCTAATGCACTATATCACAAATTATCTCAATGAACTCAACAAGTAGACACTACCCTTTTTCCCACTTTAAAGATGAAAAAAGAGTGAACCTAAGAAAGGTTTTCCCAGAGTGGCAGAGCCAAGATTTGAATCCAGGGAGTCTAAATCCAGAGTTCAAGCCCTTAACCACTGTGCAACTTTACTAGCAGCCCTGAGTTCTTTGCAATGCCTCTCAACACCTTGCAATCCTTAATGAGCCATGATGGGGATATTGAGGACTGTCCATGGCTAATTAAGATTCCTGAGCTAGTATATTTCTGCCTCCTTCTGGAAGACAGACCCTGACCATGAATTAACACCTACTCAAGAAAGGGGTCCTTAATCCATTAAGGCTAACTCCACTCAAAGCCAACGCAAACTTTATCTCATCTGTCTTCCTGGAGATCTGCACCACTGCTCTTCTCCATGAGCATGGGAAACCAGTGCTAATTGCACACCCTACTGCCAATGATGCCCAGGAGGTGTCCAGAGTAGGCCAAAAGGAATCCAAATACAGTCCTGACCTGGGACTCAGGAACTGTGTTTTAGGAGGCGAGGCCCTGAACAGACCCTTCCCAGCCCATAAATCTAAGCTTCCCAGACCATCCTAAGCAAGTTTAAAAGCAGAGAGGAAAAATAGGGATTTGAACAGGTATGTGTACACCCATGTTTAAAGCAGCATGGTTCACAATAGCCAAGGCAAATGGAAGCAAGCATCTGTAAATGAACAAATGGATAAATAAAATGTGGAATATACGCACAATGGAATATTATTCAGCCTTAAAAAGGAAAGAAATCCTGCCATTTGTGACATCAATGAGCCTGGAGGACATTATGCTATGTGAAATAAGTAGCCAGACTCATAGAAGCAGAAAATATAATAATGGTTGCCTGGGGCTGAGCGGAAATGGAGAGTTGTTGAATGGGTATAAAGTTTAGGTTATGTTAGATGAATAAGTTCTAGAGTTCTGCTGTACAGCACAGTGGCTATAGTCAACAAAACAGTATCATACTTACTTCAAAATGTAAGAGGCTAGATCTCATGTTAAATGTTCTTACCACAAATACAAAATGAAATTTAAAGAAGTAAAAAATAGAGGGACACAAAGAAACTCTGGTAGATGTTGGATATGTCTATTACCTTGATTATGGTGATGGTATTAAGGATGTTTGCATGTGTTCAAACTCAACAAATTGTACATATTAATGTATTTCTTTGCATATTAATTATACCTTAATATAGCTTTTTTTAAGGAAATTCTGATACATGCTACAACGTGGATACACTTTGAAGACATTATGTTAAGTGAAATAAAAGGACATGAAAGAACAAACATTGCATGATTTCACTTATATGAGGTCCTTAGTCAAATTCACAGAGACAGAAAGTATAATGGTGGTTTCCAAGGCTGGGTTGAGGGTGGCTGGGGCATTAGTGTGTGATGGGTACAGAGTTTCAGTTGAGGAAGACAAAAAAGTTGTGGAGATGGATGGTAGTGATGGTTGTGCTACAGTGTGAATGTACTTAATGCCACAGAACTATACATTTTGAAACGGCTGAAATGGTAAATTTATGGAATGTATATTTAACCACAATAAAAGGAAACATTTATAGTAAATATTATGTCTCTTGAAAGTGATCATAACTAAAACTTAGGCTAGGAATTTTTGTAAAGCAGAGAGGAATAAGAAATTCATAAAATCCACACATAAAGAGGAACTACATTCACTAGCCCCAAACCCCAATGAAATGTAATGATGGATTCACTGAAATATAGGAAAGTGAAAGTTAAATCTTTTGATATTAAGTTAAGTAAGTAACCTTACCTGATACAGCAGCACCCTCAGGAAAAATGTATGATTAGAGATTACTCACGAAGGACTCCTGAGCCCAGCCCTGGGGATAAACCACTTCCACTGTGGGGATGTTGCTCCTCGGGGCTGCCCATGTTTCCCTGCTCCACAGCAGAGTCTGCCAACAGCGTCCAAGCAAATGAGGACCAGCTAGCCCTGGGAGGCTCAACTAGCCGTATCACTGGGTCATAACTTATTTTCTCTTTTCCACCATTTTCTGTCATCCAACTAATGTTTTCAGACATCAGTTGTTTCTGAGCACTGTATACAGCTTTACAAATAAAGAAGGAGGGAGAGGGAGAAGGATGGACACCCTTGGGAAGGAAGCAGAGAAGCTAACACTTTTTTTGAGCACTTGCAATACACCAAGCACAGCTCTGAGGTTTTTACAAGCGTTATCCTCTGTGCCCCTCACGTAAGCTCTGTGGGGTAGATACTAACATGCCCCCCGGCTTTTTTTTTTTTTTTTTTTTTTAGTGGAAACATGATGTTTTATGAGAGAGAGAAGAAACCTTTGGTGGTGCACAGGGATTTGAATTCAGGTTTGTCTGCCCACAAAGCATGAGTGCTTAACCACTAAGCTACACTGCTCCGGGATAGACATGGAGAGGTTGATTCTGTGTCCGGAATTGGTAGGTTCTTAGTCTCACTGACTTCAAGAACGAAGCCACGGACCCTCGCGGTGAGTGTTACAGTTCTTAAAGGCAGCGTGTGCAGAGTTTGTTCCTTCTGACGTTCGGATGTGTTTGGAGTTTCTTCTTTCTGGTGGGTTCGTGGTCTCACTGGATCAGGAGTGAAGCTGCAGGCCTTCGCAGTGAGTGTTACAGCTCTTAAGGCATCGTGTCTGGAGTTGTTTGTTCCTCCCGGTGGGTTCGTGGTCTTACTGGCTTCAGGAGGGAAGCTGCAGACCTTCGCGGTAAGTGTTACAGCTCATAAAGGCAACGTGGACCCAAAGAGTGAGCAGCAGCAAGATTTATTGCAAAGAGCAAAAGAACAAACCTCCCACAGTGTGGAAGGGGATCTTAGGGGTTGCCACTGCTGGCTCTGGCAGCCTGCTTTTATTCTTTTATCTGGCCCCACCCACATCCTGCTGATTGGTCCATTTTACACAGAGCCAATTGGTCTGTTTTACAGAGAGCTGATTGGTCTGTTTTGACAGGGTGCTGATTGGTGCGTTTACAATCCCTGAGCTAGACACAAAAGTTCTCCACATCCCCACTAGATTAGCTAGACACAGAGTGTCCACACAAAAGTTCTCCACGTCCCCACTAGATTAGCTAGATACAGAGTGTGGACACAAAAATTCTCCACGTCCTCACTAGATTAGCTAGATACAGAGTGTCAGTTGGTGCATTCACAAACCATGAGGTAGACACAGGGTGCTGATTGGTGTGTTTACAAACCTTGAGCTAGACACAGAGTGCTGATTGATGTATTTATAATCCCTTAGCAAGACATAAAGGTTCTCCAAGTCCCCACCAGACTCAGGAGCCCAGCTGGCTTCACCCAGGGGATCCTGCACCAGGGCCGCAAGTGGAGCTGCCTGCCAGTCCCGCACCATGTGCCCACACTCCTCAGCCCTTGGGTGGTTGATGGGGCTGGACGCCATGGAGCAGGGAGCTGCGCTCGTCGGGGAAGCTGGGGCCATGCGGGAGCCCACGGCGGGGGAGGCTCAGGCATGGCAGGCTGCAGGTCCCAAGCCCTGCCCCGCGGGGAGGCAGCCAAGGCCCCGCGAGAAGTCGAGCACAGCAGCTGTTGGCCCAGGTGCTAAGCCCCTCACTGCCTGGGGCCGGCTGGCGCGCTGGCCTGCAAGTGCCACGCGCAGCCCCGGTTCCCGCCCATTCCTCTCCCTCCACACCTCCCCGCAAGCTGAGGGAGCTGGCTCTGACCTCGGCCAGCCCAGGAAGGGGCTCCCACAGTGCAGCGGTGGGCTGAAGGGCTCCTCAAGTGCCACCAAAGTGGGAGCCCATGCAGAGGAGGCACCGAGAGCGAGCGAGGGCTGCGAGGACTGCCAGCACACTGTCACCTCTCAATTCCACATGGCCCCTGCCCTCAGAGAGTTTACATGCTGCTGAGGGACAGTTGGACAAAAAGCAATTACATTACAAAAAGACACTTGATAAAACATGGGTCAGCATAATAAGTGTCCAGGAGCGCAGGTGAGGGAATCAGGACAACTCCACAAAGGTGGGACTCTTAAACAACACCTGTCTTACACGTGTCCCATCTCCTTCCCCAGACTGCCAGTCTCTTGGAGCCAGGACTGGGTTTCCTCTTTACACAGGCCCTGTGCTGGTGACAGCTGTGATATGCTGGCCACCGGACAGGCCATTAACCCAGGAATGCCAAAGTAGGGCTCTCAGGTAGAGGGGAAATGAAAGCTTTTAGGTCAGTGCCTGACTGAGAAGTCAACTATTTCTTAAAGGAGGTATTAACTTCCTACTGATCATAGAGTTTCACTCAGTGAAGCACCCCCTCCAAGACCCTTTACCACCTCCTGGTGGCCTGGAGGACTCATGGGAGTTGCACAAATAATGCAGGCCCTTAAGGCTAAAAGTCCAGAAAGGAAAAACAATCAGAAGCAATGTGTCTGTAGACAAGCAAAAGCAGGTTCACAGATGGAAAATAGGACTCACCAGGTCCCCTCCAGTCTGTGGCCCTGGGGCTTAAAATTCCATTCTTTTTTTTTTTTTTTTTTTTCTGTCCAGACCTGCATCTTGGGAAAACCAGCACTGTCCAGAAGTGATTAATTCCCACAAGTATTGAGCCCTTGGCTGCACGGAAAATTCTCCCAGGGGCCTGGGGAAGATGACAAGGCCTCCCATGGCCAGAGTTCATTTCTCTACTATGCTTGGAGGTGCTTGTAGCCTCATTGCCAACCCACTGGCACATTCAGGTCAATGCAGAATGTGCCTCCAACTTGTCACACTGGAGCACATTAGACAATGGAACAGACCCCTGTCTTAAGCCCTTTGGGACCCTGTCAGAAGAGGTCCTTCTACCCACAGCTCAGAGCAGAGGTTCACATGTCAGAATATGTCAAGAGACTGCTTTGTCTTTATAAATACCTTAATCTGAAGTTAAATATTCTTAGGCAACTCTGTCTTCTAGGATTTTCCTAAAGGCACACATTAAATTGTGAGATAGAAAGAATTCAGCCTAACAATTTCTTACCAAGCCCTGTGTTAGGAACTTAGAGACTGAAAAAGATGCAGTCCCCATTCTCAAGGTAGAGATGAATATGCAGTTTACAGTGCAAGTCAGTGAGGCCCATCATAAAGGCAAGCATAGGAAACAGGGGCATCCCTGAGGAGGCAGCAGGGGCAGAATTCACAAAGGTACAATATCTGAGTTGGTATACAATCAGTTCATGGTTACTGATGGATAAATATCTTGCATGGCCTTCTACAAAAACCTGGGCTGACGTCTTTTCCTCCAGTGACTGCCTTCCTCCCCAGCACAGTGGAGTATCTGCTATTCATTTACAGGATTGGTCACCTGCTGTCTTCTTCCCCTTGCAGTGACACAGAAAATATTGTTTGCCTTTCCCATATTTTACAAGTCACAGCTCATATACAACTTGAATCTCCCAAACTCACTTCACTGAGTTTGCCTTTTTACTTGCATTCAGACCTCATCACATTCCACTCTCTCCACCTTTGGGGTATGTCCATTTATAATCCTGATAGACTGTGTACAGCTCACACATTTCTCTTCAGACACCTCCTTCTATTCCACCTCAAAATTACTTTCTTTTTGAGTCAGCTTAGACTCAAGCAGTCCAAAACCCAGAAGGGGTCATTAGCATGGACAGAGAGAGCCAAGGAGAAGCCCTCTATTTCTGGCTTTAGAAAAAGAAAGTCATCTCTTAACACTCAGAAAGAGTGGAAGGAAGCCCCCATTGTTTTCTTTTCTCCATTCTTTCACATGCTAGACCACAGGCCCCTAGGAGAGTGAGAGGAACATTCCTCTTTGCTCCCAAGAGGTTGGAGCAAACCCCTGTTGCTTTTTTCTCTGTGTGCGTCCTTTCACCACTTGGCCCCAGACACAGTTGCAGTTTTGGGAAGTATGTGGCAGAGGAGGGTAAGTAGATTCCAAGATTTCTGGCTGAAGGATGGCAAAGAAGGTCTCAGGGGACTGGAAGGTTCTGCAAAGATCATGGAGAGGCAAGGGCTCAGCAAAATGCCCCTATAAGCTGTTCATGAACTCTTTGGCTTACCCTAAAGCTGCATATGCATGGATCTGACCCTAAATAGTATACTATATACCTTAAGAAAGTAAAGACTGAACTACATGATATATTACTAACCAGGTCTCAACCTGGCCACTTGATAGCATCCATAGGATAGACTCAAATAGCATAAGGCTGTGAAAATGAAACTGATTTTGAAACTACCTACAGAATTCTGGTCAGAACTTGCAACTTGAACCCAACCAGATCAATTGCCTGATAAAACACAAATAGGATTTAAATAAAACCCAGATTTCCATAACATAATATTGAAAATGTCCAGGATACAATTTAAAATTACTGAACATACAAAGAACAAGGAAATCTTTTGTGAGAAATGACAATAGACAAATGCCGATGACAAAGATATTGGACTTATCTGACAAATGCTTTAATGTAGTCATTATAAAATGGCCCAAGAAAGAGCAAACACTCTTGAAATGAATAGAAAGAGACATTTTCAGAAAAAAAAAGACATAAAAATGAACGAAATGGGAATTTTATAATTAAAAAATAAAATAACCAAATAAAAAAAACTCACTGAATGAACTCAGTAACAGAATTGAAGTGACAGAAGAGTCAGTATACTTGAAGAAATCAATAGAAATTATCCGACCTGAACAACAGAGAGAAAAAAATATGTTGAAAACAATGAACAAAATATTACAGACCTATGAGGCAAACCAAAAACATCTAACATTAATGCCACTGAAGCTCCAGAAGGTCAGAAGAATGAGTACAGCATAGAAAAAAATTTGACAATATAATAGCTAAAGACTTTCCAAATTTGGTGAGAGGTATAAACCACAAACAGATTTATGAAGTTCAGCAAACCCCAAATAGGATAAACTCAAAGAAATCCACACCTAGACACATCATAATCAAAGTATTGAAAAAGACAAAGGAAAAAGTTTTGAACGCAGCCAGAGATAAACAATGCATTACTTACAGGAAAATAGTGATTTGACTGACCACAGATTTCTCATGAGGAGCCATGAAGGTCAGAAGGTAGTGGAGCAACATTTTGAAAATGCTTAAAGAAAAGACTTGTCAACCAAGAATTCTATAACCTGTGAAAATACCATTCAGGAATGAAAGTAAAGACTCCTCAGTGAGGAAAACTAAGATAATTTATTGCCAACAGACTTGGTTCAAAGAATTGCTAAAGGAAACTCTTCAGAAAAAAGGAAAACGTACCAAAAGGAAACTCAGAACATCAGGAATAAAGAACCAGAAAAATGTTAACTGTCTGAGCAAATAGACTATTCTCACTTCTTAAATTCTTTGAAATGTTTGACAACTGAAAACAAAAATTATAACACTTTCTGATAGAGTTTTCAATTTGTGTAACTATAATACATAAGACAAATACAATACAAAGGACGAAAGGCAAAGGAACTTCTAAGATGGTAAGGCTTCTTTACTCCATTTGAAGTGGTAAAATATTTATTCTAAGTAGACTGAAAAAAAACAAGTATATCGAAAAATCAACTCAAGATGGATCAAAGACTTAAATCTAAGAAACCATAACATTTCTAGAAAATAATATCAGAAAAACTCTTCTGGACATTGGCTTAGGCAAAGAATTCATACTAAGACCCCAAAGCAAATGCAACAATAATAAAAATAAATAAATGGGACCTAATTAAGTTAAAAAGCTTCCTCACAGCAAAACAAATCATCAACAGAGTAAACAGACAACATACAGAGTGGGAGAAGATACTCACAGATAATGCATCCAACAAAAGACTAGTATCCAGAATCTAGAAGGAACTCAAACAAATCAGCAAGAAAGAAAACAAATAATTCCATCAAAAAATGGGCAAGGAATCTGAAGAGACAGTTCTCTTTTTTTATTTTATACATAGTTTTTTTTTTCTTTTTTTTTTTTAATTATACTTTAAGTTCTGGGATACATGGGCAGAACACGCAGGTTTGTTACACAGGTATACACATGCCATGGTGGTTTGCTGCACCCATCAACTCATCATCTACATGAGGTACTTCACCTAATGCCATCCCTCCCCTAGCCCCCCACCCCACAACAGGCCCCAGTGTGTGATGTTCCCCTCCCTGTGTCCATGTATTCTCATTGTTCAACTCCCACTTGTGAGTGAGAATATGCAGTGTTTGGTTTTCTGTTCCTGTGTTAGTTTGCTGAGAATGATGGTTTCAAGCTTCATCTGTGTCCCTGCAAAGGACATGAACTCATCCTTTTTTATGACTGCATAGTATTCCATGGTGTATATGTGCCACATTTTCTTTATCCAGTCTACCTTTATGGGCATTTGGGTTGGTTCCAAGTCTTTGCTATTGTCAATAGTGCTGCAATAAACATACGTGTGCATGATTCTTTATAGTAGAACAATTTATAATCCTCTGGGTATATACCCAGTAATAGGATTGCTGGGTCAAATGGTATTTCTGGTTCTAGATCCTTGAGGAATCACACACTGTCTTCCACAATGGTTGAAGTAATTTATACTCCCACCAACAGTGTAAAAGTGTTCCTATTCCTCCACTTCCTCTCCAGCATCTGTTCTTTCCTGACTTTTTAATAATCACCATTCTAACTGGTGTGAGATGGTACCTCATTGTGGTTTTCATTTGCATTTTTCTAATGACCAGTGGTGATGAGCTTTTTTTTCATCTGTTTGTTGGCCACATAAATGTCTTCTTTTGAGAAGTGTCTGTTCATATTCCTTCACCCACTTTTTGATGGGGTTGTTTTTTTTTGCAAATTTGTTTAAGTTCTTGGTAGATTCTGGATATTAGCCCTTTGTCAGATGGATAGGTTGCAAAAATTTTCTCCCATTCTGTAAGTTGCCTGTTCACTCTGATGATAGTTTATTTTGCTGTGCAGAAGCTGTTTAGTTTAATTAGATCCCCTTTGTCAATTTCGGCTTTTGTTGCCAAAAGCTTTTGGTGTTTTAGTCATGAAGTCTTTGCCCGTGCCTATGTCCTGAATGGTATTGCCTAGGTTTTCTTCTAGGGTTTTTATAGTTTTAGGTCTTACATTTAAGTCTTTAGTCCATCTTGAGTTAATTTTTGTATAAGGTGTAAGGAAGGGATCCAGTTTCAGTTTTCTGCATATGGCTAGCCAGTTTTCCCAACACCATTTATTAAATAGGGAATCCTTTCCCCATCGCTTGTTTTTGTCAGGTTTGTCAAAGACCAGATGGTTGTAGATGTGTGGCGTTACTTCTGAGGCCTCTGTTCTGTTCCATTGGTCTATATATCTGTTTTGGTACCAATACCATGCTGTTTTGGTTACTGTAGCCTTGTAGTATAGTTTGAAGTCAGGTACTGTGATGCCTCTAGCTTTGTTCTTTTTGTCTAGGATTGTCTTGGATATATGGGCTCTTTTTTGGTTCCATATGAAATTTAAAGTAGTTTTTTCTAATTCTGTGAGGAAGGTCAATGGTAGCTTGATGGGGATAGCACTGAATCTATAAATTACTTTGGGCAGTATGGCCATTTTCATGATATTGATTCTTCCTATCCATGAGCATGGAATGTTTTTCCATTTGTTTGTGTCCTCTCTTATTTCCTTGAGCAGTGGTTTGTAGTTCTCCATGAAGAGGTCCTTCACATCCCTTGTAAGTTGTATTCCTTAGGTATTTTATTTTCTGAAGCAATTGTGAATGGGAGTTTACTCATGATTTGGCTCTCTGTCTATTATTGGTGTATAGAAATGCTTGTGATTTTTGCACATTGATTTTATATTCTGAGATTTTGCTGAAGTTGCATATCAGCTTAAGGAGATTTGGGGCTGAAGCGAGGGGGTTTTCTAAATATACAATCATATCATTTGCAAACAGAGACATAATCCATCACATAAACAGAACCAATGAAGAAATGAAAAGACATTTCTTAAGAGAAGATACACAAATAGCCAACAAACATATGAAAAAATGTTCAACATCACTAATCATTAGGGAAATACAAATTAAAACCACAATGACATACCACCTCACTCCTGCAAGAATGGTCATAATTAAAAAGTCAAAAAACAATAGATGTCAGCATGGATGTGGTGAAAAGGAACACTTTTACACTGCTGGTGGGAATGTAAATTAGTACAATCACTATGAAAAACAGTATGGGGATTCCTTAAAGAACTAAAAGTCGAACTACCATTTGATCCAGCAATCCCACTTCTTTTCCCAAAGGAAAAAAAAGTCATTATATGAAAAACACACATGCATGCATATGTTTACAGCAGCACAATTCACAATTGCAAAGATCGAACCAACCTAAGTGCCCATCAACCAATGAGTGAATAAAGAAAATGTGGCATATATACCATGGAATACTACTCAGCCATAAAAAGGAATGAAATAATGTATTTTGCTGCAAATTGGATGGAGCTGGAGGCCATTATTCTAAGTGAAGTAACTCAGGAATGGAAAACCAAATATTCTATCCTCTCACTTATAAGTGGGAGCTAAGCTATGAGGATACAAAGACATAGGAATCATATAATGGACTTTGGGGACTGGAAGGGGGGTGAGGTATAAAAGACTACATATTGGGTTCAATGTACGCTGCTCAGGTGACAGGTCCACTAAAATCTCAGAAATAACCACTAAAGAACTTATCCATGTAGCCAAAAACCACCTGTACTCCCAAAACTATTGAAATAAAAAATATTAATCAAAACAAAAACAAAAAAGGTGTATCTGTTGTAATCCCTAGATCAACAACTAATAAAACCACACATAGAGATGTATTCATAAGCAAGTTCTCCAGAAGATTCTGATAATGCTCAAACTTGAGAACCAGTAGACTACACAAAAGAACTTTAAATCTTATTAAAATCCTGATTAGTATTCACTTATAACGTTGAAACTCCAGCTTTAATACATACAGTGCCTTCAAGTTTCCCCTCTTTTAAGCCCCACCTTCTAGATGGTCAGAATGAAGATGAAAACAGTACCATTGAAGATGATGGGTGCTTCATAGGAACCTGAATGGGATGGTAACTAACACTGTGTAGAGATATTATCTGTCTCTAAAGATAGGAAATAAATTTACAGAAATAATTTTGATAATTCTCTAAATTTCCTCATGAAGGAGAGAAATAATTTCCCCTATTAATGATTTTTGGCAACTGAATCTCAAAGAAATTAAATCCTTTATTTGAAGCCCCAACTGGTTGAGATCTGAGTGCACAGAGAATAGGTAGAAAGGTTTTTTTAAAAAGGATTTAAAACTGAATTAAAAGGGTAACTCAGGAAGAGTTTTGGAAGAAAAAAATTCCAGTTGAGATAATCCATAGTTTAAACTTTTGAAGATAATTCTAATTGGAAATATAAATTTTGGAGCTCTCTTACGATAAAGATGGCAACAGAAATGTTGAACATAAAATAAATCACCTTAAGAGTGAATGTAAAGTCACTCCTTAAGATTTTTAGGGTCTTAAATCTCCCTTTTTTGAAGAGAACCTAGGGATGAGCTTTGAAAAGGTCCAATATTTAATCATCAGATAGATGCAGAGACATTAGAGGTGTAAAAAAAGAAAAAATAAAAAAGAATTCATTACAGCAGAAAGACTCAGCCAAGAAGACTTAGAGGAAGCAGCCAGAGAAGCAGGAAGGAAGTCAGAAAAGTATGGATAGCATCAGGGAAAATGGTGTTTCCAACAGGAAGGAATGGTCTACTGTGCTGAATATTGCTCAAAGGTTAAGGAAGCTAAGAACTAAAAAAAGAAAAAAAAAACTGCTCAGGTTAGCACCTACTAGAAACCCTGGCCACCTGTACAAAAGCATCTGGGGCACAGCAGTGGAAGCAGAGGCAGATTGGAGTAGGCTGAGTGAGAGGTAAAGAAATGGGCATAGTAAGTAGAAATAACTTCCAAAAAAAGTCTGTGAGAGATGCAGTGATTAAGATAATAAGATATTGGCACAAGGATAGTCAAACAGACTAAGAGAATAAAATAAAGTCCAGAAGCAGATCCCAAACAAAGACAAAGTCTTGATTCCTGGCTTCAATAATCTAGCAGAGCAATGAGGAAGAATGGTCCGTTCAATAAATGACATTGGGTTAATGGGATATCAAAGTGGGGAAAAATTAATTTTGACTCACACCTCATGCCACACACAGACCAAAAAATAAAAAACAAAATCAATTCTATGTGGACTGTGGACTTAAATGTGAAAAGTTAACCAATAAATGTTATGGAGGATAACATTAAAGAATATATTCTTAGCTTGGATAGGTGATAATTTCTTAAACAGAATACAAAAAGCACTGACATAAAGGAAAAGAGCAATAAAATGAAGTAAAATAAAATTGAGAACATTTATCCACCAAAAGAGTGAAAAGAAAAACCACAGAGTGAGAAGAAGATATTTGCAAAATATATACTCAACAAAAGACGTACCAAGTATAGATGAAGAATCCCTTCACGTCAATATGAAAAAGGGAGACAACCCATTTTTTTAATGGCTAAAAGACTCAAACAGGCACTTTACAAAAGAGGATATCCAAATGGCTGGAAAAAAATATATGCAAAGGTTTTTATCTCATTAGTAGTCATCAGATAATGCAAATTAAAACCACCCTGACATACCACTACACATGTATCAGAATAGCTAAAATTAAGATGACTGACAATATTAAGTGTTGGTAGGATGTAGGGAAACTGGAACTCTCCTACACCACTAATAGGGAATATAAATTGATGCAAACACTTTGGAAACTTTCCAATAGTGTCTACTAAAGCTGGTCATCACCTGCCATATGACCCAGCAATTCCACTCCTAGGTGTGTACCCTTTAGAAATGCATTTACCAAAAGACCTGTAAAAGAATAGTCATAGCAATACTATTCATAATATCCTAAAACAGAAAACAACCATAACGTCCATCAACAGTACAACGGATAAGGAAAATGTGGTACATTCAAACGATGAAATACTATCTAGTAATGCATAAACCACTACTACACACAACCATGTAGATTAATCGCACACACTTAATGTTGGGCAAAAACAAAAGCCAGACATAAAATACATATTATACGATTCCATTTATACAAAGTTCAAAAACAGGCAAAACTCATCTGTGATGCTAGAAGTCAGAATAGTTATGACCTTTGGGTGGTGGGGGTGGGGTCATGACTGGAAGGAGGCCCAAGGGGGACTTCTGGAAAGCTAGAAATGTTCTATTTCTTCATCTGGATGGCAGTTCCTCTAGTTTGTCCACTTAGTGATAATTCACCAAGTTGTACACTAAAAATTTGTGTACTATTCTGATATATGCTATACTTCCAAAAGAGGCTTTTTAAAAAGCCTAGCTATAAAGGAGAGGAGAATGAGAAGGCCATAGCTAGAGGGGGTAATGGGGTTTAGAAAGAGGAGTTTCTCAAGGAAAAAAGTTGAGCCTGTAAAACCAAGCTGCAGCCCAAGAAGCAGCTCATCTCTCATTAAGATGGAAGAGACACCCCCTGCTGTTCACCTGAGCCAGGACTCCGGAGTCCGCCAACACCTTGGCCATGCATAGTAAGTGTACAGTAAACTCATTGATTGAGACAGTCACCTCTGGGTGATGCTTCCAGCTTAGAGGACTGGCAAACATCTCTTTAATTGTCATCCCTAATCACACCTCAGAGGACTAGAGACTTCAACTTATTAAGAATTCTAGCAACTCAGCCAAATAGCCAAAGTGCATGATTCCCATCTTCAGAGAGGAAACAGACACACTTGGCGGGTTAGCAGCTGTCCCCTAAAATCACATGGTCCCTCAGAGACCTTGGATTCTGAGATCCTCAGTCAGGCAATTCCGCAGGGCCAGGGGAATAAGAAAGCAGTCCTGTGTCATGCAAAGTCACAGATCTCAACTGGAGCCCCAGCTTAACCTCCACAAGCCTGTTTCTGTAAAATGGGAATAATAATCTAACAACAATTGCTACTTCACAACCATTTTGTTAATATATACATTTGGCATGGACTCAGGTGACCAACAAATGTCTGTTCCCTTTCTCCTCTCCTTTCCCTAGGGAAACTGAAGATTCTTCGAAGGGAGAAACAGCTTCATTTTGCAAGGAGCTCTGCAAACCAGGGATGCAAAGGTCCCTCGGATTCCAGATAACTGTTCTTAGAACCATGCCATCTGCTGCTCTAGCACAGAGTCTGCCAGTCTCTAGGACAGCTCATCCCTTTTCCTTTGCACAGTGGTTGTTCAGTTTATGCACATGGGTTTCTGAGTTTCTACATGGTTTGGGTGTGTGCGCTTTTCCCAGATCAGGGAGGAGGGATGGTGGGAGGGGGAACACACAGCAGCACAAGTGTCTGTGTTTGTGTTTCAAGCTGCAGCTGTTTATTTCCCCAGATGAATTTAAAAATCATTCCAAATTCATCAGCATCTTCTGAGGAGCCCTCCTAACTAGCAACATGTTCAATACTCCAAAGCTGCGGTGGGTAGGAAGCAAGAGTATTGGGAAGGGGGACAGGATGCGTGAGTTCGGTTTTTCAGCACTTCCCCTGTCACCCAAGTTCTGATGGTCTCTCATAAGCAGTATCCAACTCAACCCACATCACAGCCCTGGATTTCAATGTAATCACGGACAACCAAGAGCCCTGAGAGGATGGAGAGGCACCACTATGCCAAGCTTCATCTTCTAGCTCTGGCTCAAGGTAAAGAGTGAGGAAAAATGCAGGCAAGCTGAGACCTACTCCCTGGAAGACATGGTTGTTTGGATCAGGCATCCGTTTCTGAGCCCCTCCTAGTCACGAGAGATTTAACTTTCCATGCCCGGTGTTTAGCACCCATCTAGAGGGCAGAGGACAATTTAAAAATGCGTTTGTGAATTTGAGTATGTTACTGAACTTCCATGGGCCTCCATCTGTAAAATGAGACGCCGATTAAAGACTCTCAAAGGTCCCTTCCAACTCTGACTTTCTGAGTCATCGAGGGCTTACCATAAAATAAAATGGAAAGAAAAAAAAAAAACTAAAGTGAACTCTCCTTTTAAAAAAAGAAACATGGGGGCGCATTTGCTCTGCCTCTGCATTTAACGTGTGGCCCCTGCCATCCTGGCGCAGCCTGACCACAATCCCCTTCCCCATGGGTGGGGCCGGGACAGGAAATGGCCAAGCACACAGCATCTTCCCAACCTCCCCTCTGGTGCTCGGTCACTTCATCTGCTGAGTATTTAATTAGAACTGGTGATGGCTGTTTGGAAAGAGTCAAGGCCAAGAGGGCAGGAAGGCGTCTCCTTGTTCTCGGCTCAGAAGACTCAGAGAAAGCCCAACAGCTGGGACAGGTCTCAGTCTAAGTCATTCCCCTGCCGGCAGCACTTTGATGGCTTTTTGTGTTCATCAATTCAGACATTCTCCTGGGGAGGGCCTTGACTTCAGATGAGGTGGGGCCACTCTCAGCAGGGTCACTGACTCTCCTCGTCCCATTCCCGACACGGTTTGCTTTCTGAAGCCTGGACATGCACATTTCCATACCGAGCAAGGCTGCAGCGGTGGCTGCAAAAGGGACCTGGAGATGTTAGCAAACCCAGGCAGGAAGTAACAATGAGCAGATTCAACCTGGAAAAATGCGGCCTTTGCATCTGGGGATAAATAATCAGAAACACAAATACTCAGGTGGGAGGGAGATGCTTGGAACAGGAAGCAGCCAGACAGCATTTGGACAGGAGCTTGCAATGTGATCTGGTGACAAAGAAATTGCTGGGGGATTCATGAGCTGGATGCATGGAGGTGATACCCCAACAAGAACAAGGAAGGAACAAGGGGGAGGCCAAGCAGCTGTTCTTTGCCTCCCTGAAGGCCACCACTACGTGGACCAAGGGTTTGAGATGGCAGCAAGAAAGGTTCGGGTCAGACTCTAGAAACAGAGAGAGATATTATGTGAGGGGATGGGCAAGCCCCCTGGGAAGAAGTTTGAAGGACCCTAACATGCACAGTCTGTCCAGAGCTGGGGGCATGGATGAGGTGACCTTCAAGCATCTGATGCACAAGACTGCATGATTCTGCAGAATACGGTGAGTTGACCTGCTCGGTAGGTGTTGCAGGAGACAAGAGATGGGGGAACTCAAACCGCCAAAAATGGAATGGAAATTCAAGAGCTGGGGAAAACCACATGACCTGTCCTGAGTTGGAGACAAAGCTGGGAAAGGAATTCCTATTTGCAGAGACACAGAATCCCTCCTCCTCAGGCCCACAAGGAAGATATTTTCCAATCCTCCTGTGGCTCCATTGCCTAGGACATAAGAGCCTCAAAATGAGGCTCCAGAGACAATTCCCCATGTACATTAGACTCCGAGGGGCCAATCACACAGATGCTATTTGACTTATTCCTTTGCCAACATACAGTTGCTCTGGAGGGATTTCGGTTAGATCTTAGGAAGAACTTCCTCCCGAGATTTAAGACAGTGCATGAGCGAGCAAAAGAGGCAGTTTATATTCTCTCTTCCTACAGTCAGTTTATAGGCTAGACTACACTCAGAGGTGTATAGAGAGGAAACATCCCCTTCCACTACAGCATAGTGAGAAAGCTACAGTGCACCTCACTTTGAACAAACTTGATATCTGAAAGTCCAGGATTAAAAAGCAGATCAATTAGGTTGCTTATTCACTTTTTTAAAAAGCTCAGGATAACAAGCTATATCAATACACTTAAATTCAGATGTGAGATTTAAGAATGGCATTCAGAATAGCAAGGCTGGACGAGATAGTTCATGCCTTTAATCCCAGCACTTTGGGTGGCTGAGGCAGGAGGATGGCTTGGAGCCAGGAGTTTGAAACCAGCCTTGGCAATATAGTGAGACCCCCATCTCTACAAAAGAAAAATTTTAAAATTAGCTAGGCATGGTGGCATGTGCCTATAGTCCCAGCTACCCAGGAGGCCAAGGCAGAGGAAGACTTGAGCCCAGGAGTTAGAGGCTTCAGTGAGCCATGATCGCACCACTGCACTCCAGCCTGGCCAACAGAACAAGACTCAATCACAAAAGAAGGGAAGGGAATGGGAGGGAAGGGGAGGGGAGGGAAGAGGAAGGGAAGGGAGGGGAGGGAAGAAGAGGGGGAGGGGAGGGGAGGGAAGAGCAAGGGAGGGGAGGGAAGAGGAAGGGAGGGGAGGGGAGGGAAGAGGAGGGGAAGGGAGGGAAGAGGAAGGGAGGGGAGGGGAGGGAAGAGGAGGGGAGGGGAGGGAAGAGGAGGGGAGTTCTAGCTCAAACAAGGGCACAAAGGTGGATGACTTATTGATGGACCCAGGAATGCAAAGGTCTCTATGATTTTAGCTGAGTCTTCCTAGGGACCATCCAGCTTCCTGGTGAGGTATATGACATGAGGGTCTTAGCTCTTGGAAGAGCTTTAGAGACTCTAGAAAGAAGGAAGGACAAAGGCTGCTGTCTTTCTGAATGGGGACTCTCCACAGCACCGGACAATCGGGCAGTGTTGAAGTCTCATGCTGGTCTGCAAAGCCAGGCCAGAAGAGGAACTGGGAATAATTAGGATGGGACATTATATCCAACTTACAGGTGGGTCATCCCAGAGGCCAGAAAAAGGCAAAAAGAGTTTGAGAGATCTCTGGACCTGATATTAAGAAACTCTAAGAACAGCTAATCCTGAGCTTCTGATATATGTCAGGCACTGCACTGGGCTCTTTAACATACATTATATCATTTAATTATTTGTTTCCTGGACAAATATTAAGCACCATGTGCCATCCTTCTTCAAAACAATTCAGCCAGATTACTTTTACAGAGAAGAAAACTGAAGTGATGTGAAGTATCATATAATTTCCCCACGGTTATACGTCCTCTAGTGGCTCAGCTGAAATTCAGATTGTGGCTGGCATTCTCACTGTGCTTTACACCAGAACATTCTTCTTCAAGAAACCTTTCCAGCTCTGCCACTCTTGGTTCCAAGCATTACAGTAAGACAGCTAGGATGTGCAAAGATGTGTGTGTGTGTGTGTGTGTGTGTGTGTGTGTGTGTGTGTGTGTAGACAGCAAGGTCTGTGCAGACAATTTGCAATTATCCAAACCGGCAGAGATGATGAGTGGTAGCACAGATAAACCACAGCCCTTTGGTCCTGTGGTCCTTTGGTCCTGGAGGGATTTGTACTCTGCATTTGAGAGTGGAAGATCCCAGCATATCTGTGTAATTCAGCTTGGTTTAGGCTCAGATTAATGATTGAATTAGCTCCCACTTCTGAGCATCCTAGCAGCAGGAAGGGGTGACTCAGAATGCAAGAGGTGGTGAACAGATTAAGCACTCACCCTCCATAAGTAGACCCCATATGGAGGAAACCCACACATGTACATGGGTCATCCTGCATGACCCTGGGCAATTTCCTGCCTTCTGCTTTCTTCATTAAACACTGACCTCCCCAAATGTGCCCACCACATGATCATCCTCTTTCTTCATCCCAGAGCAATGCAGGCCTCTGCGCTTGAGAAGTGTTCCAGCCCAAATGTTGCCTGGTTGCTGCAGCATTAGTCTCCAATGTAAGCAGCTTATGGAAGCTGGAGTGAAGAAGGGGGGACTCCCAACTGGGACCATGGTCCTTGAAAAAGGAAAGAGCCAATATGATGTGATTTCCAGAACCTGCTCCACCTGCTGGTGCCCAGTACACCACCATTCACCTAAGGCTTTGATCCCTGAGAAAAATGCAGCTGCCGCAAAGCAGAGTCACACTGACGAGTATGAATGAGTGGGATTGGAAGGAGGGAGAGTGATGGGAAAACCACATGGAAGGGAAGCCACAGAAGAGGAAGGCTGAGTGTGCCCAAGGCAGACGCCTCCCGGGCCCACCATCACCTCTCCTGATGCCTGTAGCAGGAATGAGCAGCACACACACCTGTGGGTTTGTCCCAGTACTGCTTCCAGGGGTAGCTGACATTCCACACCATCCCGTCCTCCCTGCCAGAGCCCCAGGTGGCTCCTGGCACCACACGGCCCCGACACTCCACAGCACCCGATGCTCCTTCCCAATCTTCAAATTTTGCAGTGTCATCCTCTAGCCTTGCTTCCCCTGGGAAGCCTTGCTACCTCTCACCCCTGCCTGCTGGCTCCAGACCCATACACCTGTCTCAGGGGCAGTCCTGAGCAGAATGATTCTCACCACAAACACAGCCCAAGGGTAATTAAAAGGTATCTGCAGGGATCCAGCTCTTCCCCAACCCACAACCTCCCACCTAGGCTGACAGGAGGGAAGACAGGATCAGCAGAACAAAGGGAACAGGGGACAAAATGATAAACAGAGGATACTCTCAAGTTCAGAGGTTTTCTCCTCCTCCCCTGAACTTTCTTAGGTGGCTGACAATCCAAACGGTGGAAGCCAGGACTCCCCTTTCCCCATGCCAACTCAGACGGCAGGAACCTCATCCCTGGAGAGGGAGGACATGGCAGTGACTGAGAGCTGAGGCTCAGGGTCTGACTCCCTCACTGTCAGCAAGGATTCCCAGAGGGGTGAGGCTGGGGGATGACGCTGAAAGAACTGAAGGGAGCACCAGGTGCTGTGTTGTGTCAGGGCCATGTGGTGCCTGGAGCCACCGGGGGTCTGGCAGGGAGGACAGTGTGGAATGTCAGCTCCCCCACCACCCCAGGGGGCAGTGCTGGGATGACCCTGATCAAGTTATGTAACTTTGGTTTTCTTATCTGCAAAATAGGGGCAGTGGTAGTATATGCTTCATGGAGTGGTTTTAAAGATTAAATGAGTTACTTTATGTTGTTAGCATGGTAGAAGCATCTATTTTTTCTTTTTTTGAGACAGAGTCTCCCTTTGTCACCCAGGCTGGAGTGCAGTGGCAGGATCTCAGCTCACTGCAAGATCTGCCTCCTGGGTTCACGCCATTCTCCTGCCTCCCGAATAGCTGGGACTACAGGCACCCACCACCACACCCAGCTAATTATTTCGTATTTTTAGTAGAGGCGGGGTTTCACTGTGTTAGCCAGGATGGTCTCGATCTCCTGACCTCGTGATCCACCTGCCTCGACCTCCCAAAGTGCTGGGATTACAGGCGAAGCATCTCTTATTACTAATAACTTCAAAAGCAGAAAAGTACAGTGATCAGAGAGGGAGGGGCCCAAGATTCATGAGGCCCCAGTGGCAGGAAAAAGAGAGCAGGTATTCCTGGCAACACTGAATAGGAAATTCCTGATGACTGGAAAATTAAGATCCCACCACCAGAGAGGCAGGACAAGGAGACAGTTCCTGACACACTGTCCCTAGGAAATCATCTGTGTCTTTTTTCTGAAGAGCCCATGACAAATCCAAGTCCATGACAACAGTAATCGTTACGACCTTGGAATTTGCCAAATGGAGGCAGCGAGGGTTGAAAGAAAGAAGAGAAGGCCAGAACTAGAGAAGAGGGAACGGTGGAAAGATAGAAAAAAATCTGCTAACACCCCAGGGCTCAACCTCTTTCCCCAACAGGTCACCAAATCCCCAGAACATTGGACCAGAGGGCAGCCTGTTCAGAGACTCAGGTTTCCCCCACAGGTCTCCTCTCTCTCACCTTCTCTCCCCCATCCCTTCATCCCGCCCCGGCTTCTAGCTTTGCTCTCTTGGGGCGTCTCCTCAGGGTGGGTGGCTCTGAGCGGGCTGCAGATTGCTGTGGTGTTTTCTTCCCAGACTGAGGAAGGAGATGGGAGAACCAAACGCAATACTGCTATTGAATGAGAAGGAGGAGTTGGAGAAGGTTTCAGTGCGGGAAGAGGATAGGAGCTGACGCACAGAGATCCCAGGCTGCTGTAAGTGGAGGCAGGGCTAGGAGAAGGCACCAAGGGCTTCCTCTCCAGTTGGCGTTCCCTGTCAACCCAAGCTCCTGGGATCTCTGCCTCCTTGGAGCAACTCTACAGTGTATTATCTTTGCTAGGTGTTATGCTTTGCATCATTCAACAACAGCACTAAAGGCTATTATCAATGTGTCACACATTGTTAAAAAAAAAAATGAGGTCATCCATGGTGACTCACACTTGTAATCCCAGTACTTTGGGAGATGGCAGGATCACTTGAGGCCAGGAGTTCAAGAGCAGCCTGGTCAATAGCATAGCAAGACCCTGTCTCTATTTTTAAAAAATAAAATAAAGGCCAGGCACAGTGGCTCACGCCTGCAATCCCAGCACTTTGGGAGGCCAAGGGGGGCAGATCACGAGGTCAAGCGATCGAGACCATCCTGGCCAACATGGTGAAACCCAGTCTCTACTAAAAATACAAAAATTAGCTGGGCGTGGTGGCAGGCACCTGTAGTCCCAGCTACTCGGAAGGCTGAGGCAGGAGAATCACATGAACCCGGGAGGCGGAAGTTGCAGTGAGCCCAGATCGCGCCACTGCACTCCAGCCTGGTGACAGAGCGAGACTCTGTTTCAAAATAAATAAATAAATAAATAAAAATAAAATAATAAAATAAATAGAAATAAAAATAAATTAGAAAGACACAGTCTCTGTTCTAAGTCTTCAATCCATCCAGGGGCAAGCGTAGCTCTAGAAGGTGTACTAGGGGCTTTGGTAATGTTGCCCAAGTACAGAATGAGGGGCATTAGGTGATGGATGGATGCAACATAGCATCGAATAACATTTTTAAATAACGAGAAAGTCCCTTTTCAATCCTGCAAAAATAAAGTCTCCGTTTGTTTCCAATATGTCTTTAATCTCTCTGATGCTAGCTAAGCTTCCTTCTCAACAAAAAGTAAGCAGTCCCCAGTCTCGGACCTCCTGCAGCCAACAGTATCCAGCTAGAAATGAATGATGTCGTTTTGTTTCGGTTGTGCCTATTTTTATAATTATTGTCTATCTGTTGGCCAGTGATATTGGTTCTCCATTTCTGATAATGATAGAATATTTCCCTTTAAAATAAATTTAAGTTTCAAAAGTGAGCCAATTTAACAAAAATATTCAGCAAATAATAGTCCAGATAGTAAATGGCTATGCCTAAAATTATGAATCTACTAAGTAGTGGTATTCAAACTCATAATCATGGTATTCAAATAACTGGAATTTATGAAACCTTTTACTCGGGGAGCCCAGAAAAAAGGCAATTGGCATATATGCCTTGAACTGTTAACTCTCTGTTCATGAATTTTCTAATTTCCTAACAAGACAGTAAACTCCCTGCACCTTCTCCCTGTGGGGATGCCTAATCCACTCATCAGGCAGTTTCATTCATTCAGAAAATAGGAAGGAAATTCAACTCAGCCCATAAAGTGGGGAAAAAAAAAAAAGGAAAATTGAAGCACAAAGGTAGGCAGGGTGGGAGAGCCAACTTTGGCTTATTTTATGACACATTACAATTCATGAAGTATTTCGCCCATGAACGGTGTAGGCTACAGATCCCAGATAAGAAAATAGACCCAGCATGGCTAAGAACCTTGCACAAAGACACACATCAGTGAGCCTGGCCCTTCACTCTCCATACCCTAAGTTCTTCTTCCTACATCATGCTCCTGGGGAGCCCAGTGGGAAAGGCAGCTCCCACGCATACCACTGATGCTCTCAGCCTTCAGCAGGCAGAGCTGGGATGCCAGACCCTGCTCACAGGCGTGGCCTGAGTTGGTCTGAATGCAACCTCCTCAACTCCACAATACACCATGAGAGCAGTACATAGCAACACACACAAACTCGTAACCACACATGGGCAGCGTGTGCAGGGAGCCAGCAGGAAACCCACACCAGCTCCGAGGACCCTGGGGCTTCCACTCTGAAGCCTTTGGGGGTTCATGTGTCTGCACAGAACAACAGAACAGCACACCCATCAAATTCCACTCCTTCTGTTTCCCGTTCCTGAAAAGGTGCTAAGACTCACAGGTCCTCTCTGAGGCCTGAGAAGCCTTCACCCTCCAATGGCCTGTGGATGAGCTAAGTTCCCTGGGCTGGAAGAGCCAAGAAAGAATGGATAAACAACATTGGCTAAAATATCCCCAGTCAAATAGACCCCAGCCCTTACCGCCTGAGAATAATCAATTCCTGAGTGGAAACAACAAGGCAGTAACACGAATACCAGCAGTCACCCTATCCAAGCCGAGAGTCTGACTACCCAGGGTGCTGGGCTGGACAGAAAGTCCAACTGCTGGCCAGAGTGGATTGGTTTGCAGTAGCCCAGACTCCCAACCCAGTGACGCTCAAGGAATGGTAAACACATTCTGAGAGGCATCAGAATGGACCCAGGGTTCCCTAGGAGCCATTAGGCCATAAATGGCAATTTCCATGAATCATCATGGAACCCTCTGACTTTAGCTAAGCTCCTGGGCAAGCCAAGAGACTTAAGAGAAGATGAGGCCTCCTAAGTGCATCTGTCCCACTCAGCAGACAGTGACACAGCTAATAGCCCCAACAGCTGCTCTTTCTTTTGCTTCCATTGTAACTGTCGCTTTGTTTTCCCTTAAAATTGTGTGCACAGAACAGGGAAGGCTGGGAATAAGTGGGGTGCACCATTGCTTGTATTGGTGCCTGAATGTCAACAGGAGCATTGTCTCCTCTGGAGAATGGCCTTCATTCCACACAGATTCATGAGTCCACTCACAACAAGAGTCGTCGGCCTTTTGAGCAGAATGCATCATTACATGCTGTAAGTCCACAGAATAGCATAGCAGGAAGGGGCCTTGGAGACTGGTGGGAGCTAGGAGAACACCCGCAGGTCATGATGCTGTTTGCAAGATCCTTTACAAAGGTCCTTAATGTCCCGACATGCTTAATTCCACCACTCAAACTAGGAACAATTCTGTAGAAAAACCCACAATCCAAACTAAGCCTAGAAATTAAACATGATTGGCCAATTCCACATGCTCCCATTAATATTCTTTTACTTCTCACCCACTCCTTTTGCCCTCAATAAGTACTTCCTGGCAGGCAAGGAGTAACAGCTTCCAAAGGTTTAACAAAAAGATATGTTAGAACAACTGTAAATTGAGAAAACTATCTTTATTCATGTTACTTTTTAGTAAATTGCAAAAACATTATCAATTTTTTTATTCTGGTATAGACTACCTCAGTCCAAGTCATGGGAAGACAGTACTGTCAGATACACAGCTGGAGAATCCCTGATTTCACACCCAACCTTCTCTTTTTCCAGAATAGAAGTCGAGATCCAGAAAGAAGCCAGTTGGCAGCAGATGAGGTCCTAGAACCCAGGTCTTTCAGTGCTCAGCTCCCTTCTTGGGTTCAGGCATACCGTGGACTAAACGACATGCTTCCAAAGCACAGTTAGCTGTGCACATGGAGAGGCAGCTGCACAGCAGCACACAGGAGCCCAGCATCATCCCGTGCCCCACAAGTGCACCTGCAGCAGGACTCTTTAGGAGCGCTCTCTGGGCAGTGCGTGCCCAGAGAGCAGGCGGTGGGCGTTCCTATTTGATCTCCCTTCATACAGCTGCCAGGCAGGACTGCCATGCTCTACCTGAGGCTTCTCCTAGGCTTTGTTCAAGGGTTTGTAAGCATATTGGGGCCACGGAATGGAACCTCAGGACAGTCAGGTTAAATCTATGACCCCTCTCAGAATGTTTTTAAATGTATAAAATAATTATCCAGAGCAACAAGGAGACTAAATGTATAGAAATAGAGTTATCTATTGTGATACAGTAACAGACTTCCTTCTCTATTACACAAAATAATGAGACCTAGAGACACATCTAAAAATTGGCATAATTTCTAAGTAGGAATGAGTGTAATTTGTTTTCGAGATCTGTGCAACAAATTTGATGTGTTTGCTGTTGTTGTTGTTGTTTTGTTGTTGTTTTGTTTTTTGAGACAGTCTCACTCTGTCACCCAGGCTGGAGTGCAGTGGCGCAATCTCGGCTCACTGCAATCTCTACCTCCTGGGTTCAAGCGATTCTCATGCCTCAGCCTCTGGAGTAGCTGGACCACAGGCACATGCCACCAAGCCTGGCTAATTTTTGTATTTTTAGTAGAGACAGGGTTTCACCATGTTGGCCAGGCTGGTCTTGAACTCCTGACCTCAGGGGATCCACCCATTTGGGCCTCCCAAAGTATTGGGATTACAGGTGTGAGCCACAGAACCTGGCCTCTATGGGTTATTTCTATTAGTGACAGTCACAGGAACTCATCTTAATGTAGGTTTTTGCCTATATCATTAATTGAAGTAAATACTAAATGTCAGTTAAGTGTTGATGAAAATAAAGATGTAATTTTCTATCATTCAAGTTTATGGATTCTACCTCTGAATTCTATCCACAAAACCCTCAAGATTACAAAACCCCTGATGCTGTCACATGGCCCCAGGAGTCATCAGATATAAGCACGCTAAGAAGCTGTCCAGGGGTAGCAGGGAGACTCTGTCTGCAGTGAAGGAGGACACTTAAGGCTGAAGTGGCCCCAAGAACCACCCTCATCATCTGTCAAGCCCAGATATAACCATTCTGTATCCTCAGACCTCAAAGCCTTAAAGACTCTGTCTACCATGTACGCCACCCACTTCAGCTAAACCTTTCAAACTTGCACAGTCCACACCAGCATCTCAGCATCCTGAGGGTGAACTCTTCCTGGAGATCTGACAAGGGTAGGAAACACAGCTCACCCACTCCTGCTGGACCCCAGCATCTGGGGGCAGGGAGAGGGAAGGTGATTTCACCCAGACCTTCACAACAGAATCAAGCCTTCCCAGTCCGTCAGACCATCGGTCACTCTCCCAGGACTCTTTTCTCACCTGTGTTACTGTACTTTTAGACCCTATTTGATTCTCCCAGGTCAGGTCTGCTTCCCTTGAAAGCAGGGGCCATGTCTTATTCACCTCGGCATCCTCAGCTCCCAGCCCACCCAGGACCCAGCACCTAGTAGGTGCTCAGTAAATGTCTGCTACATGAAAAGCAGGAGAGAGGGGCCAGAGACTGAGCCTGGCAGGTCCCTCCTGGCAGCTGCTTTACAGCTGCTGTGACTGCCCAACCAGCCCTAGACCAATAAAGACCCTGAACTTATCAAGTGACAAATGAAGAAGGGCTTTCCTTCTCAATGTGTGTCTCAGAGCCCAAAACATCTAGCAGTGCCATGAAGAGGGGTGATTAGCAAGATAGAGACCAACTGTCCCCCGAGTCTCTCTTCACCAAATGCAGCCACTGATGTGAATGACAGTAGGAAGCGCAGGTGATACTCAAGATATTTAACAACCAGCAACACGTTGCAAATCAGGGCAGGCACCAGCCACGAACACCAGGTACAGTCATACCAGGAATACCAGTTGGATAGGGAGATAATAACTTTGCTAGGAGGAAGACAGACTAACGCAAGGAAGCCAGACTCCCTTAGCTTATTTGTCTGCATGGACTCTATAATGTCGGTATTTAATCTGATTAAGGCATTAACCAGCAGTCTGACCTTGTGCCAGTCACATACTCTCTCTGGGCTCCAGTTCCTGCTCTAAGATGAAATTGAAAGAAATTATCTCAAGTTGTTACAACTGTAATGTCCTATGATCCCATCTTCTCACACATCACAGGTGGCACCCGGTAACAAAGAAAATCAGCAAAGCACACAGCTGGCTAAGGTGATGCACAGACCAGAAACCCTTGACAAGGACAATCGTGATATTCGCTGAGCCGTGCCATCTGGTACTGCAGTTTGGGATATGGCAGATCAAAGCCCAGAAACCTCCTTCCAGCCCCTTTTGAGGAATCCTAGAGATCTCCAGAAGCACCCCGTCAGTTGTTAAAAGATTCCAGAAATAAAGGACTTGGAAAAGAGCCACACCCAGCTCCCTTCCTCCTCCGTGTAAATCCTCAGCCTGCTTTTCACTAGACCCACTGCCCAGTTTTATGCAAAACCTAGACAGTGCTCATCTCTGTGGCTGGGTGAGTGCCACCCCTGGGGAGTATAAGAGAATAAAGAACAAGAGGAGCAGAAGCAAGGAGACCTTGTTTCAAGGCCCAGCCCTGCTATTCGCCCACTTGACAAGGTGCTTTACGTTTCCTAGTCGATGAGAAAGGACATTAGCTGCTCTAACCTCCTCAGGGTTGGGGAGGTTGGGGTGGGGGGTGCTAAAATGAGCATCAGAGGAGAATGCTGAAGGTTAATGTTTTCATTATAGAGTCTCTGGAGATGGAAATAGACACGTACCTGGATTTGGGGGCTTGGAGGCTTGCCTTGCCCCTCCCCGCTTTCCCTGTGCATCCCCACCCCAGGCTGCCCGAAGGCATCCCCTCTGAGATCAAATCCAGCCGGCCCTACTGTGCCTCCCTCTCTCAGCTGTGCGGTCCCAGGGGCAAGGGCTGCAGCGTTCTTTGTTGTGTTCCCCAAAGATCCCTTGGGTAGGAAAGAGGCAAGGGAGAAGCCCAAGGTCCCAGCCTGCTGCCTCGGGGTGGGACAAATGGGACAGGAACACAGCCAAGGCCAGGGGGAAATCATCGCATCTTCCCCTGCCATTAGTGTTAGCAGCAGCGGCATGACTGTTCCTACACTCAGGAGAGCATGGCAGCGTCACCAACAAACAGTAGAGACAAGGCCATCATTAAAACCCATATTTGCATTTTCCCTGCGTTTGCCATACCCTTTCCTAGGAACACAAGCCCGCAATCCCACTCCAGAGGAGAAAAGAGACTCATTTTATAATGGGGTCAACGGGGGCCTGGAGATCCCCCCATCCCATAGAAATACACCACTCCCCGATCCAGCACCAGCAGCCTGCCCTCTGTGGATGTCCAAGGCAGAGCAATGGGCAGGAAGGCCTCCAGGGGACGCTGTCACCCCGGAGAACCAAACAGCAAGGTTTTCCTAAGGATTCTAAGCCCTCGTTTCCCCAGCAAAGTAAAACCAAGCCAGACTTGAGAATTGCAAGAGGAGAACTGCGTCAAGACAAGTTTTATACCGGTAAGAGTGAGGAAGACAGCAGCAAGTCTGAGTGTTCGCCCTGTGAGGCAAAGGACTGATCTGGGTCCCAAAAAATGTTCAGCCAGGGCCAGCCTGTGCTTCAGAGACCACAGAGCGGCCTCCAGGGAGAGCAAAAAGCCCAGAGTCCAGTGGGCTCACGGCCCTGGTGCCACATGCTCCTTCTGGAAAGGGAGAATAGGTACTCCGTAAATCAGTCCCGCAAAGACATCCCCCTTTGACTCAGTGCTGCAATTCAGGTTGAGATGCCAGACATCCAGGCTCTGCCAGACCTACAGGGTGAAGAGTCAGGGGTCAGAGACATCTCAAGGCATGGGAGGAGGGAGTCTCCTCTCTACAGAGAAAGGACTTGGGCCATTCCTGGATTCGCACCTGATACCAAGACAGAGAGGAGAGCTCCACCTCCCGAAAGCAGCTGTGGGCCCCCAGGCTTCCCGGATGGTATGCTGTCCCTTCCAAGAACAGCCTGCAGACCTGCTGGAGATGCCAGGCCACGCTGAATTTTAAAGCCAACTTCTGCTATCAGTTCCCTGGTCCCCCAATCTCAAGAAAGCCAGCCCCTAGTAAGGGGGCACCTGGCCTCCCTGTCATGCCATCTTCTCCATTTCCAATTTCAGCTATCTAGCTGCCCACAAGGATGAAGCTTGGGGCCATGTCTGCTACGATTTCAGGGCCTACAAGGTGAGAGAAGGTCTTTAACTAAAAGTGTACAAACATGCCCTCCTGGCTTCCACAGGATTGCAATGTGCCTGGTTCTCAGACCCCTCCCTCAGGTGCCCCTGGTGACACCCGTGCATGTGAGTCTCTGCCTCCGCCCTGCTCGCTCTCTGGGTCAAAGCAGGAGGTTTATTTAAGAGAGAGTGGGAGGACGTGGGCCGACCAGACCTCCCCAGAGCTGTATCAGAGCCTGTTCAGCTCACCCACTCTCAGTCCTGCCAGGACTACAGGAAACTCTCTGGACACTCAAGGCTGGGACAGTCTCCTGAACTGCTTAAATGAGCCTCCCACTCTGACGCAATGCACAGCACCAACAGGTGGCCCTCATTTATATGAATTGGTAGTGAGGATGCAGACGTCTCTGTCACTCATAAGCATCTCCGACGATGTCTTTAAGTGAAATTCTAATGAAACGGTCAAATGAAGAAAGCAAACGTTCATACTTTAAAGACAATTTAGTATTTTATCAAATGACATATAAAGACATTTGATAAAATATTGAATTGTCTTTAAAATATGAACATGGACAATATCAATACATGGAAATATGCACAAAAAATGAAAAAGTGAAATGCCACATGGAAGGTATGCACCAGTTATCATCCTGTCAGAAGCATGCCCAGGTATCAAGGAGGGTGGGAAGTCAATTCTCTGATACTCAAACAGAGTTCAGTGGATGCGAAGTTCTTTTGATCTGCAAGGCTAAGTGAATCATTTTTAATGGGTCTCTGATAGGAATGCATTTGCTCTCCATTTGCCTTAAAGTCAATGAACCCAGAGCCTAAAAGATAGCCCCACTCAGAAGGGTGGGACAGCTGAGCAGGTGGGGCCGCCGCACCTACTCCAAACTGCCACCAGGTGCAGTCAAGCAAGTCTCCTTCTCCTGTGAGGCCCCCATTCCAGGCTGCTGCTCACAGCCAGGGCCAAGCGTCTTAATGTGGTGAAAGGTTGTTCAGAACCTCACAGGCTCCAGCTGATGGATCTCCAAGCACGGTTTAACACCAACATGGCATGGAGGGAGCGGGGGATATCACAGAACGCTGGCCCCAAAGGAGGCGACGATTCATTCTCGCTCCTTTTTTGCAGTGGCGCACAACTGGAAGTAACCTAAGCGTTCATTATTACTAGGGGAGTGACCAGGTACGCTGTGGTGGCCGCAAACTGCTCACTCATTAAAATAATGGAGTCTGGCCGGGCACTGTGGCTCACCCCTCTAATCCCAGCACTTTGGGAGGCTGAGGTGGGTGGATCTCTTGAGGTCAGGAGTTCAAGAACAGCCTGGGCAACATGGTGAAGCCCCGTCTCTACAAAAAATACAAAAATTAGCTGGGCATGGTGGCACACACCGATGGTCCCAGCTACTCAGGAGGCTGAGGCAGGAGGATCACTGGCACCTGGGAAGTTGAGGCTGCAGTGAGCTGCAATCACACTGCTGCAATCCAGCCTGGGTGACAGAGTGAGGCCTGGTCTCAAAAATAAATAAAAATAAAGTAATGGAATCAATGTACATGCAGAAAGTGAATGGATCTGAAAAGTAAATTGCTAGAGAAAAAAGTAAAAAACAGAATGGGCTATGAAACAGTACCTTCTATGTAAATTAAGAATGCATACAGTTCTGAGAAACTGTTACCACCAAGAGAAGTGTAAGGAGACCTGACAACTCTGAATAGAAAAATCTCAGCAGGTTAAAAAAAAAAAAAAGGCAGCAATAAGGAAATCTGAATAAAGTGTGAATTTTACTTAATGATAATGTGTTGATATTAGTTCATTAATTGTAACAACGTATCCTATTCATGTAAGGTGTTAACAATACAGGAAACTGGGAATGGGGCAGATGGAAACTCTCTGTACAACCATCCAATTTTTCTTTAAGTCTAAAACTGTTCTACACAATAAAGTCTTTTCCAGAACGACGATGCCTTGGAATGACTGCCTGTGAGGTAGCAGGCAGTGCAGAGTCAGAGGGAGATTTAAATAAATAACCCAGGAGTTATTGTGCAGACCAGTGACAGTAATGTGCCATGGCTGAAAAGTAGAGTAAACTCAACGCTTTGCACACGAGGTCCCAACAGTGATCATAATAACTACCTTTTGGAAGACAGAGACGACACTGCAAGACAGCAGGCCACAGTGAGAGGTGGAGGCTCTGACGACAGGGACGCTGGGGGAGGCTGTGCCACCTGGAGTAGCCTCATGAAGAAGTGTGGAGTGGCCTTGAAGCCATGGGTGGGGGCTGGGAGGGAGGAGTCTGGGTGGTTATACAACAGGAACAACAACCCAGGACCCCAGCCTAACACTGGTCAGTCCCAAAAGCCACCTCTTTGCCCTCCAAATTCCCAGCCAAAGCGGGGAACATCTGACAGAAACCAGAATGAAGCATGGTGGGGAGACAGGGGCAGCCAAGATGGGCAGTGGTGTTGATAGTAGCATTAAGGGTGGCCAGGACCGTTACATTTTAATTTCAGATCCATAGTGAATAATTTTTAGTGTATGTCCCCAATATTTCATTGTACATGCTAAGAAAAAAAAGTATTCATTGTTGAACTGAAACTCAAATTTAACTAGGCATGCTGCATTTTTGTTTGCTAAACCTGGCAACTGTAAATAATAATAATAGCAGTAATATTCTTTGTTAGTGTTCTAGGTACTTTATTTAGTTACCTTCTTTCATCTTTATAATAACCCAGTGAAGAAGGTACTGTTATTATTATTCTCTTTTTTCTTTTTTTTTGGAGACAGAGTCTTGCTCTGTCACCCAGGCTGGAGTGCAGTGGTGCCATCTCAGCTCACTGCAACTTCCACCTCCAGGGTTCAGGCAATCCTCTTGCCTCAGCCTCCAGAGTAGCTGCGACTACAGATGCGTACCACCACACCCAGCTAATTTTTTGTATTTTTAGTAGAGACAGGTTTTCACTGTGTTGGCCAGGCTGGTCTCAAACTCCTGACCTCAAGCAATCCATCTGCCTCACCGTCCCAAAGTGCTGAGATTACAGATGTGAGCCACTGCACCCAGCCCTGTTATTTCCTTTTTATAGACCAGGAAGCTTTACCAAAAGGATGAGGTAACCTGCCCAAGGTCATGAGCTAGTAAGTCAGTCCTGGAATGTGAACATATGTAATTGGCCTTAAGAGTTCACCCTCTTGAGCACTGCTTCCCAACTGAGCAGTTGAGTGAAGCCCTGGCCTCTGCTCCCTAAGACCCAACAACAGAGGTAGGCACTGCAGCTCCCACATTGGCAAGTTCCTGGAGCTCAAAATGCACCTTTACCTTGGAGAGACCATCTCAGCAGACCCCAGCTGGAGCCACCAAGTGAGCTTTGGGTTTCAAAAAGTGAAAATCAGCACTCCCACAGCAAGGAAGCCTAACGCATCCCTAAGAGAGCACCCTCTTCCTACATAGGTGGAAAGACTAACCCAAGAAGAGTGTCTTCTGCCTTAAGGGTCTGGCAAAGCAGCACAGGCCAGCACCACGAGGCATGAGCCAGGCCACATGCCATTCTGCCTGGGGACGGGGGAAAGGAAAGGATGAATGACCACTGGGGAACCCTTCCAGTTTGAGGAGAGCATTAACTTGAATCTTTTTTTTTTTGAGACAGAGTCTCCCTCTGTCACCCAGGCTGGAGTGCAGTGGCACAATCTCGGCTCACTGCAACCTCCGCCTCCCGGGTTCAAGAGATTCTTCTGCCTCAGCCTCCCAAGTAGCTGGAACTACAGGCAAGCACCACCACGCCTGGCTAACTTTTTGTATTTTTAGTAGAGACAGTGTTTCACCATATTGGCCAGGCTGGTCTTGATATCTTGACCTGATGATCCTCCAGCCTCGGCCTCCCAAAGTGCTTGGATTACAGGCATGAGCCACCGCACCCAGCCAACTTAAATCTTATCAGGCAAACTTCTGATGAAAATGGCACCTCAAGCCTCAGCATGACACCTTTTAAAATCATCATGATGAGCATTTATTGAGCACCTACTATGTACCAGACATCGTGCTGAGATTTTCATTGCCCCATCTAATGATGAGGCATGTTTAAGTATAACCCAGCAAGGCATCTATTATTTTGCAGATAAGGGACCTGAGGTTCAGGGAGGTCACTCATATACTCAGCTGACACTTATTAAGCACCTATATGTGCCAGCGTCTGTCCTGGGTGCTGGGGATGTGCAGCGAACCAAACAAGATCTCTGCCTTCAGGGAGCCAGTGGGAGCACAGACAAAAAACAAACAAAAAAAGTCTATCATTGTTATTCCAGGTGGCAATGCTAAGTGTGATGAAGAAAAGTAAGGCAGGATCGAGGGACAGAGAGGGATGGGGTGGGGGTATTTTGAATAGGATGGTCATCGAAGATGTCGGGAAGGAGGTGACATTTGAGCAGAGACCTGAAGAGAGGGAATGTGATACACAGGTCTGAGGAAGAGTGCCCAAAGCAGAGAGGGCAATAGCACAAAGACCTGAGGTCAAGGTGATCAGCCCACACCCAAGATGAGGCCCGTGACCTGGAGGAGGGTAAGGAGGGTGGGAAGGGTAGGAATGAGTTTGGGGGAGATGGCAAGGGAAGGTCTTTTTTTTTTTTTTTTTTTTTTTTTTTTTGAGACGGAGTCTCACTCTGTCACCCAGACTGGAGTGCAGAGGCGCGATCTCGGCTCACTGCAAGCTCCACCTCCTGGGTTCATGCCATTCTCCTGCCTCAGCCTCCCGAGTAGCTAGGACTACAGGTGCCCACCACCACGCCCAGCTAATTTTTTGTATATTTGGTAGAGACAGGGTTTCATCGTGTTAGCCAGAATGGTCTCAATCTCCTGACCTCATGATCTGCCCGCCTCAGCCTCCCAAAGTGCTGGGATTACAGGCATGAGCCACCGTGCCTGGCAAGGGAAGGTCATTTTTAAAGGATCACTGTGGTGTGGATAAATGGATGGATGGATGGATGGATGGATGGATGGATGGATGGATGGATGGATGGATAGATGGATGGACGGACGGATGGATGGATGGATGGATGGATGGATGGATGCATGGGTGGGTGGACAGATGGATGGATGGATGGATGGATGGATGGATGGATGGATGGATGGATGCATGGGTGGGTGGACAGATGGGTGGATGAATGGATGGATGGATAGAGGGATGGATGGATGGATAGATGGATGGATGGATGGATGCATGGCTGGGTGGACAGATGGGTGGATGAATGGATGGATGGATGGGTGGATATGTGTATGAATGGATTCCCATGGATTCCCTTGCACTAACCAGAGGTGAGAGCATCTATAGCATATGGGTTGATAAAATATATCCTATGTATGTCCCAACTCAGTTTCCAAATACATCTCAAATCAGCTATCTCAGGGGACCCCAGACAAGCACATTCCTTAGTGAATGAGATTGATATAGGGGAATTTTATTCCAAAATTCAACAAGGAAACTAGGTCTTCCTCCCAAGGAAACCATATGGAGAAGGCCACTAGATGTGGCCTGAGAATGTCAAGAAGAAATTTCTTGCCTTTAATGTCTAACTAGGCTAACTCCCAACTCCCAAAGAACAGATTGGCATACCACCACCATCCCACCACTACTACCTGGAATCCCCTAATCAGGACCACTAGCAACACAAGACTCTTTCTCAAGTCCTTGGGCAAGAAAATCTGGTTTCTCCAGGCCAGCCACGGTGGCTCACGCCTGTAATCCCGGCACTTTGGGAGGCCAAAGCTGGCAGATCAGGAGGTCAGGAAATCGAGACTATCCTGGCTAACATGGTGAAACCCTGTCTCTACTAAAAAAAATACAAAAAATTAGCCGTGCGTGGTGGCGGGCGCCTATAGTCCCAGCTACTCGGGAGACTGAGGTAGGAGAATGGCAGGAACCCAGGAGGCAGAGCTTGAAGTGAGCCAAGATCGCGCCATTGCACTCCAGCCTTGGTGACACAGCAAGACTCCATCTCAAAAAATATTAAAAAAAAAGAAAGAAAGAAAGAAAGAAAGAAAGAAAGAAAGAAAGAAAGAAAGAAAGAAAGGAAATCTGGTTTCTCCAGCAGAAAAAAAAGTCCACCTGCCAGAATAAAGCCTAAGCTCTCTGTCAGGTGGCACTGCTCACTAGGAGCCCGGTTCTGTGGTACCATTCCATCTCCAAGTCCCTGGCCACCCGCCTGACTCACCTCCAAGTCCTTCTCAAGCTCCAGTCCAGCCTCCATCAGATTGTGCTCAAATTCCTCCCGCTGCTCCTTCCTCTCCTCCTCCAGGGCATCGAGCGGCCCCAGCTCAATGTCACCTGGGCCCCCAGCATGAGGCTCCTTGCCTGTCTCCCCATTGGAGACGATAGCCAGCGAGTGGCCAGGGAAGCCTTGGGCCAGGTGCGCCCCGCGTTTCCGATAGTGGTAGGTGAGCACATAGTCGACCTTCCTCTGACTGTCATGGAAGTGCATGCGGCTAAGACGGGCCTCCAAGGACACAGGCTCGTTGGCATCCAGATAGTTGTTGATGACCTGGCCAGAGAGAGAGGAGAGGCAGGGCAAGGTCTGGTGAGTAAGGGGTGAGAAACAGAGGAGACTGATCTCTGCTCTGGGCTCAGGGAAATGGACTCAGAAGCAAGCCCCTCAGGCGCAGAGGCCCCCAGTACCCCCAGTAAAAAGACCAAATGGCCTAAGTTAATCTGTCACGCCAGCTTGCAAAGCCCTCCACCCACCTGTTGACAGTCTGGGCATCAGTGCCTTCACACATGCTCCAGCATCCATGCACACACACACTCACACACAGACTGTACCTGCAGCAGCAAACCCCTCACAACCGCACCTCCTGCCTCCACACACAGAATCACACGCCCACGCCGGCACACGCACATGCAAGCACCTGCAAATGCACACGCAGCCACCTCTACCCTTGTCTCCCTGCACCAGCACTCCTGCACCATACAGGTGAAGGGGCCTGTGTACACGCGTATCTACCCGAGTGCGCTGTAACACACACACCCCCTTCCACAGGCACCATGGCCCACACACGCTCACCTGCTTGCAGATCTGCACCTCTGCCTGCAAATACACTACATATTTAAACACAGAATACTCACAGGCAGGTTCTCTGGATCCATTGGAACAAAGACCAATTTCTAGTCACCTGGCCCGCCCCCTACCCTCCCACCCACAGGAATTCACCAGGCACTATTCACAGCCCCACATCCTCCTCTCCAGCCACTGGTGAGGACCCTGTCAAAGACAGCAGCAGGGAACTGACTTCTGCTGTCTTCCACTCCAGAGGTGGGGAGGTGGAAAGAAGAGGAGGAGAGAGAACACGATGAAGCAGGGGAGGGACCGGCCTCTCCCCGTGGGTGTTTCCCTGTTTATTACTGGTTTGAAACCCAGCTGCCTCTGCAGCCACCTGAGAGGTCACCTGGGCAACCAGATGAAGCTCCAGGCATAAGGGAGAGACTCGGAGCCACCATAGCAGAGAAGACAGGTGCTCAGGCTTGCAGGAGGGGAACCAGGGGGCCTACAGACCAACTGGCAGCATCGACTGGCTTCCCCCGCCTCCTCCTTTCCTGACCCTCCTCTGACCAGAACAGGGCACTGGGAAAGTGTGCCTGACTTGGAGACAGAGAAGAGAAAAGGCCCTACCCAAACCCTAGGCCTCTCTCTTTCACGCACACACGTGCTCCCAAATGGAGGATCCCCCGGAGCAGAGGCTCCCTGGGGGCCTCCGACAGGGCTGGCCTATCCCCCCACCCCACCCCGCCCAGTACTCACAGAGCTGCTGCGGGTGCTCTCTCCACCGCAGGGCTGACCAGGATCTCTGTTGGAACTGCCCTGCAGACCTGGGGCCCGGGGACCTGGCATCTTGAGATACTGCCGTCCATGTTTGGGGCCCTGGCCCCCTCTGGCCCCTGCCTGAGGGCTCAGCCGGCGTGGGGAGCCAGGGAGCAGGGGGATATCTGTGAGAGGGAAAGACAAAGGAGGCAAAACAGCCTCAGATAAAGGAAATCCAAGACACTGAGGTACTGAGTGTGCTCAGACACTAGCCCTGAGAAAATGGCCCATTTTGCTTCACAGCTGCCTCCTTGGTTAGTCCCTAAAACCCAGGTTCACAGTGGCCACAGGGGAGGGAGCATGGAGAAGGAAGTGCGGCCCCCGACTGCATACACACGCACACGCACATACACACATACACACACACATGCACACACATACACACACACACATACACACACATACACACACATACACACACACACACACACACACATACACACAAACATACACACACACACACACATACACATACACACACACATATACACACATACACACATACGCACACATACACACAGACACACACACACATACACACACACATACACACATATACACACACACACATACACACACACATACACAGCCTGGAGCCACCAGCAGGAGCTCCTTCGGATCAAGGCTGTCATAATCTCTCATAATTCCCAGACAAGAAAGGGGTGGCATCGAGCAAGCCAGGGTGGTGGGGGGGCACTGCCTGGAGAGACACCTTGAATTAATACCAAAGGCTTAGGCTTTGGGCCTCCCCTGTGGCAGCAGCACCAGCCGGCCCCCTGGCCAGCCCCCGCCTTCCTCGGGGACAGAGCAAAGACAGACCAAGGGGCCCTCTGAACAACTGCACAAAGGACTGTCCTCCAGTGTCCTTTCAGCGTCCTCACGCACCTGCTGCCTCTACCCAGGCCCCAGAGGTCCGCAGCCCCTTCTCGGCAGGAACATAGGACCACTTCAGAAAAATTCCAGCGTCTGCCCTGAAGGGAAAGGTCCCCAGTAGGTGATGGAACGACCGCATGTTAGAATTGGAGGGAACTGAGGGAGTAGATACTCCAGCTGCACTTTGCACAGACCCCAGTGCAACCGCGAGCTGCCAAGGTCTCAGGGCAGGTCAGACTCAATCTACTCTCTCCTCTGAGAAACACTTCCTAGCAAAGCAGCACAGCCAGTGCCCAGGCTTAAACCTCAGCTCTGCCACTTGCCAGCCCTGTGACCTCTTTGTGCTTGTTCTCTAGCTGTAAAATGAGAATCTCAAACTTGCAGGATTGCAGTGAGAATGCGAATGAGAATGAGAGATATTGCCTGCAAAGCACCCAGAGCAGTGATTAGCCTGAGGGCACGTGATCGAAGGCTGTGATTAGAATCGTTAGTGTTTGCATTTTAACCTCCAAGTGAGCAGAAATAACACCTTATGCCTCCAACTCAGCCCTAAGCACCTGCTCAGTGAATGAATGAACAAAAGGCAACTCTTCTGGTCTGTTGAAACAGAACTCCTGGCCCTTTGCCAACTTGTGGAGCAGCCCCTTAGGTGCTCGGCCCTCCAATGCAGTTTCAGGGGGTCTAGAACATTCAGTCCCTGCACTTGAGAAACATAATCTCTTTGTGAAGATAGAGCTGACATGCAGGAAACACACCTGTGACCAGCAGAGGAAAAGCTTTCATCATTCCTTTCTACACTGTGGGCTCCAGTCCACACTGTGGGAGACCAGAAAGACTAAGTCAAAGTCAGCTTCTGGGGTCATTGAGCCAGAGCTGGGTCCTGGAGGGTGGGTAGCTTCTGAAAGGCCGGGAGGCAGGGGAGGCACTCCCTAGGGAGACAGCACAGAAGGGCAGGCGTGGGCACGCCTTGTGGGAGGAAAATGAAAACTCAGGACCCCATATCACTCTGCCGAAAGGAAAATATTAAGCCGAAAGCTGAGTCAGGCAAGACGCTGCCTTTCCTTTTGTTCCTAAGCAGACAGCTACAGATAAAAGGCTAGATAGTTCCACAGGCAGCTACTCTATATTCACCTTGTCCAAAACACAAGATGAATATATCATTGATAATTCCCTAAGTGCTCCTTTTCTCTTGCAACATGCAGATCCCCACAGCCTCCCTCTTTCCCCCACAGCCTGCTTTTCCCCATTAAATATTGAAGCCCTCAAAATCGTCTTTGGAGAAAGACACAGACCTCTCTTTCAACCACATCCTTAACGTTGGCAAAATAAACTAAATTGATTGAGGCCTGTCTCAGATATTTTTTGGTTTACATGTGATGGGGCTCAGGGTTCTAAAAAAGGGGCTTCCTCCCTTGTGCCCAATCTTGCCTCCTCCCACTTCCCTTGTGCCTTTCTGCATGTCTGCCCGCCAAGTGCCTGAGAACAGAACTTGGAACAGAAGGACTCAACCCCAGAGAAGACTTCAAAACCTCTAGATGCATGTCTAAAAAGCCCAAGACCACTGGATACATCACTGGGGCACATGATAAAGATGATGTTCACTGAAGGGCCACCCTGCCCTGGCAGCTACATTCAGATTTGCACCTATGGCTCAGAGTAGCTCAGATTCAAGGGCAATGCAAAGCTTTGGTCCAGCTGCTGTCCAGGAACCACCATCCCCTAAAGGTGCCACCTGGAGTTTGAGGATGACATTCAGGGCCCTCACTAGCCATCGCAGTTGCTCCCCCAGCTCACCCTCTGACACACGGATCTGGCTGCCTGGGAACTCTGCTTCCCTTCTCTCCCTATCCCCACAAGTGATTAGAGCACAGCACATGGTTCAGCCATCCCAGCTGTCCCAGCTCTGGAGAGGCACTCCAGGCAATAAAGACACAAGGGAGCCACCTTCAGATGTGAGAGGAAGGCCGAGGGGAACGCGAGTGACGCCTGCCCTCAGGAAGGGGAAGGGTGGGGCAGGTGAGCACACACCTTGAGAACTCCTTAAGAAGCTTAGAAGAGGTGAATGAGGTCAATTAGAAGGAAAGGCCATCGTACACAGCCTGTGGAACATGTCAGCCATTTGGAAAGAATCTTTCCTTCCTTCACCGTTGCCTTGGCTCTCCTTCCATGCTGCCTTGAACAACAGATCCTTGGGTGTTCACGACTGCAATGCCATGAGGGTAGGGGCATGGCTTACCCATATCTGGATTGAGGAGATGGATGTCCCCAAGGCTGGGGCCTGGGCCTTTCTCCATGTTCCAGCTCTCTCCCTGGGCACTCTCATCCACTCCAGAGACCTTCACTGTCACCTATTGCTGACGATGCCCAAGTTTCACTCTAACTCTTGCTCTCCTGCAGGCACCAGGTCCACACATTCCCCTGCCTGCTCAGCATCTACACTTGGATGTTTCCCAGCCCCTCAAAGTCAACATGCCCAAATCCAAACATACGATCTTCTCCAAAACAGGATTCTTTTTCAGCATTTCCTGCTCCTGCAAATGGTCCACCAAACAGTCAACGAGCTGGAAATATAGAAGCAGCCTTGATAGCCGTTTTTCCTCATGCCCCATATCCAATTTGGTACCAATCCTATAAACTTTACCCCTGAAATATCTGCCAAACCCCTCTGTTCTTCACCCCTCCATGAGTCCCACCCTAGTGCCAGCTCTCAGCCTCCTTCACCTGGAGGACGGCGATGTCCTCCTAACAGGTCTCCCTGCTCCCTGTCCCTGTTCCCCACGAGGCAGCCAGGGGTCCTTACAAAACATCCATCTGGCCATGACACCCTCAAGAGCACAAACTTATGGGGCTCCCATGGCTCTCGGGCTGGGACCCTGCATTCTGCCCCGCCAGTCTCCACACCCTCTCTCCTGCTGGCTCCCTGGGGTCCCACCATACACCTCTCCTCTAGCACACCACGCTCCCCAGCCCAGCATCCTACATGCATTCTTCCCTCTGCCTGGACCACGCTTCCCTACACACTGTTCGTCTAGTTGCGGGCCACCTACTATTTTGGTCCTTAGGGACCCAGAAAATCCAAAGCAATCCATTCTTGCTTCAAAAAGCTGCTAATCAAGGTGTAAGACCGGAATATTCAGATACTATTAGCAAAGCTAATTTCCTTCCAACCTAGACATGAGTAAGGTTCCACAAGCTGGGTGGTGCAGGATTGGGAGGAGGTGCAGGCCACGAGGACCCATGTGATGTTGTCGGAGGAAGGCCCCGCCACCAGCACACTGCCCCAAGACAAGCCCTTTCTCTGAGCTTAGTTTTTACTTCCGTGATTTGGCGGAAGGTGTCATTATTATATCTTTTCCTCATAAAGTGAGTGTGATGATACAGTAAGAGAAAAGATTAACATTCCTTGGAAGTACATGAGCTATGAGAAATGCACAGGATAATTATCAAACCCTACTTCAGGACGTCCGTGCTGCCTCCTTCATCTGCCTCTTCTCCACTTCATTCCAGCTGCTCTGCTTCAAGTCCCTGGAATTCCCTTTCTCTCCCAGCCCACTGCCTGTTCACCAGCCACTTCCTCCGGAAGCTTCCCCAGACTAAGCAGGAGAACCACTGGCTGTCTGTCCCCACCATTAGTACAAGTGGATTTACTAATCAGGGATGACCACACGTTTTTTAATCCTTTAGGTACAGTCTTGGCTGTTTCATATCAGTGGCCTCAGGCAAGACCTCTGTCCCTTCTCATTGGAGCCAACCTCACCACCTCGCAGGACTGCAGGTACCTTAGGTCATTCTACAGAGGCAGATGAAGAAGGGGCAGGATCAGAGACGTTGAGAGAAAAGAACAGACTGAAAGATGGAGAGGCACAAATCCCAATGAAAAAATAGGTGAAGGCTGTTTTCAGAGTCTCCCCAAATCAGTCCTTCCGAAATCTCCTTTCTGAGCCTGCCCAAAGCCCCTCCTCAGCTTCTGTGCCCCGTATTCCACCCTCCACTGTCCATCTACCATCGGGGCTTCCAACGACCATTTCCTCATTTAACCACTGGCTCTTTTGCTAATCAGCTAATTTACACCAAAGTACAAACAGCCCATGCTGACATCCTAATATTGGTAAAAAGCATTTTGAAAACATTAAAAGGTTCTGCAGATGGCAGGAGCCCACATGCTGATGGGGCAGAGGTCATAGCCTGAAGGCATCATCTCTAATGGGGTGAGGGGTAGGGGGCTGAGAGGCAGGAGTTCTGGCTGGGACCTCCAAATAATGCTACATCCCCAGACAGTCTGACAGGAACCTTCAAGGTCACTGCATAAGCCAAGAGCTGGAAAGGCCCTTCTGAACAGGGGAGAGGGGCAGGCACAGAATGTGGAGAGCTGGTAAGAGTGACAGAAGCTTGGGCATGTAGCTGACAGTGGAAACACCAAAGCCAAGGAGACCAGGAGACACAGTCAGGAGCAAGACAGGGCCAGATTGTGCAGAGAAAGGGCAGAAAGTGAGTTCACTAGGCATGGAGTGGGGGGCAAGGTGAGTCAGCAGGGACCTAGGCAGCTTCCAGAGCCTCCAAGAGAGACCAGCAGCAGGAGGAGGAGGTGTCCTGAGGGAACTGGACTTCCGGGCAGTTGGGCTTTTCCTCTGAGTTTCCCTCTTGGCATCATTACTGTCTCATTCCTAACTCCTGTTGGCTGAAGTATGAAGGGCCCTGAAATGAAGGGCCACCTCCATCCCCAACCTCCCAAAGCCACTGCTTCCAGCAAAACCAGACAGGCCCAGGGCTGCCCTGCGGGGAGACAGAGCATCCGCACTCTCCCAGGCTTCTGCACTAGTCTACTTTCCTTCCTCACTAGTCTACTTTCCTTCCTCACTAGTCTACTTTCCTTCCTCACTAGTCAACCTTCCTTCCTCACTAGTCTACCTTCCTTCCTCACTAGTCTACCTTCCTTCCTCACTAGTCTACTTTCCTTCCTCACTAGTCTACCTTCCTTCCTCACTAGTCTACTTTCCTTCCTCACTAGTCTACTTTCCTTCCTCTCTAGTCTACTTTCCTTCCTCACTAGTCTACCTTCCTTCCTCACTAGTCTACCTTCCTTCCTCTCTAGTCTACTTTCCTTCCTCACTAGTCCACTTTCCTTCCTCTCTAGTCAACCTTCCTTCCTCACTAGTCAACCTTCCTTCCTCACTAGTCAACCTTCCTTCCTCACTAGTCTACTTTCCTTCCTCACTAGTCTACCTTCCTTCCTCTCTAGTCTACTTTCCTTCCTCACTAGTCTACTTTCCTTCCTCTCTAGTCAACCTTCCTTCCTCACTAGTCAACCTTCCTTCCTCGCTAGTCTACTTTCCTTCCTCGCTAGTCTACTTTCCTTCCTCACTAGTCTACTTTCCTTCCTCAATAGTCTACCTTCCTTCCTCACTAGTCTACTTTCCTTCCTCACTAGTCTACCTTCCTTCCTCTCTAGTCTAATTTCCTTCCTCACTAGTCTACTTTCCTTCCTCTCTAGTCAACCTTCCTTCCTCACTAGTCAACCTTCCTTCCTCACTAGTCAACCTTCCTTCCTCACTAGTCTACCTTCCTTCCTCACTAGTCTACCGTCCTTCCTCTCTAGTCTATTTTCCTTCCTCTCTAGTCTACCTTCCTTCCTCTCTAGTCTATTTTCCTTCCTCTCTAGTCTATTTCCCTTCCTTACTAGTCTGCCTTCTTTTCTTATTAGTCACTTTCCTACCAGTCTTCTTTCCTTACTAGTCTATCTTCTTTCCTTACTAGTCTACCTTCTTTCCTTATAGGTCTTCCTTCCTTGTGATTACCTAGGGCTTGATGGAAGGAATCACATTCTGTTTCGCTTTAATTCCCAATGTTTTATACAACACCTGGCAAGTTAAATGGGTCTGCAATGAATGAACAGAGATGTGAAATACTGCATATATATCATCCCCACCCCAACCTCCCAAAGAATGGTCAGTTGTTGTGCTTGGAGCCTGGCATGGTGGTGTGGGTAATGGGGGTATAGGGGGAAGGCAGCAGTGGATGAGTGTTGGGAGATAAAGTGGTCCAGACAGGTAGGTGCGGACTCGATCATGAAAGACCCTGTATGTCATACACGACAATTTGGTCTTCATCCTAAAAAGAGTAGGCAACCATGGTCCTGCTCAAGGCATGCCCTGGTAGGAGCCTCAGAGAGACCTGGGTGCTTTCAGATTGAAGACCCTCCCCCCGGACCCCTCTTCAAGTGCCCTGGGCACTTCATTTCAGTTAGAATCAACATTTACACCCAGGTCTCATCCTGCTTCCTGCATGAATTGGACCCAGGACAACAGCCAAAAAATTTGAAGCTCCAGGCTTAAAATTTGGGCCCAGTTGCCCTCCTGATTACCCCACCCCTTGCCCCAGAGGTCCTGCAGAACAGCACTTCCCTCAGCCTCTGTATGCAGCCACAGTAACAGGACTGCTCTCCAGTTCCCTCCATACTCACACACACATAAAATCCATTTGCAAATCCGCCTTTTGGGCTCTGCTTGTCTTACAGCCTTGGCTCAGAATTAGCCCTCTCTCTCCAATGCACATGCCCCCCTTTCCTGATGATGCCACCACCACAGTTTGCATCCTTGCCTTGTTCCCCTCTGTTAGAAGTAAGCCGGTCTCCCTACTGCTAATCTTGCTTCTCTCCCATCCTGGGCTCACACCACAGCTATTATTACCATTTTGAAACAATCTCACCAAGTTAGTCCCATTCTGTGGCTTCCTACTCTTCTTAGGATGAAGACCAAATTGTCATATATGACATACAGGGTCTTTCATGACCGAGTCCGCACCTACCTGTCTGGACCACTTCATCTCCCAACACTCATCCACTGCTGGCCTTCCCCCTATACCCCCATTGCACACACCATCATGCCAGGCTCCAAGCACAGCAAATGACCATTCTTTGGGAGGTTGGGGTGGGGATGATATATATGCAGTATTTCACATCTCTGTTCATTCATTGCAGATCCATTTAACTTGCCAGGTATTGTATAAAATATTAGGAATTAAAGAGAACCAGAATGTGATTCCTTCCATCAAGCCCTAGGTAATCACAAGGAAGGAAGGCCTATAAGGAAAGAAGGTAGACTACCAGTAAGGAAAGAAGGTAGACTAGTAAGGAAGGAAGACTGGTGAGAAAGTGACTAATAAGAAAAGAAGTTAGACTAGTAAAGAAGGAAGGTAGACTAATGAGGAAGGAAGACTAACAAGGAGATAATCTCCAGAATGGGAGGAGAGTCAGCGTGAAAGTATGAAGGAGGATCCATGGAAGCAAAAGCCTTCAGCTCTCCCTAGAGCTGTCAGGGAGGCTCCCAGAGGACATGGCTTTTGCATGCATCTAGAAGAATTAACTAGGCATCTACCAATGGGCAAGGGAGGAAAGGAGACTCCAGAAAGAAAGGCAATGATTTGTATGATCCATTGCAATGGGCCTCAGGCCTGGCTGGTTGAGATCATGGCCCTCCTGAGAGCAAGGACTGCCAGCCTCCTCACCCTCCTTTTCTGCCTGCAGAGTCCCCAAAAGGGGCCAGCTACGTGGTGGGATTTGAGGGGCACAGAAAGTGCCCTATCTGGTGTATAGTGCACACTTCTTAACAGGGCCTACAAGACCCTTTACCATCTTTCTTGTCAGCCTTCCCAATGTCATCTCCTGCTAGTGACTCTCCTCTTGTGCACACAGCCACACATGCACAGAAACTCCAGAGAGAATGAACTGCCTGCAGCTCCCAGAAGGTGATCTGCTTTTTTATTTGCCCTTCTGCCTCTAAAGTTCTCTCCCCAACCATACAACCACCCCAAATTCCACTCTGTTAACAAGGTTCACAATTTATTATAATGTTAAAAGGTTTTAAGCAAGAGAACAACATAATTAGATTACATTAGAAAGATGGCCCTGGCTGTAGTGAGGATAAATGAGGTGCCAGGAGAAGGATGGATAAATGGATGGGTGGGTGGGTGGATGGACAGGTGGGTAGGTGAATAAATGGATGGACAGATTCCTAACTGCTTTTCTGATACAGGTACCCTTTATAAAATTCACAAAATTTTATTTCACTGGTCACACTGCTACTCAAAACTTCCATTGTCTTGAGGCTCACAAACAACTTGGCATTCAAAGACTTACACAGCTGACTGTTAATGTCTCTGCTGCCAAATCCCTCCATCAGACAAGAACATTCCTCTTTAGCCAAACCTGTCCCCAGACTGATGCTCACTTTGTGCCTCTGCCTAGGCAGTTACTTCTGTTTGGCATGTCCTCTCCACTAAGCTAAGTCATACCCAGGTAAAGTCCTACTCCTATACCAAGCCTTCCCTAACCACTGAAGGAAGTCCTCTAGAAGTTCAGATTTGCCTTTTATATCTTTGTATTCCTAGCACAGGACTCTGGATGCAATAAGAGCTCTAAAAGCTTTTGGAGGTAACGATGTAGGGAATTGAGGAATCCTTTCTTGTGAGTGAATTTTGAAACAGGATGGATTCCCCTGTGCTGAACTGAACATAGAACTGCCCTACCAATAACAACTACAACACTAATCGCTGACACTTTACATGTGTCAGACACTGTTTTAAACACTTTGCATGTATCAATTTATGTAATCTTCACCATAACCCTGAGGTAGGTACCACTGTTGTCATCATTTTATTGATGAGGAAACTGAAGCACAGAGAGGCCAGGTAAGTTGTCCAAGATCACCAGCACACTCAGTCCATACTTTTCACCACTAAGCAATGCTGTGCAAAAGGAGGACGAATGGCCAACACTACTTGGTAAATCCCTTCCTGGCTGGACATTCTTAACATCCCTCACCCTTTAAAAAGGCCTTTTTACAAATAGCATTTATAGTCAATGATCAGACCCAAGATCCTAACAGTTAAGACCAAGAGAATAAGAATAAGAGAGAATTATCTTATTGAGTATGTAATCGAATAAGAAATTCATTTCAGGAAGTACTTCTCTCAATGACAAAATTTACAAATTAGGACTTGGATGAGTTGCCTAAATGAAACCTACTCATTGGCAGCCCATCCTACACTTTGGTTTGGAGTATGGCTGATGAGATTAAGGTAAAAATGCCCTTCCTTATATGTCATGAGGAAGTAGCCAGTGTAAAACATAAAATTGGTCAAAACTGGTCTGTTCGCTCATTAATTATAACCTGTTTTGCAACAGATTTGCTCTGTTTGCTCTTCCATTGACATCCCATTCAATGGGTTCCCTCCATGTCCCTCATCATTCTCCGCCACCCATAAACATCTCCCATCTCTTCCTCCTGATTGTAACCAAGATTAATGATATCTTTCTTATTCTCATCTCTCCAAAGAAGGAATAGGTTTCTCCTACCCAAAATGGACTGGGACTGAGGTTAAAGCCTAAAACAGCTCTTCCAATCATAGCTCCCACTCTTAGGCTACTGAGGTCTTTGGAACTGGGTGAGATTCTGGGGGCTATGGAAGGATGCAGCAGACATGAGGGATAGGCAGAAGAACTGAGGCAGGAGAATTGCTTGAACCCAGGAGGCGGAGGTTGCAATGAGCCAAGATTGCACCACTGCACTTCAGCCTGGGCAACAAGAGCAAAACTCTGTCTCAAAAAGAAAAAAAACAAGATAAGCTAAGATCCCAACCTTTTTTCTTGTCTTGAGGTAGGCCACAGAAGCACCTGTAACCAAGGCCAATATTTTTTTAAAAAAATAATTTTGTGCCCAGGCAAGGTGGCTCAGGCCTGTAATCCCAGAACTTTGAGAGGCCGAGGCAGGTGGATGATGAGGTCAAGAGATCAAGACCATCCTGGCCAACAGAGTAAAACCCCATCTCTACTAAAAATACAAAAATTAGCTGGGTGTAGTGGCGCGCACCTGTAGTCCCAGCTACTCGGGAGGCTGAGGCAGGAGAATCGCTTGAACCCAGGAGGCAGAGGTTGCAGTGAGCTGAGATGGCACCACTGCACTCCAGCCTGGTGACAGAGCAAGACTCCGTCAAAAAAAAAAAAAAAAAAAAAACTCTGTGTTTCCTCAAGAATACTTGATTCAACATAATCAAAAGCTCCAGAATTCTAAACCACAAAGCACAGAAGAGATGACTTTGCCTAGAAGTTTCTCTCTGCTCCTCTTTTCAACATTTCAATTTGAGCACCTACTCAATGAAACACCCATTCATTGGGCACCTACCATGTGTCAGGCTGCAGTAAGGATCAAAGATGAGTTAGATCCATCTTCCATCCCTGCCTTTGAGTATCTCTCCCCACCTGTGGCATGCAGAAGTGTGAGGTGGGTTAAATCTGCTGGGTTGGTGGAAATTTTGGAAAGGCAGTGTTGAGTAAGGCTTAGAAGTATGGAGATTTGACATGAACAGTCACTCAGTGGACTGGGTTAATGCTCTTATAAGTAATTTATTATCATCCACACCAATGGTGAAGGATACTATATGAGTCACAGTAATGCCATTCCTGTTTTCTGAAAGGTAGAAAACACATGGAAAAACAGGCATGGAAGGCTTCCAGGGGCCAGGGCCAGAAGTAGCACATGTCACTGTTCAGATTCCTTTGGCTAAAATTCAGTGTCATAACTAATTGTAAGGGAGGCTAGGAAATAAGGTCGAGCTGTGTGTTCAGGAAGAAGAGGAGAACATGGATTTTGGTAAGCAGCTAGTAATCTCTGTTACAGAGGCCTACCAAAAATGAAAAGCTTGGTGTGGCATATTCACACCTTATATTGTGTTAAAGTTATACATTTCCACATTTATCTCCCCAAGTAGGCTCTGAGATCCAGTTCAGCGCCCAGGACAAGGCAGGGATATGTAAATGCTTATTAAATGGTTTTTAAATCAATGGATGGATGGATGGATGGATGGATAGATGGATGGATGGATGGATGGTGAGCTTGTGTGACAGTGTTGGCCAACTGATTCTGTTGCTTCTTGAGGCTCCTCCTGGAATGCCACACATCGATGTTGTCAATTTAGAAAAAGATGCTTGCCTTCCCATTTGATATGGAAGATGGACATGCCTCCAGTACACCTATAAACTGGATCAAATCATTTAGGCACAAGTTAACTACATTTAGCAGCATTTAGCATTTGAATTTAGATTGTATAGAACCCATTCCTGCACCTTCTGATTCTTAAACTGGTATTATCACCAGTTCTCTAACGTATGTTTTAAAAGTCGAAGAGCCACACAGCAGCTGTCCAAGTGGAGGGTCCTCCCCATCATTGAGGCACACACTTCTAAGACCAGGAAGCCTAAGCATGCTCGGGGGTTTGCAGGCAGAGGAGCTTTTCCTTCTCCAGTGACAGGCTTGTCTTGCTCCTGGGTTCATGCAAAACCACAATAATACACTACTTCACATCCACAAGGATGGCTATAATAAAAAGATGAATAATAACAACTGCTGGTGAGTTTGTGGAGAAATCAGAACCCTCATAAATTGCTGGTGGGAATGTAAAATGGTACAGCCACTTTGGAAAATCGTCTGACAATCAAAGTTAAACATATGACCCAGCAATTCTTCTCCTAGGTATATGCCCAAGAGAACTAAAAAACAGGTACACACAAAGACTTGTACTTGAAAGTTCATAGCAGTATCATTCATAGTAACCAAAACTAAGACACACAAATGCCCACGGACTGGCAAATGGATAAACAAAATGTAGCCTATCCACCCAAGGAAATAGGCTTCAGCTATAAAAAAGAATGAAGTACCGATATGTGTAACAATACACCTTACCCTTAAAAGCATTATGCTAAGTGAAAGAACACAGACACAAAATGCCACATACTGTATGGTTCCATTTACATAAAATGTGTAGAATAGGCATATCCATGGAGACAGAAAATGGATTCGTGGTTGCCAAGGGCTAGAGGGAGGGAGGAAAAATGAGTGACTGCTATTGAGTGTGACATTTCTCTTTAGGATGATGCAAATGCTTTAAACTAGATTGTGGTGATGGTTGCACAACTCTGTGAATATACCAATAGCCACTGAACTGGACACCTTTAAAGGGTAAATTTTATGGTATGTGAATTGTATCTCAATAAAGCTGTTTTTCAATGGAATTCCTAGAATTAAAAATTACAATTATGAGAAAGAAAAATCCACTGGATGGGATTAACAGCAAACTGGAGACGGCAGAGAAAGGATCAGTGAAGTTAAAGATGGATCCAACAAAAGTAATCAAATCTAGAGCGCAGAGGACTAAAGATTGGAAAAATTTAACAGCACCACAGAAACTAGTGGGGCAATACTAAACATTGTAACATTCATGTGACTGGAGTTCCACAAAAAGAAGAGAAGAAAAGCAGATCAAAAAATAGTTGAAGAAGAAAAAAAATAAAAATAGTTGAATAAATAGTGGCTGAAGTCGTCTCAAAATTTGATAAAATACAATAACTTGTAATAACAGATTTAAGAAGCCCAGCAAACTCAAGTTAAAAAAAAAAAAAGAAAAGCACATCTAGATACCCCAGAGTCAAAATACTGAAAACCAAAACTGAATATCAAATCTTGAACACTACCAGAGTCAAAAGAGATTATACATTAATAAGATAATGAAGAATATTTAAATATGAATTTAGGCTAGCTTCTCATCAAAACAATGGAGACCAAAAGAGTGATACCCAGAGGGCTGGGGCTGGGGGTGGGAAAAAAAGCTGTCAAACCATTCATCTATATCCAATGAAGTATCCTTCAAAAATAAGGATGAAATAAAGACATTTTTCATAAAAACACAAGCTGAGAGAATGTCACCAGCAGAACTGCACCTCCAACAATGCTACAGGATGTTCTGTAGGCTAAAGGGAAAGGATAACAAATGGAAATGCGATTAAGAACTCTTCCTAGGAACTCTTCCTGATGGAGTGCCGCATATCCCTTTCTTACACAGAGAAGGAAAAAGAGACTCAGTGTCACTGCTCCAAACAGACTATTAGCCATTGAGTGTTCCCTATGACTAAGTCACTACTTTTAGGATTACAAGTTTAACTTATTAATTAGTTATGATATAAATTTCATGGTTTTCAAATAGCATTTTTTAAAGCGTAATGGGGTAGAATGGACCAGGAAAGAATAAGGCAAAAACATTCCTCTTTTAAAATTAAAAATAATATGATAAATTCCCACGTGATAAATAATACTCATTTTAAAAACCTACTAAAGAAAATGTTGGGCAATGTCTTACATCAATATCACCACAAACTCGTGCTATTTCAGTGTAGATAAACCAGTCTCCTTTTATTAGATAATGACAGCCATGTTACTTACTGTCTTCCCTTTCCCTTTGAATGCCAGGAACACATGGCCTGAACCACAAGACCCCACACGACCTGGCTGGCTCTTACCTCTCTCCCTCTCAATCCCTCTGCTGCGGCCCTTAGCTTCCCCACACTATTCCTCCACAGCCCAAGCATCTCCTTGCCATGGGTTCTTTTGCCTTTACTTCCTTTGCTAGATAATTCTCCAGATATCTGCATGGCTTGTTCCTTCATTTAATGCAATCTCTGTTCAAATTCATCTCCTAAGAGAGAGGCCTTCGCTAACCACTTAGCTACAAATAGTGATGGAGAACAGACATTTCTCAAAAGAAGATATATAAACAGCCAACAAACATATGAAAAAATGTTCAGCATCACTAATCATCAGGGAAATGCAAATTAAAACCACAGTGAGATACCCCACCTTACTCCTGCAAGAATGGCTATAACTAAAAAGTCAAAAATTTTAATAGATATCGGCATGGATGTGATGAAAAGGGAACACTTTAACACTGCTGGTAAGAATGTAAACTAGTAGAACCACTATGGAAAAACAGTATGGAGAGTCTTTAAAGAACTAAAAGTACAACTACCATTAGATCCAGCAACCCCACTACTGGGTATTTACCTAAAGAAAATGAAGTCATTATATAAAAGAGACACATGCACATGTATGTTTATAGCAGCTCAATTCACAATTGCAAAGATAGGGAACCAACTTAAGTACCCATTAACCAACGAGTGGATAAAGAAAATGTGGGGTATGTGTGTTTGTGTGTGTGTGTATATGGAATACTACTCAGCCTTGAAAAGAAACAAAATCAATCTTTTGCAGCAAATTGGATGGAGCTAGAGGCCATTATTCTAAGTGAAGTAACTCAGGAATGGGTAACTAAATATCATATGTTCTCATTCATAAGTGGGGGCTAAGCTATGAGGATGCAAAGACATAAGAATGGTATCATGGACTTTGGGGACTCAGTGGGTAAGGTTGGGAGGAGGGGTAAGGGATAAAAGATTACATATTGTGTACAGTGTACACTGCTGAGGTGACAGGTGCACTGAAATCTCAGAATTCACCACCAAAGAACTTATCCATGTAACCAAAAACAAAACCCTGTACCCTAAAAACTACTGAAATTTTTAAAACAATTTTTAAACAATACAGATGGATTCTATTGTGTACTAGAGGCAATAACGCCGTCCCTAGCAGCCAAATACCTGCTATGCATGTGCTCTAGCAATGTCATGCATAGGGTGGGATGGGCTTCTCTCAGCCCACAGAAGGGGTCCACAGAATGGGTAGCTTTCCAGAAAATTAGGTCTTTGTTACAGAAAATAATAGACACACTCCCCAGTAGGCCCAAATGCCTCTCACCCTGCAGCCTTGCCCCACAATGGAAGATGAAGAGATGGCACACCTGGAAACTGGACTAGAACTTGAGGTGTGTGTTTGGATCCCACCCTTATCCCTCACACAGCCTCTACAATCAACCAGCAGAGTGGCTCTGGTACCCACATAGAGGCAACTCAGAGAGCAGAAGCAGTTGCTGGAAAGGATCGAATCAGGTGCTTGGCTCCGGAAATGACGGGTGCACGTTAAGACACACTGAGAGGAGCAAATGAGCCCTGGATGCCCAGGAGCAGAGCCAGGGTGACAGAGAGACTGGGCAGGGGCTCTGATACCAGGTCCCAAGGACAAAGGCCAGGCAGGTGGAGGGCCAAGATGACCACAGTCCTCTGGAAGCACCTTCACCTTGTCTAAGATCCTCCTTCCACCTGCCACCTGCCTTTGGGCTGAGATCTGACCTTGCTCAGTGGGACCTTCTGTCCCAGAAGAGGTCCCACATGGTCCCGGGGTGGTATTTCTCCACATCTGCTCACAAAGTATCAGGACTGTGACTGACACCACCTCCCAGTCCACTCAGCTCATTGTTCATGCCAAAGGAGCGGGCGCCTCCCTCTTCATGCCTGTCTCAAGAATGACCAGAAACACAACAGCCGACAAAGTCCCCGTCCCAGGCAAAGTCAGTCCTGCCCAAAAGCAATAAAATAACGTCTTCCTTCTCCATACTCCACTTCAATTTGCTTTTCTTCTAAGAAAAGTCCCTAGGGAAGGTACAGCTGTGTTTCCCTGCAGCCTGGCGTTTAAATGCCTGATCTTGGAACCCTTCCTGAATGCGGTTTGGGGTAAGATACTGGAAGAAACTTCTGAAACTGAGAGGCCACTCCAGGGATGCCAAAGTCAAATTTGCTCTGTCCTCAGCGGACTGTTGCCGAGTTAAACCCACTACGGCTGGTTGTTTACTTATTGTTTACTTACCCTCAGATGCTGTAGGCTAAACGTCCCCAGGACTTCTAACAAGGAGAGGCAACATCAGAGGTGGGGATTGGTAACCAATCACGGAAAAGCGGCCGCCCCAAACCTCTGTTGTCCTACCTTCCCTCTCCTTGATTTAAAAAAAAAAAAAAAGTCCCGGAAATTACACAGACGTCCCTCAGAGTCCCTACCCTGGGAAAACGGGGTCAACTTCCCGCACCACCCTGCCCAGGCTCCCTTGGGGGTCACCAATTCCGAAGGGTGGGAGTTCGGAGGCCGCCTCCTTCACTCCCTCCCTCCTACCACCTGTAGGAGACCAGGACCAGGGTCCAGCCGGGAAACTCACCACGCGGCCCGGGAGTAGCCATGATGCGGACGCAGACCCCGCGCGCTTCTGGGCAGGCTTACGCCGCCGCGGGGCTAATTCCATCGCGGCTCAGCTGCGTCCCGGCGCGCCCGCCCCTCGCCGGCTGCCGCCTCCCCCTCCCCCATCCCTCCCGGCCGCCGGCGCCGCGCAGCCAGAGCCCAGCTCTCCCCGCTGCGCCCTGGACGCCCGGGCGCTGAGAACGGGGCGTCGAGAATGGAGCGCGGTCCCGCGGCCGGGTTGAGTCCACGACCCACTCGGGTCCGTGGGGCTGAGGGGCGAGAAAGTAAACGCTCCCTGCTCCCCCAGAGCCGGGGCGACGCCCCACAACCTGCTTCGAGTGTAAAAATTCAGCCAGATTATCTCATGAACTGTCTGGCTTATTAGTTTCCAGTCCTGCCAGCAAAGCCTCCTTCCCGCCGCTCCAAAGGGTCATCCACTGACCAAGGGTTAGCCCTGGGGCGGGAGTGGGGGCGTGCCCCTGGATGGCGGATTCCCCACACCTGTCTCCACACTAGGTGGAGACCAGCTGTCCTCACTTTCCCCTAGGTTAAGCAGGACGAAAGGGAGAAGAGGCAGGTAGTAGGTGCACGAGGGACCGCAGAACAGAAGGAGGGGCTGCCAGAGGCAGGAGGAGGGGTCCGTTTTATAAGAGCTCTCCCATGAGACGCTAGGAGGGTTAAGGAGGGTTGAGGGCATAGATTATGGAAGCTCCATCCCCAGAGGGCAAGAGGAGTGCCATCTCCCCGGGACAGTTCACGTACCTGGGCAGGGGGATGGGAGGGAAAACCTCCAAAGGGCCCTTCTGCCTGATGGAATCTGCAACTCCAAGACGCACAGAAGTAAAACAAGTTCATTAATACCATGGACCCCCAAAATGAAGAAGTACTATATTAAGTATGCCATTTGTGATCGCTGACCTTCAGGCATGAAAATTTTCTCTCCTATATTGATAAAGTAGGCTGGTCATGATAGATCCCACTTTATACAGAAGGAGCCTGGGGAAGCAAAGGGGAGTAAGTGACACCACAGTCGAGCGCAGAGCAGAAGGAAAGCCACAAGATGTGATGTCCCAACCCAGGGCTTTATTCCATCCACTGCAAGTACTACCGGCTAATGCTTCTACAGGACTTCCTCTCCACCCAACACCCTTCTCAGTGCTTTCCCTATGGTGGTTATTTTAATCGTAACAATAAGTATATGAGGCAATCACTGCAGTGTGCCCATTTGACAGATGAGAGGACTGCAGTGTTAAATGTCAAGTAACTTACCTCTAAGAGGATCCTAGGATTCCAAAGCAGGCAGCCTGCCCTGGAGTTTGTGGCATAACACTCTGCTATTCTGCTCCTTTCTATCCCTAACAACCGCTTTCTCCCTGTCTACTTCCAGGGACCATTCTCATGTCTTTTCAATCCCCAAACGATTGAAAAATGGTCACCATTGCTCCTTCACTCATTCCCTTTCTTCTTTCCCTCCAGCATTTTCTTAGTCTCTGTATACTCCTTCCTTGAGACTACCCTTAAAACATCCACTTTGGGGCACTCTGTCTTACCTGGTCTGAGGGTGAGTAAAAAAGAGGGTCCCTGAAACCACGTACAGATGGTGCCTTTGGGATACCTGTAAATAAAAGAAGACGGCCGACACACCGCTCTGCACACACTAGCTCCACCAGTTTCTCTTCCTGCATCCTTTTTACCCAGCTCCCTTCCATTGTTTTGGGTTTTTTTTTAATAATCAAAACATGCAGTTTTCTGATGCAGCTTTTTTCTTGATGGTAAAATGACATATCAGTAAACATGAGAAGTTCAAGCTAGCAAGACACAGGCAATTGGAAAATCAACGACCTAGGCTGCAGTGGTGGCCTTCCTGCTGAATTTCTCTGAAGCTCATGCCTCCAATAACACCTTGTCCCCAGCTAGTGTTAGGTGATCAGTCAGAAGAGTGACAGTTAATTCCCTGTCCCTGGATCTGGTTTCCTACCAACAGAGACCTTAGAGGCTACCCAAAGTTGGGAGTGGGGTGATGGATGGAGAGACAGCAACCTTTGAATTATTGAGTAGTTACAGAAAACTTCTATCCATTCTTCCTCCCTTCTGCCCCACTAAACTCCCCACCAAGCCTACTCAGCATAATCTATGCCATTTTCCTCTAATGTGGCTTCCCTTAAGGTTAAGCTCAGGCAATAACAGAAGTGGTAGAAACTTAGGGATGCAGCAGTCACTGGTCCCCATGTCAGCACGGGAAGAGTGTAAGCAACAGGGATCGTGTGGCTCTGATGGGGTGGCCTGGGAGTTCTTATCCAGGTGTCAAGGCACCTGGATTCTGAACCTGGCCCTGCCACCCAGCAGTTATGACCTTTGGCAAGTCACTTGAGTTTTCTGAGCTGCTTTCATCACTTGTAAAGGAGTAGAGGAGGAACAGTGGACTAGATGATGTCTAACTCCCTTTTGACTCCATTATCCGGTACTTTCAATGAGCTGAGTCTCTCCTGTGTCAAAAGTATTTGGAATGAAAATCAATTCTTCATCAAATTCTTGTAATCCAGGACATCCCCTTCTTTCTCATGGGCATTCTCCCCAGCAAGAGTCCCCACCATCTTGCCAGCATGTACATGAAAACTCTTCCATAAATTTTAAGGAAGGACCATCTCTAACTGCAAGTGACAGTACCTGTTAGTGATTTGGGGACTGGTTGATGTTTGGTGTTATCTACACCACTTCCTCTTCCACTGAAGGATGTCTGGAGTACATAGGACCTTGGCATCAAGCATAAAGCCTGAAAGAAACCCAGCTGGTCCAGCCCTCACCACAAGGAAATCCCTAATGCTCTGCTGTTAACATCAGAGTCTCTTATTCCCTACCGAAAGCTTTGATTTCCCCATTGTTATTCTCACCACTTCTTACATGATTATAGAGCAATTTACAGTTACCTAAGGACTTGCAGGCCTTATTTTAGGCTGTGGTTGTTTATCCTCACCACCTTATGAGTGAGACCAACATTCCTGTTTTCCAAATGAGGAAACTGAGTCTGAGAACCACTAAGGGGCTTGTTTGAGGCCACACAGCTGAGCGAGGGCCATTTGTGGAGCCCAGGTCTGCCTCCAGATCTGGGGCTCATGCCCTCAGGCTGAGTTGGGGGACCACACTACTGCACCTGCCAGTACCCTGTTTCCAGGTCCCCATCAGTCCTCAGCACCTCTCCCTCCCACAGGGGCCACTATGGGTACACAGGAACTCTGTGAGCCACGGGCTCGGAGAAATCCTTGCACATTTGGTCAGACCCCTTCTCCACACTGCCAGCCATGTGACAACAATAGTGTCTATCTCAGCAGGAGCCTGGCTCCAGGACCCACCCCTCTGCTATGTTCAGAAGCCCCTCCATTCGGAGACTGGAGAATCCAGTGTTCCTGGGAAAATCCCTTTTACTTTGTGCTGGGTTTCAGAAGAGGCCTACCCCATACTATGCCTTTCCCACCCCTGGAGGCAAAAACATCACTTATCCCCAGAGGTTGGCAGTATCTCGCACTGACACTGAGGCTTGCAGATGGGGCCTGTGCTTCCTTCCTCAGAACCAGTCTCAGAACTCAGCCCCTGCCCACCGTTGCCATTCAGCCCTACGACACAGTGCACCAGCAGCCTTTTGCAAGATAAGAGCTCAGCCTTTATTGTGGGCTCAGAAGGGCACAAGAGCAGAACATGCAGAGGACTGGCAGCACTCTGGCCTGGCCTGTCAGGCCAAGGCAGGCAGCAGCAGGCACCCATGCAGCTGCAGCAGCCTCACTTGCTGCACTTCCTGGGGGAGCATTTGCACTCCATGGCATTGAGAACCTCATGGTACACAACAGAGCCATTGGTGCAGTGCAGGGGCACCTGCATGGGCTCCGTCCGTGTCGGAGAGCAGCAGGAGCACTGGTCCTGCACGTCGTTGATGTCAATGGAGTACATGGCTTTGCTGGCACATTTGCCCTGCAAGAAAGCAGAGGAAGATGGGAGCTTCACAATGGTGGGAAGTCCTGGCCTAGGCAGGGCTCTGGGGCAGCCTGCTTTCTCCCTGACCCCTCCAAGCAAGGCAGGTCTGATCTCACCCAGAAGCACCCAGGACAGCTAGGCAATTTGTAAAGGAAGATCACAGGTCTGACATGTCCTCTCCTCTATGGTAATAATATCATACCACATCCCTCTAGCTGCAATTTTTATGCATGTTAATGTACAAAATGTTTTATGCCTGATTATGCATGTTTTATGCAGGAAATTTTTATATATGTTTGATTGATCTTCAAGAATGTGGCCCCCATCTTGCATATATAACTCTCCATTTTCTGTAAAGGATTTGTTAAGTCTTTCCTCCATTTTTGTTTTTTTCCTGGAGTCAAAAATTCCCAGTTACTTCAATAAAACATTTACTTAAAAAAAAAAAAATGTTTCCAGTTTATTTCCCTTCTCTTCCCTGCGAATTTTCCAGACCCTTCTAGAATGTAACTAAGGATAGGTATCCAAACACAGAGGCTCAGCCCTCCGCACCCAGGCCTTATTGAAGCAGAGCCCTTACCTGGCAGTAGTGGATATCCACCTCTACTTCGGACTTACAGCTTCCCACCTTGACATACTGCAGCCTGGCAGTGATGTCATTGCACTCAGGCTCCTCACCTATAGGACAAGTGAGAGGTGAAACTTGAGGACTGGCTGGGGTTCTAGAGAACACTCTTCAGCCCCAGTGCCCTCATTGGGCTGGAAATAGGTCCCTTTCACAGTAACCAAATAACCAAAGCCAGCCACAAGGAGGGAATTCAGTTATCCTGGTTCACCTCAGCTGTTCCTGGCCCAAAATATGCAGAGATATAGTTATTGCTGGGCTTAACTCACTTAATGGTACAATTTCAATTGCAGGAAGAGCCTAAATTCACTGTTATGGTGATGTAAAATGAGTAAGACTTGCCTTTATCTCACTGTAGACTCTAAAAACCAAATGGCTAAAGCAACCCTCTTGTGTTTGTAACTACATTCAGAAGGTAATGGGCAATGAAGTAGTCAATAAGTATAATTACTATCTGTTCATTCCTGCCTTGGGGTAAGAGGAAAGGCAAAGTCATGGTGATATAAGGGCATACCCTGCCTCTCTGGGGACCAAGAAGATCCCTAGGCACCTTTGTGAAGGCCTCTCTTTGGGTACTGCTGACTCCAGGTTGCTGACATGGGTTTCCTTTCACACAGGGGTTAGTGGCATTCAGATCTGAATCTCTACTTGGCCCACCGGGAATTCAAAAATTTAATCCCAGCTCACCATTCCAATCTGAACATTGAGAGTGTTCTAATCTTAGATGACTCCAAATCTAAATCAACCCTAACTACATATTAGTCTGTCTCCTAATTTCCAGATAATTGCATTGTAAAGGGAAAGCCTGCCAATTACATTAAGAGGATGAATTAAAAAAAAAAACATTTAGACCAGCATACTATATTATGTTGCTGTGGATTTAAAGCCCTGAGCCTGGCTTATTGTCCTTATAAAAGATCTCGAAGCCTCTTGAATGCGTTAACCAACAAAGACCCTTTGTGGTGGTTTCGTAGGTAACAGTCTCTTAATCAAATTCTACATGCAGTGTGCCTAGAGAGAATTCTTCTTCTCTGATGGTTTCCTGACTTCGCATTCTTAAAGCATTCAAATGGGAATCATAGAAAGACATGCTTTCAGAGTGTTTCCTCGATCTGAGATTTGGTTACAGAAATTGCAGGGGCTGTCAAGAATGAATGATTGAACACTGAAGGTATTCATGTTTTCACTCTTCCTTTCTCTATCTGTAAACAAGCATGGACCTGTGAACCCAGGACAAAAAAAAAAAAAAACCCTAATCTAAAACAAAAAATCTTAGTCCAGGCAAGTAATTCTATATTCAGAAACTATGGCATTAGCACTGGGATCCTGAAAGTTATCTGTGCTCATAAACACAAGCATGCATGGGAAGAACACTGCCTGATGTGCAGATTTGTGTCTCGTCTCCAAAGCTGCTGCTGTGAGCAATGAGAACCAATCAGCAGGACATAACTACGAGGTAAAGAGAAGCTCAGAGTGAAGAAGAGGGGGTGATAAACTTAGACCAGCCCCCACAGCACATGTGGGCTGTTGTCGGCCAGCTGGTGGCTTCGCTTTCTCTTTGAGATAGCTTTAGCACGCTCATGAATAGACACGTGTTGAGAGTCTACTCTGTCAAGATCATAGATCCAAGGTGCCTGTCTTCAAGAAGCTTTGGTTGGAGAGGGAACATATTGTCCCAGGATAGGACTATGAGCAATCAAAGATCCTCTGAGGGGAAAGGCACGTAAGAAGCTGGAGACAGGAGGGAGTTTGCAGGAAAAGGGGAAAGAGATTGCTCCATGGGCATCTAAAAGGGAGTTCAAGAGGGCAGTCTGATGACATCCAAGGAGGGGAGGCTGCTCCCTGCAAGACTGAACATAATGACTGACCAGTTGTCACGAAGTATCTTTCTGAAATAAAGCTTACTCCAAAGAACAGTCATGGGGCTTGCTAATGGGTTTCAAGGAGCAAGCTGCAAAGTGCCCCTAGACTTGCTCTGATGGGTTTCAAGGGACAAGATATTAGTAATGTACTCACATGTGTCACAGCAGGTGCCTGGAATTTTCATAATTTTACCCTAAGAAAACAGCAAAATTGCAGGTTAGGCACAAACAGTACAGAGTAGACAGCTTTCAGGTCACTCCGGGCCAATTTTTAGCTCTGAACTCACAGCCCAGTGCTTAAGTGCCCAGATGTAAACTCTGCTTTCCTATCATAAATGTGAGCAGCTTGACCACCCTACCTGACCAGGCTGAAACAATTTTGATTATTCTGAATTCTCTTCCAATTGAGTCATCAGGATCTTCATTCCCAGGAAGACTAAAAATCAGTTTGATCTCAGATCTTCTTATTCAAGAATCACACACTCAGCCTCCCTTAAGGAAAATATTTTTTAAAACATCTTATATTGCAGAGAATTTTATCTCTCCATAGGCTTTGATTTCGTAATCTCACTGATTCTTCAACTAGGCCAGAGATGTGCCTCAGACACTGAGAAATTATGCCAGAGCTGGGATGCACGCCATTCAGAAGGATCTTGTTCTTAGAGATTGAGACAGTAAAGAGGAAAGCAGGATGAGTACTCACTCCCTCAGCCAGACACTTGTGTTCATCAAAGGGTGGGCAGCCTGTGACCCTCTTCTCCCAGAAGTACTCTCCTCTCTCATTGACCTTGCAGAAGTGAGTATCACAGCCATCCTGGAGCGTCTCATCACGCTGGAAGGAAAGAGGAGTGGGTAAAGTCAGAGACAGTGTTTGGTTCACAAAGCCACTTCAAACCATGAGCTTGACTCCATGGAGTTGATGAAACAATCTGCAGAACCATGAAACAAGAACAAGACAGTGTATAATAAAGCCCCCACACCCAGAACACAGACAGAAGTGGAGTCCCAGTTTTATAGCTTGTATCTTATGAACAGGGCTGCTATGTAGACTCTTCCGACCAGTTAAATGCTTGAAGGATTGAGATATAGCAACAGCAAACTGACTAGTTGATAACTGAACTAGAGATGAATCAAGGGCACTACCTCCCAGCCCCACCTGCTAGTCCGGACTTCATAGATCAGAGTTTGTTTCACCCTGATGGCCTGTCCAGTCTTACAGACTCCCAAAGCTAGAGAAAATCTTAAAGATCAACCACCTCCAGGCCAGGCACGGTGGCTCACACCTGTAATCCCAGCACTTTGGGAGGCTGAGGTGGGCGGATCACGAGGTCAAGAGATCGAGACCATCCTGGCCAACATGATGAAACACTATCTCTACTAAAACTACAAAAATTAGCTGGGCGTGGTGGTGCATGCCTGTAGTCCCAGCTACTTGAGAGGCTGAGACAGGGAAATCGCTTGAACCTGGGAGGCGGAGGTTGCAGTGAGCCGAGATCGTGACATTGCACTCCAGCCTGGCAACAGAGCGAGACTCCATCTCAAGAAAGAAAAAAAAAAAGATCAATTGACTCCAAATCGTGAGGCCCTACACCAAGTACACTCTTGTCAAGAAGAGCAACAAAATAACTAAATAAGAGAAAATTCCGTGCCTGCAATAAGTCATCTATCTTTTCCTTATATAATCAGAAAGAAGTAGAAAAAGAAGCCAATACTGAACCAAACTTAGCCCCTCTTTCTTGAAGAAAAATTTCCAAAAAAGGAAGCAAGATGGTGATATGTGAGGGAGCCCTGCGTTCAGCTTGCTCCTACCTTCAGTGTCATGATCTGTCCTCCTCTTAGCTGAATGGTGCAAGCTGTAGGCAAACATCTCCCACAACATTCACCTGTGTTATTTTCTTCCTTGTAACCCTGTATCCAGAGGGGGAAAAAGCAGCCACAGTTAACCTCCTTAAAACATCCCAATTATAAGTAGGCTGATTTTGCTGGCCTTTCATCTCTCCCATCCAGTAGTTTCACCTAGAATTCAGAAAGTCAACATCCAACTCCAACCAGCTTTTGTCAGTTCTCAATCCCTTAGGTAGCATTCCTTCCCTCTGCATGTGTACATCTCACTCAAGTTGTAGCAGCCAGACCTATTAAATGAGACCTTTTCCCTGAGCTGCAGACTTACAAATTCAATTGTTTATTGGACAATTATTTTATTGTCATCTTGAGACTTGCATCCAAAAGGAAATTTGATTTTTGCCCCAAATCTCATCCTTCTCTGGTATTCCCTATTTTGGTAAGTGGTGTTAATCACCCAGTCTTTCAAACAAGAAATCTGAGAGTTATTCTTGACTTCCCCTTTTTTCTCATCCCCTGCTTATCACCAAATCTTGCCAAAAATGTATCTCAAACTCATCCATTGCTTGTCATGACCAGTCTCCTCTTTTATCATCGAGTCTAAATAACCATCATCTACCAGGGACTCTGGTAATAGTCTTATTTTTGTCTTCCTTCTTGCTCCCCTGCTACAGGTTACCACACATCTGCCAGAATGACCTTCTTAAAGCCTACGTCTACTCTTTTCACTCCTCAGCTTAGAAACTTTTGATGAAGTTCTGGCTCTAGTTATGGCACGATGGCTTGTATTGGACTGACCTTCCTGCAAATGATGATTATAAGCAATTGATGAAATATTTAAAGCAACCGTTCAAAATCACAAGAAGAAGACCAAAATCAAGAATAAAGTCTAGATTATTTGATCCTTGAAAAAAGGAACCATAACGGACAAGATTCATGTTTAAATGGCTTTTCCCATGAGGACCGTCTGTATGGCACTGGACAGCCGGAATTCAAGCAGAAAACTGTAGTTGTATCTGCCTGAGGACTCAGCAGACAGAGTTTGGAACTGCTAGAATAGCTGGAAACTAAAGGGGAAAACGTCAGAAAAGAGGAAGTCAGAAAGAAGAAGCCCCTAAATCTGCATATAAACTCCTCTGAACTCTTTGGTTGATCCCTTAATTATACATCTATAGGAGAGCCTACAAGAAGCCCAGAGACAAACAACAGCTGGAAAGCTCAAAGACCTGAGCAGAAATTTCAGTTGCCACACACCACGTGGGAGAGATTTTGCCATCTGAATTCTAACAAGTTGGAGGGGCTAGGTAAACACCTGGGTTTCTGCTGGAACTTCATAAGGGACGAGCCTTCAGAGTAAATAAACACTGTGTCTCAGGACTAAAATATTCAGCCTAGGGCTAAGAAAAATGCTGAAATAGCCGGGCGCGGTGGCTCACGCTTGTAATCCCAGCACTTTGGGAGGCCGAGGCGGGCGGATCACGAGGTCAGGAGATTGAGACCACGGTGAAACCCTGTCTCTACTAAAAAATACAAAAAATTAGCCAGGTGTGGTGGCGGACGCCTGTAGTCCCAGCTACTCGGAGAGGCTGAGGCAGGAGAATGGCGTGAACCCGGGAGGCGGAGCTTGCAGTGAGCCGAGATTGCACCACTGCACTCCAGCCTGGGCGACAGAGCGAGACTCCGTCTCAAAAAAAAAAAAAAAGAAAAAAAAAAAAGAAAAATGCTGAAATAGACCTTCCCTAATGTAGTTTAAAAATCAAGACTTCTATAGTTCAAAATGAACCACCAATAATCTAACCACATTCTAGAACCAAACTTAACCTTTATTATAAAGAAACAGCAGAATTAAGAGTCTCTTCGGCATATCTTCCACCAATGTCTAATAATAGTAAAAAAAAAAAAAATTCATGCAAAGAAATAGAAAAATTTGATCTATACCAAGAGAATTATCACTTAATATAAACAGATACAGAAATGGCCCCAATATTGCAATTAGCAGGCAGGAACTTTAAAATAACATAATGGAAAAATAGGGAATTTTAGGAACAATCTGGAAACTTTAGAAAAAAAATCAAATTGAAATCTTAGAACTAGAAAACACAATACTCTAAATGAAAAATTCACTGGATTGGATTAACTGCAGACAGGACACAAGAAAAGAAAAGATCCTTGAATTTTAAGACAGATCAATAGAAATTACGCAAACTGAAGCATAGAGAGGAATAAAGATGCAAAAAATATAAATATGGAGCCCCAGGGACCAGTGGAATAGTATCAATGGTTTAATAATCCTATATAGTCATGAGCCAAAAAACAATGTTTCAATCAACAACAGACGGCATGTATGACAATGGTCCCATAAAATTATAATGGAACAGAAAAATTCCTATCACCTAGTGACTTCGTAGCACAACACATTACTCACATGTCTGTGGTGACGCAGGTGAAAACAAACCTACCGTGCTGCCAGTCATGCAAAAGTATAGCACATACAATTATGTACTTGAAGATAATAAATGTTACTGGTTTATCAATACTTTAGAGATACTCCTTCTATTTATTAAAAATATAAAAAGTTAACTGTCAAACAGCCTCAGGTAGGTCCTGCAGGAGTATTCCAGAAGAAGGCATTGTTATCACAGAAGACGACGTCTCCATGAGTGTTAGTTCCCCTGAAGACTTCCCAGTGGAACAAGATGTGGAGGCAGAAGGCTGATATTGATTGTTCCAGCCCTGTGTAGGCCTAGACTATTGTGCGTGCTGAGTTTTCATTTTTAACAAAAAAGTTTAAAGATTAAAAAAATGCCGACAGTTCCACCTGTTTGGGAGGCTGAGGCAGAAGGATCAGTTGATCCCAGGAGTTTAAGCTGCAATGAGCCATGATAACGCCTCTGCACTCCAGCCTGGGTGACAGAATGAGACCCTGTCTTGAAAAAAAAAAGAAGTTAAAAAAATTAAAATTTTTAAAAATAGGAAAAAGCTTTTAGAATAAGGATATAAAGAAAAAATATTTTTGTGCAGCTGTACAATGTGTTTGTGTTTTAAGTGTTATTACAAGAATCAAAAAGCTTTTAAAATTTTAAAACTTTATAAGTAAAAAAGTTACAGTGAGCTAAAGTTAATTTATTACTGAAGAAAGAAAAATATTTTTTAGTAAAGTTAGGGTAGCCTAAGTGTACAATGTTTATAGACTATAGCAATGTCCTAGGTCTTCGCAGTGACCCACCACTCACTCTCTGACTCACCCAGAGCAGATGCCAGTCCTCTCAGCTCCATTCTTCGTAAGTGCCCTATACAGGTATGCCATTTTTATCCTTTATATATTTTTTACTGTACCTTTTCTATGTTTACATGTGTTTAGATATACAAATGCTAATCACTGTGTTACAGTTGCCTACAGTATTCAGCACAGTAACATGCCATGCAGGTTTGTCACCTGGGAGTAACAGGTTATACCATATAAACTAGTTGTGTAGTAGACTATACCATCTGGATTTGTATATGTGCACTCTACGATCTTTGCACAACAAAAATCACCTAACGATGCATTTCTTAGAACATATCCCCATTGTTAAGCAACACGTGAATGTACGTGTAATTAGAGTTTCAGAAAGACAGTAAAACAAAACAAAACAGAAAAAAATTAAAGAAATAATAACTGAATTTTTTTCTCAATTTGATCAGAAAATCAACCCACAAATCCAGGAAACTATGAATCCAAAATAGAAAAGATATGAAGAAAATTACACAAAAGCATATACTCAAGCTTCTGAAAACTAAAGAAAAACTGTTAAAGCATCCAACAGAAGGGGGGAAATGCATACAGGAAAACAACAATAAAAATGGCGGCTGACTGGTCATCAGAAATAACACAAGCCAAAAGACTATGAAACATACTTAAAGTGATGAAATTTAAAAACAAACCCATCAACCTAGAATTCTATATTCAGTAAATGAAGGCAGAATCGAGACATTTTCAGATAAATGAAATCTGAGAAATGTGTTGTCATCCAGCCCTGCACTAAAAGAAGTTCTTTAGGCTGAAGGGAAATGATATAACATGGAAATTCAGATATATAAGAAGGCAGAGCACTGAAAATTATAAATATGTAGGTAAATACAAATCATCACTTTCAGTTCACTTTTTAAATTCTACATAAGACAAATGACTGTTTAAAGCAAAAATAATAGCAATACCTTGTGGAATTTATCTCTTCTTATGTAGAAGTAAACTATATGACAACAAATGTACAAATTATGGGAGAAGTACATTGTACATGAAATGTTATATTATTCAATCAAAGTGTACTGTGATAAGTCTAGAGCAACCACTAAAATAGTAATATGAAGAAATACAACAAAAAGGCCAATAGAGAGATATAATACTAAAAAAAAGAAAAAAAAGAAAAACTGAATTGAACCAAAAGACAAAAAAAGAATTAACAACAGAACAAGTAACAAAGAAGACAGCAGATAAAATGAATAACAGAAGAATAGCTTTAACCCCAACCATATCAATAATTACATTAAACAGAGATTGTCACCTTTAGATTTTAAAAAGCAAAACTCAATTAGTATGTTGTTTTCAAGAGATGCACTTTTGATTTAGATAGATAGTTTGAAAAGAAAGATGTAATAGACAAATTAGTCAAAATAAGAAAGTTGATATAGGTATATTAATACCAAACAAGGCCAGTGTGGTGGCTTCATGCCCGTAATATCAGCACTTTAGGAAGCCCAGACAGGAAGATCACTTGAGCCCGAGAGTTTGTGACCAGCCTGTGAAACATGGCAAAACCCCATCTCTACAAAAAATACAAAAAATCAGTTAGGCGTGGTGGTGCACAACTGTAGTCTCAGCTACCTGGGAGGCTGAGATTGGAGGATCACCTGAGCCCAGGAGGTCAAGACTGCAGTGAGCCATGATCACACCACCGCACTCCAGCCTGGAAGACAGAGTGAGACCCTGCCTCAAAAAATAAATAAACATAAAAGATTACTCTTCACTTAGGGGAAGCATGGAAAGGATTTTTACCTGTTTTCTCTCACTGATTTGATCCCTCTGCTTGGATAAATGATAGTAGATGCCATATATGTTGAATGACTGAATAACTGTAATTCTTAGTTTGTTATCTTGGTCCATTGTTGCCAAGCTTAGACAGGACTAGAGACAGCTTAAGATGAGGAATTTACCAAAAATAAAGGAGGTGGCTGGGTGCGGTGGCTCACACCTGTAATCCCAGCATTTTGGGAGGCTGAGGTGGGAGGATTGCTTGAGCCCAGGAATTCATGACCAGCCTGGGCAACATAGCAAAACTCCATCTCTACAAAAAATTAGTTGGACATGGTGGCATGCACCTCTAGTCCCAGCTAGGTGGGAGGCTGAGGTGGGAGAATCACCTGAGCCTGGGAGGTCAAGGCTGCAGTGAGCCATGATTGTGCCACTTCACTCCAGGCCTGGGCGACAGAGTGAGATCCTATCTCAAAAAATAAATAAATAAATAAATAAGGAGGTTATTTGATAATGACAAAAGAATAGATTCATCAAGACATAAGAATGCTAAATATGTATGCATCTACAGAGCTTCATAATATATGAAGCAAAAATGAATAGAACTAAAGGGAGAAATAGGCTAATCCACAATCTTAGTCAGTAATTTTTATGTTCTCTCAGTAATTGATAAAAACAAGTAGGAAAAAGACAAATGAAGATATAGAGGATTTGGAAAACCATAAGAATCAATATGACCTAGTTGGAAATAATAAACTATTACATTCTAGAACTGCAGAGCATACATTCTTCTCAAATGCACACGGAATATTCACAAAGATAGACCAAACTGTGGGCCATAAAAATGTAAACATGGATAAACAGAGACTAGATAAAAAAGTCAAGATTTTGAAATCTTAGAGATTATAGTCTATGACCAACTTCAATATAATGAAATTATATTGAAATTAGCAACAATTAAGTATTGAAAAATACACCACCATATTTGGAAATTAAATAAAATATTTTTAAATAACCCATGGATCAAAAACTAAATATTTTTAACTAGAGGTAATAAAAAATTACATCAAAATCTGAGGAGTACAGCAAAAACAGTTCTTGAAGGAAAATTTGTATTTTAAATTTTATATTAGAAAATCATGAGCTAAGCTTCCATATTAAGATGCTAGTAAAAGAAGAGAAAATTAGACCCAGTCATTAAATGACAGGACATAATAAAAATAAGGGCAGAAATCAATAAAATAGAAAAGAAAAATATAAAAAGTAAAACAACAAAGGCAAAAGTTGGATCTTTAAAAGATTAATAATAATATAATATATAATACAATAATAATACATAATAGAAGAATTAGTCAAAATAAGAAAATCTCCAGCTAGATTAATCAAGAAAATAAAAAGAAACAAATTATCAATATTAGAAATAATAGAAGGTTTACAACTGCAGATTCCACAGATATTAAAAGTATAACAAGGAAATGTTATAAACAACTTTGTGTAACTAAATTTGACCAACTTAAATACATGGGTAAGTTCCATGAAAAACTGATTTACCAAACTAATTCAAGAAGAAATAGAAAAACTGTTTTTTTCTTTTAAAAGTTGAATTTTATATATAAAACTTTTCCACATGAAAAGCTTCAAGTCTAGTAAGCTTCACTGATGAAATCTGCCAAACATTTTAGGAAGAAATAATACCAATTTTATATAAGCTCTTTAGAAAACACCACCATATTTTGTTGGATCTAGCGTAACCTTGACATCAAAATCTAACAAAAGCATTGAAGAGAAGAAAATTAGAAACCTATCACTCTTAACATAAACATTAAAATCTTTAACAAAATATGAGCAAATGGATCTAGCAGTAGATGTGAAACAGGATAACACGTCATGAAGAAAGGGGACTTATCAAAAGAATGAAAGGTTGGCTCACCATTTGAAATCAATCCATGCAATTCCTCATGTTAACAGAATTAGGGGGGAACCATATGGTCATCTTAAAATATACAGCAAAACTGTCTGACAAAATTTAAAACCAATTCATTGTAGCAATTCTCAGCACTAAAAGAATAGAAGAGAACTTCTTCAATATGCTGTAGGACAGGGGGCCCCAGTATCAGTCGGGTCCGTGGCCTGTTAGGAACTGGGCTGCACAGCAGGAGGTGAGCAGTGGGCCGGTGAGTGAAGCTTCATCTGTATCTACAGCCACTCCCCATCACTCACATTACCAACTGAGCTCCGCCTCCTGTCAGATCAGCTGCCAGCATTAGATTCTCATAGGATCCCACACCTTACTGTGAACTGCACATGCGAGGGATCCAGATTGCATGCTCCTTATGGGAATCTAATGCCTGATGATCTGTCACTGTCTCCCATCAGCCCTAGACGGGACTATCTAGCTGCAGGAAAACAAGCTCAGGGCTCCCACTGATTCTACCTTATAGGAGTTATATAATTATTTCATTATATATTACAATATAATAATAATAGAAATAAGGTGCATAATAAACATAATGCATTTGACTCATCCCAAAACCATCCCCCTGACCCTAGTTGATGGAAAAACTGTCTTCCACGAAACTGGTCCCTGGTGCCAAAAAGGTTGGGCACTGCTGCTGTTGAACATACAACTATATCATACTTAATGAATTAATTCCCTCTAAGAGCAGAAAGAAAATATTCCCATCAGTTCTATCCAATATTGTACTGATTATATTAGCCAGTTTGATAAGCAAGAAAAACAAAACAGAATGTATAAAGATTTCAAAGGAAGAAGTAAAAGCTGTCTTTATTTGAAGGTGTCATAACTGTTTATGAAGAAAATCCTTAGGAATCTGCCCCCTCAAAAAAAAAAAAACACTATTACTACAACTAATAAGTGAATTTAGCAAGGCTGAAGAATACAAGGTCAAACTATAAAAACTAATTTTATAAAAGCAACAAACAAAACATAAAATTTTAAAAAAACTTCCATTCGCAATATCGCCCAAAAACTTTAAATATTAGGTAATAAGTATAACAAAATTTCTGCATCTACACAAAAATATCATTGCAGAGAAAAATTAAAGAAGATTGCTAAGATGTGAATGTGTGTGTCCCTCACACACATAGCAAAATTCCTATGTTGGGATTTAAACCCCCAACTGATGATATTAAGAGATGGGGCCTAAGTGATTAAGTCATGAGGGCTCCACTCTCCTGAGTGAATTTGTGCTGTTATTAAAAAAAAAAAAGTCAAAGGGAATGCCCTAGTGCCTTTTGCGTTTCCACCTTCTGCTACATGTGGATGCCATGAGAAAGCACTGCCTATGAGGAACAGGCCATCATCAGACATCAAATCTGCTGGTACCTTAATCTTGGACCTCCAGAACAGTGAAAAAATTAATTTCTGTTCTTTACAAATTACCCAATCTCGGGTATTGTGTTATAGCAGCACAGACTGAGAGCAAGACCTAAATAATTGAAGAGATATACTATGTTCATAGATTGAAAAACCCAACATTGTCTAGACATCCTTTCTCTCCAGATTAACCTATAGATTCAATATAATCCAACAGACTTTATACATTTTTTAGTAAAAATTAATAAGATGACTCTAAATTTATATAGAAATTGAAAGGACATTAAATACCCAAAACAATCCTGAGAAAGAGCAAAGTTGAAGAACTTAAATCATCTAATTTCAAGGCTAACCATAAAGTTACAGTAATCAAGACAGTGGTGTGACCATAAGGAGAAACAAATTAAAGGATCAGAAAAAAAGGAGCCTAGAAATTGATGCATACATACACAGGCAATTCATTTTTTTGTTTGTTTTTTGAGACAGAGTCTCGCTCTGTCGCAAGGCTGGAGTACAGTGGTGCGATCTCGGCTCACTGCAACCTCTGCCCCCCAGGTTCAAGTGATTCTCCTGCCTCAGCCTCCTGAGTAGCTGGGATTACAGGCACCTGCGGCCACACCCAGCTAATTTTTGTATTTTTAGTAGAGAAGGGGTTTCACCATGTTAGCCACGATGGTCTCGATCTCTTGACCTGGTGATCTGCTTGCCTCAGCCTCCCAAAGTGCTGGGATTACAGGCGTGAGCCACCACGCCCGGCCGGCAATTCATTTTTTACAAAGGCACCAACGTAATTCAATGAGGAAAGGCTCATCTTTCAACAAATGGTGCTGGACCCACTGGATAGCCATATGGGAGACCCCTACTTTATACCATATTTAAAATTTATTCCTCATGGATCATAGACCTGCACGTAAAACTAAACTACAATGCTTCTAAAAGAAAACATAGGATACTATCTTCATGACCTTAGAATGGACAAAAACTTCTTAAACAGGACATAAAAAGCACTAACCATAAAAGAAAAACATCTATAAACTGAATTTTATCAAAATTAAACTTCTGATCTTCAAAAGACACAATTAAGAAAAATAAAATCTGAGCCACTGGCTGAAAGAAAATATTTCATTAGATACCTTATAAAGGACTAGTATCCAAAATACAAAAAAAAACTCATAATCAATCATTAAAGGGCAAACAACCCAATTTAAAAATGGCCAAAAGCTTGAACAAACACATCACAAAAGATGATATGGCCACTAAGTATGTAAGATGCTCTACATCATTAGCCAACAGAGAAATGCAAATTTAAAATACTAGAAGATTCTGAAATTAGAGAAGCAGTGAGGAAAAAATGCTAAAAGATGTCACTTCACAATGGCTAAAATTGAAAAGCATGACAATACCAAGCATTGGTGAGGAAGTAACTGAAACTCCCATCAATGCTAGGAAAAACTCCTCCCTGAGAAGCAGGGTAAGTTGCAAATTGTGTCTCTGCTGTTCTCTTGTATCCCCAGCACCTGGCCCCTAATTGGCACCCCTACACTCACAGAGGAGATAAGTTCAGCTAGGAACTTGTTTTCTTGTTTGTTTTGTTTCATTTTGTTTAGTTTTTGAGACAAGGTCTCGCTCTGTCACCCAGGCTGGAGTGCAAGTGGTGCAATCATAGCTCAATGCAGCTAGGGACTTGTTGACAGTGGCATAAGGCAAGACCGCCTTATTTATATCTGCATCGGACAAAGAAGCAGCTTCGAGACAGCGGGACTGGGAGAAAAACAGGGTTGGCAACTTTTTACTTTGCAAAGTAAGAGTGTTTAAAACAATTTTAATAAAATAAAAACCAAAAAGCAGCTAGGCGCAGTGGCTCACACCTGTAATCCCAGCACTTTGGGAGGCCAAGGTGGGCGGATCACGAGATCAGGAGATTGAGACCATCCTGGCTAACATGGTGAAACCCCGTCTCTACTAAAAATACAAAAAAAAAAAAAAAAAAAAAAAATTAGCTGGGCATGGTGGCGGGCGCCTGTAGTCCCAGCTACTCAGGAGGCTGAGGCAGGAGAATGGCGTGAACCCGGGAGGCAGAGCTTCAGTGAGCTGAGATGGCGCCACTGCACTCCAGCCTGGGCGACAGAGACTCTGTCTATAAATAAATAAATAAATAAAACCAAAAAGCTACCAAGCTACCATCCACCGTCTCATCATTCCCTAATAATTATTAATGTTGCTTTCTTTAGAAGAAAAAAAATTGAAGTTCTTTTGACCCTTTCCACCTTCGTACCCCCAAAAAACAGAAAGAACGTAATCACATAATCCCAGAATTTTTTAAAGAATCAATTTAGTTTTGTGAGAAACCAACTCTGTTGTCATTCTTTTTCTCGTTTTGCCACATTTAGTGATCACCATTCAGAGATCCATTCATTGGGGTGCTGAGGCTTTTCTATTATGAATCACCAAGTCAATTTGGAGCATCCAGACAGACGACCTGTCCCAAGATCAAGGTTAGGAGTCGGTAAGCTTGCTCAGAGATTCATTTAAACCATTTGCTCTCATAAATCAAGCCATGAACTTGACGTGTCTTTAGGAGCAGGCAGGAGGAGAAGCCAGTGAGGACAGGGCAGTCAGGGAGGCAAAATCCACACAGCAGGAGGCAGAGGGCAAAGTTGGGCCAAGAAAAGGAAAGGTGGAGGGCAGTTATGGGAGAAGAAATATTTGGAAGAAACGGGAAAGGAGGCAGAAAATAAGCAGAAAGGGGGCAACAGTGTTAAGGGTGTGGCAGGGGCTTGGAAGAGGCAAGGGAGGCGAGGAGAGAGCATGGGAGTGAATGGAGACAACGGCCTGCTCTGCAGCATGTCTCCTCCCCGGCAGGTCCGGACCACAGCTGCACACGATGAACAGGACTTGTTTGGGCACTGCTGGATTTCCTGGCTGCTGCTGGCTGGGGGTGTGTGTTCCACATTCCCCCGTTCAAGGAGAGGGCAGAGTTGCCCTCAGGGTTTTCCCCAGAACGTCTGATCACTGCAGGAAACATCCTCTCAGGAGCAGCCTCTTCCTCCTCCTGCTGGGCAAGTTCCCAGCCAGCCCCAGAGTTCACTTGTTTAGGTCTGAGCAGCCAATGAGTCCTGCTTTCCTCACACAGTTGTCCTCCTAAAACTGCCTTGCACACCCCCATGGCCCTTTCCGTGTATTTCATCGACTGCTGGCAGCCCTCCCATCCATCTCCCTGTGTCTCCCTTTTCTCACCCTGGCTTCTGGCTGCCGGTTATTCATTCACCATGCCCTTCCCTGGAAGCTCTATTGGACATTCAACCTATTTATTGCTCGAGGTCCGCTCAGGGTCGCCCTCCTCTGGGACGCCTTTCCAGGGTTCCACAGCAGGGTGAGCTCTCTTCCTCATGCTTTCTTTGAGCTCAGCTGTCAAGCCTCATCTCGACCACTCATCAGCACAAACTGCCCTCTGCCGCTCTCCCTTCAGGTAAGAGCATTGTCTTCCCTGGGAGGCAACAGAAGACTCACATCTCAGGCAATGCTGGCACTTCAGCCCGACGTGGGCAGTTCCAGCCGACCTACCTACACCTAATTCACCACAGCTACCCCTACCCCAGGAGGTGTCCCAGAGACCCTTCGCGGCAGAAGACGTAGTAAGACTAGTGGAGGATGCTGAGTTAGAACGGGATCAGCAGAGGCCGGCTTCAGCAAGGCTTGAGAGATGCATAGAGGGAGGGCGAATCTAAGGGATCTCAAGAGAGAGGAGGTGGCTTGCACTCCCCTGGGAGATGCCAGAATTCTGGAGAAGAAGAAGAATACACAGGCCAAATGGGGCCATGGATTTTTGAGTATTTGGAAACCTACATCTGAGACTGGATTCTAAAGGTGGATTTCTCCAGACACGGAGGAAGAGGCTGTGGCTCCCTCTGAACACCAGAGGGCACTGCAGGGAGTGAGCGGGCCTGCCCTCCAGACAGCAGGCTGCAGTGCCGTCTCCACAGGCTGGCATTGAGGTGGGCGGCCTGCTGTCTCCTGACTGCCCTGACTGGACTTCAGCGGACATCCCAGGAAAAAGGGATGCCACATGACTCCAGGCAGCATTGTTTCATTCCATATGGAAGCCCAGACGTGTTCTAGGAGGGTTGTTACACAATACACACACACACACACACACACGCACGCACGCACACAACGCGTGCACACAACTGGGCCCCAAATCCTAAAACATCAACTGGGATTTTAAAAAAATAAGCAAAAGGAAAACCACATACTTAGCTTCTTCCTAATTAAGGAATGCTCTCGCTGAATCATTCTCTCAGAAACAGCTGTGTCTCCTACAGACCCATCCACTCCATACTTCTTTTATTAAGCCCATACTTTGAGCATGATACCTCTAAGTGCCATGAAGAACACAGACGTAGAACATCTACCTGTCCCTTGTCCTCAACAGTGTAAAATGCACCTGCAAGACCTCTTGGCCCCCAACCCCTTCCCTCTGGCCACTGTGCTGCCTGCTTATAAGAGGCTCCCCTCCACCTTGCTGCAGCCCCCTGTCTCCGAGCTGAGGGAGACAAGCACTTCCCTGTACCCTCCGAGAAAGCCATCGCCATAGTTCATGCGTCTATCTCACAAGAAACTCCTCTGACCAATGGTATTTTCTAAAACAGCAGAAGCCCCACATCCAGAAGGGAGCTTGAGGAAGAAGCCAAGGCCCCCTCCTTAGCTGCAGGCCCTGCCCTGCCGCCATGGGCTTAAAACTTCCCAGTGAGGTGGGACTAAAAGTCGAAACTGAAACCCACGGAATGCCAGTTTCATCTCCCAAACTAGGAATGAGAAGTCCATCTCTCAGAACCACCTCAAGGAAGTATTCAGAACAAGCATCGTCAGCATGACCTGGCAAAAACAGGGTGAAATATTTGAAACCACCCAAATGTCCTGTAATAATAGCTTGGTTGTATACATGAGGTACATCCATTCAAAGGAATGTTGTGTAGAGCCTTGCACATAGGAGGTGTCTGATAAATATTTGTTGACTAATTTTGAATGTTTTCAAAGAACGGTGGTGCTGTTTCTTAAAATATATAAAAAGGGATACAGAACTGTAAACATAGTATCATAAGCCTGGCAAATATTGTGTTTATTTTGAAAACTCAGGAAGAAAATGTTTGCAAATTATAAAACTAAAATTATAATTGTTTCTGAGGCATGCAGTTTGGGTGGGTGACTTTTAGTCTCTTCTTTATTATTGTCAATTATTGTTTATAATCAGAAAATTATGAAAGATTTATTTATTTAAAGACCCCAGTGAGGTCCCACTGCCTGGGTGGGTCCCACAAGCGTCCAGTCCATGCCCTCGGTCCCCACTGAGCCTCTCTTACCAGGGGGCAGGGATTGCAGGTGGTCTTCCTGCACTCCAGCTTGAATCCAGAGATGACCCCCACCTGCACCATGCAGCGGCAGGTCGTGCACACATCGATCATCACACTCTTCCCGGGCTGGAACCAGAGGCACCAGGGTTAGGCCGCCCCAGCATCCCCCAAACCCCCCACTCACCTCACTCCCATACCCTGTCTCCTGCCCACCCACCCAGAGCTCCCACGAGCCATCGCTCTGCTGCTCCTCCTGTCTCCCGTGGCCCACTGCCTTCCTGTCCTCCCACCTCCAGTAGGGAGATGGTAAGAGTGAGAACTTTCATGCCAAAGAGGCAGCCCAGGTAGTGGCAGAGGGGACAAACTAAAATGTGCACAATGACTTCAGACTGCTTCTCTGTGCACAGAAGAAACGCGCAGGTGCCTGTGGTGGGGGCCAGGAAGTGAGTGTGAGACAGGCCCGGAGAGTCGGGAAGGTGGTCCTAGCCTGGGCTCCAGGATGCCAGGCACATCCCACAGGCAGTGGAAAGCTGGGGTGAGGTCTCCCTGGTTTCCTTCATTTCTGCTTTACAATGACTTGCCTGCTCCCCTTCCCGCAGTACCCCCTTCCCTCTCCCCACCACTTGCTCTGGGGAAGAGGGCAGCGGCTCACCCCAATGATGGTGCCATTGAGCATGCAGGCCTCCACGCGCTCTGGGGGAGAGAAAAGTGCAGAGTGAGAGTGGGCAAAACACTCCCTGGTGAGACTGGCGAGCAGGCTGCTCTCTTTGGGGCTCCTCCTCCGTGTCTGGGCCTCCCTCCTGTATCGGTCGGCCCTTTCCCCCAACGCCACAACCCAGCGCCGGGGGTCCTACTGCTGGAGCCCACAGCGGCCTCCCTTCCCCATGCAGCCCACAATGAGAAGAGCCCCCGTACATTCTCCAAGCGACAGCACTTGCTTATGTGAATTTACATTTAAGGGATGCGATGAATGGGAGGATGTTTGGGTTTATGAAACAATGAAATGCTATTCTTGAAATTTTCAGTTTCAGGAATTCAGTGGCCAGACACAGTGGCTCACGCCTGTAATCCCAGCACTTTGGGAGGCCAAGGTGGGCGGATCACTTGAGGTCAGGAGTTCAAGATCAGCCCAGCCAACATAGCAAAACCACATCTCTACTAGAAATACAAAAATTAGCCAAGCACGGTGGCACACGCCTGTAATCTCAGCTACTCGGGAGGCTGAGGCAGGAAAAGTGCTTGAACCCAGGAGGCCAAGGTTGCAGTAAACCAAAATAGCGCCACTGCACTCTAGCCTATCCAGAGATAGCGCCAAGCACTCCAGAGTGAGAATCTGCCTCAAACAAACAAACAAACAAATAAATAAAATTCAGAGCAGGATATGGTAGAAAGAACTAGTTTTTGTTGTTGTTGCCATTTTTTTGTTTGTTGGCAGGCTCAGGGTGGCAAGTTGAACGCCTTCCCCTGGGTGAAACGTCACAGCATACAAAGGTGGTCTCCAAATCAGAGAAGCCTAGGGTCGAATCCCAGTCTTGCCATGTAGTGATCTTCAGGAAATTCCTATGGTTTTCCCATTTTATTTGCTTTCTCATAAAAGCAGTAGGAGCAGATGGGAAGATTTCGGTCCTATCCATTTCCCTAAGTTGCTAAAAAAGCAAAGATTCAGGAGCCAAAGGTGGAAAGAGAGGTTTAAAGGTGGTGCCCAGTCCAGCCCAGCCCCAGCCTGCGTGCCTTACCACAGCGACAGCTTGGGCAGCACACTGAGGTCTTACAGCTCAGCTGAAAGCCCGAGGGGCAGGCAGGGACCTCCAGCTGGGGGCAGGAGACGTTCCTTTGCTGTACAAAGACCTCCTCCTTCACTCGGACACACTCGTTGATGAGGCACGGGTTCTCCGGGGAGGCCCACTGGGAGCCGACCTGCGGGGCACCAGAGTTAGTCCAACAAGCCGGGGCAGGGCTGGAGCCCAGGGTCCCAGTGGGAATGTGCTCTTCTCTCAGGGAGCTGGTTTCCAGACGTGAAGCCTGGCTTAACATATAAGTCCCACCACAGGGTAGGGCCCACGGAGGGGATGAGTGGGGCTCATCTCGGTGAGCACCACTCAAACAGTTTGGGTCAAAATCGCCTGACTGAGGCACCCAGGCAAGCACCCTGGAGAAGCCAGGGGACTCACCCTCCCTTCCTCAGCATTGGTTGGAGCTGAGCTCAGACACTCTGGCCGAGAAGCAGCAGTGTGGGCCATCAGAGGGAAGGTGCAGCCGGGAAGCTCAACCCATTTCCCAGGCTGGCGCCACTTCCCACAGTAGAGGGAGACAGGAAGCTGGCAGAAGCCTGGGAAGGCTGGCCTGGGACCCCTACAGCCCAGCAATCTGTCCATGAAGACTGCACATGGGTAGCCTGACCCCAAGGGTTGTCACCATGGGCAAAAAGCACTGAAAGGGCCCAAGACCATGGTTCAGAAAAGTCACCAGGAGGATCTCCCCCAGAAAATGTCACTCCAAGAGCCCTCTGTGTCAGCCAGCACCCAGATATGTAACTAGGTGCCCTCTGCCACCATTTCAGGCCCTGACGTACTTCACCTGGTGCCTGCTTATTTCTTCTCCTTCCAGATGAGGTGCAGAAAAGGCCAAACACTTGCAGCCATTCTCTTCACCTCCCACTCCTGACTCTACGGCCAAATCTTCCCACTGCAGGCCTGAATCCACCCTCCAGACCCCTCCCTCCTCTGATTACTCACTCACTGAGCCGTGGCCACTGGCTCATTAAGAGGACCCATTGCCGCCACCCCCGCTGACCCCTGACATGGTCCAGCAGCAAAGCCATTGCCAACACCCAAGTCTTTTAGGTAACATGGAGACTTGAGGTAGAGGAGAGAAGCCCAGGTCACCTTATGCTTTGCAAACACTGATGAGTGGCAGGGTGGGGTGGGCCTTGAAGGGAGATGAGAGATGGGGAAAGGGGCAGGAATACTGAACGCAAAGGGACCGGTTCTCAGCCCCACCAGGATGGGGCAGCCTCTGATCTGAGCTGGACCTTGACCCTGGGGAGAAGGAACAAAACCTGCCTCCATCCAGGGCACATGGGAGCAGAAGCGCTAAAAGGTGGGGAGGGGAGAACACAGGGAAGGGAACCCATAGGCAACTCAGACTAGAGGGGGAGGTGGAAACTCACCTGAAAAAGCCCAGTGAGTCATTATGTTATCACTGGGGAGGAGAAAGGCAATGGGCCTGGGTAGGAGATGGGGAAGGCTCAGGACAAGATAGCAGACCTTTGGCCTTCCTCTCGAAGGGAAGCGCATTGGTCTTAGTGCGGAAGACAGAGAGAAGGCCCATATGGGCAGCTCACCTCCTCCCAGCACCAGTTCCCAAGGCTGCCAGGACTTGGCACCACCCACCTTATCCTTCTGACCAGACTGAAAGAACCGTGATTCTCCTAGCATCTGGACTAAAATCCCCAAAGATGGAATCCTCTGTGTTTAAGAAAATGGCTTGATGAGCACCAGAGCCTAAGAGAGAACCTGGCAGCACACGGGAGACAGCTGAACTGCTCCGTGTTAGAAGAAGGGACTGGCGGGGGCGGGCCAGCCAGGAGAGGATAAGAGTGGGGTGATGGGGGACTGGCAAGATGCCCCAGCCAGATCTGCAGAAATAGCAGAGGGACTGTGGGAAATACTGTTCCTTTTCTGGGTTGTAAAGTTTTCCACCTCCCTAAAACTACCAGGGAGGTTTCAGTAGAAATCAGTGAAAAGGTCTGAGGACCCTGCCTGGGTCAATGTGGTCCAGAATAGTACTTGCAGCCTGTGGCACTTTGGAGGGGTGGTGAGGCCATCCCAAAACCAGCCGTTCAGCCACAGCACCTCAGATTCACAAGTGAATGAGACAGCATGAATCCCCCTGGGAGGGCCCTGGGCTTCTCCCAAAATTTACAAAATGGGAAGCCTGAGGCCACCTTAACTAGTTCCTAAGGGGCAGATCAACGCAGCTGGCATCTGGATAACACCAACAGCTGGGTGAAATGCCCAGTGGGGAAAGCAAAGGGCAGGGAATGAGATGAAACCAAGGTCAACGCTGGTCCCTGGAGTGGCCCCAATCTGCCCTCCTCCCCATCCCGGGGGCCTGGACCTACACTCTTCCAGAAAGACTGGGAGTCGCCCCGCGGTGAGCCGGTCACCACCTCACAGGCAGATGGCAGGCACCTTCCACAGCACTCTCCTTCATGCAGAACATAAGTGAAGCCCTGGAAAATCAGAAAAAACAGAGTAAGGGCAGGCCAGCAGCAAAGACACAGGGGCTCTTACCTACGCCTCCTGCGTACTGAGCCCTGGGGTTCTGCCGAGTGACCACTGGTCTGAGCATTTTCATCTCTGTTGTCAACCAGCCTCAGGGCCATGCCAAGAAGCAGCAACTACTAGGTCACTAAATGAAGTCTTACATCAGCTGCAGAGATATAATTCTGCCCCCTGAAAGATCCCACTTTGAGAGAGACCATGATCCAGTCCGTGGGAGCATTAAAGACAGCCCAGAGTTCACTTAGCAGCAGCTTACTAACCTGGCCCTTATCATGGCCAACTCTAGGGCCCCTCACTGACCAAGAGGAACACTCAGGATGACTGGGATCCGATCTCTGCTCTCGCAGGGCTAGCCTCCCATATAAGACGAACACTTGATCCCAACACTGCTCACCAACGTGCAGATTTGGGCTTCCCCAAGAGGTTACTTGACATTTACCTAGTAATTTATAGGGTACGGTGTTCTTTACAAAAGAAAAATGAGATGAGAGAGCAACAGACAAACCTTCCCCAGAAAGCATGCCAGGGAGACCAGCATCCTGGGAGTTTGTCGGCCCATCTTGCCTCTAGAAGGTCCTCCAATCTGGCTAAAGCATCATGAACATGGACTGAAACTCTCCTCTGAAAAGTCTATACAAAGAATAGTCGAAGCAATGACAGTGTGTTTGTCCCAGGAGCCAAAAGAAAAGAACCCAAGACTACGCTCCATCTTGGAGCTGTGTCCTTAAGAGAAAGAGTAACCACAGCTGTTCAGGACGGGTGTGGATGGCAGCCTGCTCTGCTCCCCAAGCACACTCCCGAGCAGGGCCGAATCTGAAGACGTACAACACGTGTGCCTCTCTCTGGACGTTCTCAACACTCCTGAGACTTGGCTCAACCTCACCCGGTCTCCACGAGACCTATTGATATCCCCGCCCACCTCCCAGTAGTGTGCAGTGAGCTGTCTCCAGGCTTTTATCAGCCAAGATTCTAGTCATTTACTGTGCACCTATGACGTACTAGGTACTATGGAGGAGACAACAAATTAGGATGTCTCAATCTGTGTACACACCCTCCACGATACAGCAGAACATTCAAAATGCCATTAAAGAAAAAAACAAGGTCTCAGGGGGTCAGAAACAAAGACTCAAAGAACACAGAAGACAGTAATCAATACCTTTAGGGATCTGCTGTCATTCTCGTGCGCCTCTCTAGAAGGCTGAATGATCGAGATTTGCATATTATTTTTGTCTCCTGTTGCCTCTCACCATGAGCAAACAGTGTCAATATTATGGATGGCTCCCAGGCCAGATGTGTGTTCCCACAGCCCCACTAGCTTCTCACACCCAGATACTTTTAGCCATGCCTCCAAATTTCCGTCTTTCTAAGATTCCCCTCCATACCCCACAGCAACCCTGTTTTCTGGCTGCACAACCAGGGTCCAACCTATATTTTTCAATTCTTTATTTTCCCTTCCTCCAACAAATTCCCTCGCTTATATCTACACTTGATATCTCGTATCAAAATACACATCCCAGGCCCTTCTCCTGGCTCTCTTCTCCATCCTGTTTTCATTGGTTTCCCAATTAAGAATGGAACTAAGTAGGTCTACTAGCCACCCAACCTGAAAACATACACACTGAAAAATAAATTATGAATTTATCTAGCAGCACAATCCTTTAAGCACAATTGCTATAACTGAAATGGAGGTGGCAGATGCCAAGCTCTGGTCACTTGTCCCCTCTGAGGCGATCTGAGGAGCACAGTTTGAAAAGCTCTTCCTGGGTCAGACTGGCCCTTGCAACACTGGAGCTGCAGGTTGTACCAGCCTAACCGGATGGGCTCTGGGCTCGGGTCAGGACCCTCCAGTGTCCACAGGCTTCATGTGAGCTACAGGGGTTCTGGCCAACCCCATTCCCTGGGGTGGTCCTGTTTCCTGTCTGATACTGAGAAGAACAGCGCTCCCTCTTCTTCCTCCTGAGGAGTATCACAGAGTAAATAGTATCTAATGGACCTTCCTTCGGCTTCTCAGAACACAGCTCCTACACCTTGACTGAGCCTGATTCAGGAGCCTACGGGTGAGGAGTCAGAGGGCCATCGGGCTTCATGGAAAATCCCCTCAAAGGCTTGTACAGAGGTGCAGGCCTCCTCTCACTACAGACATGGAAGCAAGGCCATTGCCTGAGGCCCGCTTGGAGCATTCCTGAGAAGCCGCCAATGCCCCTGCTTGCCTGCCGCCATTCCTCTGACATGAAGAGCAGAGAACTACAGGGGAGCTTGGGGAAAGTGTGTTTCTGCAGACTGTGGCTTCAGGGTGATGATGGTAGTGCTGTTCTTTCTTCTCTGTCCCAACCTAGACAACACATGGACTGGCAGATATGAGCCCAAGTGCCTCTGAGGTCGGACCAGAGCTAGTAATGCTAACAATACTATCCTCTTTGCAGAATGAAGTCTGAGACCATCTGTAACTTACTTAAGCTCCCACCCCACTCAACACAGTACAGATCGAAGCCCAGCCTCCCACGTCCCCTGAGATTTTAAACCACGAGGCTCCCTTCTCCTCCCCAGAAGATGAGAACATTCAGCCTCTAAGACAGGGCACTCGATTCCCTAGAGCAATCACATGGTCAAGAGTTCTAGACATGGTTCCTCCTCCACTCCTGCCCTGACCTCCCTACTCATCTTCTTTTTGAAACTGCCCCCAGCTTTTCTACGCAGGCAGGATTATACCCCAGGACCTGCAGCTCTCCCAATAGTTGACTGGACCAGAGCATGAACTGGACAGTGGACCCGATCCAAGGGCTGAGCTGGGCCTGTCAACTTTCCTCTTGAGAAGCTGATCCATGAAACACAAAGACCGACTAAGTCAGATTGGACAGGGATGAACCGTGGATCTGAAAAGCTGTGTGGAGTTGAAGTAAGATTTGACAAAGCTGTGTGCAAACAAAATGTGTGAGAAAGCAAAACTTCTGCACAGAGGAAGCCGACCTGCAGTGAGGAGCTGGAGCAGATGGACAGAAATACTGGCTCTTAGGACAAATGGAGAGACACGCTGTAGGACCATGGTGCCCACCTACAAATCCTGCACTTCCTGTCTAAGAGATCCTCCTGTATCTTTTCTACAAATCCCCTTTTATTGTAGCTCGCCTGAATGGGTTCTATTCTTTGCAAGCAAAACTCCCCACTGAAACACGAAATACCTTGGTTGCCAATTTTCTAAAAATGACCTCTAAGCAGCACTCTATTTAACAGCAAGTTATTTCCCTGACCTCAGATGGCCTGTGAGAGGAGATGAAAACCAAAGGGTTTCCAAAACTTAGTGTTTCCCACAGGAACACCTGGATACCACAGCATCATCCTCTCCCAAAGGTACTGAGCACCTCCACTCACTCTCAGTACCCAAATGCAGGTAGAACAGCAGGTGGGGGGCCTGGGTTTTGGGATTTGCCCTCAGGCCTCCTCTGTCCAACCATTCACCTCGAAAACACCTTCAGGAGCTCTGTCTTCACTGCCACTGACATTTGCAAAAGCAACCACAAGATGGATGTGCTTGCCTGCCCTGGCACCTCTTCTCTTAACATCATTATCTGCTGATAATAATGTAATAATAATAATCGCATTAAACCAGCAAGTAGAATTTGACCCACAATCCTCCCTGCAGGCTGTCGCTCCCTTTTTCTTGGGCCTGATCATTCCTAAACATGCAAGAATAGGGCACCCCAGCACACACAGGAGCCTCAGGGGCAGCCACCACAAACTGGATTTGGGAAACAGGGATCATGTTTTCCGTACCTCAAATTATAAACATGGTCTGAAAATCAACAGTCTATGTGGAAACACCAGAGTATACTGAAACCAGGACGATCCTAGAAAATTCAGAGCATACATTTGTTCTAGGGACAGGCGAAGGTGATATATGAGGGTGGAAGAAAAAGGAAAAAATCAAGTCCTCTTTTCTAGGCATTTAGTCCTCCCCATGTCTCTGCTCAAACCTACTCCACCAGTCCTTTAGACTTAAGACCATACAACAGATGTGACCATTAGCCAAGGCCTGAACTGCAGAAGGATGATGTAGAAATCCTTTGCTCGTGCTTTTTCTTCTTACCGAGCCCTAACCCCCTCTCTCTTCCTCACCCCTAGCCTTGAACCAGAGGTCACTAAAGAACCTTTCTTGCCCTTTCTCGTGAACCTGGGAGGCAGAGCTTGCAGTGAGCCGAGATTGTGCCACTGCACTCCAGCCCGGGCGACAGAGTGAGTCTCCACTTTAAAAAAAAAAAAAAGAAAAGAAAAGAAACTTTCTTATCCTTCCTAAGATGCCCTCCTCTACTTTCCTGCTCTGATGGCTGCAGGCATGCCCAGCCCCTCTGCCCCACTCACCGACCGACAGCTGTCCTCACAGGGCTTCTGGGAGCACTGGGCCACGCGGAGGCCCATCACAGCATCCTCCATGTCGGTGCAGGTGCACACGTCGCAGCCCTCCTCCCAGAACTGGCCCACAGGGTAGATGGTGCTTCGATGGACACACACCTGTAGACATAAGTTTTCGTGAGTGAACTCATTTTGTTCATTGAAACAAGCGGTGAGTTAGCCCCTACTACACAGAAGCCGCTCTAGGTACTGAGAATGCGGCAATAAATAAAACCAAATGTGGTCTCCGCGCATATGCAGGGCTGCTTATAAAGCAGATTTCATCCTCCTCCTTTCCCTGCCCGCCAGCCTTAGAAAAGCCATCCCCAGTCTCTCAGGGGTGGCCCCTCGTGAGGCCTTCATGGTCCCACAGAGTTGAATACAACACACTGGCTGCCTTGGTCTCGCTTCTTCCTGCCTGAACTGCACTTCACTCCTTCCTATGTCACCGAGAAGCTGTACCCACATTCCCAGACCCAGTAATGTCCTGGGACTTGGAGCCCATCCTCATCTAGCCCTCTGCCCACTTACGAGCAAATGGGACAGGGGCTATGAATGCGTGTCCCCTTGCCCACAAGTGACTAGGAACATAACGAGCAAAGACTCTGGGACACAGAGCAGGGGATATGTTTGAGAGACAAGGGATCCTATTTGGAAGAACGATAGGCTCTGGTAGAGATGCGGGAAAAGAGATGAAAAAGGTTGGTTGAAAGGGAAACGTGGAAAGTCTGGGACGCACGCCACAGACAATGCTCGGACATCTTTTTGTTGGAATGACGAGCTAAGGAAGCTGTTTGATCGGGGGACTTAATGACAGTTTTGAAATTAATCCCAAGTATGCCCTCCAAAGCTATGCAAAGTAGGTCTCCACCCTGTGACTGTCGTAATAGCAATTCAAACATTTTGAAACCATTATCATATATCTTCTCAGTCTTCTAGCTTCTGTATAATGAACTTATTGAATGAGACCCCTTGTTCTATTAAAAGGCCTGCAGGAAAATGTTACCATCCCTATGGAGAAGAATCGTTTAGCAATACTTAGCAAAAGTAAATGTGTATTTACAATTTGACCCAGAATCTCACTTCTAGGAATCTATCCCAAAGACACACTGTCAAGACCACAAAATGACAGATGCATATGGCTGTTTGTTACTGCAATTAGTAATAGCAAAAGGCTGAAGCAACTCAAATGTCCACCAATAAGGGACTTGTCGAAACAAAACTATGGTGCTGCCATGCAATGGAGTGCTATGCAGCTATAAGAAAGAATAAGGCAGATCTCTACACACTGATACAGAATAATCTCCATCAAATATTGTTAAATGAGAAGAACAATTTAAAATATAATTCATAATATACTTCCTTTCTATGAGACATGGGAAGAAACATACATGTATAAAATTCAGTTATATTTTCAAAAAGAGAAAAACTAATAAAAATTATAAAAGCTGGGCATGATGGCTGATGCCTGTAATGCCAGCACTTTGGAAGGCTGAGGCGGGCAGACTGGTTGAGTTGAGAAGCTCCAGACCAGCCTGGGTAACATGATGAAACCTTGTCTCTACAAAAACATACAAAAATTAGCCGGATGTGGTGGCATATGCCTGTAGCCCCAGCTACTCAGGAGGCTGAGGGGAGGATCGTCTGAGCCTAGGGGGTGGAGGCTGAAGTTAGTTGAAGTCGCATCACTGCATTTCAGCCTGGGTGACAGAGCAAGACCCTGTCTCTCTCTCTCTCGCTCTCTCTCTCTCTCTATATATATATACACATACGCACACACACATTATATATATAATATATATTATATATAATATATTATATATTATATAATATTCAATATATATTATATATTATATATTATATAATATTCAATATATATAATATATATTATATATAATATAATATATATGTTATATATTATATTATATATTATATATTATATATATTGAATATTATATAATGTGTGTATATATTATATATTATATATACTCACATATATAAATTGTAGGGTGAAGGAGGGAATATGGTAGAGAAAACACAGATAGAGTAAGACTCCTGGGAATATGTCTTGTTTTATAATTTGGGGTTTAAAATCATTTAAATGTTTTACACTATAGTAATTTTAAATTTTAAAAGAAATAAAAAGCAATCCCTAAAAATGGAAAACAAATTGAAATATCTCATTAACTAGATATCAAGTCAGTGGCACATAATTATTATTTATAATTATTATATAATATATATTATATCATAATATAATAGTTATTTCAAATGACTTCAAAACCTAGTTTTTACACTATATATCCCCCAATGAGTTTTTTTTTAGGACAAGAAGAACTGAAAGGAAATTTTATTTATTTATTTATTTTTTGAGACAAAGTCTCACTCTGTAGCCCATGGCACAATCTCGGCTCACTGCAACCTCCGCCTCCTGGATTCGAGCGATTCTCCTGCTTCAGCCTCCAGAGTAGCTGGAATTACAGGCGCGTACCACCACACCCAACTAATTTTTTGTATTTTTTAGTAGAGATGGGGTTTCACCATGTTGGCCAGTTGGTCTTGAACTCCCAACCTCAAGTAATCTGCCCACCTTGGCCTCCCAAAGTGCTAGGATTACAGGTTAGTTTTGAAACTATTACAGGTATATTGCAAGATAAAGCAAATAAGTAGTTAATTATGTTAGGAAACCAGAATTTTCTACTTAGAAGTGATACAAGCAAAAAATCAAAGAAGTAAAGCCCTGTAATTTCATTTGAATCAGAAATACCACTACAAACTTACGAGTTTTTATCCTCTCTTAAAATATGCATTTCTAAGCTCTGTTCACCAGAAAGGTCTTAAGGCAATGGCAACCCAGGAGCCATAAACATTCTTGGCATGCAGATTATACCGCCTAAATACCGCTTTCACTAAAAGGTAGGGGGACTTTTGTCAAAACGGCAGATCCAAGGACTAGGGCAGGAAACGCCCAGGGTGAGCCTGGCACACCTTATTGTTTCAGAAAGCAAGAAAGCTACGAAAGACTCATGAGGCCATGCCAACAGGCTCCAGAGCCAACTTAAAGGAGCCCCCATTTGCCTGGGGGTACATGGTACATGTCCTCAGGGAGGACAACTTGCATAGTAAAAAAAAAATAAAGTTTACAATGAATCAACACACATCAAACACATAAGAATCCAGGAGTTCATAATGATGCTAAAAACAAAAAACCTCTTTGGCTGTCCTTGACAGTTGCTGGAGCATCAAATCATGGTTATGAAAACTGGAAAAGAAAAAATCAAGCACTTATTCTACTTTGTCTACAGTAATTTTATTTCAGGGTAACTGAAAGCAGTTGGGAGAAAGTTCTTTCTTATGGGAGAATTCCAGTTAATAAATGCAATCAGTATGATAGAAGTAGAGAAAAGTCACAATTTTGAAACTCCTAATGACATACTAAACCTTAGACAACAAACACTTATAAATATTAAAACTATAAACTAAATTGTTGATGGGGTAAACTTCACAATGCAGAAATAGGTTGACTTCATCTGAACACACAATCAGTCCTATCTTTGAAAGTGGGACAGCTGGGTCAGGTGTGGTGGCTCACGCCTGTAATCCTAGCACTTTGGGAGGTTGAGGCAGGTGGATCACAAGGTCAAGAGATTGACACCATCCTGGCCAACATGGTGAAACCCTGTCTCTACTAATAATACAAAAATTAGCTGGGTGTGGTGGCGTGTGCCTGCAATCCCAGCTACTCAGCAGACTGAGGCAGGAGAATCGCTTGAACCAGGGAGTACGAGGCTGAAATCAGCCTAGATTGTGCCACTGCACTCCAACCTGGTCACAGAGCGAGACTCAAAAAAAAAGAATGAATGAACGAAAGAAAGAAAGAAAGAAAGAAAGAAAGAAAGAAAGAAAGAAAGAAAGAAAGAAAGGAAGGAAGAAAGGGAGACAGAGAGGAAGGAAGGAAGGAAGGAAGGAAGGAAGGAAGGAAGGAAGGAAGGAAGACAGCTGGACATTATGTGCCTCTAGGTGTGATGCACGTGGCACCCTTGATCAGGTATTCTTGCCACCCTACTGCATTGACCTTGAATGTAATGAATCCCCTGGGTCTAACTTCTAGTCTACTGGAAATACAGGGAATAGAGGAACACATTATGCAATACCATAAGGTAGCTGCTAGTCAAATCCAGAATTAATGACATTCTACAGGACAAATGACCCAATTCTCCAACAAATCAAAGGCATAAAAATGGGGAGTGGCATTACTATAGATTAAAGACACATAAGAAACACTAATAGAAAAATGGCAAGGCAGGAGGGGTGGGCAGGAAGATGAGAAGGAGAACAGAGATATAAGAAAGCGGCAGCAGCAACCGTAGCCTCCTAAACTTGTTCCCACTTCTCCAAAACTGCGTGCTTAGAATCCCTGAGCTGGAAGAGCATCCAGAGGGGAACAGAGGTCTTAAGCATTCCAGACAAATAAAGATCTGTTCCAGGCCTAACAAGCTCCAAGGAGAGATGACTGCAGCTTCTCTGTCATTCATGTCAGGACTCCCCTCAGTGCAGCAGCTGTGACTATGCTCAGGTCTTCCTGCTGCAGTTCTGGCTCATTTCAGCTCTCACTCCACCACTTTCGTGCCCTTCACTTCCCCACTCCATCAATTAAATCTTTAATGATAGCTAATCTTGGTGGCTCTTTCACCTATAAGACTGCTATTTGTATTGGAAATCTGTACCATTCGTTGACACTTTATTATATTCAGTTTATAGACTACTGTCATATATAGTAACAAGAGCATACATAGGAACTTCATCTTAACATTTCTCCCATAGCACCTAGCACAGTACCAATACTGTTAGAACATAGTAGCTGCTTAGTAAATATTGGATGGGCAGATGGATGGATGAATGGATGCGTGGATAGATGGATAAACTGACAGCAATAAATAAATGAGTAAACTATTAACTGATCTTAGCCAGGTGTGGTGGTGTGCACTTGTAATCTCACCTACTCATGAGGCAGAGATGGGAGGATCACTTGAGCCCAGGAGTCCAAGACCAGCCTAGGCAACATAGCAAGATCTCATCTCAACAAGTAAATAAACACATATATATGTATGTATAACTATTAACTGATCTCTAAATAATCCATGCAATCATGTTATTTCCTTAGCTAACCTAAAATAAGCTTATAAAGATAAAGACCATGTCCTACACATTATTTGTAACCTCAGCACCTAGCCATGCTTAGTACATAGTAGGCTCACAAGAAATGCCTCCTGAGTTAACTAAATTTCCACTCAGGCTGAGCTGGAATGCTGACTGCCTACCCACCAAGCCTCGTAGCACTTGGTTTGGGCAAGAAGGGAATGCTGGGTACGATGCAAATCTTCCATGAGGAGCACATGTTGCTTAGTAAATATTGGATGGGTAGGTGGATGGATGAATGGATGGGTGGATAGAAGGATAAACTGACAGCAATAAATAAATGAGTAAACTATTAACTGATAGTTAATAGCTGAGCAGTCCTTACCTTGTCAGGAAGGCAGGTGGTTGTGGTGCAGCCACAGTCATTGGTGGCAGTTGAGGCCAAGTACCCAAGGGGACAGCTCACTGTGGAGTTGACACAGTTGCAGGCACACTCGTACTCATCACAGCACTGGGTCTTCCGAAGGGTGGGCAAACGGTGCGGGGGGCAGGAGGGTGGGGACACTCTTTCGCACTCCTCCTTCCTGCAGGCTGAGGGTAGGACACGGCCACAGTGAGCACTGCACCCAGCCAGGGCTCATAAGTATTCAGCTATGCTACAGGGTGCCAGGGAGCTTTAGACTCAGAAGATTAAGTCAGAAATGTGTGAGGGCCAAGCTCACGGGCTGGGAGTTATTCAATGTTACCAAAAGCAGTCCATCTGCAGAAAAATATGAACATTAATCAAAAAGGGAAATGTGAAGCTAGGAACTCTAATGGAGGAGAAGTGAAGGCTGCTCAATCCCTGCTCTATCACTTTCCCATGTACGTCTGGAAGGGGCGGGTTCCTTCATTCTCAGAGGTGTCAGACGTAGAATCTCTAAGTCCAGTAGGTCTGGGTGCACCATGCCCTGCTAAGCACTGTTCTAGGTCCGGAGCTTTTGTGATCCTATCCCCACCTCAGTACCTAGAACAATACCCTACAGTTTAGGTCCGCTAGCAATCAGTGTGGAATGAAAGATTGCCAGCAATCTTGTCAAAGCCACAATGTCACTTTTAAAAGAGCAAATCCTGTCCCTGTGTCCTTTGCCTATTTCCAGCTCCCTTCAAACACAATGTGCTCTCCTCCCACCTTGAAGTCTCACATCTAGGAAGTCAGGTGAGAGTCCACATCAGCAGGACAAGAACGCCAACGGAGTTAGAGTGGGGATTCTCGGGAGGTAAATACAGAATTTGGTTTCTTCTCGTGTCTTATTTTAGTCCAACGCTATTTTTAAATTATAGCATATAGTGATTACATATATACACCTTCAGAGGCGAAAAACTATAAATTTGTTTGGGAATAAGATCCAATGATGAGGGGAAGTCAAGGAAACATTCCCTCCCCTCGATGACATACAGGAGGATGGGCATAAATAAAGATTAGATTTGGAGGCCTCCTCATGCTTCTTCATAAACCCAAGAAGGAGGTGCCTGTGGCTGTGCCCACACCTGGTATCCTTCAGCAGCATGCAGCCGGAAGGATTCCGTGCAGGTGTGACCCTAACCCCTCTGTTCCAGATGTACTCCCAACCCAGATCCAGCTAGGTAGAAAACAGGAAATGATGTGACCTTGGAACAGGTCCCTGAGAAGGAGGATGGCCTCCCTCACACCAGGAGAGAGAAGCCACACCACCCCACCTCATCCACAGAGGCCTTACCGCAGGTGAAGTTGGGTCTGCACTCGCCAGGGTTGGTCAGTGTGGGCTGGAGGCCACCTTCACAGTGAGGCACTGGGGGCAGGTCACAGCTCACTGGGTCACACACTGAGGGCCAGAAAGAGAGACATTCAGGCAGAGTTTGGAAAGGTTACTCTTTTATTACAGAAAGAGAGACGTCCATGCAGAGTTCGGAAAGGTTACTCTTTTATTACTTGTGAGTGGGACACTACATTCCTATTCATGCAGACTTCTACTGTTTTAGGTAAGTGATGATGATGGAGACAGAGATTACATGGGTTAGGATGGATGGATAGATAGATAGATAGATAGATAGACAGATAGAATGGTGACTAGATACATGAGATAGACAGATTACATAGATATAGATAGATAGATAGATAGATAGATAGATAGATAGATAGATGATAGATAGATAATATATACATACAGGATAGATAACTAGATACATTAGATAGATAGATGATAGATAGATAGATAGATAGATAGATAGATAGATAGATAGATAGATGATAGATAGATAGATGATAGAGGATAGATGATAAATAGATACATAGCTTAGATAGAGATACGATAGATGATAGAAACATAGGATAGATAGACAGATACAGAATAGATGATAGATACATATGTTAGATAATAGAGATAGGATAGATGATAAATAGATACATAGGTTAGATAGATAGATTAGACAGACAGATACATACATACATACATATAGGATAGATAACTAGATATGATAGATCTAGATAGATAGATATAGGATAGATAACTAGATACAATAGATCTAGATAGATAGATAGATAGATAGATAGATAGATAGATAGATAGATAGATAGATGATAGAGGATAGATGATAAATAGATACATAGCTTAGATAGAGATAGGATAGATGATAGAAACATAGGATAGATAGATATAGGATAGATGATAGATACATATGTTAGATAGAGACAGAATAGATGATAAATAGATACATAGGTTAGATAGAGATAGGATAGGTGATAAACACATTAGATAGATAGATGATAGATAGATAGATAGATAGATAGATAGATAGATAGATGATAGATAGATAGATCCATCAATCCAAGTCACATACTGATTATTCTTATCATCCATTAGGGCTTTCACATCTCAGCCAAGTCAATTTGGATCCTCTCGACCTGTTTCCTCTTCTGGAAGGTGGGAACTCTACCTTATAGGATCAGTCTGAGGATTTCACAAAATAATAAGGGCAAAGTGCCCGGCACATTGTAGGAGCCTCGTAATGTCTATAAAATGAGAGGCTTGAAGTAAATGATCCCTCTAGTTCTCTCTACTGCTAACATTCTAAGACCTCCTTTACATTAATTGTTCCCAAGCCACATCTCCCTCCCCTACAGGACTTCTATTTATTTCTGATCAATTTCATGAGTACAAATAAGTTTCTCCGATTATATGATTTTCTTTTAGTTGCTTGGACTGTCCCCTGATCTATCTGCTCTCCCTTCAAGATTCGCATCACTGCAAATTGTACAAGCCTGTGCTTTAGGTCTTCATCTGTGCAAGCAATAAACACACTGGACAGGACAGGGACAAACGCACTAATGATTTCCTGCCATGCTAACCGTAATTCCATCAGCTCTGAATTCACGGACTTAAACCATTATTCAGCCCGCTATTCACAGAGCAGCCTGCAAGGCTAGCATGAAAACCTCTAGCAAATAACCTGCTGAACTCAAGGTGCCCAGTGTGTGGTCTTCTCTATATCTAGCAGCCTCAAAATCTTATTGAAAGGGAAAATGGGTTGCTTTGGCGTGACCTTTTCTTCAGTACATCTCTGTAGTCCCCAGTAATCACCCCATTCTTGTATTAATCCTGTCAAACCTGTGTTTGGTAATTTACAGTAGATTCTTCTAGGAAGCAAATCCTATTCTCCAGAGGTAACCCTTTTAATTTTTTTGGAGTATCTAGTCGGTTCTTACCCACCTCCTTTCACACACCCTGTGCCTGGGAACAGAGCCACCTTTCAGCACCCTCAACATGGTGTCCCCTGGGGCTGGGGTTGGGCCCTGGATACCTCCCCCTGGTGGGTCACATACCACACTCATACTCAGGGCAGCACTGGTCTGCATTCTGGCGGAGGCGGGCCACTTCACACAGGCCACACGTGGGAGCTGGAGGAGAGGAACGGCCACAAAAGTCAGAGAAATTAGTGGTGGGACAGCCTCGGAGGGATTTGAAATGTTCTTGCTCACTGAAAACTAGTACGAGTTCTGTATGGTCGTCCCACAAGGATCCAGGCCACGGGACCTCTGACAGATGAGTGTCCCCATGTTCCTGTTGACACCCTCACATTTACCCTCCAGGGGACTCTAAGTCTGAGCATTGCTGGGGACTGGAGGTGAGGGTTAATCTGAGAATGTCGACCCCAGGTGCAGCATGGGGCTCCCAGGCCCAGCGATGGGAAATGCAGGCTGGGCAAGGAAGCCCACCCACTCTAGGACTCTAGGTGCCAGTGTGTGAGTCTGTTCAGCCAGGGTTGAAGATGGGTGGCTGGGGGGCCTTGCAGGGGCCCTTGTTCCTCCATGAGGGCACCAGGGAGGGGAGGACTCTCACCTTTGGCCGTGGGGCAGGGCTGCGTTGTGCAGTTGACCTTCCGCCCGCTGAGGCACGTGCAGATCTGACAGGGCTGGTGATCCGGGACCCAGGCTTCCAGGAACTGAGGGGAAAGCGAGGTTCAGAGAGGGCACAGGACATTCTAGGTACAAAGCCCAGAATTCACAGAGGTCAGCTCTCCCTGCCTCCGGCAAGGGCCAGTCCCTGAGCCAGCCCTCTGACAGAGCCTCACAGGCGAACACAAGCAGGGTGAAAGGAGGTTGTGAGGTTCTAATGGCTTTCAGAAAGGTGGTTGCCACATTGCTTTGTAAACTAACATGCGGAAACTTTCACTACAGCCTTCTCTGTTGGCAGTGCTAAAACCAAGCAAAGAAAGAAAAATTAAGAGTTCTTGGATCGCACTGCTAGTCATTTCTCAAGCCAAAGGAGAAATTGGGATGTTGCTTGGGGAAAAAATTCCATTTATTTCTGAAATTGACTTCAGACAATAGGGTAGGAAGAGCTGTGGGGAGGACAGCAAAACTCTTGAAAGCATCACATTCTTGATGCCCACAGAAAGCATCACATTCTTGATGCCCGCAGTGACTTCAGAGGCCTGAGTGCAGTTCTCTGATTTTTCAAATGAGAGACGGCCCAGGGCAGAGAGCAGCCTTCTCAAAGTTACACACAGCCCCACAGCACAAGGCTTGGAAGTCATGAACTCCCGAACTCTAATACAGGCTGCATTCCGCTGTGCCTCAGTTTCCTCACCTATAAAATGAGCGTACTCAAGCCTGCCTTGCAGGACTGTTGTAAGGAGTAAGAAACTGTGATTAGCAGAGGGTGCACAGCAAAGAGCACCACTAATAAGAAGCAGAGCCAGGACTCAGTCTCCCTCTGGACTCAGCCAGGAAGTTAAATTTAAACTTAAAATTAAATTCAAGTGAAATTGCCCCTGAAGAAACACATTCTTATCCAGTAGCTCAAAGGCCTCTAAGAAGTTCCCAGGTCAAGAAGGTCTTACTTATTACTTCCACGGTCAGCAATCAGTCAGCTAAGAAGGAAGATCAAAGACCCCCAAGTAAGGCCCCCTTTCCCCCAAAGTGCCCTGCCCTCCTTCAGGATTAACCCCTCTGGTCCTGCCCTTGACACCTTTCACTCACTCAATAAGTGATAGCAGCTAACATTCAAATGCCACCTGCTATGTGCCACTGTGTTGAGGGCTTTATTTAAATCACTCATGTAATCCTCACTGCAATCCTATGGTGAGGATACTTTTTACCACTGCCCTCACTTTTCCAGTGAGAAAGCTAAGGCACTTGCTAGGTTCGCACAGGCACAGAGCGAGGATTTGAATCCAAATCCATGGCTTGTTTCTTTGTTGTTTCATGTTTTGGTTTTTGTTTGTTTGTTTTGAAACAGAGTCTCACTCTCTCGCCTAGACTGGAGTGCAGTGGCATGATCTCGCCTCATTGCAACCTCTGCCTCCCGAATTTAAGTGATTCTCCTGCCTCAGCCTCCCAAGTAGTTGGGACTACAGGCATGTGCCACCATACCCAGCTAATTTTTGTATTTTAGTAGAGATGGGATTTCACCATGTTGGCCAGGCTGGGTCTCGAATTCCTGACGTCAAGTGATCCACCTGCCTCAGCCTCCCGAAATGCTGGGATTACAGGTGTGAGCCACCATGCCCGGCCCAAATCCATGGTTTTAAACCACCATGCTCTGCTGCCTCCCACAGATAACTAATAATAAATATGTTCAAGATATTTTTCTAAGAATTTTACAATTATGTACTTTATTTTCCTAATAATAACCCTACCAGATAAGTAGTATTATCTATACTTACAAATAATGAAAGTGAGGCACCAAGAAGTTAAGAAATTTAACTGCTTCTCATCAACAGCCACAGTGCCCATCATGGGCAGGTCTGAACACACCGTCCTAGCCCTCGAATGGCTGATAGTCAAGTTGAGGAAATAAGACTCATTCATGAAAATCTGAATGAGAAAAATAAATTGTGATACACACACACCGTGGGATACTACCTAGCAATAAGGAGAGAACTATCAAAACACACAGCATCACGGATGAATCCCAAAAGCGTTATGCTGGGTGAAGGAAGCCAGGCAGAAAAGAAGTGCACAGGCATGATTCCATTTATGCGAAATTCCAGAAAATCTAAACGAATCTAAAGTGACAGAAAGCAGACCAGTAGTCGTCTAGGGTTGAGGGATATATTTAAAAGGGCATAAGCTAACTTTTGGGGGATGGAAATTCATTATCTTGGTTATGTCAATGGTTTTATAGGTGTGTACATATGTCAAAACCTATCAAATTGTACACTTAAATATGTGCTGTTTGTGGCATTTAAATTATATCTCAATAAAGCTGTTTATAAAAATAGAAAATAAAAGAGCAGTAAGAGTGCAAAAGGAGAGTCCACTAAGACTGGGCACTCCAGAGAGTCTCACAAGGGCGCATCTATGAAGCACGGGAAGACTTGGGCAAATGGGAAAGGAGGAGGAATTCCAGGTGGGAAACAGCTAACAAAGGCACAGACGAAGGAACACTCCCGCAGTGCCCGGCATCACAGGTGAGGCAGGTGGCTGAAGACAATGGAAGAGGCCCTGTGTGCCCACTGCAGGAACTTGCCTTACCTCGGCAGGCAGGTGCAGGCCCGGAGGCATAAGCAGGACCCTGCCTCACAGAGAAGAGCTAAATAAAAACCCTGGCGACAGCATGCAGGATGGAAAAGGGAAGCACTAGGAATAAAAACCAGAAAAGACACAGAGGCTGCCACTCCAGCTGGGAAGGTGGAGGGAGGGGCCCAGGGCACTGGCCTCGGAGGGCTGGGGCAGGGAGTTGAATTGGCAGACATGAGGGGTTGAGAAAGGAGAGAGTCATGTTCTGTATATGTTTCAGTGTTCTTTTTTTCTCTCCTTTTAAATGTAGACCTCGGATATTTAAACTCAAGAATAAATCACACAATTTTCCAACTATCCTAAGAATGGGTTAACACACAACAGATGACCAAAAGCAGGTGTCCGACCTCCTTTGCCGGGGATTTTCATTTCCCAGGAAGCATAAGGCCTGCCCAAGGCAAGGGAAAGAATAAAAATAAAAAATTTAAAAAACAAGCTAAGGCTAAGCTTCTAAAAGCAACTGTAGTGGCTCTCCAGGCCTGGCCAGGCTATGCAGTAACGTGGCCGGCAGATGGCACCGCTGCACAAGCCCAGGCCAACAGCAAGTGGGCCTGTCGCAATCGCCAGGTTCCAGGGCCCAGGCGTGACTACCACCAGGCCCGAACAGGTATGAGAGCCAGCAGGAGTTAAAGTTTGAATGAAGGTGACAAAAGATCGGCCTGCAGAGAATAAGGTGCGGAAAACTGACATTTTCAAGGCCCAAGGTCAAAGAAGGACACAAGCAATTCATCCCGCACCACCCTCCACCAGCCAATTTGATGGGGGATGCAAATGAAATGCAAACGCTGAGCCCAGCTAAGGGACAGCAGAGACTAAGGGAGAGGGAAGGAGGCTATGGGCCAGAGCTTCTGGGCCATGGACAGGCTTCCAGCTAAACTTGTGCCTGTCAGTACAGCACCCACCACCACCAGCAGCTCCACTGAGCCAGGGACACCCTGTGAAGGCTCTTGGTCCCTTCTGATCCTACTGCAGAGGCTCACCTCTTTAGACTCTGTTTTGTAAAATAAACAAGAGCTATGAAAACTAGTGAATATTTTGCTCTTCTGAAATTACTACAATAGTTTTATACCCTAGTTTATTTCCCTGAATAAAAGGTTTTCTGGGCTTTATTTTTCAGTTAAAAAAAAAGTTTATTTAATGGAAATGTTCTTCATATTAAGTTTTTATTCTTTCTCCGCTTTGAAAGTCAAAGTTGAAAATGCACGTGGCTGGATATGTTTGTTTTCATCCGTTTAAACTATATTTTCTGAAATCACTAAAAGTGGCTGTGTTGTTTTCAAAGTTTTCAATTAACTAATTTTATTTTACCTGATTTTAAAATATATTTATAAGACAGTTTCTACATCCAAAATATTTGGATGGAACCTTTATACAACTTGAATGCATATTCTAATGTGTTGGACTGAAGATGAGGTGGGTAGTGAAAGGGGAAAATAGGGCCAGAGAGGAGAAGCAAAGGATAGGGGTTTGGAGACACTAAGATAAAGTTCACAATCTTCCTGCCCTCAGGACCTTGCAGACATTTGACACTCATGGAGCCAGAAATGCTGCAAACTTGAGCTCACTTCTCGTCACAGAACGCCAAGGAAAAGATCATTTCTGTCTCCTTCTGAGAGCAAGCATTTTGCCACTACTAGTAAAACCAGTCTGAAATCAACACAGGTTGCTAGCCCCATATGTAAATTGGTCCACATCATTCAAGCCCTGCAGGAGCTCATAAGCTATACAAATCGGGGAGAGGAATATAAGGTTTTGTCAATTCATTTAGGGAATATCACAGAACAGGCAATTACTTAACTTGGCAAGTTGAAATATGGCAGTAGAGTAGGACTTTAGCTCATCTATTCCACAGTGAGGACAAATTGAATCCACTAGGATAAAGCCCAACAACTAAACAAGAGCAGATGAAATCACTATAAGTGACTATAAGTAATGGCCCTAATGGATACCCATGCTCCAATGCACATGAGTTAGCCCAGAGTTCAGTTCACAGTTCCAGTGAGGTCAATGGCAGGGCTAGGACACTATAGGATGACTGATGCTATGAATATAAATCCCAGCTTTATCACCTGATGCCATTGAGCCTCAGTCTCATCCATTCAATAGGATGTGCGATTATGACCCTACAGAGCTTTGAGGAGAATCATATAAAATGGTCCCTATCCTGGCTTATAACATCAGGGACAGAATAGTGTAGTTACTGAAATGTTGTTTTCATTATTCTGCAGGCTGGTTAGCTACATTTACCATGAGTTCTCCTATTCGTTGTTGAAGATAGTGGTTAAGTCACGCTACTCAGTCCACTTAGCAAGAATGGTCCTCCTTGGCGATGAAGACATTAGGTCTTGAGTGCAGCCCATGATCACAAAACACATTCTCCTTTCCTAGAAGCCAAATATGCTTCTACCTCTACCACGGTCTGTAGTATCACTGTCAAGGATGAAGGACAGGGCCACTGCACACATTCACATGTGCACGTTCACATGTGCACAGACACACACTGCCCCAGATCCTACAGATAGACACGGGGTCAACTCTGAAGAGAGATGACAGCCATTTTAGGCCAAGACGGAGGAGTTTGGTAAATATGCTTTCAAAATACACTCAATAACTCCTAAAGAGCTAAAAAAAAATTGATGACTCAGTGACTCCCAAGCAAATCAGCCCAAAAAAGATGCAGCAAAAGGGCCATTTCATATAGTGGAAAGAGCTAGATCTTTGGAGTCATATAGAGCTTCGAATTCTGAGATCAACTCCATTACTTGTAAATTGTTTCCATGGGCAACTTACTAAGCTCTTTAGGTCTTAGTTTCTTCATAGGATTTTTGTATTTATGAGTGATACAGGATACAATACTGTATTCTGTGGAATCCCAGTCCCAAGGGATTCTCTCTCTCTCTCTCTCTCTCTCTCTCACACACACACACACACACACACTCCATGATCAAATAAGTTTGAGAAACAAAAACTCCTTTAAATATCTGCAAGGTACAGTAGCATATTAAAAACTCTAAAGAGTTCTGCAATAAAGAAACCTGTTTAACTATGGTTAGCTAGTGTTCTAAACTCACTTGACCACAAGTAACTGTTAATACTCTGCAAAATACACCTTTGAAAAACACTGAGATAATGAATATATTGTGTTTAGCACAATCGAGGTACACAATCTCTCTTAACAATGGCAGACATTATGACACAAAATATTCTTTTCCCTTTCCCTCCTGGGTTCCTATATCATTCTGCTTAAATGACTATAATAATAAAGACAATAGTAATAACAATAATAATAATAATGTGGTAACAACACTTTGATGTTTGATCCCACAGATAATACATGACAGTTGCAGGATTTGAACCAAGAGCTATCTGAATGCAAAGCCATTACACAATACTGCCTCCCTATCCCTAATGATCCCCGTAAGAGTCAACTCCACTGCCACAGTTGGAAAAGGCCAATCATTGGTGAACACTTCTCCCTTTTGACCCAAGAGGGAAGCAGCCCCATGGGAAGTGAAAGGCCCAGATTCCTACCTGGTGCTGGACTCCATCCTCACCAATGCACTGAGTGCAGGCCTCTTCAGGGACACAGCTGCCTTCCAGCATGACTTTATTTGGAGGGCAGAAACAGCCTTCCGAGGGATGGTCCCCACAGGAGCTCACGTTGCCATCACAGTGCCGGGGACAGCCATGCTCACAGTGGTTGTAGACCAGAGATGGTGGGCATGACATAGCTGTAGACAGAGGAGGTCACTTGCAAAGGCCCACACCAGCCAGAGTGAAATGGGCACAGCTGATTCAACATGGTTAATCATCAGACAAACTTGCCAGAGCAGAGATGGCTATTTTCCACCAATCTTCATCCTCCCCATCTTCCATAGAAACAGAACTTTAGGTTGGGCATATGACCACCAGAATGAGGACTATATTTCCCAACCTTTCTTGCAGCTAAGTGTAGTCACGTGACTAGTTCTGACCAATGAACTGTAAGAGAAAGTATAGTATCCCATGGCAGCCTCCAGGAGTCCATTTTAAAAGACAGCTATGCATGCTCCTTGTCCCTCTTCCCTCTTTCCCTCAGCTTCCTGCCTGAAGCATGAATGTGATGGCTAGAGCTCCATCTTAGACCATGAAGAAAAAGACCACACCCAACTGAGGGCAGAGCAAGGAGCTAGAATCCAGTTTGAGGCCCAGAATCAGCTGGAGCCACTGCCTCCGCTCAGCTATATGACAGAACATTTTAATTCTCTGCTACTTGCAGCCAAATCTAGTCCTAACAAATGTTGCGAACCTGTGTGTCCTTAGTAGGTTTTGTTGTCCTTTTTTGAATACATGTATCTTTTATGCTTTAAAAGCATCTTTAAATTAGGAGTCCACAGCTATGAAGAACTGCGTTGGGAGAGAAGCTACAAGGTGATTCATTTCCCTCGTTCTGATTCGCTCAACAACTTCCTCACATTCTCAAGGCACCAAGGCAGGCAGGTGATGGAAGAAGTTTCCAAGGATTTGGAGCACCAAAGATTTCCCTCTGTGTGCACAGTAAATAACCAGGAGGTATACAAAGAAATTAATATGCAGAGAAAGTGCTTCCAGTAACTTAGAAACTAACATTTGCCCCTTGATTTGCAGGCTGATTGGGAGGAAGCAGTATCATCCACATGGCCTCAGAAAATCAGAGCCCAAAGGAACCTACAGGTCATCTAGGCCCACTATCTCCTTCTAGGAAGCAGAAACTGAGGTCCAGAAAGACTAAGAGAACAGTCCATCCACCAGCTGAGCTGGGACTAGGATGCCCAAGTCCTCCCGACCCAGCTCAGAGCTGCTGACAGTTCCATGAGGATAAATTCTGAGGCTCTAACGTGCATATACATATTGATTTCCCTCAAAAAATAGTCAAGGATTATATTTGATGACTGAGGGTTTCACGTTCAGTATTCTTTTCACTCCAGCACCCCTGAGGGACAGGAGCCATATCTGATTCATTTCAGTTTCCCCTACACTTTAAATAAATGCCAAGTCCAGGTAGGGAAGCTGACCTTGGGGAGGGGCTATCTGCACTAGCAATCCTGCAGTGTTTATAATTGAGAAGACTCTTGGCAGCCAAATGATTCTACTTGCACTTCAAAATCCTGCTCAGGCATGGACTACACTGTAAGCATGTGCTAAAGCTTGGTGGAATTTCAAATTCAATGTCACTGGTTACACAGTGCTTTACAGATGCCTATATGTGTCTAACACATTAAAATCGCATTTGTCTGAACTATAGAAATACTAATGGAAAGGACCATGCATTAATTTACATAAAAATTCTACATGCAGAGTGTGTGTGTGTGTGTATGTATATATAGATACATATGTGTGTGTGTGTGTGTGTGTGTGTGTGTGTATATCTTCCATCTTATTTGATCCTAACTGGAATCCCAGGTCATATGAAATACAGGGGTTTTCATCCTTATTAGCCAGATAAAGAATCTGGGGCACAGAGAGGCTGAGCAAGCCCCGTTAGCTGGTCTCCAGGATTTTCAGAGGTAACTTGGAGACTCACCACAGAAATCAGGTGTCCTCCAGTCAACGCAGACCCCATTGGTCCGACAGAGGTGGGCATAAGAGGCGATCACCCCACACACTTGCTCCTGGTGGCAACTGTCCTGCTGGCAGATGGCATAGAATGTGGCTGGAGCCAGGACCTTGTGGCATTCAGCAAACAGTGGTAAGAGAAGGACCTGGCAGTGGGAGCTGTCGGGGACAAGACACTGCTCCTCCGGGATGGGGTGGCACGTGTGCCCTGGCTGCTGCACAGTCCATTCCTGAACAAGTGTTTTCCAATCTGTGGTGACTGTGCCATCCCTCAGCATGAAGTCATTGGCTCCGTTCTCATCACAGATCCCTAGAGAAACAAACAACAAAAAAAGATAAACTGAGTGGCCCTAGGTACAAAAACACTGATGCCAGAGATGGGCCATTCTTCATCCTCACCAGAATCTGACCCTTGCTACTAGACCCTGAAATATAAGCATCCAAGAGCCTCAGAGTAGAGCAAGTAAGGTTTATAAATGTATAGCAGGGAGAGAAGAGGAGTTGAGAAAATGTTCTTACCACAGAGACCGTATGTCTTTGAAGCAAAAGTCTTGGGGCTGAGCTGCAGTTGGAACTCATTGTTTTGTGGAGTGAATGTGAAGATGTGACCAAGATGATTGAATCTGACCTCATGCATGATGGTACCATAAACGTTGACTTCCATGTTCCCACCCACGTAAGGAACAGAGACCAGTCTCCCATTCACCGTCACCTGCACAAAGAAGAAAGAGCTCATCGGTAGTCCTAGCAATGAGGAACCCTAGGTTTTTAGGGAAGTTACTGAGAGTTCCTGCACATTCATGACACTCAACTGCAACATTAGCCACAAACCTTGATATTGGTCGGCAGCTCTTCTAAGATAAAGAAGAGCTTGACTAGAAAACAGAGCTTGACTTTACAGAGCTTGACCAGAAAACAGGCTGTTGTAATACTGTATGGGTGGCCATGCACCAAGAACCTGAAAGCCTGGAGATTAAAAGGAACCTTGAGTCTATATGACTCAACAGGGAAGGGCAATGCCTTTAACACAGGCTGGGAAAGTCGCCTTATTGCCAACTCATCAGAGCAGTGTCTCCAGGAGCATCTAGCAGCTGTGTCCAACCCTTTGAATGCAAGGATATTTTTGCTTCTGTATGGTGGTGGATATCAGAAAATTATGCCCAGACCTTTGTTTTAGCTCATCAGCTATCGTTAGTGTTAATGCATTTTATGTGTGGCCCAAGACAATTCTTCTTCCAGTGTGGCCCAGGGAAGCCAAAAGGTTGGACACCGGTGTTTTAATGGGACCACTTTAAGTCTTCTTTGTGTGTATGTGTGCCACTAGACACTCTTTCTTGGGCAGCCCCACCATATATCATATCAAACACATTAAAATGTACTCACATTCCACAATGAATATAATTTTGCTGTAAAATTTTTGGAAGGATTTTTTATCATTTTGATTTTTTAATTTTTGGCTATGAGTTACTCACTTGATCTATGACTAGCTAAGATTTTTCTGCAATTATTGTTCAAATTCAGGAATTCTTGCAATGTGAGAAACTCTAGCCTACAAGTTGTTTTCACACAATGAAATATTTATGATCTCTACACGAACAAGTAAAGAAGTTGGCATAATGTAACCTTTTGTAAGCATTTAATCAATCATATATATATATATATATATATATATATATATATCAGTTTTGCAGTTTTCTTTTCAAATTTTGATGCCTGACATTTTATGTAGGCCTTAAATATTTTCAAAAGACCTAATTTAGGCCGTAAATGCTTTCCTCTGGAAAGCTTACAGGGTTTAGGCATTGGACTCATAATACCTCCCGAGTAAACAATCCTGATGCCAATCCCAACTCTCCACCAGTGCCAGAAACTGGCACTAAATTCACAATTTTAAGCTATCTAAAAGTGATTCTGTCTTGCAAATCTGAGCCCGGAACAACATGAAATCACGCCAAGACAAGGGGATGGCAATAAAGCCCTCTAAGAAAGTGGTACTCCTCTCCTCTACTTAGGCAGAAGGCAGAGCTCCTAACAAGAGCATCAACTAAAACCAGCTGCCACCAGGTCCATGTGGTTTTCCTGACATTCTATTGCCTTGCCACGGATCCAGACAGTACTTCTCACCTCCATGTCACTGTGCAGCTCCACGGAGAGGGCACTGTGCTTCACCTCGATGGATTTCATGCAGCCCTGCCTTGCTCCAGGGCTGCAGGCACCATTATGGAGAATCACCTCCAGGTCCTGCTCCTTGTTTTGAAATAGGACATAAGAACAGCTGCCAGTCAGCTTGAAATTCTGCCCATCAAAGGTCACAATGTGCCGAGTGGAGCTGCCTGTGCACACGCCTGGACAGGGAGAAGCAGAGGATGGATGTGACATTATCCAAACCCCCATGCCTACTACATGCAGACAGGCAGGTGTGACCAAGCTGCATACAGATAAATACAGTAGAGACCAGGACAGGCCCTTTGAGGTCATATAGACCAATTTCCCCCTTTTTTACAGATTAGGAAACTGGGGCTCTGAGAGGTGGAGAGGTTTAGGTAAGTAACACTTGGCCATTAAATATTTTCCTGGAGAATGTGACATAAAATGTGGCAAATTATGGAACCACACTTCTAAAAAATGTAAATGTACAGTGTGAATAATCCATTCTACAGGGATGCCTTGGCCCAGAAAACAAAGTTAAGTTCCAGGGGTGTTACGACTCGTTGAAATTAAGAAAAGCTAAGCAAGCTATGAGCTCACGATCTCATTGTAAAGAAAATTCACCTAAAGACACATGTGTCCTTTCAGCTGCCAAGTGACTAAGGTAATGGTACAAGTGATCATGTTGACTTAATCCCTTAAGAGATTGCACAGGAGAAATATTTCCAGAGCCAAAAAAAAAAAAAAATGGTTGACTCTCAATGGTCCCTCATTTGACCCTGAGTCATTCACATAATCGGCAAATTCTCAAGATTCCTATTAAAACATTATTGGTGAATATTAATCATTTTGCACCTACATAAGATGATTTGGTAAAAATCCCCACATTGAAGGCACCACCACCACAAATGATTTGAAAGCTAACCTTGGACCTAAGTAAAGTTGGAGATAAGCTTTCCAAACAAACCATGACCACATCTACAACAGCAGGTGAATACATGCCCAAGAGCTGAGACACAGATTCGGTGGAGCAGGGAGGCCCCGCTAACATCTCTCACTCATAGCCAAGCCTGAGCCAACCTCTCCCTATGGGGGTTACTGTCAAGCAGCACAACCACTGACAAATGATGGGTCTGGAAGCACCATCAGAGCTAAGCAGCCTCCCCAGAAGTTCTACTAAAAATCCCCTATGTCCTTGAGCAGTCAGTCATTTCCGAGTGACAGTACTGAATGCTACTGGCTTACTAACATGCATGCTGCAAGTGATCCCCAACACGCAGCTGTTGATATCGTCACATCAAGGAGTCAGCCCAACTGCCATAAGGATGGAATAAATCACAAGGCAAAGAAATGGTTTTAGCTCACACAAGGCAAGTTAGTGAGAATGGCTCTGCCCACCCTAAGATGAACTGACTGTGTAATGCGTACTTTACAGCCAGAGAAACTAGGGGTTGGTTTCTGTTTCACTTGCTTGCACTGTGACCTTGGATCAGTTACTTAACTTTACTGATCCTCTCCTATCTCCTCTGCACAATAGGCCTATAATTGATACCTTTTAGTAGTCTTGTGAGAATTAGTTGCAATATAGATGAAATGCCTACCTAATAGTGCATGACTCACATGTGCACATTTAACAAACAGATCTCCAAATCTTTATGAATAAGCCACAAAATAAATTCAATAGTTTGTGAATTGCTATATTGTAGGTATATTAAAACTTGAGGTCCTTCCATCTCCAGAATACCAAATTACCTCCCAACAAACCATCACATTATACTCCAGTTTAGTGATTAGTTTTAATGAGCCATATATATTAACACATTCCAATGTTCAGGACATAGAGAAAGTTAGGCCGAACCAATTAAAAATTAATACATTAGAGTTATATAATAAAATATTACTGCACAGTTATAAAATATTATCACAGCATAAAGTATATCACTCATAAATATCTCCTGAAATCATTTTATCTCATCTCTCTCCTTTTCTTCAACATCTTCTTACTCATTATCTTTCCAAGTGACAATACAAATATTTGTGAGTGGATATTATATTAAAACTTTTGGCTGATTGTCAAAATGTAATGATATCAGATACTAAAGTGAATTGTTAGCAAAATGCAAATGTTCAAAAGGACATCCAGGTAGCCAAAGTGGGCCCTAATACTTCAGCAATTAATATCGTCAAGTTGGCCGGGTGCAGTGGCTCACGCCTGTAATCCCAGCACTTTGGGAGGCCGAGGCGGGCGGATCACAAGGTCAGGAGATCGAGACCATCCTGGCTAACATGGTGAAACCCCAACTCTACTAAAAATACAAAAAATTAGCCAGGCCTGGTGGCAGGCGCCTGTAGACCCAGCTACTCGGGAGGCTGAGGCAGGAGACTGGCGTGAACCCGGGAGGCAGAGCTTGCAGTGAGCCAAGACTCCGAGACTCCATTTCAAAAGAAAAAAAAAAGAATATATATATAGGGCCGGGCGCGGTGGCTCACGCTTGTAATCCCAGCACTTTGGGAGGCTGAGGCGGGCGGATCACGAGGTCACGAGATCGAGACCACGGTGAAACCCCGTCTCTACTAAAAATACAAAAAAATTAGCCGGGCGTGGTGGCGGGCGCCTGTAGTCCCAGCTACTCGGAGAGGCTGAGGCAGGAGAATGGCGTGAACCCGGGAGGCAGAGCTTGCAGTGAGTCGAGATCGCGCCACTGCACTCCAGCCTGGGGACAGAGGGAGACTCCGTCTCAAAAAAAAAAAAAAAAAGAATATATACATATATATATAGTCAAGTCAAGGAGCCAGCCCCAATGGTCATGAGAATAAAATAAACCACAAGGCAAATAAATATGTAGGGAGATATATATCCTCTGAACACAATGAAGAACAATAAGAACAAATTAAATTATTATGAAAAAAAGCATGCCTTCAGCATAACTAGAAAACAAGAAAATACTCAAATTTTATTTATTTCTATTTTATTTATTTATTTTTTTTCCAAGAGGAGTGTCACTCTGTCACCAAGGCTGGAGCGCAATGGTGCGATCTCGGCTCACTGCAACCTCCACCTCCCCGGGTTCAGGTGATTCTCCTGCCTCAGCCTCCCGAGTAGCTGGGATTACAGGCACGCACCACCACACCTGGCTAACATTTGTATTTTTAGTGGAGACACAGTTTCACCATGTTGGCCAGGCTGGTCTCGAACTCCTGACCTCGTGATCCACCTTGACCTCCCAAAGTGCTGGGATTACAGGCGTGAGCCACTGCACCCAGCCAAAAACATCCAAACTTTAAAATAGCTATAAATAAAGTAAAAGAGAAAAAACACCAAATCCCACCCAGCAAAAATCTCTCATACTCTAGCTGTTAGCCTTTGTCATGAGCAAGGACAATCCAAGGAAAACTGAAAAGAAGAGAGAAGAGAGTGGGCAGCAAGCCTAAAATTTCTCTATAACCACCACTACCACCAGAAAGAAAAGCCCATCCTAAGGGCAAAAATATTTTAAAGCATTCCAACAGACCAGAGCAGGTGCTAAAAACACACGCAATATTTGGTGACAACCTGAAAAGCATAGTTTCAAGGGGGCTGGGGGCAAAAAGAAATGGAAAAGTGCTTGGAAAGTGACCAGAGACATAAAAATAAAGCAAACGGGAGAGTCAGGGTCCAGAAAAACCTGAAAAATCAGAGGCCACACAATCCTTCAGTATCCACATGTACACACACACACACACACACACACACCACTAAGGAAATGACTTTTCTATACTTATAGGAGGGTCATTGAACCAGAAATCTTGTAAAACCCAAAATTCACAAAATGAACAGAAGATTAAGCAAGTCTACAAAAGCTTCTACAAAAGATCAGAAAATGAGAACCAACACTCCTCATCTAATGAAAATTCCACAAAAAGGAAAAAACAAAATGTTATGACATAGAAGAAAACTATGAGACACTACTCAAACTAAATTAAATATACTCGAACATCTGCAAAAATGAAAACCACCTTGAATCAGAATTTCAAAAACTAAGAAGAGAAATGAACAAAGACAAGAATAAATAAAAATAGAACTCAGTGAGCTTGGCGGGGGTGGGTAATAAAAGTGCAAAGTCATCTCTGAAATAAAGACTAAATTATAAGTACCCAAGGAAGATGACATCAAAATAAAAATTTAATAAAGAGCATCAGAGAAAAGCAAAAAAACCAATCAAGAGAATGAAAATGAGTTAATGAAGAAAGTATAAAGGTCAAAGAGACAGTAATGAAAATGTAGGACAGGAGGAAAAATGGAGTCTTAAAAGAGAAAACAAAACAATGGAACAGAACTCACACTTAAAGAATATAACTCATGAAAACATTCTGGAAATCAAAAAAGAACCAAATCTGTATATGGGAGTCATGTGCCAGATGTGCGGAAAAATTAACCCAAAACAGTCAACTCTGAGACATATTACAGTACACTATTAAGACTTCAAACATAAAGAAAAAATTTTCCAGGCCTTCAGGCAAAAAGATCAAATATTTTACAAGGACAAAAGAATTATATTGGTATCAAAATTTTCAAAAGCAATATACAAAGCAAGGCAACAATGGAGCAGAATATTTCAGAAATTTAGTGAAAGAAAATGTGAATCAAGAATTCTGTATTCAGCCAAGGTGCCCTTCTAGCATCAATACTATAGAAAAAGTTTTAAATACATAGGAATTAATGGAATTCTGTACCCATAACCCCTTCTTAAGAAATCTACTAGAGGGCCGGGCGCGGTGGCTCACACCTGTAATCCCAGCACTTTGGGAGGCCAAGGCGGGTGGATCACGAGGTCAGGAGATCGAGACCATCCTGGCTAACACGGTGAAACCCCATCTGTACTAAAAAAAAAAAAAAAATACAAAAATTAGCCGGGCGTGGTGGCGGGCGCCTGTAGTCCCAGCTACTCAGGAGGCTGAGGCAGGAGAATGGTGTGAACCCGGCAGGAGGAGCTTGCAGTGAGCCGAGATCAGGCCACTGCACCCCAGCCTGAGCAACAGAGCAAGACTCTGTCTCAAAAAAAAGAAATCTACTAGAGAAGGTTTCCTCCAACTAAGAGATGACTAGGGAAATGTTAACAAAACAGCTCAAGTGAGCATTTTTCTTTATATAGTCATAGATCCAAAACTAAAACAAAGGAAGAATGGAAGACTAATGTGCAAATGTTATATGCTGTGACGAAGTAGAAACAATGGAACTCGACAATGGGAGGAGAGGGGAGGGAATAAGAAAAGTTAGAATAACCTCATTGATTGTTGTATAGCCATAGGCAGAAGTTAAAAGAATGCTATTAAAAACTGAAAAACTGATTATTGTGTGATTAGATTTAAAAATATGGGCCTGAAGGCATTTTAGAAAGGTATAACTTCAAAGGTAATGACAGGAACAAAAGCATAAACCTTCCTAGACACCAAATACTTAACATATCACCACATTTATAAATGAAAAATATGTAACAAACAATTATAAAATATAATGATGAAAGAAGATCAAACACAAGATGGCAATAAATGAGAATGGGCTTAACTTGTCTACTAAAACAAAAAGGTTTTCAATTTGGCTCAAAGACAAGACCCAACTATATGCTATATAACTAAAATTCAGAAAGGCTAAAGTAACGGGACAGACAAAGGATATCAAGAAATAAGAAAACAGGGATGGAGATTTCGATATCAGACAAAGTAAAATTCTAGCCAAAAAAAAGATTAAATGTGACTAATAAGAGCATTCTGATCAGTATAATTCACAATGAAGCCATAACAGCTGTGAATATCTACACACCAGACAACATGAAACCATCTTCATGGAGCAAAAACTATAGGAGAAGCAAGGAGACATTGGTAGACAAACTAATAACAGGATACTTTTACACATCCCTTTCAGAACCAGATAGATAAAATGGGGAAAAGGTACGTAAGACTACAGAAGACATAACATTAAAATCAAAATATGTAGTTCTCATGGAAAGGTGGCAGGAAGAGAGCAAGGGATCTCAAACTCTACACCCTGATAATAGAGAATACACCTTCACAAAAATCGATCATGTATTAGATCACGAAGAAAATAACAGTAATTTCCACAAAGTAGAACTATTACAAATACTCTCGTCAGAGTATAGTAAAATTTAAAACTTTTTAATTATTGTTTAAAAAGATCTTTACACTTGGAAATTTTTTTAATTTATGATATAAATCCTGGGTGAAAGGGACAATAAAAACAGATAGTACAGAATTTCTTTTAAAAATAATGATAATAAATATACTATATATCAGACTCATTGGGATACATATAAAGTGATCCTAGGAAAATTCATAACAGTAAACATTTCTGTCAATAAAAATAAAACAATGAAAATGAATGAAATTTCCAGTTCCAATTAAATAGAAAAGCACAAAAGGTAAACTAAAAGAAAATTCAAGGAAAGACATCATAAAATAGCAAGGATAAAAGCAGAAATCAATAAGGTAGAGAATATAAATACAGTAAACATAATTAATAAATTGAAATCTTGATTTTTAAAAAAATCCAGAAAGACAAATCATGAGTTAATTTGATCAAGAAAAAAGATAATAGACATGTATATAAATTAACAAATGACAAAAGAAAATCACTATTTAAAAAGAATTTTTAACATTATAAAAGATTACTGGGAAAATTTTACTTCTACCCTAGAATATATACAAACAACCAATAAACAAAATTTTAATTTAAAAAAAAGACTATGCTATACAATAAATGTGAAAATCTAGATGAAATGAATAAATTTCTAGGAAAATGGAGATTAACAAAATTAACTCCTGTAGATAAAAGACAAATCTTAAGCACATCAATTTACATGGAAGAATTAGAGTAAGCTAATAGGAATTAAAGAAAGTTATTCCACCAAAAAAAAAGAAACAAAAAACAAAATACCAACCCCAAATGATTTCACAAGGAAATTTTCCTAAACTTCCAAAGACCTTATAGTCCCGATGCTCCATAAATTGTTCCAGAGTACTGAAAAGGAGCGAAAACTGCTTAAAGCTTTTAATGAAACCAGTTTTAACACCAATATCTAAACGAGATCAAGACAGTATTCCCCTCCACCACAAAAAAAAAAAAAAAAAAAAAAACTACAGGGTGGGAGACAGGGAAGATGGGGGAGTAAGAAGCACCAAAAATCTGTCTCCCCACCTAGACAACAATAGCATTGGCAGAATCTGTCTCACGTAGTAAATCAACAGAAACTATCCCTGAGAAAGACCAGATGGTAGACTTACTAAAGAAAGACTTTAAAACAACTGTCTTAAAAATTATCAAAGAGCTGAAAGAAGACGTAGACAAAATCAAGAAAATGATGTATGAACAGAATGGAAATTTCAGTAAAGAAATTGAAATCATAAAAAGGAACCAAAAAAGTTCTGGATATTATTGTAATCTTAGTTTGTGACTTCACTTTCTGTTTTCTACATGATTTAAGACACTAATGCATTAAAATGTATATATGTCTATGTTTTTGAACACACAATGTATAAAGATGTGATTTTATGACATCAATAACTGAAAGAGTGTGGAGATAGAACTGTATAAGAGCAGAGTTTTGTCTGTTACCGAAGTTGAGCTGGTATAAATTCAAAGTACAGCGTTATAACTTTAGGATGTTAAACGTAATCCCCATGGTAACCATAAATAAAATAGCTATAGACTATACACAAAAGAAAGGAAAAGGGAGTTAAAATGTTTCACTACAAAAAAAAAAAAAAATCAGCCAAACACAAAGGATGACAACATGGATGAACCTTGAAGACATTATGCTAAGCAGAATAAGCCAGTCCCAATAGGAAAAATGTATAATTCCTCTCAAAGGAGGTGCTTAGAGTAGTCACAGAGACAGAAAGCAAAATGGCGGTTGCCAGGGGCTGGAGGAAGGGGGAAATGGGGTATCATTGTCTAATGAATAAAGCATTTCAGTTTTACAAGATGAAAGAAGTTCTGGCAATGGATGGTGGTGATGGTTGCACCACAATGTGGATTTTCTTTCTCTTTTTTTTCTTTTTTTTTTTTTTGAGACGGAGTCTCGCTCTGTCGCCCAGGCTGGAGTGCAGTGGCGCGATCTCGGCTCACTGCAAGCTCTGCCTCCCGGGTTCACGCCGTTTTCCTGCCTCAGCCTCCCGAGTAGCTGGGACTACAGGCGCCCGCCAGCACGCCCTAATTTTTTTGTATTTGTAGTGGAGACGGGGTTTCACTGTGTGTTAGCCAGGCTGGTCTCGATCTCCTGACCTCGTGATAATGTCACTGGATATATACTTAAAAATAGTTAAAAGGATAAATTTTATGTTATATGTATATTACTGAAAATTTAAATAAGTAGTGTTAAAATTGCAGACCAAAAATACTTATGAACGTCAAAACCAACATACTAAATAAAATATTACCAAACAGAATCCAACACCACATTATGAAAATAACAAACCATAGCCAAGTGGGATCAACATTAGAAAATTCCTTCAAACAATATACCATATCAATATATTTAAAGAAAAAAATCAAGAGATTATCTCCATAGATGCTGAAAAAGCCTTCACCAACACCAAAATTCCACAATCACTCTTGACAAAAAAACACTCAAAAATGAGAATCGAGGGATACTTTCATAGTAGGATAAAATATATGATAATGTGTGTGCACGTGTGTGTGCATGTGTGTGTGTGCAAGATACTCCACTGCTATTCAACATTGTACTAAAAAGTTTATTAATGGAATTATACAAGAGAAATTAATAGGAGGCACAAAAATTGACAAGGAAGAAAAATAATTCTATTTGCAAATGATACACCATCATACCCAGAAAGCCCTAGAGAATCCATAATAAAACTAACTCAATAATAAAAGAATTCAGTAAAGCTATAGGATATGGAATTAACATATACAGATATATATGTTACATATATAGAGATATAGATATATGTTATATATCTTGATATCAATACCCTTTATATACACAAACAATAAGTAGTTAAAGAACATAGTGGAGAAGAAAAAAGTCTCATTTACAATAGCAACAAGGAAGATTCAACTTGGAATAAACTTAGCAAGAAATATGCAAAACCCAAATGAATAAACCTTAAAACACTTCTAGAAGACAGACAAGTCAGCTTGAATAAGTGGACAAACTTGTTCTTGGATAGGATGATTTAACATCATAAAAATGCCAGTTCTCCCAAAGTTAATGTATGAATTTATTGCAATTCCAATAAAAATACCAACAAACTTTTTATGGAGGTAAACAAGTTGACACTAAAGTCTATACAGAAAAAACAAACATAAAAGAATAGCCAGGAAAACACTTTAGGAAAAACTAGGTGGAGGTACTAGTCCTACCAGACAATAAAACATACTATAAAGCCTTTAATGACAAAATATTAGAGGTATTTCCTCTAATTAAGACAGTGCGGTAATTAAGACAATGTGGTTTTGGTATGTGAATAGCTCACAACAAGTAGAATCAGAAAAGAAGTTCAGAAACAAGCCCATGCACATATGAAAATTTGATTTATGATTATTATTAAGTCTTATCTCACATCACTAGGGGCAAATGTTGACATGTCAATAAATAGTACTGCAACCTATATCACAGATAATGAGCTAATAGTTCAAATATTTAAAATAAAGAATAAGATTAAAACCCAATAGAAAGTAGAAATAATGAACAAATTTAGGGAAGAAAATAGACATTCGGCTTCAAGAAGCCCAAAAGACTCCAACTAGAATGAATTTAAAGAAGTCCGCTACAAGATATAATCAATTTGTCAAAAGTCAAAGACAAAAACAGAATTTTGAAAGCAACAAGAGAAAAGCAACTTTTCATATAAAAGGGGGCCACGATGAGACTATTAACAAATTTCTCAGCAGAAACCTTGCAGGCCAGAAGGGAGATGGATGATCTATTCAAAAGAAAACAATGGGCAGCCAAGAATACTCTCTCTAGCAAAACTGTCTTTCAAAAATAGAGGGGAAATAAAGACTTTCTCATGTGCACAAAAGCTGAAAGCGTTCATCACCACTATACCTGCCTTATAAGAAATGCTAAAGGGAGTCCATCATGTTGAAATAAAAGAATGCTAGGCAGCAACATGAAAACATATGAAAGGTAAAATTCCTGGTAAAGGTAAATATACAAACAAATATAGAATATTTTAATACTATAATGACAATGTGTAAATCTTTGAATTCTGGTATAGTACTTAAAAGACAAAGTTATAAAAATAACTATCACTATAAAAATCAGTTAATGAATACACAACATTAAAAAATATAATTTGTGACATCAATAACATAAAGTGGGGGAGAGGCAGTAAAAGAGTAGAGTTTTGTGTGCAATTGAAATTAAGTTGTTATAAGCTTAGAATAGAAAGTTATAAGTATAGGCTGTTTTATGTAAGCCTCATGGTAACCACAAAGAAAATATCTATAGAAGATACATGAAAGGAAATGAGAAAGGAATCAAATCTCATCATTACCCAAAAAACATCAGTGAAACACAAAGAAGGGCAGTAAGAGTAGAAGAGAGGGACAAAAAAGCTACAAGACTGACTGAAAATAATTACCAAAATGGCAACAGTAAGTCCTTCCCTATCAGTACTTTAAGTATAAATAGAAAAAACTCTCCAATCAAAGCTATGAAGTGGCTGAAATGAATTTTTAAAAATAAAATAAAACAACCAGGTGTGGTGGCTCACGTCTGTAATCCCAGCACTTTGGGAGGCTGAGGTAGGCAGATCATGAGAGATCAGGAGATCGAGACCATCCTGGCTAACATGGTGAAACCCCGTCTCTACTAAAAATACAAAAAATTAGCCAGGCGTGGTGGCACGGGCTTGTAGTTCCAGCTACTTAGGAGGCTGAGGGAGGAGAATCACTCGAACCTGGGAGGCAGAGGTTGCAGTGAGCCAAGATGGAGCCATTGCACTCCAGCCTGGGCAACAGAGCAAGACTCCATCTAAATAAATTAAATAAATAAATAAATAAAATATAAAACAAGATCCAACTATGTGCTGTCTACAAGAGAGAGACTCACTTTGGATTTAAGAATGCACATAGGTTGAAAGTGAAAAGATGGAAAAAGATATTTCATGCCAATGTTAACTAAAAGAGAGCACAGGTAGACATACTTAGACAAATTAAACTTTAAGTCAAAGATGGTCACAAGAGACAAAAAAATGGACATTATATAGTGATAAATACATCAATTCACCAGGAAGATATAATAATTATAAATACATTGCACCCAACATTAAAGCACACAAATATAAGAGGCAAATATTGACAGAAGTGATGATAAATATAGAACAACATAATAGTGAGAGATTTTAATATCTCACTTTCAATAATGGATAAAAAATCCAGAAAGAAGATCAATAAGGAAACAGAGAACTCAACACTATGGCCCAAGTGGACCTATCAAACAAATACAGAACATTCTATCCAACCACAGCAAAAAATACATTCTTCTCAAACACACATAGAACAGTCTCCAGAACAGATCACATGCTAGCCCACAAAACAAATCTTAACAAATTTAAGGAGACTAAAATCATACCAAGTATTTCTGACCACAACAGAATAAAATGAGACATTGCTAATAGAAATAATTTCAGAAAGTTCTCCAATATGTGGAAATTAAAAAACACTCTTGAACAACCAATGGGTCAAAGAAGAAATCAAAAGAAAAATCAGAAAATATTTTGAGAAAAACAGAAACTAAAGCACAACATAGCAAAGCTTATGGGAAACAGCAAAAGCAATAAAAGGAAAGTTTACAGCAGTAAATGTCTACAGTAAGAAAGATCTCAAACAAATAACCTAATTTTACAATATAAGGAATTAGAAAATGAATAAACTAAGCCCTAAGTTAGCAGAAGGAAGGAAATAATAAAGATTTGAGGAAAAATAAATGAAATATAGAATATAAAATATCAATAAAACTTAGAATTGGTTTTTTAAAGGTCAACAAAATTAACAAACCTTTAGCTAGATTAACCAAGACAAAAAGAGAAGACTCAAATAAATAAAATCAGAAATAGAAGAGCTTATATTACAATTGACACTGCAGAAATAAAAAGGTTAGTAAGAGACTACTATGAACAACTACACACTAACAAATTGGATAACCTAAAGAAATGAATAAATCCCTGAAACATACAACCTACCAAGCCTGAATGATGAAGAAATAGAAAATCTAAACAGCCCCACAATTAGTAAGGAGATCAAATTAGTAATCATAATCTCTCAACAAATAAGAGCTCAGACGCTTTCACTGGATAATTCTACCAAAGATTTAAAGAAGAATTAATGCCAATCTTTCTCACACTCTTCCAAAACATTGAAGTGGGAAACCTACTTTATGAAGCCAGAATTACCCTGATACCAAAGCCAAAGACTTTACATTAAAAAAAAACTACAAGTCAATATTCCTGATGAACATAGATGCAAAAATTCTCAACAAAATGATAGCAAACTGAATTCAACAGCACAATCAAAGGATAATACACTCTGGCTGAGTGGGATTTATCCCTCAGACAGGAGAATGGCTCAACGTTTAAAAATCAATAAAGGTGATACACAGCATCAACAGAACAAAGGATAAAAATCATACTATCATGTCAATAGATGCAGATAAAGCATTTGTCAAAATTCAAACACCATTTCATGATTAAAACATTCAACAAACTAAGAATAGAAGGAAATTACCTCAACAAAATAAAGGCCATTAATGAAAATACCACAGCTAACATCACACTGAATAGTGCAAAACTAAAAGCTTTTCCTCTAATCAGGAAGACGGTAAGGATGCCCACTCTCACCACTTCTATTCAACATAGTACCAGGAGTCTTAGCTAGAGCAATGAATCAAGAAGATATAAACGTCACCCAAATCAAAAAAGAAGTAAAATTTAAAAAGAAGTAAAATCTCAATTTGCAGATGACATGATCTTATGTGTAGAAAACTCTAAAGATTTCACCAAAAATTTGTTAGCAAATTCAGCAAAGTTGAAACAAATTCAGTTGCAGAATACAAAATCAACATACAAAACCATTGGTTTCTATACACTAACAATGACCTGTCCACATGAAAAAGAATGAAATTGGACCCTTATCTTATATCACACACAAAGTTAACCCAAAATCAAACTTAAACACTGATACGTAAAACCTGAAATTATAAAACTCCTAAAAGAAAACACGAGAACTTTGCAACATTGGTCTTGGCAACGATTTCTTGGATATCGTTGCCAAAAACAAGGCAACAAAAGCAAAAACAGACGAGTGGGACTACATCAAACCAAAAAGCTTCTGTGCAGCCCAAGAAACAATCAACAGAGTAAAAAGGCACCCTACAGAATGGAAGAAAATATTTGCAAACTGTACATTTGATAAAAGGGTTAATATCCCAAATATATTAGGAACTCATACAACTCAATAGCAAAAAAAAAAAAAAATGCAAATAACCCAATTTAAAAATGAGCAAAGGACTTGAAGAGACATTCCTCCAAAAAGACATCCAAAAAGTCAATTATGTGAAAAAATATCCAACATTACTGATCATCAGGGAAATGCAAATCGAAACCATAATGAGGTATCACCTCATACGTATTAGAATGGCCATTATCAAACACACACACACACACACACACACACACACACACACACACACACCAGGAAATACCAAGTGTTAACAAGAATGTGAAGAAATTGAAACCCTTGTGCATTGATGGTAGGAATGTAAAGTGGTGTAGCCACTACGGAAAACAGTAAGAAGGTTCCTCAAAAAATTAAAACTATTGTTAGCATATGACCCAGCAATCCCACTTCTGGGTATTCATCCAAAAGCATTGAAATCAGGATCTCAAAAAGATACTTATACTTCCACGTTCATTGCAACATTATTCACAACAGCCAAGAGTTAGAAACAATCCAAATGCACATCAGTGGACAAATGGATAAAGAAAATGTGGTATATACATGCAATGGAATATTATTCAGTCTTTAGAAAGAAGGAAATCCTTTCATATGCCACAACATAGATGAACTTTGAGGACATTAAGCTAAGTGAAATGAGTCAGTCACAGAAGGATAACTACTGCATGAATCCACTTATAGGAGGTATCTAAAATCGTCAAATTCATAGAAGCAAAACGCAGAATGGTGGTTGCGGGGGCTAGGGGAAGGGGAAAATGGGAAGTTGCTGTTCAATGGGCATAGTTTCAGTCACACAAAACAAAAACTTCTAGAGATCTCTGTACAACAACTTGCAAATAGCTAACAATATTGTATTGCACATGGGAAAATTTATTAATGGGGTAGATCTCATGTGTTTTTTATCACAACTTTTCTAATGGAAAAATGGGGAAAGGCATGAGCAGAAAATTCACAAAATTAGACCAAAAATGGCAATTAAACATACGAAAAAATGTTTAACCTCACTCATCATTAGAGAAATGAATTTCAAGTACACTGAGATACCATTTCTTTCCTGAAAAGTAAGAAATTTGCAAAAAAAAAAATAAAAACTATAACAACACACTCAGCAAGGCTGTGGAGAAGCATGCACTCTCATACCTCGCTGATCGAAAAGCAAACTGATGGACATTCCAGTTTTGCACAACCACATCTCACCTGTTAGAGGAGAATCGGGGAATATCTAAGGGGAACTTCATATGCACTTATCTTTTGACCCAAGAATCTCACTTCTAGGAATCTACCCTGAAGACACACCTCAAACCATATGAAAATTCGTATGTTCAGGTTTACTCATTGCAGCATTGTCTGTCATTACAAAACACTGGAAACAGCCTAAATGCACATACATAGAAGAACAGTTGGGTAACCTATGGTACACAGTAAAGTATTAGGAAGCTGTCTTTGAAATGACATCGAGGAATTTCCAGGATATGCTTTTAATCACAAAAGGCAAAGCTCTTTGTACAGAGGAAAGCTGACCATACCCTCCTTCCCAGAGGCAGGCAGCCCAAATTGGGACTGGGAGGTGTTTTAACTCTAATCAAATTCAAAGTTTTGATTATTACACAAGAGTGGGTATCTAATTATCAACTGAGACTTTGTCTTCTGACTTAAAGTAACTATAGAATTCTTTATGAATAAACAGAAGAAACGTAAAGTCTGGTGGAGTTTTCACCTAGACCAAGAGAGAAATTTTTCTCACTGAATAAATTCTAAAGGGAGAGTGAGCTATAACATACAGTTTTGATTGCATCCCACCAGTTGTGCCTGTTCAGCATAAAGGTTACAATCCACTGCTGAGTCGTGATCACCATAAGCAGTCATTTCTCTCAAACATGAGACAGAAGGCTAATCCAGCCCATGGATGAAATGCTCTCCACAAGTGTAATGAGATGGACTTTAAATATTTCCTCCTCTTAATCCAGGCCACCTTGGTGATGTACTGTTGCTATATGTGTGGTTGGAGAGTTTTCCAGAAGCATCTCTCTCACTGCTATACTTCCACTGCTATACCCTGAATACACAGATTCCTAAAGCATGACTTGCCAACAGCCAAGCTGAGCACTGACCTCAGAAAAGCAATTCTTCCTTCTGGTTATGCACAATCTGGGGAAGTGCCTTCCAAAGACAGAGAAAGAGGGCAGCTATCCCTGAGACTGGCTGCAAGCACGTACAAAGAGCACAGGAGGAAAGGAAGGTGAGTGAAGGTAGCACTGTGTATGTGGTGATGAGGGAAAGGGTACTTCTGGGCTGGTCGGTGCCTGCTCTACTTTTCTGCACAGCCGAGTTAAAAGCACTGCCCCTTTGACACTGCCCTGGCTGGAGAAGCAAAGGACTCACAGGGGCAGGTCCAGCGGCAGCCACAGGTCTCTTCCACTTTAACAGGGGACTGGCTGTTGGGGCATGAAGGCCTCGGCCCCCGGTCACAGTTGACCCGATGACTCTTCAGCAAGGTCTGGCCATCTGGCTGGCAAGTCACGGTGTGGCACTGGTCTGGCAAGGTCCAGACGTCCCCAGGCTGCAGAAGAAAACAGCAGATTCAGGCAGGGAATAAGATGAGGTACTCCAACTCTAAGTCCATCTGCCAGACAACTGACCCCTAGAATTGAACACAGGCCTACACAGCAAGGAGGCCTCCTGTACATGAGACAGGAAGCAAAACACAAAATGTACAGATGGACCCTCAAAAACAAGATAATGGTAAGAGGAAGCACTGGACTAAGACCAAAGGAGGAAAAATTAACCAGTGGAACAAGAGCCCCAAACACATCTCTAATCTTTCTTTCAAAGTCAACAGAAAGGAACTTACCCTCTTCTCATTCCCATCCTCATCCATGCAAATCCTAACAAATCCTGCAACAGACACAAATAAGATCTTAGTTCCCATCTTTCACCCAGAAATTCTGAACCATTCACAATGTCTGCTTAAGCAACCTGGTCTAGTTTTTGAAGTCAACTCAACTCTGAAAAGAATCTGAACGAGGTTAACAGTGGAGACATAGGGACACAAGGCTGAGGTGGTCATCCTGTGATTCTTCAGACGTGCTCTATGGTTATTAATAATTATGATGCCAACAACAGTGATAATATGGCAATAACTACAGCTTACGCTGTCATTATCTTGGTTCACATGTAGATCACGCCAGGGATGGGGAAGGTGGGGAGATGAAACAAGATCCTGGAAACCTGAAAGAGATCTACTTGAAGATTCCTACCAGGAGAGCTGCCATCTCTCTGTACAGCTAATGTTATTAGCTATAAGTCAAAACTTGCATAGAGTTATTGCCCTTTAAGGGCAAACTTGCATTGACTTATTCCGCCGAAGGACAGTAACTTTATGTGGGTTTTGACTTATATCTAGTAACGGGAAAATATACAAACCCAGGCACTCCCCCAGAAAAAAGCGTGTGTGTGTGTGTGTGTGTGTGTATTTTTTTTTTTTAGATGGAGTCTCACTCTGTTGTCCAGGCTGGAGTGCAGTGGCACGATCTCAGCTCACTGCAAGCTCTGCCTCCCAGGTTCACGCCATTCTCCTGCCTCAGCCTCCCAAGTAGCTGGTACTACAGGTGCCCACCACGACGCCCGGCTAATTTTTTGTATTTTTAGTAGAGATGGGGTTTCACTGTGTTAGCCAAGATGGTCTCGATCTCCTGACCTTGTGATCCGCCCACCTTGGCCTCCCAAAGTGCTGGGATTACAGACGTGAGCCACCGCGCCTGGCCAAAAGCATATTTTTTAAGTTTCTAACCTAAAATCAGCTTAAACTATGGTACTTTGATATGAGTCTCCATGTTATTGTATTTCTAAAGCCCTTTATACCCATGTTGAGAGTGAGTCTAGGCCCATGGGGAAGGAGACTGTATCTACGGAACGCTGGGGTTCCTTGCTTATGTCTTCTGATTCTTTTGTCCAAGATCCCTCTACACAAATAAGCTTAGGCTCTCTCTGCCAAGTTCACATGGACAATTAGAGGGGAAATAGGACCATTCACAGAAAGCTTTCTGCTGGCCCCATGGGGGCTTGTGGTATACACCTCCCATGAGCAGAAACTTAAAGGTCCTGGTCTATATAATAATCTTCATTCAAGGCCAAATCTTATGCATGGGCACCCTGGGGTCTCTTGAATAGTATTTTTGTTTCTTTGGTGGGTTTGTTTTGGAACTTTTTTTGAGAGAAGTAAGAAAGCTATTATAAGACTCACCAGAGCACAGTTTGTGGAGGAAGGAATTGCCCAAGGTGACCATGGTAGGGAGGTCTTCGATTCGCTGGAGCTTCACCATGTTGGAGTCGCCTGCTGGGCCTGCCAAGATCCGTAGCTGGGCTGCATCATAGCGATCTCCAATTCCAATAGGGAACACTGTCACTCCTAGAGTTAGCAAAGAGACAAGAAAGGATCTGTGGGCAAGTAGGCTCAAAATGGACTGGCCTGACACTATATCCAGCATCTGAATAGAGCCTCATGTTTTCCAGGCTGGTCACATACACCAGCCCTATGAGGAAGATGTTCAGTCAACAGGTATTAATGAGCTCCTACTCTGTGTCAGGTACTATTGTAAGCAATAGGGATACAGCAGTGAACCAAGCATATAAAGTCCCTCCCTGTCCCCCGTACTCATGGAGAGATAGACAACAAACACACAAACAAAGTAAATATATAGAATTTCAGATGTGGATAAATGCTTAGGAAAAAAATAAAATGAGATAAGGGGGATGAGAATGCCCAGGGCTGAGGTGTGGGTTACTGTTGCATATATGGCAGTTGGAGAAGCATTTGGTGAAAAGATGGCATCTGAGCAGAGACCTGATGTAAGGATGGAAGGAGCCAAGAGGATGTCTGAGGGAGGGACATCCCAAGCAGAAAGAAGAGTAAGTGCAAAGGCCCCAGAGCAGAAGTGTGACTGCATGCTCCTGGGGGCTGGGGAGAGAAGGACAAGCAAGAGAGGGAAAGGGCGTGGATCAGGCAATGCTCCACTGGCCACAGTAAGGGCTCACCATGTTCTGTGAATGAAACAAAGCCAGCCAAGACTACAGAGCAGAGGGACAGGGGCTGACTTTGATATTAAAGGGCCACTGCAGCTGCTGTGCTGAGAATGAGCTGCAGGGGACAAAGGTGGAAGCTGGGGTTCCAGTTAGACAGCTATTTCAATAGTCCAGGGGAGAGATGATGGGGACTCAGATTGAGGTGACCCTGGTGGACATGGTATGGGGAGGTGCAACTCTCAAAGTATTTTGAAGATGGAGCTATAGTTTGTTCGTGGCTTGCATGGAGGTATCGGGAAAAAGGAAGAAGAGTCAAGGATGCTGAGCTTTTTGAACTGAACAACTGGAAGGTTGGAATTGCCATTTTCTAAGATAAGAAAGACGGATGTGAAAATCAGGAGTTTGGTTTTGCCTGTTAGAGCATGCAAGCTGAGTTGAGGTGAGGCTGGAGATACGAATTTCAAAGTCAGAGATGTATAAATATATTTAGACCCATGACACTGAACTAGACCACCAAGGGGGTACATGTAAGAAGAGAAGAGAAAATATGACAGGGCTGAGCCCAGAGAATGTGCATGCTCATTTACACATGGGAAACAGAGGCTTTGGGCGGTTAAATGACTCGCTCTGGATCATGTCTGCTTCCTCAAGACCACAACTGCTTCCTTTCCCAGTGAAAATCTTTCTTTGGATTCTTGATACTAAAGGAGAAAAAATCTCCATCCTGAAATTCCTCAATTCAGCTCTCCAGAAAGTTCTAGAAATTTGCAATGTGCTTCAGGTTGGAACGGATTTTCTCCTAGCAACTTTTCAGCTCTTGTAAGTTCGTTATAATGTCCAAATATATATCCTTTCCCTTTTAGTGCCCTTTACCCTAAAATCATAGATTTCATAAACATGTCACATTCATTCACTCAACAAATGTTAAATGGTCACCTATTTTGTGCATCATACACAGATGATACAAAAATAAGCAAGATCTTCCCTTGCCTTCAAAGAACTCCCAGTTTTTTGCAAGGAATAGATATGTTACAAATACAATACAATACAATATGATTTGCACATCTTGAGTAGCTCATATGTGACACAGAGAACGGAGCAAATAACTTCCTCAGGAAGAACACCAGGAAGACAGCAGAGAAAAGACAGGGTTCTGACAGCACTCCTAGGCAGGGTTCTGAAAGATGAACAGTTCTCCAGGTGGCCACGAGGAGACTCAATGTCACTCCACTCACCCAGACCTCTTTCAGCTGGGAGGTGGTCCCTCAGACTCTACCACCTGTCCCGGCTCACATCCTGTTGATATTAAGAACATGATAAGCACACGTTCTTCTGGAGCACAGAAGGGACATCTGGATCCTTCCCTTTCCTACAGCATGATCCTTTGTCTCTCATCCATCAACCCTGACAAGCCCATTACCTGGTACCAGGAAAGGACTTGAAATACATGAAAGTCCCCATTGGTTCTCAGGGCCCCACAATCAATCACTCTGGCCTCAGACATGACATTTTAGTGCAAGACCACGAATCCTACTTTAGAAAGAAAGAGCATAGAGCTATGATCACTCCTGGACACAAAGGGAAAATGTGGAGAAATTAAAGGTTATAATTAGTTATAAAGATATAGGATCAACACACACTTATTACTGTTTGGTTTCCTAATCACATCGTGATTGGATAATTTCCTGCTGTTTGAAACCAGGACAGAGGTTGGTACTGAGCATCTTTAATGTCAGCCACAACATCCAAAAGTAACCCCAGCCCACTTTTAACCCTCTACCATTTCCGAAGTCTCGCTCTCCTGAACTGAGGACTATACACCAGATTCTTACTGTTGGACCTGGCGGCATCAGCTGCTGCATCCACTGAATCCACAGAGACGTCCGTGACCAGGATGACCACCGCCTTCGAAGCTCCCGGCCTGGCACCGTGCATTTCTGAAGTCAAGTATCGCACAGCAAAGCCCAAGGCATCCCCTGAGGATGGAGAACAGATCACACCAAGTCAGCACTGACTGCGGCTGGACACCCTCTCTCACTGTGGATCCTTCAGTCACTTAAAAGCTGAATGATTCAGAGACTCCAAGGAACACCCAGTTGAGATCTGGAAGAGACCTGGAAGAGCATCTAGCCCCTCACTTTCCAGAAGAAACTAAGGCCAAGGAGCAAAGTGACTGGCCGAGGTCACACAGTCACTTATGCCAAAAATCAGAATCAGAATGCAGGTTCTGCATCCAGCCTGTGGCACCAGCGTTACCTATTTGGCTGGGGCCTCCCTCCCGCTGCATGACGTCCACAAGGCTCAGCAAATGGGCTTTCTCCGGGGCCACGTTCCATGGCACGTCAATGGTGGTGATGCTTCCATACTGGAGCACTGACACCTGAGTGAGATGAGGCCCTAAACGGAACAAGAAAATGGGGATTATTTTGAATCAAGTGGAGCCCCGAAAAGAGCCTCTTCGTCACTGGCTGCTTCAGGTGCCTCACTCACTCACCTATATTGGCTTTTGAAATGAAAGCCTTGGCAAAACTCTTCATTTCATCAAAATAAGAAGCTGGGAAACTGGAGGAGCCATCCAGGAGAAGGATCACGTCCAGGGGCTGGCTGCAGTCTGCAAGGACAACCAGGAAGGTGAGCACAGAGGTGCCAGCAGGGACACTGGCCGCCAGGCCTACAACCTGACATCCAATAGGATCTGCAGCAAGGCGTGCTGACCACGTGGCACCACCAAGAGGGGAGGGGTGCCTTTGTGAGTGCAAGGGCAATGTGGGCCAGGGAGGAGGGGATAGGGGAGATGGAGTTCCTGGGGCCGGACTACCTCAGGTTTGGAGACACTGAGAAGACTCCAGTTCTACCCAAAGGAAGCTTAAATGTCTACAAATAAAAGCAGCAGGCATGGGCTTCCTCGGTAAGAAGGGGCCGCCACTCTTCTAGAAATGAGTAAAATACTGGCCTGGCAGTACACGGAGGCTGCAAAAGGAAATGGAGCGGCAGCCCCTCCCTGGACAATGAGCTGCTGTGTCCTCAGATCTTGCAGGGCAGGTGAACGTACTGTGATTATTCCAGCTATAAATGCCTAGTGCTCCTGTTAGTGTCTGAGCACATCTGAGATTTGATGAAATGATGTAATTGTTGTTTTCCTCAGCAGAAATATTACAAGAATTTAAATAAATCTACGGCCATGAATAAAAACAAAAACAAAGAAACGGAAGTACTGACAAGTGTGAGACTCAAAAGATACTAAAAGAAGGCTAGTTATTCTGGGATGGTCCCAAACACGCCGAATAAAGATGTTCAGGAACTAGGAATGGATTAGACGCCAGTGTCAGTAAAAGGTAGTAATAACAGCAGTGGGAGCAAGCATTTTTTTTGAGCACTTGTCATGTGCCAGATACTATTTTAAGCAAGTAGGTGCTATTATTATCCCCATTTTATAGATGAGGAGACTGATATACAAAGGGGTTAAGTATTTGCCCAAAATTACCCAGCTAGCAAGTGGCAGAGATAAGATTCAAACTAAGGCAGTCTGACTCCAGTGTCTGAAGACTGCACCTGCTACCTGGCACCTGACATCCTGGTCTCGCCCTGAAGAATGTCAGCTACTCAGAATAATTTCACCCACCCAGTGTGGTCAAAATGAAGCTTATCGTCACCACCTTTAACAGAGGTTACCTTGAAGGCGGAGGGTGGAATTGGGTGGGGAAGAGGCTGTGTGATAAAGTAAGACTTGCATTTATTTTTACTCCTTATTGGCATTGTTTAAATGTTAACAATAGGCTTCCATTACCTTTGAATTTATATAAGCACACACAATAAGAAAAGATCTTCCCTCAAAAAAGGATCACAGTTTGCCTCCCTGCCAGGGAGGTGAGGAAACACAGGCCCTTTGAAGGCAAGTTTCAACCAAGGGCACACAGACCAGGGAAGCCAGGATTAGAACCCGAGTCATTATCTTGGCAGATGCATGTAGCACCAAGGCCGTGCCAGCCCTCGCCCAGCCCTCCCACCTTCACACAAGGTGCCAGCATACCAGAGGCAGGGGAGAGGGTGGGGATCTGCAGCCCCTCTCCGGAGCAGCACCTCTGCAGCACCAGGTCAGGAGCCTCTCGGGGGAGCGTCTCAAAGTCCTGGATGAGGATGGGGGCATTGGGCCAGCCGATCCTCTCCAGCTCCTGCACGTTGGCATTAGGGCCCACTCCAATGGGCACCACCTGGATGTCTCCAGGCAACCTCTTGATCTCATCAGAGGCAGGATTTCCGGTGACCATGTAGACCAGGTTGGGCGCCTGCTCCCGGTCACCCTGGCTGACCAAGAAGCTGTGGTCGGAGAGGTACTGCAGGGCCAGCCCAGTGTTGGTCCTGTTGCCGCCCTGGTAGCGGATCTCTCGCACCCGCTGCAGGATGTCCCCTTTGGACTGTGCCTCGCTGAAGGGGTACTCCACGGTCACCATGTAGGAGTACTGCAGCACCGTGACGTGGATGCTGTCCTGGCCCACATCCATCCGCTGAATCACCTCCTCCATGAACTCCTTGCTCCTGTTGAAGTCGGCTTCACCAATTTTGTCCGATCCTTCCAGGACAAACGCCACATCCAGAACCATGGAGTTCCTCTTGGGCCCCAGGGTCGAAACCCCCAAGAGCCCCGGGCCCACAGTGACTTGTGCCATGTTGGGGGGCAGGGTAGGAGGAGGGGCTTCAGGGGCAAGGTCACAGAGGTAGCTAACAATCTCGTCCCTTTGCTGCTCCAGCTCATCCACACCGCTCAGCACGAAGGCCTTGTTCTCAGGGGCCTGCTTCTCAACGAGGCGGATCTGCTTGAGGTTGGCATGGGGCCCAATGCCCACCGGGATCACGATGACCTTCTTCTTTTTCAGGCCCTGGACGTAGCGGACAAAGTTCCGGGACATCCGTTGGGGCTCCTGGCTGGCCATCAGGAGCAGGGCGATGCGGGAGGCTTCGGGGCGGTCGATCTTGCCGAAGATTTGGAACAGCGTGTATTTCAACACCTCACTGGTGGAGGCCACCTGGCTGCCCGCATACTTCACCTGGCTGGCAATGCGCCGCAGCTCTGACGGTCGCTTCCGGTCCTTGAGCCCTATGTAGGCGTGGGAGCCGTCGTGGTACTCCACCACGGCCACGCGGACCCACTTCTGGGAGATGCGCAGCCGCTCCATCATGTCCACCACAAAGGCCTTCAGCACCTCAAACTCAGCCTCGGACAGCCTGGAGGAGCCGTCCAGCAGGAAGACCAGGTCCAGCAGCCTGCTGCAGTAGAAGTCGTGCAACGGCGGTTCCCAGGTGTCCTCCACATACGGAGTGGTGGGGCTCACCGGCGCATCTGTGGGAGGCACCACCAGGCCTCCCGGCTCCTGGCAGGCTTCACAGGTGAGGTTGACACCATCACAGTGGCTGCAGAAAAGAGCGAAGAAATTAAAATGGTTCAGGAAGAAACCTATGGACACTACTGAGCCCGACAGTGTACAACCACTTCCATATTCCCACAGAATCTCCTCTGTTCCACCTGAACTTGAGATCCCATGGACCATTCCACACCCAAGTGAGATGTCACTGTTTAACACCTGTCCCCAAGTAGCATGCTCACCCCACCTTCAAAACACACACATAGCCAACTTCCTTTGATTCTAGAAACCAAAGCTTTAGCCCATCCTAGGATATGAAAAAATATACTCGTTGTTCTAGGCCATCCACACAGCCACTCAAAGCTGATTTCTTTTCAACCTACATCTTTAGCAACATGAATACTTAATTATAATCCGAGCCTTCTTACGAGGGTCTCCAAGAACAAATGTTACTAACATGTGGACGCTAACCTGTGCTTCTAAATGTTTTGTTGAAGATAAACGCTTTACAGTGCATATTCTAACAGAATGTAAATTGTATGAGTTTCAAAACATGTTTAATAAGTTGGGCCCTAAGGAAGAGAGAAAAAATAGAGCAAAAACATTGTGGAAAGATGAATAAAGATTCAAATCCCAGCTTTATCCAGCAGAACAAATTATTTGAGAGTAGCAAACAGAGGTCCCTACGGTGTTAGGCCTAGGAAAAGACATTCACTCATTCCTCCAGCAGACATAGGGTGAGCACCTCTCATGTGCCAGGTACTGGCCAGGCTCTGTGCCCAGTCCCAAGCACGCACCACAAGTCAGTAGTAGAGCAGTGGCCCCCCACACACAAATTCCTACACTACCATGCCAAATTTCGAGGCTCTGCTGGTAATATCACCTTTTTGCCAGTGTCCCGGAAAGTGGCAAGGCCTGCCAGACCACAGGTGAAATCCAGTGGCCCTGTGGTGGAGACCAATATGGGCCAGGACCATCTCCTCTTTGGACTCTCAGCCTTGGAGGCACCTGGCCTTCAGCACTCCCAGTAAAGCTGACAAGGTAGCAGTGCCCTGAGCCTGGGAAGTGTCCCCCTGTGGCTTGATACCAGGTGATGCCCCCAGCCTCCTGTGGGACTACTGTCCACACACTGCTTGCAGCTTCAGCGTGCACCGTGGCAGCCGCCCCTGCCCGTGCGCCAGTAAAGGAGATGGGGAGAGGGCTTGAAGCTCTCATGCCCTTTTGGCACAGAACCCCGCGCCAGCATCAGAATCACCCAATCCTTTGCTCCCTGCAGTCCCTGTTTCAGCATAAAGGTGTGCGCAGGTAGAGTCCTACTAGGAAGTTAATTCCTCCTTCCCGTGATCCACGAGATTTATTGCTTCAATCCTTGGTTAACGGTGCGTTGAGTGACATACTTTCTAGTTTCCTGTGTTTGCTAGAAAACTCACCCCAGGCAGTGTTCGTTCTTGTTTGTACAGATGGTGGCGGCAGGATCTGACTCTGGCAGCTGTGACCATAGCCCCTCCCCAGCGAATTTACATTCTCAAGTTTAAGCTCCCAGAAGGCTTGATCAGTGTCAGGGAGTGGTGTTGAATAGATCTGGATTTTAATAAATGTTCCCTACTTATGAGCAGGACTTCAGAGGGCTCAGAGCTCACCCTGAGGACTCCTTCTCACCTCCCCAAAGGCCAGTTTCCCAGAGGCAAGTCCAGTGAGAACCCAGGGTGAGAGCAACGAGCACCTTCCCTCCCCATTATGACAGCCACACCCTGCGACCTTGACTATGGGCCCCCACGACGCTCATGTTACCCTGAGGGCCCTGCGTTCCATCTCACTTTCCTCTCCTGAGTCCCCACCTCCAGTATATGGACACCTGTGCTCAGACTAGTCATGACCTACAAGGACAATAAGTGACCATCCCCACCTTCAGTGAGAAAAGCAAAAACCTCTTAGGACTTAAAAACCTATTAAGAGCAAAAACATTGTGGAGGAATATATGTGGAGGAAGCAGTCTAGTCCATCCCTAAAGAAAAAGAAGCAAACCCTAGGAACAAACAAAACAATAAACTACACTAAATAATGAATTAAATGAGTAAACAAATAAAATAAACTCAATCTCTCAATTCACGTAGCTAGGACTTTTTACCCAAAACCTAGTCTCTGAGCTGGCCCCTGGAGAAGCGGTAAGATTCATCACTTCAAACAACCCAGGAATCTGTTTTACCAAATCTGGCAGTGCTCAGGGTCACTGGGATTCAAGGTGACTTTCTTTCCTGGGGCAAAACGCCGGCCAGCCACCTCACACACCGGACAGTCTTCGGGGCTGACGCAGGTCTGCAAAAGCTCATCCAGGATTTTCCCTGCAAAAGAAAGCTCTCATTAGGAACCAAAACGCTCCCCTTTCCCACGAGGAAGCCTCACTTTTAACTAAAAGGGAGGAGCCAACTCCTCCTCCTGCCCTAGAAGCCAACTCCTCCTGCCCGCACCCCCAGGGGTCACCCCGCCACTCAAGGAGCATCTGTCCTCCTTGTGCCTTGATTGATCCCTCTGCAAAACTGGGAGCAGGGATTCCTTCACCCTACCTCACCTCCCCAAGCCTCAGGACAAATGAAATCTTATCTCCAGGGCTCTTTCTGCTCTTCTGAATAACACCTTCAGGAACTCTACAGCTGTGCTGTACCATATGATAGTCACAAACTGCACGTGGCTATTTAAGTTAAATTAAGTAAAATTCAATTAAATTCAAAAATTCAGTTCCTCAGACACATTCGTCACATTCAATAGAACATTCCCCCACTGCAGAAAGTTCTATCGGCAGGGGCTGCTTTAGATGAGAATCCCATAAATAGGCACAGAAAAGCATTTTGGAGGAGCTCGCCTTGAGAAAAATCACGACTGGCCTGACTGATGAAAGAACCCACGGAGACAGAACCTGCGGTGGGCTTGCAGGTCAGAGATGGGACGTGGCAGGTGGAGGCTGAGATGAAACAAGACCTAGAAGCACCCTTCCATCCATCCCTCTCCCATCCCACCAGCCCGACCCCCAGGGATAGAGGCCTCACCTGGAGGGCAGTGGGCATGGCAGCCCTCCACACACTGCACAGGGCAGGCCAGCGGCTCAGGGTGCTGGCACGTGACTCGACAGGCAGGCGCACAGCTGTTATAGCGCCACTCACACTCATACCCGTTCTCCCGGAGATTCCTCTCCTCGCAGCTCTGGGCTGTGTAGACAGGAGACAAGGCTGTGACCGCAAAAGGCAAAGCCTCCAGGACTTCAGACCCATGTGGTGATGGCCTGGGGGCATCTGGAGATAACGTTGGGGAACTAAGGGACTATGGGAGTTACCGACATTAAAGACTTCTGGATTGTTGAAGCACCTAAACCAGAATCTATTGGTTCTGAATTCATTTCTTTTTTTAATTTTTGTAGAGATGGGGTCTTGCTATGTTGCCTAGGCTGGTCTTGAACTCTTGGACTCAAGGAATCCTCCGGCCTCAGCCTCCCAAAACACTGGGATTACAGGTGTGAGTCACTGTGCCTGGCCCAGTTTTCTACATAAAAACATTAAGTTGCTTATGTCCAAAGAAGGAAGCCTCTATAGACATGAATGTATGAGTTGATCACTCATATTGGCAAATATAATCACGCCTAATTAAAGATATAAATCGACTTCCTTCTTTTCATCAGTATTCCTTCTTCTCCTCTGCCAGAATCTCTCCAGAAGAAAAGTATCCACATGTTCATGCCTTGAATCCATGTCCCGCCTCACCCACAATCTAAACTTCTTACTCAGCCAATGTCTTAACCCTCCTTAGCCCTTGGCCATCCAGTCCCATACTAGCGCTCTGTCTTCTCTCACCCATGAAGATATCCCCCTGCACTCACAAGGTCTTCAAGCATAGACACATGGGAAGAAGGGAGGGCATCTGAGAACATGAGGGCGTCAGGACTCACGGCACAATGTGGCCGTCCTCCAGGTCACCACCTTGCCATGCTGGGCACACACGTGGGCATAGGCAGCAATGGTGTCACAGAAGCAGGCGCAGTCCCCAATGGACTCACAGGAGCAGGTGTCGTAAATGCAGACATCCAGGTATGGCTCAGGGTCCACCTGCAAAAGCAGCCTCAGGTGGCCCAGGCCTATGGCCAGGTGTCAGGAACTCTGGCTCTTAGCCTGGGTGCAAATGTTCTGATGGTCAATTTAAGGATAAGAGGGGTCCGGGTAGAAGGAGAAATGTAGCTCATGGTCTCAAAGAGGGAATGAGTGGGAAGGCAAGATTCTTAGTTTCTAATCTGCATTCCAGCAAGAAGAGTTGAATAATGCAGTGCTGCTGGCCTTCTGCAGAACACGATGAGCCTGAGGACTTTCCAGAAGAACATTCCCTCTGTCCCTCTGTCCCTCTGCCTACCTCCCTGCTCAGCCACCCATCTGTCCTCACAACCCACTCTTAGCCTCATGAGCAGTTGCGTGTTTTTACAAAAACACAAACACACATATGTGCTGGTCACTGTCTTCCTCTGCCTCAATTCAGCAAAGAGAATGGGGAAATACATCAGGCCCTGCAGCTGCCTCACTGCAGTGCTATGGGGCAGGTATGCAGGACAATAGGGCCTAGACTCTGATTCCAAATCCAGTTCAACCAGTTCCCACCCTTCCTCATCCCCAAAACACGCCTCTAAACACACTGGACTTTTTCAGGGCAGTTATGACAGAAAATGAATTCAGACACTGAGTGGGTCATTGTTTCCAAGACGCTCCAACAGTGCCAGCGTCCCCAACTCCTCCCCTGTCCTCACTCTTCCAACTCAGGTACCCAGGACTTCCACCAAACCGGGGAATATAAGTATCCTTTGGAGTCCTCAGAGACCGAAAATCACTGCACAGATAGAGAATTGAGATGCATGTTTTCAACCAGTCTCCCCCACATTGGTGGTGCTACACAGCAGCATGTATGTGTGCATGGCTGTGTGTGTAGTCACATATGCCCGTGTACAAGCCCATGTCCACATGTGTGTACACACATACATGCAGCAGATAAGAGACAACCGCACTATGGTCGGGCGCGGTGGCTCACGCCTGTAATCCCAGCACTTTGGGAGGCCGAGGTGGGTGGATCACCTGAGGTCAGGAGTTCGAGGCCAGCCTGACCAACGTGGTGAAACTTCGTCTCTACTAAAAATACAAAAATTAGCTAGGCGTGGTGGTGGGCGCCTGTAATCCCAGCTATTCAGGAGGCTGAGGCAGGAGAATTGCTTGAACCCGGGAGGCAGAGGGTGCACTAAGCCAAAATCATGCCATTGCACTCCAGCCTGGGTGACAGAGCGAGACTCTGTCTCAAAAAAAAAAAAAAGAGAGAGAGACAACTGCACTTAACCTTGGGGAATCCCTCCTTGTCATTAGAGATAACAACACAAAAATAAGTCATAATATGACGACTCAAAATCACCAAAATTAAGGCCAGAAAAGAATTTCTGTGAGACAAGAAATGGGCAGCAAGGGGTTTTGGGGGGTGGGAGAGGGAGGTCTTTTGGTCTGGACAAATGCAGCAGTAACAGGAAAAGGAAATCTCTGGCTCTGGTGTTGAAAACAAGATACTTCAATAAAAGAACAAATCGTAAGACTGGGACCGAAAGAGAAGCGTTGGCACATGCCAAGGGGAGTTACTTCTCATGCAGAAGGAAATGTTTCACCAGGCATTGCTTCCCCTAGAAACTGCTGATTTTACTTTGTGTTTCCCAGATTGAAAGCCAAGAAAAAAGCTGAAGTGTTGTCTTGGTGCAGATCATGTCAAGACACCACGGTAGTGTCCACGTTAGAAGGTCACACTCAGTGTCCATACCACTGGGCCAAGCCTTGGGACCATCTGCTTCTCACTACCCTCAAGGTCCTCACCAACTTGTTGCAGTCCTGGAAGACGTCACTGGTGAGGATTCTACAGGAGGAATCCACCATCGTCTGCTTCATGATGTTGTTATGGCAGGTGGCAGGGGATGAGTCCAGAGGCACCTGGGAACCAGGCAAGAGATAGGCCAGCCGTCAGCTGGTCAAACTGGGGTTATTCAGCCCAGAAGGACCCAAGAGACCCTCCTCCCCACCCTGCAGCCACCTGAAAGTCATACCACCCACAACCCCCCTTCTAGCCCCCATGAGAACGGGGACAGGGGGACATTCCAGGAAGCAGGCTCTCAGGCTCTGTCCACACACAGACCCAGACGTACTTTTCTGGTGTCAGCACACTGCGAGCTCACTTTCCAGGAGTTCCCAAAGTCCACGGGGTCTTCCTCCACTTGGAGGTTGCTGCTGGTGAGGTCATTGTTCTGGATGCCATCAAAATTCCCACACAGGCCACACACTTTCTCCTTGAGAGACAAGTTGAGGGGATGAGCACCGTCAAGCCGAGGGGCATGCTCTCCGGCTCGGGGGAAAGGGGAATGTGCCTGGTGGCAATGGAGGCAGAGGGCATTCAAGGAAGAGGAGGAGGAGCAGGACAGAGACTCAGAGGAAGCCCGAGGTGAGCAGCAAAGCCTTGCCGTTGCCAAGACCTATTCCTGAGCTTCCTTGCTGGCCCCATTTTATTTAAAGCTATGGAAACAAAGAGAGGCAACTTGCCCATGTCACATAGTCAGCCAAGGGCAGAGGTGGGAATCAGGCAGCCTTGGCCCTGAGATCACTGGTGGGAACTATCACTGTCCCCAACAAGCGTAGAAGCAGAGGGAGGAGCCAGGTACACTGCTCCACCAATGGAGGTGTAGGGGTCCAAGGAGGGAATGTTATAGAACTGCCTACCTCTGGGCAGGTAAGTCCCCTTGCCTGGAGAACTGCAGCCTGTTCAGACCAGACTGGGCAGAATCCTGCTCTATCATAAATGTAACCAGGAAGATATGTCTCACCTGTCTCCATGTTCACCCATCATGGAGTGCAACATGCAACGAGTTCTGAAAAAGTAGTTACGAATGAGTGAGAAACAAGTAAAAACTACAGAAAGAGGAGGGATAAGCACTAGTGTTCTGTAGCACCACAGGGTGACTATAATTATCAACAATTTATTGTATATTTTCAAGTAGCTGGAAGAGTAGATTTTGAATGTTCCCAACACAAAGAAATGGTAAATGTTTGAGGGAATAGATATACTAACTACCCTGATTTGATCATTACACACTGTATACATGTATTGAAATATCACACTGTCGCCAGTAAATACATACAGTTAAATGTCAACTAAAAATAATAATAAAATTTTTAAAAACTACAGAAAAAACTGGAAATATCTGGCTTGAAGAAGAAAAGGTGCTATACTTTTACAACATACTTAGAGCCCTGGTGTTGAGACAAAGAGAAAAAAATGTATTCTACTTTGCTTCAATAAGCAGCATTTGGCTTGGTACAAGGGATGTAAGTCACCAGGAAACACAGAAGAATGTTCTCACTGTTGGGCAAAAGGCCAACGATCTTCCCATGGCCAAGAAGCCCCCATGGTATGGCTACTGCCCCTCCCTGCCCTCGTGAACTACCATTACCCCCAAGTCCCTCCTCTGCAGCCACACTGACCTCCTTGTACAACCGCTGCAGACACCTACCACCTTAGGGCCTCAGCACGTGCTGTTCCATCTGCCTAAACTCTCTCCCCCAGATACTGGCATGACTCATTCCCTCCCTTACCCAAAGACTCTGCTCTTACATCCCCTCTTCACAGGGCCCATCAGCCCAAACTATCTATAGTAACATTCCCGCTAGGATATAATCTGCACCAGAATTATGGAAGGCAAAACAGTGGCTCCCATGAGATAAAGAGTTTATCCTGGATTATCCGTGTGGGCAGAATGTCATCACAGGGTCTGATCAGAGGGAGGCAGGAGGGTCAGAGTTCAAAAGGTGCTGTGACACACAGAAGCAGAAAAAGAGAAAAAAGTGGAAGATGCTACGTTGCCAGCGTTGAATATGGAGGATGGGGCCACAAGCCAAGAATGCAGGCAGCCTCCAGAATGTAACAAAGGCAAGAAAAGGGACCTCTCTCAGACCCTTTAAGATGAATGCAGCCCTGCCCACCAATTTTAGCTTTCTGACCTCCAGAACCATACGATAATAAATGTGTTGTTTTAAGCTATCAAGTTTTTGGTGATTTGTTATAGCAGCAATAAAAAAACAAATACATGGAAGACACATACACACACACACACACACACACACACACACACCCCTAATCAAAAAAACCTTTTTCCCCTGCTGTATCCACAGCGCCTAGGACAATGTTTGACACATACAGGAACTTAGTATTTGTTGAATAAATGAATGAGTGAATCGTTAATGCTTTCTGGGACTGAGGCTGCCACAGAGAAGTGACAGCAGTGCTGCCTCACTGGCTTGTACAAGCTGAAAATGGATGGTGTTATCAGGGATGCTGTGGAGGCCATTCCTGCCTGACTACACCAGCGGCCAGAGTAGCCAGAGCCACTTGTCACATACATGCCACTTAAAGAAATCATTCAAGTTCCAACAAACTGTTGGACCCTAAATAGTGGAACCATTCTCAAAAGTTGGTTATTAGCAATTTTACAAATAGCTCTCAAAATGTGCTGGCCCATGACTCAATGATAAGGCAACACCCTAGAATAGTCTGCAGTGTTATAATAATATTGTGCATGATTGGTTTGCCACTTTAGGTTAAGAAACCTAAAGAAAAGTTGATATTGTCATTCAGATTCAGGAAATACAGAGAACACCACAAAGATACTCCTCGAGAAGAGCAACCCCAAGACACATAATTGTCAGATTCACCAGGTTGAAATGAAGGAAAAAGTGTTAAGGGCAGCCAGAGAGAAATGTCGAGTTACCCACAAAGGGAAGCCCATCAGACTAATAGCAGATCTCTCGGCAGAAACCTACAAGCCAGAAGAGAGTGGGGGCCAATATTCAACATTCTTAAAGAAAAGAATTTTCAACTCCGAATTTCATATCCAGCCAAACTAAGCTTCGTAAGTGAAAGAGAAATAAAATCCTTTACAGACAAGCAAATACTGAGAGATTTTGTCACCACTACGCCTGCCTTACAAGACCTCCTGAAGGAGGCACTAAATATGGAAAGAAACAACCGGTACCAGCCACTGCAAAAACATGCCAAATTGTAAAGACCATCGACGCTATGAAGAAACTGTATCAATTAATGGGAAAATAACCAGCGAACACCATAATGACTGGATCAAATTCACACATAACAATATTAACCTTAAATGTAAATGGGCTAAATGCTCCAATTAAAATACACAGACTGGCAAATTGGATAAAGAGTCAAGACCCATCAGTGTGCTGTATTCAGGAGACCCATCTCACGTGCAAAGACACACATAGGCTCAAAATAAAGGGAGGGAGGAAGATCTACCAAGCAAATGGAAAGCAAAAAAAAAAAAAAAAAAAAGCAGGGGTTGCAATCCTAGTCTCTGATAAAAGAGACTTTGAACCAACAAAGATCAAAAGAGACAAAGAAGGCCATTACATAATGGTAAAGGGATCAATTCAACAAGAAGAGCTAACTATCCTGAATATATATACACCCAACACAGGAGCACCCAGATTCATAAAGCAAGTCCTTAGAGACCTACAAAGAGACTTAGACTCTCACACAATAATAATGGGAGACTTTAACACCCCACTGTCAATATTAGACAGATCAACAAGACAGAAGGTTAACAAGGATATCCAGGACCTGAACTCAGCTCTGCAACAAGCAGACCTAATAGACATCTACAGAACTCTCCACCCCAGATCAACAGAATATACATTCTTCTCAGCACCATATCGCACTTATTCCAAAATTGACCACGTAGTTGGAAGTAAAGCACTCCTCAGCAAATGTAAAAGAAGAGAAATCACAACAAACTGTCTCTCAGACCACAGTGCAATCAAATTAGAACTCAGGATTAAGAAACTCACTCAAAACCGCACAACTACATAGAAACGGAACAACTTGCTCCTGAATGACTATGGGGTACATAACGAAATGAAGGCAGAAATAAAGATGTTCTTTGAAACCAATGAGAACAAAGACACAACATACCAGAATCTCTGGGACACATTCAAAGCAGTATGTAGAGGGAAATTTATAGCATTAAATGCCCACAAGAGAAAGCAGGAAAGATCTAAAATCGACACACTAACATCACAATTAAAAGAACTAGAGAAGAAGAGCAAACAAGTTCAAAAGCTAGCAGAAGGCTAGAAATAACTAAGATCAGAGCAGAACTAAAAGAGATAGAGACACAAAAAACCCTTCAAAAAAATCAATGAATCCAGGAGCGGGTTTTTTGAAAAGATCAACAAAATTGATAGACCACTAGCAAGACTAATAAAGAAGAAAAGAGAAAAGAATCAAATAGACGCAATAAAAAATGATAAAGGGGATATCACCACCGATCCCACAGAAATACAAACTACCATCAGAGAGTACTATAAACACCTCTACACAAATAAACTAGAAAATCTAGAAGAAATGGATAAATTCCTTGACACATACACCTTCCCAAGACTAAACCGGGAAGAAGTTGAATCTCTGAGTAGACCAATAACAGGCTCTGAAATTGAGGCAATAATCAATAGCCTACCAACCAAAAAGAGTCCAGGACCAGATGGATTCACAGCCGAATTCTACCAGAGGTACGAGGAGGAGCTGGTACCATTCCTTCTGAAACTATTCCAATCAACAGAAAAAGAGGCCATCCTCCCTAATTCATTTTATGAGGCCAGCAGCATCCTTATACCAAAGCCTGGCAGAGACACAACAAAAAAAGGGAATTTTAGACCAATATCCCTGATGAACATCGATGCAAAAATCCTCAATAAAATACTGGCAAACCGAATCCAGCAGCACATCAAAAAGCTTATCCACCACGATCAAGTCGACTTCATCCCTCGGATGCAAGGCTGGTTCAACAAATGCAAATCAATAAACATAATCCATCACATAAACAGATCCAAGGATAAAAACCACATGAGTATCTCAATAGATGCAGAAAAGGCCTTTGACAAAATTCCACAGCCCTTCATGCTGAAAACTCTCAATAAACTAGGTACTGATGGAACATATCTCAAAATAATAAGAGCTATTTATGACAAACCCACAGTCAATATCATACTGAATGGGCAAAAACTGGAAACATTCCCTTTGAAAACCAGCACAAGACAAGGATGGCCTCTGTCACCACTCCTGTTCAACACAGTGTTGGAAGTTCTGGCCAGGGCAATCAGGCAAGAGGAAGAAATAAATGACTTCCTCATTTTCTAAATGAATACCGCAGAGACAGCAGAGAGAGACAGCAGAGAGAGACAGTGGGTTGCTAATCAGGGAGCAGAAAACGCTCCAAAAGCCAAGTCCCCAACAAGATGAAGCAAGAAAGCCACTGACCTGGTATGTCTGCTTCAGGACCACGGAGATGCTCAGGTGGCGGTCCCAGACCACCGAGAGGGCTTTGCCCAGCAGCAGAATGATGTACCGGCCAGACTCCACCACCTCAAAGTGAGTCTCATCCTTCATGGGCCTCTTCACATTCGCCTGGAGGAAGACAAAGCAAGAAATCCGGAAGGATGAAAGGCAGGCTCCACAGCCAGATCCTCCCTCCACTCTACACCTGCCCATCTGTCTCCAGTGCCCACGAGTGCAGGCATCGCCACCCCTCCAGGACCCCACCTGCCCTGCCACTGCACCCCTGCAGGGCCAGCTCCATGCCAGGACATGTCTGTGACCATCTCACCACCATCACTCTCCAGGCATCCATGACCAAGAGACGGTAACAGAGGTAGCAGCAAAATCATGATTATGAAATTAAAGTACTGTGAAACCAATGAGCAGAAGACCATCCATCACTTCACAAAAGGTATTTTATTGACAATTAGTCATTAAATACAGTGGTCTCCTAGATAGGTTTTCAACATGGCAATGATTTTAAGCATCTCCGGTCGATTGTTTAAAAATCTATTCCTCTATAAAAATAAGCAGTACACTCTCACCTTTCTTGTATCCCACCACTTCCCCCTCCCCAGAGCCACTGTCATCAGGAGACAGAGCTGAAGAAAAAGGAAACTGAGGTGCTCAGTGCTAGTGCCGGGAATCACACACTGCAGGTTCAAGAAGGGCTCTGACCTGAGCCTCTGACTTGGCCCATCCCTGCCAGTGCTGCACCCTGGAGGCCCATTTCAGCATGCATGGCGGACTCTCCAATTCATCAGACTGAGGCTGAGGCTGAGAACTGCCATCACCCCTTTGCAGAGGTCCTCTCGTTAGTAACATATCACATGCAGAGCTAATCACATGTGCAAATCTATCCCTCACATGTCTGCACACCTCCTGTTCAGCGTCATCACTGCCATTCTGCCCTAAATAGAGCTGGTCAGGAGTTGACACTGCTGACCCATAGTCACTACGTTATGCTTGCTAAGCAGTTTTCTTCCATAATGGTGAAGAATTCACCTCCCACCCCCCTGATGTCAATGGTGGGTATTTGGAAGAAGGCAGAGATGCAGGCTGAGGCCAGGGGAGAAAATGAAGATACTAGGACAAGTTTGCACCCAGAGCCTGGGTCTCCATAGCACTCCATGTAGTCAGAGCAGCTAATCCAAAACTGTGGCCTGGGGATGACCTGCAACTTTAAACACAGGTTCCTGGGTCCCACCCAGACCTGCTGAGTCAGAATCTCAGGATGGAGCTCCAGGATCCACATTTTAAACAGGAACTTCTAAGGGAGTCTTGTGTACACTTATGAGAACTACTTTTTAAATTCTTAGTACACAAGGGACTAAATGTTTACTCCTCTTTTGAGGTCCTTTAAAAATGTTTATCTGGCCGGGCGTGGTGGCTCACGCCTGTAATCTCAGCACTTTGCGAGGCCAAGGCAGGTGGATCACCTGGGGTCAGGAGTTCCAGACCAGCCTGGCCAACATGGCAAAATCCCATCTCTACTAAAAATACTAGAAATTAGCCAGGCATGGTGGCATACACCTGTAGTCCCAGCTACTAAGGAGGCTAATGCAGGAGAATCGCTTGAACCCTGGAGGTGGAGGTTGCAGTGAGCAAAGAGATCACACCACTGCACTCCAGCCTGGGCAAAAGAGCGAGACTCCATCTCCAAAAAAAAAATGTTTATCTGAAAAGAACAGAAAAACATATGAAACATATCCCATAACATCATCACTTCATACACACACACACATACACACACAAAGCAAGCCTGGCTACCCTCCAGTCCCCACCCTACTCCAGAGGTGAGCACTGGTTCTTCCCACTTTGTGCAGACGCATGTGCACATCCTTCACACACACTCTGCACTGTCGCTAAAATGGGATTGTGTCATCCCTATTGTTCTGCCACTTGTTCTTCTCATAAAATAATACATCACGGTCAGTTGCAATTGCTCTGCCTCATCCTCTTTAATGGCTGTGTGTTATTCCATTCACCCAAGTTCTAAATGAATGCTTGGAAAATGTTCCTATTAGGTGGCAGAAGCACAAAGCAGGACATGAGCGTGGAGGGGATGAGGCTGCACTTACCTCCCCGTCGAACAGCTCAATCTCTCCTCCCTCCACCAGGATGGTGACCCGTTTCTTGCATTTCACTGAGGGGTGGCTGCATCCCTCATTCCCCACTAGAACCCGAAAGGTCCCGGGGTTACTGCCGCAGTAATCCTGGGGAAAGAGGAGTGCCAGGAGAAGACCATTATCCCCACTGGCTCTCACCAGACCAGATGATTGGCATCTCTTCATCGCAGGCCTTTGAATATGTGTCACAAGATCTTGCCATGTCCATGGCTGTTCATATGTGTCTGTGTGTGTGTCTAGGGGACGGGGGATATGCCCAGGTGAATGCCCTCAGGTGTGTCAGCCTCGCCCACGACAGATGAGCCAGGTGCCTGCAGTGAGTGGGGTGGGGTGGAGAAGGAGGGGGGGGAGGGAAGGTGACATGTGGCCTGCTTTGATGGATGCATCAGGCTCAAAGGCCTTGCCTAGAGCCCATTAGAGTCCCACTGGAGCCTTGCCTAGGGTCCCGCCCAGGTAACTGGGACAGTTTGACCACAGGGCACTTTGTGGCTCTAAATTCTGGTTGAATCCCTCTGAACTGCTGGCCCAGAAATGGAACCAAAGATGGTTTGACACAGCTCCATGGGTCCTGAGCCACCAGGTCGAGATGAGTAGAGAGGATAAGGGAGCTCTGGTCCTTGTTGGTCAATTGCATAGAAAATAGGGCAAAAGGCGACACATTCCTGGCAAATACCTCCCCCGTGGTGGCTATTATTGTGGTGCGATGAAAAAAAAGATAAAACGTTCAACTTAGAAAAACAAAGGGGTGTCACCTGAACCCAGGAGGCGGAGCTTGCAGTGAGCCGAGATCACGCCACTGCACTCCAGCCTGGCGACAGAGCAAGACTCCATCTCAAAAAAAAAAGAAAAGAAAAAGGAGGCCGGGTGCGTGGCTCACGCCTGTAATCCCAGCACTTTGGGAGGCCGAGACAGGCAGATCACAAGGTCAGGAGATCGAGACCATGCTGGCTAACACGGTGAAACCCCGCCTCTACTAAAAATACAAAAAAAAAAATTAGCCGGGCGTGGTGGCGGGCGCCTGTAGTCCCAGCTACTCAGGAGGCTGAGGCAGGAGAATGGCGTGAACCCGGGAGGCAGAGTTCGCAGCGAGCCGAGATCATGCCACTGCTCTCTAGCCTGGGCGACAGAGCAAGACTCCATCTCAAAAAAAAAAAAAAAAAAAAAAAAAGTGGCCGGGGCCACCTGAACCCAGGGAGGCGGGCGGATCACAGTCACGAGATCGAGACCGGAACCCTCTCTAAAAAAAAAAAAAGCGGGGGGGGGGGCGAGAGGGAGGGGAGGGGGGGGGGGCGGAGGAGGAGCGAGATGCGCACTGACTCCAGCTGGTGAAGAGCAAGACTCTTCTCAAAAAAAAAAAAAAAAAAAAAAAAAAAAAAAAAAAAAAAAAAGAAAAACAAGGTGTGAATCTTGATTCTGCCACTTATTGGTAACACTGAGCAAACCACTTACCTTTCTGACACACACACCCACACACACACCCATATACACACATGCACATGCACACACTCACACATACACATACACCCATGTACTCATACACACAGACACACACACATGCTCACGCATACACCCATGTACTCATACACACACACATGCACATGCATACACACATACACACACGTAGCCATACACACACACACTCACACACATGCTCACACATACACACACACCCATGTACTCATACACACATGCACATACATACACACACACATACACACATGTAGCCATACACACATATACTCACATGCATGCTCATGCATACACACATGCACACATACCTACATATGTCCATATGACACACACAATCTGACCTCTGTAAGATTCCATTCAACTTAATGGGATTTTTGTGTTAGGTTGATGCACGGCGAAGGTTAAAAGAGGAAACAAGGGTGTAAGGGCTTTATTTGTTCTTATCTTCAGCTGAGATTTCTGAAAGAGAGGGAGTTAGGTCTTGATGATACTCCCCAAAGGAGGATGGCAGAAAGGGGAGGGGCCCCAGGACAATGCATCAGAAGGCAACAGAACCAGCTGTAGGAAAGGAAAACAAGCCGCACACACAGGGCACCGTTTGGAGGGGGAATCTTTAAAACTGGTCTACTTGGGAAAGCTGGACTGGGCAGGGAAGAGCCGGGAGCAGTAGATGCTGACCGGCTGTCTGGTCCTTGCTGCACTGAATTAATTTTTTCCTGGATGTTCAGATTTGAAACGGGCTGGGTAGTTGTTCTGCAAAGCTGGTGTCTCCTTGTCTTTTGCTGCTGAGGCTGGGAAGCTTCCATATAGAATCTCTGGGAAAGCTCTAAAGGGGCGCATACCCCCTGGATCACAGGTTCCTTGCCTGGTCTGCATGCCCTGTGTCCCAGCACACCGCCTGCCTCTCTGGGCCAGCCCGGGTGTGAGGTGGGGACTGCAGAGGCTGCTGCTGGCTCCGCCCCATGCCCAGCGTGCTCTACATGAGTGGTCAGTCCACAGTCACCCATGCTGCCTGACTCACCAGCTCCTGCAACTCAGCCTCTGGGGCTGGGGCTCCTATGGGCTTATGGTCTTCCATTCAGACCACACCACGCCCCCACCCCCTCCTCCTCCTGGGAATGGAGACAGAGGGACCATATTTGTTTAAAGCTTCACAGAGTACAGCGCCTCGGCTCTGGTGAGAAAAGCACTCATACTTCCTTGCTTACACAGCTGATGTCAACCAGCAAGAGAAACTTACAAGAATCCACACGGTGGGGAGTGGGAGGCGGAGGGGCTGCTGCCCACACTCACCAATGAGGATTCCTGGACAAGTTCTCATCTGCTGGGCAGGATGACTTTCCTGTGTCCCATCTTCCCACTCCTCCCATTCTGAATTGTACCAAGTTAGACATTAAAATGGCAGAGAATTCCACAAAGCCATACCGTGGGAGGCAAACTCCAGGGGTCATTTCAACCATCCCCCCATCCAGGGCCACTGCCCAACACCTGCAGACTGTGCACTGCCCAGGGTGCTGGAAGGGAGGCTGAGCGGGACTGACATCCCAGCCCAACCCACTCCCTGAGCTATGCACCCTGACTGAGGCTGTGTCTACCAGAAGGAACAGATACCTGTTTCTAATTCCACATCTGTGCTAATGCGGACTGGCAGTAGCCTTTCTCCCACACCAATCCTCAACAACAAACAAGCTTCTGTCTCGTTTTATAAGTCCCCAGGTGAGCAGAGGGAAAATGGACAACCACTTTGAGCTTCAAATCCCCTACCGCTTCGGGCACTTCTGTGAAGGACTGGGAAATACTCCAGTAGAAACCAGACCCCGGAGTTGTTTCCGCAGACAGACCCGCAGAACCCAACCTGAGGCCACACCTCCCACCCCTCCTAGAAAGAGACAGCACCCTCTCCCCATCTCCCCACTCTCACCTGCACCAGAACGTACTGGCACTCCCCGGGGAACATGTATTTGAGCCCGTCGAAGGTGAGGTAGTGGGCCATGCCGATCGTGGAGCACGTGGCGTCACACACATGGTCTGTGCAGTTCCACTTCCGGTCCCGACAGACACTAGGAGCAGTCATGGCAGGGATGACAAGTTGGGCACCTTGGGTTTGAGGGGCCCATCTGGGCAATGGAGACAATGAAGGAACACAGAATACTCCGGGTGCCTCCCAACCCTCCAGGAAGCCCAAGGAAGCTGAGGACCTGTAGCGCGGAGTGTGGACTTCACAGGCCCAGCATGGGGCCCAGCAGGAGACAAGGAAGCCTAGTGGCTCCCCCTAAAACGGGGAAACTGAAGCAAAGAAGGGAAGGGGTTGTCCAAAGTGAGCCAGGCAGCCAGGGCGGAGGCCTGGATGCTCTTTAGGCCTCCTGTTATGAATTCGCTCAGCCTCACCCTGGAAGCCACATGTACCTGAGATTGGCCACAGGGTCTCTGTAAAACAGACACGCTGATGTTGAAAGCCTGAGGCTAATGGGAAAACCAAGACAGAACAGCAGGAAAGCCCAGAGTCTGGAAAAGAGTGATGAAGCACGCACTTCTGCCAGGAGCGGTTCTGTGTGCATAGCTACACGTTAAGATGTATGTACCTACATGTTAAAATCTATAGTGATCTGCCCACTGCCACGTGTCCCACCCTGCCACCACCCGTAACCAGAGCTGACATCAAGCAGCCCACTTCTGCGTCAGAGGTAGTAAGCTCAGACCTCAAGCCCAAGAGACGGCCCTCTCTACCTCTGTCCAGTAGGCCTCTTTCCAAGGCTGTGCACAGCCACCCAGTCAAAGGCAGGGTGAATGAGCAGGGGGAGGGGTTACGTACAGGATGGCCAAGGAAAAGGGAGAAGGCAACCAGCCACCCTCACCTCAAACCACGCCGTTGCAAGCACACTCACGATGTGCTCATGGGCAGTGTAACGCCTGCAAGGAAAGGACCCTCCAGGCCCCGTGCCCACCGGCAGCTTGGCCACAAATGCAATGACTGGTGGGGCGAGGTCCCTGTCTTCCCTGGGGCCCATCTCCCTGAACAGAAATACAAGCTGAGCATTCCTAATCCAAAACTCTGAAGTCCAAAATGTTCTGAAACCCAAAACTTTGAGCACCAACATGACACCACATGGGTGGCTGAGAAGGTGACACCTTTACTTTCTGATGGTTCAGTGTACACAAGACTTTGTTTCATGCACAAACATCAAAAATACTAAATACACATTAAATATATATTTAAAATATTGTATAAACTTACCCTCAGGCTATGTGCATAAGGTGTATATGAACCATAAATAAATGTCATGTTTAGACTTGGGTCCCATCCCTAAGACACCTCATTATGTATATGCAAATATTTCAAAGTCCAAAATAATCCAAAATCCAAAACAGCTGTGGTCCCAGGCATTTCGGATAAGGGCTACTGTACTAACCTGTTGAATAGTGTCTATGCAGGATGGGCACAGGTGATGAAAAAGATCGTCCCCATTTTACAGATGGAGAAACCCAGGCACGGAGGAAAGCAGAGAGTAACCAGGTTCCCACAGGCGGCTGGAGGCAAGTGCGGAAGGTCCTGTGGCCGCGTGCGCCCTCACTCCACCCGCAGGGCCTGGGTGCCCAGCGCAGCCCCTCACTGAGCCTCACCAAGTGTTGCAGCCAATCTTCACTGTTTCTCCGGGGGCATACTCCTTGCCCTGATGGAAGCAGGGACACCTTTCCAGGGCCACACATCTGTTTTCATGCCGGACCTAAGAGAAAAGAATCCAAAAGTCTTCAGGGCCACAGTGACTGATCTAAAGCCCTCCTCCAGCCCACTCCGGGAAGTGTTGTCTGAGACTTGAGCCTACGGGTAAGCCCCGCACTGGGACCGGCACCAGGACCAGGGCTGAGCCAGGGGGACAGCCTCCACTGCAGGCCAAGCCAGGACAGGGAGCCCAGGCCCAGGCCGGGGCTTGGCAAACATGGGTTCCCATCTACATGGCTACTCCCTGTCAGCTAAAGACACTGACTGCCCTCTGCCCTGTCGTGCCCTGCTGGGGCACTGTAACCTGGACACTTTTGCAAAGGTACTTCAAAAAATCATGTCCACAGGCCTTGAAATGCACATACTCTTACACCCAGCCATCCCAAGGAAAGGATTTCTCTGAGGGAAACAGAATTATGGACAAAGATTGATGGAGAATTATTTATCATTGCAAAAAAAATTGGAAACAATTAATAGGAAAATGCTAAATCCATTAAGGAATCGCCAGGCGCCAGTATCCTATGGTGCTATTACAATGGCCCTTTGGAAGAATCTTAAATGAAGTGAGAAATACTTATTCTGTTAATTTTTAAAATAGGAAGAAAAACTGTGTATACATATGGTTCCAAATTCATACATATTTCACAAAAGACTAGAAGGAAATACAGAACCTGCCTCCAGGTGGTGAGCTGGGATAGGCGAGTGGGAGGATTTTATTTTCTTTTTCGGTTTTAAAATTTTTTTCCAAGTGTTCTTCAATGAGCATGTATTATGTTTATAATTAAAGAAAATGAACACTATGAATAAAATTAATATGTACTTAATACTCCGGAGGTGAGGGCCAAATATTGGGCATAAGTAGGAATCGATCAGAACTAGAGTCTGGGGGCTGGTCCAAGCCACAGGCCCTCTCCTGCCCAGTCTCCCGTATCCCGGTTCACTCTCCACGGGGTATGCTCTACTTCCCCGTCCTCATCCCTCAGGAAACTACTTACGTGAGCATGTTGCACTCCTCAGGTCTGTTGGGGAAATAAAAGAACTAAGCACCACCAGCCCCAGAAGAGTCAGCCAAACCCACTCTGAGCTCAACATGCAGACACGCTTCTGTCCTGACTCCAGGGGGCAGCCCTGGGTGCCTGCCCTGGTGTGGCCTAGCCTTGGGGGCTCTCAAAGAGGCCTGGGTCACCCCCAGGTGAAGGACTGTGGCACGTTGGCTCCAGAGCTCCCTGCAGGGCGAGAAGCTCCCAGTCTGGAGAGCTCCAGATCCACGTGACCCAGTCACTCCCCAGACAAGCCTGAGCTCCCAGGCCTGGAGCTGAACAAATCCCTAGGAACGGGGCAATCTTGGGCGGAACAAAGGGCTTTCAAGGACCCAGGCTAGAATCGTATGTGAGCATGTGTGTGTTGGGGCGGCTGGGGGGGAGGGAAACAGGAAGAATCCTCCACTACTTAATGCCACCTTCACCCAACCTCAGGAGGTCTTCCCGCGTCTCTGGAAGCCCAGCTGATGGGGCAGAATGACAGTGCAGAGCATAAGATGCAGGTTGACCCCACTCTTGGTAGCTCTTACCTCCCGGAACCACTGTTCTTGGGAGACAATGAGCTTAGGCACCCAGTAGGGAAGATGGCACCTTGGTAGGAGCTGGGAGGGGCTGAAAAACCTCTCTCTAGCAGAGCATTCAAAGCCTCTGTCACAATTAGGTTCATTTCCACATCGCCCCGTCCAGTGTCAGCTCTGACTTAAGCCTGAGACCCGCCACCTAGTGGCTGCTATAAGAATTACTGAGGCATCCCACGGATGCCTTACAGTCAACGGAAACCAGATAATACTCCTCCTTGTAGCAAATACCACGTGGGACAGAAGTGCAGGGATGGTCTCCAGGAAACAGAGCCAGGCTCCCCTTACCTCAGCAGCACATGTTGCCCCTCACCCTTGGGCAGGCCGGGCTGGGGGCTCCCAGGCCTCTTGGTCTGCACGCTGCATGTTTTTACCTCTCACCATGATATTCAACCCATGGGACAACCCACCATGCATTCATGGCCCAGGGAGACCCTCCTGTCACCCAGGTGTGGGTCTATGGAAGCCCAGTCCTCCTCCAGCAGACAGAACACTCCAGTCCCAGCTCAGGTGTGAGATAACAACGCCATGACTGCAGCCGCCACCTCCCCCTCCTTCTGAGGACCCACTGCAAACCACGTGGCTGCTCTCTGCCCTGACTCGTATTAGCAAGAGGAGGTTATTAATTCATGGACAGCAATATTATAATAAGACCTTGATATTAAGTGAGGACTGCTATGAAGGCCACAGTGGTGTGGAGTTAGGTCGTAAGAAGCTGGAGAGGAGACAAAACACAACCTTCAATGAGAGGAACGGGTTTCCAGGACACAGCATGAGATGTCCTGACTTGTGAGAGAAGAGCAGGTAACAACAGCCCAGCTGAAAACACCCAGAGAATCCCAAAGTGGCAAAGACATTCAGGGAGGTGGAAATTCACGGCGGTAAACAGGCGTGGAAATAAAGGGGATTTAGGGGATGGATGGGACCCAGAGGGGACCTGTGCAGAGAAGTGGGGCAGGCCAGCACAGCAGTCCCTGACCAAATTTTGTGGCAAATCACTTAAACCTCACAGTTAAAATGAAGAGAACCACCTCCGTCTAGTGTCTGTCCCTTCGGGACATCAGAAGGCTACTAAGATGAAGTCTATGAATGTCCCCTGAAGACCTCAGAAGAAAGCCTGGCAAAAACACTCGTCCCATCATTCACCAACTCAAGACATCTTCAGTCCGAAAGGGCTCAGGCTGAGAACATGGTCTTATGTGTTGGTCCGCTCCAAGAAAAATTATAAAGTAGGAAAATACTGGTCTTGTTACCTTTCTCTGAAAGGGCCCCATTGTCCCCAAACTCTCCATACATGAACACCATTGTGACCCACTCTCCAAAATCTTTTTTACCTTCCAACTGCCCCTCATTCATTCTCCTAACCCCATCAGTACTTTCAGGCCAAAGCAGCCGAACTCAGCCAGAAGTCTGCAAGGAAAAGAGTGATCTGATTAAAGCACTCCTGTCCTCCTATGAAGACTTATGAGGTTCCGCTTTTTTAAAACCTCTCGCTTGTTAAGCAAAATGCATTTTTGCTTATTATACTTCAGTAAGCCCGACTGAGTGACAAATCATGGACCATGTAGGAGATATTTCTGAAATAGGCCCATCCTTGGATCTTTTAAAAGGTACAATGCCCACGTGAGGCCGCCTCTGGATGGACCCTTGAACCCAAGCTCTGAACTTTAAGAAGTGGTGCCCAACTCCTTCAGTCTTCATATGGGGCCAGTGACAAAACTGGACATCCTGGGATCAGAGACATAACCACACTTCTCGCCACCAAGAGGCTCCTAATACCAGCAGTTTGGGAGATGTAGCTGCTAGGTTTCAAACGGGAAGTCAGCATCTCCCAGACAGAGGCCGAAGTGTTTCAGATTGCAGGAGCCCTGTCTCAGAGTCAGGAGACCAGAATTTCCACTATACAACTACGAAGCCTTGACCCGGCCGGCTCTGTTCCCTTTCTGTCCTCAGTCTCCTCCCGTGTGACAGAAGAGGCTGACATAATGGCACCTCAGGGCTTCTTCTTCTCCGCCCTCTACGATGCTCCCAGTTATCCCTGTGGCCGGACTCAGGAAGGGTGAGCAGGGCAGTGAGTTGTGCTTTGCTGTCACCTAGTGGTGGTAGCAGGTAATATTCTTAATATTCTTTTTTTTTTTTTTTTTTTTTTTTTTTTTTTTTTTTTTTTTTTGAGACGGAGTCTTGCTCTGTCGCCCAGGCTGGAGTGCAGTGGCACGATCTCGGCTCACTGCAAGCTTCGCCTCCCGGGTTCACGCCATTCTCCTGTCTCAGCCTCCCGCGTATCTGGGACTACAGGCGCCCGCCATCACGCCCGGCTAATTTTTTGTATTTTTAGTAGAGACGGGGTTTCACCATGTTAGCCAGAATGGTCTCGATCTCCTGACCTTGTGATCCGCCTGCCTTGGCCTCCCAAAGTGCTGGGATTACAGGCTTGAGCCACCGCGCCCGGTCGCATGTAGCAGGTAATATTCTAACTTAAAGAGATGGACGCTTGAGGCAAGCATCGCTCCAAGAATTTCTGAACTAGAGAAAAATACCTGGGAGATCTTCCAGCACAACCCCCTCATTTGATCGATTCGGTGGGTCTCAGAAAGTGAACACTGGGATCTAAAAAGTTGCTCCTGTGTGTGCTAATTCCCTGCAGCGTCTCTGTTCATACCAGGATTCACGGTTTCCCACCATGAACTTACTGTAATAGTTAGTGGTCATTAAACCACCACTCACTAAGCACCCCCCACGTGCTCGCTGCTGTCATCTCCAGTCTTCCCAACAGCCTGCAAGCCAATTTTACAGAGAAGAAAATTAAGACGCCAAGATGTTAAGTGACTTGCCACTCACTTAAGTAGATGTTAGGTGAGATGTTAGGAGGCAGGATTCAAACCTGGAAGTGTGAGGTTCCGGTACCATGCCGTTTCCATGCGGCTTCTCTGCCCTTCGTTTATCACGGTGCGGACCACTTAGCAAAGGGGCCCCCATCCTCCTCATTCCCATGCCAGGAGACCTTTGCACGATGGCAGGAGCAGATAGAGCCTGCAGCTTGTGGGGTCAACCAGAAAACCTCTGCTCTAAGCAGGTGCCAGGCCTGGGACAAATCAGAAAGAGAGGGGCTCTTTCTCTGCCCCCGCCAATATTTTCAAACAGGTGCTTCTGGGCATATGGTGGACCCTGAGAGACACCTTAGAGGAGGAGAGACAATCTTCGGCTGAGAACAGGGCTGCTCAAAGTGCATTCCCTGGGCCAGGGCCAGCCTGTGAGGACACAAGCACAGAAACTAAGAGAAAGTGTTTAGAAAATCTTAGGGAAATTTGGCAGAGTCATGTCATGTCTGTTATATGTCATAAAAAGTGCGAGGTGAGAGTTTAGATTTGGGGCTCATGAAAAAAAGGAAAGAAAACATTTTTTAAGGCCGGGCATGGTGGTTCACACCTGTAATCCCAGCACTTTGGGAGACGGAGGTAGGCAGACCACCTGAGGTCAGGAGTTCAAGACCAGCCTGGCCAACACGGCAAAACCCCATCTCTACTAAAAATACAAAAATCAGCTGGGTGTGGTCGCGTGCGCCTGTAATCCCAGCTACTCAGGAGGCTGAGGCAGGAGAATCACTTGGACCTGGGAGGTGGGGGTTGCAGTGAGCCGAGACTGTGCCACTGCACTACAGCCTGCGTGACAAAGCAAAACTCCGTCTCGAAAAAAAAAATTTTTTTCGAGACAGAGTCTCGCTCTGTCGCCCAGGCTGGAGTACGGTGGTGCAATCTCAGCTCACTGCAACCTCCGCCTCCTGGGTTCACGCCATTCTCCTGCCTCAGCCTCCTGAGTAGCTGGGACTACAGGCGTGCACCATCACGCCCAGCTAATTTTTTGTATTTTTAGTAGAGACGGGGTTTCACCATGTTGGCCAGGATGATCTCGATCTCCTGACCTCTTAATCTACCTGCCTTGGCCTCCCAAAGTGCTGGGATTACAGGCGTGAGCCACTGCTCCCGGCTGAAAATATTTTTTAATTGGGTGGGATCATATTATTTTTGTCATTGCTTTTGTTTTATTTTTATGAGAATTCATTTTTATTGTATTTACAAACGCATGGGTCCACAGCAGGCTGGAAATCTAAGAAAAAGCATCCTTTACGGGTCTCTCCTATGGATAGCAGGAGGAACTGATGGGTGCAGCCTCTGAGACAGCCTTGGATAGTTACAGAAACAACAATGAAAGCTATTCCTGCACTTCTGTAGAACTCTCTGGCTTTAAAGTGCTTTCACACACACACATCTCCTTGGGGCCCACAGCCATGCATCATGGAGGCAGAACAGGAATTAGGTGTCTACGTAACACACGAGGGGACGGGGCTTCCAGTAAAGACTGAAGGATTGTGCAAGAGCATGGAGTGGGGAAGCAGGGAAGCCTGGCCTGACAGGTCTGCACCCCGTTCCTGCTAGGTGCTCTTTCTGCTCTCCCTAGATCTGCCCCCAGGAAAAAGCCACTTCCCTTTCCCCTTTCAAGTCCTCAGAAGAATGCAGAATCCGTGACCCCTTCCCCAAGCCTTTAGTGACATCCCACAACCCTGCCCCTTCACAAGGGACGGACTGGACAGAGTAACACCCCGAGGGATAATGTCTTCACCATCAGATGGGCCCAAACAGGGTGTTTCCAGGCCCAGCCCCATTTTCTTTGTGTTATGGCCAAGAACACATGTCCCGTGCTGCAGCCAGCACGCTGCGCACATTTAATAAATTACACGGACTTCTCTGCTCTCTCGAATCTGGCCTCAATAATTTGCACATTCGCCGGCATTGCAATGAAGCAGTTGTGAAAATAATCCAATCTCTTACAATAGGAACTTGCAAGTTTATAACCCCCTGTGGCTGAAGTGTGAGTCACCTCGTCACGTGACAGGTATCCAAGTGCTATCCTAAGAATGCATGCCCAGTGCTTCAGGAATGCCAACGAGTGCCTAACAGGACAGCCACAGCCTATATTGGAGGTCTCATTGTCCTCTTTTTTGGATTTGGGGCCATAATATAATTATTGTGGTTATTAATATTTAAGGCTATCTGTATTTTTTCCTTCATGACAAAAAAGTTCATTTCAAAGCATATCCGATGCTGACACAGTCCTCTGAGTGATGTTCCTTTTCCTGCTGAGTATGATGAAGAGACAATGATCTACACCTCCCCCACACCAAAACTCTGAGACACTCTACATAAGAGGCCCCAGGGATAAAGAAGAGCAATAAGGAAGATTCCCCTACCCTCTCCTATTTTTTGTTCCTACCCAGGTCTGAGATTCCCCTCCTTAGAGACCCTTCGTGATATCCACCTTCTGCTAAGGCACCAAACAACCCTTCCAGTTCAAAGGTGCTCATTGGCCAATCACTAGCTCTCCTCATCAGAAAAAACAGTTCCAAAACCCTCAGAGGCTAAGACAGAGGAAGGGAGAATTAACAAGAGTTGGTCTCTCTGTTTGGGAGAAGAAAGAGTTGAAGTGGAAGTAGAAAAGTAAGCATCTGTCCTTCACACACTGCAATCCCAGCCTTCCTGAGAGACACTGGTAACTGAGTCCACGTTCCCTCTACAGAATATTGACAGCTCCTACAGTCCAGGACACCGCCTCTCAAGTGGAGTCCTGGGCATCACTAAGTCCCCTCCACAGCCATCTGAGAGCCACCCTCTCCCATTCTGGCCTCTACAGCCCCTGCCCCAACCCCTCACCATTCACTTTGGGTATAAGGAATTGGAGTCGGGGAAAACAAGACGACGGGATGCATTTTGAAAAAGAAACATCTGGAAGTTGCATCCTTCAGGGTGTATGCATAATCTATTTAATGCTACACTGGCTAAGATTAGACTTGGGAGGGAGATAGGGAGGAGTAGTCATCCTCAGATCGTTGCCACCAGCAGCAGAACATCCACATAGGAGCCAAGAGTCGCAAACCAGCACGGCCTTGGATGCATGGCCTCCGTGCCTGCTTCAGGCACAGCACCGGAGTCATGGAATGTTAAGAGCTGGCCAAGACCTACGACTCACATTACAGATGAGGAAAACAACCTTCGTTGTGGGGAAGAGACTTGTTGGGCCCATGGCTTGCTAGTGACATGGCAGGGACATCAATGTCTTTTTTTGAAATAGAAAGTTATATGCATATACGTCAATCATATGCAAATTTATGTGTGTCCCTCCATTTTCATGGCATAGAAGGCAGCCCCTGGGAAAATTTAGTGGGAATGCTTGTTTTTACTTGTAAGTATTTTCTGGAAATTCTTTGCTTCCTATGGCACTCCTGCAAGCTAAGTTCTTATATTTTTGTCAGATTCCGTGAGGATCAACCCCAGGCATTTTCCTAACAACTCCCTCCCTGACTTTGGCAGCTGACTCCGCCACAGAAGAGCCTCCCCTCCTCCATGCCCCCATTACCAACACCACCTCCATTACCATCCTTGTTTAGCCCTTGTTTCTTCCTCTCTCTAGCTCCACAGCCCCCTCACTCATCCCTGCCTACAGGAAAACCGAAGGGCAGGCACCAGCTCTGTGCCTGGTGACTCACCATGCCTGGGGGGCAGAGGCAGCCAGAGACACAGCCCATGCTCATGCACTCCAGGTCGTAGTTCTGGCACGTTTTGGCACACTCCAGCCCTTCAGCCCGCGGGTTGTCAGCGGGACACACCAGCTTGACCATGGGGGGCCGACAGGATAGGCTCCTTTTGCCTTGAAGGTAGGAAAAGCAAAGAGATGATTAGTGAAGGAGAGAATGGACCTACCTTCCACACTGTCCTTTGGTCCCCTAGAGGCTGTGACTAAATTTAAGAGACTCAGAGGTGCCCACTCGTGGGGACCAGCTGCTGCCTGAGCCAGGGTCCCTGTATGGGGCTGGAAGGGCATCTTCTCACCTGGGCTTCTGACCGCTGGCTTACATTGGTGGCAGCTCTTCTGACCCCAGCTCTCATCTAACGTCCCATACTTGTCATCACCCTTAACCTTGCTATAGCAGGTTACATTGAATCAGGATGCATTGTGGAAATTTCCAGACCCAGGCTTGAAAAGACCTGAGTTTGGGTGCTAAAAAGGAGTTTTAATGGACCCAACAGAATCATTCCTAAATGGTTACAACTAACGTGGGGAGAGAAGGCCATTTGACCACAATGGCTTTACAAGAGATCTTTGCTCGCGTCAACCCCTGCCCAGCCACTCCATGTGAATTTGCAACACCTGCAACACTCCATCCCTGGACACTCCAATCTCCCCTCCCTGCTGCTTCCCCTCTGATATCCTGTATATGTTCTTCTCACCATCTGATATACTATACATCTCACTTACTTGTTCACTGTCCTCCCCAAGCCACTGGGCCCACTAGAACGCATGTTCCATGAAGCCAGGGATTTCTATCTACTTTGCTCATTGACATATCCTACTTCGTGGCAATTAGTAGGTATCAATGGCTAATTGGGTAATGCTGACAGCAGATGACTGATACAGCACCATTCTTTCCAAAGCCCAGGTGCACTTAATAGCATTTGTATCACATACTCGCTCCTGTGGGCAAAAAAAGTCAAAATTTCTAGCCTCATTTTTATATGGAAACTCTTGTGAGAAAACTGAAACTCCAAAAGCTTTTCCCAATCTGCACAGAATCCCAGGAGTTTTCTGACTTTGAAAAAGATTACGTTTTCCAGTGACCAGACTAGAGATTCTGAGCAGAAGCACGGAAGGTAGGTCTGAGAGGCAGAACGCAACAGAGAGAGTGGGTGCGGGGGAAACGCTCTGAGAGGGAGAGAAGAAGATGCAGAAGGATGGAGTGATCTTGAGGTCACAAGTTCTGGTCTTAACTTTTGAGCCACCCATGCCCTCGGGATCTTGCCCCAGCTCTAGGCTGAGAGACACTCTCCAGTTGGTCATGCCAGGAGCCAGACCTCTCACGCAGGGCAAGCCAGGAAGCAAACAGCATGGCACAGAACTGGGTCCCTTGGACAGAAGGAGCCTTATGGAAAGTGAGAGGCAGAGAGGGAAGCAGTCAAGCTGGAGATTGAAGACAGCCATTTATCTCTCTCCCACTGGAAGAGTCCTTTCTAAGCAAGGATAAGCCTTCTGGAAGCAAATAAGGGCCCTGTGATCCATAAATGTGAATGTGAAACCCCCAGTACCAGGTCAGCCCCTTCTCCCTTCTGTGCCTGGTCCTTAAACAGTACAACAGGCCAGGCGTGGTGGCTCATGCCTGTAATCCCAGCACTTTGGGAGGCCGAGGCGGGCAGATCACTTGAGGTCAGGAGTTCGAGACCAGCCTGGCCAACATGGCAAAACCCCGTCTCTACTAAAAATACAAAAAAATAGCCAGGTGTGGTGGCACGTGCCTGTAATTCCAGCTACTTGGGAGGCTGAGGCACGAGAATTGCTTGAACCCAGGAGGCAGAGGTTGCAGTCAACTGAGAGTGCACCACTGCACTCCAGCCTGGGTGACAGAGTGAGATTCTCAAAAAAAAAAAAAAAAAAGGTGCAGCCACCATCAGGACCTTCGAATAGAGAGCAATGGACCCAACCCTTCTCTTTCTCTCTTTCAAACCCATCCAAGAAGCTTTCTAAAGAAAGAGCTGTCTTCATCAGCATGTCCATAGGAAACAAGAGGCCATCAAAGAAGGGTGACTGTCATCACAATCAAGGCCACCAACTCACTCACAGCTATCCACGGGGTTAAGGTCTCCATGGGCAAAATAGGGGTCTCATAGAATTTATCTGCAAGTCTTTCCCCTTGCACGAAATCAAATACTCCTTGCCTCAATGATTGGGATTTACACATGCAAAGACATGTCTTGGCCTGAAAGTCACTCACACAAACCCAGAAATTATGGCGATCCTGGGCAAAGCCAGACTCGTGCCTGGATGCACACACACATCAGACAGTGTCACCCAGCTCTCTCCCGCCATTCCACATGTGAGGAATCCAGGCAGGATGGAGTCAACGGGCCTTCCAGGGGGACAGTACTCACTGCGATGAGACAGGGGACTGCTGAGGACAGCGTCGGGCAGCAAGCTTCCGGGGACTCCACTCATGGTACAATGCATGAAGCCATCCTCACAGTAGCTGCAGAGAGGAAAATCATAGCCGAGCTTCACAAGACTCGTCTATACTCGCTGCCTCCACATCTTCACCTCCCACTCACTCTCTGCCCCTTCCAACCAGGTCCCAGTCCCATAACCCCTCCTGAAGCACAGCTTGCTAACGTCACCAATGGATGATCCCCAAGTCACTAAATCCCACGGGACTTTTTTCGGTTATTTTCTTAATTGATCCCATTCAACATTATTCATCACTGTTGAACACTCCACTCTTCTAGAAAAAAAAAAAAATATTTCTCTCTCCAGGTTTTCCTCCCACTTCCTTGGTTCCCCTTTCTCAGCCTCAGCTTTCACGCGCCCCCACTGCCTGGCGTTTAAATATCGGCCTTCCCCAGGCTCTGTCCCAGGCTCATTCCTCTTCTCACACTCTGCTGCCATCCACATCCCCAGCTCCAATCACAGACTCGACTCACAAATCTACATCAGCAGCTCAGACCACTCCTTTGAACCCCAGACCCATATGCTCAAATGCCTACATGGTCTCACTAATGTAGTGAGTCTCAAACACACTTCAAACTCAGTATATTCAAAACTGAACTCACGATCCCCCCACCAAAGCCAATTCTCCTCCAGGGCTGATTCACTGAATGGTGACACCATCCATCTGGCTTCGCAACCAGAAACCCAGGATCATCCCTGCCACTGTCTTCTCCTTCATCCTCTCTATCTGATTCATCACCAAGCCCTTGAACTTGGCCTCCAATATACCACTGAAATTTATATCCACTTTATCTCCACTGTCATGAGACAAGACACTATGACCTCTTGCCTGGACTATGCAAAAGTCTCCTAACTGACTGCATATTTTTATAAAACGTGTGTGGTTGCTTTGTATGAATGTAAGTTTAATTTGTATAAATGATATCACATAGCACGCTGTGTTTTGCTTTTCCCATTGAGCACCGTGTTTGTAAGATTCATCCCTGTGAAGACATGGACCACTTGTCTGTGACTTCTGTTGCACAATACACCTTTTACCCACTCAGTGTCCCAGTGATTGACATAGGTTGTCACCTGCTCCTCACCACCACAAACAAAGCTGTGCTGAACATCTGCAGACATGTGTCCTAATGAACGTGTAAGGATTTCTTTAGTCTCTCTGCACAGAGGCAGAAGTGCGGGGATGGCAGGTGTGAATACCTGACCTGCACATGATGTGCCAAGTACTCTCCTAGATGGCTCCCCCAGTCTATGCCCTACAAAGGCAGATGAGGCCTCCATGCCCCTCAGCTCTGCATTAGCCAGATGTCTAATTTTTCCAGTTTAGTATGAAGTCATACTCATTGCTTTAATTTGCATTTCTCTGACTGTAATAATTTTATTCAGTTTTGTTTTGTTTTGCTTTGTTTGGAGACCAAGTCTCACTCTGTCGCCAGGCTGGAGTGCAGGGGCTCGATCTCAGCTCACTGCAACCTCCAACTCCCCGGTTCAAGTGATTCTCCTGCCTTAGCCTCCCGAGTAGCTGGGATTACAGGCATGCGCCACCGCGCCCAGCTAATTTTTGTATTTTTAGTAGAGACAGGATTTCACCATGTTGGCCAGGATGATCTCGATCTCCTGACTTCGTGATCCACCTGCCTTGGCCTCCCACAGTGCTGGGATTACAGGCGTGAGCCAACGCGCCTTGCCTGTTTTTGTTTTTTTGAGACAGTCTTACTCTGTCGCCCAGGCTGGAGTGCAGTGGCACGATCTCGGCTCACTGCAACCTCCACCTCCCAGGGTCAAGCAATTCTCCTGCCTCAGCCTCCGGAGTAGCTGGGATTACAGGCATGCACCACCAGGCCCAGCTAATTTTTTTATGTTTAGTGAAGACAGGGTTTCACCATGTTGACCAAGCTGGTCTCAAACTCCTGACCTCAAGTGATCCTCCCACCTCGGCCTCCCAAAGTGCTGGGATTACAGGTGTGAGCCACCTTGCCCAATTGACTGTAATGATTTTGAACATTTTTAATGCAGCTGCTATTCAATAAATATCTGTTGAATGAACAAGAGAATCAGCCCTTCCCTTTCCTGCACATGCAGAACCTGTGCCTTCTTCTGGTTTTTAACTAATACCTAGTTTTAAGAGGGAAAATTACGCCCACCCCTGTAAATCTCATGTTCTATCTGTCATTTGGACATGACCCAAAAGCTTAATTTTCTAAAAAGCCTCGAAGATGGGTTTAAAATCAACTCCTGGCCCTGAGCCTGGTCTGCAGAAGAATCAATACTCCGCTGTGATGGCCGCTGGGATGACCAAGCACGTGGTCTGCAGAACCTCCAGGCCACGGCATTTCACCCTTCTGCCACCTTTTCATGACCACCACTAGCACCTGCTCCAGTGAGGCTCATTCTCCAGTGTGTTGTCTAAAGAATAAAAATAAACAGCTGCACACAGGCCCCGAGGTCCTTCCGACACACCTTCTCCACGAAACCCAATTTTCTAAACGAAGTGGAGAGACAAGCTGCTCACTAGCTTTCAGCTCTGGTGCCTAAAAGAGAGACAAGGAGGCTAGGCGCGGTGGCTCACGCTTGTAATCCCAGCACTTTGGGAGGCCGAGGCGGGTGGATCATGAGGTCAGGAGATCGAGACCACGGTGAAACCCCGTCTCTACTAAAAATACAAAAAATTAGCCGGGCATGGTGGCGGGCGCCTGTAGTCCCAGCTACTCGGAGAGGCTGAGGCAGGAGAATGGCGTGAACCCGGGAGGCGGAGCTTGCAGCGAGCCGAGATCGTGCCACCGCACTCCAGCCTGGGTGACAGAGTGAGACTCCATCTCAAAAAAAAAAAAAAAAAAAAAGCAAGCCTTGCCTGCCCAACAACGTTGTTTTAAGGTCCCAGAGAGAAACTCCTGGAAAACTATAGCCAGACAATTGCAGTAAAACAGCACTGGGCTAAGGCCAAGTGATCAAACCCACAGAGGAGGTCCTTACTCCCTTCTGCCCTTCATTTCCGTGATATGGTGCTACTCTAGTTCTGCCCTTTTTACTGGCCTTTGATCTTTGGCGTCTCTCATTCAATCCTCTTGTTCTTCCTCTTGCCCTCTGAACACTCCCCCAAGTTCTGACTCCGTCCTCTTTTCTGCCCTCTGGCCCACTCCCCTTAGGGATCCTCGCTACTCTCATGGCTGAAACTGTCACCTTCATGCACATCTTTCTCTCCGACCCAACCTCTCATTCACCTTCCAGACCCATTTCAGGCTGTTGATTCCATTTGTTCACCAAGATGGTAACTCAAAGCCATTAAGGCCAAAACCAAAGCCTTCACTTGCCCTCTACCTCCAGAGGGCCCTCCTGCTCTTCTTGCCATCACTGTCCTCCCAGGCATTCAAGTTCAGAACTCCAGGGCCATCTGCAACAGCCCCTTCTCCTCTCAAACATCCCACTAATCCATCTGCTTTTCCAGCGTCTCTGGCTTCTGGCTTCCACTCTCCATTTCCACTGCTATTGCTTGATCCAGGGCCTCGCCACCTTCTTATCAGTCAACATCAACGTTTTCCTGCACATGCTCTCCCTGCTGTCATACCTCATGCAGCTCCCAAAACCCACTCCCTGAAGTTACTCTTGGATCCTATGTGCTGCCTGCTAAGAACCTTCCAGGGGCTCCATTCCTACTGCTCCAGCATCAGTGCTCACCCCCTCACTTCTGAAGACCCCTGAACCTCATTCCAACCTCCCTCCAGTCTTTGTCTTCCTTCATACAGCACGCGTTCGCGCCAGAGGACTTCCCTTGGGGACTGTGGAGTACTCCTCGTGCGTTTAGTCCCTAGACTCCTGCTCCACCTCAAAGCAATCCTCCAGGCTGGGCGCAGTGGCTCACGCCTATAATCCCAGCACATTGGGAGGCCGAGGCGGGGGGATCATTTGAGGTCAGGAGTTCGAGACCAGCCTGACTAACATGGTGAAATCCCGTCTCTACTAAAATACAAAAATTAGCCAAGTGTGGTGGCAGGCACCTGTAATCCCAGCTACTCAGGAGGCTGAGGCAGGAGAATCGCTTGAACCCAGGAGGCGGAGGTTGCAGTGAGCTGAGATTGCGCCACTGCACTCCAGCCTGGGTGACAGAGTGAGACTCTATCTCAAAAAAAAAAATAATAATAATAATCCTCCTCCATCCTTCCAGCCCACCGCTGTTGTTGGAAACCTCCCCAAGCTCAAAACCACTTCCAGCACGGAGTTTTCCCTAATTCCTCCCACGTGGAAATTATCCCCCACTTTTCTGAATGAGTGGGACTTTTTGTCTCCGATATGGCACATCTACCAAATGTTATAGTTATTGCCCCTCGATAAACATGTATTGTGTACCTACTTTGTGCCAGGACTGCGTTGGGGGCTGGGGATCAGGGCCTAAGATATCGTCTGGACTCTAGGGGTGGCCACAGTCTAGAGGGGAGACGCAACACGGTTGACTGACAACCAAGTCCGACAGTGATGTGTGTTTCAGTAGAAGGGTAAACAACCTGCTTTGGGTAAAACGCTGGGAGGGGCTTCAAATTAATCTCACTGGAGTGATGAGGAAAAGCTTCCTATCAAGTATAATGTGCGGATTCTGTTCCGGTCTTGATTTGAACAAACCAATTATATAAGACATTTTGAGAAAATCAGAAAGAAGTGAACATGGGGCCAGGTGCAGTGGCTCACACCTGTAATCCCAGCACTTTGGGAGGCCGAGGTGGGCAGATCACCTGAGGTCAGGAGTTTGAGACCAGCCTGACCAACATGGAGAAACCCCATCTCTACTAAAAATACAAAATTAGCCGGGAGTGGTGGCGCATGCCTGTAATTCCAGCTACTCCAGAGGCTGAGGCAGGAGAATCGCTTGAACCCGGGAGACGGAGGTTGCAGTGAGCCAAGATCGTGCCACTTGTACTCCAGCCTGGGCAACAAGACCGAAATTGAGTCTCAAAAACAAAAAAAAAGAAGTGAACATGGATTGAATGTTAGATGTTATTAAGGAATTATTGTTCATGTTCAGGTTCATAATGGTATTATGGTTTACTTTTTTAATTGTTTATTTGCTGAAATACATACTGAAGTATTTGCAGGTGAAATGATAAAATATTTACAGCTTTTTAAAAAACGATTCCAGCCACACAGGAGAGGAGTCAATAGACAAAATAAGAATGGTAAAGTGCTGATAATAATTGAAGCTGGGAATGGATACGTTGGGGCTCCTTATACTATTCTCTCTACTTTAGTGTCTGTCTGAAATTTTCCATAATCAGGACTTTTTCTTGAGACAGAGTCTCACTCTGTCACCCAGGCTGGAGTGCAGTGGCAAGATCTCAGCTTGCTGCAACCTCCGCCTCCTGGGTTCAAGCGATTCTCCTGTCTCAGACTCCCAAATAGCTGGGACTACAGGCACCCGCCACCACACCCGGCTAATTTTTTGTATTTTCACCATGTTAGCCAGGATGGTCTCGATCTCCTGACCTCGTGATCTGCTCACCTTGGCCTCCCTAAGTGCTGGGATTACAGGCGTAGACTTTCAGGTACTGTGTCTGGTTCTTTTTTTTTTTTTTTTTTTTTTTTAAGTGACTAGATTTCCCTCTGTCGCCTGGGCTAGAATGCAGTGGCGTGATCACAGTTCACTGCAGCCTTGGCTTCCTGGGCTCAAGCAATCTTCCCACCTCAGTATTCCAAGTGGCTGGGTCTACAGGTATGCACCACCACGGCCAACTACTGTTTTTTTCTTTGTATGTAGGGACAGGGCCTCACTATGTTGCCCAGGCTGCTCTCAAACTCCTATACTCAAGCATTCCTCCCACCTCCACCTCCCCAAGTGCTGGGGATTACAGATGTGAGCCACTGCCCCACCCTGGCTCATCTTTAGATCACCGATTCTTAGCCAGATCTAAGAAAGAACAGGTGACAGGTAAGTGTTTGCTCAACAAATGTCCTGTTGTAAATTTCTTCTATGCTCATGGCAACCCTGTTGAAACTGACCATCACAGAAGGCCTAGGCAAAGAGCTGCAGGAAGCAAGCATGATTTGGAGCTATTTTGGGGAAGTGCATGAAGCAGGTCAGGGTAGCAATGCCCCATGGAGGCATCGCTGCAGTGGTCCATGTTCTTCCTGCTCAAATGCTTCAGCTTGGGAATACTGAAAGCAGGCTGGAAAGGAGGGTGACAGGGAGAGCTCCCTTTTCCTGTTCCAGAAAAGGAAAACTGAGACCTAAAGCCCAGAAATGGGGGCCAACACATAACAGTTGGCAATAAAACCCAAGAACTCCTACTGCCAGCCCAGAATCCTAGTTCCCCGTGTAGTAAGGAAGTCTGAAGACCTGGACCAAATCCCAGCTCTGCTTCTGACCTGCTGTACAATTCTGGACAAGTCACTTCCTTCCTTGGGCCCCAGTTTACCCATCCATGAAGTGAAGGACTTGGGGGTCCCATTTTCCTCCCCAGCTCTGCTGTTTCAGAGGTCGCTGACACTGCTGCCTGCACTTACCACATGGTGTGATGGTCTGAGAAGATGTCTTCCGGCTGGAAGATCTCACCATCATAGTAACAGGGGCACTGGGCCTTGGGCACGCAGTCCCCCCTCTCATCCATGTAGAGCCCTGGGGGGCAGAAGCAGCCCTCCAGGCAGGCCTCATTGCATTCCTCATCCGGGTAAGACAGAGAGCGGCACGTCAGGTTGCAGGGGGTCCCGCACTGCAGGTACACCTGGCCTTTCGGGCAGTTCAGCTCTAGAAGAAGGAGAAGGAGTAAGGCCTCAGCGGGAATGTTGGACAGCAAGGACTGTGGTTCTAGGACTTGCCACCCCTTGTAGCTGTGACCCCCAATTATTTAATTAAAATTTTATTGAGATAATTGTAGACTTGCTTGCAGTTACAAGAAGTAATGCAGAAAGATCCCATGTACCCTTTACCCAGTTTTCCCCTAATGACCCCCAATTATATCTGTATGGTCACCAACTTCCTTTCCCACTATGAGCAAATGTGTATTTTTCAGCATGCAGATGTGTATTATAATTATGGGGGCACACATTTTCTTCTCTCCTCAACCACACGGAACGTGCATTAGTCATCTCTGAATTCTCAAAGCCTAGGATGTAGTAGAAATCCCGGCAGGTTTTGAAGCTGTGAATATTAAAAAGAACTAGGAATGACAGGCAAGGGCATCCCCACGATGATAATGACAATAACGGGTACCATTTACGGAGCACCTACTGAATGCCTAGCTCTTACGTGGGTTCTATGCCTCATGCTGAGTTAGCTCTCATCACCCCCTTTCAAGAAACATAGGCTGAGTGACTTGTTAGGGGTATACCTCACAGGAAGAAGCAGAGGCAGGATTTGAACCCAGCTCTCTGCAGCCCTAAAGCTCATGCTCATAACCATTACTCTCTAGAAAGAAAACAGTCCCTTTGAGGACATGCTGGTCCCAAAGAGGAGGGACACTCATACCTACCCCAGCGAAGTGGGCCACACCCATCTGCCCACAGCCCTCACCCTCCCTAGCCTCCCACAGAGAAATACTGCAAGAGACACAAGCCAGGAGGAAGTGTAGCAAAGTGGCAACGCAGCTAAGGGAACGGGCTCTGTATCCCAAATACCTGGATTCACGCCCAGGTCCACCACTAGTTGGCAGTGTGACCTTGGGCAGTATCCTCACTGGATGGAATAACAGTATCCACCCAGTCTTCGTGAAGGTTGAATGAGCTAACACATTTAGAAGAATGTCTGACATGTGGAGAATGTTCACTGCTAATAATGTTCACTGTTCACTGTTAATAATTATTATATCATTCTTATTGCTAAGGAAACAGCCCCAGCTCAGCGGGCCCAAGAAGGAAGGGGTAGTCCAGAGAAAGGCCTTGGCCTCAGAAGCTCTGGCATTCTGGTGACAAAATTCCTTATGGGCAGGGTAGAGGACAGGGAAGGTGTGGGAAGCATTCTGCACTTTCAAAATGCCTTCCCTTTGCAGACCAGCTGCTGCCCAAGAAATGAGAACCTCACCCTGGGCATGCTTCTTCTGAGACCATTAGAATCCTTCCCCTCTCTGTTCAAATCCACTGCTCCAGCAGAAACCCACTGGCAGAGCATTTCACAGATGTTGTAAAAGTAAGCCTTGGCTGTGAGCCTCAACAATGGAGTGGGGAGCCTCTGGAGAGACCTTGCAGCCTCCCGCTCCTACAACCACCCTGAACTTGGTGTTTGAAGGTAGCTGGGAAGGGAGGGGCTCCTTAATCCTATTGGACATTGATTTTTCTCTGCAAGAATGGAAAGGTTGGATAATTGGATGAATATTGAGGGAGTGTAGGTTAAGACAGGATGTGTTAGACAATCAAGATGGAGATGTCTTTCAACCCCCTGAGCCTACAACGACAAGGGCACATTTTACCCATTAAAAAGCAGCTAGACTTGAGAACTTTCTTTGTTCTGACAGGCTATCTCTAGCGCTGGCTTGGAGCCTTATTAAATTTCTCCTTTAGTCTTCTTCCCCAAAGAAACAATGCACATCTCAGTTTAGAAGACACTTCTTGTGTATCCACGGCATGCCAGGGACTATGCTAGGCCCAGGGAGGTGGAGATGGCCAGCCCTGGTCCTTGCCTTCAGAGAGGACCAAAGGAAGCACAACCAATTTGCCTTCCCAAAGGAAGCACAACCAATTTGCAAGAGGAAAAAAATTGTGTGTGTTTCTCCTGAATCTCCTCACACCATCCCATAAAGCAGCTACATGGTAAGTCTGTGCTCCCTGAATGTCTTCAATTGATGTGACCTCTTCTTATGAATAGATTCACTGGTTTAGGGCGCTCTGTTCATTTCTCTGGAAGAGAAAGTGAAAGTGGGTAGAGGGGACAGCTGAGCCTGAGCTCTTCTCCAAGTCAAGAAAAGATGGGGGCAAGAACCCAGGAGTCTTACCCAACTGCCTTGGGTACAAAGGGACAGCCCAAGGCCATCTGGTCAGCCTAGTCTCTTGTCCCACAAACCCACAGAGACAGACCCCTCTTGTCCTTAACAGTCTCCAGGGAAAGCTCCTTGCTACCTCCCTTTCTACCCTATCACAATGCCTCAGGAGTCAAGACATTCTTTAACTGAATCTTATCCCCGCTACTGAAGCATCAGCCCATTTCCCCTGTTCTGTTCAGTGGAGGTTAAGAATGGCTGTTCATGAGAGATTAAAGAATATTTCAGTGGGCCCTTAGCGTTCCGGGAGAATGTCCTAAATTAGGAAATCCTGCAGATGCTGCCGCATACTGATAATGCGTCATTTCTAACATTGGTGGACAAGCAAAGAATATTCATAAGCAGCATCTCATTCACTCCTCATTACTTTCCCCAATTTCTAAATAGCAAATGCTAAGGAAAAAACTGAAGTGCAGAGGGGTTACGTGAAGGGTTCAAGGTCACGTAACTGGTATCTCACGGGAAAGTTGCCAGTAAGGACCCAGACCCAGTTGTCCCAGCCCCTAGCCTGTGGCTCCCCAAGACATCCCAGAGCTGGAGGAATGGGGAGGGCACAACTGCTGCATTATGTGCTTGTCCCTTTCGCCCTTACTGTTGTCTCTGCTCCTCTTTTATATGACATTTCTACAACTCAAAACATGAGTTGGCTCATTGGACCCAAAATAGCACTTCTAGGGTCCCCATGCCTAAACTGCTCCTTAAATATAGATGCTAATTCCTTTCACTCTTTCTCATAACTCCTCTTCCAACAGGACCATCTACTATATATATATATATACACACACACATACACACATACACACACACACACACACACACACAGAGTCTTTCTCTGTTGGCCAGGTCAGAGTGCAGTGGTGTGATCATAACTCACTGCAGCCTTAAATTCCTAGACTCAAGCTATCCTCCTGCCTCAACCTCCCAAGTAGCTGGGACTACACCTACATTTTAATTTCTAAACACATCTACTTTACCCTAAAAAACAGAATACCCACTATGCGTTATTCTTAACAGAATATACTCCTCACTTCTATGCCTACTACGATTCTACCATTGGAAACAAGTCTTCTCTGCCAAGAAAGCAGCTTTTTAAAACCATAGCCACGTACACGTCCTCCAGAAAGCCTTCCTTGGTTTTCCCTGCCCTGAATCTACTCATCCTTTTACTTAGCGTGATAGGTATCTAGTAGGGCAGCCGTTTCCATCTGTGATTCTAACAGTAAGTTTGGAGTTCTACATCATCACTGTTGCCTGACCACACTGGGCATGCAGCAAATGCCCCCAGAGCAATAACAAAAACAAAAAAGTTAGCACAATCCAGCCACCCAAGGGACCAGAGAGTGGGAACAGACACCAACTCTGGTGCCAGGAATCCAACAGTGCAGAGTGAGAATCTAAAGCCAACTGGGAACAGTGATGTAATTCACCTCTACATAACTTTATACAACGCCAGAGGTTTTGTCCATCGGTGGTTTGCCTGGAGTTATAAGCAAAGGGTTTGTATGTGAATTTCCCATTGCCTTCATTGGACTCTCAAGGGATGCGGAGACCCAGTGGGATCTGGGACCCACTCGCTCCACAGCCTGACCTTAACGTGTGCTGAACGAACACTAGGTGACAGCGGCCACGGGAAACCCCAGCTTTGCAGGGACCCCCAAGTTCTAGGCCTCCAGGTAGGGGGAGCCAACTTGTCTTCCTGGAACAGGCCGGTCCCCACCGCCTGTCCTGCTGGGAGGTGGAAGGGAAAAGTGGGTGCAAATGAACCGTCCTCCATGTTTGTCACAATACCCTACGCCCTCTTTCCACAGGAAAGAATGCAGAGAAAGGGCTTCGAAAAGCACGCGTGGACGAATTTGGGGGGCGGCCCGGAGGGCGGCGGGCAGGGAGGGCACGCACCGCAGCGGTCTGGCTGGCGCCACGCGACGCGCACGCCTCTCCCCGCGCAGGCCGCGGCATAGCTGGCCAGGGCGCCGCACAGGCACTCGCGGCCGTCCGAGCAGGAGCACACGTCGTAGCGGCAGTTCCGCAGGTAGGGCAGCGGGCTGACGGCACGATGGCAGGCCTCGAATGTGGGGGACGTCAGAACCGCGCACGCCTCCTCGGAGAACCTGGCTGTGGGGCGAGAGGAGCGAGCCCGGGATGTGGCGGGGAGGAGCGGGGTGCCACGCCCTCCCGGCCAACACTCCCTGGGAAATAGCCCAGTGCGCTGCAAGGTCATGCAGAGAAATCTGCAAATGCCACCCCCACCCCCCCAGTCCATTTATCTTACAATCATCTAAAGAAGAGTTTGTAAGCTGCTGCTGCAGTAGACTGGGAACGTCAAAGGACGGGGACTATGGACTTTTTTTTTTTTTTTTTAGAGACACGGTCTTGCTCTGTCGCCCAGGCTGGAGTGCAGAGATGCGATCTTGGCTCACTGCGGCCTTGACTTCCTGGGTTCATGCAACCATCCCACGTAGCTCCCAAGTAGTTGGGATTACAGGCGCGCCCCACCACGCCCGGCAAATTTATTTATTATTATTATTATTTTAATAGAAATGGGGGCTCCCTACGTTGACCAGACTGGTCTCGAACTCCTGCCCTCAAGGGATCCTCCCGCCTAGGTAGACTTTTTTTTTTTTTCTTTCCCGGGGGTTGGCCCTCGGAGGGCGCCCAATAAAGGGACTTTGAAGAGCAAATGGCCCAGTTCAGATGATCAAGTGCTGACGGTAAAAACAAAGCCCCACCCCTTTCCTCGCTCCCTGCCCCCGCCTCCGGAACGCACTGCACTGATGTGGGGACCTCGAGACCCTGCGAGGTCCCCGCCTTGCCCCCGGGTTCACATACTCATGCGCGGGTTGAGGGCGCAGGGATCGCTGTGCTGCTTCTGCAGGTCCTGGCAGTTCCCGTGCAGCTTCCAGGCGTTCCCGAAGTCCTCCACCCGGGGCTCCGCCAGCCCAGAGGGGGTAATGAAGTCGTCGCCCTGGTTGCCGTTGTAATTCCCACACAGGCCGCAGGTCTTCCCGGCGTAGACGGGGGACAGCTGCGGAAGAGACCAGGCCACTCTGAAGCCGCTGCCGCGAAAGCAGTGGCATAGTTGTTTCGCTAATGAGATGGTTTTAATAAAAAAAAAAAAAAAAGTTCCCCGGGGTGAAAAATAAATATGAATGTAATAGAAGGCAGCTAAGCCCTAGGCTGCAAAAGGGGGAAAAAAAAAAGTGAACTGCAGTGTAAATTTACCAGCTCCATCCCTGTTCCCAAGTCATCAGAGCCCTGTACTGCCACAAGGGATTTTAGAAATTATCTGATCATCTAAGGCTGGAGAAGGGAGGCCCAGAGAGGCAAAGTGACTTGCCTAAGGTCAGGGAGGTAGTGGCGGGGCTAGGGTGAGTAGGCAGGTTGAGCCCAGCCCGAAGCACTCTGCCCTCCGTGCCATCCACACCCCACCCAGAGTCACGTGCAAACTCAAGGCCCGTCTATATTGGAAGCTTCGCATTGGTCACTCGGTGTGGGCCCAGCAAGCTGCCAGGTGTGGTCCAAGCCCTCCAGGAGCTCATGGTTAATGACAGGAAACACTTCCTCCCAACCTGCTGCCTGCCACTCGGGCCCTGGGCATCACTGAAGAGAAAGGGCCACAAGCCAAAGAAGACTCTGGGGGTGACGATGGGTAGGAGTAGGGGTCTGCAAGGGCTCTGAGGCAGCCTGCCAGGGTGACAGCAGCAAAGCAGCGTCAGAGTTCAAACTCCAGGCCATCAGCATGTGGTTTACTGTCCATTCTCAGAACTGAACAAAATTCTGAGCCCAAAGTGCACATTCGGGGACAACCAGGAGAGTGGAACCTGCCCTTCCCCCCACACAGCTGGGGGCATCTGCTGGTTTCTAAGGAGAGGACCCCGATTTGAAGGTGGAGCGGGGGCTGGGACACAGGAGTCCTGACTCCCTCCCCGCATGTCATTACCAAGGTGGGACGACCTCCCTGTGCTCTGAATCCCTCAGGGGCTACAGTCAGCTCTTAGAGCCCCTTTTCAGCTTCTAGCTCCAACCTAACAAAATGCAGGGTTAACAATCCAGTAGAAGGTCCCAGGCCCATAGAAATCGAACCCAAATAAACACTGTTAAGAAAGGGGACAGAGTAATGTTTCCTTGTTTGCTTGACAAATATCAAATGTTGTCACATTAGGCCTTCTCCCACCTCCTTATTTAAAATTTAAATCCCCCCAACCCTGGCAAATCCTGCCCCTTTCTCTGCTTTACTTCCCCAGAATCTATCACTTTCCAATCTATAATATAATTTACTAATTTGCTTTGTTTATTGTCTGTCTCTCTCCATTAGAATTTAAGCTAAACGAGGCAAGGATTTTTGTCTGTTTTGTCTCACTGCTGCAATCTCAGCATCCAGAATGGTGCCTGTCTTAGCCCTTCCAGGCTGCTATAACAAAATACCACAGACTGGGTGGCTTATAGACAACTGATATTGATTGCCCACAGTTCTGGAATCTGGGAAGTCCAAGATGAAGGCGTCAGCAGATTTGGTGTCTGGTGAGGACCCTGCTTTCCGGTTCATAGATGGTGCCTTCTAGCTGTGTCCTCACATAGTAGAAGGGGCTAGCAAGCTCTCTGAGGTCTTTTAAAAGGGCACAAATCTCATTCTTCATCACCTCCCAAAGGCCCCACCTCATAACACCATCACCTTGGGGGTTAGGATTTCAACATATAAACTTGGGGAGGACACAGACATTCAGTCCACAGCAGTGCCAACAGACACTCAATAAGTGTTTGCTGAATGAATGAATCGTTGAACAAATGAATAAGTAAGTGAATGACTAGGTTCTCCTCCTGATGGGCTGGAATGCAATGCCCGCAGTCAGGGCACCCTGGGCAAGGTGGCATAACTGGTGGTGCACCGCCACTCCCTTCCCACCTCTCAGCATCTTTTCTCTCTCCTTTCTCAGAGTTTGATGCTCCCCAAAGGCGTTTTCATTTACCCCCACCAGGCCAGCCATCACTCCCATGCCCCACTCTAAAACCAGGTCTTCTCCCATCCCCTTGGCTTGTCTCAGAGGTCAGCTCGGCCAGGGTTAGGAGAGTGGGCGTGACACTTAGAGACACTCGCTATGTGAAATAAACCTCTGCTCAGTGACAGTTCCGACTAAATGAAGCCTGTGCAAGGATCTTTTCCACACCGCTATGCATAAGGCAGAGCTGGGCCCTGCAGGGCAGCCAGCAGGGCAGGGAAACAGCACACAGAGGGTGTGATTTCTGCTGGCTGGGGCCTTGCTCCCTGGACCGCCAGCCCCAGGGGACAAAGCGTGCACACCACACCCAGGGGAAGGAGACCAGGGGGCCCCTAGCAGCACCTCCTCTTGCACCACCTCCACCCCAGCTGGCCTCCCTCCAGTTCTCGCCTCCACACTGCCATCCCCAAAAGCCCTGGTGTCAGCATTCTGAGGCTCCCCACCTCCTGCTCCATCTCAAACACCCCCTTTCCTGCTTCATAATAAAACCCACAAGACAGTCCCTTTCCAAGAGCCCCAGGAATCTGTGTAAAGAAAAAGAAAAAAGAAAAATATATATATAAAGACAGTTCTATAGGCCATGGGGTCATCTGACCCTGTCCTGAATCTTGGCCAAGGAAACCTCTTCTTGTTAGCTAAACTGACACAAACCCAGCCCCAAAGATAACCTTACGTCCCCTGCCACGGAAAGAAGTTGGCATCTCTTCTCCTCAGGGGAGAGACAAAGACCAAAGAAACCTGAGGGACGGAAGGGCAGCTGCCCAGGATGAGAAGTCACGGCCCTGCCGATCGAGGGGAGGAAGTGCGTGGGTGGAGAGCACCCTCTCTGTGAGGTGGGAGGATGCTGAGAAAGTGGACTGGCTGGCCGGGCGCGGTGGCTCATGCCCGTAATCCCAGCACTTTGGGAGGCTGATGAGGGTGGATCATTTGAGGTCAGGAGTTCAAGACCAGCCTGGCCAACATGGTGAAACCCCATCTCTAGTAAAAATACAAAAATTAGCTGGGCATGATGGTGTGCACCTGTAATCTCAGCTACTCAGGAGGCTGAGGCAGGAGAATCACTTGAGCCTGGGAGGCGGAAGTTGTGGTGAGCCAAGCTCGTGCCACTGCCCTCCAGCCTGGGCAACAGAGTGAGACCCTCTCTCAAAAAACAAAACAAACAAACAAAAAGAAAGTGGACTGGCTAACGTGAAGCACCCCCTTGAAGACCGGGGTGCGGGAGGCAAGATCGGTCTCAGGAACCAGGAGACCCGAGTTCTGGTCCTTGTCCTGTAACTAAACGACCGTGAGGCCCAGGGCAAGTTACTCCTGCTGCAGAAATAATGGCTCTTTATTTCCTACTGGAAATGGGAGGGTGACAAGAGGACCTCCCAGGCCTTCCTGCTTTATGGTCTGTGGTTGCAGGTTTATTTTCATGAAAGGAAAAAAAAAAAAGGAGTTAGTTTGAAATTCCCTCAGGAGCTGTAAGACAGCAGAAAGAACATGGCCACACGAGGATGGAGGACGCCAGGATCTCCTGGGCAATACCCGCCGCCCTGCCCCTGCTGCCCAGGGTTATAGCAAGGACCGTGTGGGGCACAGGACCCCAGGAGGCAGGAGGCGGCTCTCCAGGGATCCCAGGCATAAGCTAGCGCAGTGGTTCTCAAAGTGTGGTCTTGAGACCCACGGGGGTCCCTGAGACTTTCAAGGGGTCTGCGAGACCAAAACTACTTTCATAATACTATGAAGACATTATTTGCCTTTTCCCTCCTCATTCTCCTACAAGTATAGAGTGGAATTTTCCAGAGGCCACATGACATGCAATATTGCAAAAGATTGAATGCAGAAGTAGCTATGAGAACCCAGCTGTCTCCTATTAAGCCAGCCATTAAAGAAATTTGCAGAAATGTACAACAGTGGCATTAGTCTTGTTGCTTATTTTTGTTCTGGCAAACAGTTACTTTTCTCCAAAACAGTGATGTTTATATTAAGGTGTAGTGGGTTTATTATTATAATTTTTGAATGAGTTAATAAATACATATTTAAATGTCTCTAATTTAATTTCTAATCTGGTAAATATCAATAAATATAATCCTCCTACAAGATCTTGAGGTCCTCAATAATTTTTAAGAGTGTAAAGGCATTCAAGACCAAAAAGTGAGAACCACTTTTTGTTCTGATGGGAAAGGCATGAGGCAGAGAACTAATCCTCGCTCTGCCATGACAGGGTATGGGGGGTCAGAATGGGATCAGAGTCCTCTGATCAGAGAAGTCTATCCTAGCCCTGAAAGTTCCGGAGTGCTGGACTGTCCCTCAACTTCCTGTGCTCTGCTTGCCTCATTTAAAAAGTGGCAGTAATAATATTTGCGCTGCCCATCTGCCAGGGTCATTTCCAGAGAAACATTGTAGATGGAGGCCCAGTGAAAAGTATGGATTGCTATCCAGTGTGATTCTAGGACCACCAAGAACAAGAGGAGGTGGCCCACACATGCAGAGTCCCAGTGCCCAGGGGAAGAATCTGGTGGTTTCCTGAGCAACCTTCCCCAGGCAGGCTTTCTCTTAGCTGAGAGTGCCAATCTGGCTCTTCCCTTACTGCCCACAGTGGGCACCTGGGGAGACACCCCTGCTCCCGGGCCTTGTTTCAGCAGGGAGATTGGACAGCAAATCTGCCCCCTCCCCAGCCCCACAAGAGCCCACCCCAGTCTAGAGGCCCTTGGGTAGCACAGCCCAGCAGAAAGAATCCCCAGGGCCAAGAAGGGGCATCCAGAAAACAAACACCAGCCTCATAAACAAGAGAAGCCTGTTCCTCGCTCTGGGGGTGTAGGCCATGAGGAGAAAGGAATTCTTCTCCCACCACACAAAGCCATTCTACCCAGAGCACAAGGGGTACTTTGTAAGGGTCGGGCCGCAGGGAGCCAGTACCCCGTGAGGGGACCTACCTTCACCAGCAGCCTCCCGCGGCCATCCCAGTCCAACTGCAGGTCCTCCCCGTGGCTGAGGTGCACGGACGCCGTCACTGTATGCTGGATGCGGAGGTCACCTGGAACCCAGCAGGACAGGACTCAGGCAGAGGTGGGGAGAGGACAGGGTGGGGGCAGGCAGATGTATTTGAGAGGAAATGGGGTGTCTCAAAAGGATGGTAGCAATGAAAAGCAATGACTTAGGGGCAGATGGGGTGGCCATGAGGTTTAAGGGGGTGTCAGGAGGAAGGGTGATCAAGGTGGACAGAGCGCAAATAGGGTCCCCCAGGAAGAAGCCGCTGCACCCCCGCTATGACCTGCCATTCCCCCTACTGCCACAGGAGGGAGGCAGAGGCTCCTGCATCCTGGGCTGTAGGCAGGTGCCCTGGAGCAGAGGGGATCTCTCTAGCATTGACACCATGACACCTGAACGTGCCTGGGACACTCTGCCACTGCACACCACCTCATGTCTGAGCGATGCGGTGTACAACACTGAATACAGCAATTGTTGCTTCTGTGGGAAGGTGGTGACAGATAGGAGCATACCCCTTGCCCTGGGGAAACAAATACATCTCATAAGGAGACACACAGCATTAACACCAATGGACATGCTGGGTACCCACTAGCCCAAGTTCATCCGCTGTGTGCAATGCTAGGATAATGGGCGACAAAGTAGCCAGCAGTTGCGGAGAAGCAGGAAGAGTCTGAGAGCCACTTTGAGTGTGAAGTTTGGGAGCTTTACTATGCAAAAGCAGGTTTGCTTTGACAGGCACAGTGCAACCTGGGTGAAGATACTGGACAGGTAGGCTTCTTGCTACCTCTAGATAGGCCAGAGGGTCACCTGGCCTTGCCCCAAGTAGCATCCTCTGGTGTGACATCACCAGCCACCCCTGATCTCTCAGCATCAGCCTCTGCCCGTCCCACCCCAGAGCAAACCAGAACCACCTGCCCAAGACTCAACTCGCCCCTTTGGTTCAGGCCAAATAAAAATCCTCTTGGTTCCCTTTTCCCATCTACACTCTGTCCCAGACCTAGAGCAACCTCTTCATCTATAGGCTTCCTTCTCCAGTCTTCCTCCTCCAGGAAGCCTTCCTTTCTTGCAGGGATGCATGCCAAGCACCCCACCCTGCCCTCCAAAGATAACTCTCCATCACATTCCCATGGAAGAGGCATCCAGGTCCTTAAGGACAGTGGCCAGGGTTGAGAAGGAGGGTGCTAAGGGATGGGCTGTGCCAGCGCAGGCCTGATGGAGCAGGACGAAGCATACCTTTCAGGAGGGGGAGCTGGACGTCCTGGCCATCCATGGCAACTCCTCCCCCATGCTTCAGTTTCACAAGGCTGTTGTGCAGGCCAGGCAGCCGGATGGTGACGGAGCGGGTGCACACAGCATCAGGGTCATCAGCACACTGCCAAGAGGGAACACGGGGTGACTTTTCTGCACCCCTGCCTCTCCAGCACCCCAGCCCAGGACCCTCTTAGAGAAAGGCCCCAACCCCAGAGAGCCTCTGGCCTTCTCACAACCTACAACTCCATTCTCCCAGAATACTCCATGTGAATGGGGCCCCCTAGAGTTGTGCAGCAAGAAGGCTTGCTAAGTGCATCCTTGCATGTGCTTTTTCCCAGCCTGGCCCGGTCTCTTATAAAGAACCATGGGCCTCTGCTTCATCGTGTTCCTTGGACCTACTGTTCCAAAGAGAATCAGAGACTTTGATCCTCAGGGAAAGCCCTGTGCACTCTCTTCGTCCTCATCTTTGCTTCCATCCCTACAGAAAGGAAGCCGCACACGTACCATAGAGTTCAGAACAGAAGACGGGCCCTCTTTGCTCCCACCCCAGCCATCCCCAGCTCCAAACATCAGAGGGTTAGTTATGGAGGCAACAGGCTAGACCCGAGGAGGATGCTTCCCCTGGGTGGGGAGCTGAGCCAGCCCTGAGGAGGCATTATTGTCAGGGCAGGATGCCTTCCCCCAGCATCTAGGGAGACAGGGGATGGGCTGGGTTTCTGGATGAATGAGGGGCTAACTGAAGTCTGGAAGAGACCTCCCTCATGCACAGAAAGCAATGCCCCACGCCTTCCAGGGGCTGCCCACTCAGCCTAGCAGCTATGCAGCACCTTGGGCTACCACCCGAGCAGCCGCCGGGCTGGCAAAGCTCACCTGGACAGTCTCAATGACAATGGAGAAGGAGTGGTCCTGGCAATCGCGGGCCAGCAGGTACTGGCAGATCCCACTGAAGGTGAAGTATCTGTTGTCAAAGCTCTTGAAGTGGGATTGACCTGTGACGAGGCACTCCCCTGGAAAGACACAGAGGAAGGGAGAAGAATGGGAGGTGAGGGGACTTCCCCTGGGGTGGCCAAGGTGGAATGCAAATGCAAGCAGGGCGCCCTCTCCCCAAAACTGCATGGACATCCTTTGCCCACGCCAGTCTAAAAATGAGTTCTACGAGAGAATTCGGTTCCTGCTCCTAAAACTGCAAGGTGTCAGAGCTGGGTCATTCAGATCAAGGCCTCATTTTCCAGGTGGGGCAACTAAGGAAGGTGACAGAGCCACACTCAGTAGTGGAATCACGCAGGAACCCGTGCTCCTGCTTCCAGGCTCCCTGCGGCCTCCCCTCCTCCCTCACAGCTCACTGCCATGCCCCATGCTTCCCACTGGCATCAGTGCCACACCAGCCTCAGACTGGTGGCAGTGGAGTGCCTGGCCAGGAGAGGCTGCCCAATAGCATGGGGTTCTCTGAATCTGAGTGTGGAGGGGCTCTGGGACACAGTGTCACCCCTGGAGAGTCCCTGGAGGCCAGGGGTAGAGTAGGCAGCCCAGAGGCAGGATGAGGTGGGAGGGTGTGGCTGGACAATCTTGGAGCTCAGCAGTGAAAATGGGGCTCCATCCTCCTTGCCAGCGGAGGGGCGACTCTAAGGCCATTGCTTTCTGTGTCCTCAGAGGGGCAAGCCCACGCTGTGACTCCAGCCAGGGCCAATGGGGAACCAGGAGGCCATCTGCCCATGATCTCACCACCACCCCAGCAGTGCTGACCTCGGCAGCGCCAGCTTCCCAGCCCAGGCTGACACATCTGTGGGTGGGGACTAGGACTCCCCTTCATCACCCTGCAACCCAAAGCCCTCAACTTGTCCCCACCCTAATTCCCACGCCACCTCCCCCATGCCCCAGCCTAGGCCGCATACTTGTGGCCCAATGCACCTCCAAACTGAGATCACACATCCTGGAAGGTGTCCTGGCATGGGGAGGCCTCTGCCAATGTCTCCAGTGATTCTCCATCAACCTGCCTGGCTTGAGGCAATCCCATCTTCAGGGCCAAACGTGGACCATTAAAGCTGAAAAGGGCATCTGGATCCCTTCCCAACCTCCGCTATATATTTCCTCCACCTGTTCTCATCTTTGCTACCTACTCCACAGAAAAAGAAATATATAGAGAGAGAGAGAGCATTGCCACTTGGTGAAGGAGGAAGACTTTTCCCACCCAGCCACTCTACGGTGCGTGCGTGAGTTCCTTTCTCTAAGGATCGAAGCAAAGATGAGGACACATAGAGTGCACAGGGCTTCCCCTGAGACCCTCCAAACAGCAGAAGCTTGGCTGTCTACAGCACTACCTCAGCCTCCACCTGAAGTACCCCCTTTAGGGAACACATGCTAGACCAATGCTGGAGAGACAAATGTAAGAGGGTCCTACAGACCATCCCCTGTGGGCCCAGCTCCAGGGGCTGATGCTGGGCCCTGTCACACAGCCGAGGGGTCCCCAAAAGGCACAGAGAGATTCTAGCTTGTCAAGGACAAGCTCCACAGGCCCTCACTGTCTGGCACTTCATGCTCGCATGTGCCCCGACAGGCCCAGCCAGGGGCCAGGCTAGACTGTGCAGGCTTGGACCCAGGTGTGGGCCTGCCTTTGGGATGTGTGTGAAGGCAGGATTAAGGATGAGGTGCCTCAGGGATGTACACGTCCTTCTGCCTGGTCCCCAGGACAGCGGATCCCTTCCAGGACAGCATGGGTCAGAAGGGCACATGTAGCCCAGAGGAAATTAGGAGAAAGTGGAAAGACCCCAGATCACTCCCATCAGCATGGCCCACCTTCTCCACTGCCCCCTCTAGAAGAGCGGGAGTGAGGGGTGACTGTTCGTGGAGGACAGAGCAGGCCGCAATATAGCAGGGCCAGGATCGTCCCAGCCCATTCTGGATGTGCTGGAATTTCAAGTCCAGTGAAGTCTCAGGAAAGCCTTTTTGAACTGACCATTTTTCAGAAATTATCATCATTCTACAAACACAGTAATATGGTCATTTGTGTCAAATGTCTTGACCCCAGGGCAGTAAAAATGGGTGGGAATTCTTCCCCCCGCCTTTCTCTGTTTTCTCAAGAGCACTCTTATCTAAGTAAGAAAATGGACTTCTGTCTTGTTTAACAATACCCAGGAAAAGAAGGGTCAATGAGAAATGTGCAAATATTCGAAAGGAAAACTTTCAGGGCCAGCATCTAATCCTCTCATCTGATTTCCTTCTCTGACCTTCACTGACTTGTGTTCCTAAGTTTCTCGCAAATCAGAAGTCTAAATATTATATTTAGCTTATCTCCTCGGTACAATTGAGGAACAGAGCCACAAACACAGGAAAATGGGTGGGTGAGCTGCCAGGTAGCAGTTAGCCACGGGAGCTAGAATGTCAGCCAGAACTATGGGCCACGCGAACACGCTCACCCATCCTCCACCCAGGATGGGACACCAGGATATTCCCAACAGTCAGCAACAGGCAGCCCCCGACGAACAGCGGGCCCACCACTAGATGGAGATGGGCACTAGAAGTTTGGCGAACGAATGAAAGGCAGGTGATTCCTAAAATAGTATTAAAAAAAAAGAACATCCAGGCTGGGTCGTTGTGGCTCACGCCTATAATCCCAGCACTTCGGGAGGCCGAGGCGGGGCGGATCACCAAAGGTCAGGAGTTCAAGACCAGCCTGGCCAACATGGTGAAACCCCATCTCTACTACAAATACAAAAAATTAGCCGGGTGTGGTGGCAGGTGCCTGTAATCCCAGCTGCTCAGGAGGCTGAGGCAGGAGAATTGCTTGAACCCAGGAGGCAGAGGTTGCAGTGAGCTGAGATCACGCCACTGCACTCCAGCCTGGGCGACTGAATGAAACTCTGTCTCAAAAAAAAAGAAAAAGGAAAAAAAAATCCAGAAGTTAAAGCAGATCCACTTCTATGTGAATAAAGATCCTCCCTCATGAAAAACAAAACAGAAGCTCTCATCTGATGGAAGCACATTACCTCTTCTAAACAAACCCTTTGGTTCGCAGTAGTGAGCCCTGGACGCGGCTGCCCTGCTCAGACCATTTGTTTCCCCGGCCCCACAACCCTCTACCTCCCAAAGCCTTCCCTGCAGAAATGCCAACCCACAGGCCTTTAGCAAAGCAACTCGGACTCCACCAGACGCAAACTGTCACCAAAGCCTGCAACATAATCTCTACCAAACGTGCAAGATGCATTTCTTTTTTTCCTGAGACACAGTCTCACTCTGTCACCCAGCGTGGAGGGCAGTGGCGCCATCTCGGCTGACTGAAGCCTCTATCTCTGGGGCTCTCACGATTCTCCTGCCTCAGCTTCCCGAGTAGCTGAGATTACAGGCATGTGCCACCATGCCCAGCTATTTCTATGGGTTTTTTGGTTTTGTTTTTAGTATAGACAGGGTTTCACCATTGGCCAGGTTGGTCTCAAACTCCTGACCTCAAATGATCCACCTGCCTTGGTCTCCCAAAGTGCTGGGATTACAGGCATGAGCTGCCACACCTGGCCCAAGATGCAGTTTTTTTCTTTTTTTTTTTTTTTTTTTTTTTTTGCGTGTGTGTGTGTGATAGGATCTCTGTCACCCAGCAGGCTGGAGTGCAGTGATGCTATCACAGCTCACTGCAGCCTTCATCTCCCAGGCTCAAGCGATCCTCCCATATCAGCCTCCCAAGTACCTGGGGCTACAGGCACACACCGCTATGCCTGGGTAATGTTTGTATTTTTTGTAGCCATGGGGTTTCACCACGTTGCCCAGGCTGGTCTCCAACTCCTGGGCTCAAGCGATCTGCCCACTGAGCCTCCCAAAGAGCTGGGAGTACAGGCATGAGCCACCATACCTGGCATAAGATGCATTTCCAAGTGCTCCATGGAAACCATCTCCTTGATTGCTCCTACGAAGTGCTCGTTATTATCCCCAGTTTACAGATGAGGAAACTGAAGCATAGAGAAGTTCAACTCATCCAAGTTCCCAAAGAAACTGAACAGGGATCTGAATACGGGCAGGTCTGTCCAGCTGCAGAGCCCAGAGCCCTTGATGCCACCTAAAACTGCCTCCCGGGTTGGCTCCTGCCATTTCTCATATGCCTGATGTCATTCAAATCCTCCTCCAGGGGCTGCGAAGAAGCTCTGGCCTGCTCCTCACTTTACAAGCAGAGCCAAGCATATCCCCTCCAGAACCATACTGACTATTCTTCCCATCAGAAGCTCTACCTGCAGTCATCACACTGGGAGCATCAGACAGCCCCACTGCCTGCTGAGTCATGGCAGGGTGTGGAAATACACTCGTGTGCGTGGGTGCAAATGGACCGGGAGGCAATGATCAACAAAACTCCCGAACTAGAAAAAGACAGTCAGAGCCGGGGCTGTGAGAATGCAGAGAAGAGCGTAGTGGTTTTGTTGGCAAAATATCAAACCACTTGGTAGACAGAATTGACACTGTTTATCTTTTCATCAAGACATCAGGAGAATGTCTTACATCCTCAGCAAAGTCATCTTCTAGATTTTGAATTGAAGACCAGAGGATTGTATTGTCTGCCCCAGAAAACAGTCCATCATGTACATAGTGGGTGTTCAAATAGTACTTGGATGAATGGACAGTTGGAAGGATGATGGATAGAAGACCCACCCTCCAGTAAGTACTTGTTAAGACTTCCTAATCTGGTGGTTACAAACGTCTAAAAAAAAACACACACAATAAACTGAATTCCTAATTCCATCCACTGTGGCTCACAGATCTCATACAATGAGTGCTTATTATTTAGATGTTAAAAGTGTTTCCACAGGTTAATTGCAGCAACTCATATGTCTTCCAAAGAGCTCCTTTAGTCTTGGACATGGTGTAATTATGTTCTGTGGAGCACAGATATCCCTTTCAAGAGCAATCTTTTCTCCTTCATGCCTTCTTCAAGGGTTACACAAAAGACAACCTGGCTGGGTGGCCATCTCTTTGCAAGACTAACTGATCTAGCCCACATCTAGTTCCAGAATTTTCCCAGTGTAGAGGGTACTGGATAAGGTCCTGAGTCATCCTAAAGCCTTTAATTCACAGACCCTAAATACAATCCCAGGTATCCAAGCTCAACCCACTTCAGGCCACCAAAGGTTAGGACTAGGAAGGAGAAGAAAGGGAAGGGAAAACGTAAGAAGTCAGGCAGTTGTGAGTTCCAGCCCTGGCTCTGCCTCATAGCAGCTGTGTGACTTTGGGCCAGCCATTTAACCTCTCTAGGTCTGTTTCTGCTTTCCTAAAATGAGAATAAATTGCACCTGCCTCACAGGTTGCAACCAGAAAGTGTTTAGCACAGTGGCCAGCACATAGAAAACACCACGTGAGTGACCACAGAGGGCAAGGTCTGAGGTCATTGGAAGGTGGGGCAGAAGGGAGCTTTGAATGGGCAAGGTTTGCAGTAAATAGAAGAGAGTTGGGACCAAACAGAGGAGAAAGCAAATGGCAGAGATTGCTCAATAATTTTTCCTAAGCAGATTTTCCAGGGCAGGGACAGGATGGGAGGAATCATTTGGTGACCTGGTTTTCCTAGCTCTTGGACCACGCCATGGTCTTCATATTAGGCATTCTGGAAAATTCCATTAGAACTGTCCCTTCAAGCCTAAAGAATTACCAGGCCCTTCTACCTCTTAATTTTCCAAAGAATTTGTATCCTCTTTGTTTAGTCAATCATGACCATACAGGCCTTACAGCTCATCAACCTTAATCCTTTCAGCAAACAGGTAATAAGGACAGACAATAACACCTGAACGCAGGTGCATTCTCCCCTTTCAGCCGTTGCAGGGCTCCCACCTCTGGCCTGTGAATGGGTTAGCATAGCCGGTACCTGAAACCAGAGCTGGGGTCATGTGGTTGCAGCCAACCTGTGCAGAGAGGGCAACTTCTCGCTGCCTTGAGGTGTGGCCCTCCCTGTCTGGTAAGAGAGGAGAAGACGCCTCCCCATTCAGAGAAGGAGGAAGAGAATGAGCGGCAGGTCGCCTACCTGGACATTCTTCATTGCTGCAGATCCACTGGCTGTTTCGGCAGATGCTGTTGGGGGAAAAAAGCACGGGTCATTGGTGGTTCTGCAAACACAAGGGTATGCAAATGGATTTTGAGCTCATGGTAGTTATCACAGTCCCCAAACGAAGGGATGTGGGAGAAGAAAGTTGCTGGTGCTATCAGAATCTTCATAGGGTTAAAACCGTACAGGGCAGAGCTTTGGCCACAAAGGAATCTTAGAGATATTACCCAGGGGAAGAAACCCCAACAGAGAAAAAGAAGAAAGAAAAAAAAAACTACCTGATCCCCCTGAAAATCTACTCAGATACCAAGAAGTCAAATTCCTACCCCACACACACTGAGTGGCAGAGAGCAAGACAGCGATATGGAAATGGGTAGTTCCCAGTCCAGAGGTGTAGTGGGCAGTGGCCGACTGAGAACCTGGGGGCTCAGTGCACACGGAAGGCTGCTAAGACAGCAAAGGGAGGAGGCCTGGGGACCAAACGAGTTGTCCCTGCTGTGCAGGAGACTGGCAAAGCCAGCCAGAGGTGACATCCAGGGGTGCTTCTTGAGATGACAGAAGCCAGGCTGGGCCTGGCCTACTGCAGGGACCAAGGGAGGGTAGACTGGTGTGAGTTTCCACTGGCCACTGCAACTCCCTACCACCTAGCAGATGAGAGATTTCAAGGAGAGAAGGACCTACGTGCTGCTTAGTGATACAGCCCTCCTCCAGGGGCAGAGGATCATTTATGAAAGCATAGTTTGGAGGGACAGCTAGAGATGATGTCTGCACGTGAAGGATCCTGCCCTTCCTGACCTCCCCGTCTTCAAGGCTTATTTATCTGTAATATACTCTTTGCTCCCCATCATTGCCTGCCACACCTGTCCCTAGCCCCCACCAGTAGCCTCCAACTCAGTCTCTTCTTTCTGGGCATGGTCCAGGTTCTTTTCCACCTGCCACCACCCCTGCTGACCCAGCTTCCCTCCCCAGTCCCCTGGGCAGGTCTCCCAGAGCACGCCACGCAACCCCCATTACCAGGTGTTGCAGTCTCGAGAGAGGGAGGCGCCGGGAGGGTAGCGCTTTCCGGAATGCATGCAGGGACACTCGGTGCTCTCCACGCAGAGGCCTTCATCGAGGAGCTGTCCCTCTGGGGTCAAGGGCATCAAGACAAAGGCCTCAACATTGTCATTGCGTCACTCATCCCACAACTATAGAATCCCCAGGGGCAATGGTTGGGCTTCTTCCAGGAGGCTCAAAGAACTTGTTCCGCGGTGTTTATCTTTCACATAATGCAATATAAGGAAGGGAAATTCCTCATCTCCATTATTACAGATGAAGACATGAGTGAAAGAATTTTGTTCCAGGTCATCCAGTAGGGGAGGCACAAGTCTGGGCTTAGGGCTTAGGGCTTCTTCCAGGAAGCTCAAGAATGTGTGTGCTGCTTCCCTTACACATTAATGCAACGTGAGACGGGGAAGACTATTCACCACCATTCCACAGATGAAGGAAGGGAGTCAAGAGTTTTGTTCAAGTTCTTCCAGTAGAGAAGTAATGAGTTGAAACACACAGGACTCACTCTCAATAACTTTCTTTTTGAGACCGAGTCGCGTTCTGTCACCCAGGACGGAGTGCAGTGATGCGATCTCGGTTCACTGCAACTTCTGCCACCTGGGTCCAAGTGATTCTCCTGCCTCAGTTTCCCAAGTAGCTGGGATTATAGGTGCGCACCGCCACTCCCAGCTAATTTTTGTATTTTTAATGGAGACGGGATTTCACCATGTTGGCCAGGCTGGTCTCAAACTCCTGAACTCAAGTGATCCGCCCATCTCGGCTTCCAAAAGTGCTGGGATTACAGGCATGAGCCACCGCACCCAGCCTTGCTCTCAGTAATTAAACAGGGGTTTTCCCCAAAGCCCACCAAGCCTCCCCTGAAAAGACTTTTCTAGTGCAGAGCCCTTTTTCAGCTGAGCTCACATGGCAAGCCCAGGACATCTTTTTCCCAGATCGGTTCCCTGACACACCTAATTGAGAAAACAACTCAGCTCAGATGGGCCACGACTTCCCCAAAGAAAGTTACTGTTGGGGCCCAGGCCACCCTCCAATTTCCCTCAACACAAGTGCGTTCATGGATACAGTACAACAGGACAACGTACATTAAAAATAAAGACCAGCTCAATCCTGATCATGCTGGACAAAGACTTTAAAAACTTAATAAAAGGCTTCTGATTTCAGCAACGGGGAGCAAACACAAGTGGCCTTCATCTCGCTTCCTAAAGCCAAGGGTGCTGGCAAGGTCTCCGATCTGTAAATAAAGTGGGAAGTTCATTACCAGGGCAGCTGCAGCCATCCACGCATCGCTCCTGACACACTTCATTGATGTGCAGGCTCTGGCAGGTCCTGGCGCAAGGGGACACACACTGCTTATACTCCATACCAGCAGGGCACACTGGGCCTGAAAAGGAACATCAAAGGGGTCTGCCCAGAGCAGGTCCCACTGGTGCATTATCTCACCAGCCACGCCGCAGCCCACTCTGAGTGCTCCCCTCTGTCTTCAGGCTTCCAGGGCCATCTCAGCCCCAGTGAGCCACGTGCCCCCCCTCCTGAGGCCACCCCTTCCTTAGATGAAAATCTTCCATTTTTGTGAGGCCCTTACCAAGACCCATCGGGGGCACCCAGGACCCCCACCCTTCCCCTTGGTCACCTGCTCTCCATGAACAACTTGGCATTCTTTTCCTCCCCTTCACCTAAAACCCTTTCAGAGTGACACCAAACTCCTCTAGGCTCAAAACAAGTGGCCTCCTAGGACAAAGCAAGGAGCCATGGTGCCCTCTATCCCACCCCTCCTCCTTTTCCCCATGAAATTGGCCCCAATCAAATGCCCCACCCAGCACTGGGCACATTTGCCTGCATGGTGACAGTCATTCCATATGTATTTCCACTCTGCCGCAGGGCTGCCTTCACAGGTATCACCTAAGCACTCTCTGTTCTTCCCACTGGAACCAGCTCCTCACTGCAAGGACAGGCTCTCCTACTTCCTCTCTCTACCCTGTAGCTGAGCGACGCTCAGGCTGACTGAAAGACCGCAACACATAAGCACTCTTTTCTGGGCTTTCTGACACCAAACTATTGCCCCTTAACCTTTCTCCAAGATACATCAGGTATCTCCCCTACCCTACGTTCACAGACCTAAAAAAAAAAAAAAAAAGAAAAAAAAGCCACTCGGCTTTACAGAGAAGAAACCGGCTGCCAGCATCCTCCTTCCTCACACCCCCACCGCAGGTGGAAAGTTCGGATTCAGCAGCTATTTGCCACACACTGAGACACACGTGTGCAGTGTAAGGGGCTGGCTCCTCTGTCTCATCTGTGGAACCATCGCAGGCTGCTTATCTGTCTGCATGGCTTTTAATCACTGGAAGGGCTGAGGAAAGAGGAGACTTGTTGCAAGGTGACCTCAGAAGTCCCCACTTAATCCTGATAATTTGGGGACAGTGACCATAACTAGGCACCCATTGAGACTGGAAGATGAAACACACAGCACCACGAGTAAGGTAGGAGGGATAGTGGTCATTAGCCTGGAGAGAGGAGGCTGAGTTAATAAAAGAGAAGAACTCAATCAGTGCTTTCTGCTCTCTCAAAGATCACCACACACAGACAGGCAGGTCAGCGCCCTGCTCCTCATCAATTCGGGCAGGCAGGCGGTGAAGACAAAAACCGAAACCGCAACTGCCAAGATCTTGGTGGGAAGCAGAGAACACTGTGTGAGTGCGGGGGTCGGATTTCCTGAGGGAAATCAGGGGTCGCCAGGGAAGGCGTGGGGGCGGGACGGAGGCAGGGGCAGGACATGGGGCTTTGGGAAGCCCGTTTGACAGAGGGCAGGAGCCATTCAGAAAATGGGTCCGGGACATGTGGCTTTGCGGTCACTGGCTGGCTGGGTGTGGTAAAGCCGCACGTACGTGACACAGCCCCGAAGTGCCCTGAGGGACACCACCCAGGACAGACCCTTCATCCCCTGCAGGGCAGGACGGGGCAGGGGGCCGACTTACTGCACGCGCTGTGGTCGGTCCAGCCATACAGCACCATTCCCTCCTGGGCACAGGTCCGGGCGTACTCCAGGAAGGCAGGGCAGGTGCACTCCAGCCCCCCAGCACACTCACACAAAGTCTTCTCACACAGGGCCACGAAAGGCTCGGGGTCCACCAGAGGGTGGCAGCGGGCAAACACCGAGGTGCTCTTCAGAAGCTGGCACTGCTCCCACAGGCCCTGCAGGAAGAGGGGCTGCCTCAGCGGTAGCTCCCTTAGTGTCTCCCTGAGTGTGGCACTGACACTTAGCCCTGCTAGGGAAACCAAGGCAGCTCCCTCAGCACCTGGGACAGGCTGGCACCAAGCAGATGCATGTGTTCAATGCACCAGCCCATTGACCAAGGAAAAGATGCTGGACCCGTGCAATGTGAAGTAGAGCAAGGCTAAGGTTACATCCTAGACTGAGTCCTGGAAATGCAGAGTCCAAGGCCCTGGATGGCCGTGGTGGGCAGTGTCCTAGGAACGGACAGAGGACGGAGAGAAGCACAAAGAGCAGTGGCCCTGGAGTTGGCCTGGGTGGCTGCAGCGTCCAGGAATGCTGTCAGCATCGGTTCTGCACTGACCTGGTCAGCTCCCCTCCCTGACCTTGATCTTCTTCACTATGAATAAGGGGGATGGGACAAGGGACTTTATATAAAGTAGAGATTCCTGGGTCTCACCCTAAGAGATCTGAATTCAGTAGTTTGGGGATGGGGTTCAGCAAGATGGTTGTTTTTTTTTTTGAAACACTCCCCAGGTGATTGCTGGGGCCAGACGGGACCAGTTCCCGTCAGCAACAGCATGCGCTGATTCTGTGGAATGTCCCAGACACACTGCAGCAGGCATGAGTATTCTTGGTTCTACCACTTTGTTGATGCCCTCATCCTGATAACACAGGCAGCTTTGGAATTGTCGTCATTTCCTACTTCTGCTCACTCACGAGTATAAACAACCCTACATTTTACCTAGAAACATCTCTCCATTCTATACGTTAATGACTCTAAATACACGTTTTTCCCACAGTGTAACATCTCTGAAGTTGGATTGCATCTTAGGATGGCTATCATCTTTGAATTGGTAGCCTTTTGTTTCTGAGCGATACACAGAACAATGGTGTGTCTTAGAATCCATGATGTCTTTCTTAGCTTTGGCACAACACAGAGTCACGCATATATATGATCCCCATGATTTCTTTCTTGCATAACTTCTTGGATGCATCATGCAATACTCTCTGACTGACAAAGCTGGGAGTTCACGAAAGAACTTATGATCTTCAGCTAAAAAGAAAAAAGTGCAAGAATATCTCAATGGAAGGACTGAGTCCTGAAGAGTAAACTGGAGCCGATCGGTGTTTGGAAAGGGGACAGTAAAAAAGAGGAAAGAAACTACCCGTTTTGAGGAGAGGGAAATTTAATCAGCTCGAATTGTACCAAGGGTCTCCAGAGCAAGCCTGTGTAAATCTACAGTCGGGGCCAGGGGCCAGGCCCATGGGCCTCCTGTTTTGCGGTGCCACAGAAAGCCCACAGGAATAGAAACCTGACCCCATCTGCTCACCGTCCTCGAAATCCAGTCTGGCAGCACAGGGATGTTGGTCCTAAGGAAATCAGTGTCCTACCCCCAGTGCCTGGTGCTAGAGCCCTGCCCCTTGCTAGGCCTCCACCCACTCCACCATCAAAGCCAAGCAGGCAGGCCTGGAAAAGATGCTCACACTTGTAATCCCAACGCTTTGGGAGGCCAAGTCGGGCGGATCACTTGAGGCCAGGAATTTGAGACCAGCCTGGCCAATATGGTGAGACCCCATCTCTACTGAAAATACAAAACTTAGCAGGGCATGGTGGCGCATGCTTCTAATCCCAGCTACTCAGGAGGCTGAGGCAAGAGAATTGCTTGAACGGGGGGCAAGGGTGGAGGTTAAAGTGAGCTGAGATTGTGCCACTGCACTTCAGCCTGGGTGACAGAGCAAGAGCCTGTCGCAAAAAAAAAAAAAAAACCAGGTTCTCTTTGCACCTTAGGAAAGCACCCACCGGCACGGGCTGCTGAACTGCAGAACTGCAGTGGGCAGGCTCATGGGGACAGCCATCAGCTGCTCTGCGTCTCAGAGCCAACAGCAGCCCCTCCACAGCCCTGCCTTGCCCAATCCCCTTCTGCCAGGCGGGCACCCACTGTGTGGCTGTGAAAAGCCTAGGCCTAAGGCCCAGCTCTGCCCCTTACTGGCGGTGTGGACTTAGGCAAATCAGCTCACCTGGTCGGAGAAGAGTGTCCCAGAGTGAGAATGACCTGTGGAAATGACCAGTCTCAGACGGCCTGTTGGGGCCGTGTGAAGAAGCCACAATGCCAGCACCACGTAGGCCAGCCATGAATGCAGGCCACTGTTGTGGGTCCCGGGACCACTCAGGTCTCAGGTGCTTACATGCAGCCTTCCATTGGTCACCCTGAGCATTTTACACAAGAGGAATCTGAGGCTTCTGAAAGCAATGACCAGGGAGACGGACAGAGGTGGGCAGGCCTGCCTTGGCCTCATCATGACTTCCACAGCCCCAGATTCAGCCCAACGTCTTCCCCATGCTAGCGTGTGGGCTAGGCTGTTTACTCAACCCCTCCTCCTCTGCAGAACGGGGGAGAATAGTAACAGTTCCTATGTGACAAGACGGAAGACTTACCTTAATAAATGATGACCCCTATCATCATCATCATCATCATCTTCATCATCTCCTGGCCTCCAGAGAGATCCCTCCAGCCACTAGGCTTACCCTCTAGAATAGTGAGCAGGTCCCCAGCAGGGGAGAAGGACACCTTTGTCCTTTTCCCCTTATCTCCATCTGCCTGGGCTATACTGAGACCCGGCAACATTATCACTTCCTAGTATCTTGGGTGCTCCTTAGGGAACAGAGGGGCTGCTTGTATTCATCTTTTATTTGGGAAGTTCACACCCCTCCAAAACAAAGTGAGTTTCTAGTAGCAGGGAGGGAACCTCTCTTCTTTGCAATAGGCAGAATTTCCCATCCTCACTGCCAAGGTGGGGCTCATGGAAGGAGACCGAGGCCTGTGTCTTTCCCTCCATTCTGCCTACCCCATCAAATATGTCATTCAGGGAATTAGGTCACTGAACCAATGCAGTGCAGATGAGGGTGTCCCAGAGAGGGTCATGTGCTCAGGCTATTGTCTAGCCTTTTCCCTACCCACAATTTGAAACTAGAGAAAACCTCAAAAAGGCACTCCCTGGGGTTTTCCTGGTCATTGCTATGACTGCTGCCATCACTTGGGCAGTAGCACAGTGGCTCGGAGCAGTCCCTGCACCACAGGACTGATTCCTGCAGGCACAGGGACCAGGAACCAGGGATTCTCACCAGCAGGACGCAGTACCAGCCAAGGGAAAGAAGAGACCCAGGAATCCAGGCACCCTCCCCTCTCAGAGCCGTGACGAGACACAGCCCAGCATGGCCCATCTCCAGCATTTCCAGATCACTCTTTTCCCACTCCGAGGGATAATGGGAACAGCACTCCAGCACATTTCCTGGGAGGTCCCTGGAGGCATTAAATGGCTTATAGAAAGCCTTAGCAAGAAGGGTGTTTCTGATTATTTGCCTGCAGGATGGGAGTGGATTTCTGCAGAAACAGCCACCTCCCTTCTTAGAACAATTCCTTTGGCCTCCACTGTGCAAACTTCTGAAATCTGCCTAGGGTTTCTATCTTAGCAGAAACAAAAGATAAAGTCTGTCCTCCCATTTTGTCCTTCAGTCTTCCTCTGGTCAGGCTTGGCCTGAACTTGGTCCACTTGAGTGGGCACAGTCTGAGAGCCGAGCAGGACTTGCAGAGGTCTGCCCAGCACCCGCAGCTGCATCCGCACTCACCTGCAGCCATACCACACGGCATGTTTAGGTGGCTATCTCTGCTGCTCCCAGCTTCCCTGTTCTGCCACAGGTAGCCCTGCCAGACCAGACCAGGTCCTGAGACAGGACACAGAAATAGGTCCAAGGGCCGGGTGCGGTGGCTCACGCCTGTAATCCCAACACTTTGGGAGGCCAAGGCGGGCGGATCAAGAGGTCAGGAGAACAAGACCATCCTGGCTAACACGGTGAAACCCCATCTCTACTAAAAATAAAAAAAAAAATTAAAAAATTAGCCGGGCGTGGTGGCGGGCACCTGTAGTCCCAGCTACTCGGGAGGCTGAGGCAGGAGAATGGCACGAAGCCGGGAGGCAACGCTTACAGTGAGCTGAGATCGCGCCACTGCACTCTAGCCTGGGCAATAGAGCGAGATTCTGTCTCAAAAAAAAAAAAAAAAAAAAAAGAAATAGGCCCAAGGAGGAGTTGGCATCTTGTACTCTCAGGCTCGTGGCAGAGTCACTGGGAGGCAGGTAGTGACCAAAACATTCACTCAACAAGCATTAGCAGTGTGGCCTCTGGGCCTCCAGCAGGGTGTCCAAGCCCATATAAAATGCAAGTCTAACTATGTATGTCCCACCCTGGCTGACAGGGCAAAGCTCTAGCTCATTAGGAGACAGCAAAGCCAGGAAGCTCACCCTTCATGATCTGACCCCAGCCTGGCTCTCCATCCTCACCCTCCCTGCTCCCCGCCTCACACACTGTGCCAGGCTCAAGGAATGCAATAGAAAGCAAATAGATCCCCCTCATAAAGCCCAGCGGGGGAATCTGCCCTCTGCCCATCCCGTCTGCCCTCCCGCATTTCCCCCTTCTTTGGCCCCCACTAACTCCCACTCCACACTTCAGATCAAGAGCCTCCTTTTCCAGGAAGGCTCCTCTGACAGGTCCTTCTCCCCACTCTGCCTAGTTAGGTGTTCTCACAGCCCTCTGGGGGCCTCTATTCTTGTACTGAAATGGTCCATTTCTGTGGCCATCTCCTCCATTTCTCTGCAAGCTTTTCAAAGACAGGAGTTGTATTCCCAGGGCACTCATGGTAGGCAATAAGGACATGCTGAATCAAACCTAACAGTGATGAACGCAGACAGGAGTAAGTCATGCCCTCCAGCTCTTAACTGGCATTCAATCTACCTGAACTGGGTGTTTCCATGGGGATGCTTGCATAACAGCCTGAAGACTTGGTCCTCACCTAGAGGTGTCTTCCCAATGGTGCAGCCAATGGCAGCAGCAAGAAACCTGCAGCTGAGACGCCAGAGAAGGCTGCCTAACAGGAGGCAGTCTGCGCTGGGCCCTGGATGCAATATAGGATTCAGGCTGCAGGGCAGGAGGGAGGCCATGCCAGGTGAAGCCAATGGCATAAGCTCAGGCAGGAGAAGGAACAGGGTCACCACCGCTGAGCCGAGCACTGAGACTCCAGCCCAGTCTTGCCAACAGATTCCCCAGGAAAGGCACAGCTGCCCTCTGAGAGGCTGTTCCAAATCTGTGGCCTCAGCTTCTCCTAGCAGGTAGTTACGGCCCCCATCATAATCCAAACCCAACCAAGCTCTCCTTGAGTAGGTGTCTACTGTCCGCCTGTTCCCATGCCCTCAGACCCTTCCGTGTGTGTTCCTGCCTGTGCGAAGTTCTCATAGGCCCCTTTCTCTCACTCCCCTTAGGTTATGCCCTCCATGGCTTAGAAACGGCTCCGTTTCTAAGCTGCTGCCCTCTTTTCCTGTGGGAATTGGCACAGTCATGCACACCAGTGGGTGGGGTGGGCAGCAGGAGCCAGGCGGGATGCCTAGGCCAGACATCTCTGGCTCTCACCATCCACTCAGTCATGGGAGGCTGTTGGCTCATAGAGCTCCCTGCCCAGAAGGCCCTCCACAGATTCTCTGCCCATCCTCCTGCGTTCAGGAAAGGCTGAGGCAAACCTCACCTCCTTCTCCACAGCTGACCTCTCTCCTAGCCCACCTAAAGTACTTTCAGAGACCATCTCATCACCCATGCCACAAATGGGCCCTTCAGAGGCCTGAAGACACCTCCAAAGAACACAGCTCTCCTCAGACAAAGGCTGATACAGACAGCCTTTCAGATTTAGAAACTGAGGCATGGAGTGGATAAAGAATTTACTAGGTCTGCAGGTTTTTGTTTTTTTTTTTTTTTTTTTTTTTTGATACAGAGTCTTGCTCTGTCACCAGGCTGGAGTATAGTGGCACGATCTCAGCTCACTGCAACCTCCAACTTCCTGGTTCAAGGGATTCTCCTGCCTCAGCCTCCCTAGTAGCTGGGATCACAGGCATGCGCCACCATGCCTGGCTAATTTTTGTAATTTTAGTAGAGACGGAGTTTCACCACGTTGGCCAGGATGGCCTCGATCTCCTGACCTCGTGATCCACCCGCCTCGGCCTCCCAAAGCTCTGGGATTACAGGAGTGAGCCACCGCACCCGGCCTAAGTCAGTGGTTCTTAAGGTGAGGTCCAGGGATCGCCTAGGGACTCCCAAGATCCTTTCGGGGTGCACAAGGTCAAAACTGTTTTTATAATAATACTAAGATGCTATTTGCACTTTTTTCTCTCACTCTTTCACCAAAGTGCAGTGCACTTTCCGAGGCTATGGGACATGATATATCACAACAGATTTAAATGCAGACGCAGATATGAGAATCCAGATGACGTATCTGAAGCCAGACAGCAAGGAGATTTGCAAACCTGTAAAACAGTGTCATTTTTCCCCTATTTTTTGGCTTGGAATTTATCGTTCTATTTAAAAATATGTTTTTTTTTTTTTTTTGAAACGCAGTCTCGCTTTGTCGCCCAAGCTGGAGTGCAGTAGCACAATCTCAGCTCACTACAACCTCCGCCTCCAGGGTTCAAGTGATTCTCCTGCTTCAGCCTCCTGAGTAGCTGGGATTACAGGTGCACACCACATCACCTGGCTAATTTTTGTATTTTTAGTAGAGACTGGGTTTCACCATGTTGGTCAGGCTGGTCTCGAACTCCTGACCTCGTGATCTGCCCACCTCAGCCTCCCAAAGTGCTGGGATTACAGGCGTGCGCCACCGCGCCTGGCCTAAAAATATGTTCTTTACTTTAAACATGATGAGCTTGTTATTTTAAAATGAATCAAAAAATGTTTTAAATTTCTGTTTTAATATCTAATATGGTAAGTATCAAGAGATATGACCCACATAAACAAAATCTCTTTAAAGTCCGTCATTATTTTTTAAGAGTATACAAGGGTCCTGCAATTAAACAGTTGGACAACTGCTATACAATTGCTAAATTTTAAGTTTAGCCAAAAGCTGCCTCCTTACATATTTTAAGTTAGGCCTACAGGTTTCTCCCTACATAATGAACTGTAACCTAACTGGAGATGCAAACACACTGTAACCTCCTCTTGGGGCAGCCCACTGTTCAAACCATGTTCTGATAAGGCAAATGTTGCGCTGCAGCTAACCCAGCTGTTTCTCTACCTCACTTCCAGTTTCTGTAAGTCACTTTTCTTTTTCTGTCCATACATCTTCTTTGACCATGAGGCAGGCCAGAGTCTCTCTGAGCCTATTCTGATTCGGAGGCTGCCTGATTCATGCATCATTCTTTGCTCAAGTAAACCCTGTTAAATTTAATTTGTCTGAGGTTTTTCTTTTAACACTAGTAATGGGGTGCAAACCCTGAGTCCATTCCAAACCACAAATTACACAGATTTCCATCCTGCCCTCCCACTCCTGTTTCCTAACAATCAGATTAGAAGACAGGGTCATACAGTGGCTGTAGCTCAGGTTTTAGAAGCATGGTTGGGCTAGAATCTCAACCTATCATTTTTTTTTTTTTTTTTTTTAGACGAAGTCTCACTTTTGTTGCCCAGGCTAAAGTGCAATGGCATGATCTCAGCTCAATGCAACCTCTGCCTCTCGCAACCCATCACTTTCAAAGTGTGTGACTTTCAGAAAATGATCTTGGCCAAGTGCAGTGGCTCACACCTGTAATCCCAGCACTTTTGTATTTTTAGTAGAGATGGGGTTTCGCCATGTTGGAAGGGTAGTCTCCAACTTCTGACCTCATGATCCACCCACCTCGACCTCCCAAAGTGCTGGGATTACAGGCGTGAGCCACCGCAACCAGCCTAATCCCAGCACTTTTGGAGGCCAAAGTGGGCAGATCACTTGAGTCCAGGAGTTCGAGACCAGCAATATGGCGAAACCTTATCTCTGCAAAAATATCCAAAATTAGCCAGGCGTGGTGGCACGTGCCTGTAGTCCCAGCTACTAGAGAGGCTGAGGTGGGAGGATCACTTGAGCCTGGGAGGCAGAGGTTGCAGTGAGCCAAGATTGCACCACTGCACTCCAGCCTGGGCAAGAGAGCGAGACTCTGTCGCAAAAAACAAAAAAGAAAAGGAAAATTATCTCGCCTCTCTGCACCCCCATTTCCCTACCTGTGAAAGAGGGGAAAAGTGGAAGAGGTTGAAAGTTGTCCGGGAGCTATTCTCCCCTTCTTTCTTAGTCACAGAATCCTCAGTTTTCCATTCCCCCCGCCCCCACTGGGGCACAGAGCTGCTAGGAATAAGATTCCATTTCTCAGCCTCCCTTGCAGCTGGGGGCAGCCATATGACTAAGCAATGCCCAGTAGGCTATAAGCAGAGGGGTCCTGTGCAACCTCCATGAAGTGTCCTCAAAATATGGGATTGCTTCTTTCTTAGTCCCTTCTCTTTCTACTGCAGGAATGTAGTTGTGATGCCTGAAGCTTGAGCTGGCGTCTTGGTGCACGAGGTAGAAGCCCCCACTGGGGACAACAGAGAAATAAGACAGAGGGACCCTGGATCCCAACACCATGAGATCTTGCATGGCCCTGGACGTCCTACTCCAAGCTTCTTTACCTGACAGATAAATAAACTTAGATTGTATAAGCCCTGTCGCTCACAGCTGAACCTACTCCCAGCTGACACAGAGAGCAATACTTGGACCTACCCTAGATGGTTTCTGCAAAATGAAATCGAATGAGATGACACCAGGAAATCAAATGCTTGTAATTATTCTCATTTGCCTGCTATCCATACTGGCTCCTCAGTTCTCTGCTAAACCATTCTGGCAGGGATGCAAAACAAGGGCCAGCCAATTTGCACACTTCCAGCAGCTCCCTGGCTCCAAGGCCCTGCATCAGCTACTCCTGTCTTCTTTCAACTCCTGTCGGCGGTGCCAGAAGCTGCGGGAGAGCAGCTGCCCCAGCCCATCCAGCCATGACCTCACCATGCCTGGGTTGGTGTGCAGACCCAATTGTGGTCCATCTTAATCACATTTCCAGTTTATTAAAGAAGACCAGGCATCTTCCCTGGAGACATCAGGCGGGTGCAGGGGAGGAGGAGGGAAAGCAAGCACATCTCCTCAGTGGCAGGCAGCAGGAGGAGAGAAAGCAGAGCCAGAGATCTGAAGCTTAGCTATTGTGTTTGCTCCCAAGCAGCTGACAAAGGAGAAGGGAGGGGGACATTCCTAGGACTGAGTGAACAAAGAAAGGAAAGTCTAATACAGAGAGTGCAATATTGTTCCACAAGCCCTGATCTTTCTAGCTCTGGGATGGGTGCCCTGCAGCGGCCCCTGGTAGGTAGGGAGGCGCCTGGAGCCTTAGCTGCTCCAAAGTAGTGGGTTCAAGAATTCACCCTGCAGCAGGGAATACCTTCTCATTGGTCAGCCTGTAATGATGGGTGGGGGAGGGTAGCTGATTCTATTTATAACTTCTGGCTGGCCTAAGATTCCCACCCGCATTCCAAGATTCTGACTCACAAGGACCTGGTGAAACCGACTGATAGATTTCCACCAAATGGATGGTTTCTGCAGAGCTTGACATTCCTCTCTCTAAGATAGCTGGGGTCCAGTGCTCGTGAGAAGTAGCACACTTGGCCATGGAGCTCTCTAAGGGACCCTCCTCACCTTCTCCTTGGGGCTCCTGGAGGCATCTGAGCAGCTTCTAGGGATTAGGGCATGCTGGCTGGAAGGACAAAGACCGGGCACCATTCCATGGTTCCCAGTCTGGGGCCTACCGAGCTCTGGGGATGGAAAGCAGCCCTTTCTGAGTCACTCACCCATCCTGCTCCCAGCAAGAAAAGAGCATCAGCTCTGTGACAGGAGCTAATTCCCCTAAGCTGCGCTATCACTTACCATTCGCTTGGCGATTTGTCATTTACTAACCCCAGACAGTCTTTCATGGTTTAATTTCTCTTATGTGTCTTGTCCCTTAGTCTACCTCGTATCACCCAAGCCGTATGAAACATCTCAGTGAATATGCACTTATGGGCACCATCAGATTCTTGTCCATTCTGTTCCTCACCAGGGAAAAGGAAAAGGGAAAGGAACCCACCTAAGAAATAGTTTGTTAAAGGATTTTGAGAACATTATGTTAGGGAGGCCTTTGAATTGAATGCTTGGGTACTAGGACCTTATCCAACTCTCCTCAAGGGCTTATCAAATTAGCAACATAAAAGGTCAAGTTCTAATGAGAACACATGGACACAGGGAGGGGAACATCACACACCAGGGCCTGTGGTGAGGGGGAGGAGCGGGGGTCGGGGGCAAGGAGAGAGACAGCATTAGGACAAACACCTAATGCATGTGGGGCTAAATGATGGGTTCATAGGTGCAGCAAACTACCATGGCACATGTATGCCTATGTAACAAACCTGCATGTTCAGCACATGTATCCCAGAACTTAAAGTAAAATTAAAAAAAAAAAATTATAAAGGCCAAGTTCTGTGTAACTCAAGGGAAATCTGCAAAACCCCACGGTAGCCACTGACCTCTGCCATGAGGCTAGACCCCCCAAGGGAACAGTGGCCAAGGTCACCACTGTTTCACCACAACCATTGGCTCCCTGCCCTTCTCCCATCCTGCACTCAGGTGAGCGAATCTGCTGTAAAGAAAGGCTGCTTATCCATAGGGGCTTCCGTGGAGCTCTGTTTACCTTTAGGGAAGACTGAGAGGCAGAGCAGGAAAGTAACTTACACGAGGACATGCAGAGAATTGGGCCAAACCAGGGACTGCTCCCTGGATTCTTGGACCTCAGTAAAGCACTTGAAATAAGTCCTTATTCCTTGGCCTATCAAAGACTCAAGAAAGAGACTTGAGAGAGCGGTTCTCATCAAAACGGAAAAAGATACGTGTGTACTTATTGCAAACCCCAGCTCTGAGCTCAGTGTCACTGGGGCATAGTGGGTGGGTACCCCAACTGTAAAACCAGGGACATCATCTGACAACTAACTTCTCTGGGATCCTATGTTCCAAGGGTCCTTCCTTGAGATCTACCGACCTTCTCTGGGCCAGGCTCTCCCCTGACAACTGGACTCTATGAATCACGACTATGCTACCAAGCAAACACATGTAACAAAATTCTTCCCAGTCTCCAAGAAAAGTCCATTCCAGACCAAAACTGCCAATTAAGTGAACGGAAGAGGCAAGGAGAAGGAGGAGGGAAGGCAGAAGTGGGCCTAGACAGTGAGACCCACTTACATTGCCTCCCGCCATGCCTGTGAATTTCCCTTTCAGAGTCCCCATGAGCAGAAATAGCAGAAAGGGCTGGTAGGTCCTTTGCAAATAAAAGGCTTGGGCAGCATTTAATGAGAGCATGAAGAGTGAACTGCTTTGTCTCTAACAGAATGGGGATTTTCAGTGCCTCTCTGGGCTACTGAGAGCAAGGCATGCTGTGATTATTCAAAGTCAACATGACTGTTTAAAATGTCAGCTCAAGCAGGACAGGTGACTTTCTGGGAGGAAGAGGAATCACAGGTGAACTGCATGCTGTTTCAGAGGAGGCGGAAAGAGTTCTACAAGATAATGGAGGAAGCGAGAGAATGTGAAGACACGAATGGCCAAAGAAAATAAGGCTTGTGTTCACCTAATAAACACCAAATTCAGAGACCAGTGGAAAACAGGAAATCTGAGGCTATTCAGTGACTGACGGGACTGCAATTGATGTGAGTTCCTGAGGCAGACCAGGAGAAACCAGACCAAAAGCACCTGCTTCTCCAGTATTCAGGGACACGGAAGGACAGGGCTTTAGCTTCAAATGGGCATATGATGAAAGAAAGAATTTACCAGGGAGTCGAGGGTTGCCTAGGGCTGAGGTCTGCAAGATGGCTGGGAAGCGCCCAGCAAGGGTGTCTCAAAGACCTCACTCTTTTTTTTTTTTTTTTTTTTTTTTTTTTTTTGAGACAGAGTCTCGCTCTGTCACCCAGGCTGGAGTGCAGTGGTGCGATCTCCGCTTACTGCAAGCTTTGCCTCCTGGGTTCACGCCATTCTCCTGCTTCAGCCTCCCAAGTAGCTGGGACTACAGGCATCTGCCACCATGCCCGGCTAATTTTTGTTGTTGTTGTTGTTGTATTTTTAGTAGAGACGAGGTTTCACTGTGTTAGCCAGGATGGTCTCGACCTCCTGACCTCGTGATCCGCCCGCCTCAGCCTCCCAAAGTGCTGGGATTACAGGCATGAGCCACCGTGCCGGGCCAAGATTTAACTCTTAAAGTCAAGGTCACAGCATAACCTGTCTACCCAGGCATAGTTTGTGGAGAGCATTCATGCAGCAGGTAGGGGGTTGAACTAGGTATCTGCTAGACTCTCAACCAACTATGAGTTTTTACGAGCCTAAGATTCCTAAGGTTGATGAAAAGAAATTTCTTCCACTTCAGACAGCTGTCGGAGGTTGATGCTGCCGATGAATGATTCACCACTGGTAGGTAGAGTGATAACTGGTGCACTCAGTTTCTCAACAGAGACTGATCATCTTGAGGAGGAGATGACGGCCACAGTGACTGTGCCTCCCTGAGGGAGCCAGGCCAACACCATCACGTGTCATGACGCAAGCCACACAGTCCACACGGTGGCAACACACCAAGTGACGACTGTTCACATGGTAGACGTTGTACACATATATACATGTACATTATATGTCCAGTTATTACGTTTATCTTCGCCGTTTCCCAGCAGGTGGTGGTGAAGTTTCTCGAGAAAGGGGTGCCTTTTTCTAATTAGCAAAAGCACGGTATGAGCTGGATGCAGCTCAAGCCCAGCCCCCCGGAGCCTTGGGCTTCCTGTTGCAGACAGGACTACAGGACAAAGCCAAGAGCCCTTTGTAAGGTTCAGCCCTTGCTGGCATTCCCCAGACTGAACGAATTTTTTAAAAGTGATCTAAGGATCTTTCTTTCTCAAATGTACACTTTGTGATAGTTACCTGCAAGTGAACATCAATTATCTGAATGTTCATAGCTTGGAGCTCCAAACTCCAACCATCCTACCTTCAGTTTGAAAAGCTGAAAAAACTGCAAATTTGCATGCAGTCAAACAAGGCCATTATCAGTCCCAGTGGAGACAGGCATTGGGTTTTGCTGGCATAACAAGGAAACATTCATTCCCTAGGTATAACTAATAAGTAACATGACCTGCCTCTCAGAATGAGCTGACTCCTTGCTGTGCCCTAGAAAGACAGAAAGCACCAGAGGGTTGGGGAAGTAGATTCTGGAGGCTGTCAAGGAAAGTTTCAAGGTCAGTGTGAACTCCCACACAAAACACTCTGCCACCCCGAATGGCCCTTGGAGCCACAACGGCAGACACTCATAAATGATGCGGCATTTACCAGACCGGACTTCTGAACCTGGGGGCCCTGCGGGACTACATAGGCTGTGAACAATTCAAAAGACCTTATTAATCACCTCTTGGGAGACGAGTCATCGTGCTTCCCAGCCAGTGAAAAAGCCCCAGTTGTGGGCAAATGCTATCTGATTGGCTGAGGACAAAGCAGTCCTCTCTTCTCAGGTAAACAACCTGAAACCGGGAGTTCTGAGCTGGGAGGAGCTTGTGCCTCTGGGAGGTCTCACGTGTTTGCGGCCTCAGCCCAACACGAAGAACCTGGTACCCAGTTTTTTCAGCTGTTCCCAGGACACTGATTAGTAAGAACTTTAATGCACCCAGGAGACAAAGCGAGTAGCTAGGGTACAGCTGGAGCCTCAGAAAGGTGCCCTGGGAGGCAAACAAGGCTTCTCTTGCATTCTCCCTCCCCTTTGTCTCCAGGAGACAAACCTCCCAGTCTCCCTCCTCAACCAACCTCAGGATCAGGTTCTGCACTTGAGAATCCTGTCTTTACCTCCCACTCAGAATAGATAAATGAGATCATTCCTTTGTATTCCGAGGGTAGGGGAACATTTGTCAAGTACCTATTCTGTACTGGCTGTTTGCAAAATAAAATGAGACAAAAAATAATAAATCCTTGAAGGCATGTTTCAGTATTAGAAGTACCTCCATGGTCACCCTGGCCCCACCTCACCCACTGAGGCACCCACTGCCTCCCCTTCATCTCACCCCTGCCTGGAGAACACTGAAGGGCAGCCAAGAGTGACCCACCCGCCAACAGCACAACTGTATGTTTGGGAAAAAAAGAAATTATGAAAATCTGTCCTTTTTTTTTTTTTTTTTTGAGATGGAGTCTCGCTGTGTCGTCCAGGCTGGAGTGTAGTGGCATGATCTCGGCTCACTGCAAGCTCCGCCTCTCATGCCATTCTCCTGCCTCAGCCTCCCGAATAGCTGGGACTACAGGCGCTCGCCACCACGCCTGGCTAATTTGTATTTTTAGTAGAGACGGGGTTTCACCATGTTAGCCAGGATGGTCTCGATCTCCTGACCTCGTGATCCACCCGCCTCGGCCTCCCAAAGTGCTGGGATTACAGGCGTGAGCCACCACGCCCGGCCGAAAATCTGTCCTCTCTTACACAATACCTCGAGTACACTCAATTTGAAATCCATCTGGGTTCACAAGCAGCTCTAGAAGGAAGGCTGGTTCCTGTCACTTACCCACTTGGAGGTGTGGAGATGTCTGGGCAGCTTGCTTTCCTTCTAACCTCAAGCTGTGCTCGGCTACCCAAAAGGAATGGGTTATAGTTGGGAGGGGGAAGGATAAAAAGAATGAATGTTGAAACTTGTGCTTAAAGCCCGGCTTGTGCTTTGGCCTGCTTCTGCCGGCTCCCACTCTCAAGGCAGGGGCACTCCAGTGGAAAACACAGGACAGCGGGAGAAAATGGGGAGCCAGCTAACTCCTCCTCCTCCTCCTCCTCCTCCTCCTCCTCCTTCTCCTCCTCCTCCTTCTCCTCCTCCTCCTTCTCCTCCTCTTCCTTCTCCTCCTCCTCCTCCTCCTCCTTCTCCTCCTCCTCTCCTCCTCTCCTCCTCCTCCTCCTCCTTCTCCTCCTCCTCCTCCTCCTTCTCCTCCTCCTCCTTCTCCTCCTCCTCCTCCTCCTCCTCTTCCTCCTTCTCCTCCTCCTCCTCCTCCTCTTTCCTCCTCCTCCTCCTCCTCCTCCTCTTCCTCATCATCATCATGGCTCATAACAGTTTAGCCCCACTGGGCTGAACTCTGTACATATTATCCCTCTCTTACCTTTTCAGTGACCCAGCAGGTACTATTTCTGTTTTACAAATGTGGAAACTGAGGCTCTGCAAAGGCACGTGTCTTGCCCAGATTCACAAAGCCAGTAAGTGGGCTGACTCAAACCCACTCCCTTAGCACCAGGCCCACGCCGAGGCCCAGGGTGAGAGACACTCAGGGGGCTATTAAGGGTATGGTTCAGGCATTTAGAACTTTGACTGGAAAGAAGAGGAAACTCCTCCCTTCCACAAGACAGCACCCTCCCCTCACGTGCTAGAACTCAGTCTGCCTTTGTTAGTGCCAGTACTAGGCTAGGATCCAGATGATACAGACTTTGATGGCCTAACCAGAGGACCTAGCACCACCAAAGTCCAAGGGAAAAAGTCTTTTGGAATGTACTTGTTTATAAGGTGGAGATTGTTCACAATTTAGGCAGCTGGATTTAGCATCAACTCAGAATATTTTTCTGGGTCTGACATTCTCCTTGGTCAGAGGTCAAATTGTTCCATGAAGATGAAGACTCACAGAATTAATAACCAGCTAAAATGAAGCTTTCTCCTGTTACCGTGATGGGGGGTGGATGAGAGGAGGGTGATGTGGGTGTGTTTTATTTTGTTTCTGGAATAGGAGAGGGCTGGGTTTCTCTACTTACGTACTTACTTAGATAAATCAGATTTCTACAAGTAAAGGAGTCTGGATTATTGTAGAGGTCACAATCCCTAGATAAATAACACCACCAACTTCCATTCATCCACCCATCCAATATTTATTAAGACCTATTATATACTGTCTCTATAGCCCAATCCACAGAAACACACAACGCAAGAGTTTTGTTTTTTGGTTTTGGTTTCGTTTTACAGACAGGGTCTCACTCTGTTGCCCAGGCTGGAGTGCAGTGGTGCAATCATAGCTCACTGCAGCCTCCACCTCCTGGGCTCAAGTGATCCTCCTGCCTCAGCCTCCTGAGTAGCTGGGTCTACAGGTATGAGCCACCGCACCACGCTAATAAAGGGTTTTAGAACTTAAAGAAATCTTAGGAACCTGCAAAGCCCAACTCCCCAAGAGAAACACAAGGGCCCACTGGTAGAAATAACTTGAGTAGCCTGAACCAATGTGACCCGAACAGGAAAGGGAGGGAGCCAGGCAGGGCATGAGTCCTGGCTCTGCACCTTGCTAGCTGGAGACTTTGGGCAGCTACTTAACCTCCTATGGCTTTGTTTTCTCATGGGATGAACAAAATCACAGAGCACCTGCCCTACTGCTCTGCTGATGGGCTGTGCACTCGGGTGACTGCAGCATGCACTCACGCTCTGCAGAGCGGCCCGTGCCCAGACAAAGGCAACTGTGGCCTGTCGAGTCCATCATGACCGTGGTCCTGGGTATAGGCAGGGGCCACCCTTTGTGCATGTTTGTAGGTTTTGATAAATAAAAATAAAATCCTAAGCCCCCCTACCGACTAAACGGGCTCCCCCTTGGCCAAAGGGACCCCAGAGAAATGTTAAAACTGAGTTCCTGGCCATGATAGGAGGGAGGTTGAACACCCTTCCTTATACCCTCTCCCTCGCTAACCGCCATTAGACTTTCTTTCCTAAGAGTTAAACAGAACTGGCCCAGCAGGGACTCCCTTCCCTTTTTGCGGGTTTTTTTTTTTTTCTTTTGAGACAGGGTCTCACGTTTTCACTCAGGCTGGAGTGTAGTGGTGCAATCTCAACTCACTGCAGCTTCCGCCTCCCAGGTTCAAGCCATCTTCCCACCTCAGCCCTCCCATTAGCTGGGATTACTGGTGCACCACCACACCCAGCTAATTTGTGCGTGTGTGTGTGTGTGTGTGTGTGTGTGTGTGTGGACTGACCAGCATTCCTTCCTGGTAAGAGACCTCCAACCACAGAATGGTTCTGGCTGATTTACGGAAGCTGTGCACAAGACGTCTCTGTGTCCTCCATTTCGCCTTTTGACCTACACAGGCTAATTTTAATGCATTTAAATGTTAAGTCTGCATCCCAAAGTGAACATGGGACATATGTAACATGTATGTTTGCTTACTGTATATGCAAATGCCTCCTCCCGTTATGAATATTCATAGCTTCTCCTATAACCTGTTAAATATGTATACTGAGCCAACTCTTTTGGAATAAGTTTCTATTCCACCTTTTTTTCCCTTGAAATGCCTGCTTTCAGTTTCTTTTTTTTTTTTTGAGACGGAGTCTCACTCTGTCACCCAGGCTGGAGTGCAGTGGCGCAATCTTGGCTCACTGCAAGCTCCGCCTCCCAAGTTCACGCCATTCTCCTGCCTCAGCCTCCCAAGTAGCTGGGACTACAGGTGTCCGCCACCACGCCCGGCTAATTTTTTTTTGTATTTTTAGTAGAGACGGGGTTTCACCATGTTAGCCAGGATGGTCTCGATCTCCTGACCTCGTGATCTGCCCATCTCGGCCTCCCAAAGTGCTGGGATTACAGGCGTGAGCTGCTTTCAGTTTCTACCAGAGGCTACACTTCCCAGCCTGCAGGATGGCCAGCCTGCAGGCCTCAACTCTTAATAAGAAAAGCCCTCCTCTCTACATTTATGAACGTTGTGATTCTTCAGTTGACATTTTTGACAGTGTGGTTGCTCTCTGGATGAGGGCAGGAAGGTGGGGCTGTCAAGTAGAGCAGCTTTGTAGAGGGTGTTGGGGCACAGTGCGGGTGTCGGGGCACAGTGTAGGTGCCCATTCAGAGCCTGAGGACTCATCCACCAGCTGTCCAGTGTTGGCTGCCAAGGGCTCACCACTGAGTCATTCCTCAGGAATGGCCCTCAGCCCAAGGGAGTTCCACCTCCTTACCCAGGGCAGCCCACATCCACTGACCAGTAGGGGCCACTCCAGCTTCCAGAACTCCTTGAAGGATCAGCTGAGGCCCCGCTGAAGCTCTATCAATGCTATCACAAGCAGTTCAACTTCTCCCACTGCCCAACTCTGCTTCTCTCACTTCCTTAGCAAGACTGCTCTTGAGAGCTCCCCAGTAAACCTCGTGCATACAAACGTCCCTCCCAGGGAGGCTGACTCACAGCACCACCAAGGAACCTTGCTCCTCAGATGATGAGTCTCTGAGCACAATCCCAAAAGGGCAACCCCTGTTCCCCACAGGGGTCCAGGTTCACAGCTGCACCCACCTCCTCAGCCCAAGTTAGCCTGTTCCACAGTGGGGAGGGAATTATCCACTGAGTGAGGTCTTGCCCCACATAAAGCATTCTTGCCCCAAACACCCACACACAGACAGGCACAAAGACCATCTCTACCTGTGGCAGGTGAAGGCAGAGTGTGGTCTGGCCACCCCTCCCCACCTACCCCTTCTCTCCAGTGTGAGGTCCTGGTGAGTGAGATCGTGAATGGCAACTCTGATGCAGAAACAGCTGCTACAGGGCTACCTTGTAAGTGGCAATAGGGCTCTGTGGAAGGGGTGGGGTAGTCCTCCCAGCCTTGCCAGGGTTGGCAGGCATTAGCACGCCCAGGAGAGGAGAAGACCATGTGACCACAGAGGCAGAGATTGAAGTCATGAGCCCAAAGACAGGGAATGCTGCTGCCACCCAAAACTGAGAGAAGCAAGGACCTAGAGCCTCTGGAAGGAGCAAAGCCAGCCAACACCTTGATCTCAGCCCAGGGAAACTAAATGTGGACCTCTAGCCTCCAGAACTGGGAGAAAATAAATGCCTATTGTTTTAAGCCATAGAGTATGAGATAATTTGTTACAGCAGCCTCAGGAAGCCATCCTGACATCCAAGCTGTGTCACTTCAGGCACAGCCTCTCGCTCAGACTCTCTTCAGTGTCTGCAACTATAAAGTAGTTTTCCTTCCAGCTGATCTGATATGAGAGGAGGCTTTCCCTCCTATTTCTATTTTACAATGGCCACTTAAGAAAGAAGTGGCTTTTTTCTACTGGTAAAATTTCAGACACCTAGCAGGTGATGATGGAGATATTTGGGGACAAGAGAGGGCACTGCAGTCTAAAACAGAAAAGCATAGTTACTTATTGTTATGGTTCAACTGTATATCCATGTGTTGGAACCTAAACCCCAAAGTGATGCTATTAAAAGGTGGAGCCTTTTGGGAAGTGACTGAGTCCTGAGGGCTCTGCCTTCATGAATGGATTAGTGCTCTGATAAAAGAGGTGGATGAGAGCACTTCAGTGTACTTTTTTTTTTTTTAATTGAGACAGAGTCTCGTTCTGTCACCCAGGCTGGAGTGCAGTGGCACGATCTCAGTTCACTGTAACCTTCGCTACCCGGGTTCTAGCGATTCTCCTGCTTCAGCCTCCTGAGTAGCTGGGACTACAGGCGCCCAGATGATCTCGATCTCCTGACCTCATGATCCACCCACCTTGGCCTCCCAAAGTGCTGGGATTACAGGAATGAGTCACAGCACCCGGCTTCAGGTCACAGCAAGAAGGTCCTTGCAAGACACTGAATGCTGGTACCTTGATTTTGGGCTGCCTAGCCTCCAGAACTATAAAAGATAATTTATGTTCCTTAAAATTATCCAGTCTCAGGCATTTGTTATAGCAGCACAAATGGCCTGAGACACTACACCAAGTCATTAGCCCAGACCCATTTTTAGAGCTTCAGGCCCAAGATGTATGAGAATTAGAGTTGACCAAACTCTAGCCACAGTTAGTTTTGGAGGAAAGGGCACTGCGTAAAGTCCATTCTTCCCCAAGATGGAAGGATATGAGACTGAGTCCTTCGGTCTTTTAGATCCAGAAATCACACACCATCCAGGTGCACCCAGGCCAGGCCACACCCACCTTCTGCATTTCCCCAGAGGAGATGTTGCATGAGCTGCTGGGAGGAGAAGCCCGTTCACACCACTGTTCTCCGCTGCTCAGAGCCCATGAGTTGGCAAAGTCATAGGGGTCCGAGGTCAAGGTCCCTGTGGAGGAAAGTTTCAGGAAAATAACGCTTCAGTTATGCCTGTCCCAGAGTTTCTGGGTAAAAACTCTAGGTCTGTTGGTGGCTTTGTGTATTTTGTTTCAATGGTTTATAAAGAGACAGGGTCTGGCTATGTTTCCCAGGCTGGAGGGCAGTGGCTATTCACAAGTGCAGTCCCTCTACTGAGCAGCACAGGAGTTTTGACCTGACCCATCTCCGGCCTGGCTGGTTCACCCCTCCTCAGGCAACCCAGTTGTCCCCCGCTCCCCAGGAGGTCCCCATATTGATGCCAAGCTTAGTGTGGGCACCTGATCAGCATAGTATTCTGCAGCCCAGAACCCCTGGGCTCAAGTGATCCTCCCGCATCAGCCTCCCCAGTATCTGGGAATGCAGGTGTGGGTCACTACACCAGGCTCTAGGTCTGTTTTTACCTGAATCAAACTTATATTAAGTTAAACAACAAGCATGCATACAGTGCTCAGCCTAGCATCACAGGGCATGGGCGTCAGAGCTCAGCAGACGCTTGGAGACTGAAGAAGGATGGATGGATGGATGGATGGATGGATGGATGGATGGATGGTTACAATTACAAGGAGAGAGATGAGGTGAAAGATGATGAGGAGATGCCCTTTCCCTGTCACTTCTCCATGCCTTTCTCCCTCCATGTGGAATGTTCTCCTCTCCCTTACTGCCTTAACCATCTCCATTCCTTCTTCAAGAAGAACCACTGCCTCCAGAGAGCCTTTCTGAACAGCTCCACTCCCATTTCTCACCCCAGCCTGTATGGGTGTCTCTTCTCTGTGCCCCACGGCACCCTGGGCATCCCTCTACCAAAACACTCATCACCTTTGGCTTGTATTCTTTTTGCTCATATTCATCTCCCATTCAACTGTGAGCTCCTTACTTAAAGGTATGAGCTGTGTCTCTTATCTCTAAATTCTTATATAGTGGATTATGAATGCTCAAAATATTTTAGCAGAATGAAGGTAAGAACACGACATGGAACCTAAGCCCAGTCCCCAAGTCACTGCATACTGCAGGCTCTCACAGCATCTGTGCTTTAGTACTTACAATGCTCATGCTACTGTCAGCTACTCACAATAGACTGTGAGGGCCTCATGGACCTACATGGCCTGGTGCAAAGTAACTGCATAATCTGTATTCCAAAGGCAGTATGAGACTACTACCTTCGTAGTATTGGGATCAGCAGTTTTCTGCATAGCCAGGCCTGGAAGAGTGAAGTATGTCTCAAGGTCAAGTAATGCATTTGCAAATAGTAAATAAACTGTCGCCGGGGAAGGAAAATATAAATGAGAACTTAGAATATAGTCAGTTGGTATGTGGGGGTTTGATAGGCAGAAAAAGATCCCCCCCACCAAAGATATATTCACTTCCTAATCCATGGAGCATGTAAACATTATCTCATATGGCAAAAGATGTGCTTAAGTTAGGGATCTTGAGAGGAAGAGTTTCTCTTGGATTAGCTGGGTGAGCCTAAATGCAATCATCTGTATCCTTATAAGAGATGGGTAGAGGCCAGGCACGGTGGCTGACACCTGTAATCCAGCACTTTGGGAGGCCAAGGAGGGTGGATCACGAGGTCAGGAGATCAAGACCATCCTGGCCAACATGGTGAAACCCCGTCTCTACTAAAAATACAAAAAAATTAGCCAGGCATGGCAGTGCATGCTTGTAATCCCAGTTACTCGGGAGGCTGAGGCAGGAGAATTGCTTGAACCTGGAAGGCGAAGACTACAGTGAGCCGAGAATGCGCCACTGCACTCCAGCCTGGTGACAGAGCAAGACTCCATCCAAAAAAAAAAAAAAGACATGGGTAGAGGGAGACAGGCAAAGACACACACAGAGGAGAAAGCAATGTGAAGACAGAGGCAGAGACTGGAATGATGCAGCCATGAGTCAGGTATGACTGCAGACGGTAGAAGAGGCTAGGAACAGATGCTTCCCGAGAGCTTCTGGAGGGAGCTTTGGCCCTCCCAACACCTTGATTGCAAACTTCTGACCTCTAGAACCATGACAGAATAAATTTCAGTTGTTTCAAGTTACCGAGTTTGTGGTAATGTGTTGGTAGCCACAGGAAACCGACATATGGGAGAAGCCAAAGGCAAGAGAACTTAAATTTGTGGCATGTTGACTGTGTGCCAGGCACTGTGATAGGTACTCTCTGGGTACTCAGTCACTCCATGTCACACAGGTTTTGACACACTTTCTAATAAACCACATTAAGGAAGGGACATAGAGCAGGCTTCATGTTGTTGCCTGGGGAAAGCCCCTCTATGATCCTGTGTGATCTGGGCTGATCCCAATTCCTTATGTGCAAATAAGGAGTTAGACTAGATGACTTCTAGGGTCGTTTTTAGCCCTGACCGTCTATGAAGTGAAACTTTATGGGCTAGATCTGAAATGAGACATAGGCTGTCCAAGAGATGGAATTACAAATATTCTTGCTTAGAGAAAACTCTCTGAGAGCTGGAGTAAAAGCCAAGCTGAACAGATTCCTAGAAGTCAGGAAGCAAAGTTAACTGTTTGGGGACAAATATTGTTGAGTCTTTAACAACCAAAGACAACTAAACCCCCAATCCTTTGAGGATGGTTTCTGAAATATCACCAGAGTCCTGAATTTTTACCAACAAACACCAACACAGCATAGACTTCATTTTCAGTTTTTAAACCTTAAAGCCTGGGAATATGAAAGATATTTTAGGGCTGGGACTTCCATTTCTAGCAACATGACAGATTAGAAAACACTGAAACACGTGCCACTACAATGGACAAATGCCCTATTGAATTCATGACTAATCTCACAAAAAAGTATAAGAAATTTCAAAAGACAGGCCTGGTGCAGTGGCTCATGCTTGTAATCCCAGCACTTTGGGAGGCCAAGGCAGGCAGATCACGAGGTCAGGAGATCGAGGCCATCCTGGCTAACACGGTGAAAACCCACCTCTACTAAAAATATGCAAAAATTAGCCAGGTGTGGTGGCAGGCGCCTGTAGTCCCAGCTACTCGGGAGGCTGAGGCAGGAGAATGGTGTGAAACTGGGAGGCGGAGCTTGCAGTGAGCCGAGATGGCGCCACTGCACTCCAGCATGGGCAACAGCGCAAGACACCATCTCAAAAAAAAAAGAAATTTCAAAAGACAAAAAAGAAAGAGGAGGAAAAGGATAAGGAGAGAAAAAGGAAAAACAGACCTGGTGAGTGTTGAAGTCGGGGCAAGGGTGGCAATCTTGCCAATGAAGGGGTGTGGGTTTAACAGCTTTGGATCTCCATGATGTAGGAAGGAGATCCTGAGACCCCCCATTGTGAAGCTGGGACCCTTAAAGAATGACAACACCCTCCCTGAGAAAGTTCACAAGAAAAAAAGTTCTACTCTAAGAAACAATGGGCCGGCCACAGTGGCTCACGTCTTTAATTCTAGCACTTTGGGAGGCCGAGGCAGGTGGATCACTTGAGGTCAAGAGTTCAAGATCAGCCTGTCCAACATGGTGAAACCCTGTTTCTACTAAAAATACAAAAATTAGCCAGGTGTGGTGGTGGATGCCTGTAATCCCAGCTACTCAGGAGGCTGAGGCAGAAGAACCACTTTAACCAGGCGGAGGAGGTTGCAGTGAGCCCCGATCGCACCACTGCACTCCAGCCTGGGTGACACAGCAAGACTCTATCTCAAAAAAAAAAAAAAAAAAAAAAAAAGGAAACAAAAGTTTGTTAACCTAGTCTGGGCTCTGGGTAAATGAGGAAAAACGTCTCCCTCAAAATCTGTACTTGTGGGAAAGCCCTCATATGGATTTGAGATTCCAATTTATACTTCTTATAAGATTTAGTAACTGCATATTGAAATATTAACACAAAACCCTTCAAAGATGAGTTCACAATCGAAAATTATGAAACATGAGGAAACAGTCCACTCTAAGCAAGAGTCGAAAGACACAGAAATAACAAGATTAGAGCTTCAAAAACTTCAATGATTTCTACATAAAGGTTGTAAAACAAACATATTCAAAATTATTCTTGTAAAGAAGAAATGGAAATTTTATAAAAGAACAAGATGATAAGAAAAATAATGCAGTAGAAAAAGAGCCAGGTTTACCTTCTAAAATTACAAATATAGTTAATGAAATGAAGAGAAACCTCTGTTGATGGGGGTTAGACATCACCTGCCGATTAGACACAGTTGAGAGAGAATTAGTGGATTAGTAGATCGATCTAAGTAGAGATGAGCTGATAATCCCCCTCTCCAGGAAAAAAGCAAAGCTCTGATTTGTAGCGTTTGCTGATTTCCATTGTGTAAATACTCCTACCATGGCCAGTTTCAAGCTACCAATGTGATATTAGTGAATGTGGAGCCGGGAAGAGACACACACAATCAATTCTCACCAACCAGCATGAGCACAACACTTGAGCCAAGCAAACGACCTAAAAAGCAACAGAGAGGGATAAAGAGCTTAAAAAAAAAACAAAAAATGGAAGTAAGGTAAAGATTTAAAAAGGGATGAAATAAAAATATCCATGCCGAGCGCGGTGGTTTACGCCTGTAATCTCAGCATTTGGGGAGGCCAAGGAGGGCAGATCACGATGTCAGGAGATCGAGACCAGCCTGGCCGATATGGTGAAACCCCGTCTCTACTAAAAATACAAAAAATTAGCCAGGCATGGTGGCGGGCGCCTGTAGTCCCAAGTTACTCAGGAGGCTGAGGCAAGACAATTGCTTGAACCTGGCAGGCAGAGGTTGCTGTGAGCCGAGATCACGCCACTGCACTCCAGCCTGGGCGACAGAGTGAGACTCCATCTCAAAGATAAAAAAATAAAATAAAATAAAAATAAAGTAATCCAACATATTTCTCATAGTTCCCAAAGGAGAAAAAAATGACTGAAAATGTTCTAAATCTGATGAAAGATAGGAAGCATCAGGGTCAGGCGTAGTGGTTCATGCCTGTAATCCCAGCACTTTGGCTTTTTAGAAAATTAAGCTTTTGGGTCATGTCCAAACGACAGACAGAACATGGCATTTATGGGGGCGGGTGGAATTTTCTCTCTTAAAACTAGGTATTAGTTAAAAACCAGAAGAAGGCACAGGTTCTGCATGCGCTCAGAAAGAGAAGGGCTGATTCTCTCATTCATTCAACAAATATTTATTGAACAGCAGCTGCATTAAAAATGTTCAAAATCATTACAGTCGGCTGGGCAAGGTGGCTCACGCCTGTAATCCCAGCACTTTGGAAGGCCGAGGTGGGAGGATCACTTGAGGTCAGGAGTTTCACACCAGCCTGGTCAACACGGTGAAACCCTGTCTCCACTAAACACACAAAAATTAGCTGGGCATGGTAATGCGTGCCTGTAATCCCAGCTACTCCAGAGGGTGAGGCAGGGGAATCGCTTGAACCTGGGAGGTGGAGGTTACAGTGAGCCGAGATTGCTCCACTGCACTCCAGTCTGGGCGACAGAGTAAGACTCTGTCTCGAAAAAACAAAAACAGGCAGAGCGCGTTGGCTCACACCTGTAATCCCAGCACTGTGGGAGGCCGAGGCGGGCGGACCACAAGGTCAAGAGATCCAGACCATCCTGGCCAACATGGTGAAACCCCGTCTCTACTAAAAATACAAAAATTAGCTGGGTGTGGGGGCGCACACCTGTAGTCCCAGCTACTTGGGAGGCTGAGGCAGGAGAATCGCTTGAACCCGGGAGGCGGAGGTTGCAGTGAGCCGAGATCGTGCCACTGCACTCCACCCTGGAGACTAAGGGAGACTCCATCCCCCCAAAAAAAAACAAAAAAAAAAAAAAAAAAAAAAAAAGAAAGATAAGAAGCATCAGATTCAGGAATCACAATAAGTCCCAAGCAAGATAACAATAATAAAACCCACACCTAGACACAAGTAACAATTAGACTGAAAACATAGTTCTCAACAGCAATAATGGAATTCCTCAAAGTTCTATGAGAAGTAACTGTCATCCTAGAATTCTGTATACCCAGTTCTAAAGTGTCACATAGGAAAGAAGGAGCATTTGCTTCAGTTATAACTACCAGGCCCTGAATGAAGGAACTACTAAAGGGTGTTTTTTTAGAAAATAGAAATTAAACTCAAATGAAAGGAGAAACTCTGAGCAAAGAATCTGTTAAACATGAAGGCAAGGCCAGTGTGGTGGCTCACGCCTGTAATCCCATCACTTTAGGAGGCCAAGGCGAGAGGATCACAAGGTCAGGAGTTCAAGACCAGCCTGGCCAATATGGTGAAACCCCGTCTCTACTAAAAATACAAAAATTAGCTGGGCATGATGGCACACACCTATAGTCCCAGCTACTTGGGAGGCTGAGGCAGAAGAATCACTTGAAGCCAAGAGCCAGAGGTTGCAGTGAACTGAGATCATACCACTGCACTCCAGCCTAGGCAACAGAGTGAGACTCTGTCTCCAAAAAAAAAAAAAAAAAAAAAGAAGGCAAATACAGCCAGTCATGGTGGCTCACACCTGTAATCCCAGCACTTTGGGTGGCCAAGGTGGGAGGATTGCTTGAACCCAGGAGTTCAAGACCAGCCTGGGCAACATGGTGAGACCTCAACTCTACCCAAAAAAAAAAAAAAAAAAAAGACCTATCTAAACAAGTACTGATGGTGTAAAGCCATAGTAATAATGCCAAACTTAATACCTATTCACATAAAGTAAGGGAGACAGTGAGAGTCATAGGAAAAGAAGTAACATAGAAAAAGTAGCAAAAGTAGAAAGTACAAAATAAGATAGTAAATAGAAATCCAAGTATATCAACAACACATTTAATATAAAATGAATGGAAAGAGGTAGAACTCTATAGTAAAAAGGCAGAAAGGATCATGTTACATTAAAATAATAATAATGAGATACCACTATATATCTATTTAAATTGCTAAAATTAAAAAAAAAATCAGAGCAACTAGAACCCACACATTGCTGGTGGGAATCCAAATGGTATAGCCACTTTGGAAAACAGTTTAGCAGCTTCTCATAGAGTTTCTCATACACTTGTCATACAGCCCAAAAGTCCCACTCCTAGATATTTATTCCAGAGACACTTTAACATATGTCTGTGTAAAAATCTTTACATGAATACCACCTCACACCTATTAGGATGGCAACTATCAAAAAAAAAAAAACACAGAAAATAACAAGTGTTGGTGAGGATGTTGAGAAATTGGAGCTCTTTTGCACTGTTGGTGGGAATGTCAAATGGTACTGTTACTTTGAAAAACAGTATGATGGTTCCTCAAAAACTTAAAAATAAAGGCCGGGCACAGTGGCTTACACCTGTAATCCCAGCACTATGGGAGGCCAAGACAGGCAGATCATGAGGTCAGGAGATCAAGACCATCCTGGCTAACATGGTGAAACCCTGTCTCTACTAAAAAAATACAAAAAAATTAGCCAGGCGTGGTGGCGGGCACCTGTAGTCCCAGCTACTCGGGAGGCTGAGGCAGGAGAATGGCACAAACCTGGGAGGCGGAGCTTGCAGTGAGCCGAGATTGCGCCACTGCACCCAGCCTGGGTGACTGAGCGAGACTCTGTCTCAAAAAAAAAAATTAAAAATAGAATTGCCATGCTAATGGATCAGAATTCATATTGTTAAAATGACCATACTGCCCAAAGCAATCTACAGATTCGATGTAATCCTTATCAAAGTACCAATGTCATTTTTCACAGAATTAGAAAAAGCAATCTTAAAATTCATATGGAACTGAAAAACAGACCAAATAGCCAAAGCAATCCTAAACAAAAAGAACAAAGCTGGAAGCATCACAATATGTGACTTCAAAATATATTACAAGAATATAGTAACCAAACAGTATGGTACTGGTATAAAAATATACACATAGATCGGCCAGACGTGGTGGCTCACACCTGTAATCCCAGCACTTTGGGAGGCCGAGGTGGGCGGATCACAAGGTCAGGAGATCGAGACCATCCCTGGCTAACACAGTGAAACCCCGTCCCTACTAAAAATACAAAAAATTAGCTGGGTGTGGTGGTGGGCGCCTGTAGTCCCAGCTACTAGAGAGGCTGAGGCAGAAGAATGGCATGAACCCAGGAGACGGAGCTTGCAGTGAGCCAATCTATGCCACTGCACTCCAGCTTGGGTGACAGAGCGAGACTCTGTCTCAAAAAAAAAAAAAATATATATATATATATATATATACACATACATATATATACACACACACACACACACACACACACACACACACACACACACAGATCAATGGAACAGAATAGACACCCAGAAATAGAGCCAATTGATATTTGACAAAGCTGACAAGAATATATACTAGGGAAAGGACACCCTCTTCAACAAATGGTGCTGGGAAAACCGGATTGCCATATGCAGAAGAATGAAACTGGACCCCTAACTCTCACCATATACAAAAAAAAAATCAACTCAAGATGTATTAAAGACTTAAATGTAAAGCCTGAAACTATAAAAATCCTAGAAAAAAACCTTTGGGAAAACTGTACTGGACATTGGCCTAGGCAAGGAATTTCTGACTAAGACCTTCAAAAACACAGGCAACAAAAACAGATAAATGAGGCTTCATTAAACTAAAAATCTTCTGCACAGCAAAAGAAATCATCAACAGAGTGAACAGACAGCTTGCAGAATGGAAGAAAATTTTTGCTTTGCCGGGCGCAGTGGCTCATGCTTGTAATCCCAGCACTTTGGGAGGCTGAGGCGGGCGGATCACGAGGTCAGGAGATCGAGACCACGGTGAAACCCCGTCTCTACTAAAAATACAAAAAATCAGCCGGGCGTGGTGGCGGGCGCCTGTAGTCCCAGCTACTCGGAGAGGCTGAGGCAGGAGAATGGCGTGAACGCAGGAGGCGGAGCTTGCAGTGAGCCGAGACTGCGCCACTGCACTCCAGCCTGGGCGACACAGTGAGACTCCATCTCAAAAAAAAAAGAAAGAAAAGAAAATATTTGCAAACTTATTCATCCAGCAAGGGACTAGTATCCAGAATACACAAGGAACTCAAACAACTCGACAACAATGAAAAATAACAAATAATATCAGCAAGAAGTGGGCAAAGGACATGAATAGACATTTTTCAAAGGAAGACATACAAATATCTGACAGGAATATGAAAAAAATGGTCAACATAACTTGTCATGAGAGAAATGCAAATTAAAACCACAATGAGATATCATCTTATGCTAGTCACAATGGTTATTATTTAAAAGACAGAAAATAACAGATGTTGACAAGGATGAGGAAAAAGGGGAACTCTCACACACTGTGGGTGGGAATGTAAATGAGTACAACCTCTATGGAAAACAGTATGGAGATTTTTCAAAAAACTTTAAAAAAAAAAAACAGGCTGGGCGCGGTGGCTCACGCTTGTAATCCCAGCACTTTGGGAGGCCAAGGCGGGCGGATCACGAGATCAGGAGATCGAGACCACGGTGAAACCCCGTCTCTACTAAAAATACAAAAAATTAGCCAGGCGTGGTGGCGGGCGCCTGTAGTCCCAGCTACTCGGAGAGGCTGAGGCAGGAGAATGGCGTGAACCCAGGAGGCGGAATTTGCAGTGAGCCGAGATCACGCCACTGCACTCCAGCCTGGGCGACAGAGCGAGACTCCGTCTCAAAAAAAAAAAAAAAAAAAAATAGGACTGCCGGGCGCGGTGGCTCACACATGTAATCCCAGCACTTTGGGAGGCTGAGGCGGGCATATCATGAGGTCAGGAGTTTGAGACCAGCCTGGCCAACATGGTGAAACCCCCGTCTCTACTAAAAAAATACAAAAGAAAAAAAAATGAGCCAGACGTGGTGACATGCGCCTGTAGTCCCAGCTACTCAGGAGTCTGAGGCAGGAGAATTGCTTGAACCTGGGAAGTGGAGGTTGTAGTGAGCTGAGATCAGGCCACTGCACTCCAGCCTGGGCAACAGAGTGAGACTCTGTCTCGGGGATAAAAAAAAAAAAATAGGACTACCATTCAATCCAGCAATTCCACTACTGGATATCTACCCAAAGGAAAAGAAATCAGTATGTCAAAAATATACCTGCACTAGTATATTTATTGTGCATTATTCACAATAGCAAAGACATGGTATCAACCTAAATGCCCATCAAAAGATGATTAGATAAAGAAAATGTGGTACATGTACACAATGGAAGACTATTTGGCCATAAGAATGAAATCACATCTTTTGCAGCAACACGGGTGGGATTGGAGGTCATTATGTTAAGTGAAACAAACCACAGAAAGTCAAATATTACATGTTCTCACCGATAAGTGGTTACTAAAAAATGTGTACACACAGACAGGAGTAGAACGACAGATACTGGAGACTCAGGAAGGTGAGAGAGAGTGGGAGTGCAGTAGATGATGAGAAATTACTTAATGGATATAAAGTATATTGTACCCTAAAAGTCCTGACTTGACCACTACACAATGTGTGCATGTAACAAAATTGCACTTGTACCCCATAAATTTATACAATTTTTTTTTTTGAGACAGTCTCGCTTTGCCGCTCAGGCTAGAGTGCAGTGGGGCAATTCTCAGCTCATTGCAACCTCTGTCCCCTGAGTTCAAGCAACTCTCCTGCCTCAGCCTCCCTAGCAACTAGGATTACAGGCGTGTGCTACCACCCCCAGCTAATTTTTGTATTTTTAGTAGAGATGGGGTTTTGCCATGTTGGCCAGGCTGGTCTTGAACTCCTGACCTCAAATGATCCATCCACCTCCGCCTCCCAAAGTGCTGGCATTACAGGATTACAGGCGTGGGCCACCACGCCCCGCCTTATACAAATTTCTAAAAAGAGAAAATTTAAAAAATGTTTAAGAAGAAATTGCATATCAAACTTTTCTCCTTTTAAGTAAAGAGAAATAGACACTACAAAAAGCAATATTTTAAAATTTCACATACCTGAAAAATAAATAATGAAATATATGAATAAAATAGAATTGCCATTAGAAATCATCCAGGAATTCTGCCTCTGGGAATATACTCAAAAGAATTGGGCCAAGCGCGGTGGCTCATGCCTGTAATCCCAGCACTTTAGGAGGCCAAGGTGGGTGGATCACAAGGTCAAGAGATGGAGACCCTCCTGGCCAACATGGTGAAACCCCATCTCTACTAAAAATACAAAAAAAAAAAAAAAAAAAAAAAATTAGCTGTGCATGGTGGCACGCACCTGTAGTCCCAGCTACTCAGGAGGCTGAGGCGGGAGAATCACTTGAACCCGGGAGGTGGAGGTTGCAGTAAGCCGAGATCAGGCCACTGCACTTCAGCCTGGCAACAGAGGGAAACTCCATCTCAAAAAAAAAAAAAAAAAAGAAGAAGAAGAATTGAAAGCAGGGTTTTGAAGAGTTATTTGTACACCTATGCTCATAGCAGCATTATTCACCACAGGCAAAATGTGGAAGCAATATAAGTGTCTACTGATGGATAAATGGATAAGCAAAGTACGTACGGTCTATATGTAAAATGAAAATTTTTTTCTTTTCCTCAAATTCCTCTGATACAATGGAATATTATTCATCCTCAAAAAGGAAGAAAATTGTGACATATGCCACAACATGAACGAACCTTGAGGACATTATGCAAAGTGAAATAAGCCAGCCACAAAAAGACAAATGCTGTATGATTCCACTTATATGAGATACTTAGAGTAGTCAAAATCATAGACAGAAAGTAGAATGATAGTTTCCAGGAGCCCAGAGGGAAGAATGGGAAGTTATTGTGTAATGAATATAGAGTTTCAGTTCTGCAAGATGAAAAGAGTTCTGGAGATGGATGGTGCTGATGGTTGTACAACTACATAAATGTACCTAATACCACTGAACTATATATATAAAAATGGTTAAGATAGTAAATTTTGGCCAGGCGCGGTGGCGCACGCCTGTAATCCCAGCACTTTGGGAGGCCAAGGCGGGGCGGATCACTTGAGGTCAAGAGTTCAAGAGCAGCCTGGCCAACATGGTGAAACCCCGTCTCTACTAAAAATACAAAAATTAGCTGGACATAGTAGTGGCAACCTGTAATCCCAGCTACTGGGGAAGCTGAGACTGGAGAATTGCTTCAGCCCAGAAGGCAGAGGTTGGAGTGAGCTGAGATCGTGCCATTGCACTGCAGCCTGGGCAACAAGAGTGAAACTCCGACTCAAAAAAAAAAAAAAATAGATAGTAAATTTTATGTTATATGTATCACAGCACAATAAAAAATAGGGGGGTGTCGAAATCTATACACAAATGTTTACAGTGGCTTTGTTCATAATTTTCCATAATTGGAAACAATGAAGTGTCCTTCAACTGGTGAATGGGTAAACAAATTGTGGTAACTACTCCTTAGCAATAAATAGGAACAAATTACTGATACATGCACCAACATGGATTAATCTCTCACGGACCATGTTAAATGAAAGAAGCCAGACTTACAAGACTAAATACTGCAAATAGGGTATGATTACAGTCATATGAATTTTGGAAATATCAAAACTACAGAAACAGATAAAAGATCAGTAGGCACCAGGGTCTAGCAGTTGGGGGAAGATTTGACTACAAAAGAGCATGGTGATTTTGAGGGTGACGAAACTGTTCTATAGTTTGATTGTGGTGGTTATACGACTCTACACTTTTGTGAAAACTCAGAGAACTGTATGTGAAAGGGTGAATTTGACTGTCTGTAAATTAACCTCAATAAATCCGACTTCTGAAAGAACAATAATAAAATTGAGCCATGTGGTGCTTCCATGACACACATCTGAAACAAGATCACATAGAAAGGTTGAAAGAATGGAAAAAGATACATCAAACAAACACTAACCAAAAGAAAGCTGGAATAGCTATACTAATATCAGACAGATTGAAGGCAAAAAGCATTGGTAAAAATGAGAGTCATTACATTAAAGGAACAATTCCCTAGAAAAATTCAATATTTCTTTTTTTTTTTTTTTTGAGATGGAGTCTCGCTCTGTCACCCAGGCTGGAGTGCAGTGGTGCGACTTCAGCTCACTGCAAGCTCCACCACCCAGGTTCATGCCATTTTCCTGCCTCAGCTTCCCGAGTAGCTGGGACTACAGGCACCCGCCACGACCCCTGGCTAATTTTTTGGATTTTTACTAGAGACGGGGTTTCACCGTGTTAGCCAGGAAGGTCTCGATCTCCTGACCTCATGATCCGCCCGCCTCGGCCTCCCAAAATGCTGGGATTACAGGGGTGAGCCACTGCGTCTGGCCTAGTGTTTTCACATTATCCATATTACCTTCTATTGCTCGTGAATGCACACATGCACACACACAAAAACTGTCCTTTCTGGATGGTGTGGAGGACCACTCCATAGATTTTATCCACTCCACTGTAGTGGGCTGAGGAGGATCGACTCAAACTACCCAGCATTGACCAACCATCTGCCACGTGCAAGTTGCTACAGAGAATTCAAAGTTGAACGAAGTCATCTTTGAGGAGCTGTAAGACCTAGTTTCACTAGAGGTCTAGGCATTGGAATGGAATGCAAAGAGATAAGGTTGGCAACATAAATTGAGGTGAGGTCACAGTGAGGCTTGAATGCCAGGGAAGGCATGTTAGTGAAGGTTTATGAGCAAGGAAATAAAAAGCATGGCCACACTTTAGGGAAATGGTGTCCCGGAACATCTTACCTTCTTGGGTCGTAAAGTCATCTTCAGCAAAGATGTTAAAGTTGCCGCACAGCCCACAGGTCTTATTCAAGTATCTGTCTGACAGCAGGACTTGAAAGTTGCCACTGCCATCGATCCTGGCCACAAAGCCATAGGTCTCACCGGACAGCTTGGAGTATCCAGCCTCGGTTTCTAGATACAGCCCTTTGGAGGCATAGGGCATGGAGACTCTGGAAGGCAAAGGCTAAGTTCAGAAGTGGGCTTCTCGTGCGTTTTCTGGATGTCTCTCCCACCTTCTAACCCCAACCCCATGTTGTAGGGTTCGGACCACGGTGCAAAGTGGCTGAGGACCTGGACCAGCAATCGGGAGACCTGGCTCTCACCCAGCCCTGCTACTCACTTCCTTGGAACATTTGTTTCCATTCTCTGGGCCCCAGCTTCCTCATCTAAAAATGAGGGAGTTGTGCCAGGAGACCCCTAGGGTCCTTTCCAACTCAGACATTCTGGGCTTACCTTTGGTCCCCCTGTGTCACAGTACCATTGACAAACAAATGGATGTCAAAAAATTCCCCAAGATACACGGAGAGGCTCACTCTCTTGCCATTCTGGAAGTCCCCTGAAAGAGAAAAAAGTCAACAGTAGTGATTATTACTCCCCTCAAAAAATGAATACACTGATTAAGAATCATTATTTACATAACCTTTTCTCAGCAGAAAACACCCCAAAAAGTCTTTACAAGTGAGCAACAAAAATCTCCCTAAAAATCTCATTTTCTCACCCATTTTTCCATTCATCTAAAAATAATTATTGAGTGACTTCTGGATACATAGCCCTCAGGTGGGCTCCCATATATCACAAAAGAAAAATCTAGAAGCATGATCTCTTGCTTCTGGGAGTTTACAACCTGCATATAAATAGAAGACAAACATGCAACAATTGAGTATATTGTAAGGCAGCAAACAAAAAGGCAACATTGTGAGTTACTGGTAACAGGTGCTCTAGGAGAGTGTTATTTATTAATTAATTCATTTATTCATTCATTTATTGAGACAGAGTTGTGCTCTGTTGCCCAGGTTGGGGTGCAGTGATGTGAACATGGCTCACTGCAGCTTCTGTCTCCCGGGCCCAGGCTATCCTCCCAACTCAGCCTCCGGGGTAACTGGGATCACAAGTATGTACCACCACACCCAGCTAATTTTTTTTTTCTTTTTGTAGAGACAAGATCTCACCGTGTTGCCCAGGCTGGTCTTGAGCTCCTGGGTACAACTAATTACAGGCATGAGCCACCCCCCTCCGGCCTAGCAGTGCTATTTAAAATGGTATCGGTCGGGTGCAGTGGGTCACGCCTGTAATCCCAGCACTTTGGGAGGCTGAGGCAGGCGGATCACGAGGTCAGGAGATTGAGACCATCCTGGCTAACACGGTGAAACCCCATCTCTACTAAAAATACAAAAAAAAAAAAAAAAAATTAGCCAGGCTTGGTGGCGGGCGTCTGTAGTCCCAGTTCTTCGGGAGGCTGAGGCAGGAGAATGGCGTGAACCCGGGAAGCGGAGCTTGCAGTGAGCCGAGATCGCGCCACTGCACTCTAGCCTGGGCGACAGAGCGAGACTCCGTCTCAAAAAATAAATAAATAAATAAAAATAAATAAATAAATAAAATGGTATCTTAGGACAGCCCAAGTCAGAATCCCTGGGCTGTTTGTTTAAAATGGAGATTCATGAGCTCCGCCTAAGTTTACTGAATTTGATTATCCAGGAGTTTACAGACGGTGTGGGTCAAATGCCTTACACAGCACATAGAATTAATAAGGACACACTAAATGGTTGACAATGGAAATGTCTGAAGATCCAGACACACGATAAAATAGGCTCTGAGAATGGTGTGGTTGTGAGGGCTGAACAGGGCAAAAAGGGTGATGGGATGGTGGCCAGCATGAAAGAGGAGACACAGGCAAGAGATACTTTTCACAGCGTGACCAAAGCTTAGCAAGCCTCACCCAGTTTCTGAGAACTGCGACTCGTGGTGGGTCTTTGATATTCAAAGATAACTAATTAGTCGTAAGAATCAAAAGAACCAGAAGGGAAAAGAGAGAGTCTGGTCTCAAGCCTTGGAGACTGAGAAATTAATGGAAATAGGGAAGATAGGGGCAGCCAGAGAAAACAAAGAGCTGACATGTGGGGCACAATGCCTTGAGGTCCTGAAGGAATGGGGCATAGGACTCAGGGGTAAAGTTGTTCTTAAAAATGAGCAAATCTCTCTTCTCCCAGAAGGGATAGGGGAGTGTGGGCTTCTTCTAGGCAAGAAGAGGCTAAGATGTCTGTGGAACCAAGCCCAGTAGACCTGGCAGGTCTGTTGACTCAAGGTGTTGCTGCCATGGCCACAGCCGCAAAAACAGGGAGCTGGGGCAGGGGTCTCCTCACTCCTACCCAGGACAGGAAGAGTCCCCAGCAGGGCTCTGGGCTGAACTGAGGCTGCAGGAGGACAACCACACACACAGACACACACATACATACCACATGCACACACACCATGCACACACATAGCATGCACCCTAGAACACACAAACACTGCAAACCAACCCGAATGAGCTACAGAATAGACTTGTTTCTGGTGGAAATTCAGTGAGGGCTCTCCCATGTAAACAATAAGTCTATTCTAGGAATAGTCTTGAATGATATGCCAGCAGCAGTGGCCACCAGGAAAGACACACAGACCCCTCACAGTCCATAAACCACATTCTGCGGAGCTCCAGGTCAACACAACTGGGAGAAAATGGAGATGTCCACCAAATGAAAGGGGACTCGTCCTGTTTGAGCTGAGGCATCTCCTGTGCTCCGCATTCCCACCTAGAACAGTTTTTACAGCAAGCAAACCTTTAGAAGCTGAACAAACTTACTGACAGCAAGAAATTGGCCAAAGAAAAACAAACAACTGGGAAAGTGATTGCATAGAGAAACTTTTTTTTTTTTTTTTTTTTTTTTTTGAGACAGAGTCTCGCTCTGTTACCCAGGTTGGAGTGCAGTGGTGCAATCTCGTCTCACTGCAAGCTCTGCCTCCCGGGTTCACGCCATTCTCCTGCCTCAGCCTCCCAAGTAACTGGGACTACAGGGGCGTGCCACCACGCCCGGCTAATTTGTTGTATTTTTAGTAGAGACAGGGTTTCACCATAGCCAGGATGGTCTCGATCTCCTGACCTCATGATCTGCCTGCCTGGGCCTCCCAAAGTGCTGGGATTACATGCGTGAGCCACCGCGCCCCGCAAAGTAACTTTTTTTTCCAGTAATTTATTTATCAGTAATGGTAGAATCTGAGTGAGGAGTATGTGGATCTTGAAGTCTTTCAGCTTTTCTGTATGTTTGAAAATTTCCATAAGAAAATGTTGAAAAACCAAACAAATGGGACAACCAGGTAACAACCTCCAGTTTGCACCCTCTCCCATCCAGGGCCCTAGGCATTTGCACTGGGCCCAAGACCAAATCCCTCCCTCGGCCTTTTCTGGGGCTGGAGCTCTGAACACTACACACAGCCCAGAGTGAGCCCACGCGACAGGGTAGGAACCTACTCCACACTCCTCACTGGAGACCTGCCAGAGGAGAAGCCCCCACCTGCCGGATGGCAGACACATGAACGCACGAGGTCTGGGCTCAGGCGTCTGTGTCCCTATCACCACTGAGCCTGTCTCCCCATCAGCGAATCCTCCTTTCATCCCATCTCACAGGGAGTTCTGCCTCGGCTTCACTGGGTAACTCGACCAACATGTCACCTCTGAGCCAAAGGCGTCTCCCTCCTGGAAACGGGAAAGGAACCCCCGTGAGCCCCTCCTTGGCGTTTCTCCTTCTCCTGGGGATGCAGAAAGGGTGGGTGGGACCAAGTCTGCCAGGGACTGTGGCTGGAGAATGGGTAGGGAACACTTCAGAGGAAGCCAGGCAGCTTGGGGTTGGCATGGCCCTGCAGCTGCAGCTCTACAGCTCTTAGAGGCTTTCAAAGATGCAAAATCACTTAAGCAAGGTATTCGTTCCACAGGAGGCAGAGCTAAGCGGGTGCCACAGGGGAGCCCGGAGGTCGCTATGGCTATAAGTTTGAAAAGTAAGGCCTGCAAGGCTGAATAAACCAAGAATTCAGCAGAAGCAGAAAAATCAAACAGGAGGGAACCAGGAAAAGTGTATGGGAGGGAAGGAGAGCCCCAGCCCTCCTAGAGTAAATAACAGAGGAACCTGCCCACACAGGCTGCGGGGCTTGGGGCTGGCCAGGCAGCAGACCCTGGGGTAACTCGCCCATCATCACAGAGCTAGTCAGTGATGAAGAGCTGGGACTCAAGCCCGAGCACTGTTTTAAGTACGTGAAGGGCTTGCTCTGGGCGGCCCCAGGAGAGACCAGCATCAGGAAGTCCAAGGGGCAGCCCAGGGCTCAGCTGTGTGAGGCAGCTCCAGGCAGTCAAGGGAGGGGGTGCTGGCTGCCCCGGGAGCTTCACCTACTGCAGGAACTGGGGCTCCTGAAGGGGATGACTCAGGTTCTGCTAACCAGCTCCCACCCACCCAGAGACAAACCAAAAACAGCCGTCTAGGGGCAGGAGTGGGACTGCATCGTGCCCTTCAGTGAGGATTGAACTGCATGGCAAGGAGAATTCCTGGCCCTGGATGGCTGAGGGGGCTTGAAGAGCAGTCAGTCCACAGCCGCAGCAGGGGAGTGGCAAGGGAATTTGGGGTTTTGTTTTATTTTGTTTTGAGGTCTTGCTCTGTCGCTCAGGATGACATGTAATGATATGATCACAGCTCACTTCACCCTCAAACTCCTGGGCTCGAGCAACCCTGTTGCCACAACTTCCCAAATAGCTGGAACTACAGGTGTGTGCCACCAAGCCCAGCTAATTTTTGTATATTTTTGTACAGATGGGGGTCTCGCTATGTTGCCTAGGCTGGCCCCGAACTCCTGGGCTCAAGCAATCCTCCCGCTTCAGCCTCCCAAAGCATTGGGATTACAGGCATGAGCAACTGTGCCCAGCCTGGCAATGTGATTTTTCAAAGTGTGATCTAGGGAAGCCTATAATTCAGAAAAACATACTATGGCAGCAGAAAGGATCTAAATAAGCGGCTCTTAAACTCTTTTGCTCAGAAAGCACAGTAAAAACACAATTTATGACTCAGGACACACACACACACACACATTTCATATCATATTTACCCTTGCCGTGTGCCATGCACTCTGATAATTTTCTGATGTTTTCTATCCTATTCTATTCTGTCTTTTTAAATGCTAGTTATAACCACTCAACTAATTTTAGGACCCATGGCTCATGACTCAGTTCGGAAAACAATGATCTAGGCTGACTTCATTTTACAGACAGAGAAACAAAGGCCTAGGTTTACGACAGGATTTCTCCACGGTATCACTATTTCATTCAGGGCCAGACACTTCCCTGTGCATGGTGGGAGAACCAGCAGCCTCCTGGCCTCTACCTACTAGATGCCAGCAGCACCCACCTCACAGTTGTGACAACCCAAAATGTCTCCAGACACTGCAAAATGTCCTCGGGGGGAAAATCACCCCGACTGAGAACCCCTGGTTTCCACTGTGGAAATGGAGCAGAGCCTACCCTCAGGCTTTTTTGACTGTCCAAATCCCCTTTTTGCATCACAAAGCTGCGTAACAGGGCATCAGAGTGTTCTAGATTGCACTAACCACCAAGGCAGGGAGAACTCCAGATCAGCCTTGCATTTTATTTGCCTCATTCCCTCGATGCAGAACTCAGGGGGATCAGATGATGTGCAGCCATTAGGAAAACGAGCCATTAGAAATTGCCGGTGATGGCCGGGCGCGGTGGCTCACGCTTGTAATCCCAGCACTTTGGGAGGCCGAGGCGGGCGGATCATGAGGTCAGGAGATCGAGGCCATCCTGGCTAACATGGTGAAACCCCGTCTCTACTAAAAAATACAAAAAAATTAGCCAGGCGTGGCCGGGCGCGGTGGCTCACGCTTGTAATCCCCAGCACTTTGGGAGGCCGAGGCAGGCGGATCACAAGGTCAGGAGATCGAGACCACGATGAAACCCCGTCTCTACTAAAGATACAAAAAATTAGCCGGGCGTGGTGGTGGGCGCCTGTAGTCCCAGCTACTCGGGAGGCTGAGGCAGGAGAACGGCGTGAACCCGGGAGGCGGAGCTTGCAGTGAGCCGAGATCGCGCCACTGCACTCCAGCCTGGGCGACAGAGTGAGACTCCATCTCAAAAAAAAAAAAAACAAAAAGAAATTGCCGGTGAGCCCAGGAGAGACCCCTCCACTCCACAGACCTCCAGGTTAGCACTTCGTATAACTCTTAGGAAAAGAGGGGCTGGCTGTCACCCCAAAGAGGCAAGACAAGCCAGCGAAGCTCTCCCAGAGGCTCCCACCAGGCCTGTTGAACGCAGTGATTAAGGCACTGAGTGAGGAGTAAGCTCCTAGCCCACGGATTACAGCGAGAGGAATCCTGGGACCTTCAGAAGCAGGCCAGGATCTGGAACTACAGTCAGACCTGGGCGCTCTCTTAGGCTTTAGTGTGGAACTCACTCATCTGCATTTCCAATAAACACTCTACCTTCTATGCCTGTGATTCTGGTGCAGGTGACCCTCCCTCCAAACTGAGAACAGGGGTCTGGTCTGACCATGCCACGGAAACTAAGGCTCCCCGGGGGCAGTGACTCAGCAGGCTGTTGGTTGTTGATGGCTCTCTCGGCAGGTCTGGGAGCCAGATCCTGCAGCCGTAGCTTAGGAAGAGCAGTCTCTGCGGAGGAGCAGGAACCAGGACTCCCAGAGTCTCTCTCTGGCCTCTGTGCTGCCTGGCAAAGAGCCGTGTCGCCTTGGCCTCGAACCCTGGAGCCTGCCTCACCAGGAGACAGAATCAGGGACAGGGACCTCGCCTTGGCACCAGGTGGCCCTTCATGTGCGTCCATAAACACTTTACCCAGGATATGAATAAGGTCCACAGGCACTCGGGAGGAATGTGGATGTGCGATTTACGGTCAAGGAGACAGGATGTCATTGGAGAACAATGGAACAGAAGGTGGGCATGTGCACGGAAACTAAAACTGCAGGGCCCAAGTCCTGGGCTCCCTCCCCTGACCCAGTGCCCCCTGGCTGCCCTGATGCACCAGTGCCAGCCCACCCCCCTCTAATTCTTCCTGTTCTCCCACACACCCCAAACCTGCCACCACCACCACCAACAGACAAAACAGCCACCCATTCTCTATGACGTTAGCAGCACGGTTTTGGTGAAAATGAAACCAGCTTACATTAAAGTGTGTTTGATCCGTAACCTTGTTTAGGCAAACGATCTCCCAGAAAATGGACACTTTACAAGGGCAAGTAGCTTATAAGAAAAGAATAGTGACCTGGCGGGGAATCCCACCAAGGGGTTTTGAGGTAGACAGGCCTTCCATGGCCCTTCAAATTCCTCTGTGGCCACTGAAGCCCAGAAAATGGTGGCCCGAGAGGCCAGACCTCTAGCGCAAACCTGTGTGGATTATGAGGGGGGGATGAAACTGAAATGACCCTGACCTCACAGAAATGCCTGGGGGCCCAGCAGCCCCCATCTCTGCACGGCGATTCCAAGTGAACACCCCATGTTAACCTGGCTGCTTTCAATAACTCAGCTTGGCTAAGCAGTCACATTTTCAGATAACCTGTCTCCCTTGATGCTCACAGTATCTCCATTTTAAAGATGAGGAACCGAGGCTGAGGCGGGCGGATCACCTGAGGTCGGGAGTTCGAGACCAGCCTGACCAACATGGAGAAACCCCATCTCTACTAAAAACACAAAATTAGCAGGGTGTGGTGGCGCATGCCCGTAATCTCAGCTACTCGGGAGGCTGAGGCAGAAGAATCGCTTGAACCCGGGAGGGGGAGGTTGCAGTGAGCCAAGATCGCACCATTGTACTCCAGCCTTCCAGCCTGGACAACACAAGCGAGACTCCGTTTCAAAAGATGAGGAATTGGAGGCTAAGACAGCACAACTGCCCTCGGAACACTCAGTGAAGAGGGAGAGCAGAGGAGAACACGGGTTTTCCGACTCCAGCTCTGGCTCTGTCTGTGCTTCCATTTCCTGCTGGGGACAGAGCTACCCAGTTCTGTGGGACGGAGACCGACCAGTGAGCACGAGTTGATGAGCCCAGTGCTGGACGGGTGGAATGGGCAAGAGAGCTTCCTGAAGGAGGTGACAGAGACAGCCCAGAGGCACCAGTACACGCTACATGTCCCCACCTGGGAGGGCTACCCTGACATGGGGAGGGGTCTGGAGTTGGGCTCAAATAGGGGAAGGGAGCTTTTTCAACATGCTGACTTGGCTCTCTGAGCCCAGAACACGAACTGTGTCTGGGACTAAGGTATTAGTATGTGTTGTTTACAAGCCCGTCTCAGGACAGGGAGTCCAGAGCAGAGCTGAACTAACAGATTATGGCGTCCAGACAGCAATCCACCCCCCCGCCCCGGCCCCCACCCCGGGCATTGCAGTGTCTCCATCAAAATCTTCCTCTGGTCACTTCTTTTTTTTTTTTGAGACAGAGTCTCACTCTGTGCCCAGGCTGGAGTGCAATGGCATGATCTCTGCTCACTGCAACCTCCACCTCCCAGGTTCAAGTGATTCTTGTGCCTCAAACTCCCGAGCAGCTGGGATTACAGGCGCCCACCACAATGCCTGGTTAATTTTTGTATTTTTAGTAGAGATGGGGTTTCACCATGTTGGCCAGGCTGGTCTCGAACTCCCAACCTCAGGTGATCCGCCCCCGCCCCTCGGCTTCCCAAAGTGCTGGGACTGCAAGCGTGAGCCATTGCACCCGGCCTCCTCCGGTCACTTCTAACCATCCATCCCCACTGACAACCCCAGAGCCATCACAGGTAGGGGTCTGTATCAGCTCTGCTGTGATTTATAAAATGGGAAAATCCACTTAAATAAAATCTGGGGTCACCAAGGTAGGGAGGGCATGAGACTTCAGCTTCCCAGGGGCAGGGGTTCGGGGGTTCTCTCCAGCTGCTCTTCCAGCTCCTCCCCAGCTGCAGCCTCTGAAGCAAGTTGGGACCCTCACAGTTGGTGACGAGGATGACTTTCTTGATTTGTCATGCCCTGGGGCGTCTCTGGACTTTTCACTACCTCCCTGGTTACCACGGCCAAGGCCACGCCGCCCCCTACCTCTCTCCTTTTCAGGACCGTCTTGGCAAAGAACCAGTTTCCTCTCCCCACTTCCCTGCTGCACAAGACCCTACACTCTTTCCTCACAGCCTGCGGAATCGACTCAAATTCCCCATCAGACTCCAAGATCCTACACTGCAGCCTCACCCAATGGCCCAGCCTCTCAGCCTACTCTCCTCCAGTCTTGCGCCCTCAAAGTCTGGTTACCCACTCTAAGAGCAGCAGCAGCAGCTGGGAAATTGTCAGAAATGAAATTTTCAGGCCCCCCTTCCAGATCTACTGAGTCAGAACTCTAGGGGCAGGGCCCAGCAATCTGTTTGTCACAGCCCTCCGAGTGGTCCTGATGCAGCCTGGAGTTTGGCAACTGCTACTCCAGCCACACTGACCTCCCCAGGGCTCCACGTCAGGAGTACATGCCCCTTTCAGCCTCCCCACTTCTCATGCTGTCCCCACGGCATGCAGCACCCTCCCCTGTCCTCTCTGGCCAATCAAAGCTCCTTCTCCAGGGCTCCTCACACACACTCTGCAAACATCTTCAGGCCAGGCGTGGTGGCTTATGCCTGTAATCCCAGCACTTTGGGAGGCCGAGGCGGGTGGATCACCTGAGGTCAGGAGTTCAAGACCAGCCTGACCAATATGGTGAAACCCCGTCTCCACTAAAAATACAAAAATTAGCCAAGCATGGTGGTGCCTGTAATCCCAGCTACTTGGGAGACTGAGGCAGAAGAATTGCTTGAACCCAGGAGGCGGAAGTTGCAGTGAGCCAAGATGGCACCACTCACTGCACTCCAGCCTGGGCAACACAGCAAGACTCCATCTCAAAAATAAATAAATAAATACATAATCTTCAGCACAACAGAGAACTCAGTGAGCTAAGCACCAGGGAACAGATGAGTGAGACATGCTCCTTGTCCCTGAGGAGCTCATGGAGGAGTGGGAAGGATGGCAGGGCCCAGAAGTCATACGTGATAAGTTTCCCAGCAGAGTCAGGGCAGGTGGCAAAGATGGCCTCAGGGAGACAGCAGGAATGCAGGGAGCTCATAGCTATAGCCAGGTGCCAGACAGAGCCTAGCCCAGTGCTGGGCACACGGAGGACCCTGCATCAGTCCCCGCTGACTGATGGAGCAATGACCCCAGGAGCCCTATAGCCCAGATCTCAGTAAGTGTCTGGGTGTTGCCAAAGACTCCTTCCTTGACCAAACTTGAGTGGGGCGCTTCTGAGCCCTCTTCTAGATTAAGCCTTGGCCTTGGGCTCTGTCTTTGGCCCGCGCAGTCCAGTTTTTTTTTTGTTTTTTTGTGGTTTTTTTTTGAGATGGAGTCTCGCTCTGTTGCCCAGGCTGGAGTGCAATGGCACGATCTCGGCTCACTGCAACCTCTGCCTCTCGGGTTCAAGCAATTCTCTGCCTCAACCTCCCTAGTGGCTGGGGTTACAGGCGCACACCACCATGCTCGGCTAATTTTTTGTATCTTTAGTAGAGATGGGGTTTCACTCAAACTCCTGACTCATGATCCACCTGCCTCAGCCTTCCAAAGTGCTGGGATTACAGGCGCTCAGCCACCAAGCCCGGCCTCAGTCCAGTTTTAACAAGAATCCTGCTGGGTCGATTTAGAAAGATGCCTCCACCTTCAACATGTGATCAGCAAGACTGCCTGCCTTCAGCAAGACTCCTGTCAAGCTGGGTTAGCCAGAATCCCTCTTACTCCTGATGTTTCCTCTTTGTAATTTTCTACCACTGACCCCCTGCCCTCCTCCTTGGCCCTAAATCTTCATTTTTCCTTGTTGTATTCAAAGTTGAGCCCTCTCTCTCTCCCCCTCTGCAAAACCCCCATGGCAGCAGTCCCTCTTGAAAGTCTTCCTTACTTGCTTTAACAAGTGTCATGAATATTGTTTCTTTAACAGCATGAGCTTGTCCATTGCCATCTCCGTTCCAAGGCTGGGGTCCCCACGTTTGCTAGGTTTTTTGGCATCCCTCCCTCACATGCCACACACATTGATTACTTTTTAGTATGTGGAGGTCCCCAAACCATAATCCTCCGTCCCTGCCCCTCCCAACCTTGGCAAGTGTCCTCTCTCCTTAGTCCAGACAAACGTTCTGCCAGCCTGAGAGGCCTGGGATCAAAATCCAGCTCTACCTTTCATTTTTTTTTGAGACGGAGTCTCGCCATGTCGCCCAGGCCAGAGTGTATCTCAGCTCACTGCAACCAGGTTCAAGCGATTCTCCTGCCTCAGCCTCCCAAGTAGCTGGGATTACAGGCACACAACACCACACCCGGCTCATTTTTGTATTTTTAGTAGAGATGGGGTTTCACCATGTTGGCCAGGCTGGTCTCAAACTCTTGACCTCAGGTGATCCACCCACCTCGGCCTCCCAAAGTGCTGGGATTATAGGCGTGAGCCACCGTGCCCGGCCTCAGCTCCACCTTTTATTGTCTGTCAGGCCTTGGAAGGATCGTGCAACCTCCATGGGCCTTGGTTCCCCATTGGTAAAACTGGGGTGACTACAGCTACATCCCAGGGCTGTTATGGGGATACAGGGACATGGCAGGGATAGTACCAGCCCTTCTCCAGGAATACAGGAAGTCCTCAGCATAAGCTGATGTTCTGATCCACAGGCCACCAAGAAAACAACAACGAGTCTTCCCTTTGGCAAGGAGTTTTATACGTTCCAAAGCACCTTCTCTAGTTCATCATTAGCTTTGATGCTGTGGAGTTCCCGGGCATCGCCTGGACCCAGAGCAATGGACACAGTGAACTACCAAAGAGGAAGACTGTCTTCATCCATCCCACCCGGCTCCCGTGGGGAGAGACCTGGGGAAAGCCAAGAGGGGCTACGTGTCACAGAAAGGCTGTTCCTCTCCTTGTTCTCAGCAGTGACCTTTCAGCTCAGACACTGTCCCGAGAGCAGGAATCCTCCCCCACACCAGGGCTGAGCTCAGCCAGCCCTCCCTCTGAATTCCTCCCCGCAGTGCCCAGAACTCACCAATAATCGAGAAGGAGCGTTTCTGGCAGTCCCCTGCCAGGAGGTAACTGCAGTATCCCGCAAAGCTGTACATGCTCCCGTCAAAGGTGTTGATGAAGTCACTTCCGAAGAGGCTGCATCGGGCCATGGATGACCTGCCGCGAGTTCCTTCTGCACAAAGGGTCCCTGGAGGGAGAGGCCACAGGTTGGGCTGGTGGTCCCAGGCCACAACTGGGACCATCAGCTCAAACCTCTCTGGCCTCATAGAAATTAGACTGCCTCTGATAGAAACTGGGCTGTGGGGAGTTATTTTCCATCCTAAATGAGACTAAAGCTATTGCTTTCAGCTCCCAGATATGACCTCAGACCCACAGCAATAACTAAGGAACAGTTTTTCAGGAAATCTGTTAGTTTTAATGACATTTACTTACTGATTTAAAGTGTCATCATATTCATTATTAAAAATTTGGAGCATACAGAAGAAAACACAAAGAAGCAGGCCAGGCATGGTGGCTCATGCCTACAATCCCAGCACTTTGGGAGGTCGGGGTGGGCAGATCACCTCAGGTCAGGAGTTCAAGACCAGCCTGCCCAACATGGCGAAACCCTGTCTCTACTAAAAATACAAAAACTAGCCGGGTGCGGTGGTGGGCACCTGTAATCCCAGCTACTGGTGAGGCTGAGGCAGGAGAATCACTTGAGCCTGGGAGGCGGAGGTTTCAGTGAGCCAAGATCACACCACTGCACTCCAGGCTGGGCAACAGAGCGAGACTCTGTCTCGAAAAAAAAAAAAAGAAAAAGAAAACACAAAGAAGTTAAAACCATCTGTAACCCAACATTCAGCGATGATTAGAGTTAACATTTCAATGTTCATCTTTCCATTTTATTTTATAGGATATATACAGCTGTGGGTTTTTTATAAATTGGTGACCACCTTGTGCAAACTACCTATAACCTCTGTTTCTCAATAGGTTGTAAATAATTTGTCATCCTATTGTATATACTTCCAATATGCGGTTTTTAGTGGCTGCATCATATTTTGCATCTAAATGTCTATAGTATAGCCCTCTATTGTTAGGTTTCTAGCATTTTTCCATATGTTTTAATATTATAAATAGATTGCAATGAGCATCTTTGTACATAAACCTACTAGCATGTCTTGGGCAGGTTAAATTTTAAACAGATCAGACCGTGTGCCTGACACACAGACTCTATGAAGTGTGAACTCCTCCGGCGTCACATTTTAACTCCTTCACTGACTATGGATGTGTGTGTGTGTGCCTATGTGTGTGTGTGTCGGCAGGTGGGGAAATACAGCAGTAAATCTCTAAGTGTTCTGGGTCCCCTGGCAAAAGACCCACCTGGTAGGAAGATGCAGAGAGTGTGACAAATGTGTATTTTTTTCCCCAGACTCACCTGTGGGCAGCAACTGGATGCTGCTGACCTGAGAGATCTAAGTGGAAGGTCAAAAGTCTTCTCCCACAATTTACAGGCTCAGAATCTTAGCAAGGGAAGGGCAGCAGTATGATGCAGTGCGGTGGAAAGGGTGTTGGCCTGGGACCCAGGAAGACTGACCTCTGATTTTGGCTCTAGGAGACTTTGGAGCAGTCATTTCTCCTCTCTGACCCTCAGTCTCTTCATTGTACCATGGGAGGTTCAAGTAGGTGGCCTCCACAATCTCGTCTAAAGCTAATAATCCATCCCAGACTTGGATTCCTTCCTCCTCATCCTGTGCCCCCATAATATGGGACAGTTCTGTGCCACCTTTATGCTTCTTAATTCCCCAACAGGAGATGGCATTTGCAGGCACCTGGTCTCTGGAATACAAGTCAAGGGTGGGAACTCCGTGGAACCTTCACAGGAGGCAACCAACAGCCTAAGCTGGGGCTGGGCACACGGGTGAGCTCCAGACACACTTGCTGATTCCCAGAAAGGGGTCACTCCAGATGGCCCTGGGGCAGGAATGAGAAATGGAGGCCCTTTTGTACCTACCTGGCAAAATGAGGGCCAGAGCAAGCAGCACCCCGGCAAATCTGGCAGGAATCATCTGCAGAGAAGCAAGAGACGTGAGCTGATCATTCCTGCCCAGGTAGGTGGCTGCTGGTGTGGTGACTGTCAGGGCATGCAGTAGCAAAAGCATTTCTTTAAAGCAGGAGAAAAGATTGATCCTCATGACCCCATTTTCCCCTTTGAACATGGCCTTCTGGCCCCACAAAAAAACCCTGGCCAGTGCCAGGCCCAAGAGTAACAATCACTGTGAGCTGGGACCTGTGGGCACCTTTCCACAGACAGCAGTCCCAGGCCCAAGACAGGAGGAAAACCCTGCCTTCCCTCCAGGCCTGCTGGGCCTCTCTCACATCCCTGCCTCCTGAAGCAGCTGGGAGCTAACACACACCTCATTCCTTCCTGCCTCTGCATCCAAACTGGAGAGTAGGAACCATCTTACGCTTGTGTGCCCACCACAGCAGCCCAGACACAGAGAATGCTCAGGAACCACCAACTTGACGGTTTGCTTGTTGGCCCCTGACTCTGTACCACAAGTGCCTTCACAAGACCAAGGGCTGTCTCCCTTGTCTCCAACCCCCGCACCTGGCAAGATGCTTAGCACCCAGGAGATGCCCAGCAAATGTTTGCTGAGTTCATCTGAAAAAATGGACAGGAGTCCAGCGGCCCTGGATGCAGGCAGACTTCCCCACTGTGTGACCCCCCAAGAGAGGGACAATTAATCCTGGTTGGCAGAGCATACTCCAAGTCCCTTAGAGCCCCTGCTGTAGCCCCTCTCCTCTGGAAAAGGTTGTTAAATGAAGTGCAGAATCTGTTGCCTGAGATTCACTGGGGGTGACTCCTTTCCTACCTAAGGTCCCATCCAGCCAAAGGTGAAATAAAGCCAATCTGTGATATATCTATGGAAGGAGGAACACTGAGATGTCAGATAGGGCCAGGTCTTGGTCTCCAAGCAGGTGTCCCCTCCCAGTCCTAACACGCAGGTACATTCAGCTGATCCCAGGTTCTCAGAGGTGAGGACAAAGCTCATTCCAACTCATTTGAGTGAAGTACTATCAAACGGTAAAACCCACTGCATGAAGAAAAGCAGCCCCAGGACCCTCAGAGGCAAGTGGAGGAGGTATTATTAGGATCATCCCTGGCTGAATTGACTCGCCCCTCCAAACAAAGCCCTTCTGGTCCAGTGACAGAAAACCCCAGCTCCCCAGGAGCAGGGATCAGTCAGTCCTGCATCTTCCTCCCACAACTGAGCCAGCTCTCCTTCCAAAGGCCATACCTTCCCCTGCAAATGAGGGCTGCGGGTATCTCCAAGGTCCCTGGGAAACTCAGCCACTGGACAATGGTGCTGCCCACCCTAGGTCATGCTCCCAGCTGCTGCAAAGGCTCAATCAGGTCTGCTACAGCTCCGGACTGTCTTGCTGTTATGTAGCCCAGGGGCTGTGGAGTCCCCACTGCTGGGGGAGATAAAGCCCAAGCTGTGACATCCACCAACCACCCTCCCTTTCCCACCACAATAGCTGTGAGCTGCCACAACAGGGGATTGGCCTCCTTTTAATTACCAAAAGGAAACAATGAAAGGAAATGGTATTAGAAGAACCTCCAAGCTGATAAAGCTTTGTAGAATTTGAAGGGAGACCTCCTGGCAGCTGCCTTAATGAACTGCCTTGCCCTCCCCAAACACCCCCCATCCCTACACCCCCACACTTGATCCCTGGTCTTCCTAGAGTGCCCCACCTGTGTGGGATAACCAGCAATGCTGCTTGTCTCAGGGCAGGCTGATACAGGCCAGAGTGGAATCACACTAGAACAACACAGCTTCCTGATCCAGCTTCCAGGGCTGGACTCCAGGGAAGTTGAGAAAAACACCTCAACCTGAGCCAATTTTGCTGCTGTTTGGAGGAAGGGGAGCACTAACACTTCCTGTGCACCCCAGGTATGAAGGATCCGGTCCTGGCCCTGACAAAAACAGTCCATTTGGGTCCTGGCCAGGGTTGAATGGATCGGTTAAAGAGGAAGGTCTTGGCCACAAGCCTAGCCCTTTGTAAAATGGCGAAGGTGGGGAGTGATGGTTTGAGTCTAATACTTCTACTGTAGCTACATTCTAATAATTCCAATTCTCAAGGACACTTCTACGCACTTCTGGTACCCTGACCTTATACACACACACACACACACACACACACACACACACACACTTCCCAGCCTCCCATTCCCAAAAGCCTAATTCTCAACATCATCTGCTAAACTAATTCCTACTAAAGTAAGTAACTGATGAAATGGGCAGGGGTGGGGTGAAGATGACTCTCATGCTGGGATTCCAGGCACTGAGACGAGCACCCTGAGGCATGTCTGGGTATGGGAGACCTCCTCACTGCTTCTCCATGATACCCGCTGCCCTAAGACTTTGAGAAACCACTAGGTTCCAACCTCCTCCCTTCCCACATACCTCACACTCCACTACTCCCTTTACCGCCCCAGGAGAGGAAGATGCACATCCCAAGGAAGAAAAATGGCACAAGAGGCAGAATCAGCATGAGACAGCAGAAAAGGCCATTGGGGGGCCGGGCGCGGTGGCTCACATCTGTAATTGCAGCACTTTGGGCGGCTGTGGTGGGCGGATCACAAGGTCAAGAAATCAAGACCATCCTGGCTAACACGGTGAAACGCCGTCTCTATTAAAAACACAAAAAATTAGCCAGGTGTGGTGGCGGGCGCCTGTAGTCCCAGCTACTTGGGAGGCTGAGGCAGGAAAACGGCATGAACCCGGGAGGCGGAGCTTGCAGTGAGCCGAGATCGCGCCACTGCACTCCAGCCTGGGTGACAGAGCGAGACTCCGTCTCAAAAAAAAAAAAAAAAAGAAAAGGCCATCGGGATTTCCACTTCCAGCTCTTATTTAAAAAAACTAAATGACTAATCTGAAAACCCTTTCATTACAAAATACCTTTAAATGCTGTGCTAAATACAACAAATGTTCTTTAAATGCACAGTTGATCTGGGAGGAAAGTAAGGAATATCTTCAAGGGTCAATGAGGAAGAGGAGCCTAAATGAGCATGAGGCAGGGTAGGCCCATGGGTGGCCTAGGGTAGGCCAGTCTGGGAACCCTCCAGACTAGAGGCCGCACATTGCAAGAATGGGCAGTGCAGCTACGGGCCTGACCCAGAGGGAGAACTAGAACAGAGATCCCTGCAAAAGCTGAAAGTTTGAAGGGAAACATTGTCCAAACAGTGGACCAGGAAAAAAATCCATCCCCCAACCTAGAAGATAAGGAAATTTGCCTGTCTCCACTTGTTTTGGGGCGGGGTGGGGGGGGAATTAAGTCTTTCTTTAGAATTTTCTTTTTTTTTTTTTTTGAGATGGAGTCTTGCACTGTTGGCCGGGCTGGAGTGCAGTAACATGATCATGGCTCTCTGCAACCTCCACCTCCCGGCTTCAAGCAATTCTCCTGCCTAAGCCTCCCAAGTAGCTGGGATTACAGGCGCACACCACCACACCCAGCTAATTTTTTGTATTTTTAATAGAGACGGGGTTCCACTATGTTAGCCAGGCTGGTCTCAAACTCCTGACCTTGTGATCTGCCCACCTCGGCCTCCCAAAGTGCTGGGATTACAGGCATGAGCCACCGCGCCCAGCCTAGAATTTTCATCCTTTGCACCCATGTAAATAAAGCTTTCTTGAGGATGAACTCAAAATCAAAAATTTTTCAACACTTGAGAAAACTATCTACCATGAGCAAGAATTAGATCCCTAAGAATTTCAGAAAATAAAATGATCAGAGAAAGATAAAAAGAAAAAAATGAGTGTTTAAAATTATAATAGAGGCTAGGCACAGTGGTTCATGTCTGTAATCCTGGCACTTTGGGAGGCTGAGATGGGATAATCACTTGAGACCAGGAGTTCAAGACTAGCCTGGGCAACACAGCAAGACCCTGTCTTTACAAAGAATAAACTTTTTTCAAGGCAGGGCACAGTGGCTCACGGTGGGCGGATCACGAGGTCAACAGATCAAGACCATCCTGGCCAATATGGTGAAACCCCATCTCTACTAAAAATACAAAAATTAGCTGGGCATGGTGGCATGCACCTGTAGTCCCAGCTACTCTGGAGGCTGAGGCAAGAGAATCGCTTGAACCCGGGAGGCGGAGGTTGCAGTGAGCCAAGATCATGCCACAGCACTCCAGCCTGGTGACCGAGTGAGACTCCATTAAAAAAAAGAAAAGAACAGGAAGAAAACTTGAAAAAGAACTTTAAGGCCAGACATGGAGGCTCACACCTGTAATCCTAACACTTTGGGAGGCGGAGGCAAGAGGATTGTCTGTGCTCAGGAATTTGAGACTAGCCTACACAACACAGCAAGACCCCATTTCTACAAAAAATAAAAATAAAAAATTAGCTGGGCCTGGCGGTGCATGCCTGTGGTCCCAGCTACTCAGGAGGCTGAGGCAGGAGGGAGGACCCCTTGAGCCCAGGAGGTTGAGGCTGCAGTGAGCCATAATCGCGCACTCCAGCCTAGCCAATAGCGTAAGATGCTGTCCCAAAAAACAAAAAAAAAGAACTTTAAGAAATGTATATAGTAAATTAATTGAAAAATTCAAAAACACCAGATTTTTTGGAAAAAAAAAAAGCTGAAAAATGGTTCTAAAGAAATTACTCAAATATGGAGATGAAAAAATGGAGGAGCAGCCAGGCACAGTGGCTTATGCCTGTAATCCCAGCACTTTGGGAGCCCAAGCAGGGCAGATCACTTGAGGTCAGGAGTTCGAGACCAGCCTGGCCAACGTGTTGAAATCCCATCTCTACTAAAAATACAACTATTAGCCGTGCGTGGTGGTGCATGCCTGTAATTCCAGCTATTCAAGAGGCTGAGGCAGGAGGATTGCTTGAACCCAGGAGGCAGAGGTTGCAGTGAGCCGAGATCACACCACTGCACTCCAGCCTGGGTGACAGAGTGAGACTCCATCTCAAAAAAAAAAAAAAAATGGAGGCAGAATTAAGAAACATGATAGAATTAGAAGATCCAAAGAGAAGTGCTGAGAGAAAAAGTCCATTCGTGGAGAATTCTATATGCAGTGTCTTAGTTTGAAGTCCCAGAAGCAGACCCTGAGTATTTTAGTGTAGATAATTGATTTGGGAGGGCAGGAAGCATCAGCAGGGAAGTGGGAATGTGATACGGGGTAGGAAAGCAGCCAATAAAAGATGTTTATTATGCCAGCCACCAAGTGGACAAGAAAGCTTCCTTCTGGGGCTGGGCGCGGTGGCTCACGCTTGTAATCCCAGCACTTTGGGAGGCCGAGGCGGGCAGATCACGAGATCAGGAGATCGAGACCATAGTGAAACCCCATCTCTACTAAAAATACAAAAAAATTAGCCAGGCGTGGTGGCGGGCGCCTGTAGTCCCAGCTACTCGGAGAGGCTGAGGCAGGAGAATGGCGTGAACCCGGGAGGCGGAGCTTGCAGTGAGCCGAGATCGGGCCACTGCACTCCAGCCTGGGCGACAGAGCAAGACTCCGTCTCAAAAAAAAAAAAGAAAGCTTCCTTCTGGAGGAGAGTCTGGGAAAATGTAAGATCCATGCCTCCGAATCTTCCCACTCTTGGGTCAGGGAGCAGGGGCGTTTCTACACTTACTCCTTCCTGTCAGTTATCGTCAGGGCTGCTTCAGGAGGCATGCAGCCCTCAACACTTCTGGCCCTCAGGCACGGAGGAGCAGACACTGGTAGTCTAGAAGAAACAGGGAGAGTTGGGGTTAGAGGGCCATGGGAGGGAGACTGTAACATCTGATCTACCTGTAAATTATTGTTCAGAGTTGAAGAAACACAGATCCTTTTTTTTTTTTTTTTTTTTTTTTTTTTCAGAAAAACGGAGAGTGGGCTTAACATTAACAGTCCTTTCTGAAAAAACTACTAAAGAAGGAACTTCAGGGAGAAAAACATTTTTTGTTACTGTTTTTGAGACAGGGTCTCTGTCACCCAGGGTGGAGTACAGTGACACAGTCACAACTCACTGCAGCCTCAACCTTCTGGGCTCAAGCAATCCTCCCACCTCAGCCTCCCTAGCAGCTGGGACTGTGGGCATGCACCACCATACCTGGCTAATTCTTGTATTTTTTTTGTAGAGACAGGGTTTTGCCATGTTACCTAGGCTGGTCTCAAACTCCTAGAGCTCCTGGGCTCAAGGAGTCTTCCTGCCTCGGCCTCTCAAAGTGCTGAGATTACAGGTGTGAGCCACCTCGCCCTGCCAGGAAGAAGAAAATTCAGCCTAGAAACAAGACGCCAAGAGAAAAGGTAAATAAATAAAATAGTAAATATGGGGGTAAATATGAGCAGGCAGTGATTATATAAAACAATAACAATGGTAATGATAAGTTGGAGAGTTATTAAAAATTAGAACCAAAATACCAGATAGCAATAACATGTGAGACAGGAGTGAAAGTGTATTAAGGTCCTCGTATGGCTCAGAAGGAAGAAAGATGTCATGATCACTTTAGACTTTGTTAAGGCTGTACTGCAGAGTAAAATTTTAAGAGAAGCTACTAAAAGAATAGAATTGAATGTATGTTTTCCAAACCTATCAGAAAAAAAACAAATTTTTAAAAACTAGAGTGACCTAGGAGAAAAATAGAAAAAGCAAGACAAATAGTATAAAATGTAAAATGCAATAGTACAAAAAATTCAAACAGATCAATAATCAATAAAAAGGTAGAGATTATCAAATCGGATTTCTTTTTTTTTTTTTTTTTTTTGAGACAGAGTCTCGCTGTCTGTCGCCCAGGCTAGAGTGCAGTGGCACGATCTCGGCTCACTGCAGGCTCCGCCCCCCGGGGTTCACGCCATTCTCCTGCCTCAGCCTCCCGAGTAGCTGGGACTACAGGCGCCTGCCACCTCGCCTGGCTAATTTTTTTTTTTTTTTGTATTTTTAGTAGAGACGGGGTTTCACTGTGTTAGCCAGGATGGTCTCGATCTCCTGACGTCGTGATCCGCCCGCCTCGGCCTCCCAAAGTGCTGGGATTACAGGCGTGAGCCACCGCGCCCGGCCTCAAGTCGGATTTCTTTAAAAAGGCACACAATCCAGCAATGTTCAAGAGACAGTCCTAAAAATATAAAGACACAAAGACCATAAGGAAAAGAAAGGAGAGGCAAGTGATGACCAAGGAAAAGCGTTTTATGCCACTATCACACACAACGGACCTCAAGATCAAAGTCATCATTAGCACCAAAGAGTAGGAAAAGGTGACATAAAGATCAATGCACCAGAAAGATAAAATCTATAGATTTATGTGCACTTCATAATATAAGCTTAAATTTTATTTTAAAAAAACGATTAAATTATAAAGCAGAAAAGCTTTCAGTTTTGTAAAAGTCAACAACACCCATTTATGGAAAACAAGTAAACAAAACACTTAAGTAACCTATAAAAAAAGAGAATGTCCTTGGCCTAAGACATAGAGCATATTTCATACTTATGGTAAAATGGAAGCCACTTTCCCTTTAAAAACCAGAACAAGGCCGGGAGCAGTGGCTCACGCCTGTAATCCCAGTGTTTTGGGAGGCCGAGGCCTGTGGATCACGAGGTCAAGAGATTTAGACCATCCTGGCCAACATGGTGAAACCCCGTCTCTACTAAAAATACAAAAATTAGTTGGGCATGCCGCTGGCGCACACCTGTAGTCCCAGCTTCTAGGGAGACAGACGCAAGATAATTACTTGAACATGCAAGCATGTCCTTTTTTTTTTTTTTTTTTGAGACAGAGTCTCACTCTGTCACCAGGCTGGAGTACAGTGGTGTGATCTCAGCTCACTGCAACCTCCACCTCCCAGGTTCACGCCATTCTCCTGCCTCAGCCTCCTGAGTAGCTGGGACTACAGGTGCCCGCCACCACGCCCAGCTAATTTTTTTGTATTTTTAGAGGAGACAGGGATTCACCGTGTTAGCCAGGATGGTCTCGATCTCCTGACCTCGTGATCCACCCTCCTCCACCTTCCAAAGTGCTGGAATTACAGGCGTGAGCCACCGCACCCGGCCGACAAGCATGTTCAATGTCATCACTGCTAGTCAATATTGGTTCAGATGCCCAGGGCAGCAAAGTAAGAGAAGAGGAGGAAAAATGAGGTATGGAGCTTAGGAAAAAGCAAAATAGTTATTATTTGAAGATATGAATGTATACACAGAAAAATTCAAAAGAATCTACATAAGAGTTTAGAAGTTTGCCACAAGATTCCTTTTTAAAATCTATTATGTTCCCATATAGTTATAAAATACGATCTTTGAAGTGGCCCTATTAGTAAAGTAGCAATTACTGCAGATACTTAAGAATAAATAGAATAGGCCGGGCGCGGTGGCTCACACATATAATCCCAGCATTTTGGGAGGCTGAGGTGGGCGGATCACTTGAGGTCGGGAGTTTGTGACCAGCCGGGCCAACATGGTGAAACCCCGACTCTACTAAAAATACAAAAAATTGGCCAGGTGTGGTGGCGCATGCCTGTAATCCCATCTATTGGGGAGGTTGAGGCAGGAGAATCGTTTGAACCAGAGAGGCAGAGGTTGCAGTGAGCCTAGATCATGTCGGGACAACAAAACAAGACCCTGTTCGAAAAAAAAAAAAAATCTGTCCATTATTATGGAGAAAATCATAAATCTTGTCCCAAGACATAAAAGAAAACCCAATGAGGAGATATGCTGTGTTCATATTTACTAAGTCACAATATTGTAAAGATGCCAAATATCCTCAGATTAATCAATAAATTAAATACAATTTCAATCCAACAGGGTTTTTCATATAATTAGACAATCTGATCCTAAAATCCATATGGGAAGCAAAAGCTCAAGAATAGTTAAAAACGCCTGTAGTCCCAGCTACTCGGGAGGCTGAGGCAGGAGAATGGCATGAACCCGGGAGGCGGAGCTTGCAGTGAGCCCAGATCGTGCCACTGCACTCCAGCCTGGGCGACAGAGTGAGACTGTCTCAAAAAAAAAAAAAAAAAAGAATAGTTAAAAACAATTTCAAATGTGGCCGGGCGCAGTGGCTCACGCCTGTAATCCCAGCACTTTGGGAGGCCAAGGGGGTCAGATCACCTGAGGTTGGGAGTTCGAGACCAGCCTGACCAACGTGGAGAAACCCTGTCTCTACTAACAATACAAAATTAGCTGGACGTGGTGGCACATGCCTGTAATCCCAGCTACTCAGGAGGCTGAGACAGGAGAATGGCTTGAACCGGGAGGCAGAGGTTGGGGTCAGGAGAGATCCCACCATTGCATTCCAGGCTGGGCAACAAGACGGAAACTCCGTCTAAAAAAAAATGGCCAGGTGCGGTAGCTCACGCCTGTAATCCCAGCACTTTGGGAGGCTGAGGCGGGCAGATCACGAGGTCAGGAGATTGAGACCATCCTGGCTAACACGGTGAAACCCTGTCTCTGCTAAAAATATAAAAAATTATCCGGTTGTGGTGGTGAGCGCCTGTAGTCCCAGCTACTCAGGAGGCTGAGGCAGGAGAAGGGTGTGAACCCGGGAGGCTGAGCTTGCAGTGACCCCAGATTGTGCCACTGCACTCCAGCCTGGGCAACAGAGCAAGACTCCGTATCAAAAAAAAAAAAAAAATAGAAAAAGAAATGGACAAACAACCTAGTGGCAATGGAGAGTGATATGGAAAGGCAATCTACAGAAAAGGAGGAAATGCAGTTGGCCAGTAAACATACCAAAACCAGGTCGGGCATGATGGCTCATGCCTGGTAATCCCAGCACTTTGGGAGGCTGAAGCGGCAGGATCACCTGAGGTCAGGAGTTCGAGACCAGCCTGACCAACATGGTGAAACACCTACTAAAAATACAAAAATTAACCAGGCGTGGTGGCGCACCTGTAGTCCTGAGAGGTTACAGCCTGCTGGCAGCCCTCGCAGCCCTCCCTTGCTCTGGGCGCCTCCTCGGCCTTGGCGCCCACTCTGGCCGCACTTGAGGAGCCCTTCAGCCTGCTGCTGCACTGTGGGAGCCCCTTTCTGGGCTGGCCAAGGCCGGAGCTGGCTCCCTCGGCCTGCAGGGAGGTGTGGAGGGAGAGGCGCGGGCGGGAACCCAGGCTGCGCGCGGTGCTTGCGGGCCAGCGCGAGTTCTGGGTTGGCATGCACTCAGTGGGCCCCCCACTCGGAGCAGCCCGCCGGCCCACTGGCCGTGGGCAGTGAGGGGCTTAGCACCTGGGCCAGCAGCTGCTGTGCTCGATTTCTTGCCAGGCCTTAGCTGCCTCCCCGCAGGGCAGGGCTCAGGACCTGCAGCCCGCCATGTGTGAGCCTCCCCCACCTCCCCTGCAATGGGCTCCTGCGCCGCCCGAGCCTCCCCAAAGAGCGCCGCCCCCTGCTCCAGGGTGCCCAGTCCCATCGACCGTCCAAGGGCTGAGGAGTGCCAGCGCACTGCACGGGACTGGCAGGCAGCTCCACCTGTGGCCCCGGTGCAGGACCCACTGGGTGAAGCCAGCTGGGCTCCTGAGTCTGGTGGGGACTTGAAGAACCTCTATGTCTAGCTAAGGAATTGAGAATACACCAATCAGCACTCTGTTTCTAGCTCAAGGTTTGTGAATGCACCAATCAGCGCCCTGTGTCTAGCTCAGGGTTTGTGAATGTACCAATCGGCACTCAGTATCTAGTTAATCTGGTGGGGACTTGGAGAACCTTTATGTCTAGCTAAGGGATTGTAAATGCACCAATCGGCACTCTGTATCTAGCTCAAGGTTTGTAAAAGCACCAATCAGCACTCTGTGTCTAGCTCAGGGTTTGTAAATACACCAATCTACACTCTGTATCTAGCTAATCTAGTAGGGACATGGAGAACTTTTCTGTCTAGCTCAGGGATTGTAAATGCACCAATCAGCACCCTGTCAAAACGGACCAATCAGCTCTCTGTAAAACAGACCAATCGGCTCTCTGTAAAATGGACCAATCAACAGGATGTAGGTGGGGCCAAATAAGAGAATAAAAGCAGGCTGCTCCAGGACAGCAACGGCAACCCATTGGGGTTCCGTTTTTTGTTGTGAAAGCTTTGCTCTTCTGCTGTTTGCAATAAATCTTGCTACTGGTTCCTCTTTGGGCTCATGCTATCTTTATGGGCTGTAACACTCACCGCAAAGGTCTGCAGCTTCACTCCTAGAGCTATGGAGATCACGAAGCCACCGGGAGGAACGAACAACTCCAGATGCGCCACCTTAAGAACTGCCACACTCAACCGCAAAGGTCTGCAGCTTCACTCCTAAGCCAGCAAGACCACGAACCCACCACAAAGAAAAAACTCCAAACCCATCCGAACATCATAAGGAACAAACTCCGGACACGCCACCTTTAAGAACTGTAACACCGCGAGGGTCTGCGGCTTCATTCTTTAAGTCAGTGAGCCTAAGACCCCACAAATTCCAGACACAGTCCCAGTTATGCGGTAGGCTGAGGCAGGAGAATCAGTTGGACCCGTGAGGCAGAGGTCGCAGTGAGTCAACAGCACACCATTGCACTCCAGCCTGGGAACAAGAGCAAAACTCCATCTTAAAAAAAAACCCAAAACCTGTTCAACTCCACTGGTCATCAGGGAACTCTAAAATAAAACCACAGTTAGTTATCCACTTTTCGGAATGGTAAGGAGGAGGGGCTCCTGAAATTCCTCTATGCTGCTGAGGACATGAGATAAAGCACTTTCGGTGAAGCACTTTGGAAAAAGTGTGGAAATATCTATAAAATTTAAAGATACTCTTCCCCACAACCCTGCAGCTGCACGCGTAGGCATATCCCCTAGAGAAACGTTCACGCATGTGCACCAACCAGCATGCACAGAACGCTTACTGCAGCAGTGTCTGCGGTCAAAAGATGTGTAAACAACCAGGCTAAATATACTTCAATGGAAGAATTAATGAATAAATTGTATGTTCATCCAGCGAAATAACAAATAGCAATTAAAAGTAATCTAGGCTACATGTATCAACATGGAAAACCGCCCAAAATAATGGTGAACAAAAAACAAAAGCAAGTATCAGAGGATACATACCACTTACATAAAGGTAAAAAACATGTAAAATAAAACTATATATTATTGCTTATAAATAACGTTTAATTGGCCAGGCATGGTGGCTTACACTTGTAATCCTAGCACTTTGGGAGGCCAAGGCCGGAGGATTGCTTGAGGCCAGGAGTTCAAGACCAGCTTGGGTAACATACAGAGACCGCATTTTTATGGAAAAAAGAAAAACTAGCCGGGTATGGTGGTTTGCATCTCTAGTCCCAGCTACTCAGGAGGCTAAGGTAAGAGGATCACTGGAGCCCGGGAGTTCGAGGCTGCAGTGAGCTGTAATCGTGCCATTGCATAACAGTCTGGGCAACAGATTGAGACTCTGTCTCAAAAAATAAATGAATAAATAAATATGTTTACTTACAGTAAAAGAAACATGCACGTGGAGTGATAATCTCTAGATTCGGGATACGTAAGTCACCTCTGGGGAAGAAGAGAGAAGATGGAATCCAGAGAGTGGGGACCTAGGGGGCCATACCTCTCTGTAAATATTTTGTTAATTATTTCAAAAGTATAAAGCAAATGTGGCAAAATGTTAAGATGCAGCAAGCTGGCTAGAACGTGGGTGTTTTTGTATTATCCTCTCTAGTTTTCTCTGCAGTTGAAAGTTTCACTTAAAAAATAAAGCTCTGAAGCCAAGTGATGTGGAAATGTTGGCTTAGCCTTACAAATAGGGTGACCAACATCCTGTACATAAATCTTCACACGCACACAGCCCATTTCCTTGAAACACATTCCTAGAAGTAAAAGAAATGGCTCGGTCAAAGGGCACGAAAATTATTAAGCCTTTTATCTATCCTCCCAAGAACTGTACCAATTTACTCTTCTATAGCATTATTTTTTATTACAGATTTGGTAATGTAAGTGGCAAACACTATTATAAGATTATTACTTTAATACTCATTTCTTTCATTATTGAGAGAACATTTTCTAACACTGTCCATGTGTATTTCTTCTTTTGTGAATTTCTTGTTTGTGTCTTTAGCTCATTTTTAACCGAGATGCTTATCTATATTGACCTATAAAAACTAAAGATTTAAAATGTTAGTTTTTTCTCATATTGATATGTGGATTTTTTTTCAGTTCTTCACTTACCTTTAATATTTATTGATGAGGGCTTTTTTGTTCTTGTTTGTTTTTTGATGTACAGGAGTTTGAGGAATCATCTCATGTTTTATTTTTTTTATTTTTTTTTATTTTTTTTTTTTGATACGGAGTCTTGCTCTGTCACCCAGGCTGGAGTGTAGTGGCGAGATCTTGGCTCACTGCAAGCTCTGCCTCCCAGGTTCACGCCATTCTCCTGCCTCAGCCTCCCAGGTAGCTAAGATTACAGGCATGTGCCACCACACCCAGCTAACTTTTGTACTTTTTAATAAAGACTGGGTTTTACTATGTTGGTCAAGCTGGTCTCTAACTCCTGACCTCAGGTGATCTGCCCACCTCGGCCTCCCAAAGTGCTGGGATTACAGGCGTGAGCCACCATGCCTGACCTAAGGATCTAGTAATCTAGGATGATCTATCTTGCCATCCTTAATTACATGTTCATAGGTTGACAGAAGAATCCAGGGGGTTACCAGGTGCTCAGTAAACAAACTCGAGGATCTGAAATCTTCACTCCATCCCTCTTGCTGCTTCCTTCCTCCCAAGCCCATTATGACTCCTTTAATGACCAGCAGCCCAGCGACTTTCCTCTGGCATGGCTTCAAGCACTGCTTCAGCTCCACCATGAGCACCAAGGCACTAGAGGCTAGGCAGGAGCAGCCCAGGTGGAAGGCCCCAGGGCGAGGAGGAGTCCCAGCAGCCTGCCTCTTTCCCTTTCCGTGGGCCCTTCTCTCCAACCTCCCATCCAACAGTCAGCACACTTGCCTTCCTCCTGCACCCTTGCTGAGCACACGCCCACGTCCACCCTGACCCCACACCCTGCACCCCAGAATGTCTGCTGGGTGCCCGGAGACATTGTTTCCCAGACACCTCTTGTGCTCAGCTCACACTGATCCACCATCCAAACGTCCTGCCTCCTCCCCACTCCTCCTCTCTCCTGTTCATCCTTCCATGTCCCCCTCCTGCAGAAGGAGAATTTGTCATTTGGTGAACACCTTGCAAGTACCAGATACTCTGCTAGCTGCTTGTGAACACTGTGTTACTTCATCCTCCTCTGTGAGTGTCCCAGCACTGCTGTAACAAATCACCGCAAACCGAGTGGCTTAGAACAGCACAAATGTCTTCTCCCACAGTTTTGAAGGGAAGAAGTCTGCAATCAAGGTGTCCACGAAGGCTCTAAGGGAGAGACCTTCCTCACCTCTTCCAGCTTCTGTGGCTGCAGACTTTCCTTGGCTTGTGGCAGCACCACTCTAATCTCAGCCTCCGTCTTCACATGGCTCTCTCCTCATCTCCCTGTGTCTCCCACTGTATATTTCTTTTTTTTTCTTTTTTTTTTTTTTTTTTTTTTTTGAGACAGAGTCTCGCTCTGTCGCCCAGGCTGGAGTGCAGTGGCGCAATTTCAGCTCACTGCAAGCTCCGCCTCCCGGGTTCACGCCATTCTCCTGTCTCAGCCTTTCCGAGTAGCTGGGACTACAGGCGCCCGCCACCACGCCCGGCTAATTTTTTTTTGTATTTTTAGTACAGATGGGGTTTCATCGTGGTCTCGATTTCCTGACCTCGTGATCCGCCCGCCTCAGCCTCCCAAAGTGCTGGGATTACAAGCGTGAGCCACTGCGCCCGGCCTCTTTTTTTTTTTTTTTGAGACGGAGTCTTGCTCTGTCGCCCAGGCTGGAGTGCAGTGGCGTGATATCTGCTCACTGCAAGCTCCGCCTCCTGGGTTCACGCCATTCTCCTGCCTCAGCCTCCCATTCTATATTTCTTATAAGAACACCTGTCATTGAGTCTAAGTAATCTGGAAGGATCTAGTAATCTTTTTTTGTTTTTTTTGTTTGTTTGAGACGGAGTCTCTCTGTCACCCGGGCTGGAGTGCAATGGTACAATCTCAGCTCACTGCAACGTCCGCCTACCTGGCTCAAGTGATTCTCTTGCCTCAGCCTTCCAGGTAACCAGGATTACAGGTATGCTCCACCACACCCAGCGGATTTTTGTATTTTTAGTAGAGACAGGGTTTCACCATGTTGCCCAGGCTGGTCTTGAACTCCTGACCACAGGTGATCCACCCGCCTCAGCCTCCCAAAGTGCCGGGATTACAGGCGTGAGCCACGGCGCCCAGTCTCTTTTTTTGTTTGTTTTTTTCGAGATGGAGTCTCACTCTGTCACCCAGGCTGGAGTGCAGTGGCGCAATCTTGACTCACTGCAGCCTTCACCTCCAAGGTTCAAGTGATTCTATTCCCTCAGCCTCTCGAGTAGCTGGGATTACAGGTGCCGCCACCACATCCGGCTTTTTTTTTTTTTTTTTGGTATTTTTAGTAGACAGAGTTTTGCCATGTTAGCCAGTCTGGTCTCAAACTCCTGGCCTCAAGTGATCTGCCCACTTCGGCCTCCCAAAGTGCTGGGATTACAGGCCTGAGCCACCACACCCCGCCTAAGGATCTAGTAATCTAGGATGATCTATCTTGACATCCTTAATTGCATCTGCAAAGAGCCTTTTTCCAAGTAAGGTCACATTCACAGGGTCCAGGAGTTAAAATGTGGACATGTCTTTTGGGGCTCGCCATTCAATCCAATGTACCTTCTAACAACCTTGTGAGGGAAAGAGAGCGTTACTCTCATTTTATAGTTGAGATGCTGAGGCTCAGACAGGGTAAGGGCCTTGCCTAGGCTCATACTGCTACCAAAGGCAGCCAGCATCTGAATCTACCTGATTACAACGTCCGTGTTTTCGCCACTGTACCTATAACTCTTCCATAAGCCTTTTCTCCTTTCTTCCCACCCTTCACCCCCCCTTTTCCTGCCTTTGAACCACCTCTGGGTGTTTCTGTGGCCCTCTCATCTTTTCGTGCATTTTTCTTTTTTTTGAGACGGAGTCTCGCTCTGTTGCCGAGGCTGGAGTGCAATGGCGCGATCTTGGCTCACTGCAACCTCCGCCTCCCCGGTTCACGCCATTCTCCCACCTCAGCCTCTGGAGTAGCTGGGACTACAGACGCCGGCCACCACGCTCAGCTAATTTTTTGTTTTTATATTTTTAGTAGAGAAGGGGTTTCACCGTGTTAGCCAGGGTTTTCCTGACCTCGTGATCCGCCCACCTCATCCTCCCAAAGTGTTGGGATTACGGGTGTGAGCCACCGCTCCCAGCCTTTTCATGCATTTTTGTTTGTCTTATCTCCTCCAGTCTGAGCTCTCCCTAGAACAAGACTTTGCTTTACTCATCTCTGTATCTTCCAAAGTGCTCTGTCTGGAGCATAGCACATGGTAAGTGCTCCATAAATGTTTGTTGAACTCCCTGCTAATAGAAGAATGATGTGGGTTAATTAACATATAATATTAAAATGTAGCTACAGAACTGAAACTGCAGATAAAAAAATTGCTCAATACCCGAGGAAGTTGTTGTCTGCGCTCCAAATCGTCAGCACAGAAGACAGCACTCGTCACTGTGGTTGGGGAAATTGCACAGTGAAAGTCACAGGATGGCTCTGCAAGGGGGCAGAGACATCAGACTGGGGTCACGTTCCCATGTGGTATTCTGCGCCTGTAACTCGTATGACACTCTGGCACAATTTCTAAATACCACTCAAGTATCTATTTTATCAGAGTATAACACACTTGGCTGGAATCATTCACTTACTGATATTCCACAATTTATGTAACCAGTTCCATATTATGGGATATTTATTTAGGTTAGTGCTACTTAAGATTATGTTCTCTGAATACAGGGGAACAGAGATGAATGCAGTTGGAATCCTGTCCCCAAGGACTCCTGATCTCCTACGAAAAGAGCTGCATAAACCCACCATGGCAGAGGAATGCACGGCCGCTGCAGGGAGGCACAGAGGCCGCGGGCACAGGCTGCACAGTGACTGACTCTCCAACCCCTTCCATCACTCAGCACGCCCAGAATCACGGCATCCCAAGTACTATTTTCTTCGGAAAACTGGAAGTCAGGCCAAGCCATTGAGTTTTACATTTGACAGTTTAAGCCTAGTGATTTTAATCAGTATTTTATACATTATGCAATTGATCAATTAATAAATATGAAAATCATCCAAGGAAGCTCTTCTGATGATATTTTCATGGAGGGTGCTAGTTTTCCTGAAATTATATAAATAAGGTTTTTTTAATGAATAAAAAGTTGCTATTTGAAATTAAAGCTGTAGCCATTAGCCAACAGCCCTAAGCTCCATGAGAGTATCTGAGCTACATTTCCATACAGTCTGGGGGCCTGAGGGCACTGGCCTGATGCTCCAAGTGCCCAGAGCACTTCAACTCTTCTGTGACCCGTGGTGACTTTTTCCCTCCTCTTACGTCATACCATTCATTTGGCAGGGACTCACAAGATATCTTTGGAAAATTTTTGTGTTTTTTACAAACATGGCATGCGTTATTGCCTTATCTGCCCATCAGATTACTAGTTCAATGAAAATAGGAATGGAATTTGGAAAGCACAACTGCCTTCCCAGACTGTACGCACCTCCTGGGCTGAGGCAGGACCCTTAGCAAAAGGGACCCTCCAAATTGGCGCACCTGGCTCCAAGCTGGAACCCCCGCAGGTCCTCACTAAGCCACGCCCCCCGCCCCCGCGTTTCACTCGAGCTTCGGAGGGGCCACTGCCACTCCAGGGAGCACCCCAAGGGCAAAAAGGAGCCCTGGGCCCTTACACCACAGAGATCGAGCTCTATACCTGTAGAGTTTCCCTGTAGTAGTCTACAGAATAAAAATAAAGAGGGGCCGGGCGCAGTGGCTCACGCCTGTAATCCCAGCACTTTGGGAGGCCGAGATGGGTGGATCACGAGGTCAGGAGATCGAGACCATCCTGGCCAACACGATGAAACCCCACCTCTACTAAAAATACAAAAAAAATTAGCCGGGTGTGGTGGCAGGTGCCTGTAGTCCCAGCTACTTGGGAGGCTGAGGCTGGAGAAGGCGTGAACCCGGGAGGCGAGCTTGCAGTGAGCCGAGATCACGCCACTGCACTCCAGCCTGGGTGACTGAGCGAGACTCCACCTCAAAAAAAATAAAAAATAAAAAAAATAGAGAGGGTGCATTAAGAAATAGCTGTACACACAATGCTAGGGGGTCAGAGGAGACAGAACTCGATTCATCCAGGATGATCAACACTGAAGGCTTCAGGAAGGGGTTTGGCCTGAGTAGGTGGGTAGAATTTTTTTTAATAATCTTAATTACTTTTTTATTATTATAAAAGTGACATGTGATCATTGCAAAAAAACAGAAAATATGGACAAAAATCATCCAAAAGCCCACTTCACACACACACAGAAAAAACCACCATCAACAGTCAAGGCCAGGTGTGGTGGCTCACACCTGTAATCCCAGCACTTTGTGAGGCCGAGGCAGGTGGATCACCTGAGGTCAGGAGTTCGAGACCAGCCTGGCCAACATGATGAAACCCCAACTCTACTAAAAATACAAAAATTAGCTGGGCGTGGTGGCACACACCTGTAATCCTGGCTACTCAGGAGGCTGAGACAGGAGAATCGCTTGAATCCAGGAGGCGGAGGTTGCAGTGAGACAAGATCACATCATCGCACTCAGCCTGGGCGATCCGTTTAAAAAAAAAAAAAAAAAGTTGAGCATATTACTTTTCGTTTGTAAAAAATGTATATGCCACCAGGTACAGTGGCTCATGCCTGTAATCCCAGCACATTGGGAGGCCAAGGCAGGAAGATCTCTTGAGCCCAGAAGTTCTGAGATCAGCCTGGGCAATGTAGCAAGACCCCCAGCTCTACAAAAAAATTAAAAATACACCAGGCATGGTGGCGCATCCCTTTAGTCCCAGGTACTCAAGAGGGTGAGCTGGGAGGATCGCTTGAAACTGGGAGGTTGAGGTTGCAGTGAGCCGTGATCCTACCACTGAACTCCATCCCCAGCCTGGGTGACAGAGGAAGACCTGTCTCAAAATCAATCAATTAAAAAAAGGTAAAAATTAAAAATATATGATTAAAACGTGTATGTGTAATATAATTTTTATTTTTTTCGAGACAGAGTCTTGCTCTGTTGCCCAGGCTGGAGTGCAGTGGTGCCATCTTGGCTCACTGCAACCTCCACTTCCTGGGTTCAAGCGATGATTCTCCTGCCTCAGCCTCCCAAGTAGCTGGGATTACAGGCACGTGCCACCATGCCCAGCTAATTTTTTTTATTTTTTATTTTTTTGAGACAGAGTCTCACTCTGTCGCCCAGGCTGGAGTGCAGTGGCGCAATCTCCGCTCACTGCAAGCTCCACCTCCCGGGTTCACGCCATTCTCCTGCCTCAGCCTCCTGAGTAGCTGGGACTACAGGTGCCCGCCACCACGCTCAGCTAAGTTTTTGTATTTTTAAGTAGAGACAGGGTTTCACCATGTTAGCCAGGATGGTCTCGATCTCCTGACCTCATGATCCGCCCGCCTCAGCCTCCCAAAGTGCTGGGATTACAGGCGTGAGGCACCGCACCCGGCCTACTTTTTTTTTAATTTACAATGCTGCAGTGAACATCTTTGAAGCTATATCCATGCACAACCCTCAGGATTACTCCCACAGGATGAAATCCTACATGTGGAGCACTGGGTCAGCACCATCCACATTTTAAGGCCTTTGACAATAAGGCCAAATGGCCCCCTTGAAAAACTGCAATGGTTTACAGTGGTTGCAATGGTTTAATTACCCACTTGCTGAGTAGGATTTTGCCAGGTGGAAATGAGGGCAAAGGGCACATCAGCTGCAAGGATGTAAGTAAAATCTTAGAAGCAGGCAAGCTCTGAGCATGTTAAATCAGTAAGTAGGTGAATAAGCCAGTTGTTAGAGCCTATAAGGAGACTCACAGGAGAAGAGACCAGAGAGAGGAATAAGAGGCAAGTCCTCAGGGACCTTGAACCAATGTAGGGGTTTGTGTTCATCCTGTGACACCAGATGAGGCCCTCTGGCAGCAGTGGCATGTATCCTGAGAGGTCAGATGGAGAAAGGGAGATCCGTCAGTGGTTGATGGAGGCTTCCCAGACAGGGACGACAAGGGCCTGGAGGAGACCATGGGCTTGACAAGAGAAGAGCAGATACAGCCAACCACATAACATTACGGTAGCAGAAGAACAGCCAAAGATGTCTACATCCCATCTCCAACCTCTGAATGCTACCTTACATGGCAAAAGGGACTTTGCAGATGTGACCAAGTTAAGGGTCTTGAGATAGGGAGATTATCCTGGCTTATCCCAGAGTATCCTGGTGGGCCGATATAATCACAAGAGTTTTTATAAGAGGAGCAGGAGGGGCAGCGTCAGGGAAGAAGATGTGATGATGCTAGCAGAGGTCATGCAATGCAGGGCCACGAGGCAAGGAATGTGTGCCCCTGGAAGTGGACAGAGGCGAAGAACAAGTTCTCCCATAGAACCTGAAGAAGGAATCCAGCTCTTCCAACACCTTGATTTTGATCCAATTCGAGCTTCTTACAATTACGAATTGTAAGATAAATTTGTGTTGTTTTAGGCCACTAAGCTTGTGGTCATTTGTCACTGCAGCAATAGAAAACTAATATAGGCCGAGATATCATGCCACACAACCTGCTCCCTTGCCCTTGTGGAGGGTGTCCCAAGGCAGCTTTGCCAAATAATTGAGAGGACAATTAGTGCTGTGAGGCTCAAGGAAGAAGGATCCCTGAGGGCCACAGTATGAGGGCCGTTAGAACTTGGGCTGATGTGAACAGCACTAAGCATATACAGGAAGGGTGCGTGACCTCTGGGGGTGCATGGGGCAGGGCTGCTCAGAGGCAGGGGGATGGGTAAATTGACCTCTGCCTGTCTGAGGAGTAAGTTCTCCAGGTAACTAGTACAAAAGCAAAAGAACCTCAGGGTAGCAAAGTTTTTCTAGGAGGACCCATCTTTGCCTTTTCTTTGTATATTTGTAGCATTTCTCTTATGTAAATTCCGCAGGAAAGAGAATTTTCTTGGCAGTATCCGCCAAGTATTTCTTGGGCCAGACGACCAGCTCCCAGCATAAAGTTCTAGCTCCCAGTGGAGAGGAAGCTGTCCTCCTCTACTTCCTCTCTGCTGAAGACAAACATCTTGTGCAAGAATAGCATGCTCACTTCCTTCACAATCATCAAAACAGAGAGGACCTACCCACGCTACAATGTCCGAAGAATGGTGCAACTTCAGACTCATCTTCCCAGGTTCTCAGGAACGATGACACCACTTATTGCTGCTATGGAGCTACAGAGAACTCGGACCATTACATCTGGTGGCGTTCCTGGCCCCGGTAGCACAGCAGGATTCCTGACCCCAGAATCACTATCTCAAGACCTGGGGTTCTAATTTGAGAGGCAGAAAGTTACAGCAACTCAAATTTGTATGCGTCTTACAAAATAGCTTCAAAATACATAAATCGACAATTGACTTCAAAAAGGCTTTCTCAATGATCCATAGGTCAGGCAGATAAAAATCAGTAAAGATAGAAATTTTAAAAACAATGATCAGCCTAGGCAACGAAGTGAGACCTCATGTCTACCAAAAAAAAGAAAAAATCAGCCAGGTGTAGTGGCACACATCTGTCATCTTAGCTATTCAGGAGGCTCAGGCAGGAGGATTGCTTGAGCCCCGAAGGTCCAGGCTGCAGTGAGCTATGATTGCACTGATGCAGGGCAGGTAAGCTCCCAAATTGGGACTTAGCCCCGGAAGATTCTTGGCTTTGCTCAGGAAAGAATTCAAGAGCCAGCTGGTGGTAGAAGAAAACAGCTTTATGGAGGCAGCAGTGTGACAACTTTATGACTACTCCTGCAGAGCAGGGCTAACCCCTAGGCAATGTGTTGAGAGCACCAGCTCAGGGGCAGGTCACAGTCATACATATACCCACTTTGAATTACTTGCAAATTAAGGTATGGGTTATTCAGAAATTTCTAGTAATTTTCAGGTCGTTGCCATGGAAAGGGGCGGTAACTTCTGGGTGTTGCCATGGCAATGGTAAACTGACTTGGAGCTGGTAGGCATGTCATTTTTTTTTTTCTCCCCTCAGCCGGAGTCTCGCCCTGTCACACAGGCTAGAGTGCAATGGTGTAATCTCGGCTCACTGCAACCTCCGCCTCCCAGGTTCAAGTGATTCTCCGGCCTCAGCCTCCTGAGTAGCTGGGATTACAGGTGCCCACCACCACGCCCTACTAATTTTTGTATTTTTAGTAGAGACGGGGTTTCACCATGTTGGCCAGGCTGGTCTCGAACTCCTGACCTCAAGTGGTCCGCCTACCTCGACCTCCCAAAGTGCTAGGATTACAGGCGTGAGCCACCATGCCCAGCCAACTGGTGGGCATGTCATGGGAGAGGTGTTTTCCCTGCCTCTTCCCTGTTTCAGCCAATCTTCAATCTGGTCCAGACTAAGATCCTGCCTCCTACCTCAGCACCACTGCATTCCAGCCTGGGCAACAGAGTAAGACCCTGTCTCAAAAAGCAAACAAACAGGCTGGCCCAGTGGCTCACACCTGTAATCCCAGCACTTTGGCAGGCCGAGGTGGGCGGATCACTTGAGGTCAGGAGTTCGAGACAAGCCTGGCCAACACGGTAAAACCCCATCTCCACTAAAAATACAAAAAAAAAAAAAAAAAAAAAAAATTAGCCAGGCATTTTGGCGTGCACCTGTAATCCCAGCTACTTGGGAAGCTGAGGAAGGAGAACTGCTTGAACCTGGGAGGCGGAGGTTGCAGTGAGCCAGGATAGCACCACTGCACTCCAGAACAGGTGACTGAGTGAGACTCTGTCTCAAACAAACAAATAAAAAACAAAAAACAATGGTTAAATCCTATTATTGCATTTTTGGGCATTTATGCCAGAGAAATCTAAACAGTTTCATGCTAAATCTTGTACCTGAATGTTCACAGAAGGCTTTTTTTTTTTTTTTTTTTGAGACGGAATCTCGCTCTGTCGCCCAGGCTGGAGTGCAGTGGCGTGATCTCGGCTCACTGCAAGCTCCGCCTCCCAGGTTCACGCCATTCTCCTGCCTCAGCCTCCCAAGTAGCTGGCACTACAGGCGCCCGCCACCACACCTGGCTAATTTTTTGTATTTTTAGTAGAGATGGGGTTTCACCGTGTTAGCCAGGATGATCTTGATATCCTGACCTCGTGATCCACCCGCCTCAGCCTCCCAAAGCGCTGGGATCACGCCCGGCCGATGAAGCTACTTTTTTAAAGCAAGGAAATAACAAACACAAAAACTCAGGGTAATAGCTATCTCTTCAAGGGAGACAGGCATACAGAACAGGAAAGAACACATAGGCACATACAACCCTGTTGATAATGTTCTAATTCTTAGATGGGGTAGTGTGTTCACAGATGTTCATTTTGTTAGCATGTCTCATAATACATACTTTGCATTTGTTATTTTATATATAAAATTGCTAAAGAAGAAAAAAACTCCCTCAAAGAAAACAGCCCCCACTTAGCAACAGTTAGGAACAGCAAGTCCTCAGTTACAGAGGGTGAAAGACAGCTTCTTCAGCAGCCAGTTTCCAGCTGAATTTGACTTGAGCTGCTGGATTCGGTCAGAAGCCTGGGTGGGCAAGATGTGAAGGAGAATCAAGCCAAAAGGTGGAAGCTCACTCTGTACCCTGGGAAGTAGAGAAGGGCAGAGGCTTGCCCAGTACCACACAGCTCACTGATGGAGACTCAGGGTTCGCAGACTGACCAGCGACGTGCAAGGAGACAGAAGGGAAGACGTGAGGGGTGGCGGGCAGCACCGAGGCCGGCCAGGCCAGGCGCAGGACTGCAGCCATCTCTGGCATGCGGCCCAATGCTGATCACAATGAGATTCCCACCAGAGCGGAAGAACAGGGCCCCGCCAGCACCTCCCAGATCCAGATCCAGGCTCAGACAGGAACCAAGCAGAACTGCTATCATCTTTGGGGATCAGGGTTCCTGAAGATAAGGAACCAGAGGTTAGGGCTGGAGAAAAAAAGGGTGGGGGCTGGGTGTGGTGGCTCACGCCTGTAATTTTTGGGAGGCCGAGGTGGGCAGATCACGAGGTCAAGAGATCGAGACCATTCTGGCCAACCTGGTGAAACTCCTACAAAAATTAGCTGGGCATGGTGGGCACGCGCCTGTAATCCCAGCTACTTGGGAGGCTGAGGCAGGAGAATCGCTTGAACCTGGGAGGCAGAGGTTGCAGTGAGCCGAGATCACACCACTGCACTCCAGCCTGGTGACAAGAGCGAGATTCCGTCTCAAAAAATAAAAAAGGGTGGGGGGAAAAGTTTCCCTTTAGGGTGGTTGTGAAGAAAAGGGTACCCACTTCACCCTGTAGAGATATTGCCTGGCCCTTGGGGCTCTCTTTTTATCCTATCCTACATCCACCAGCCCTTAGCCTAAGGCTGCCTGTTGCGGTTTGAGGACAGGACAGACACCTCCCCACTTATCCATCAATGTCTCTAATGTCATCGGTAGCACCCAGTATCTTAGTTAAGGTTTTTCTCCCCTCCCTTCTCCGATATTCTTATGGCACTAAAGCTGCTGGGAACAGTCCTGTATCTATATGTCCTGCCTCATTTTACAATTATTTGCCTCATTTCATGATTATTGCATTCCCTTTGGAGGGCTGTCAGCATGTGAAAGTCAGGCCCGTGTCTAACTCCTTTTTTTTTTGAGACGGAGTTTCGCTCGTCACCCAGCTGGAGTGCAGTGGCTCAATCTCGGCTTACTGCAACCTCCACCTCCCGGGTTCAAGCGATTCTCCTGCCTCAACATCCCAAGTAGCTGGGATTACAGGCGCCCACCACCACGCCTGGCTAATTTTTTGTATTTTTAGTAGAGACTAGGGTTTCGCCATGTTGGCCAGGCTGGTCTTGAACTCCTGACCTCAGGTGATCCACCCACTTCAGCCTCCCAAAGTGCTGGGATTACAAGCGTGAGCCACCACGCCCAGCCCATCTAACTTCTTTTTATTCCCTAGCAGCTTATTCAGAACATTATGCATAAAATATCTCAATAAATATTGATAAGATGTAAACTGTTTAAATCTGGGGAAGAAGGAAAATGCTGCAAAACTGTTACTGCCAGCCACTAACCCTTTGGTATAAATTAGCTTTCAGAAGTTTTTTTGAGGTATATTTTGTTAAGGAAATTGAAAGACAGTTGAAGGAAACTTTCTTTTTAATTATAAAGTTTCTTGAAGCAAAAGGGGAAAACATTTGTGTTCATTCAGAGAGGGTTTTTTGAGGGGGGAGGGGACAGGGTCTCACTGTCACCCAGGCTGGAGTGTAGTGGCAATATCACGGCTCATGGCAGCCTAGACCTCCTCAGACTCAAGCGATCCTCCCACCTCAGCCTCCCAAGCAGCTGAGACTGCAGGCACGAGCCACCACACCCAGCTATTTTTTTGTATTTTTTGTAGAGACAGGGTTTTGATATGTCACACAGGCTGGTCTCGAACTCCTTGTCTCAATTGATCCACCCACCTCAACCTCCCAAAGTGCTGGGATTACAAGCATGAGCCGCTGTGCCCACCCAGGAAGAGATGATTTTTTTTTATCATGATTTACTCATGTCCTAAAATACTACAGAGACATTAAAAATAACAAGATCTCTACAGACTGACATGGAAGGATATCAGACATGTTACCAAGTTGAAAACAAAACAAAACCTTGCAAAACATTTACAGCGTGATCTTATTTTTGTTAAAAACAAAATTTTTAAAAATACACACATCTGTGTTGTGGAAAAGGTCTAAAAAGATATTAATGAAATAATAAACAGTTATTTCCCCTAGGGCATGCTTTTTAAATGTATAATGTATATGGATTACCTGAGGGTATTGTTAAAAATGTTAAAATTCAGCCAGACGCGGTGGCTCACGCTTGTAATCCCAGCACTTTGGGAGGCTGAGGCGGGTGGATCACGAGGTCAGGAGATAGAGACCACGGTGAAACCCCGTCTCTACTAAAAATACAAAAAATTAGCCAGGTGTGGTGGCGGGCGCCTGTAGTGCCAGCTACTCGGGAGGCTGAGGCAGGAGAATGGCGTGAACCCGGGAGGCGGAGCTTGCAGTGAGCCGAGATTGCGCCACTGCACTCCAGCCTGGGCAACACAGCAAGACTCAGTCTCAAAAAAAAAAAAAAAAAAAAAAAAGTTAAAATTCAGATCCTGATTCAGTAGAGCTGGTGGGGCCTAAGAATCTGCATTTCCAAGAAGCTCACAGGCAGTGATGTGCTAGAGCCATCTCATCTTGGTTTGCAGAGCTAATTTTTACATTTTCAGGAATTTTGTGGGTCTGTTGTTAAATACATTCATTATTAAATACTAAGGTATATATAATCATAATAAAATAAGTTACATTTAAGACAGAGATAATGACTCAAAACTCATACTTCCTAATTATTTTACATTTTACTATTATCTATACCCTTGAGGTTATACATACCAATGTCTGTATCTGCATGATGGAAATGACACATAATGCTGTGTTACTGTGAAGTCTTCCCAGTTTTCCATTGAGTAACATCACATGGGTAGCATGAAATCTGACATGCTGGAAATAGTTACACCGCAGAAACTGGCAAACACTACAGATCACGGCTTTTCTTCCAAAGAGCCACTTGTTAAACATTTATCAGCACACCACTGCTCCCAGGCACACAGCACCAGCCTAGGACCCGAAATTGATGTGGGGAAAGATATTTGGCGTTTTTTTCCCTTTTATTTTTTGTTGACAATAATTGTCCATTTTTGTGGGATTCAAAGTGATATTTTGATACATGCATATGATGTATATTGATCAAATCAGGGTAATTAGCATATCTAACATCTCGAACACCCATCACTTCTTTGTGCTGGGAACACTTAAAATCCTACCTTGCAGCTTTTTGAAAATATACTTGAAATTATTGTTAACTACTTTCACCCTACAGTGGTACAGGACACTAAAGCTTATTCCGCTCAGCTTGTCTAGCTGTAACTTTGTATCCATTAACCAGCTTCTCCCCAGTGTGGGGAGAGGTTCTATGGGTGAGAGGAGGAATGGGAGCAGACCAGGGAGTCTATGAAAAGTAAAGACGAATTTTTCTACACCAAGGTTGTCCGTATTCCTAGCTCGTTGGTGGCATGGAGTACTTAACAAGTATTTGCCAACTAAGAGAATGAATGAATGCTGGCTGTGAAGAGAACCAAGTAAAGTTTCCGTTGGAAAGCACAGGAAGCCCACTTCACTCCCACAGGAGCTGGGGATGAGAAAGAGTGGGGGTGGGTATCTGCTCCTAGGGGGCCCTGGCAGCGGAAGCCCAGGACTGGCCCTCTTGCTGACTGGCACCTCAACATTTCCTGTACAGTTTTAGTTCCTGCACCTGAAAGCCAGTACGTACTTAACTCCTCCTCTGGAGGTCAGCAAGAGAAGCCCACGGCTGCCCAAACTACTGGCCAAATAAACAAACAGCCAGGCCAGGAAGCAGACAGCAGGGCCCCAGTAGACTCTGGGACTGCAGCAGCAGCCACAAAGTCTGGAAAAGGCTGAGCCAGAACCCACACCCCTATCCCTTTCCTCACCCCCAGCCCCTCCCCTGCCACCAGAACCTTCTGTCTAATGCTATCTCTCCCTCTAATCCCTGCCTTACTCCTCTGACCCCCCTGGGCAAAGTTCCATGATTAATGGAACCATCCATTCCTCAGCTCCTGCCCGTTCCCTTGCCACCAATCCGAACTCTCCAGAATTGAGGTCAGAGCAATGGCCTGGCTGGCCCGGTGGCCATCTGAGCAGACCCAGGCCAAGCACTCCCTCCCCGTCACCCTCCGAGTATGAGGTCCAGCCATCCCTCCTCTGAACGCCATGCAGGAGCAGCTCGGCTTCTGGGCTCTGCACAGCAGCACATCCAGCACACGCCACTCAGAGTCCTGTAAGTGTCTACTGAGCCCTGGCTGCGTGCTTGCTGGCATTGCTGTCGAAAGTGGAGGTACAGACTGCCAGACAAGACACACAAAGAGCTTACACTTAGTGGAGGGAAGAAGCCAAAAAACAAGAAAGCAAATATAAATCAGATGGTGATATGGGCTAGGAAGAGAATAAAGTAATGTAAGGGGGACAGCAAGTGACAAGAGTGGGTGGTATTTATGCAGAATAGCCCCAGAGGGCCTCTGCGACAGGTGCCACTTGAGAAGAGACCTGATATGACAGACAAGTCATGGAGAATCTAGTTAAAGAGGGCTGTACACCAGCGCCCTGAGGCAGTAGCATGCCTGCTGTGCTCTAGGCACCCCCAGGTGAAATGGGGAGGGGTAAGGTGGGAACATCAGCTAGGGACCTGGGGGCCACGAAAGGAATTTGGAGTGTCCTCTGAGAGAGATGGGGACCACTGGAAAGTCACACAGAGAAGCAACACGGTCTGATTTACGTTCTAAGGAAGTCATTCTGGGTGCTCTGTTGAGAACAGACTGCGTTGGCGGGGTGGGGATGAGGGTGGAAGCACGGAGAGTCATTAGGGGGCTAAAGAAAAGTTTAGGCAGGAGACTATGGGGGCTTAGAGCAGGAGAGGAGGGATGAAAGGGGTGATCCGGTCATATTTTGAAATAGCTCTGGCAGGATGTGCTGACGAAGTCTTCATGGGGTGGGAGAGAGAGAAGGGTGGAGTATGGCCCAGGTTTTGGACCTGAGAGGCCTGAGTCTGTATCATAACCGGCCTGCAAGGCAAAAATGAGTCTCATTCTTCCTCACCATATTCTGAGGGATGTGGAGTGGGTGTCGGGCCAGGACGATGATCAGGGAGGGAGGAGGGGAGCAAGGACAAAAAGGAGACGTGGGGGAACGGGTAGGGGAAGAAGGAATATCTACACCGTGAACATTCCAAAAGTCCTGCCTCCCCCACGACATCTGTGGGACTAATCTGACAAGTGATGACTTCCTGACCCTTCTCAAGGGAATTCTTGCACCCACCTCCCCTCCACACTTCCCAGCTTCAACTCCCATCCTTGAACAAAAGCAGCACATTAGTAACTCGCTGGTTGAGAAGTAACATAGGTCACTGTGGGGTTCACTATCACATGGTCAGGCTATAAACTTGACTGCTGCAACAGCCCCAAACACCCAGGAGGAAGCGAGCTAGGACGCATTTCTCCCTCGTGGAATTCTCTGAACGTAAGTTGTCCAGGGCTGCTCAGCAGCTCCACAGGCAGAGAGCCAGTCCCAGCTGTTCCACCCTGGGGGGCTGGCCGCATCTCATGGGCTCAGAAGGCCCATCACCACATCTGCCCTCTGGATGGCCAGAAGGAGGAGGGTGGCGCGGGGGGGTGCAGGGATGGAGCTGCGGGTCCAGGGAATGGAGGAGGGAGTCCCCTGCCCTTTAAGGACATGCCCAGAGGTTGCCCCCACCCCTTCTGCTCACATCCTATTGGCCAGAACTTGTCCCTGTGGCCACCCTGGGTGTAAAGGAGCCTGGGAAATAGAGATTTTATTCTGGGGAGTCATGCCTTCAACTAAATCAATGACTATAGTAGAAGGAAGGGCGAATTTGGGGCCAGGCATGGTGGCTCACACCTGTAATCTCAGCACTTTGAGAAGCTAAGGAGAGAGGATCACTGGAGCCCAGGATCTCAAAACCAGCCTGGGCAACATAGTAAAACCCCGTCACTACAAAAAATAAAAAATAAAAAAAATAGCTGGGTGTGGTAGCACGTGCCCATGGTCCCAGCTACTAGAGAGGCTGAGGTGAGAGGATCACTTTGAGCCTGGAAGGTCAAGGCTGCAGTGAGCCCGGATCACACCACTGCTGGCTGGCCCCCAGGGCCCTAGCTGATGTTCCCGCCTTGCCCCTCCCCATTTCATCCAGCCTGAATGACGGAGTGAGAACCTGTCGGGAAAAAAAAGAGAATTAGGAGACAGCTAGCTGCTCTGGCACAGGGATGTCCAATGCAGTAGGTTCCTACTCCCTGTGTGAGCCTCTCAGGACAGTGCTCAGCTTAATTTTATGCCTAGTGTTCTATTATCGGAATGCTAAGCATGTGGGAGTTATTTATATCCCACTGCTCAAGGTCATCGCCAAGGTCTGATATTTCACAGGTCTGCAATTCAAAAAAATTGCAACTTCTGGCACAAATGGGTTAATCCCCTTCATTTTACACACAGACTTTTTCAGCATACAAAGCATTGTCACCCACATAATTGTACTTGGTCTTCACAATATTCCATGAGGTAGGTAGTTTAATACAATTTTACCCATAAGAAAAGCAGGGTTTAGCAAGGTGAGGCGTTGAGCACAGGGCCACAGACTGATGAATACTGGGATTTGAACTCAGACGGTCTCTCCAGAACATTTGCTCTCACCCCTCACTAGCAGGGAGTAATGGGGTTATTGTGAATGTGAGGGTGAGTGGATCCCTACCACTTATGCCACCACCCCCAGAAGCTTTCGGGAAAGACAGCAGCTAAAGATGGGTGTGACTTGATAGAGCACAATCCCATCACTCTCATGGACACAGAAAAATCTGCTCCAGCCCTGCAAATCAGTGTGGTATGGAGGGAAAGGGACAGGGCAGAGCAGCCAGGACAAGGCCTGGGATGAAGCCTGACTCAGCCAACATCCCCCCGTGCAGACAGCCTCCATGTCCAAAACTGCATCTGTGATGATCAGCTTGTGTCTGTGCCACACCAATGTTTTAATTTTTTTTTTTTTTGAGACAGAGTCTCGCTCTGCCGCCCAGGCTGGAGTGCAGTAGCGAGAGCTCGGCTCACTGCAAGCTCCGCCTCCCGGGTTCACGCCATTCTCCTGCCTCAGCCTCCCGAGTAGCTGGGACTACAGGCGCCCGCCACCATGCCTGGCTAATTTTTTATATTTTTAGTAGAGACGGGGTTTCAGCATGTTAGCCAGGATGGTCTCCATCTCCTGACCTCATGATCCTCCCGCTTCAGCCTCCCAAAGTGCTGGGATTACAGGCGTGAGCCATCACGCCCAGCCTGTTTAATATTTTTAATATCATCCCTGGTGAATCTGTTCCTGGTCGGTCCCATAGTGTCCTGTTGTGTTGAGAAAGCTCTCTGAGCTTCAGTTCCACATGTACAAAAAAGAAGCAAACCTTCCCCTCCCAGCCACCCCCAGCTCGAAGCACACCAGCGCAGCCAAGAGAGGTGACATCCAAGGTCCTCCTAAGCCCTCGGCATCATCCACCCCAACAGCCTCCCTGCCATACCCACAGCTCATCCATCCCAATCTCCAGTCCTGTAGCTGCAGCTCCCCGCTGCGGGCCTGCAGACACGGCACACTCCTACGTGAACAGCAGCTTGGGAGAGCGGGCAGAAATTGCAGGGCCTTAGAATATCCAAGTGGAAGGGACTTCAGAGACTGTCTAATCCCACGGCCATGGGGCCCCCGAGTGGCAGAGCCTCGATGAATGTGCATGACAAAGAAGGGGCTGCCCTAAGACTTTCTGCATGTTGCCCTGTCTAATTCAGGAGTAGCTAGGGGACCCTCGAGGCCCCACTGCCTGGCGTTGATCCCAGCTCTGCCATCCATATGGCCTCAGACAAAGTAGGCAGCTTCTCTGTGCCTCAGTGCCTCAGTAGAATCTAGACAATAATGACAGCAGAGCACCCACCCAGTATGGTTGTTGTGGTGAATAGATGAGTTAACACGGCCGGGTATGGTGGCTTATGCCTGTAATCCCAACACTTTAGTAGGCCGAGACGGGAGGACTGCTTGAGTCCAGTTCGAGATCAGCCTGCGCAACATATCAAGACCCTGTTTCCACCAAAAAAATAATAATAATAATTAATTAATTAAAAATAAAATAAAATTTTATTTGGGAGGCTGAGGAGGGCGGATCACGAGGTCAGGAGATCAAGACCATCCTGGCTAACACAGTGAAACCCTGTCTCTACTAAAATACAAAAAATTAGCCAGGCATGGTGGCATGTGCCTATAGTCCCAGCTACTCCAGAGGCTGAGGCAGGAGAATCGCTTGAACCCGAGAGATGGAGGTTGCAGAGAGCTGAGATTGTGCCACTGCACTCGAGCCTGGGTGACATAGTGAGACTCTGTCTCAAAATAAATAAATAAATAGGCCGGGCATGGGCTCACGCCTGTAATCCCAGCACTTTGAGAGGCCGAGGCAGGCAGATCACGAGGTCTGGAGTTCGAGACCATCCTGGCCAACATGGTGAAACCTCATCTCTACTAAAAATACAAAAAATGAGCTGGGCGTGGTGGCAGGTGCCTGTAGTCCCAGCTACTCGGGAGGCTGAGGCAGGAGAATCGATTGAACCCGGGAGGCAGAGGTTGCAGTGAGCCCAGATCGCGCCACTGCACTCCAGCCTAGCAACAGAGTGAGACTCTGTCTGAAAACAATAAAAAGTAAAAATAAATAAATAAAATTTTCAAAAGATTAGTTAATACAGTAAATTCTTGTCTTCTTTTCTTCTTCTTCTTCTTCTTTTTTTTTTTTGGAAACGGAGTTTCGCTCTTGTTGCCCAGGCTGGAGGGCAGTGGTGCAATCTCAGCTCACTGCGACCTCCCAAGTAGCTGGGATTACAGGCGCCCACCACCACACCCAGCTACTTTTTTGTATTTTTAGTAGAGATAGGGTTGCACCATGTTGGCCAGGCTGGTCTCAAACTCCTGACCTCAGGTGATCCACTTACCTTGGCCTCCCAAAGTGCTGGGATTACAGGTGTGAGCCACTGCACCTGGCCAATACAGTCAATTCTCATTATTCATAGTGGCTGTATTTTATGGAGTCACTGCAAACACTGAATTAGTGAATGCCAAACCAATGCTCCTAGGGGAGATACAAGGTGAGGTTCCTGTGAGCCTCTGGTCACATTTTCATCAACAAATCAATGCATAACATTTTCTTATGTGTGTTTCTGTTTAATGACACCTTATTTAATATATATTGCTGAATAATTCACATTGAACTCATAGCCAACAACACTATAACTCATGCCTGCATGAAGCTTAACTACCAGACATATTTTCTCCATATGGCACATCACAGCTTTCTCTCACTTAGGAACTCTGGACAGCACTTCAGCATGATGCTGGGACCATTTTAAACAGTGAAATCACCAACACACAGCAGAAAAATACAAAACACATGGTACCAAGTAGACCTTGAAAAGGACACTTGCTTGCGGTATGAGCTGAAACAAGAAGGCAGACTGCCACCTTGTTCACCCTCTGCTGGGAATGTGCACATCCTGACACTCAAATTTTTCTCTGTTCTGTGTTCATGGATGGCCATGCAAGCACTGTGAGTATTGATTTTGGCAATACAAGTAAATTGTATGGAGTAGACAAATTTTTATTTTTATTTATTTATTTATTTATTTTTGAGATGGAGTCTTGCTCAGTTGCCCAGGCTGGAGTGCAGTGGTGCTATCTCGGCTCACTGCAAGCTCCACCTCCCGGGTTCAGGCCATTCTCCTGCCTCAGCCTCCTGAGTAGCTGGGACTACAGGCACCCGCCACCACGCCCGGCTAATTTTTTTTTGTATTTTTAGTAGAGACAGGGTTTCACCATGTTAGCCAGGATGGTCTCAATCTCCTGACCTCGTGATCCACCTGCCTCAGCCTCCCAAAGTGCTGGGATTACAGGCATGAGCCACCGTGCCGGCCAGAGTAGACAAATTTTTAAATACAGAATGTATGAGTGCTGAGGATCAACTGAATATAGAAAGCCCCTAGAACAGTGCCTGCCCTGTAGGAAGCATTCGATAAATTGTGTTACTTCGTAAGCTTTACAACAATCTGCTGAGGTATTGCTATTTCCATTTTACAGATGAGGAAAGTGAGTGTCCGAGAGGTTAAAGTTCTAGACCTGGTTCCCATGGTTGGTCAGTGGTGGTGTTGGGACTTGATCCCAGTTTCAGACCTGGTTTAACTATTTTGTGCATTGCCTAGAACCCGGGCCCCTGTGCCTCCCATGCTCCCTCTCCACAGGAACACAGGCATGGGTTGTACGTGATACACACGCACAGGCAGGCCCCCCACACAAGCAGAATTCCTGTGTTTACTCCTTTCCCAAAATTCCTTAACTATGAGGAGCCTTAAAAACAAAGAGGTTTCCCAGCTTCCTGCCCAGGCCATGGAACTCCTCCCTCTGGCTGCAGAGCTCTCACCTCTTCTCCCCCATTTCTGCCTCAGCATCTCCCACCCCACGCAGGCCACTGAGGCAGCCTGGCCAAAAGCAGCTGATAGCGGGTCCTCTCAGCTTCCTCTGCAGCTCAGCCAGGGGCCACAGCTGGGCCTGTCCAGCCTCACTTGACCAAGAACTGAAGTCCCAGGAGAAAGGAAAGCGAGGCCAGGATGGTGACAGGGTGGGAAGCTGGGCCCCCAGTGAGCCCCCACAGAGGGTAGGACACAGAGGGACAAGTGTGAGGGGCAGTAACTGCCCGTAGGAACAGTGGCCTTGGGAGAGACACCATGGTGCCCACACCCCAGTAGGTCCTCAGTAAAACTAACATCCACCTGGGCTGCACAGGTAGCCCTGCCACCCTCCAGGGCCCAGGATTCTTTGAGTGAGTTTTAGAACGCCTCTGAAATCTGGGGAGACATGACAGCCCACAGCAATTTGCATTTTTTGCTTTCCTGTTATCGGAGGTGGCTAAACTCTGGCCTTCAGGCCAAATCCAGCCAGCAGTCTCCTATGTGCAGCTCACTAGCTAAGAATGGTTTTTACATTTTTAAAGTGTTGAGTAACAAGAGAAAATCTGGGGTGAGAGGAGGAGAGATCATATGCCCCACAAAGCCTAAAATATTTACCTAAAATATTTAATGTTGCCAGCCCCTGACCCAGATGGATTTAGCAGTGGAAGCCCTGGCCAACCAAGTGTGAGTCAGGGTGGCCAGAACACCGGCCCACATCCACCCATCCCCAGTGTATGGCATCAGGCACGTTATTTAACCTCTCTAAGGCTCACTTTTCCCTTCTGCAAAGTGGAGGCAATAACAAGAGCTGTGTCCCAGGGCTGTGAGATTACAGTAGGTGTTGTCTATGTCAAGCCTTTAGCCCTGGGCATCCTGGGCTACTGTGTGGGCAGAACGTGGGTGCCGGTGACGGCAGTGGTGGCAGTGGAGAGGCGGAGAGGAGGGAAAGGGTCTCTTCCTGACCAGCTGCCGTCTCCATATCTCAGAGAAATGGGGAAACTGAATCATGGGGGTGACTCATCTGAGGTCACCAGCTATAAATAGTCCAAAGACGCATGACAGCCTGCAAGCAGGTCCTAGAGCCCTTCCGTCCACAGCCCCTATCTGTGTCTACCTCGCCCACACACACCCTTCCCTAGACTTCTGTCTTGGGCCCCATTCTCACGGGACATTGCTCACAGCGGCCAACTGATTGAACACCTCTGTTGTCTTTTTTCTGGGGGGGAGACAGAGTTTCACTCGTTGCCCAGGCTGGAGTGCAATGGTGCAATCTTGGCTCACTGTAACCTCCGCCTCCCGAATTCAAGCAATTCTCCTGCCTCAGCCTCCCAAGTAGCTGGAATTACAGGTATGTGCCACTACGCCCGTCTAATTTTTTGTATTTAGTAGAGATGGGGTTTCACCATGTTGGTCAGGCTGGTCTCAAACTCCTGATCTCAGGTGATCCACCCGCCTCGGCCTCCCAAAGTGCTGGGATTACAGGCATGAGTCACCACGCCCAGCTGCCTCTGTTGTCTTAGATGCCAACAGCTAAAGTTATTTCATATCCCAGGGGCATTTCATTTCAACAGGTACATTCTAAACCCCCAAATATTCACAGATATTCACCTCTAATTGCTTGTCAGGCACAATGACAGGACCAAAGCATCCCTGGATTTTCCCAGGTTCCTCCCAACACTGGAACCAACGTCTGGGGTCAGCTCTCCGAATTCTCACAGTCTCAGATGTTTGGCTAACACTCTGGAGCAGACAGGCAGATGCAAGCACATGGCTTGGCTGGGGAGTTCAGTTCAGCTGTGTTGCAACTTCTCAGCCTCCATTCTCCCCCTTGCCAGCCTGCTTGATAGGGGTAGGGTCCCTCAGAGGGGACATGAGGCCCTTCGATCCCAGAATAACAAGAGAAAGTCTGGGGGGAGAGGAGGAGGTACTGAGATTCTTGGCACCTATACTTTATGAAATGAAGAAACATCTAAACAGGGTTGCAGAATTTGTGATCTATTTGATCCTCGTTAGTATAGTGGTGATCATCAAAAAAAAAAAAAAAAAAAAAAGAGCTTTATGATCTATTTGAAATAGCTACATGGCAAAGTTAACGCTTTTAACCCCAAAGCATAATGCAATCTAATGATGCTAACCCACAAAACTAATTTCAGGATGTATCGCAAACATTACTTTATCCTGAACTCTTAGGCAAAGTCATGCAGCAGTGAGATGGATGGGAGTTTCCTGTTGAACAGTACCTATTGTTTTCCGTTCTGTCGGGGCGTCTCTGTGTCTGATGCAGCATTGCTTTTCAGGGAGATGAAGTCCCTGAAAATGAGACCCAGGTCCCGAGGTGAAGCTCCTTCTCTGGGGTGCTCTGCAGGGATTCCTAGAGACGGCTGTCCCCCGCTGCTGAGCCACGCTGAGCTGGCTGCTCTCACTAGAATCCTGGAACTGTCTCTTCTCTCACATGAGTACTTCAAAGGCCACCAGCGTCTCCTCCTACTCAGGTGTAATTTTTTTTTCTGTTCCAGGACACTTGTCGCCACCCTGCCCTGTCCTTTCTCCCCTCTTCCTCCCTCTTAGGAGAGTTGCCAGGCCAGTTTCTTCTTCTTCTTTTTTTTTTTTTTTTTTCTTTTTGAGATGGAGTCTCACTGTCACCCAGGCTGGAGTGCAGTGGTGCAATCTCAGCTCACTACAACCTCTGCCCCCCAGGTTCAAGCAATTCTCCCTCCTCAACCTCCTGGGTAGCTGGGATTTCAGGCATGCACCACCATGCCTGGCTAATTTTTGTATTTTTAGTAGAGATGGGGTTTCACCATGTTGGCCAGGCTGGTCTCGAATGCCTGATCTCAGGCGATCCGCCCACCTCGGCCTCCCAAAGTGCTGGAATTACAGGTATGAGCCACTGCGCCCTGCCACCAGTTTCTTCTTTTGGTGCTCAAAAAATTATTCTTCAGAACATCATGGAAAGGGAGCAAAGAAAAGAGTAACTTTACACTAAAGAAACCAGTGACCAGCCGGGCGCGGTGGCTCAAGCCTGTAATCCCAGCACTTTGGGAGGCCAAGGCGGGTGGATCACGAGGTCAGGAGATCGAGACCATCCTGGCTAACACGGTGAAACCCCGTCTCTACTAAAAATACAAAAAATTAGCCGGGCGTGTTGGCGGGCGCCTGTAGTCCCAGCTACTCGGAGAGGCTGAGGCAGGAGAATGGCGTGAACCCGGGAGGCGGAGCTTGCAGTGAGCCGAGATCGCGCCACTGCACTCCAGCCTGGGCGACAGAGCAAGACTCCGTCTCAAAAAAAAAAAAAAAAGAAACCGGTGACCAAGGTGAACACCAACAGCCATAAGTCACGTTGATAATGCCCTTGATATCATGTGATGAGAATGACACTGAGCTCTGTGGTCTCCCTCTCCAAAACCCAAACGCCAGTCTACTCAAGAGGAAAACATGAGATACATCCCAGTTAAAGGACATTCTGCAAAATCCTGACCAGCACCTCTCAAAATAGTCCAGATCACCAAAAACAAGGGAAGCCTGTGAAACTGTCACAGCCAAGAGGAGCCTATGGAGACATGATGAGTAATTGTAATATAGAATCCTGGTGGGATCCTGGGACAGAATGGGGACAATAAGTTAAAAAAAAAAAAGAAAGCTGAATAAAGTGTGCACTTTAGTTAATAATATTAGTTCATTAACAGTGATATATGTACCACACTAATGTAAGATGTTAATGACAGGGGACATTAGGAATGGTGAAAAGGATGAAAAAGAAATAGAAAAACAGAGCTGCGTGCAGTGGCTCACGCCTGTAATCCCAGCACTTTGGGAGGCCAAGCCAGGAGGATCACCTGAGGTCAGGAGTTCAAGACCAGCCTGGCCAACATGGTGAAACCCTGTCTCTACTAAAAATACGAAAATTAGCTAGGCATGATGGCTGGTGCCTGTAATCCCAGCTACTTGGGAGGCTGAGGTGGGAGAATCGCTTGAACCCAAGAGAAAGAGGTTGCAGTGAGCAGAGATCAAGCCATTGCACTCTAGCCTGGGTGACAGAGCGAGACCATCTCAAAAAAAAAAAAGGAAAACATTTTAAAAAGTTAATAATAATAGGGGACACTGGGCACAGGAATTCTCTGCACTATAATTCTATAAAATTGTTCTAAAATAAGAAAGTTATTTTAGAAAATACTCTTGAATGAATGGCTGTGTTCCATCCCTACCCATCTCCAAAGCACAACCCACCAGGTTTACATAAGAGGGCAGCGCAGCGGCGAAGTCAAGAGCACAGACACGGCCAGGCGTGGTGGCTCACACCTGCAATCCCAGCACTTTGGGAGGCCAAGGCAGGCAGATCACGAGATCAGGAGATCAAGACCATCCTGGCTAACACGGTGCAAACCCCGTCTCTACTAAAAATACAAAAAATTAGCCGGGTGTGGTGGTGGGCACCTGTAGTCCCAGCTACTCGGAAGGCTGAGGCAGGAGAATGGCGTGAACCCAGGAAACGGGGTTTGCAGTGAGCTGAGATCACGCCACTGTACTCCAGCCTGGGTGACAGAGCAAGACTCCATCTCAAAAAAAAAAAAAAAAAGCACAGACACCAGCCTCTGGCCCGTGAGGTTTGAGTCCTGACTCTGCCACTTACTGCTGATATAGGCCCCTCTAAGCTTCCGTCTCCTCTATATTAATGGGGAGGGGGGTGATAACAATAGCATTTATGTCGCGGAACTATCAAGAACGTAATTAAAACTCTTAGTGCAGTGTCCAAATCAGAATATAGGGGTTAAGAACACATGGCTCAGAGATAAGAACCTGTGTGAGGAGGACTGCCTCACGGGAGAGCTCTGTTGGCCAGATGCCCTCTAGGACCCACACATCATGCCATGAAGATGGCTGCCTCCTCCTGGGAAGGATGGACTTGAGGAGGAGGAGGAGGAAGGCGGCGTCTGGGATACCTCCTGTAAGAGCCATGCCTGGGCCTCCTTGGAATGCTGGGGAAGTACAGGGTGTTGCTCTGATCGCTACAAAGACATCCTGGTCTCTGTGTTCATGACCGGGGCACGCTGGTGAGCACAATGCCCGGAAGAGCCACGCACGGCCCAGCAAAACAGACGGCGTGCCTGTCCGCCTCCCCTCGCCGCCCCAGACAGCTGCTCACCCAACCCTGCTGAGGCATCGCAACCTTTGCCAGGAATGCTGGACATACCGCCCCACAGAGTGCAGGGTAACATGGGCCTCCAGTGCCCCCGCCAGCTGGGCCACAGTACGGCCATCCAGAGTGGCCAGGCCAGCACTGCCCTGGGACAATTTTGTTTCCTCGGAGCCCATCCCCTCGGCATGTATGGAGCATTCTCCATGGGCAAGTCCCTGAGGACTGCCTGCTTTCCTGCAGATGGATGGAGGTCTGTGATGGGCCTGAACTAGAAGTCATAAAACATGGGTGTGAGTTCTGCCTCCGTCTCTAATGAGCCGGATGGCCTTGAGCAAGTCACTCACCTTCTCAAGGCCTTGGCTTCCTCCCCTGTCGCCAGGAGAAATTGTGTCTGTCTGAAGTGTCTCACGGCCTGGGAAAATCAAAGCGAATCATGTGGACGCAGGTACTTGGTATGCCCTGAATCACCACCCCCGGTTACCCACGGGAGCGTCTAAGCAGGCCTGCAAGGCGGCCTGCAGCTTGGCCTCTAACCGTGTGATGCAGCAAACACACTGGCAAGGCATTTTCTACTCTTCAAATGACTGTATATAGAACCCACCGGTACTTATAAGGTGAGGATTGACTCTGTGTGAATGACAAGGAACTGATGCCTGAAGTTCCAGAGGAAGGAAGGGATTTGCTCAATCACCCAGCAGGTGAGTGACAAAGCTGGCCCTTGGACGAGCCTCCTCCTCCCGTGTCTTTCAGCCTCACAGAGGGACAGAGTTTGACTGCGGGACTCAGCCTGAGGCAGGGGACAGAATCCCTGAGTGTGCTCCTGGCCAGTGGCTTCATCTCTTGTCTGTCTGTGACCCTGTTTTCTTTAGCTGTCTATGGAAAGAATAAGCATGAGAAGAATTCAATTTGATTCAGACTGAAGCACTGCACCTGCTTTATGTGAGACACTTTAGCCACCTCCGGGGTACACACACAAAAGCCCACTGTCCCTGCCCTCAAGGAGCCTATCATATAATGACAGTAACTAAAATTTGAAGATCTCTTTACAGTTCACCTTACTTCTGATATGGTTTAGCTCTGTGTCCTCACTCAAATCTCATCTTGAATTGTAATCCCCACGTGTTGAAGGAGGGACCTGGTGGGAGGTGACTGGATTATGGGGGCGGTTTCCCACATGTTGTTCTTGTGACAGTGAAGGAGTTCTCACAAGATCTGATGGTTTCAAGTGTTTTGCATTCCCCCCTCGCACTCTCTTTCCTGTCTCCTTGTGAAGAAGGTGCTTGCTTTCCCTTCGCCTTCCGCCATGATTGTAAGTTCCTGAGGGCCTCCCCAACCATGCAGAGCTGTGACTCAATTAAACCTGTCTTCTTTGTAAATTACCCAGTCTCGTGTGTCTTTATAGCAGTGTGAGAACAGACTAATACACCTTCTCTCACTTTTTCTTCAAAATGATGGGCAGTGTTATCGATGGTGTTCCACAAACGAGGACCCCCATGGAAGGAGCTAGCTTACGTGGGAGAAATGATATTCTGCTGGCATCCCACTACACTTTCTACCTGAGGCATTATCCCTAAAACACTAGGACATAAGGAAAACCTAATGATGACTACTGTTTCATTTAGGGCCCTCTCAGCTGCAAGTACAAAGAAATAGAAACCAAATATTGGGTTTTTAGCTGAGAAGCCCAGCATCAGGCTGGACCACCATCTGCGCATCCTGTCTGGGGTTCATACACGACAAAGACCTGATTTCTCTCCCATTCTCCGCTCAGCTTTCATGGTCTCCTGGAGCTGAGATCTTCTCAGCCCACAGGTGATGACAGAATGGAGATAGTGGTTCCAGCTTCAATGCTTACAGGTTCAAGTCCACGGGGAAGAACCCTGCCTCCCTCTCAGAAGGCTCAGCTCCAGTCTCCTGGGTTCCAGTAGAAGCCCAAGCCCCTCCAGGAACCCCTTACTGTTATTGTGAAGGTGGAATATGGCTTTGGCCAATTGAGGCTAACTCACAGAGCTAGATCAATCCCCCCAAACCACAAGGGCGGAAGGTGGGACCAGATAGGTTATTAAGGGAAATTTGGGTTCTCTTTTACCCAGAGGGTGAACAGATGCTAAATGGCCCAACTATGCACATGTGTAGCCATCCACTGCAACAGTGCATAGTAGTTGGTTAATAAATTTATTTTCATTTACCAATCGATTTACTAGCAAAATGAAGAAAAACTAAGTAGGCTACCTGCAAGAAAAGGTAATAAAATATGTAAAAATGAATTAAACACTGTAATCTGCCTCAAGTGGATTCAGTGGCTTTGTCTGTGATTCCCTGAACCTGCTCTCATTGGATAATTTTACCTTATTAGTATATACACCACAACCTCAGAAGGCAACTGTAAGAGCCAGATGCCTGGATAGCCATATGGAAAAAAATGTAAACTTTGATCCATTCCTCACACCATATACCAGAATAAGTTCCAAATGGATCATGAATCTAAATATTAAAAAATGAAATGATACAAGTATTAGAAGAAAGGATGGGTATTCAACCCATGTTGTTCAAGTTTTAAAAACCAACAACAAAAAGAAAGGATAGGTAAATTTCTCTGTGAGAAAACATAAATAAATTTAATTACATATATATGTAATATAGCCAAAGATACCATACACAAAGTAGAAAAAGAAAATAATGGAGAAAACAGTTGCAACCAATTTCATAGAGAATGGGTCATTGTCCCAAATATTAAAGGACTTTTAAAAATAAAGAGGCCAAGCACAGTGGCTCACACCTGTAATACCAGCACTTTGGGAGGTCGAGGCGGGCAGATCACTTGAGGTCAAGAGTTCGAGACCAGCCTGACCAACATGGTGAAACGCCGTCTCTACTAAAAATACAAAAATTGGCCAGCGTGGTGGTGTGCGCCTGTAATCCCAGCTACTCGGGAGGCTGAAGTGGAGAATCGCTTGAACCTGGGAGGCAGAGGTTGCAGTGAGCTGAGATCACACCACTGCACTCCAGCCTGGGTGACAGGGTGAGACTATGTCTCAAAAAAAAAGAGAGAAAAGAACCAATAACCCTAAAGAAAAAAATGGGCTGGCAAAATGAACAATTGCTCTCAATTTTATGAAAAAAAATGTTCAACCTTGCTCATAATACAAAAAATGAAAAATGAAAACTACACTAAGATAACTTTTAGATTGTCAAAAATCCAAAAGTTTGATAATATACTCTTTTGGCTACAGGGAGATTAGCCCTTTCATATGTTGTTGGAGGAAATACAAATTGGTATAACCATTACAGGAATTTGGCAATGTGTAGCAAAGTTATATATGCATTTAACCATTGATCCAGAATGTATCTGGGCATTTATCCCACAGATACTGTGTATTAAAAAACAGAAAAACATATGCACAGGTTTGTAATAGCAAAAGACAGGAAATAACCCAAATATCCATTGGTAAGGAACTGTTAAATCAACTAAGCAGTAGAATACCACACAACTGAATAAAGAAGTAGAGAAATGAAGGCTACCTTCATCCCTAGGTGAAAAAGCAAGATAAAGAAAAATGCGTGCAAATTGTTTCCACTTATCCACGAAAAGAGGGGTAAAAAAAATATAGATATCGGCTGGGCGCAGTGGCTCACGCCTGTAATCCCAGCACTTTGGGAGGCCGAGATGGGCAGATCACGAGGTTAGGAGGTCGAGACTATCCTGGCTAACATGGTGAAACCCCGTCTCTACTAAAAATACAAAAAATTAGCTGGGCATGGTGGTGGGCGCCTGTAATCCCAGCTACTCGGGAGGCTGAGGCAGGAGAATGGTGTCAATCCGGGAGGTGGAGCTTGCAATGAGCCAAGATTGCACCACTGCACTCCAGCCTGGGCAACAGAGCGAGACTCTGTCTGAAAAATATATATATAGATATAGATATAGATATAGATACAGATATAGATATAGATAGATATCTTACATTTCATAAAACAGATAATAAAATAATAAACCATAAACTAAATTGAAGGAGATGGAGGAACCAAGGGAGAAGAGATACCAAGACAGAAGCTAATATTTTAATAAATGCATTAATACTTCATTTTGTAGATTTCACTCTGGAATCACTAAATATCTTATAGGTTTTTTTTTTTTTTAAGAAACAAGCTCGGGGCCAAGTGTGGGGGCTCACACTTGTAATCCCAGCACTTTGGGAGGCCAAGGCAGGAGGATTGAGCCCAGGAGTTCAAGATCAGCCTGGACAACATACTGAGACCCCATCTCTACAAAAATTTTAAAAATTAGCCAGGTGTGGTGGCACTCACCTGTGGTACCAGCTACACAGGAGGCTGAGGCAAGAGGATCGCCTGAGCCCAGGAGGTCGAGGCTGCGGCGAGTCCTGTTCACTGAGCAATTGAGCAAGACCTTGTCTAAAAAAAATAAAAATTAATAAAATAAAATAAAAAGCAAACTCTGAAATTAAAAATAAAATAAATAAACTTAACTGTAATCTTCTTGGTGACTAGAGAAGCAGTACTCCAAGTGACTTGAAAGTACGAAATTCAACTGTACATCCCTAGTGCCGTCTATTTCAAGGAAGAGAAGACATGGGGAAAATTTTAAGTGTTTTCAATGATCATATCATTGAAGATAATGCTGGTATTGTCATTCTGGAACGGCTGAGTATGTACTGGGTATAAAGCAAATGCCTACATATGTTCTATCACCCTTAGTGTACTTAAGACTGAAATTCTTGACATGAGACAAAGGGGACACAGGTGTGAGATAGAAGAGGTTAAGTAAGAACTTCGTAGTCTTGAGTTTGAATTGGAAATATCAGATTTTATGGTTAGTTATGTAGCAATTGTGGACCAATACCGTCTGTCTTTTATGATCGAAGGGATTCATCCTTCCCTACCGCTCACTCCCCCATCTACCCAATAAATCACCAGAACTCTACAGCTCTAATTTAGAACTCCACCCAGCTCTGACCCTGCTCTCCAGCCCGACAGCCACTGCCTCGATGCTGGCCCACCAGCCCTGAACCGCGCTTTTTTTTTTTTTTTTTTCTTTTTAGTAGAGATGGGGTTTCACTATGTTGGCCAGGCTGGTCTGGAACTCCTGAGTTCATGATCCGCCTGTCTCAGCCTCCCAAAGTGCTGGGATTACAGGTATGAGCCACCGTGCCCGGCCCTAACCTGCACTTTTAACAGTGTCTTTGCTAGCATTGCCGCCTCCGTCTCTCCCCAACTCTAGTCTCCACCATCATCAGGATTATTTTCCCCACCAAAATGCTGACTAAGCCATACTCCTACTGCATCAAGCAGGATTCCAGAGAGAAATGAAACACCCAAAGGGGTTTTCTAAAGAGAGCTTAATGGCCAGGCGCGGTGGCTCACGCCTGTAACCCCAGCACTTTGGGAGGCCGAGGCGGGCGGATCACAAGGTCAGGAGATCGAGACCATCCTGGCTAACACAGTGAAACCCTGTCTCTACTAAAAATACAAAAAATTAGCCGGGCGTGGTGGTGGGCGCCTGTGGTCCCAGCTACTCGGGAGGCTGAGGCGGGAGAATGGCATGAACCTGGGAGGCGGAGCTTGCAGTGAGCCGAGATTGCACCACTGCACTCCAGCCTGGGCGACAGAGCGAGACTCCATCTCAAAAAAAAAAAAAAAAAAAAAGAGAGAGAGCTTAAATCAGGGATGATTTACAGTGTTGGGGTAGAAGTGGTGAAGCACCCAAGGACCAGCCACAGCTGAAGCCTTTACCACCTAGGCCTGCCTGGTATCTATCACCAGAGTCAATGCGACCTGGAGCCAGGGGAGGGGAGCCCGACAGGAGCTGTGGCCACAGAGGAAGGCAGCTGCTGTCAGAAATGGGACAAGGCAGTGGGAGATAGACATCCCTGCCTCTTTCTCTTCCTGCCCGCCAACCAGTGGGCAAGGGAGCCTGGCTGGAGCAGTCCGTAGAGATGTCAGAGGAGGATAGAGAATGGATGGGTTAGGGGAGACGGGGCAAACTAAATAGCCAGCACACCCACTTAAGGCCACTATTCACTCCCCACGCTCTCAGGAGCAAGCCCAAGCTCTCCAGTGTGGCATTCCAGGCACCCGTGAGCCGACGCACTCTCTCCCTATAACCTTGGTTCCTGCTAGTGGCCTCCCACCACCCCCATGCCCAAGTGACAGTTACCCCAGACCTGCATAGCCCTCTCACAACTTCCCACCTTGCCAGACCCTATTCCCTCTGCTTGTATCACACCTTCCCTATTCCACCCTCTCCCCTTCTTCACATGTCAACCTCCTATTCATCCTTCAAGGCTTTTTTCTGATGGCATCTCCTTCATTCAGCCTTCACCAAGTCCTGCACTCAGAGTATCTCCTGTGTCCCCACAGCTGTCTACACAGGCCTCATCGGAGCAGCCATGGCCTTGTTCTAAGGCTGTTCACTTGTCTGTCCCCCTGTCTGTACCGCAAGCTCCTTGAGGTCTGAGACTGGGTCTATTCATCTCTCCATCCTCGGCCTAATGGTACTAGACACATAGTCAGCCCATAAATATTTATCGAATCAACCAATGAATAAAAGAGAAGACTTTTGTGTCTTTGTTTCCCATTCCTTTTTCCCCCCACTCCCACAATGGAGAAGCGTCACGGGGCAGGAATAAAGAGAAAGAGGAATGTGTGCCCCATATTCACTCCATACTCTCCTCTCCCCATCCAGTTCCAGGCTCTGCCTTATATAACAAGGAAGCCTTTCTCCTTGGCCTTTCTATTGCTCGACAGGTACCAGGTTTGACTCAGTGGACCTGAGGAAAAGGCTTTATCCCCCAGAATGCCTGCCCTGACCCCACAGAACCAGAGTTGCCTGAGGCAGCCCCAGCCAGACTTTCTGCAGTGGGAGCCGTCTCACCCAGAAGACGCCACACTGCTCGTCCTGGTCAGAGGCTAGTCAGAGGCTGCAGCTGCCCCTGGCTATTCTAAGAACAGACAATTTGTCAAAACGTCTCTGAGCAGGCCCCAAGGCCAGCCACTCCTTCCCTCCTCCTTCCTTCCCCATCTATTCATTTACCCATAGGTATTGAGTGCTCCCAAGGGCCCAGGACTGGCTTCCTGGACTTCCAGTCCAGCAGGGGAGACACATTGAGCAAGTAATAACAAGTGTGATGAGGCAATAGGGAAGACAGAAGGAAAAGGAGGCCAGGGAGGGAAGGAGCAACCAAGAACAAAAGAAGGAAAAAAGGCAAAAGCAGAAAGAGGCGTCCCAGGCCAGCCCCTCCCCACTCTTCCCTGCATTCCAGAAACCAGAGGGCCTGGAGAGGAGGCAGCAATGAGCCACAGAGATGTATTGTATCCATTTTCTGGGGCTGCAGTAACAGAATGCCACAGACTAGGGGGCTTACACAACAGAAATGTACTGTCTCACAGCTCTGGAAGCCAGAAGCCTCCAGGCTCCTTCTGAGCACTGTGAGGGGGTCTGTCCCACGCCTCTCCGCTGGCATCTGGGGGTTTGCTGCAGTCTTTGGCATTCCTGGCTTGTGGATGGCATTCTCCCTATGTCTTCAATCAGCTGCCCTTTGTATGTGTCCCTCTACACATGGCATTCACGTGTGTGTTAAAAGTTACCATTTTTAAGTAGTTCAGTGGCCTTAAGTGTATCCACAATGTTGTGTCACTATCCGTCTCCAGAACTTTCTCATCATCCCAAACGGAAACTCCACATCCATTCAACACTGACTCTCCCTACCCCGTTCCCCAGCCCCTGGTCACACCTATTCTACCATCTGTTTATGAATTTCACTATTCTAGGCAGCTCCTTCATGGAATCACACAGTTTGTCCTGATGTGACTGGCTTATTTCACTGAGCACAATGCCTTCCATTTTCATCCAGGTTCACATGGCGCTATTTTATAAAGGATCCCAATCATAGAGGGCTAGGGGCCCACTCTCCTCTAGTCCAACCTTATTTTAATTTAACTAATTCCCTCTGCAGCAACCCTATTACCAACTAAGTTCACATCCTGAGGCACTGGGGATGAGGACCTCAACATAGGAATCTGGGGGGACACAACACAACAGGTGTGCCGTGACTGAGACAGAGATGGGAGGAACAGGAAAAGCCACCCTGACAGGCAGCATGGGAGGGGCGATGAGCAAGTTCTTGTTTTGTTGACCCTTAACCCCTCTGTACTCCCTACAGGAGCCACTTCCCTGGCGCACTTCCCCAGCCCGGCTGACTCACTGGACAGGAAGAGGAAGGGCAGGAATTCAGGCCGATGAGCCAGGGACCCTCACCTCTGGCCAGGCCTGGCACAGCCTCCTGGGGAGCCCCCGCACACCAGCCCTCCCGGCACCACTCGGTGTGTCCTGCCTGGCTGATGGGCAGCCACGTATGCCCCACCCTCCCCTGACCGTGCCCACATACTCAGGGGCCCAGCAGTCTCGGCTGGGAGGCTTCCATTGCAAGTCACTCCTCCGTCCACACAGACAGATCACTCACGTCCCTCATTCCGTCCCTCATTCCACAGTGCGTGTTGACACCCACTACAGGGCAGGCCTGGCTGCAGGCCTGGAGATGCAACAGCAGCAAAAGGAGCAGCCCCTGCCCCAGGAGGCTCACATTCAAGTGAGGGAGGCAGAAGAAAGGCCACAACAGTCGAGTGCACACTGTCAGATGGTGATGAGGGCCAAGGAGGCACGGCAGCAGGGGAGGGGATAGGGAAGGCCCTGGTGGGCTGGGCTGCGTGAGCCACCTCTGACAAGGGTGCCTGGGAGCAGAGGCCCGAAGGATTGGACAGAACCAGCCATGTGGATCCTGGGGGAGAGGATGCAGGCTGAGGACGCAGCAAGGGCTCAGGCCAGAGAGGGAGTGCACCTGTCCTTTCCAAGAAACACCCACGAGTCCAGGGTCTGTGTGTGTGTGTGTGCCTGTGTGTGTGTGTGTGTGTGTATCTATATGTGTGTGTGTCTGTATGATGTCTGTGTGTCTGTGTGTCTTTATGTGTGTGTGTCTGTGTGTATGTGTGTGTGTCTGTGCCTGGGTGTGTGTCTGTATGTGTGTGTGTATCTATATGTGTATGTGTCCGTATGTGCATGTGTATGATGTGTGTCTGTGTGCCTTTTTGTGTGTGTCTGTACATGTGTCAGTGTGTATCTATATATGTGTCTGTGTGTGTCTGTGTGTGTATGTGTGTCTGTCTGTGTATCTGTGTGTGTGTCTGTCTGTGTGTCTGTGTGTGTGTCTGTGTGTCTGTCTGTGTGTGTGTGTCTGTCTGTGTGTGTGTCTGTGTGTGTATGTGTGTCTGTCTGTGTATCTGTGTGTGTGTCTGTGTGTGTGTCTGTGTGTCTGTCTGTGTGTGTGTCTGTCTGTGTGTGTGTCTGTGTGTGTCTGTGTGTGTCTATCTGTGTGTATACAGTGTCTATGTGTATGTGTGTGTGTCTGTGTGTGTCTGTGTGTGTGTGTCTGTGTGTGTCTGTGTGTGTGTGTGTCTGTGTGTATGTGTGTGTGTCTGTATGTGTGTGTGTCTATGTGTGTGTCTGTGTGTGTGTCTGTGTGTGTCTGTGTGTGTGTGTCTGTGTGTCTGTGTGTGTCTGTGTGTGTCTGTGTGTCTGTGTGTGTCTGTCTGTGCGTATGTGTGTGTGTGTGTTGGGAAATGGCAGTGGCAGGTGCACTGTATGGTGGAAGCACTGGTTTTTAGGCTTTAATGAGTTTGGGTTTTACCCCCAAGAAACTGGGGGTAAAAGAGGGAATAAAAGCAAAACATCCCATGCCCTCAAGGAACGTCTAGTCCAGGATTAGAAGTGGGGTAGTTCTGGGAAGAAGCCTTCTTGGCAGTGAATTCACGCAGAAGACGTGCGAACCCAGCTGGCCTGGAGAGACAGAGGTGCTTTGCAGGGCATGGGGAAACCAGCAGGTCTCAATCGAGAAACCTGATTTTCTGTCTGTGTTGGTTGAAGAGTCTTTGTTCCAGAAGGAGTCGCTGGTTTGCTTGTTCATCTTAAGTTTAAACTGAAAGAGGTTAACGGCTTTTGCCTCAGAAGGCAGGCTGGCCTGGCAGGGTGTGTGTTGTGAGGTGCAGAAACACATCTTCCCCAGCTGGCCTCACAGGCCAAGAAGCAGATAATGTCTTCCTTCTGCCAGCTTCCCTGCAGCCTGGTTCTCCTGGGACAGTTCCTCTGCTGGAGGAAGGGACAGGGGATGGGTACAGGGGATGGAAGAGGAGTTGGGGAGACCCTTCGGAGAGTGTTTGTGGCAGAAACACATGTGTACAGGCTGGCACACGAGTCACAGAGGCAACAGGGTGGCTGCGGGGAGAAATGTGAGCAGAGCTCATGCAATTGTTGTGAGCGAGCGCGCTCTCACAGCTCTAAGGATCTGGGAAAACAACTTGCAGATCCAGGCATGTTTATGTAGGGAGGCGTGCAGTGTGCTGGACCAGGTCCAGAACTAAAAATAACGCAGTATTTCTGTGCCCAGCAAGAGCGCTAGCATCTGTGGGGTTTGTGTGGTGGGAAGAGTGTGGTTTCAGCTGAACCAGGCGTGGTGTGACCAGAACAGCAGGAGGGAAGGCCAGGCCTGGGTGGGAGGCCCCAGGATGGGCGGGGAAGGACTGAGGGCAAAGGCCATCCCATCCCACAGCAGAAGAAGCCTCCAGGCAGTCATGGGCGGCCCATCTCGTGAGGGCCGGATCTGGGTCCTCCTGCATATCTGAAACAGCACAGAGCACTGGGGCAGCCTCCAAACCTCCCCCGTAAGGAGCGGTTAAGGGATCCAGAGGGCGTGGCCTGGAGCAGAGAGAAGGGAAGCAACATGTGTGGGGCATTCACGAGTGCGGGATGCCTTCCCCAGGCTCCCATGATGATCCGGACAGGTAGGCGTTTTCCTTCCCTTTTTGCAGATTGTGAAAACAGCGTTCAAAAAAGACTCATGGGCCGGGCGCTGTGGCTCACGCCTGTAATCCCAGCACTTTGGGAAGCCAAGGCAGGCAGATCACGAGGCCAGGAGTTCGAGACCAACCTGGCCAACATGGTGAAACACTGTCTCTACTAAAAATACAAACATTAGCCGGGCGTGGTGGTGGGCACCTGTAATCCCAGCTACTCAGGAAGCTGAGGCAGGAGCATTGCTTGAAACCGGAAGGCAGAGGTTGCAGTGAGCTGAGATTATGCTACTGCACTCCAGCCTGGTCAACAAGAGTGAAACTCTGTCTCAAAAACAAACAAACAAAAAACTCATGTAACCGTGGGGCCACCCAGCCACAAAGAGGCAGGGCTGGGACAGGCCCCTGCAAGTCTCCTCTGGAAGGCCAAAGGGCTGCTACTAGGAAGGGGTGGCAGACTCATCCCATGTGGCTTCAGAGGGCAGGACATGGAGAAGGGTTATGGGAAGGGAGGGAAACTTTCCAATAACCAGACTGCACAACAGTGGAGTGGGCTGCCTCAGGAGGGGTAAGCTCATGCAAAAGCTGGCTGTTGGGGACATTGGGAGGGACTCTGAAGGTCCCCACCACTCTGAATCAATGCTGTGTGGGAGGATGCCAGGGTCCACTGGTCCCATGACATGCCTTTAGCGTGGGAAGCAGGGAACCTCAACTTTGGAAAGAGTGAGGTCACAGTGACGTCCAGCCACTCCCAGAAGCCGTCTGTTAATAGAGCAACCCCTCGGGCGGCGTGCAATCCTAATGACCAGCCCCAGGACATCGGAAACAGGGTCCCTGCCCTCACACTGCTGACTACAGTCTAGGAGACAGGGCTGCACACAGACAGAACCAAGCACACAAGTGAGGAGAGGGTGTGTGCCACGGAAACCAAGGGCTCATTTATGTGCTGCATTCTCAGTCTGCAAGGAGTCAGAAGAGAGGACAGTGAGGCCAGGAGAACTCAGGGAACACTCCTTGTTGTAATCATCACAATTGTGTTAATCGTATTACCAGCTGTTCTTTCGTGAGCATTCCCTATGTGCCAGGCTAAGTGTTTTGTATGCACTGTATGATTTAATCCTAGAACAACACTATGAAGCAGGAACTCTTATTATTCCCCTTTTACAGATGAGGAGGCAGGCTCAGAGACGTGATGTAACTTGCCCAAAATTATACAACTAGTCTGTGGCAGAGCCTGGACTTAAGCCCAGATCTGTTGGACTCCAGACCCCGTGTAGAACCATGAGGAACTGATGCTGCTGCAATCTCTGCACTGATAGGGAAATCTCTCCGAGATATCATGCCGTCGTTTTCTATTGTTGCTATAGCATATTATCACAAGTTTAACACATATTTATTGCACTACACTTCTGGAGGTCAGCAGTCTGACACGTGGGTCTCACTGGGCTAAAATCTCAGTGTGGGCAGGGCTGTGTTCCCTCTGCAGGCTGCAGGGGAGAATCCCTTTCCTTGCCTTTCCCAGCTTCTAGAGGCTGCCTGCGTTCCTTGGCTCCTGGCCCCTCCTCTGTCTGCAAAGCCACCATTGTCATGTCTCTCTAACCCTTTGTCACAGTTCCCTCTGACCACAGCCAGGAAAGATTCTCCGACTTTAAGGATCCATAGGATTAGATTGAGCCCACTTGGATAATTCAGGATACTCTCCCCATCTCAAAGTCCTTAATCTTAATCACATCTGCAAAGTTCTTTTTGCCAAGTAAGGTAACATGCACACCTGGCAGGGATTAGGGCGTGGTCACCTTTGTGGGGGCCATTATTCTGCCAACCACATATAAAAAGGAGGGAAAAGAGGCCAGGCATGGTGGCTCACGCCTGTAATCCCAGCACTTTGGGAGGCCGAGGCAGGCGGATCACAAGGTCAGGAGATCGAGACCATCCTGGCTAACACAGTGAAACCACGTCTCTACTAAAAACAAACAAACAAACAAGCAAAACTCTACTAAAAAAAAAAAAAGGAGAGAAAAGAGCAAGGTGCGAATCAGTAGCAAGGCGCTTCTTCTGGTGTTAAAAAATTCTTAAGTGGGGAGAATAATAATATATACTAGTATTTGCATAATGAAGGATACATTAAGGAACCAGTATTGGTTATTGGGGAAGAGCTAGACTGATGGAGACAAGACTGGATGGAGATTTTTGTTATCGTTATGGAAGTGTTCAAACACATGCAAAAGTAGAGAGAACAATATAATGAATCCCATATACTCATCGCCCAGCATCAACGATTTTGCATTCTTATTGCATTTTATCTCTCCACTTTTTGGGAAGGGGGCTGAACAATTTAAAGCAAATCCCAGACATCGTATCATTCTACCCATAAAAACTGCGGTGTGTATCTCTAAGAGATACGGGTTTCTCAAAAACATAACCACGGCTGGGCGTGGTTGCTCACGCCTGTAATCCCAGCACTTTGGGAGGCCGAGGCGGGCAGATCACGAGGTCAGGAGATCGAGACCATCCTGGCTAACACAGTGAAACCCTGTCTCTACTAAAAATACAAAAAAATTACCCAGGCGTGGTGGCGGGTGCCTGTAGTCCCAGCTACTCGGGAGGCTGAGACAGGAGAATGGCGTGAACCCGGGAGGTGGAGCTTGCAGTGAGCCGAGATCACGCCACTGCACTCCAGCCTCGGCGACAGAGCGAGACTCCGTCTCAAAAAAAAAAAAAAACAAAAAAACATAACCACAATGCCATCATCACACTTAAGAAAGTTAACAATATTTCCTTAGTATCATCTAGCCCTTGGTCCATATTTAAATTTCCCTAATTGCCTACAAAACCTTTTTTTTAATAACTGGTCTGTCTGCATCAGGATTCAAGGATCAGGCCCACACGTTGTCCTTGGTGGACAGAACTCCTACATCTCTCTTACAGATTAACAGTTTCCTGGAGAAACACGTTTCCCTCTCTTGTATCTTTATTTTTCAGTTATATAAACAAATGATCTATTTTTAAATGAAATTTAAAAGAAAATAAAGATCTAATGCTTCATGGAGATGTAAGGCCCCCAAGGGGGTCCCAAAAAGTGGTGGGTGAGGGGAAGCCTCAGTGAAGCTCTGGGCTGGAGCGGATGGGAGGCAGAAGGCCCCACCAAAGCTCCACGTGGTGAACAGACTTGGGGAGTCTACACTCTGACATTCTGGCTTCCTGGCCTGCTTGGAGGTGTGTGGGGAAGTGGTGGAGATGCCAGCGATACAATTTAGCCCTGAGGAAAGTCCCCAAAGTCAAGGGTGCTGCAGTCACTCTATGTGGGTAGGGTGGGAGAGCCACAGGAAACCCACCATCCCTCCATCAGAGCCATATCACACTCCTAGACCCAGGTGTTAAACCAAAGCGTACCCAGATTGGACAACTGGGGAAAATGGAGATGCACAGAACGTGCAGGACAGAGGGGGGTGGCTAAACTGGAAGTCAGGAGGTCCAAGTCCTACTCTAGCTCTTCCACCAGCCACCTGCACAGTCCTGTGAGAGCCACCTATAAACACATTCCCTCTAGTAACCACGGCTGGGAGAGGTGGAATGGCGAATAACATCTATTAGTGTTTGCTTGTATTTGCATAAAGAAGGGCACAATAAAAACCAAACCAGTGCCAAATGAGATAATGGGTATGGAAAAGGGAGTGTCACTTAATATTGTTAACAGCCAGATCCCAAAACTCCAATCCTACCAAGTCCCCAACATTATCCCTAATGTAAGAGAGGGGTTCTGCAGGATGAATAGGAGTTTGCTGGAAACAGGAAAGTTATGGTAGAGAAAGAGAATGACAGGGTCAAAAACAGAGAGACAGGAAATGAGCCCAGTGAGCCCAGAGAATTTTTAAAAATGCAAAATACAGCCCGGGCGCATTGGCTCACGCCTGTAATCCCAGCACTTTGGGAGGCTGAGGCGGGCAGATTGCCTGAGGTCAGGAGTTCGAGACCAACCTGACCAACATGGTGAAACCGGTCTCTACTAAAAATACAAAAACTAGCTAGGCATGGTGGCAGGTGCCTGTTATCCCAGCTACTCAGGAGGCTGAGGCAGGACAATCACTTGAACCTGGGAGGCAGAGGTTGCAGTGAGCCAAGATTGTGTCACTGTGCACTCCAGCCTGGGCGACAGCGAGACTCCACGTCAAAAAAAAAAAAAAAATGCAAAATACAAAATGCAATGTGGAAACTTGGATTGGATTCTGGAACAGAAAAAGGACATCAGTGGAAAAACTGATGAAATCTAAATAAAGTCTGCAGTCTAGTTAACAGTATTGTACCAATGTTGATTTCTCAGTTTTGACAAATACACCACAATTATATAAGACGTTAACATTAGAAGGAAGCTGCACTATCTTTGCAACTTTTTTTAAACTTAAATTATTCCAAAATTACAAGTTTATTAAGAAAGAGGGTTGGCAAGAGGTGGAGATTGCAGTGAACTGAGATCATGCCACTGCACTCCAGCCTGGGTGACAGAGGGAGACGAAAGAAAGGAAAGAGAGAGAGAGAAGAGAGAGAGAGAGAGGAAGAGAGAAAGAGAAAGAAGGAAAGAAAGAAAGAGAAAGAAAGAAAGAAAAAGAGAGAAAGAAAGAGAAGGAAGGAAGGAAGGAAAAGAGGGAAGGAGGGAGGGAGGGAAAGAAAGAGGGTTAGAGTTATTTAGGGAAGCAGAGCTGTTAACAGCTAGAGCAGGCCAGGCACAGTGGCTCACACCTACAATCCCAACACTTCGGGAGGCCAAGGCGGACAGATCCCTTGAGTCCACGAGTTGGAGACGAGCCTGGGCAACGTGGTAAAACCCTATCTCTACAAAATATACAAAAATTGGCTGGGGGTGGTGGCGTACACCTGTAGTCCTAGATACTTGGGAGGCTGAAATGGGAGTATCGTTTGGGTCTGTGAGATCGAGGCTGCAGTGAGCCATGATCTTGCCACTGCACTCCAGCCTAGGTGACACAGTGAGACCCTGTCTCAAAAATAAACAAATAAAGCCAGCTAGAGCATATAAGGTGCCAGAGTGGGAAGTCAGGTGCTGGACGTCAGCAGAGGCTGCTTTACAAAGGCCCGTGCCACACAATGAGGTTCAGACTTCCTTTGTCTTTAGGCAGCGACTCCATGGCCATATTCTCCCTCTAAACCCTTCCCACAGGCCACAGGTAGACATTAGTGACAGCTTCTTACCTTCACTGTATTTTACCTGCCCATATCTACCTGAACCTACACACCGAAGTCTCAGCTGTTATACACAGACACACATGCAGACACGTGTGCACACACGCACTGGCCCTCTAGGAGGACCTTTGTCCAACCCACCCCAGATACAGCTGAGAGAGACAGTGACCCTGCCTCCGGGTGCTTATAGTTTCAGGAACATCAGCCAAACATTATATGAGACACAAAGAAACTGTCAGCAAGATAGATTCAGCAACTTCGTTTGCCCTTTGATATGAATAAAACCTTCTCAGGACCAGCTCAGGCTTAGCTGTGTAGAAATGGGAAGCAGTCACAGAGCTGAGCCCAGTGGCCCCTAGCACTGCCCTGTCCCCACCTGTGTCTTGCTATGGCTGCCTGGTCAGCCCTGCTCTCAGATATCCGGACCCCTGCAACTCCTCACTCCCCTAACTCTTCCTCGCCCTGTTACCATGTAATGATTGGCGTCCACCACATCCTATATCACCAGTTAGGAGGTGAGTTTCTCATGAGCAAAACTAGGGTGTGGCTTATCCTGGGCACCTCCCACGGCCTAGCACTCAGGTGTTCAGTAAATGTGGGGTGAACAGGACCTAGCATGCTGGGCAAAGACACTCAGAAGACGGAGCTGAAAATGCTCATCTTGCCAACATTCTCCAAGACTCCAAGCCTTGGGGCTATTTAGCATTTTATAACAACCAAGTCCACTACTCCTGTACTCTGAGATTAAAATTGAAAATCAAGTTTGTAAGCACCCTTATAGTTTACAAAGCACTTATACATCCAGGACTTCATCTGACTCTCTTACGACAGCAAAGTAGGAGTTTTTATTAAGCCCATTTTGTGGATAAGGAAATGGAGTTTCAGAAAAGCAAAGAGACTTGCTCAGGTCATCTCTGCTCCCAGGTAAGTATGCAGTAGGGCTTGCACCTGTGACTTCTAATTTCAAGCCCATGCTAATTGCCTACACCTTCTCTACTCTCTTACACAGGAAATACCACAAATACACAGCCCCCAGAGTCCCTGCTCCTCCACCTGAACCCAGAACCACCATCCAGAACAGAAGCCAGCAGCCACAGAGTGGAGAGAAGCTGCAGCTGCTACCCATGGGCTGGCATTGCCTACCACGGAGCCAGCAGCAGGCCGCCTGGGCACATATCCGCCCATCCCCACCCCTCATGGTGGAGAAAGAGCAGTAATCATCCTCGCTCCGCAGCTGTGGAAAGGGAGCCTCAGGAACAGACAAGAACCAGCAAAGGCAGGACCCAATTGCAGGCTCACCACCTGTCAGCAGCCGTAAGACTCAGACAGTCAATTACAGGGAGGCACCTTCAACATGGCACAACTGCCGAGGAGTCATCTGCAGCCCCTTCACCCACCTCTACAGTCAAAGGGCAAAACCGGCAGCGTAGCGCCAGTCCACATTTACGTACCACAGGAAGCAGCAGCTTAGCACCTGGGCTCTGGAACCAGGCCACCTGGGTTTACATCCTGGCTCTGCTGCTTCCTAGCAAGAGCATGAACCGCCTTGTGACTTGGCTTCCCCGTTTGTAAGATAAGACTATCAACCTCATAGGGTCGTTTGTGGATTGAGTTTATATAGAGCAGTTAGAACAGCATTAGTTACATCTTATGTACCCATCCAAGTGTTAGTTCTTCATACCTACTACATTGTCTGGAAGGTACCTACTGTGGGTACAACAGGAGCTGGTAATCTAGCTGGAGAGTATTTATTTATCTATTTATTTATTTATTTATTTATTTATGGGGAGGGAGTCTTGCTGTGTCACCCAGGCTGGAGTGCAATGGCACCATCTCAGCTCACTGCAACCTCCGCTTCCTAGGTTCAGGTGATTCTCCTGCCTCAGCCTCCTGAGTAGCTGGGATTACAGGCACCTGCCTGAAAGGGTGGGTTGCCCCTCCACACCTGTGGGCGTTTCTCATTAGGTGGAACGAGAGACTTGGAAAAGAAAGAGACACAGAGACAAAGTATAGAGAAAGAAAAAAGGGGGCCCAGGGGACTGGCATTCAGCATACGGAGGATCCCGCCGGCCTCTGAGTTCCCTTAGTATTTATTGATCATTATTGGGTGTTTCTTGGAGAGGGGGATGTGGCAGGGTCATAGGATAATAGTGAAGAGAAGGTCAGCAGGTAAACACGTGAACAAAGGTCTCTGCATCATGAACAAGGTAAAGAATCAAGTGCTGTGCTTTAGATATGCATACACACATAAACATCTCAATGCCTTACGGAGCAGTATTGCTGTCCAAATGTCCCACCTCCAGCCCTAAGGCAGTTTTCCCTTATCTCAGTAGATGGAATATACAATCGGGTTTTACACCTAGACATTCCATTGCCCAGGGACGGCAGGAGACAGATGCCTTCCTCTTATCTCAACTGCAAAGAGGCCTTCCTCTTTCACTAATCCTCCTCAGCACAGTCCCTTTACGGGTGTCGGGTGTCGGGCTGGGGGACGGTCAGGTCTTTCCCTTCCCACGAGGCCATATTTCAGACTGTCACATGGGGAGAAACCTTGGACAACACCTGTCTTTCCTAGGCAGAGGTCCCTGCGGTCTTCCGCAGTGTTTTGTGTCCCTGGGTACTTGAGATTAGGGAGTAGTGATGACTCTTAATGAGAATGCTGCCTTCAAGCATTTGTTTAACAAAGCACATCTTGCACAGCCCTTAATCCATTTAACCCTGAGTTGACACAGCACATGTTTCAGGGAGCACAGGGTTGGGGGTAAGGTTACAGATTAACAGCATCTCAAGGCAAAAGAATTTTTCTTAGTACAGAACAAAATGGAGTCTCCTATGTCTACTTCTTTCTACACAGACACAGTAACAATCTCATCTCTCTTTCTTTTCCCCACACCTGCCACCGTGCCCAGCTAATCTTTTTTTTTTTTTTAGCCGGAGTCTCACTCTGTCACCAGGCTGGAGTGCAGTGGCGCAATCTCAGCTCACTGCAACCCCACCTCCTGGGTTCAGGCAATTCTCCTGCCTCAGCCTCCTGAGTAGCTGGGATTACAGGCACCTGCCACCACGCCCAGCTAATCTTTTTTTTTTTTTTTTTTTCCCTTTTTTTTTTTTTTGAGACGGAGTCTCGCTCTGTTGCCCAGGCTGGAGTGCAGTGGTGCAATCTCGGCTCACTGCAAGCTCTGCCTCCCGGGTTCACACCATTCTCCTGCCTCAGCCTCCCTAGTAGCTGGGACTACAGACAGGTGCCCGCCACCACGCCCGGCTAATTTTTTGTATTTTTAGTAGAGACAGGGTTTCACTGTGTTAGCCAGGATGATCTTGATCTCCTGACCTCGTGATCCGCCCACCTCAGCCTCCCAAAGTGCTGAGATGACAGGCGTGAGCCACCACGTCCGGCCGCCCAGCCAACTCTTTTAAACAGATGCAAGAAACCTGAAACTATCACCCAGGACAAATCTTATAAGAGTCTAGTGGATGATTCAGAAAGAAGTTGCTACAGGAGCGTCCTGAGAAAGAGGATCAGCGCAGACTAGGATGACTGAGGGTGCTGGGGAAGGCAGGGGCTGGGCTGGCCTCGGAGATGGTGCAGGCTGCTTGAAGGGCAGAAAGGAGGAAGTGCCAAGAGCTGGGGCTTTGGAAAGAGGAGGTGGGGACCCAGGCATAGAGCTGGGGATACATGTAGTATTCCAAAAGAGTCAACAGAATTGCAGAGATTGAGGTGAGAGAGCAGAGGGCCTGTATGATGATCTTAGAATTGAGACGTCGGCTTTTCATACATTCAATAAATATTGTGCACCTACTGTGTGTCAGGCACTGTTCAAAGCCCTTGGGATACATAGAGAACAAAACAGCCATGTGGATTTTACATTCTAGCTGGAGGAGACAGATAAATAGCAATGCACATACCAAGAAAACATTCCACTCCGTGGGAAGGTTAAGTGCTGTGGGAACATTGTTTAGAAGCAGAACAGGGTAAGGGGAGTTGGGAAATCTTTGAGCAGGAAAGAGTAAAGCTGACCTTCAGGAGTCTGATGAAAGGATGGTATTAAACATTGCTTGTTTAGAATTGCTCCCTGCCTGCCCCCAACCCCCATATACTAAGGAGGACGGACCCTGAGAGCCATGATTTGTTTTGCTGAGCAGGGCAAGGGGAGGTGGGGATACACACGGAAAATGCCAAGTTTAGAGCTAAATTGCTCCACACAGACATGTGCAGACAACATCCACAGGGCAGGGGGCTGGCTGAGGCTGGGCTGCGGGGCAGATGACAGGGGTGGCTGCCACAGATTGGGCGTTTGAGAAGAGCTATCCAGAGGGATTCTTAGAATGGTGCTCTCTGGCATGTGAGAGGGAACCCCTCATCCACCTATCCGTGAAACCTTCATAAAATCCACACTGGACATAAGACGGTTTCCAGGTTGAGTGTGTGTGTGCTTAATGCGAGGAAATAAGCGATGGGTGAGAGGAGGGCATGCCCAAGGACGCATGTGGCAAGACTCAATAACAAACTGCCCATTATTATGTGCATCCTGGGCAGGTGAACAACAGTGAGGCAGGGCAAGGGTAGAACAGCCATTTGGGCTGCAGATGAGCTTCCAGGATGCAGCCCTCTTGCGGATGGCAGGGCATCAGGGGGAACAAAAGATCGGGATCCAACCCTGGAATGAAACCAGAAGCCCTGAGGTCTGATCTGTGCTCTGCCACTCAATCACTACAACCCGCCTTACCCCTGGTGCCTCCCAGCAATGATGTAAGAACAGCTAAGAAGCAAGAATCACATTCCCTAAGCAGCTGTGAGGCTGGGGGGAAGGAGGAGCCCCAGGTGATGGGAGGTGTTGGTGCTGACTGATTAGAGACAGGGAGGGCTGAGGAGAAAGTCAACTGCGAGCCTAGGAAGCCCTCGGAGATGATGAATTCTGGTCTTGATGTTTACATTGAGATTACTATATTTCCTATTGCTTCTGTAACAACCACAAATTTAGTGGCTTAAAGTAACACATATTTGGCTAGGCACGGTGGTGCACGCCTGTAATCCCAGCACTTTGGGAGGCCAAGGCGGGCGGATCACAAGGTCAAGAGATCGAGACCATCCTGGCCAACATGGTGAAACCCCATCTCTACTAAAAATACAAAAAAATTAGCCAGGTGTGGTGGCGGGCGCCTGTAGTCCCAGCTACTCGGGAGGCTGAGGCAGGAGAATGGCGTGAACCCAGGAGGCGGAGCTTGCAGTGAGCCAACATTGCACCACTGCACTCCAGCCTGGGCAACACAGCAAGACTCTATCTCAAAAAAAAGTAACACATATTTACTATTTCACAATTCTAGAGGTCCGAAATTTAAAATGGGTGGGCAGGGCTGTGTTGGATCCTTCCAGCGGCTGCAGGGGAGAATTCGTTTGTTCGCCCTCTCCAGCTTCTAGAGGCTGTCCTTGTTCACAACACACAGCTGTGCATCACTGCGACCTCTGCTTCTGTCGTCACATCTCCTTCTCTGGCTTTGACACTTCCACCTGTCTCTTATAAGAACCCTTTGGATTCCACTGGGCCCACTGGAATGCTCCAGGCTATGCCATGGAAAGTAACACATTCACAGTTTTGGGGACTGGAATGTGGGCCTATTTGGAGGGCCATTAGAAGTGGAAACAGGCCAGGCACGGTGGCGCACACCTGTAATCCCAGCACTTTGGGAGGCTGAGGCGGGCGGATTGATCACCTGGGGCCAGGAGTTCTAGACCAGCCTGACCAACATGACGAAACCCCATCTCTACTAAAAATATAAAAATTAAGGCCGAACACGGTGGCTCACGCCTGTAATCCCAGCACTTTGGGAGACTGAGGTGGGTGGATCACGAGTTCAGGAGTTCAAGACCAGCCTGGCCAATATGGTGAAACCCCATCTCTACTAAAAATACAAAAATTAGCTGGGCATGGTGGCGTGCGCCTGTAGTACCAGCTACTCGGGAGGCTGAGGCAGAAGAATCACTTGAACCTGGGAGGCAGAGGTTGCAGTGAGCCAAGATTGTGCCACTGCACTCCAGCCTGGGTGACAAAGAAAGACTCCGTCTAAAAAAAAAAAAAAAAACAATCATTAGCCGAGCATGGCAGCGCACACCTGTAATTCAATCTGCTTGGGAGGCTGAGGCAAGAGAATCTCTTGAGCCCAGGGAATGGAGGTTGTAGTGAGCCGAGATCGAGCCACTGCACTCCAGCCTGGGTGACAAAGCAAGACTCCGTCTAAAAAAAAAAAAAAAAACAATCATTAGCCGAGCATGGCAGCGCACACCTGTAATTCAATCTGCTTGGGAGGCTGAGGCAAGAGAATCTCTTGAGCCCAGGGAATGGAGGTTGTAGTGAGCCGAGATCGAGCCACTGCACTCCAGCCTGGGCAACAGAGTGAGACTTGGTCTCAAAAAAAAAAAAAAAAATCTGCAGGCTCTTGGATATCAGGACTTGCATTTACAGAGAGATGAGTTAAACACAGAAAATGGTGGGAGGCACAAAAGGGGATGAGTGTTCCAGGAGAGAGCTGAGAGAGAACGGCAGGGCCTGAGAAAGCCCCACGCCCAGCCGTCATTCTGCAGATGTTTACAGAGGGCCTGCTGTGGGCCAGGAAGGCACCGGGAGCTAGGGAGAGCACAGAAATTAATCAAATGCAAGTGCACCCTCGAGGAGCTCACCACCAAGAAGTGGATACATTAAGGAAGATGATGATGACCAAAGAATCACACATGAGAGACTCAAGGTAATCCATGGAGAAAAAGACTGGAGTGCTCCAGGAAGGCTTCATAAGGTGGTGCATTTGAGCTTAGAAAGAGGAACAGGAGAGAAGCTTCTAGAAGTGAAGGAGGTGAATCAAGATGGCCACTGGTGTGGTGGCTGGAAGGGCCTTGGTGGCCTGTGAGAGCGAGGGTCCTGCCTGTTGCCTTACAAAGCCATTGCCCACAGCTGGAGGGACCTGGGGCAGGGGTGTGACGGCTCATGAGTTCACCTGGCCTCTGCGTGTTCAAATCTTACCACCAGGGGGTGCACAAGAGCCAAAGTGGACCCTGAGCCTGAGCTGGGGTTTCTTTCCCAGAAACAGGATGCCTTGAGGGAAGGGAGGAAAAGCTTTCCCACTCCAGCACCACAAAGCCTGCAAGGCCTGGCTGCTTCCATGTGACTTCTGACTCAGGGGCTTATCCATATTTTCCTCTTCCAGTTAAGGCAAAACATAATTTTTCCATCGCTCCCCTTCCTGGTTGCCTGTAGCACTGCCTGCCTGTAACAAATGCACTTTGGCCCAGGGGTTTATTGTGACATAGAATGTCAGGAGGAATGAAAGACACCTCCTGATCCAAAATGCTGTGAACCAAAAAGTATCTGAGACAGGTCTCAATCAATTTAGAAAGTGTATTTTGCCAAGGTTACAGATGGGCGCCCAGGAGGCAGATCTGTGCCTTCTGCAAAGATGATTTTGAGGGCTTCAATATTTAAAAGGCGGCTGGTGGGGAAAGAGGAAGAAAGCTTTTTTAAGGTGTGGGTAGGTAAGAGACAAACAGTTACATTCTTTTGAGTCACTGATCATCTTCTCACTGAATGCACAATTTACATGGTGGAGGAGGGTAGAGAAATAGTCACTTATGCCTTGTCTAACACAGTGAATCTGCATTTTTACATTGGAGGAAGCAATCAGATATGCATTTGTCTCAGGTGAGCAGAGGGATGACTTTGAGTTCTGTCCTTTGTTCTGTACCTGTGAAGATATGCTATCAATTTACATTGTCAGGGTGAAATTCAACAGAACTGTTTTAGGGCAAATATCACAGGGTCCACAAGAAATTTCCTCATGGGCAAATTGTGAGAGAAGTGCATAGCTTTTTTTTTTTTTTTTCTTTTTGAGACGGAGTCTGGCTGTGTCCCCCAGGCTGGAGTGCAGTGGCACCATCTTGGCTCACTGCAAGCTCCGCCTCCCGGGTTCACACCATTCTCCTGCCTCAGCCTCCTAAGTAGCTGGGACTACAGGCGCCTGCCACCACGCCCAGCTAATTTTTTTGTATTTTTAGTAGAGACGAGGTTTCACCGTGTTAGCCAGGATGGTCTCAATCTCCTGACCTCGTGATCCACCCGCCTCGGCCTCCTAAAGTGCTTGGATTACAGGCGTGAGCCACAGCACACGGCGCCCAACGAGAAGTGCATAGCTTTTTTTTTTTTTTTTTTTTTTTTTTTTTTTTTTTTGAGACGGAATCTCACTCTGTCACCAGGCTAGAGTGCTGTGGTGCGATCTCGGCTCCCTGCAACATCCAACTCCCTGCTTCAAGGGATTCTCCTGCCTCTGCCTCCCGAGTAGCTGGGATTACAGGCATGCGCCACCACGCCCGGCTAATTTTTGTATTTTTAGTAGAGATGGGGGTTTCACTATGTTGGCCAGGATGGTCTCGATCTCCTGACCTTGTGATCCGCCCGCCTTGGCCTCCCAAACTGCTGGGATTACAGACGTGAGCCACCGCGCCCGGCCAAGAAGTGCATAGCTTTTTAAAAAATCTTTGTAGCTATCTTATTTAGGAATGGGAGGCAGGTTTGCCTGTGGCAGTTCCTAGTTTGATTTTTTCCTTTGGCTTATTGATTTGGGGGTCCTAAGATTTATTTTCCTTTCACAATACTCTTGTACAGGTGAGGAGACTGAGGCCCAGAGAGGAGGCTGCCTGCCTAACATAGACCAAAGGGTCAGAACCAAGAGTAGAACTCAGACCCCCTCACTTCAGGCCCAGTGCTCTTATCACATAAAAAGGATGCCTTGGCCGGGCGCGGTGGCTCACGCCTGTAATCCCAGCTCTCAGGGAGGCAAGAGGCGGGAGGATAGCTTGAGTCCAGGAGTTCGAGACCTGCCTGGGCAATATAGCGAGACCCTGTTCTCCCGAAAAAGAAAAAAAAAAAAAAAAAGACAAAAAAAGGATGCCTTGATTATACGAATGTGGCACTGAACTATATAGGCTGACCCCAATTCTTTCTTCAGTGTAAACAATAATAGGAATACGAGCAACAGGCAGCGTTTCTGCAGCGCTTCCGTGGCAGGCAGGTTCTAAGGCCTCCCTGTGGATTTCCTCTGTCAACACTCACGTTTACCCTAATAAGTCATTTCTATTATAAACTTAAATATTTACTGAACTCCTCCCACCAGTACTTGTTAACTTGGGAGAAGGGGGAGATGCGAATAAAATCTTTCTTTTCCTAAGACCTGTCTCCCAAGATAGATGGATGCAGGCCCAAAAGGGCACAATGGAACACTGACTGTTTTCCGGCCTCCTTCCCACCCTCCAGGGTGCTTCACACTCCTCCCCTGTGCTAGAATCATCCTGGACACCGGTTAGGATGTGTAAAGTCAGGCATCACCAAAATTCCTCTGCTTGTCCTCTTGGCATTAGGCTCAGTTTAGGCCCTGCCTCTCCTTCCTTGTCCTCCTTCCTCCCCATCTACCACTATCGGTTGTTTCCCCAATGCAGCCTGCTGCCTACTTCTGTGTCTTTGCATATCCAGTTCCCTCTGCTTGGAATTCCCTCCTCCACATTGACTACTGACTCCACTTTCCAAGTCAAGTCAGCTGCTGCAATGTCTCCTGCTCTGGGAAGCCTCCCGGACTCAGATTGACTTGGGGATGTGCCCTGTGCCCCTACTTGTTACTAGCTTCTGCTGCTCTGCCTCTGATCTCTCCCTCCCCTTCCCACCCTGACACCTCATGGGGTTTTGCCCTGCCCTCTCCAGCCTTTATCCCATTGCCCCGCCTTCATTCATTCTTCTCTCACCTGAACTACTCCACAGCCTCCTAGCAGATTTGCACCTGGTCCTCAGCTCAACTTTCATCTACCACTGCTCCCCTCATATTACCTGATTGCGTCTCCCCAAACACAGCATCTCCATGTTCCATGCAATCCCCTAAAGCACTGAGCCAAGGACTGGAGATGCCAACAATGGTCCTGGTCCTCAAGAGGCTTCCTACCTGCCCCTCTGGCCTTCCCCCACCCAACTACCTAGAACACAGGCAGAGAACCTCTGAAAACACAGCAGATCCAACCCTTCCCCTGCTTGAACCCTTCGGTGGCCCCTAATGCTCAGAGTGCAAAGTCCGGGAGCACAAGGCTCTTTCTCACCTCCCCACAAACCACCCTGTGACTCCAGGCTCCAGCCCGGAGCCCCGACAGCCCCTGCCCCAGCCTTCGCCCAGGATTCTCCCTTGGCGGCAACTTTCCCTGTGGTTCTGCAGCATCACTTCCCAGTCTGGGTCAGAGGCCTCTCCTTAGCCTCTTAGCCCCCAGGCCTCTCTCTGTAACTGCACCTGTCACCCTCAAACCATTGTCTGGCTGCCTGTCTCCTCCCACACTGGACCCTGAGCAGAAACAAGGGCTAATCCATGTTTTTCAGCTCCTACCCCTAATGAAATGCCCTAATAGATACTGAAAACTGTTTTTGAACCAATGAGACAAGTCTAATGATAATAATCAGGCAAATAACAGCAATGTACTAACAGTGGCTGTTTCTGGTGAGCACAATTTTGAGTTCTGTTCCTTTTACTTCTTGGTATTTCGGTTGTTTCTGTAATGACTGTATCTTGCTTTTGTAATCATAAAGGACAGGAAAGGAAACTTCATTTTGAAAATAATACAAAGGGATTCTGGGACGTCAAAAGAAGGGGACTCTCCTCGTCCACTCCACAGAATCAGGAAAGGAGTGTTTAAAGACCCACAGAATTCCTACCAGTGACGTGGGGAGGGCCGGCCAGCCAGCCAGGACGCATGCCGGCCAGCGAGCGGGGTGGGCTCTGGGTCCGGGAGAAGTCAGATCAGTGCTCTGTACAGGGCCTTGAAGGCAAGACGAGGAATTTCGACTTAGGTCCTTGAATCCGGAGAGCCACAGAAAGTTGGTGAGCTCAGAAGCGCTCCGAGCTCGGCATCTGGAGCAGTTCAAGGCAGCAGCGAGCAAGTCCAAAGACGCAGGAGGGAGGGTGGGGTGGAGGAGTAGAGAGAAAACAGAAGCCTTCTACAAACCCTTTTTTCCTCTGGGGCAACTACACCTCAAGTGCAGGAAGAGCTTGGGGACTGCCCAGCCCTCAGCTATGTTATTATTCCGTGATAGGTACTTGCTAATTACTTCCAAAAGCCTCCCATCTGTCATCCCACCCAGACTGCGCGCTTCTAATTCCTCCTACCCCACATGCTGTGCCCAATGAAAAGTATGGCCAGCGAGCGAAGGTTTGCAAGCATACAGACGAGGGCGAAATTAAGCCAGGCGGCTTCCCTTTAAATCCTCGCAAAGCAGAAGGGCTCCTCACTCTGGCAGCAGGCCTTGGCCAAGGGGCCTTTAGCCCAGATGACCCGGGGAAGAGTCTCCCAAAGCAGAACGCCCGGTCCGGCGCCCAGACCAAACGCGGGGGAACCGGAAGGGCGAGGCCTCCACATAAGTCCGCGGTAAAAGTGGCAGGGAGTGGCTGCCTGGAAAGACCCCAGGACGGCAGGAAGGAGGAGTGGGTGGCGGGTGGGGGTTAGGGCGACTAGGCGGGCAAACAGGGAGGGGGTCGGGCTCGGCGGGGCAGCTGGGGCCGGGGCTCTCCGGACCTGGGCGGGGGCGGGGGGCGGGGTGCGGGGTGCGGCCCGGGCGGGGCCGGTGGGGCGGGAGGCGTGGCCGGCGGGGGGAGTGGGGGCGGCTTTTCCCGGCACATGCGCACCGCAGCGGGTCGCGCGCCCTAAGGAGTGGCACTTTTTAAAAGTGCAGCCGGAGACCAGCCTACAGCCGCCTGCATCTGTGTCCAGCGCCGGGTCCCGCCCGTCCCAGCTGCGCGCGCCCCCCAGTCCCGCACCCGTTCGGCCCAGGCTAAGTTAGCCCTCACCATGCCGGTCAAAGGAGGCACCAAGTGCATCAAATACCTGCTGTTCGGATTTAACTTCATCTTCTGGGTGAGTGAGCGCGACTGCCGCGCGCTCCTCTTAGGGGCCACCTGTTCGCGGGCCCCGGACACTGGCCGCGGCCGCGAGTGCCGGCAGCTGGCACTGCCCGCACCGGGTAGGCACCGGGCGGGAAGAGAGAGCGCCCTGCAGCTGCCAGCTGGCTCCAAGGCCGGGTCCAGAGCCGGGCGGGACGGCCGCGACGGGCGCATTCGGGTGGGGGCTCATCACTGCCCAGCCGGCGTGGGGAGCCGGGCCTTCCTGAGATGAGGCGTGCGGGCGGGTCCTGAGCACTTTAGCTCGCCTAGGATTTGAACTGGGGTGTGTGTCTGCTCCCAGCCCAAGCCCCTCCGAGTGCCAGAGGGGAAGGCAGGGAGAAGCGGAGCACCCCTCTTTGGGCCAGGGCCAAGGCCAAGGAGGACTGTGGTGAGCAGTGTGGCTCGTGACCGAGTGGGGTCTCCCAGGTAGTAGGGGGCGCGAGGGAGGGAGGGTGCGGGCATGGCGAGAGCTCAGCCAAGAGAGGCTCTCACTTTTACACAGGAGCGGCAGGGGTGCCTCGGCCGCGGGTCGGGCCCCGGGACCCAGTCCCTGAGAGTCGGGGGCCCCTCCACCCTTGAGGAGGAACCTCGCAGGCCCCCGTTCCCTCAGACTTTGATTCTGAGCCACCGTCAGAGCGCCAAACTCCCTGGAAGCTACTTGAAAGACTAGCTTGTCTTGATTTCTTTCAAGGACGATAAGTATCTTCACTGGAGAGAACTCTGAGAGTTGGGGAGAGGAGGGGGCAGATACCGATCTGCGCCTCTAGTGGGATGAGTCCTGTGTGTGCATTTCCGGGAGAGATCAGGTGCCAGCCAGCTGCCCGCCCAGGACAGCCTTGGCCTTGCCCTCTCCCCTCCCCGCCAGCCCAGGCGGCCCACCCAAGGCCAGGCAGGGCGCAGAGCGGACGTTCATCTGGAGAGGCTAGCGGGGCCAGGAGCTCCAGGGACACCTGCTGCAGGCCACTCAGCCTCTACAAATGGGAAGGCTGAGAGGCGACAGAAGCAAGGACTAGGAAACCCTTGTGTCCTTGTTTCTATAGCCACATTTCCTGCACACACATGACAATACTTGCCGCTCTGCAGGCAGGAAGATAGTCTCTGTGCCACTCTCAAGATAGACGGATGTAGAAACAGGTGTATGCCACCAGAGTCTTGTAACAAAAAAGTGCACTTGGCCAGGCACAGTGGCTCATGCCTGTAATCCCAGCACTTTGGGAGGCTGAGGCAGGAGGATCTCTTTCATCCAGGTTCAAGACCAGCCTGGGTAACATAGTGAGACCCCATCTCTACAAAAAATAAAAAATTAGCTGGGCGTGTTGGCATGCACCTGTGGTCCCAGCTACTCAGGAGGCTGAGATGAGAGGATCGCATGAGCCTGGGAGGAGGTCAAGGCTGCAGTGAGTCATGATTGCACCACTGCACTTAGCCTGGGTGACCCTAGTGAGCCCTGTGTCAAAAAAAAAAAGAAAAGAAACAAATGCACTTATTCCCCCTGGAGCTGGTCACTGAGGTCCCCACAAGCCTCCTTAGGGAAATCTTCTAAGATTTACTCCTCCCCAGAGCTGAAGGGGTGGTTGAACAGTTTTTCCAATTTGCGGAGACTGACCTCCCCTAGTGCATCAGTCACCATAACACACGCCCTAGTGAGGACAGCATATAGGTGTGCTCCTGCCCAACCCTTGACTTGCTTTAAAAAGACCCTGCCGGCCGTGGGCACCCCTCCTCCTGTGTTGCCACCCACCCCAGCAACCAGCCAGCTGCCACGCTTAGCTTCTTCCTTTCACCAATCCCTGGCCGCAGAAAAGTATGCAGGAAGGCAGCTGGCCTCACCCACCCTTGACCTTTGGGAGTTTTCCTCTCCCCTCCCAGGTGCAGTCTCTCCCTGCCGCTGTGTTGGTTAGGCCTCAGCTGTCTACCTAGAGTGCATCCAGGTTTGGGACTGCAGAGAAACACAGACTGCCACAGTGTGCCTCCCTACCCCCATCTGCCCCATGGCATATGCAGGAAGCTGATGCAAGGCTCCCAGGGCCACTGGTATCTACTCTGTGGCCTGCTGGCCTGCAATCTGTCCATACTGTCCTCAGCCTGCCACCCCACTCGTATTCAGAACCCCCTACGCCTGGCCCCAGCCTAGGTGCAGCTGATGACCTATGTAGTCTGAAACAGAAATCACTCACACTGGAAATGTTTGGAATGACTTTTGAAGATCGTGCAGTCCAGCTCTCTTATTCATAGTGAGGCAGCAGAGGAAGAGAGATGGGGTGATTTACCCAGGATCACAGAGACAGAGCCAGTATTACAATTCCTGGGGCCCCTACTTTACTTCTGTCCTCTTCCATCTTCATCAGAGGCAGGAAGGTGGGCAGTAGCTATGTTTTCCTGAATTACTGTTCATTTGTCCTGTATCTGGGTCCCTATGGAGATGAAGCCTGTATCCCTAGGAGATGATGTAATGAAAAGGAAGACTGTGGTCGGTCCACTTGGGCAGTCTTAGTCTTTAGAGCCTTTCTTGTTCTAGTCCCATGATGTAGCCAAGAGCAGGAAGCATTGTCCCTACTGTACCGATGATCAGGAAACTAGTTCCCAGAGAGGTTAGGTGACTTATCCAAGGTGATGGGGCAGGGTGGTCTCAGAACTAGGTTACTTTACCAACTGGGTTGGCTGCTGAGTGGGAATGGGAGAAGGGTGGGAAGAAGCTCCCGAGACTCTCTTAAAGAAAGCTGTAACCTAAGGGAACTGCTTGGGTGATTATGTTGTCACCACATCCGTTTCTCTCTTGAGACCAGACATTTATAAACTTGGCATTTGGAACCTGATGTGGGCCTTGAAAAGCAGGAATTGCGAGGCCAGCGCCCAGCAGCGCTTCGCACAGAGGATGCCGAGAGGGGGTGTCCAGCAGGCATCCAGAGAGAGGCCAACCTCAGTGGAGTAGGATGGTTACTGGGGGGCTGTGCCTCTTCCCTGGCCTGATCTCATCCCTGTGGGTCACTCTCTGATGGCCACAGCCAAACCAGCAAATCAGTCTGTTCTTCCACCACCTCCAGAACTGGCCCTCCTAGCTCTATTTTGATTGTTTCTACATTTCCTTCAGACCTCCCTGCCTGCCCGCCCACCCCCCAAAAAACAGGTGAGAGGGACAACATCTTGCTGATGTCCACGTGGTAGACAGATAAGTATTTCTCCAGCTGAAATGGGGAACCAGGGTTAGGGCCAGTCCAGTCTGACACATGCATGTCTGCCCTCTTTCTGGTCAGACAAGGGGAGGAACTCCTTAGGGCAAACGAGGGAAAGGTTTGGCTATACTGACAGAGCCCAGTCCCTTCCCCACCTCCCTCAGCCCCTTTGCTTACTGTCTCTCACCCCTCGCTCACTAATGGAAACAGCAGTGTGGGGCTGGGAGGTCTCTTTCCCAAGAAACCGTATCCCCTAGACCTAGGGGAGGCTGGTGCGAAACACAGAGACCTACGCTGGGAATTCAGAGACCTGGATGTGAGCCCAGCTCTGTCCTCAACTCACTTTGAAACCTTGGGCTGGTCACTTCTGTGCTCTAAACCTGAGTTTCCTCATCTGTACAACAATAGCTTGGAACAAATGGTCTCAAAAGGTCCTTTCAAGCTCAGTCTATGAACCCAACACCCCTACACCTACCACATACAGCAATAGGACTCTCCTACACAACCCAAAATAGGCACCAATATTGGGTACAATGTATACTGTGTTGGTGATGGTCACACTAAAAGCCCAGACTTCACCATATGTAACAAAACTACATTCGTGTCCCCTAAATCTATAAATAATAACAATATAATAAACAAAATACAAGTCCTGAATTGGAAATGGGAGATGGATACCAAGGCTTGTCCACAGAATTCAGCTTTTCTTGGCCTTTACCTCTGGAGCAAGAGCCCAGCTGGTGCTTTTCTTTCCTGTTACCTCTCAGTTCCCTCTCCTCACCCTGGGTGGGGTCTCTCTCAGGGGTGTTCATTGCCCGTATACCTTAGTACTTGGCCTAGTGGTCAAAGCACCAGTCCTAGGTTCCATGTCTCATCACCAGATGGGGCTGGTGACCACCCCACATGGTGCTGTGAGAGTTAAATGGGGAGTGTGTGTAGTGCACTTAGCATAGTAGATGGCACTAGACCGCATCTTCCAACAGTAGCTATGGTTATTCACTAGTGGAGACTAGAATGAGGCCCTGGGGAGGGTGGGAGCAGTTCTCTAAGAAGTGTGGAAGTCTAAACTGCAGGTGTGGCCAGGAGGACCCTCCCAATCCACACACTGGCCTCCCTGCCTCTTCCTGTATCAGTGCCAACTTTATCCTGTGCATCAAAACCCTGACTCCATTTCATGGGTTGCTACTGCTGATTTGGCTGCGGGAAGGCCCCGCTTCTGAAAATAAAATTGCATGTCAGAGAAACCCTAAGGATCAGGATTCTGGATCTGGGCAGGACGTGGACAAGTTGGGTGGCAGCGGCAAAAGCCCCTTCCCACGGTCTGCCTTTTCCCCCCAGAAGCAAGTTGCTGGGACTGTTGCATAAAATGGCTCCCACCTCCAGCGCCCAGACAACCTGCGCTGGGGTGAAGCTGGCTACACGTGCACTGAAGCTGGCAGGCTTGGGGAGAGGTGAGCTGAGGCCAGGTATCTGCATCCTTTGCCCAGAATTTTGATGGTCTCTCCCCTACACCCACAATGGGTATGAACAACAAACACCCGATCTTTTGATGGTGGTGAGGATTCCTCTGCACAGGCTCACACTCATGTTCTCTACCCCTTTCTTTTCAATGTGGCCCACAGCACCATTCCAGACCCTGCTCCACTGTGCTCGGAGGAAGCAGCTGCTGGCTCCGGCCCGAATTTGGGAGTGCTTTGATAATCAGCCCAGTCTAGGGCCCCGCCGGTACTGACTCTAGACGAGCCCTCTGTGGCTGCTGGGCTCACAAATCAGCCTTCTCACCCCTTCCTCCAGGAGGAGTGTTGGATGAGAATCTCGCCCTTACACATATGGATCCTGTGTTTGTTTTGTCTGCTTTTTTTTGTTTGTTTTTGTTTTCCTGTTCTGTTCCATTTTATAAGGAGGCGTAGCTTTTGGACTTGGTTGCAGGGTTGGGTTTGGAACTTAATAATGCCTTGGATTTACGAAGGCGCCTTTTCTAAAGAACACGAACCTTGATGGTTCTCACCTGGGTGAGCCTGGCTGTGAGGGTAGGGGCCTGAGGTCACCACAACCACAGCTTCTGTGGTCCTACTGGCAGCATGTTCTAGACAGACCTGTGTGGAGCTGGGGAAAGGAGAGTGGAGAAGTTTGAGGAAGCTGCATGTTTATGTTCTATGTTCCTCCCTCCCCCAGGTTGGGGTCAGTGGGACTTTATTTGGATCTACCACAGGTCTTTTCAACCAAAGCCTTGCAGAAACAGGCTTTACTCCGTACACACAGAAGAGCAACCACTTCATTGTTAAGAGTCTGAAAGTCCGGCCGGGCGCGGTGGCTCACGCTTGTAATCCCAGCACTTTGGGAGGCCGAGGCGGGCGGATCACGAGGTCAGGAGATCGAGACCACGGTGAAACCCCGTCTCTACTAAAAATACAAAAAAAAAAAATTAGCCGGGCGTGGTGGCGGGCGCCTGTAGTCCCAGCTACTCGGAGAGGCTGAGGCAGGAGAATGGCGTGAACCCGGGAGGCGGAGCTTGCAGTGAGCCGAGATCGCGCCACAGCACTCCAGCCTGGGTGACAGAGCGAGACTCCGTCTCAAAAAAAAAAAAAAAAAAAAAAAAGAGTCTGAAAGTCCGGGTGAGAGCCTGTCAGACCCATGGCCTCAGAGAGCAGGAAAAATCCTTTGCAACTGGGAAGGAAATTCAGAAGACAAAAAAAAAAAAATGCGGGGGCATGGGGGGCGGGGGCTAGTCTTTATACATTTCTTTTTTTTTTTTTTCGGAGATGATGCTCACTCTGTCACCCAGGCTGGAGTGCAGTGTTAACAATCACGGCTCATTGCCGGGCGCGGTGGCTCACGCTTGTAATCCCAGCACTTTGGGAGGCCGAGGCGGGCAGATCACGAGGTCAGGAGATCAAGACCACGGTGAAACCCCGTCTCTACTAAAAATACAAAAAAATTAGCCAGGCGTGGTGGCGGGCGCCTGTAGTCCCAGCTACTGGGAGAGGCTGAGGCAGGAGAATGGCGTGAACCCAGGAGGCGGAGCTTGCAGTGAGCCGAGATTGCGCCACTGCACTCCAGCCTGGGCGACAGAGCGAGACTCCGTCTCAAAAAAAAAAAAAAATAAATAATGGCTCATGACTCACTGCAACCTCAACAGCTCAGGCAATCCTCACACCTCAGCCTCCTGAGTAACTGGGACTACAGGCGTGTGCCACTACACCCAGCTAACCTTTTAACTTTTTTGTAGAGACAGGATCTCACTATGTTGCCCAGGCTGGTCTCAAACTCATAGGCTCAAGCGATTCGCCAACCTTGGCCTCCCAAAACGCTAGGATTACAGGAATGAGCCACCGCGCCTGACCTACATTTCTTAAATTTATGTTTTAAGGCCTGACTGCAGATTACTTGCCTGTTTTATTCCATGGAAAAAGTCATGCTGGTCCAGGGACATTCTCATTTTCCATCAAGTGATGGCATGCAGCCATAGAAAGCAACATCCTGTCCCCAGATGCGATAATTTTTTTGTGATAATTTTATAATAATTATATCTATCTGGTAATTTCCTTCCCCCTACCCCTCCAAAAATACTTAGTTGTGGATAGTTTTTAAGTACTATATCCTGTCATCCTAGACTAACACATCTTAACGTTTTTAGGGAAATTCCTTTTTAGGGAATTCCTTGGAATCAGTACGACCTGCCTTCAGAAAAATGTTATGTCTGTTTCTGGAGGCCCATAGACATCTTTTGTTTTTTTTCTTTTTCTCCATTGCCTAGGCTGCAGTATAGTGGCACCATCATAGCTCACTGCAGCCTCAAACTCCTGGGCTTTACACAATCCTGGCCTCAGCCTCTCAAGTAGCTGGGACTACAGCACACACCACTATACCCGGCTAATTTTTTTGTATAGAGAGGGTCTCTCTATGTCGCCCAAGCTGGTCTTGAACTCCTGGGCTCAAGCAGTCCTTCGGCCTCGGACTCCCAAAGCACTGGGATCATAAATGTGAGCCACCACGCCCAGCCTGAGCTCACGCTATAAACGCCCCATATTGGTTTTTCTCCCTCAGTTTCCAGACAACCTCTGCTGTGTCCTGAGTCCCATATTTCTGCCATAAGAAGCAGGTTGCCTCACCGTTCCCCGGGGGCTGCAATGGGGCATAACAGGGGACTTTGTGAAAGGCATTAGAAACGCTAGATTCCCTGGTGATCAAGTGCAGCTCAGATGGGACAGCTGGCCTCCCACCCGTCCCTCTGACTCTCAGTTTAATCATTGCCTAAGGAGTGGTTTTCACTCTCGGTTAATTTAATGAGTGCTCTGTATTTCTAGTACACACGAAAAATGCAACTTTATGATCTTCCAGCCAGGTTGGGCCTCTTGGCTTAGCTTTTCCCAGAGCTTGGTGCTTCATCTTTGTTCAGGAAGAGCGGAGGTCTGTCTCTCTTCTCCTTCCCTCCAAATACAGACAGAAAGGCTTGTCCTCTGGGTACTTTTAGAAAGGAGGAAAGTCTCAGGAGGGATCATTTGGGGAGCTGGACTCCCGAGGAATTGAGAAGCAGTCTGGTTGAGTAACTGGGAAAGGCAAAGCAGCCTGACTTGGAGAGGGGCCCGGATTAATGTGATTCCAGAGGAGGTCCCAGTGGAGAGAAGTTTGGGGACTACTGACTTGGAGAAAAATCAGAATCCTGGGTCTTAAGGGCCCTTCCTCTTCAATCCTTATGCCAGGCATTGTGTCCGGGGGAAGAGATAGTGGCTCTTGTGAGCTCTGTTAGAAAAGCAACCCTTCAGGCTGGGCACGGTGCCTCACGCCTGTAATCCCAGCACTTTGGGAGGCCGAGGCAGGCGGATCACCTAAGTCGGGAGTTTGAGACCAGCCTGGCCAACATGGAGAAACCCCGTCTCTACTAAAAATGCAAAATTAGCCAGTCATGGTGGCAGGTGCCTGTAATCCCAGCTACTTGGGAGGCTGAGGCAGGAGAATCGCTTGAACCTGGGAGGCGGAGGTTGCGGTGAGCTGACATCGTGCCATTGCACTCCAGCTTGGGCGACAAGAGTGAAACTCCATCTCAAAAAAAAAAAAAAGAGAAGAAAAGTAACCCTTCACAGCTTACCCAATGCACATCCAAGTTTCCAGTGAACACCTCTGAGCAGGCTAAGCAGCTGGTGGCTCCTGCCAAGCCCCCTCCTCGGAACCGAGCTTCACAGCTTCAGGTGCCAGTCCCTTGCTGACACTCCCAGTCTGAGCTGTGTGTTACTATCCAAGTTCAGAAACAACACAACACATGGGTCATAGGAGAAGATCCTTGACTGAGGCTAAAAATACCATAAAGTTAATCAGGCAGTTTTATTAATTATGAATTTATGAATTCAAAACCTATTCAAGGATTTTAGGTTTTTTTGTTTGTTTTTGTTCTTTTTTTTTTTTGAGGTGGAGTTTCACTCTTGTTGCCCAGGCTGGAGTGTAATGGCACGATCTCAGCTCACCGCAACCTCTGCCTCCTGAGTTCAAGCGATTCTCCTGCCTCAGCCTCCCGAGTAGTTGGGATTACAGGGGTGTGCCACCATGCCCGGCTAATTTTTAGTAGAGACGGGGTTTCTCCATGTTGATCCGGCTGGTCTTGAACTCCTGACCTCAGGTGATCCACCCGCCTCAGCCTCCCAAAGTGCTGGGATTACAGGTGTGTAGTTTAATTTCTTTTAAATCTAAGTTGATCGAATCTGTAGTATGATAATACAGTGTACTGATTTATTAAAACTCTAAATGAAACCATCAGCAAAATCATACTATTTATGAACTCATCATTGCTTTTTTTGTTGTTTGTTTTGAGACAGAGTCTCGCTCTGTCACCAAGGCTGGAGTGCAGTGGCGCAATCTTGGCAAACTGCAACCTCTGCCTCCCAGGTTCAAGTGATTCTCCTGCCTCAGCCTCCTGAGTAGCTAGGACTACAGGCACACGCCACCATGCACAGCTAATTTTTGTATTTTTAGTAGAGATGGGGTTTCATCATGTTGGCCAGGCTAGTCTCGAACTCCTCACCTCAGGTGATCCACCCATCTCTGCCTCCCAAAGTGCTGGGATTACAGACGTGAGCCACCGCGCCAGGCTCATCATAGCTTTTCAAGTCAATAGAAGGCTGGTGTTTGAATCCACATCATGTCTTCCCTTCTAGGTGGGCAGTTGCAGTGTGCTAGTGTGTGTGCACACCCCAGATTTATGCCCAACTCCACTGGATGTTTTCTGGGTGGGGAGTCATCCATACCTCCCTCAGCGGCCCTGTTCCTAGAGACGAGAGGCCCTTCCCACTAAGACATATTCCTCCTGCGCTCCATGGTGCAATGTAAACATCTTCCTCGCAATGTGGGACTGTGGATTTAAATTTATTACTGTTAAGCTCAGATGTTTTAAAGCTTCCTGTCTACAAGACTGAGAAAATCTCTTCATACTCTCCTTTCCTCCTCTCTAGTCAAATTGTAGCCCTGGCTCCCTAAGACACAACCCTTTAGAGACCCAGACTGCTAATTTCTTTTTTTTTTTTTTTTTTTCCTGAGATGGAGTCTTGTTCTGTTGCCCAGGCTGGAGTGTAGTGGCACAATCTCGGCTCACTGCAACCTCTGCCTCCTGGGTTCAAGTGATTCTCATGCCTCAGCCTCTCGAGTAGCTGGGATTACAGGCTTGTAACCACCATGCCCGGCTAATTTTTGTGTTTTTAGTAGAGATAGGGTTTCGCCACATTGACCAGGCTGATCTTGAACTGCTGACCTCAGGTGATACGCCCACCTCGGCCTTCCAAAGTGCTGGGATTACAGGCGTGAGCCAGCGTGCCCAGCTGGGACTGCTCATTTCAAATAGAAATTAGATTCTCTTCCAGGATGAGGAAGGACACTTCAGCCTTCTTTGTCATGGGAAGCTGGCACTCTCCTCTAGGACCCTGGGGTGTGTCTTGAGAGCTCATGCCCAGGGCTATAATACAGAGAGGCCTGTGCTGATGTCATCTTGTTCCTCTGCCCTTTGCTGGCAGGATGGTTCTGGGGAAGGGCAGAGGCTCCGGGTCCCACTCTGGGGCTGTTTTCACAGGGGATGGAAGGACCATGGCCACTGAACAGGCTGTGGTCCCGTCTATGGGCACAATGCCAATGGGCAGCTGGAACAGTGCAGCCAATGGGAGAGGAGGGTGTGCGAGTTGCCCTGGAGAGTCCCTTCCCAGAGCACCGCCTCTGTCCAGGCCAGTGGAACCTGGACAGACTATATGACCAGTGGAACCAAGGGTGTGGCTGAAGCTCTTAGGACAAAGGCCAGGGAGAGGAAGCACCAGCTGTTTTTTTTAGACTCTCTTCGAGCGCCCACTACCCCCACTGCCCCCGAGTGAGGCCAGGTGTAGGTGGCACCTCCAGCCCAGGTGGCCACTGCAGCTGCCCTGCTGTGAGGGAGGAGGCGCGTCTGCAAGCTGCCTTCCTTCCTGTGCAGATGGGCTCCCTTGGGGCCGTTAAAGATCGAAAACACCACTTTGAAATGGGATTAGATATGAATAGGGGGGAAAACAGGCAAAAGGGAAAAATTCTGGCTTCAGAATAGAAGAAATGGATCAAAAACACAAACAGCTTAACAAAATAATTGAGAATTGGGGCTCTGCGGTCAGACCGTTCTGGGTTCAAGTTCTGACTCTGCCACTTACTCGCCCTGTGATCTCAGTTGAGCAACTTAACTTTTGTGCCCCAGTTTTTTCATCTAAAAAATAGAAGACAATATTACCTCCTTGGCGGGCCTATTCTGAAAATTAAATAGTTCTGGGGAAGTGCTTAGGGTGGGGTGTGGAACATAGATAGCAAATATTTGAGTACTTGCTGCTAGTAATTAGGTGACCTAATATGAAGAAGCAGCTCCTGGCAGAGGGGTAGGGCAGGTGATAGGTTAGACAAGAGACTGGGGATCTTGGCCTCCCTTGCTGGCTTGGGGTTTGCAAGATCCCGTGGTGGAGAAGGGGGGCCGTTCCACCAAGCGGTGCCGGAAGTGCTTTTAGCTGACCCTGCCACTCCAGGCACCACATTGCTTGAAAACTGTCAAGGAAGGAGCATCTCCCACCACTCAGGGCCACGCACGCACGTGGCAGCCAACTCTGCAGATGGAATGAGAGCAAGCTGCTGCAAGTGGCTAGAGTGTGTGCAGTCATCGCCAGACAGCTCGGCGAGGCATACACAATGGAAAACAAATGTGTGGTATTCAGGAATTTAAAGCAAAACATCCAAAACAATCCCCCACATCAGATGATTTTGGTTAAGATCAGAACGCCTGCTTTCAGCGGAAAAGGGATTTATGGGCTGGCCAGCGTATGCTACGCGTCTGGCAAGCAGGCGGTGGAAACTTGAAATGGGATTTCTTGTTTAGAAAGAGGTTACCTTGGGCCAGGGCCTCCCTCCCAATCAGCCCCAACATCCTAGCGCCAGCACACTTCGCTGAAGCTTTTCTCCTCTCCAGGGCAGAGGAAGGGCTCCAGGTTTTTAAATGATGCTGACTTTGTCCTTGAAAGGAGGGAAGATTTCTCAACTCTTGAACTTGTTCAGACCAGGTAGCTGCCTAATTTCCAGAAAGATATGCTGAGAAAAAGCTTACGGAGTTCCTCATCCTCTGCCACACCCTGGAGAGGGGACCAAGCTGTCTCCCTTCTATCGGGGAGGAGACAGGCCAGCAAGTAACTGATCTCTGCATGGCATGTGCTGTGCACGGGACAGAGGAAGAGTGCTGACAGCTGGGTCACTCATGCCTGCTCTGTGACCATGGGCAAGTCGCTTTACCTCTCGGAACCTGTTTCTTCATCTCTCACAGGGATGATCCTAACTAGCTCTCAGGCTCTAAGGCAGCCCACTAAGAATCAGAAGGGGCAGCAGGGCCTTATAGTGTAATTCTAGTCTCCTCCCTGGGAAACCTCTCATGCATTGCATTACTGTTGCTCCTACAGGGAATGTTCTCATGTAGTAATGCCCTGCACCAGCCTGAGGCCAGGCTCGAACATTTACACACAACAAGCCAGGCATAGCAAGGTGGTGGCACCCCCAGGCTGTAGCTGTCTAGGGCCACCTTCATCCTTCCACCCAGGAGCCCCCCAACTGCACTAGCACCCCTGGAAAGGGAGGCCACAGAGTCAGCAGGCAGGCTAAGCATGTGCTTAGGGCACCAACAATGCAGGTAGCTCAAGGAATCCAGGGAAACAGGCACTTTTTCGAGCTTTATCTTACAAGTTCAACTTTTTTTATGTTGAATTGTATGGGTTGTGGGGTAGGTACCATAATCATCTAAGTGTCTAGAGCACTAAATGGCCACAGAAGGCGGAAGTTGGCCCCCCCAGGGACCTGGCTTGTCGTGGAATGTTGGGTTTAAGTGTGCATGTGGACCCCTCTCCCCAGCCTGCCCTCATGGTGTAAAAGAGCGACATATAATAGCAGGGGCCATTTATGACCCAGGGACATTGCTGGGGTTAGGGGGAGTGGGCCAGGAGCGGGCAGGGAGTTGTCTTGATAGAAACGCCGGGTCCTGTGGGGAGAGAGCAAATTAGTGACTCTCCTTAAGCCTTACTTTCCTTATCTGTGTCATGAAGGTAATAATACAACCAGCGTCTTATGATTGTTACTGGGACTAATGGGATATTTAATGTAAAGCTCTTATATGGGCCTGGCTCACAGGCAGAGCTCCTGTGTTAGCTTCTGCTGCTGTTGCTGTAGTTGCTGTTACTGTACCTCTCCTTACATTTTTCACAGATTGAGGTGTTCACATTCATCCATATCTTCTCGCTTCAGTTCATGAAACCACATCACACAAGATCAGTCAATGCTGAAATTTACCTCCAGGCTTTCTCCCTCTTGAACACGAATTGGAGGACGTATCTTTCCATCTGTCTATAAAACACTCATTTCTGAGACTTCCCCAGTTTGGGGAAGACCGATAAAGAGGGGAATCAGTTTTGCGCTTTGCTGGAAACGCCTGTAAAGAACGCCCCATTGGCAGAGACTAGCTTTGTGGAGCTCAACTTGGAAATTAATTTACAATGGAAATTGAAGGAAAATCTACTTCATATCCACACCAAGAAGGGTAGCCTCAATGCTTCTCCTTCAGTTCACTCCTTGTGCCTCCCAAAAGGAAGTTGATTCTTCATATGTAGAATTTTCTGGATACCTAGAACACCCACACCCAGAAACCAGGTCCCAGAGAGAGGCAGAGCCACGGTCACCATTGCTTGTGTAGACACCGGAGGTAGGAAGTGGAAGGAAGGTAACGCCTGAGGGTGCAGCTTCCCGGGGACCACCACCTCTCCCCGCCTCAATGGAGGGAGAGAAGAACAAACCCCAGGGAGAAGCTACTGGTCAGCATCTTCCCTCCCTCCCTCTTGGCCCCCACCCGGGCTAGGGTCAACACCCTGAATCGAAAGCGTCTGTTGTCAAGCTGCAGCAGGCAGGGAAACCCTGTCACCAGGTTAAGATTTAAGTCAGAGCATTGTGCCAAATTCAACACATCCAAGCCTCCCACTTGTCCCCCAAGACAATTTCTCAGGGATTTGCATCTTTCCCGGTCACTCCCTGGCCAGTGAGGAAGCACCGTGCATTGAGAAGAGCGTGGCTTTGAGTCGTCAATGTGGAGCTGGTTCCATCTGAGCTCTGCCTCTTCCTGGCTGTGTCTTTTTGAGTCAGTTGCTTAAAATCTCTGAGCCTGGTTCATCCATAAAATGAGGGTGATGAGAGGATTCAGTGAGAGACTGTAGATAAACCACCTCCTGTAATGTGTCGGGGGCGTGGGTCTTTGTACATAGTAACTCCTACTGTTAAATTGCTACTATGGTGTTCTTTATTTTCACTGAGCTAGATAACCTACAACTTGACCATCAGCCTCTTTTTTTTTTTGAGATGGGGTCTCTTTCACCCAGGCTGGAGTGCAGTGGTGCAATCTCAACTCACTGCAGCCTCAACCTCCTGGATTTAAGCCATCTTCCTGCCTCAGCCCCCCAAGTAGCGGGAACTACAGGCGTGTGCCACCGTGCCCAGCTAAGTTTTTGCATTTGTTAGTAGAGATGGGGTTTTACCATATTGCCCAGGCTGGTCTCCAACTCCTGAGCTCAAGCATTGCGTCCCCCTTTCAGCTTCCCAAAGTGCTAGGTCCGGTCAGAGGCCTGACCATCAGCCTCTGAGTGTATTCTTTTAAAAAATTGTTTTTCTAGAGTTCGGGGAGGTTTGAGGAGAAGTCCAGTCTCGTGCATAACAGCGAGCTGGCCTAGGGAGCACAGCCGGCTGCAGAATTCAGAGGGGAGGTTCTTACCAGGAGTGCCCTGCTGCAGGCTATGGAAGCCTCTCACAGGCGCACCGAGTCATCAGGGCCTGTTACCAGAGGAGAGTTCACGCAGGCAGGGCCTGGGTGGTGGATGTGCATTTGGGAGCCAAACGCAGGTTCCAACTTGAGCCCTTTACCATGACTTCCTGGCTCAGTGGGTTCAGCACAGAGTTGTCCAGCCACTATCTCTCCTTTCTTACCTCTTCCTGCCTTCCCATCTCTCTGCATCTTCACCCTTAATGGTCACAATGCCACATTTCCAAGGTGACCCCAGGTGCGTTCCCCGTGGCTTCACAGTGCTGGTCAGAGCATTTGAGCCCCCACTCACCAGATTGGAGTGTCAAGTAGTAGGGTCCAGTCCTGCTCCCTTGCGGGGCTGGGCAGTGAGCTCTCCCTAACACACACAAAGCACCTCCAGCTCAGAGGAAGCTCACACCTCCCATCCATGCCTTCAGGCTTTTCAGCACTGGCATTTAGAAAGCTATTCTCTGGGTTCAGAACCCCCAGAGAGAGCTTTTCTCTATCCTTCCTGATTATTGGTGTGTCAATGAAGGCCTAGAGTAGTGGTTCTTAAACTTGAGAATGATGAGAGTCACCTGGGAAGGTGTTGGGAAAACAGAGTGCCGGTCCAGTCCCACCCCAGTTTCACTGAGTGGGTCTGGTAGGGAACTGCAAATTTGCATGTCCAGGTTCCTGGGTCATCCTGCTGCTGGTCTGGGGTCATTTTGAGAGCTGCTGGACTGGCATAGAGAAGAGTTTCCTGGGTTGCCTTTGAAGATAAGAATTTCTGAGGATTTCAGCACTGCCTTCAGACAGTAGCTCGGTAGAAGTCCCAAGAGCAGAAGTTGTCTAGAGAGGAGAGATGGCCCCCCAGGATGCGCCTGACCAACCAGTCATACATACAAAAGGGAACTTTGGTTCTGTAGGGCTGTGATCTCTGGGGCTTTTCAACTTGGCTGTAGTAAAACTAAAGTTAGTAATATGCCCTGTTGTCATCTAGAAATTCCGCCATGAACTATTATAGTAATTTACTTGTGACGCGTAAGGAGAGCAAGTCGTGGCAATTTCTTCTGCTGATCACAGCGGAGTTTTGGTTTTCTTATTGCCAGTGTTTTTACTGTGTGGCGGAGCTGGATAAGGGAGCACCCCAAAGCCTCTAGTCCTGCCCAAGTAAGTGGCTTTGCCCTTCCAAAGACAACAGCCCCAGCCTTCATTTGGAGGTGGGAGAGGAGGACGCAGAGAGGGTTGGAGGAGGCTGTGGGCATCGGGATCCTGTTTGTTCTTGCTGGCACTGCCTGGCCCGGCTTCCTGAGGAGTGAATCAGCCCATCCAAGGCTTGGCATGCAGTAGTGAGCCAAGGGTTGCCATGGAGATGGGCGAGGCCCAGAGCCCACAGGTCTGGGTGGCCTGACTTGTTTTTAAATGTTGAAGTCTGTGCGAACAGGGAGGGCCTATCTCCACTTCTGTGGCTTTCTTAAAGCGTGACTGGTATTTTGGGGCCTGGAAAACTGCTGGTGTGGGAAACTTGCATCCCCAGTGTTTGGTGTGTTGCTTACTTCCTGGGTGCCATGGACAACTATGACTAATGCTCTCCCAAGTTTAGTAGATTACAAAAACAAAAACCAGGGCTGACAAGCATCTTACTGAAGGAGGGTGATAAAGAGGCCAAGGTTTCCTTTCCTGCCCAACCCAGGAAAATCCCCTCTCTCTCTGTTATCTGCTGCTGTAATTACTCCTTTCAGCAGGGTTAATTTGCCCACGGAAGCAGTTTGTGATCCAAGGAAGGACAGAAGCCTAAAATCTGAGCCAACAGTCTCCCTTTAGCCTTCCTTCCCCACTTTTCTTTGGCCATTCCCATCCAGTCTTAGTGGAGCTCTGGATGGCAGTTTGAGGGTGTGAAGCAGATAAATTTACCCATTTTCCTCCACTACCCAGCGCTCACACAGACTCCCACACAAACCAGAAAACAGAACCCCAGTGTCCTAAATTCCCCCGCTGCCACCCAGCCGCCTTCTCCGATCACAGGAGGACACAACAGCCATCCACAGAAGGCCCATGAATTGCCCCCACCTCACGTCTTTCTCAGAGTTTATTATTATTGTCATTTTTTTTCCCTATGGAATCCGGCTGGCTGTAACACTTCACAGTTTTCAGAATGTTTTACATGCATCACTTTATTTAATCCTCACCTTCAACCTATGTTGAAGGCAGGACAGGTATCATACTGTACTTTTTCAGAAATGAGGACTGTAACGTTCAGAGCAGCTGAGGAAAGTGTGTAATGTCAGAGCGCTCCTAGGTAGCAGTGCCAGAATTAGAGCCCAAGTGTATATCCATCACAGTCCAGTCATTCTCAACAGAGGCGTGCAGTAGAATCCCTGGGAGCACAAAGAGTCCCCTGGGATTGCTGAGGCAGGTGCATGTTTAGAAATCCCCCAGGTAGGCCGGGCGCCATGGCTCACACCTGTAATCCCAGTGCTTTGGGAGGCCAAGGTGGGTGGATTGCTTGAGCTCAGGAGTTCGAGACCAGCCTGAGCAATATGGTGAAACCCTGTCTCTACAAAAAAAAATACGAAAAAAAATATTAGCCATGTATGGTGGCTTCCAGCTGTGGTCCCAGCTACTTGAGAGACTGAAGTAGGAGGATTGCTTGACCCCGGGAAGCAGAGGTTGCAGTGAGCCAAGATTGTGCCACTGTACTCCAGCCTGGGTGACAGATTGAGACCTGTCTCAAAAAAAAAAGTATTTCCCCAGATGATTCTGATGCCCACCCCATATAGAACCAGGCCCTAGGTGGTACAGCTGTGCAGGCAACAGCTCACTATTCTTTCTATTAAGCCACCTGTCCCTTGCTGAAAATTGTGTATCATTTTGACCATGGGCTCAGCAGAGTAACCAAGTAGCCATCGCTTTTCCAGGAGGACAGTGGGAAGTTGGGAAGAAAGTTCTCCCTCCTTCCTGGACTCCATCCACTCACCACTGCCCACCTCCAACCCCTCCCAAAGTGGTAGATGTGGCCCCCTCAAGGCTAAGGCAGTCCTCAGCGAGAAACCACCGTGAGCAATGATCTGCTCTCCACTTTCTGGGCTTTCCAAGGCAGCTGAATAGAGGAAGCGTAACAAATATTTTGTCCTTTTTAAAAAATGGGCTGGGTACAGTGGCTCATGCTTGTAATCCCAGCACTTTGAGAGGCCAAGGTGGGTGGATCTCCTGAGCCCAGGAGTTTGAGACCAGCCTGGACAACATGGGGAAACTTCATCTCTACAAATAATTTTAAAAATTAGCTGGGCGTGGTGGTGCACACCTGTAGTCCCAGCTACTCAGGAGGCTGAAGTGGGAGGATCAGCTGAGCCTAGAGAGGTCAAGGCTGCAGTGAGCCATGGTCACACCACTGCACTCCAGGCTGGGTGACAGAGTGAGACCTTGTCTCAAAAAAAAAAAAAAAAAAAAGTGTATGGCCAGTCAGTACATATTACAGAAGATGGGACCTGGAGGAAAAGGGGGCCCACGCCAAGAGCACCCAGTTTGTTTGCCCACAAAGGATTTTTCTTTGAAGTAGGATTTGTCCCATAGGCAAACTTGGCTTCTCCCACCTGGGGAGTGGCAGGCAGTATGCCCTCCCCCACACTGAAACCACATTCAACCCACTGCTCTTTTCCTCTTCCTCTGGGTTACCTCCTCTTTTTCAGCACACCTACTTCAAGAATTTCCACCAGGAGGCCAGGCTGTACATACGAACCTCCCCAGGTTCTAACTGGAACTGGTTTTGCACACTTGGCATAGAGTCCCCAGAGCAGCCAGGTGCCCCTAAGCTCCGTTACACTTTGATGTTTTTTGTTTAATCCTCCTTTGAAATTGGAAATGTTTCCTTTAACTCCAGGTGTGTGTTTCAGTGTAAGATTTCTGAACCTGTCCCTGCAGCAAGATTTTGCAGTGTGAGTCACTGAAATTCTCATCTTTGCATGGGAGCCTTTGGTGAATTGTGCTCTCAGTGGTGAGTGGGTGTGGCAAGGGATGACCAGGACACCTTTCACTATGGGCCTGAGTTTGGGGCACTCTTGAGTTCTCATGTCTCCTGAGGCTCACATAAGCCCCAGGTGACCACCTTACCTGTGTTCATCAAACATTAGAGTGTTTGACTGGACTTCTTTGAGGGATGGGGGTGCTGGCAGACTTGCAGATAAAGACTGAGGACAGCAATGCATGGGTTGTTTTTTTGTTGTTTTTATTTTTGGAGATGGAATCTCGCTCTGTCACCCAGGCTGGAGTGCAGTGGCTCGATCTCAGCTCACTGCAACCTCTGGCTCCCAGGTTCAGGTGATTCTCCTGCCTCAGCCTCCCAAGTAGCTGGAATTACAGGCACGCGCTGTCACACCCAGCTAATTTTTGTATTTTTAGTAGAGACGGGGTTTCACCATGTTGGCCAGGCTGGTCTCGAACTCCTGACCTCAAGTGATCCACCTGCCTTGGCCTCCCAAAGTGCTGGGATTACAGGCGTGAGCCACTGCACCCGGCCTGCATGGGCTTTTTATAAAATTGGTTTTCAAAAGTCTGTATAAGGATTTGCCCGTAAGTCACATTGGGACATGCTTCACCAACAGAAAGGGAAATTGTCATTCCCCCAACCAACCTTCATGGGTCTTCCTTAGTATTTACTCTGGGCAAGTAATTGTTCTTTGTGGTTTCTTTTTCTTTTCTTTTTTTTTTTTTTTTGAGACGGAGTCTTGCTCTGTCGCCCAGGCTGGAGTACAGTGGCGTGATCTCGGCTCACTGCAAGCTCCACCTCCTGGGTTCACGCCATTCTCCTGCCTCAGCCTCCCAAGTAGCTGGTCCTACAGGCGCCCGCCGCCATGCCTGGCTAATTTTTCGTGTTTTTAGTAGAGACAGGGTTTCACCGTGTTAGCCAGGATGGTCTTGATCTCCTGACCTTGTGATCCGCCCGCCTTGGCCTCCCGAAGTGCTGGGATTACAGGCGTGAGCCACCGCGCCCAGCCTCTTTGTGGTTTCTGACTCTTGTGAGACATTAGAAGATGGATCTGGATAAAAGGCCTAATGGGAAAGGAAGCTGGTCCAAATGAAGAGGACACAGGAGAGGAGATCTGGGTGGATTTCAAGTACTTTTTCACTGAAGTAGTCATTCATTTATGGAGTAACTATTTACTAATGACCATCCGTCCAAAGCATGGATGGGGCAAAGGAGATAAAATAAAAGAATGACTCAGAGGTCCCCTGGACCTCAAGGAGCTTGTGCTCTGCTGAGACGGGAGGCAAGCCCCAGATAGAGGAAGGGAAGAGAGTGCGGATCGCGGATGCTGGAGAGGACAGGACGGATGTGACACTGGCCTGCTCACATACTTGGCTTGCTCAGGGATTGCATTTGCCATTTGCATGGGAGGAATGGGGGAAAATGGGTGGGGAAGCAGCAGGCTTGGCTTAGGCGACCACACAGCATTCCAGGAGGAGGGACTTGCACTAGCAGAGGCACAATGCACAAGGCTGAACTCAGAAAACCTGGAGAGATTGCATCTAAGGAGCAGACAAGGAGGAGGCAGGGTTCAGTGGTGTCAGCTGCTGCGGGATCCCAAAACATGAGGATTCAGCAAAAGTCTTAAGACTCGCGACCCCTTTCGGGTTGGGAGAGATGTAGTGACGAGCCAGTGAGGACTTGGAGATGGTTAAGCCGCCAGCTCAGGGGTGAAAGGAAAGCAGAGAGCACCCTGAAGGAGCTGTGAGGTTGAAGAAAAAGAGGGTTCTATTTCTGGTTTTGTTGTATTTGGATTTTTAGGTTAGGGAGACCTGTCTGTGTCTTCACAAAGGTCAAAAAAGTGGCAGAGGCAGACCTGCACAGTCAGGAAAGAGGTTAATTAATGGAGCAGGTTCTTGAAGGAGACAGGAAGCTTTGAGAGAGAGGCCCCCGCTTCTTTATTGTTTTATACACTTTGCTTTAGAATAATTTTAGATCTACAGAAAAATTGCAGAGATAGTGTAGAGAATTTGCTCATCCTCCTCCCCAGTTTCCCCTCTTGGGGTAATCTCATATTACTGCATTTCATTTGTCACAACTAGGAGACCACCGTTGGTACATTCTGTTAACTGAGCTCCGGACTTACTCGGATTTCACCAGTTTTTCATGTAACGTCCTATTTCTGTTCCAGGGTCCTATCCAGGACACCACAGGACAGTTGTCATGCCTCCTCAGTCTTCTCTGGGCTGTGACAGTTTCTGTCTTTCCTTGTTTTCCATGACCTTGACAGTTTGGAGAAGTACTGGGCAAGTATTTTGTAGACTGTGCTCAGTTGAGGTTTGGCTCATGTTTTTCTCAGGGCATAGCACCAGTGAAGAAACGAAGAAATTTCCAGTAAAACAATGGGAAAAAATGACCCTTTTCCTCTCGGCCCTCTCAAAGGGATGGAACCATTTTTTTGGCCAGATAGCAAAGGAGCTTTTCCCAGCAAAACCAGAATGTTTCCATTTGGCTTTTCTTGGAAACAAAAGAGGAAACGATGGGCAGGGCCGCGAGCTGGGAGTAGAAGCTGTGGGCTCTCTCCTGCATCCCCGCCCGACCAGCTGGGCATACTGCAGGTTGCTATCCTCTCTCCAGAGCCCTGGGAACAGGGCACTGTCTCATTCAGCATTCGCTTCAAAGCTGCTCTGCTCCTGCGATGATAGGCTGCAGTGGGGCAGCCATCGAGGAAACTGCATGCTCAGCATGCCGCCATATGTCTGTTAATTAACCTGGGAGGAAGCCATCGACCCCTTGGCCTCCCGGACTCCTGTATTCTCATTTATGGAGTCCCTGAATAATTGACTTGGCGCCCTCTTTTGAGGGTTAAAGCTCTCTTTGTTTCTTGCTCCTGGCCCCTCCCGTTTAGTTTCTCCTATTATTAAAGTAGCTGAAGCTGGGTGCAGTGGCTCACACCTGTAATCCCAGTGCTTTGGGAGGCTGAGGCAGGAGGATAGCTTGAGGCCAGGAATTTAAGACCAGCCTGAGCAACATAGCAAGACCCCTGGCTCTACAAAAAAAAAAAAAAAAAAAAAAAAGGTTTAAAATATTAGCCAAGATTAGCAGCATGCACCTGTTATCCCAGCTACTCAGGAGGCTGAGGTGGGAGGATGGCTTGAGCCCAGGAGTCCAAGGCTACAGTGAGCTATGATCGCACCACTGCACTCCAGCCTGGGTGACAAGAGCACGACCCTGTCTCAAAAAATAAAGCAGCTGGGGTGAAAGCCGGATGGGGGCAGGGGAGCCCCTCTATGCCACACCAGAAAGTGAGTTCTCCTAGAAAATACTTCAGAGCGCCTTAGATAGCGCTGCCTGACAACCATGAAAGGCATTATTGGGTGGCACTGGTTATACAAGTTTTGTGACCCTGTGACCCCAAGCCATTGTGACTCAGCCAACTGGAGCGATTTCTCCAACAGCGTTACAGAAAATGGGGCAGCTAATGGTTCACATAGCGTCCCCTCCGGCCGGTTAACTCAGTCATTCTGTCAGAAAAGGCAGCAGGGTTCACTCCTGATTTTTGTCCAAGTGCTCCCAGTCATGTCCCTGGCCCTCCCTTTTCTCTGGGTTACTTGAATCTTTCTCCTCTCTTACTGTGAGTTGTTAAGCCTATGAGACCGAGACCTATGGCAGCTTTTCCCATTTTTCCAGAGCCAGCTGCTTTTCCTTCCTGGTTGTAGTGAAATGTTGTAGCATTGACAACCAAGCCGCGTGATGTAAGGTTTAAGTTGGGGTCCAAATATGGGGGACTCCAGACTCCAGGCTTGGCCCGGCCCTTGGCCAAGATAAGACCTGAGATGCTTCCTTTTCCTTCCTGGTTCTGGTTCTCCAGCCCAGCATCCTTCTTACCACCTGTGCACAGAGACCGGATCAATGACTGGACTTAACATATTGGCTCAGGGTCCTTGACATTGGGGCTCTCTATAAGACAGAAGGGGCCTTAGCCCTGGAGGTTCCACTGGGGTACCCTGTCATCATCCGAGCGTGGAACATTCCCAGAGAGACGCAGCTCCTGCCCGTGAGAGGCTGCTGTGTAGAGCGTAGCTGTATCTCATCTTACAGCTTAGTTCCTTGGCAGGCCTGGGAGTCTTTTCATTCTTTTCTGCGACTCAGTTTTCCCAGCAGATAAGGGGTGGGGTCATAACTTCACTCATCAGGGGAAGTAAGATGACTTGGGAGATAATTGCTTGATAAGCACAAGCCTAGAGCAAAAAGGATGGTAATGAGCACTGTCTCGCTATCTCCCTGTGCGCGCAAGAGCATAGAGGGAGGACCAGGGTGAGAAACAGGTTGTGGCTAAATGTGGACCGAAATTGAGCTCCGGCCTATAGTTTTCAGGTTAATGCTTTCATGTCCAGGAGGCCAGCAGCCTCAGTCTTCTATTCCCAGGGGTCTGACTGGGCTTCCATAGGGTTGGGGTGGAAGGAGGGAAGGTATCACCTTTGTACTTTTTTTTTTTTTTTTTTTGAGACGGAGTCTCGCTGTGTCGCCCAGGCTGGAGTGCAGTGGTGCGATCTCGGCTCACTGTAAGCTCCGCCTCCTGGGTTCATGCCATTCTCCTGCCTCAGCCTCTGGAGTAGCTGGGACTACAGGCGCCTGCCACCATGTCCGGAGAATTTTTTGTATTTTTAGTGGAGACGGGGTTTCACCGTGTTAGCCAGGATGGTCTCAATCTCCTGACCTCGTGATCCACCTGCCTCGGCCTCCCAAAGTGCTGGGATTACAGGCGTGAGCCACCGCGCCTGGCCCACCTTTGTACTTTTAACGCTCAGGGACCCTGGGGGACCCAGGCCAGGACTTGCCACCTACAGAGTCAAGACCCGCCCAGTGTGTGCTTGTCTAGTCCCTTGTGTACGTGGATTCAAGCCACATACCTCTTCTAGCACAGCATGCTCCCAGCAGGGCCCACCTCCCCGCCTAAGCTAACTGCGGTGCTCCTGGTCGGGGAACCCATGGTCTGAATGCGAGTACCCTGCTGGGTCCAGGACAGTGGAGACTCATACTTCTCCCCAACCAAACAGTGATCTGCTTGCTGCCTTTGGATTGGGCCAGGAGACCCTCCCTCACTGGCCTTGTATTAAGAAGGAAAACCAGACTTGTGTTTCAACTCAGAACTCTCAAGTTCATTTTAACTCTCAAATTCTGTGCCTGTGTGAGTTTTTCTCCTCTGCCTTGTCCAGCCGCGGGGCACGTGGCGTCGTACAGTCCTTAGCAACGTTTGGAGCTGCCTGCCCTAAGGTGGGGCTGAGAGGCTGAGAAGATGCTGAGCGACAGTCCACAGGCTGGGAGTGCAGGGCTGGTGGGGCTTCATGCTGGTAAAGTGAGGTTGTTCTCCCAGAGCCCATTTGGTACCTTCCTCTTCAGATGCACTTCTGCTGTTATCTCCTTTATTCTTTAGCCATACCTACAAGGTAGGGAAGGGCCGCGTCTTACAATCCCTGCTTTACAGATGGGAACGCTGAAGCAATAGAATATGAAGCTAGACTCTGCAGCCCCTCGTGGTGGAAGCACACCTCCCTGACAGGAGCAAATCTGCTTATGCTCCTGGCAGGTAGGTGAGGTTGTGACTGCTGCAGGCTGAGGTCTGGGTGGCCCTTCCCAGTATTGCCACCTCCGCTGTCCACCCAACTTGCCCACACTCGATGGCATATCGTGAGGGAAAGGAGAGGAGAAAAGAAGGAAGGAAGGAGAGGCCTATCCACACCATGGGCTATCACCAGCTCCTGGAGCTGAGAACCGAGGTCCCTGATGAGCAGGCTCTGACATAAGAGTGCCTCTGTTGAGGAGGGTGGACCAGCAAAACCTGGGCCCACCCACTCCTGCGTCCAGCCGGCTACCACACTGGAGGCCTGTGAAGTCACCCCCCCCCCGGCAAGCCCTGGTACGGGCGGCGACGAGGGAGCTCAGCTGGCACTGGGGGGACTTGGCAGGAGGCCTCCTGCACAGCATCTAGTTCAGCAGTGCCAGCGAGGGGAGGCCCTGACATGTCATTTACTGAGCAGCAGGTCTCCAGGGACGTTGCAGCTGCCCTCCCTGGTGCACGTGTGTCTGGAACCGTGTAACCATCACCCAAGTCAACAGTTAGAAGAGGACACCCCCAGCCACCTGGCACCTCCCTGAGCCTAATTTCCCCCTCCACCTAAGCATCACTGCTCACCTGATGACAGTGCTTTTCCTTTATCATTTATAGGCACATGTAAGCATCTAGCTCTGTGTGCATCCCTAAACAGCATAGCGATTTTTAACTACATGGAATCGTATTGTGTGTGTTCCTGTGGCTCTGGCTTCTTGGTTTAGCATTGTGAGATGCACTCATGGTGTTGCGTGTAGCTAGAGTTATTCGTTTTCACTGCTTTATAGTGTTCTGTTGCCTATAAAATACCCCTTCGGCCAATGGGTGGCAAGTAGGTCACTGTTTATTCCTCGCTTGCTGGTATTTTTAGTATCTGAATGAATCAAACATACCCAGTAATGGCATCTACAACTACCAGGCGTATATGAGGGGCAGAGACCAAGGGTGGTCACAAAGTCCTTTGCAAGTCTCACCCTTCAGCGCAAGGGGACTGCATTGTTGCTGGCAGCCAGAGTTAATGCTGACGTCCTGTATGTCTTGCAGCTTGCCGGGATTGCTGTCCTTGCCATTGGACTATGGCTCCGATTCGACTCTCAGACCAAGAGCATCTTCGAGCAAGAAACGAATAATAATAATTCCAGCTTCTACACAGGTGAGGGACGGGGAAGGCTCGGTGAATTCAGACTGCGTGAATTCAGACTCTGGCTCCAACAAAGTTCCTCTAACTTTGCAGGCCCCATGTTGACCCAGGGACTTGGGCTTGGGAAAGACTTTTGCTCTGGCCACACTGGCCAGTCATGTCCCTTTCACGTTGTGCAGTTTTTGTGTGTGTCATTGTGCCTATGAATTTGCATTTAACTGATGTGGTTTCTTTTCCTGATGGCCAAGTCGGGCATGTGGATGGTTCTCTGATGGTAGCCTCTGCCAAAGTTGTACCCATTCTTGAGGGTTTACAAACCTCTGTTCTCATCTCTGATGCTCTCTCCTGATTAAGTCTTCTTATCCTGCATCATTTCCTTAATTCAAAAAGCTTCGTCCTGGGGATCTGCAGTGCTGGAAGAAGATATAGACAGCTTTCCTCTTCACTATTCAGATAGGGACTCTGAGACTCAGAAAAACATCCGCCTCCTGGAAAACACAGCAACAATAGGAGAGACTAGAATGGACTTCACCCAGCCCTTTGGATCCCTGGTACTGGGGTAAATGCTGTAGTGTTTAGTTTTATTTGTTTGTTTTTGAAACGACTCTTGCTTTGGGAGAGAGGCTTCCAGTTTAAACCTGCCTGGGATCCTCTGAACATGAACAGACTTGGCAGGTTTCTTTCTACACTCAGGCTTCTTGGCAGCCTTGCTAGCACCATTCTGCCCCTCTCGTTGCCGTATCACCACGTCAAAGCTCCCTTCAGAGGAGGGGGAGCCTGGTGCCTGCCAAGTTCAGTTGCCCGCGTCTGCGTGAATTCAGACTCTGTGGCTGTACTCTGCCTGGCTTGGAGGTAGGAAACTTTTCATTTGTGAGAAACAAAGGAAACCTCCTATTTTTTAGGATGATGCTGACATGTTGTCAGGCTCAAAGTGTAAGTTTGGTCACTTCCTTCCCACCCACCAAAAAAGTTATTTTTACAAAGGAAGGAGAAAACAGTTATCTCCCAGTCCCTCAGGGAGAAGCAAGGCTGGCCAGCCGTGTAGACCTTCCCTTTCCCACCTCTTGAACCGGGTAGGGAGAGTCTTTAAAAACAGCTCATTTGGTTGCGTAACATTTGAGCCCTGTGGATAGTTTTGCTGGGTTTACTGCCTTTTATTGTGAGCTGGGGTTTTTTGGGGTGTGTCTCTCTATTATCGGAAAGAAAGCGAGAGAAAGCACAATGTATGTTTAGAAAAAAAACTACACATACACACAGAGTTTTTAGGGAACAGGTTTCTATAGCACCCTGACTTGTTTTAACAACAGAACGTTTTTGCGAGTCTGTGACAGGCTTAGAATGCTGCCCTGCAGAGCAAGAGGGAGGAGCCGGGTGCGGGTGCTGGGGAAGACTCTCCACGCTCCACACCGTGTTCCAGAAGGGAGCCCTGTGTTGGGGGAGCAGGTCTGCCGGCAGGAGCAGGCACAGTCAGGCCCGCTTTCCTAAGCAAAAGCCCTGTGGCCTGCGCATATGTCTCCAAAGAGAGACTCAGTCCTCCCTTGTCCTGGCTGCTTCTAACAACCCGCTTTTTCTTTTCTGTTACCCAAAGCCTCTATGCCTGATTGTTTATATTTTTAGATGTGGGAGGTAAGAATCTCATGGGTAAGAGGATGGAACTGGGAGGAAGACACTAACATTTTTATTCTTATTTTTATTTTTTATTTTTTTTGAGACGAAGTTTCAATCTTGTTGCCCAGGCTGGAGTGCAATGGCGCGATCTCGGCTCACTGCAACCTCCGCCTCCCAGGTTCAAACGGTTCTCCTGCCTCAGCCTCCTGAGTAGCTGGGATTACAGGCATGCGCCACAATGCTCAGCTAATTTTGTATTTTTAGTAGAGACGGGGTTTCTCCATGTTGGTCAGGCTCGTCTCGAACTCCCGGCCTCAGGTCATCCGCCCGTCTCGGCCTCCCGAAGTGATGGGATGACAGGCGTGAGCCGCTGCGCCTGGCCGAGAGACACTAATATTTTTGAGCCCCCTTCTTTGTGTCTCATTCATTGTCTTGTGCGTATTATATAATTTAATCCCCTTAACTCTGCGAGGAGTATGGAATGATTCTCATCTCACAAGTGCAGGAACCAAGGCCTAGAGAGCTTAAGTAACTAGTCTAAGCTTATATTCCCTCAGGAGGCAGGGCCAGGTTTTGAACCCAGGCCTAAAAGAGCTGCTTCTCAGGTTGTCGTTGCCAGGTGGTGGGTTCTCCCTCTGTAGGAATGGAAAAGGTCTGTACTGGCTGAATGTGCCCCATTGGCAGGGATGGGGTGGGGCTGTCTTGGCCCTTTTACTTCACCCAAGTTGTAGTCGGGGAGAGAAACCCCTGCGTCGGTGGCCCAGCCAGCAGCTGACGGGTGGGAAAGCTGCGGGGTGGCAGGAGAATGGTGAGTGCCATTAGAGGAGCTGGGGCTCACCTCTGGGAACCTCACAGGATTCAGATCCTGCAGGTCATTGCAGGGCCCCCCTGGTGGCCAGTGGTCCTATCTGAAGTGACCAGGAGGGTGATTTGAAAGCATAACCCCACAGAGACACAGATCCCCTAGTTGGGGTCTAAGGGCCACTGTCCACTTAGCTCTGCCAGGGAAATACAGATCCTTTGCAGCTACACCCCGTCCTGGGAGAAGAGCGGAGCTTTGAAGACTTCGTTCTGCTTGCAGAAGCGCTGGCAAGGGGGATGATGCATGTGAGGTTAGAACAGCAGCACTGTGTCTGGGCACAGTGGCTCACTCCTGACCTCAGGTGATCCGCCCGCTTCAGCCTCTAGCACTTTGGGAGGCCGAGGCAGGCAGATCACCCGAGGTTAGGAGTTCGAGACCAGCCTGGCCAACATGGCAAAACCCCACCTCTACTAAAAATACAAAAATTAGCTGGGCGTAGTGGCATGCACCTATAATCCCAGCTACTCGGGAGGCTGAGGCACAAGAATCTCTTGAACCCGGGAGGCAGAGGTTGCAGTGAGCTGAGATCATACCACTACACTCTAGCCTGGGAGATAGAGCAAGACTCCATCTCAAAAAAAAAAAAGAACAGCAGCACAGCACTGGGAGCACTGCTTAGGTCTGGGCGGTGCCCTGAACGCCACTGAACACTTCAGGAAATAATAATTGTCGTCCGTGGGCAAAGGGCCAAGGAGGTGTCGCTCTGTGTCCCCTTCCCCACGAGGCTGTGAGACCAGCCTTCTCTGTTGGCCCAGAGCCCTTCTCCTAGCAGATGAGCTTGGAGTGCCAGCCACACCCTGGCTGCCTTTCCAAGGGATAGTCATGAGGTGACCGCCCCTTGCACTGGGCCACCAACTGTCTGCAGAGCAACCCATAGGCCAGCCTGACCATGCAGCTGACTTTTCAGGAAATCCGAACAGCCCAGGGGTGTCTTTTCTCCAGTGGGGCCACAGCTTACCAAGTAGAGAAAGAGTATATAACCAGGCAGAAAAGCAAGTGAAAACCTTTCCAACATTCAGAACAGTCTATGGTGAGTCCAGAACAGCTGACAGCCTTATATGGGCCTTCTCTCCAATCCAGGCCTGGAGATACAACCCGTCAGCAAGATCCCTAATCCCAGGCTGCAAACATGTTGGGGAACTTCGTTTTCTTGGTCCCAGGCCAGCAGCCTTTCCCAACTCCCTGGTGTCCCTCCAGAACCATGGCTACTGAATGAGGGCATCTAGGGGGGCTCCAGCCAGAGGCCATGAATGCCCGCCCTTCCTTGGCCAGCCCCCTATCCATGATAAGGTGCCTGGTGATTTTCAGGACACGCGACACTTGGCCTCAGTAAGCTGGTGTCCCCATCCTGGCTTGTGACCTGGGGCAGTTCATTTTGTTGCTCTGGGCTTCATTTTTCTCCCTCCTGAAACCAGCACGGCTTACACAACCATGGCACAGCTTACACACCCACTCCCCTCTGGGGCAAAGATGTACAGTGTGTGGCAAATGGAATTCCATTGTGGCGCCTATTCCTGTGAACTTGGGAGGGCGGGAACCAAGACAGAACCAGTCGGGGCAGAGGTAGGGCTCCTTTGAACACCTGATGGAGTTATTTGGATATAATAAACTTTTATTGCAGGCCAGAGGCCCTACTGGATTTTGTTCTCCTTCACACAAACGGGTGTGGTGAGTGCTGTTTGCAAGACAGAGCTGGTGTAGGGACGGGAGCCTGCTGTGTCCTCTCCCTGGCCTAAGCTGAGAGCCCTGATGAACAGTGAAAAACACTGTTCCATTTCTTGTTTAAAGGACACCCTGGCATATGCTACTGCTGCTACACCAGCCTTTTTTTTTTCTAGGCCTGTAACGTCAGCCTGAAAAAAGCAGAATAAACAACCCTTAAGCAAATTAATACTGTAATCCTAGAGAAGGCTCTGTGATGGATAACTTTTTCCATGACTCAGACAGCAAGCTAACATTCACTTGTTTTATAAGGGGGAACACTTTGTCATTTATCAACAGCAGCCTTGGCTAACAAGCTTGGGGTGTAAGCGATGAGTAGCCTTTCCAAAGGGAAGCACTGAATAGCCCTTGTAAAAGCCAGCCCGAGCCCTGCAGTGGCTCCGTGACTTCCATGGGGCCTGCTTCCACATGAGCTGTCCTATAGCTTGCCGGCTGCTGCTGAGTCCCCGAACACGGCTGCCAGGGATCGCTTCCCTTTTCCCCTGACTAGAGAGGGCTAAAGCTAGGCACTGCAGATCTGTGGCCATCCACGCAAGATTTAAAGCCCACAAAACCCTTGATCTTAAAATCTTCCTCTGCTGAGCCCTAGCATGAATATTTAATATTAACCACAAGCCCCATTAGGAGCATGTTCTCTCTCTCTCCGTGGGAAATACTTTTCTCTTCAGTAGCTCACTTGCAGCTAATCCAACTCCCTTGGCCTCTGCCAGGACCGCCAGGTTCATGAACTGGGATCTGGACTTAGAGAAAACATGTCTGCCTGTTCGTTCCCACTCCACTGTATCGCATGTGCTTGTAAATCGTTTTGACCTCTTAATACCTCCTGTTTATTCAGCTCCTGCGATGGAGCTCAAAGGAGTGACCTCATCCTTCCTTGACTTGCCCCCATGAGATGGGGAGAAACTGGGGCCTTTCTACTGTCCCCATGTGAGAGAACCAAAGGAGGCTGCCCTCTTACCCAGTGCCCCATGCGCGGGGCTGCACAGCCTCCCCAAGCCCAGCTTGTGGCCTCACAGTGTTTGACTGCCCAGGAAGATGCGACCTGACTTGAGGACAAGCTACATTTGTCCCCTTGCCCAGTCTGGGCCAGGCATGCACAAGAACAATACCCACATTCTTGCAACGTGGGGTTTGCCAGTAACCCCACGTGACTTGACCTCACGACGGATGTGGGGGGAGAAGGGGGAGGAACAAACGCTCTCTGTGTGCATTCTGCTCTGTGCTGCCCGTGAGCCTCAGCTGCGGGCAGACTGCATGGTTTGTTGCCTGCAAATCCTCACCCCTGCTTGGGGTGCAGATGTGGGACAGTGAAGTCAGTGTGTCACCTGCCGAGGGTTCTCATTGAGTGTCCTGCTGTGTATTGTGGGGAAACATCACAGACTTTCTCTCTCGCGTGTGTGTTTTCAGCCCCTATTTCAAGGATATCTCTCTGCTCCCAGTGAAAGGACAGTAGGCATACAGCAGCAGGTTAAAATTCACCATGGTGATTATTAATGATTGTTACTCATGCTTGGTATAATTGAGATTAACAACAGCTAGCATTTGCTGTGCACATGTGGATTATATCACTTAATCCTCACAGCAATCCTGGAAGTGGGCATTATTGCTACTCCTGTTTTACAGATAGAAAACTGTTAAGTGGCTTCCCCAGAGTCACAGAGCTGGTACTCTCAACATGTGACAGTAGCCTCTCCCAAGGCTAGACAGAACATGCCTGCAAGACAGGGAGGCACAGAGACTTCTCTGCTGGTTTCCCCTGGGACCCATGTAGGGCTGGGGGTGCTGATTAAGGGAGTAGTCCCTGCAGGACAGCTGTGGCTTCCCAAGAATAGAACTGTGGGGTGGCGCCTCTGGGCATTCCTTTGGTGGGTTGTGGAACGAATGGGGCCAATGCTGCTCCACTGTGTTTGTGCCCCAGGAATTTGCATTGTTCTGGGTTTGGGCAAAAGTTATAGAAGTTGCTGCCCTTCTCTCACTTCCTTTCCATGAGCCACTCAGATCAAGGGCTTAGTAATGGTGTCACTCATCCTCTCCTTAGCAAGGAGGAGCCTCTTCACCCTTAACCTGGAATAACTGAGTTGTGACTGTTAAGATCTTGCTAGCATGCTATAGAGATGTTTTGAAATTTCCAGCAACATACCTCTTTAATTTTACTAGTAAGGAAATTGAGGCCCAGAGAAGGAAAATGTCTTACCCCAGGTCACACAGCAATTAGCATTAGTGTTAGGGCCAAAAGACGGGTCTTCTGACACCCAGATCTGTGTCCCTTTGCACTAGAGTCAGGTATTGGACCTTTGCCAAGAGGTGCCTTTGAGCGTTCCTAACTGTGTGTGCCTAACCACCACCCAGCAACAGGGAAAGGAGGTCCCCCTTCTGGGAACAGGCAGAGTTGGTTCCACCCACCCCTGGGGTAGGGGGGTGCCTAGGTATGCACAGCCCCTTCCTGCTGGAAATCTGCTCTGACAGCGTCCTCTGTAAGGCAGGGTCCCAGAAGTTAGCCAAAGTGTGGAAGGTGTATGCTAACTAGCTTGAGTAGATTCATCTTGCTGGAAAGAGCTGACAGACTGGACCAGTTTGCATTCCGAATGTAGGGATTCCCATGGATATTCTCTGTCCTGGACTGAGGGCTAATGGGCACCTTCCAGAAGGGCTGAGGGTAAGGTAGGAGCATGAGCTTGATGAAGCAGAGTCATGCAAGAGAGGCTGGTGGGAAGGAGACCTAGGGGCAGAGGTGGAAGAGGAGGCTGTATTTTAAGGAAAGGGAACTTCTTCCCTGAGATGAGGGGAATAAGGAGGTGGGGAGGCAGGAGTTAGGCAGAGGGAAACAGGAATTGCCGGAGATGCCTGGGCCTCTGAACTGACGTCTCCACGCATGTGCTTCCTCTGTCCTCCCGCAGGAGTCTATATTCTGATCGGAGCCGGCGCCCTCATGATGCTGGTGGGCTTCCTGGGCTGCTGCGGGGCTGTGCAGGAGTCCCAGTGCATGCTGGGACTGGTGAGTATGCCCTCAGCATCCCCGCAGCCACCCACTCCCACCGCCAAAACCTCAGCAGGCCCAGACCCAGACCCACAGAACAGATGGAGGGGGATGGGGTCAAGAGGGTACCCAAAGGGCATGAGCTGTCCTCAGCCTGGGCCCCTCCCCAATGTGAGGCGTCGCCCCTCTTCCTTTCTGGAGCCTGTCTTATCGCTTCCCCTAGGCAACTAAAAGGACTTTGTTTCCCCCTTTTCTCGAGGACCACGTTTGCTTTTTTTCCCTGAATCCACAGGTACCTTTGCCTTCTCCTTCTTGTTTCAAAATCTGTTTTGGTCTTTTCCAAACTCCACGGAGTGGATTCACTCCCTTTACTTGCCCAAATCTCTGTGTCTTTTGTGAGCAATAGTAGTTTCCTGCTCACTGACTCTTAACTAACGCCTTGTAAATGCTAGTTCTGGGCTCAGCTGTGCTCAGCTCTTTCCTCATGTCCGGGCACCTTGCCTCACTGTGGCCGCTGTCTTGGGCTTGGTTAACTGCCTGTTCTGTGAACTTCTTCCCTGCCCCTGCTAGGCTATTCATTTGTGCCACCAGATGCCTGTTCCCAGGGAGTTGTCCTTCTTCCTTGTCCCAAAATACCCTTCGATTTTCCTGGCTGGTTGGCTGGGACTGTTCTCACCCCGTCCCCTCGTTGCCTTCCAGTTCTTCGGCTTCCTCTTGGTGATATTTGCCATTGAAATAGCTGCGGCCATCTGGGGATATTCCCACAAGGATGAGGTAGGTTTTTCCCATGAGATCTCTTGGGTTTGGGAGTTGGGGGATGGGGGACAGTGAAGCAGGGGGCAGGTCCTCGCTGGGCACTTTGTTCAGCTTTCAGCTGTTGACCAGGCCTCTTATCTCATCGCGTGCCTGTGTGCCAGCAAACATGCCCTCCTCGGGGCAGGGAATGTCAGCGCACTTACTGTCCTGTGTGAGATTGTGCCAGCCATGGTGTTGGCTCATAGTAGATGTTCAGGAACTACCCATTGGGCCTGTGTGTCTGTCTGTCCATCTCACACCTCAGCAGCCCTTGCCCCCAACTTTTAGAAAGATTACTCAGGAAATACAGGCTTTCTGTGGGCTGGACACCCTTGCCTCCTCCTCTGATCTATAAATAACGTGTTCAAGTGCTGCCCCCATGAGCCAAGTGCTGCCCCCAAGCCTGTGCAAGGCCCACAGATGTTTGAACTATGGGCCCCACATCTGGAGACTTGGCCATCCAGTATGGGGAAAAGACGTGAAATTGACAAGGGTCATAGAGGTGATGTATATCCAAAGTACTGTGGGTTTTGAAAAGGTGGGGTGGGGAAGGGAATCTCTTTTGGCTTCATAGAGAAGGGAGCCGTGACCTAAACCTTGAATGAGAGATGTGTTCAGGAGGAAAGTTAGTGGAGACAGGGGGCTTCCAGTCAAAGGGGCTGAGCATGGCTGAGCTTGGGCTTACGTGGGGAGCCCTGCAGAGTTTTGGACCAGGATGGGCCATATCAGAGTAGTGTTCCTGGAAGGGCTGCCTTGTCATGTTCAGCAGGAAGGGGGAAAGAAGAGAGATGCTGGAGGCAGGAACCCTATTGTTTTGTTTTGTTCTTGAGACTAGTCAAGTGCAGTAGTGAGAAACGGGGAAGAGTGGAACAAGGACTTCCATCTGTAACTGACATGAGCATTCCATTGAGATAACTGACTACTTTTAGACCAGCCAAGGGAACTCTGTTTAAAAAAAAAAAAAAAAAAAACATGTCTCCAAGCAGTAAATAGGCAGGGATCATAGAAATAGGCAGGGATCATTGTGAAAAATGTCAGAAAGATGCTGAAAGAAAAATGCTGGCTGTTGGTCTGTTAACTGGATGTGGGTGAGCATCAAAGGGACAGACTTCCATTAAATTGGGATGCACCAGGTGCAGGCACATAATAATATATCCCCTATATTATAATACAATAGCTGGCACGTCCTCCAGATTTACTCTTGTACTGGACATAGTGGTAAAGGCTTAACATGCAATATCTCATTTAAATTCTCACAATAACCTATGAGCTGTAGGGACAAATGTGGAAACCCTATACAGAGAGGTTTAGTAATTTGCCAAAACTCATACCTAAGTGAAGAGAAAAAGAAGATGGAAGCCTGAGAAAATAGTCAAGTCAGGAGTAGTTTTTAAATTATTATTATCCTCTAGATTGTAGAGATTCAATTTAGGAGCCAAGTAGAGCTGAAGGACTGACCAACGTGTAAGAGACAGGGAGAAACGGCCAGAGTGGGTTGCTGGAGGATGTGGGAGGAGATGGGAAGTGCCCAAAGGCCCCGAGAGAAGGCATCGCTAGCGGCTGCCATCTGCCCAGTGACATTGTCCAAGCACAGGCATCTGGTGGCTGAGAGCTTAAAGAGAGAGAACAAGATGGAATGCGTAACATTTGTTCGTGGAGAAAGATGTGAAAATGCCATCTCTGCCCCTCTCTTGTCTGCCTATTGTAGGTGATTAAGGAAGTCCAGGAGTTTTACAAGGACACCTACAACAAGCTGAAAACCAAGGATGAGCCCCAGCGGGAAACGCTGAAAGCCATCCACTATGCGGTAGGTCGCCTTGGCAGAGACACCCTCCTGCGCTTTCTCCCAATTGTGTCTGCACACAGGGTGCTGACTGCACCAGACCAGTGCAAACGTTCTAATCGGCTTTTTAAAATTTGTTTCTCTCATCCCCATCCCTGCTTTCTCGCTGTAGTTGAACTGCTGTGGTTTGGCTGGGGGCGTGGAACAGTTTATCTCAGACATCTGCCCCAAGAAGGACGTACTCGAAACCTTCACCGTGAAGGTAAACTCAGAGCAGGATCCTGGTGTCCCTGCCCCATTGCTCTGGACAAACCCTGCAAGCATGAAAGTGACAGCAGCCAAGTGCTGCCTCAGAAAGACCCGTTCTGCCTTTGAAGGGGTCCCAGGGTACCCATCTCTTTCTCCCCTACTTTGGGCCCTCTGTTTATTCAAGGGCAATAAAACAAAGGCCGGACGCAGGGAATGACAAGTGTTCTGGCACCGCCCACTGCTGCCAGCCCGGAAGCTCTCAAGGGCAGGCGTGCTTCTGAGTCTTGGACTCCCGCTCTGACTTTGTCAGTGGCTCCTGTCTGTAAGCCAGAGTTAATGTCCAACTCCAGAATAGTAAAAAGTGACCTTACAACCATATCAGAAATAGACCCCCAAGCAGGGCCTGTCCCTCCTTCTTCCCTGATGTCCTGCCCAGATTTTAGGGATCCACTAGCATAGCCATCCCTTTGTTCCCCTTTCCATCCACCAGCCAGAACTCCTCTTATCCCCGAACACTCCTGTCCCCAGCCCACCCTCTGCCCACCAGTTCTCCCAGGTGAGACAGGTGCCATGGGAGGAAGGAGGTGCCCCAGGAGCAAGGATTGTGTGTGACCCAGGTCTTGGTTTGTCTCCCCAAGTCCTGTCCTGATGCCATCAAAGAGGTCTTCGACAATAAATTCCACATCATCGGCGCAGTGGGCATCGGCATTGCCGTGGTCATGGTGAGTGGCGGGACATAGTCCCAGGAGGGGGCTGAGGAGTTCACATTGATTCAGCCCATGCTCTGCCCAGACACCGCCGCAGTCTGTGCCGCTAAGGTTCAGGGCACATGGGCAGCAGTGCTGGTGCTGCTAGTCCTCAGAGCATGTCTCCTCACGCACCTGCTGTTGTTCTCCCTAAGAAAGTAGTTCACTAGAGGCTACCGGCGTGGGAATTGTTGCATTTCCTGAAGTGCATCTGAAAATGGGCAGCCAGAAGGAGGTCTCTCGCTAATCAGCCCCTAGAAACCAACAAGGGCCAACCAGGTTCCTTGGGGTCATGTCCTCTCTCCATGAGGGAGAGCCCCAGACGGAACATGGTCCTCGCTGGGATGGCCTTGGCTGAGTCTCCCCCACCCCCGCCTGCCTCTGCCCTCTTGCCAGACCTGCCCCCAAAGAGAGAATCGCCTCCTTTCTTAGTGGCTATTTGCACCCTTCACCGGCATCTAAGAAAGGCATGAAGCACCTTTCAGCAAAAGATACAACAATACCTTCTTTTTCTCTTTTTTTGAGACGAAGTTTCACTCTTGTCGCCCAGGCTGGAGTGCAGTGGTGCAATCTCGACTCACTGCAACCTCCGCCTCTCTGGTTCAAGCAATTATCCAGCCTCGGCCTCCCGAGTAGCTGGGACTACAGGCGTGCGCCACCATGCCCAGCTGATTATTTTTAGTAGAGACGGGGTTTCACCATGTTGGTCAGGCTGGTCTCGAACTCCTGACCTCAGGTGATCCACCCGCCTTGGCCTCCCAAAGTGCTGGGATTACAGGCGTGAGCCACCGTGCCCAGCCAAGATGTAACAATACCTTTTAAAATAGAATATTAACACTTTGGGAGGCCAAGGCAGGTGGATTGCACCACAGCACTCTAGCCTAAGCAACAGAGCAAGACTCCATCTCAAAAAAAAAAAAAAAAAAAAAGGAATATTAAATACACACACAAAAAGACAAATGCAAAAGTATTAACCTGTATGGACTATAGGAAAACCTGGAATTTGAGCATTAAATCTGGCTCTGAGCGTGCTTGTCCCACTCTGAAAGTTCTCCAAGGAAAATGCTTGTGCAGCTGACTGCCGACCCCCACAGATTCCTCACGTCCCGCATCCTTCTCGTTATCTGGCCTGCATCTCTCCTGTTTCAGTACCTTCTGACTCGTTTGGCCTCCTGGATGCCATTCTCCTTGTCATTTGTCTTGGACTGGGTGACCCATGTCTCTCCCTTTCCCTCAGCCTTCCTTCAGATCAAACCACCCTGATCCTCATGTTTCTTCCTATCTCCTAGATATTTGGCATGATCTTCAGTATGATCTTGTGCTGTGCTATCCGCAGGAACCGCGAGATGGTCTAGAGTCAGCTTACATCCCTGAGCAGGAACGTTTACCCATGAAGATTGGTGGGATTTTGTTTGTTTTGTTTTGTTTGTTTGTTTTTTTGCCACTAACTTTAGTATTCATTCTGCACTGCTAGATAAAAGCTGAAGTTATTTTATGTTTGTCTTTTAATGCTTCATTCAATATTGACATTTGTAGTTGAGCGGGGGGGTTTGGTTTGCTTTGGTTTATATTTTTTCAGTTGTTTGTTTTTGCTTCTTATATTAAGCAGAAATCCTGCAATGAAAGGTACTATATTTGCTAGACTCTAGACAAGATATTGTACATAAAAGAATTTTTTTGTCTTTAAATAGATACAAATGTCTATCAACTTTAATCAAGTTGTAACTTATATTGAAGACAATTTGATACATAATAAAAAATTATGACAATGTCCTGGACTGGTTTTTGTTTCCTTTAATTATTTTGAGAGCTATTTGGTTTGCAAATGTCTTTCAACTCCTATTAACTCCACCTGCATTTTTTTTTTTTTTTTTTTTTTTTTTTTTGAGATGGAGTTTCCCTCTTGTTGCCCAGGCTGGAGTGCAATGGCCCGATCTTGGCTCACCACAGCCTCCACCTCCTGGGTTCAAACAATTCTCCTGCCTCAGCTTCCTGAGTAGCTGGGATTACAGGCATGCACCACCACACCCGGCTAATTTTGTATTTTTAGTAGAGACGGGGTTTCTCCATGTTGGTCAGGCAGGTCCCGAACTCCCAACCACAGTTGATCTGCCCACCTCGGCCTCCCAAAGTGCTGGGATTACAGGCGTGAACCACCGCGCCCGGCCCCACCTGGATTTATATGAGAAGTAGATTGGGAGGTTGCTCACCCCAGTTTACTAATGAAGAAATCTAGATGTGGAGAGATTAAAGGATTCTGATCCAAAGTCACACAGGTGTTAACAGAGGAGTCAGCAGCAGCACCTGGTCCCCAGACGCTCATTCAGCAGTGGGGTATAGCTTGGGGAGATGACAGTACACCTCACACCATGGTGGCGGGAACTTTGTTTTATTCACTACCTAGCAGCTAGTATCTGGCATAGTAGTGTTCAGTATTTTTTATCAGTTAATATTTTTTGGTTGAATGAATAAATGAATGTGTACCCATCAGGGTTTCATCAGATTTGAAGAGATTTGTTGTGGGAATTTGACCTTACACAGTCACTGGCACTGGGGCTGCTTAAGCAGGCTCTGCAGACAACTGGGAAGGACAGACAGATGGAAAGTAAGGGAGGACAAGCCCAAGCGGGAGCCCTTGAAGGCAGACACATCCGTCTGTTTGTTTTTTGTTTTTTTTTTTTTGGAGACAGGGTCTCACTCTGTTGCCCAGACTGGAGTGTCATGGCCCAATCTCAGCTCCCTGCAGCCTTGACCTTCCTGGTCTCAAGCAAATCCTCCCACCTCAGCCTCCCAAGTAGCTGGGACTACAGACATGAGCCACCACACCTGGCTAATGTTTGTATTTTTTGTAGAGAAGGGTTTTGCCATGTTGCCTAGGCTGGTCTTGAACTCCTGGTCTCAAGCAATCCACCTGCCTTGGCCTCCCAAAGTGCTGGGATTACAGGCGTGAGCCACCGCACCCGGCCCCGTGTCAGTTCCTGCCTCTGCTGAGGTGAGCCAGCAGAGAAGCCACAATTCGTGTGAGCTGTGAAATGACTGCTGCTTCACCTCCCACCTCCAAACCTTCCACAAGTTTCTCCTCTGTGCTCCACTCTAACCAGAAACACACAGGAAAAGAATTCTGGGAAGTGTGGTTCAGCTTACCCATGTGGACAGATCACAAAGCCACCGCTGCATGGGAGGTGTGGTCCGTGCTCAGACTGCAGTGTCGTGGGCAATTCGGAGGTAAGCAGGCAATGATGGCAGAGTGGGGTGAACAGGAGAAAGGTGAAGTGCAGAGGCATAAGAAACCGATTTTTTCCACTCCTTGATTCCATTTGGGTTCCTCGTTAACACTACAAAAAGAAAAACAGGAAAGAAGGATGAAAATGTCCCTGAATGCCATTACGTTCAGACATCAGAACACCAAAGTTGACAGCAGCATTATTCACAATAGCCAAAAGGTGCAAATTCAAATGTCCATCAACAGATAAATGGATAAACAATACGTGGCATATCCATATGATGGGCTAGAATTCCACCTTAAATGCTGCAACATGGATGAATCATGAGTATGTTAATGTTCATTGAAATAAGCTAGACACAAAAGAACAAATATTCTACAATTCCCTTGATAGGAGGTACCTAGAATTGGTAAATTTATAAAGAAAGTAGATTAAAAGTGGCCGGGCGCGGTGGCTCACGCTTGTAATCCCAGCACTTCGGGAGGCCGAGGCAGGCGGATCATGAGGTCAGGAGATCAAGACCACGGTGAAACCCCGTTTCTACTAAAAATACAAAAAATTAGCCGGCCGTGGTAGCGGGCGCCTGTAGTCCCAGCTACTCGAAGAGGCTGAGGCAGGAGAATGGTGTGAACCCAGGAGGTGGAGCTTGCAGTGAGCTGAGATCGCGCCACTGCACTCCAGCCTGGGTGACAGAGCGAGACTCCGTCTCAAAAAAAAAAAAAAAAAAGTAAGTAGATTAAAAGTAACCAGAGGCTAGGGAGAAGGGAAAATAGGGAGTTATGGTATGATGAGTACAGAGTTTCTGTTTGGGATAATGAAGAAGTTCTGGAAATAGAGGGTGGTGATTGTTGCAAAACTTTGTGAATATACTTAGTGCCACTACGTCATATGCTTAAAAATTGTTAAAATGAGCTGAGCACAGCGGCTCACACCTGTAATCCCAGCACTTTGGGAGGTTGAGGTGGGAGGATTGCTTGAGCCCAGTTCAAGACCAACCTGGGCAACATAGTGAGACAGCAACTCTACAAAAAAAAAAAAACAAAAACTGGCTGGGCATGGTGGTGCACACCTGTGGTCCCAGTTACTTGGGATGCTGAGTTGGGAGGATCACCTGAGGCTGGGAGGTCAGGGCTGCAGTGAACCAGCATCTCACCACTGCACTCCAGCCGAAGCAACAGAGCAAGATGCTGTCTCAAAAAAGAAAAAAAAAAGGGCCAAAGTAGTAAATTGTGTATTATATTTTACTACACACACACACAAAAATAGCTGGGTTGGCATTGTTGAGTGTCCTTGCTGCTCTGTGGCCCTAGGTCCCTTGTTAATCTGACGGCTGACAACTGTTCCCATTGTGGAAGTAACAGGTCAACCATTCATTTTATTTTATTTTATTTTATTATTTTTGGGAGATGTAGTCTCGCTCTGTCACCCAGGCTGGAGTGCAGGGGCACGATCTCGGCTCACTGCAACCTCCACCTCCCAGGGTCAAGCCATTCTTGTGCCTCAGCCTCCCGAGTAGCTCGGACTACAGGCACCCACCACTATGCCCAGCTAATTTTTGTATTTTTAGTAGAGACGGGTTTCACCATGTTGGCCAGGCTGGTCTTGAACTCCTGACCTCAGGTGATCCACCCGCCTGGGCCTCCCAAAGTGCTGGGATTACAGGCATGAGCCACCACGCCTGGCCAACCATTCATTTCATGATGGAGGAGACCCCTGCGGAGTTCTAACATCAGCCCTGCATGTAGCCTCCAGCTCCTTCTAGAGAAAGCAGGTCTCAGAGGCTACAAGCACATTCCATACTGCAGCTTTGCTGAAGGGTAGCTTAGCGTGGAACAGACGCAGCTACTTACATCCCGGAACACCTCAGGGCTATCTATATCCTGTCTTTCTGTTTGTTGTTAATAATGTAAGGACAAATGGGCTAGCTTAAGCAAAAGTGAGCAATTAACCCAAGAATGAAAATGGTTGAGCCTTAGGAAGATTCCAGCAACATGGACCAAGAACTCCTACAGCCCTCCATTTCTGCGCTACTATATTTTGCTCTTTGAGAAGACCAACTTTGTTACTCAGTCCTCATGGGGTCGGGAAGGCTGCCCCCCAGCTCCCAAGCTTACACAGAGGCAACCTCCATTAGCCCCACTTGAAGTTTCAGGAGAGAAAAATTTGACCCAGTTTGAGTCAATTGTCTACCTCTGTCCCTTCAGCTAGCAGTGGGCAGGGAGGGGTGCGTGGAGTAAACACTCAGCAACCCTCTGTGACCTGTTGATTGGGCCCAGCACCAGAAGACAAGGGATCATTGAAAGCTGGCAGATATCCCAAAAGAAGCTGGCTGTCCACACTCCCTTGATCAGGCCGAAACGAGCCTCCCCTGACTGCTGGCGGACAGGGCCAGGTGTACCTCTGCAGTTAAGGGAAAACCAGGACGGCCTGCTGGTCTCGGGTCCTGAAGGGCCTTGGAGCAAAGGCCTTTAGGAAGTTTTAGGTCACAAAAAGGCAACAGACATGCCAAAAGCAACAACTGCTTTGGGTCCAGAAAGAATCTCCTTGAACGTTTTAAGAGAAGCAGTTGTATGGAGGTGTTGGCCTCTTGGCTCAACTGTAAAAAGCATCCCAGGAGCAACAAATTTGAATCAAAGCAGCTGGATTTAGTAAAAGGCTATTATTTTACCCAGTGCCCTCAACGACTGGAAGTGCTTTAATATCCATAAACCCCCCGGACTCTCCTCCCAAGGCCCTACTCTCCAAAACCATGTCCTCCAGATGGAGTTGAGTGGCCAAGGGTGGGGCCAAGACTTCACATAGATCCAGGAGCTCATTCCATGATGCTGTCATTTCCTAGAGTCCTCCAGGTGTACTGGGAATTGTTTCACTGACAGATAGGCCAGGATATCTCATAAGCTTCTTGGGCACAAGATGGAGCGGTATGGGTGGAATTCCAGCACAACCAGTATATCCGTGGTTGGGTGAATACAACCATACAAGGGGGAGAGGTCTCTACCGGTGGCCTGTGCAGCCCTGCCATGTTCCTTCCTGGTCAATGTTTTAAATGATAACTTGGAATACTACTAAATACGGCCAGGCACAGTGGCTCACGCCTGTAATCTCAGCACTTTGGGAGGCTGAAGTGGGTGGATCATTTGCGGTCAGGAGTTCAAGACCAGCCTGGCCAAAATAGTGAAACGCCATCTCTACTAAAAATACAAAAAATTAGCCAGGCATGGTGGCAGGTGCCTGTAATCCCAGCTACTCGGGAGGCTGAGGCAGGAGAATCGCTTGTAACTAGGAGGTGGAGGTTGCAGGGAGCCAAGATCGCACCACCACTGTACTCCAGCATGGGCAACAGAGTGAGACTCCATCTCAAAAACAAAACAAAACAAAAAAACAGGCCGGGCACGGTGGCTCACGCCTGTAATCCCAGCACTTTGGGAGGCCGAGGCGAGCGGATCATAAGTTCAGGAGATGGAGACCATCCTGGCCAACATGGTGAAACCCCGTCTCTATTAAAAATACAAAAATTACCTGAGCGTGGTGGTGCGTGTCTGTAATCCCAGCTACTCAGGAGGCTGAGGCAGGAGAATCGCTTAAAACCAGGGAGTCGGAGGTTGCAGTGAGCCGAGATCGTGCCACTGCACTCCAGCCTGGCCACAGTGAGACTCAGTCTCAAAAAGGAAAAAAAAAAAAAAAAGACTTTTACTAAATACTGTATTATTATATTTCACAAGGCCCCGAGAACTACCCAGTACTTTGAGTAACAGAAGTATAGTTCAAAGAGATCTTAGAGACTGGAATGATAGAAGATGACACCCAAAGGATATATCTCAACACGAATAAGTAAACAAAATCAAGTAATCCATACAAGATGTTTAGCAGCCCTTAGTCCTCACCACAGCACTTTAAGTTAGCTGGGCAAGCATATATCTGGCTGGTTAGATAACAGGGTTTTTCTCATGTTAAGTCTGGAGGGAATTAGAAGTGTTGATTTAGCAGCTCTGCTCTGTGGAAGATGGCATCTCTGTGATTCTCTTGGCTTGTATCCCACGGTCATAAGGTAACTGCTGCAGCTCCAGCCATTTCTACATTCACAGCTAGAAGTAGGGGAAGAACAACTGCTAGCCAAAATGATCTCTTCTATCTCAAATGCAAAAGCTTCCACTGGCAAGCTGGAAGTCAACTCACATTTGTACATCATTGACTAGAAACCTGTCACGTGGCTACTCATAGCTATAAGGCAGACGGAAAATATGAGCATTTAGATTTCTTTTCAGTCTATAGTGAAGTTTGGAAAACGACAAGTGAGTTAAAGGTATTGTATTCCATTTTACATTTGGAGAAAACACAGGGTTGAGAGAAGTTAAATATTTGCCCCAATATCATATAGTTAATAGGCTGGATACCGGTTTGAATCCAGGACTATCTTTCTCCCAGTTCCACTGCATATTTCACACAGTGCTGCCTTCCAGGATTAATATCACAGGAGGAAACTTGACAGGAACATCCTGGAACATCTTTTGAGTGGAAGAACCCATTACATAAATGCAGGATGAAGAAAAAATTTCATTTGAAAAAAGATGTGGAAATTTAGCTTACCACAAACTTAATAGAAGCCAAAACTGTGAAGAGAGGATGCATCCAGATAGGTGTCCAGATGGAGACAACTGAGCCACAGATGTGATAGTCAGACCCTAGGGGAATATGGTGCTCTGTTCTGGGGCCATTCCTCAAGAAGAAAGGTGACCATCTACAGAGACCTGGAGAGGACAGAACTTTTTTTGGGGGGTGAGGGCCTGCCTAGAAACCTTGTCACCCAAGAGGAGAGTGAAGCACCAGGGGACTGTAGCCTGGGGGAGGGGTCATCCAACAACAGTTTTTATTTTCAAATATCTTAAGGACTGTAAGATGAACCAGAATGTATGTTGTCCCAGAGGCCAGAATGAGAACTGACGGGCAGAACTCTCCGGTAAAGATTTTGGCTGAACATAAAGGAAACTCCGTTAAACCAGGGCTGTCCAGCAGAGAAAAGGCCCCCCATGAGTGGAGGGCCCCAGGACATAGAGGGAGCTCCAGGAAAAGCTACAGAGAAGATGTTGCTGATTCGTGCATCCATGGGAACTTGATGCCCTCCATCTCTAGGTGCTTATGAAAATGTGGGTCTGCAAGCAAATACCCAGGAAAGCAGCTCTCTCCACCTCTATATTCATTTATGGGGTGGGCATGAGGGAAGGACCTCTAGTAAAAATTAAGTAATAGGAACAGTGAACATTTTTATGGGCAACCCCAAAATATTTCAAAATAATATTTTATCTCTGAAATTGTTGCTTTTTTTATTATTAATATTCGACGCCATGGTGAGAGCATTCAAACCCTTCAATGAGCTTGGTGGAAGGATATTCATCATCTCAACAGCTATACCACCACTTAGGAGTTTCTGCACTTTCTAAGCTGAATTCTGCAGAGACCCGAAGACAGTAGCTCATGGGAGTGCTGCATATGGCATCTGCCCCAGCATCTCCGCTTCTCTCTGCATCTCACAGGCAAGCTCCTTTAGCAGGAAGGATCTAAGCAGGTAGTTTGTTTCCACCCAATAAGACGCAGCCTTATTGGCACCCCTTGGCAGGACACTACCAATCCCTGGTCCAATTGCCTGTGGCCAGGGAACAGCACTGATGTTCGGGATGCTCCACAACCTTCCAAGCACAAAAATGTAGGCAGAAAGAACGCCCTGGTGCCAAGACCAGCTCGGTCGGGGAGACCCTAACCCAGCGGCGCTAGAGGAATTAAAGACACACACACAGAAATATAGAGGTGTGGAGTGGGAAATCAGGGGTCTCACAGCCTTCAGAGCTGACAGCCACGAACAGAGATTTACCCACGTATTTATTAACAGCAAGCCATTCATTAGCATTGTTTCTATAGATATTAAATTAACTAAAAGTATCCCTTATGGGAAACCAAGGGATGGGCCGAATTAAAGGAATAGGTTGGGCTAGTTAACTGCAGCAGGAGCATGTCCTTAAGGCACAGATTGCTCATGCTATTGTTTGTGGTGTAAGAATGCCTTTAAGCAGTTTTCTGCCCTGGGTGGGCCAGGTGTTCCTTGCCCTCGTTCTGGTAAACCCACAATCTTCCAGTGTGGGCGTTATGACCATCATGAACATGTCACAGTGCTGCAGAGATTTTGTTTATGGCCAGTTTTGGGGACAGTTTATGGCCAGATTTTGGAGGGCTTGTTCCCAACACCCTGGGACACCTTTCTGGTTCAAGCTGACGGGCTCAAGGACTGCCTGGGACGGCCATTCTGACTGAGCTCACAAGGTAGTGTTTGTTTGTTTTGAGACAGAGTGTTGCTCTTGTTGCCCAGGCTGGAGTGCAATGGCACGATCTTGGCTCATCGCAACCTCCGCCTCCTGGGTTCAAGCAATTCTCCTGCCTCAGCCACTGGAGTAGCTGGGATTACAGGCACCTGTCACCACATCCAGCTAATTTTGTATTTTTAGTAGAGACAGGGTTTCTCCATGTTGGTCAGGCTGGTCTTGAACTCCTGACCTCAGGTGATCTGCCCACCTCTCTCAGCCTCCCAAAGTACTGGGATTACAAGTGTGAGCCACCACGCCCAGCCTTTTTTTTTTATTTTTTTATTTTTTTTGAGACAGAGTCTTGCTCTGCCACCCAGGGTGGACTGCAGTGGCGCTATCTAGGCTCACTGCAAGCTCCGCCTCCTGGGTTCACACCATTCTCCTGCCTCAGCCTCCCGAGTACCTGGGACTACAGACGCCCGCCACCACGCCTGGCTAATTTTTTGTATTTTTAGTAGAGATGGGGTTTCACCGTGTTAGCCAGGATGGTCTTGAACTCCTGACCTCATGATCCACCCACCTCGGCCTCCCAAAGTGCTGGGATTACAGGCGTGAGCCACCGCACTGGCCCCACACGGTAGTTTTGATATCCCAAGGGGCTTTGGTGTCTCAGAGTAAATAGTCCTGATATTCTTGTCAAACAGCACCTGATGAGAGGTGTTTTTCTTAATCATTCTCCTTAAACTGACCACACTCCCAAAGAGGTAAGACTGTGTGTGGGGCTCTTTGAGAAAGAGAGGTTACCAAGAGGGTCTGAGAGCCATAGAAAGTCAAATGGCAGAGTCAGCTGCAGGTTCACGGGTCCCAAGCCAGGCATCATTAGAGTCTAAAGACTTTATTCCACCAATCTGAGCTCTCTCCTGTCCCCTTCAGCCATGATTTAAACCCACCCAGGGATAAGGGGCCCCAGGGTGGCTTCCATCCTACCCACCTTCAGTCTTCAGGCCGCCTTGGTGAGGCCTGAGCATCTAATGTAATTGTCTTCACTCAAGCCTTGGCCATCAGACCCCTGGAAAGCTAATTTGATTTCTTTCCTTTTAAATTAGATTTCCCCAAACCATCTGCTTCCACTGTGGAAATGCAGGCAGGATCAGCTTTTTTTTTTTTTTTTTTTTTTTTGAGACAGAGTCTTTCTCTGTCACCCAGGCTGGAGTAGAGTGGCGTGATCTCAGCTCACTGCAACCTCTGCCTCCCGGGTTCAAGCGATTCTCCTGCCTCAGCCTCCCAAGTAGTTGGGATTACAGGCATGCGCCACTACGCCCGGCTAATTTTTTGTATTTTTAGTAGAGACTGGGTTTCGCCATGTTGGTCAGGCTGGTCTTGAACTCCTGACCTCAGGTGATCCACCCATCTCGGCCTCCCATAGTGTTGGGTTTACAAGCGTGAGCCACTGCGCCTGGCTTTGCTTTTTTTTTTTTGGGGATGGAGTCTTGCTCTGTCCTCCAGGCTGGAGTGCAATGGCACGATCTCGGCTCACTGCAACCTCCACCTCCCGGGTTCAAGGGATTCTCCTGCCTCAGCCTCCTGAGTAGCTGAGATTACAGGCACATGCCACCACGCCCGTCTAATTTTTTGTATTTTTTTGTAGAGACAGGTTTTTCACTGTCTTCCCCAGGCTGATCTCAAACTCCTGAGCTCAGGCAATCCACCCGCCTTGGCCTCCCAAAGTGCTAGGATTACAGGCGTGAGCCACCATGCCTGGTCAGGATCAGCTCTTATTCCAGTGTAGAATCTCCACTACTCTGCAAGGCGTCGAGGACCCAGAGCTGACCTGGCCAAGCAAGGCACTGTGTGACCCAGGGAGGCTAACATGCCCGGCAAGGACAGGCAGCGGTGCTCACAGACCTCAGCATAGTTTGGGCTGAACAACTGATCCTCTGTACCACACTGGGAGCTGGGGAGGCATGGGGATCATTCTCTATTCTTAACATATGGAGAAACAGGGCCAAAGAAAAGGGTCACTGACGCCGGGGACCACAAAGTTTCAGCAAGCCTGGAGAAGAGCATGGCTACAGTAGAAAGCACAGAGACACCGGAAATAGACCTATGTACAACTTCTGTCTCAGACACTCGACTAGCGTGTCTTGGGCCTCAGTTTCCTCATATAAATTGGAGCTAATAAAACATACCAGGCCAGGGCCAGGCGTGGTGGCTCATGCCTGTAATCCCAGCACTTTGGAAGGCCAAGGCGGGCAGATCATGAGGTCAGGAGATCAAGACCATCCTGGCTAACACGGTGAAACCTTGTCTCTACTAAAAATACACAAAATTATCTGGGCATGGTGGTGGGCGCCTGTAGTCCCAGCTACTTGGGAGGCTGAGGCAGGAGAATCACTTGAACCCAGGAGGTTGAGGTTGTGGTGAGCTGAGATCACGCCACTGCACTCCAGCCTGGGCAACAGAGTGAGACTCTGTCTCAAAAAAAAAAAAAAAAGAGACAGTAGAGAGCATATTCCTGAATAGGTGCTGGATTCATCTGTAGGTCAGTTATGCACCTGCTGGCCTTCTTGCTGTGGCATTGCTGAATGGCCATGGCTTCCATGAAACTCCCATGAGGAGTCGGGGTTGCTCAGTGAGATGCGGGCCAGAGTCACGGTGCTGACATGAGATGATACAACTTTGATTAAGGTTTATGGTAAAGTCACAGCTTTGTTTAAGACTGCACTAAAACTGATGACATTTCTGAAGCTTCTGACCAAAAATGTGGAGCACATAAAAGAAAGTCAGTTAAGGTTAAGAAGCATTAGAGCCGGGCACAGTGGCTCACACCTGTACTCCCAACATTTTTTTTTTTTTTTTTTTTTTTTTGAGACGGAGTCTCGCTCTGTCACCCAGGCTGGAGTGCAGTGGTGCAATCTTGGCTCACTGCAAGCTCCGCCTCCCGGGTTCACCCTATTCTCCTGCCTCAGCCTCCGGAGTAGCTGGGACTACAGGCGCCCGCCACCGCGCCTGGCTAATTTTTTGTATTTTTAGTAGAGACGGGGTTTCACTGTGGTCTCGATCTCCTGACCTCGTGATCCACCCACCTCAGCCTCCCAAAGTGCTGGGATTACAGGCGTGAGCCACTGCGCCCGGCCTTTTTTTTTTTTTTTTTTTTTGAGACGGAGTCTCACTCTGTCACCCTGGAGTGCAGTGGCACAATCTTGGCTCACCACAACCTCTGCCTCCCGGATTCAAGCAATTCTCCTGCCTCAGTCTCCTGAGTAGCTGGGATTACAGGCATGCGCCACCACGCCCGGCTAATTTTTTGTATTTTTAGTAGAGACACGGTTTTGCCCTGTTGACCAGGCTGGTCTCGAACTCCCGACCTCAAGCAATCCACCCACCTCAGCCCAAAGTGCTGGGATTATAGACATAAGCCACTGCACCCGACTCTGATCCACTTTTCTTAATCTTTTCTTAAAAGAGTTATCAGTGATGAAGAAAATGAGCAGGAGAATGAAGATGAAATGCAAAGACAGTACCCAGCAAATTAAAGTTAGGAATCCCCTGAATCTCTTGGAAACAAGAGAGCTGGTTTCCTGAGTATTTGCTTGGAGACCCACATTTCTCTAAGCTCTTGGAGATAGAAAGCACATAGGAGTTCAAGTCCCCATCAGTGCTGGAATCAGCAACACCTTATCTCTAGCTTCTCCGGGAGCCCTCATTGGCATGATACCTCTTCATCACAATCCCCTGATGTTGAAAGAGACTCAGGGGAACTTCTAACTCTTCTGCCATGCACCCTGCCCCAGCCAGACCTAGAAAAACCTAGACCCAAATTCAGTGGCCACAACCATTTTATATCAGGCTGCCCTTCATTTCCTTCTGGACCAGCATGGAGTCCCCCATCACCTCCCATGTTCCGAGATCCTCCTGCAGATACCAAAGTGTTGGAAGGTGTAATAGGTGTTTGGTCATGAATGACATCTTGAATACTCTCTGGGTTTAAAGCAAATACAGAGAAGGAGGGTAATGGCACTTCAGTTATTTCAAATCTCTCTCTCCCAAAGAGAGGAGTATGTTTTCGGCCCTGGCTGACACAGCAAATGTTTCATCATTTTCTCTATAATAAGAGTTAGCTATTACATCTAGCATAACTTATATCTCCTTTCAATTGTAGTAGGTTGGAAATTGTTGAATAACCAATGTATGAACACAGTCTAGCCAAGAAAACAGAATCCAAAACAGGTAATTCTTCAGAGAGAATTTAATGTAGGAAACTGGTTAAGCAAGTATTGAAAAATCACTAAAAGAACAAAGAAGTAAGCAGAAATCATAGCCAGGGAAAACAGCTGCCAGCCCTAGGGCTGCGGGACAGAAGGAAGAGATGGGATTATCAGATCCTAGAAGCCCAGAGGAGGGGCTCTGCAGAGTTGGGGCTCAGACCTTGAGGAGGGGGCATGTCCCAGCTGTTGCTGGTGACTCTGGGGGCTGTGGAGAGGCGACTCTTAAAACTTTCCCTAGGTGAGCAAGCAAGAAAGGAAAAGCTGGCCACCCCCTCTTCCCCACAGCCTGGCTTCTCCCAGCAGAGGGAAAGCTGTCATAACTTGAATATAATTGGAATCTTTGACAGTTACCTACAATTGAGCATCATCATTCTAGAATTAAGACTGTATTTTGCAGCTTGAAGTTACTATGGGACTTCACCCTAAAAGGGATCAAGGAAGTCTGAGACTGGTCACATATCTATCTTGAGCCAGGGAACAACTACCCCCACTGACCACAATTTAGGAAAAACGTGAGACAGAAGAAAGGTGCTTTAAGATCGCAACCCACCAACCCTGCTCGTTCCACCTACCAGGTGCAAATACAACGTGCTTGGCACATGGGAAACACACAATACACAGCATTTTTCCTATGGAATCCTATTGACTGAAACGTAAGAGTGTTGAACTCCACCTCACCAAAAGATTACAGAATCCTCAGCTTCCAGTTGTGCCAGGAGCCAGGTTGTCCGAAAGTGACTCTGAGCTGGGTTGCATGCGCGAACAGCTCACTGGGATCCCAGGATTCCCCTTCTCTGAGTGGGAGGAGCCACCCCAAGCTCAGCTGCCCACAACTAGTAGCTTAACAGGGAATTGCGGCATTCCCTGGTCCGGGAGTCTCCAGGGCGTGGGCTTGTTCCGGCAGCTGTCACCAGTTAGCACTGAAATCCAGACTGCCTGGCCCCGAGCAGGCTGTGGGTCCTTCCCTTAATAAGGCTACTTTCATATTTGCCCTGCAGATAAATGCCAGGGTCCCTTCTCTGGAACATGCCAACTCTGTCTTGCCGACCCTTGCTGGACCTGTAAATTTTCCCTTCTCTTACTCCACCTCCTCAGAAATAAATAAAAGATCTTCTTTTACCCATGCCATTGGATATCGTGGGATTCATCCTCATCCCTGATGCTTTACAGGTGGGGACCCAGATGGAGCCGGTTTTGCACAACGGTTCCAAGTTAACTCCGGGGAACACGTGACAAGTGTAGATTGACGCAGACACACAGGGCCCCTATATTTGGGTCTCTTTTTACCCAAATTTATAGACTTCTTCACACCAAATGCAGACCCTACCCCAACTGGATTTCGATCTCCTTTGAATCAGCTCTTTTTTTTTTTTTTGGAGACGGAGTCTCGCTCTGTAGCCCAGGCTGGAGTGCAGTGGCGCGCGATCTCGGCTCACTGCAAGCTCCGCCTCCCGGGTTCAAGCGATTCTTGTGCCTCAGCCTCCCTAGTAGCTGGAATTACAGGTGTCCACCATGACGCCCAGCTAATTTTTGTGTTTTTAGTAGAGACGTGGTTTTGCCATGTTGGCCAGGATGGTCTCAAACTCCTCACCTCAGGTGGTCTACCCACCTCAGCCTTCCAAAGTGCTGGGATTACAGGCGTGAGCCACCACGCCGGGCCTGAATCAGCTGTTTATCTTAACACATACTGTGCTCACCACCACCCACCTAGAGTCCCTGCCTCTCTTCCTCATGAGGTCCTGCCTTCCCTCCAATGCCCAGCTCAAAGCCTCATCAACCCATCATCAGACCTTGTGGCAGAGACCTCCTGCTGACTGCCAGAAGCCCAGCCCCCTTTATGGAGGGTGCAGTCAGTGCTGGAAGGGGCTGCCCAGCCAGTCTCCCTGCATCTGCAAGGGATGATGGGACCACTTCTTGCTGGTGGAATAAAAGTGGAAGTGGTGAGGGTAACTTCCAGCACAGAAGCAGGTGTGTCTTCTTGGCTCTTTCTTCTCTACCGGCTCAATAGAGGAATCTAGAGGAAGGAAGAAAGGATCTTGGATCCCTGAATGGCCTTGTGAAAGGCACCTCGGCAGGACTGCTTGTGCACTGGTGGGGACGCAGTGAGGGGTATCTTTTTTTTTTTTTTTTTTTTTTTGAGACGGAGTCTCGCGCTGTCACCCAGGCTGGAGTGCAGTGGCGTGATCTCAGCTCACTGCAACCTCCCCCTCCAAGGTTCAAGCCATTCTCCTGCCTCAGCCTCCTGAGTAGCTGGGACTACAGGTGCCTGCCACCACACCCGGCTAATTTTTTGTATTTTTAGTAGAGATGGGGTTTCGCCATGTTAGCCAAGATGGTCTCGATCTCCTGACCTCGTGATCTGCCCGCCTCAGCCTCCCAAAGTGCTGGGATTACAGGCGTGAGCCACCGTGCCCGGTCAGGATATCTTGTACTAAACACTAGGACTCCTGGGCTTGTCTGCTCTAGCAGCTGGCATTGCACCCCTCATTGCAACCCATTGCTACTTTGCTTGGCCTTCTATGGCCATCTGAAGCTGCACGTTACGTGAGGATGTTCTGGGTGACAAGCATCAGAAGCCCAAAGTCAAACTTTTTTTAGAGACACGGCCTTGCTCTGTCACCCAGGCTGGAGTGCAGTGGCAAAATCACAGCTCACTGCAGCCTCCTCCTCCCAGGCTCAAGCGATCCTCCCACTTCACCCTCCCGAGTAGCTGGGACTACAGGCAGTGCTACCACGCCGGGGTAATTTTCTTGTGTATGGGAATTTTTTTGTAGAGACAGAGTTTCACTATGTTGCCCAGGCTGGTCTTGAACTCTTGGGGTCAAGTGATCCACCCACCTTGGCCTTCCAAAGTGCTGGGATTACTGGCATGAGCCACCGCACCCAACCCAAACATTTTTAAGCAATAAGAAACTTCTGTCACATACAGGAAGGTCAGAGGTGGGGGAGTTCCATGGTTGACCATCCTTTTTTTTTTTTGAGACTGAGTCTCGCTGTCGCCTAAGTTGGAGTGCGGTGGTGCGATCTCTGCTCACTGCAGGCTCCACCTCCCAGGTTCCTGCTATTCTCCTGCCTCAGCCTCCCGAGCAGCTGGGACTACAGGCGCCCGCCACCTCGCCCGGCTAATTTTTTGTATTTTTAGTAGAGACGGGGTTTCACCATGTTAGCCAGGATGGTCTCGATCTCCTGACCTCGTGATCTGCCCGCCTTGGCCTCCCAAAGTGCTGGGATTACAGGCGTGAGCCACCGCGCCCGGCCGTAACCATCCTTAGCACGTCGGTTTTTGCCCTTGTGTTTATCCCTTCAAAGACACAAGGTGGCTACCACAACTCAAGGCTTTATGTCATCGCGATATCGATGTCTAAAGGCTGGAAGGGAAAATGTTCCTTCAGTGTGTCTCTTTTTTAAGAACATGAGCCGGGCGCAATGGCTCATTCCTGTAATCCCAGCACTTTGGGAGGCTGAGGCAGGAGAATGGCTTGAACCTGGGAGGCAAAGGTTGCAGTGAGCTGAGATCACACCATTGCACTCCAGCCTGAGCGACAGAGTGAGATTCCCTCTCAAAAAAAAAAGAAAAGAATATGAAAAACATCCTCAGAATTCTCGCAGAAGACATCTCCTTACATCCCGTTGGCCAGATATGATCACATGCCCATTCTTAAACCAGGCAAGTAGGGTGGAAGGAATTACCACGGCAGGTCAGGCGAAGCAGTACTCATTCCCCAACGCCCAGGGTTGGGAGGGTCCTGCCTCACCTGGAGCACGTGGCCTCCAGACACCGGAGTCAAGTGGAACATAGCAACTTAGTGGCCCTAACACTGCGAGCCAGACTCATCTATCCCCCACATCGTCCTTTCATCATCTCAACCTGTGAAAGGTATAAACTGCTGGGCAGGAGCTCTGAATTTTGAAGATTTTACAGGGAGAGGGTTGGAGAGAGAGTGATATTTTACCAGGCACTAAAACCTTCAAGAAATGATGGGGAGTAACCCAGGAGTCAATAAATAATTGCAACAAGGTGATTCTTACTTCGTGCTCCAAGACGTCTGTTCTTTCCTGCATTGTGATGCAGGCCTGTGTTGGCATTTGTGAAATGCAGATAACCTGTCTAATCTCTAAGGTCCCCAGTCCTCTGGTTGTAATCTCCTGAGGCCAGGAGCTGGGTCTTCAGGTCTTCACTTTCTCTCTATGTTCCCAACACAGCTCTGGGGGCAGGGTTGACATGGAGTGTGGACAGTAGCCATTCAAGAATTTTAACGTTTTCAGGCCGGGCACAGTGGCTCATGCTCGTAATCCCAACACTTTGGGAGGCTGAGGCAGGCAGATCGCGCGGTCAAGAGTTCGAGACCAGCCTGGCCAACATGGTGAAACCCCATCTCTACTAAGAAAATACAAAAAATAGCCAGGCATAATCCCAGCTAATTAGGGAGGCTGAGGCAGGAGAATTGCTTGAACCCAGGAGGTGGAGGTTGCTGTGGGCCGAGATTGCGCCACTACACTCCAGCCTGGACGACAGAGCAAGACTCTGTCTTGGGGAAAAAAAAAAGAATTTTAACGTTTTCAACTCTTTGAGAGACCCCCACTATTCATGAAACGGAGTGATTCGTAGCTGTTATCGAAGCATGAAATCTAATTTCATACTGTGAGAATGGTCTGCAAGAGTGACTCAGCTGGTGAGGCAGGCTGTGGGGTGCATTGCAAAGGCCTTGTAGGGAGGGAAACAGACTTGAGCTCAAACCCTGGCTCTGCCACTTACTGAGTGACCTTGGACAAGTCACTTAACCTCTAAACTCCTGGCTCTCCTCTATAAAATGAAGGGCAGGCTGGGCGCAGTGGCTCACACCTATACTCCCAGCACTGGAAGGCCGAGGCGGGTGGATCACTTGAGGTCGGGAGTTCAAGACCAGCTTGACCCCATGGTGAAACCCCAACTCTACTAAAAACACAAAATTAGCCAGGTGTGGTGGCACATGCCTGTAATCCCAGCTACTCGGGAGGCTGAGGCAGGAGAATCACTTGAACCTGGGAAACGGTGGTTGCAGTGAGCCAAGATTGCATTGCACTCCAGCCTGGGAGACAAGAGTGAAACTCCATCTTAAAATAAAAATAAAAATAATAAAATATAAAATAAAATAAAATATAAAATATAAAATAAAATAAAATAAATAAGGGGCAATTCCTACCAAACAGAGCATATGGAGGGACCTGGTAAATGACGGCTGACCTTGTCATTATGCTGCTGTGATCACGACGTGCCCTTGGGGACAGCAGGAGGTATGAATGGGAAAACTCGGCACTGGGGCTGGACCCAGAGTGTTGGAGGCAGGTTTGGGGTGCGCTAGTGAGGAAAGAGCCAACAGCAGGCTGAAGTCCAGGAACGGGCAGGAAAGGGTTAGAATTAGAGATCTTGGAAAAAAGAGTAAGCACCGGCCGTTCCAACCATCTACAGACTCACTGGGACATTTTTTGAAGATTTTCAACCCTGGTAACATTTCTGTATTTGAGCACTACCCCTAGAAAGTCTTGGTAATTTCAGGATTTATGATAAAAATCTTTCCGATTACCTGGACTCTCGGTTTTTGGACCTCCTCACTCACTCTCGTGGCCAGGAGCTTTCAAACTTGTTTGTCCATGACCCAACCATATGTGTGACTCAGTACACACAGACACCATATAGAAATACACACACTGGCTGGGCGCGGTGGTTCACGCCTATAATCCCAGCACTTTAGGAGGCTGAGGTGGGCGGATCACAAGGTCAGGAGATTGAGATCATCCTGACTAACACAGTGAAACCCTGTCTCTACTAAAAATACAAAAAATTAGCCAGGCATGGTGGCGGGTGCCTGTAGTCGCAGCTACTCGGGAGGATGAGGCAGGAGAATCGCTTGAACCTGGGAAGCGGAGGTTGCAGTAAGCCGAGATCACCCCACTGCACTCCAGTCTGAACGACAGAGCAAGACTCCATTTCAAAAAAAACAAAACAAACAAAAACAACAAAAAAACACCCATGTCTACATATATAAAATTGAAATGAAATTTTTATGATATGATATATATCCTTGCTGCATGCAATGTGCCCTGCTATTTTCTATTCTATTATATTATATTTCATTTTTATAGATGCTGGTTGTAACCCACTAACTTAATTTTATGATCCACTAATGGGCTGTGTCTCTCAATTTGAAAAACACTGCCCTAGATTTTTTTTTTATTACTTCACTCCAGTTTTAAAGATCGAAGTGTTGAGGGGAGCCAGATGCAGTGGTGTACATACACTACAAGGGTGCACCTGTAGTGCACCTCAGGAGGCTGAGGCAGGAGGGCCACTTGAACCCAGGAGTTTGAGACCCCATCTCTACATTTAAACTTTTTAAATTTTTTTAAATGTTGAGGAGAAACCAGTAATGAAGACTGAGATGAAGTAGCCAGTAAAGTAGAAAAGAAAGACCTTTCATTAGCTCAATCCAATCCCTTTCTGTCATTTGAACTCACTCCAGCCCTACCCTACCCAGAACCTCTGATCCACTGACCTTACCACCTTCTCCTTATCTCTCACATCTTCCTGATGTCACTTCCCCTTTATCTAATTTAGATTACATAGGGCATAATAATCCATTACTTGGGCTGGGCACAGTGGCTCACCAAAGCGGGTGGATCACCTGAGATCAGGAGTTCTAGACCAGACTGGTCAACATGGTGAAACCCTGTCTCTACTAAAACTACAAAAATTAGCTGGGCTTGGTGGCAGGCGCCTGTAATCCCAGCTATTCAGGAGGCTGAGGCAGGAGAATCGCTTGAACCCGGGAGGCAGAGGTTGCAGTGAACCAAGATCGCACCATCACACTCCAGCCTGGGGGACAAGAGCAAGACTTCGTCTCAAAAACAAAAAATAATAATAATCCATTACTTTATTTGTTTAATAAATAGTTACTGGCCAGGTGCGGTGGCTCACTCCTGTAATCTTAGCCCTTTGGGAGACCAAGGTGGATGGATCGCCTGAGGTCAGGAGTTCGAGACCAGCCTGGCCAACATGGCGTAATCCCGTCTCTACTAAAAATACAAAAAAATTAGCTGGGTGTGGTGGTGGGCGCCTGTAATCTCAGCTACTAGGGAGGCTGGGGCAGGAGAATCGCTTGAACCCAGGAGGTGGAGGTTGCAGTGAGCGGAGATCACGCCATTGCACTCCAGGCTGGGTGATAGAGTGAAACTCTGTCTCAAAAAACAAACAAAAAAAAATAGTTACTGAGGGCCCACTCTGTGCCAAGCACTGTTCTAAGGTACTAAAGATACAGGAGTGAACAAAACAAAAGACTGGCCTGTGAACATGTTTTTATTGGGGGGAAACAGACAATAAGAAAATAAACAAGGGCCAGGCACAGTGGCTCACGCTTGTAATCCCAGCACTTTGAGAGGCCAAGGAGGTCAGATCACCTGAGGTCAGGAGCTCGAGACCAGCCTGACCAACACGGAGAAACCCCGTCTCTATTAAAAACACAAAATTAGCCGGGTGTGGTGGCGCATGTCTGTAATCCCAGCTACTCGGGAGGCTGAGGCAGGAGAATCGCTTGAACCCAGGAGGTGGAGGTTGCAGTGAGCCAAGATTGCGCCATTGTACTCCAGCCTGGGCAACAAGAGCAGAACTCCGTCTCAGAAAAAGAAAAATGAAGAAGGAAAAAAGGAAAATAAACAAGAACATTTAAACTATTTCAGTGTACAGGCATACCTCAGAGAACATTGCAGGTTCAGTTCCAGATCACTGCATTAAAATAAATATTGCAATAAAGTGAGTCACACAAATTTTTGGTTTCCCAGTGCATATAAAAATTATGTTTATAGTACACTGTAGTCTATTAAATGTGCAATAGCATTATGTCTAAAAAATATGTACACATCTTAATTTAAAAATACTTTATTGCTAAAAAAAAATTATGCTAACAATCATCTGATCCTTCAGCAAATCATATCTTTCTGCCTTAATGGATGGCTGCTGACTGACCGGAATGATGGTTGCTGAAGTTTGGGTGGCTGTGGCAATTTCTTCAAATAAGGCAACATGAAGTTTTCTGCATTGATTGACTCTTCCTTTCATAAAATATTTCTTTGTAGCCTGCAATGGCGTTTGGTAGCATTTTACCTATAATAGAACTTCTTTCAAAATTGGAGTCAGTCCTTTCAAACCCTGCCACTGTTTTATCAACTAAGTTTGTGTCATATGCTAAATTCTTTGTTGTCATTTTCACAATGTTCATAGCATCTTCACCAGAAGTAGATTCCGTCTCAAGAAACCACTTTCTTTGCTCATCCGTAGGAAGCAACTCCTCATCTATTAGTTTAGTGCAAAAGTAATTGTGGTTTTGCCATTACTTTGAATGGTTTACTAAATATTAATATTTAAGTTTTCTCATGAGATTGCAGCAATTCAGTCACATATTCAGGCTTCACTTCTAATTCTAGTTCTCTTCCTATTTCCAACACATCTGCAGTTTCTTCCTCCACTGAAGTCTCGAACCCCTCAAAGACATCTATGAGGGTTGGAGTCAACTTCTTCCAAACTCCTGTTAATGTTGCTATTTTGACTTCCCCCCATGAATCACCAATGTCCTTAATGGCATCTAGGATGGTGAATCCTTTCCAGAAGGTTTCCAGTTTACTTTGCCCAGATTCATCACAGAAATCACTATCTATAGCAGCTATAGCTTTGTAAGATGTATTTCTTAAATAATAAGACTTGAAAGTCAAAATTACTCCTTGATCCATGGGCTGCAGAATCAATGTGTTAGCAGGCATGAAAAAAGCATTAATCTCCTTGTATGTCTTCATCACATCTCTTGGGTGACCAAGTGCCTGTCCATGAGCAATAATATTTTGAAATAAATATTTTTTTCTAAGCAGTAGGTCTCAACAGAGGGCTTAAAATGTTCACTAAACCATATTTTAACGGTTAACAGACATGCTGTTACCCAGGATTCATTGTTCCATTTATAGAGCACAGCAGAGTAGGTTTAGCACAATTCTTCAGGGCCCTGCAATTTGAGGAATTGCCAATGAGCATTGGTTTCAACTTAAAGTCACCAGCTGCCTTAGCCCTTAACAAGAGAGTCATCCTTTCCTTTGAAGTTTTGAAGCCAGGTGTCGACTTCTCCTCTCTAGCCATGAAAGTCCTAGATGGCATCTTCTGCCAGTAGATACCTGTTTTGTTTACATTTAAAACCTGTTGTTTAGTGTTGCCACCTCATCAGTTATCTTAGCAAGATCTTCTGGATAACTTGCAGCTTCTGCATCAGTACTTGCTACTTGACGTTGTATTTTTAGGTTACAGAGATGGCTTATTTCCTTAAACCTCATGAACCAACCTCTGCTAGCTTCCAGCTTTTCTGCAGCTTCCTTACCTTACTCAGCCTCACTGAATTGAATCAAAGAGAGTTGGAGCCTTGTTATGGATTAGGCTTTGGTTTAAGGAAAGGTAGCTGATTTGATCTTCTATCCAGACCACTCAAACTTTCTCCTTATCGGCAATAGGCTGTGTTGCTTTCTTATCATCTGTGTATTTACTGGAGTAGCACATTTAATTTCCCTCAAGAACTTTTATTTTTAATATACTAATTGGCTGTTTGGCACAAGAGGCCTAGCTTTCAGCCTTCTTCGCTAAGCTTAATCGTTTCTAGCTTTTGATTTAAAGTGTAAAACGTGTGACTCTTCCTTTCACTTGAACACTTAGAGGCCACTGTAGGGTTGTTAATGGGCTTCATTTCAATATTGTTGTGTTTTAGGGGATAGGGAGGCCAGAGGAGAGGAAGAGAGACAGGGAAATGGAGGGTCAGGTCAGTGGCGCAGTCAGAACACACACAACATTTATTGATTAAGTTCACCATCTTATCTGGGCACCATTCGTGGTGCCCTAAAACAATCAGAATAGTAACATCAAAGATCACTAATCATGGGTCACCATAACAGATATATTAATAATGAAAAAGTTTGAAATACGGCAAGAATTACCAAAATGTGACAGAGACATGAAGTGAGCACAGGCTGTTGGAAAAATTGTGCCAATAGACTTGCTGGACACGAGATTGCCACAAACCTTCAATTAAAAAAAAAAAAAAATGCTGGGCGCAGTGGCTCACGCCTGTAATCCCAGCACTTTGGGAGGCTGAGGCAGGCGGATCATGAGGTCAGGAGATCGAGACCATCCTGGCTAACACAGTGAAACCCCGTCTCTACTAAAAATACAAAAAAATTAGCTGGGCGTGGTGGCGGGTGTCTGTAGTCCCAGCTACTCGGGAGGCTGAGGCAGGAGAATGGTGTGAACCTGGAAGGAGGAGCTTGCAGTGAACCGAGATCACGCCACTGCACTCCAGTCTGGGCGACAGAGCGAGACTCCGTCTCAAAAAAAAAAAAAAAAGTAAAATCTGCAAAGTGCAATAATGCAAAGCTCAATAAAATGAGGTGTGCTCATAACAGCCAATGCAAAGGCCTGAGGCACAAGGGTGCCTGCAGGCCCCAGGCACAGCACAGAGACCAAATAGGCTGCAACAGAGTGAGCAGGAGGAAGAGTAGGCCAGACACGGTGCTCACGCCTGTAATCCCAGCACTCTGGGGGGCTGAGGCAGGAGGATGACTTGAGGCCAGGAATTCAAGACCAGCCTGGGCAACATAGTGAGACCCCGTCTCTACAAAAAATTTAAAATTACTTCTATGTGGTGGCTCTCACCTGTAGTCCCAGGTACTCGGGACACTGAGGTGGGAGGACTGCTTGAGCCCAGGAAGACGAGGCTGCCGTGAGCCATGATCATGCCACTGCACTCTAGCCTGGGTGACAGAGTGAGACTCTATCTCAAAAAAATAAATAAATATATATATACATACACAGACATATATATGTGTATATATTATGTGTATTTATGTATGTATGTGTGTATGTGTGTGTGTGTGTGTATATATATATATATATATATATACATGTAAAAGAGAGAGAATAATCGAGAGGAGATCAGAAGGGAAGTGACAGGCAAGATGATCTCATAGGCCATTCCAAGGACTTTGGGTTTTGCTCTGAATGAGATGGGCAGTCATTCATCGCAGGGTTTGAACAGAAGGAATGTCTTGATCTTGTTTATGTCTTAAAAGGCTCTCTGTCTGGAGAATACATTGTAGGGTCACAGAGAACATCAGTTAAGATACTGTTGGATTAATCCAGATGAGAGATGATATGATAGTGGCTTGGACCAATCTAGCAAGGGAGGAGGAGTAGGAAGTGGTATGATTCTGGATGAATTTTTTTTTTTTTTTTTTTTTGAGACAGAGTCTCGCTTTGTCGCCCAGGCTGGAGTGCAATGGCACTATCTCGGCTCACTGCAAGCTCTGCCTCCCGGATTTACGCCATTCTCCTGCCTCAGCCTCCCGAGTAGCTGGGACTACAGGCGCCTGCCACCGCGCCCGGCTAATTTTTTGTATTTTTAGTAGAGACGGGGTTTCACAATGGTCTCTATCTCCTGACCTCGTGATCCGCCCGCCTCGGACTCCCAAAGTGCTGGGATTACAAGCGTGAGCCACCACGCCCGGCAGGATGAAATTTTTAAGACAAAGCTAGTGAGACTTACTGATGGGACAAACTTAAGGATTATTTCAAGGTTTGGGGCCTGGGCAGCAGAAAGCATGGAGTTGCCTTTTATGGATATGGGGAGACTTCAGGAGGAGGTTTGGGGGTGAGGGAATCAGGAGTTGAATTTTAGCCATATCAAGTTAGCTATCCAAGTAGAGAAATATGGAATCAGAAGTTCAATATATGAAGTTCAGGCAGAGGCTTCGGTGAAGGAGCTATAAAATGGAAGATATTAGCCTATGCTTGCTTGATAGTAAAGCCATGAGACTGGATGAAAGACCTAAGGAACAAGTGAAACAGGAGAAAGACGTCCAAGGATGGAGCTGAGAGGTCAAAGGAGACCAGTAGAGAGTAGTTACTGGGGTGAGCAAAGAACTAGGAGTGAAAGCTCCAGAGATGCAAGAAAGGGTTTCCCAAACTCAAGAGTGAGGACCTAGGTCAAATGCTGTGGGTGGGGTCAAGTTCAATGAGGATGGAGATTAATCTGAATCTGTGTGTGTGTGTGTGTGTGTGTGTGTGTGTGTGTGTGAAACAGACTTTCACTCTTGTCTCCCAGGCTGGAGTGCAGTGGCGTGTTCTCAGCTCACTGCAACCTCCGCCTCCCTGGTTTGAGCGATTCTCCTGCCTCAGCCTCCTGAGTAGCTGGGATTACAGGCACACGCCACTATGCCTGGCTAATTTTTGTATTTTCAGTAGAGACAAGGTTTCACCACGTTGGCCAGGCTAGTCTCAAACTCCTGACCTCAAGTGATCTGCTGGTCTCAGCCTCCCCAAGTGCTGAGATTACAGGCACGAGCCAGAGATGCTTAGTCTTATTAGCAATCAGGAAATGCAAATCAGGTCCACAAGGAGTTGACAGGTTCACACCTGTCAAATGGTAATAATCATTGTCTTGGTTCAGGCCACTATGACAAAGCACCATCCCAGGTTTTGAGCAGAGGGATACGTGATCTTTTTTTTTTTTTTTTTTTTTTAATAGGAGGGGCTGAGAATCCAAGAATCCAAAGCATCCCGAGTGGAGGGCCACACCGTGAACTCCTGGATGGGTGTCAGAGTGCACCTGAGCTCAGAGACTGAGACACACCAGCGTCAAGTACAATTTCCAGACCAGACCCTCCTGCCCCTGGCCAGGGCACCCACTCCCTGTGGACAAGTCACAGAGCAGGATGAATCGCAGGGCTATTTGGGATCAGAGCCTGGAGTCTGCTGCTGAGGTGACTGAGATCTGTCCCCACAACACAGGCACCTGCCTCAGGCCAGACAGGTGGAGATGGCCTCACCTGGCCAGTCCTGGGAAGGGCAATGCTGCAGGCACTCATTGGCCTCAGACACTGCCCCATTCCCACTCCTGTGGAAGAAGGAACCAGACTCCACCCTCAAAAGGGCACCTAGGGAGGAGGAGGCCTGCTTCTTGGTGTAAAGAACTCTCATAAAATACCCCCCCACCCCCAGGACACCCAGCGGGAGCCTGGAGCCAAGATAAGGACTCTGGACGAGAGAAGGTAGAACTTTACTGCAAAGGAAAAGGGGAGGAATTTGACTGCATTTCTGAGAGGAAGAGGGTAGCAATAAGAGAGGGCAGAGAAAGGAAGAAGAAAGGGGTGGGGCACCAAGTAACAGGGCACCAGAGCTGTAGAAATGTTCAAGAGAGGCTGGTTTTACAAGAGCACATTGTCTACTATCTCATTTGCAGCTGTCACTGCTGCTCTGTAATTTCCCTTCATCTCTCCAGACCATCAGCAAAGCTTGCCACAAACACAGGCGCAACGTGATGGGGCGGGGAGTGGGTGGATTTTGAAATAAAGGAAGAAGGTTGCTGGGTGGACAAATGGACTAAGATCGCTCTCTGGGCAGAAGCAGGAACTCAGGGGCCAGAATGACCAAGAAAATACATTCCAGGCCGGGCGCGGTGGCTCACGCTTGTAATCCCAGCACTTTGGGAGGCCGAGGCGGGCGGATCACAAGGTCAGGAGATCGAGACCACGGTGAAACCCCGTCTCTACTAAAAATACAAAAAAATTAGCCGGGCATGGTGGCGGGCGCCTGTAGTCCCAGCTACTCGGAGAGGCTGAGGCAGGAGAATGGCGTGAACCTGGGAGGCGGAGCTTGCAGTGAGCCGAGATTGTGCCACTGCACTCCAGCCTGGGTGACAGAGCGAGACTCTGTCTCAAAAAAAAAAAAAAAAAGAAAATACGTTCCAGCACATCCCAGACAACTTAAGCACCTTAGGAAGACATTAGGCTTGCCATGTGGGGGGTGAAGATTTGAGCCACTCTTGTTCAGATCTTGAGGGGTGGGGAGACCCCAGCTGCCCATCATCCCCTTTCCATGCACAGTCATACTTCCACCTGGCTCTGGTCGGTGACCTCACATGCCTCTTCTCTGGTCACCCAGGTGACATGCAGGCAGCACTCTCATGCCCTGCCTTCTGATGGCATGCCACCGCAGCTCTGTGCCCTGAGATACCTCTCCACTCCTTGGAGCCTCCGTTTCCTCATCGGAAACGGGAATCTGGCACCTACTCCCAGGTCTTAGGGATTAAACAGGAAGCCCCCATGATGATTACTTTTATGTGTCAACTTGCCTGGGCCACAGTGACCAGATATTTAGTCCGACATTCTGGATGTTTCCCTGAAGGTGATTTTGGATGATAAGATTTAAGGCTGGGCACAGTAGTTCATGCCTGTAATCCCAGCACTTTGGGAGGCCGAGGCAGGCAGATCACTTGAGGTCAGGAGTTTGAGACCAGCCTGGCCAACACGGTGAAACCCCGGCTCCACTGAAAAAAAAAAAAAAAAAAAAAAAATTAGCCGGGTGCGGTGGCGGGCGCCTGTAGTCCTAGCTACTTGGAATGCTGAGGCAGGAGAATCGCTTGAACCCAGGAGGCAGAGGTTACAGTGAGCCTAGATCGCGCCATTGCACTCCAGCCTGGGTGACAGAGCAAGGCTCCGTCTCAAAAAAAAAAAAAAAAGATTTCAGTGATGGACTTTGAGTAAAGCAGATTGTCCTCTATGATGTGGATGGGCCTCATCCAACTCATCAAAGGCCTGAAGAGAACGAGAGACTGACCCCCCCACCGCAGGAGAGAATTCTGTGGTGAACTGCAAGAGTCCTCCCTGGGTCTCCCACCTGACAGCCTACCCTACAGACTTGGAACTCACCAAGACTCCATAACCCATGAGCCAATTCCTTAAAGTAAATCTCTGAATATATACATATATATCTCTACACACGTGCGCACGCGTATCTTACAAGCTGTTCCCTGGAGAACCCTGACTAACACAGCCCGTCACTGTGGCCAGCATGGGCAGGTGGTTAGTCAAGGTCACTGTCTCCAGGGCTGCTGTGAAGCTGAATGGAGATCAGCTTTGCACAGAAACATGTGAGGTCTTATCAGCACTTCTGGTCTCCCTGCTAGCAGGAGGGAGCCACTGTAATCTGATTCCCAAGCAGCTTTAGAAAGGTACCTCTGTGGCAGGGGCCACTCCATCTTCATAAGCAGCTTCTCTGATTGCTCTTCTGCTGACCAGGGGCGGGCTTTCTTGCGGGTGCAGCATTGCTGGCTGAAACATCACCCTCTGCTTCCTCCAGGAGAGACATTCCCAGCTATATCCAAATGTTCCAGAGTATAAAACCTGAGACGCTTCCATTGAGCTCAAGTGGCTTAAACAGGGAAGTGGCCTTAGAAACGCCCTGGCCGAGGCTCTTCTTTTGCAGATGGGAACAGAGGTGCAGAAGGCGGAGGTCATTTGCATAAGGACATTGGCAGCAGCAGCAGAAGCAGGGCCCACTGGCGTCGTGCCAGCCCTTTCAGGTAACTTAGGTCGATGACAAACAAACAGATTCCAGAACTTTCTCTAGATCACACTGCAGCAGGTGGTGGAGTGGGGATTTGAACCAGGTTCACCACACTTTGAAACCCATGCTCTCTTTACCACCGCTTGAGACACCCAAACACACACATGTTTCGGCACGGCTACGTCCCCTGGTCTGTTTCTAGTTTCACATTCCTCCCTCTTGGGCCAAACCACTACTGGGGACTCTTTTCTTCCTACAGCTCCAGGCAGCGCTGCATCATGGAAAGGTCACTCAGCTCACATTCATGGCATGCTTTCTGTATGCAAGGCAGATCAGATCTAAGGGCAAACAAACGTACCCAAACCTGCCCAAACCCAGGGGACTGAGCATAGACAAATAAGCAATTACAGTACAAAACAAGAAGTGATCAAGAGATACATAAGAGAACCCAAGAGCACTCAGAAGGCCACTTACACTGCAGGAGGGGCCTTAGGAAATACTTCCCTGAGAAAGTGACATTTAAGCTGAGAGCCAGGTATTAACACTACAAAGGAGTTACCTAAGGAAGGAAGGCGGGGGTGAGGGAGGGCCAGCTACACAGGCTCTAGAGCAGGCAGCCTGGTTTTGAAACCAGCACCAGCACTGTCTGCCTGTGCCTGATGCACTCAGTGCAGCTGCACTTAACTTCTCCAGCGTCAGTTTCCTCATCTGTAAAATGGCTAGTAAGCCTGCTCACTCCTGTAATCCCAGCACTTTGGGAGACTGAGGCAGGAGGATGACTTGAGTCCAGGAGTTCAAGACCAGCCTGGACAACATAGGGAGACCCCATCTCCAAAAAAGAAATAGACAAAACAAAACACAACAAAATGGATAGTAACAGTACCTACCTCTTTGGATTGTAGTTGGGAAAATTGAGTTAACACATCCAAGTGCTTAGAACAGCATCTGACACAAAAGTTTCCTTAAATGTTCAATTAAAATATATGAAGAGGCGGCTGGGTGCTGTGGCTCACGCCTGTAATCTCAGCACTTTGGGAGGCCGAGGAGGGTGGATCATGAGGTCAGGAGTTCAAGACCAGCCTGGCCAAGATGGTGAAACTTCATCTCTACTAAAAATACAAAAAAATTAGCTGGGCGTGGTGGCATGTGCCTGTAATCCCCTCCTATTCATAAGGCTGAAGCACAGAATTCCTTAAACCCAGGAGGCGGAGGTTGAAGTGAGCTGAGATTTCACCACTGCCCTCCAGCCTTGGCAACATAGCACGACTCCGTCTCAAAAAAAAAAATATATATATATATATGTGTGTATATATATATATATATGTGTATATATGTGTGTGTATATATGTATATATGGGTATATATGTATATATGTGTGTATATATGTGTATATATGTATACATGTGTATATGTGTATATATGTGTACATATGTATATATGTGTGTATATGTGTATATATGTATATATGTGTATATATGTGTATATATGTGTATATATGTGTGTATATATATGTATGTGTGTGTGTATATATATATATATATATATATATATATATATATGAAGAGGCTAGGTGCGGTCGCTCATACCTCTAATCTCAGGCCAAGGTGGGCGGATTACCTAAGGTTAGGAGTTCGAGACCAGCCTGGCCAACATGGTGAAACCCCATCTCTACTAAAAACACAAAATTAGCCAGGCGTGGTGGTACATGCCTATAATCCCAGCTACTCGGGAGACTGAGGCAGGAGAATTGCTTAAACCTGGGAGGCAGAGGTTGCAGTAAGACAAGACTGTGCCATTGCACTCCAGCCTGGGCAACAAGAGTGAAATACCATCTTGAAAAAAAAAAAGCAAGTACGTATGAAGGGGCCAGGCATAGTGGCTCACACCTATAATCCCAACACTTTAGGAGGCTGAGATGGGTGGATTGCTTGAGCCCAGGAGTTCAAGACCAGCCTTGGCAACATAGGGAAACCCTGTCTCTACAAAAATATACAAAAAAAAAGCTGGGCTTGGTAGCTCATGCCTGTAATCCCAGCTACTGGGGAGGCTGAGGCACAAGAATTACTTGAACCCGGGAGGCAGAGGTTGCAGTGAGCGGAGATCACGCCACTGCACTCCAGCCTGGGTGACACAGCGTAACTCTATCTCAAAAAAAAAAAAAAAAAAAATAGCCAGCAGTGAGCTGTATTTGTGCTGCTACACCCCAGCAGAGGTGGTTTCAGGTGCCTAACAAGAGGTGGCGGAAGGGAGGTGAGGTGGAGAGCAGAGGCCCATAAACAGGCAGGTCCGTGTGGGAGGGAAGCTCCAGGAGGAGAGGACACCTTCAGCTGGGAAAGGGGAGGTGGCTGGGAGTAAGCAGAGAAGGCCAGACACATCCTTAAGGGAGAATGGATGAGAAGCTTTTGAATCTGTCTGGCTGACGGTAACTGCTCACCGCCTAGGACTAGACAATTCACAAGACAGTTTCTTAACACGTCCTCCTTCCAACCTCAACAGCCCCAGGGAACAGGCTTGTCATTCCTCTTTGGGGGAGGGAAACTGAACCGGAGGGGAATTAAGGCCCTGGGCTTGTTCGTGGGGTCTTCGACCTAAAACCAGGTCTTCCAGGTGAGACTGTCCTGCAGGTGTCACCTGCACGCGCACACACACGCACACACATACACACACGAATACACACGCACCCTCCCAAAGGGTCCCGGGCCCTGCTCACTAACCCCCTCTCCCGCTCGGAAAGCTGCCCTGGAAGGCAAGTGACTTTGTCGTGCGGATGATCTCAAATCTGCTCTCACTGGGGGGAAAGTTAGTTAATTATTCACAAATGAAAAAAACAAGGTGCAGTGTAATGGGAATAATATGCTAACATTTGGGTACTAAATAAGGGAAAGGAGGAATGTGTACAAGAGTGTTTGCTAATAGGTGCACAAAGCACTTCTGGAAGGATGCCCAAACTCTGGTAAGGATGGCTGCCTCAAGGGAGAGAGCTGCCCAGAGGGAAGGAAGGGGACTTTTCAGTGTGTACCCTTCTGGGCCTTTGGAAATTTGACATGGTTACAGAAGCAAATATGTGCTTTAAAATACCCGCAAGTGCTTTGGCTATTATGAGTAACAGATTACTTAAAATACACCCACGACTGAGGTATGTTGTGATGTCACGACTGAAAACCACGTTCCCCCCAGCCCATCCTTTCCCTCCCCACAGTTCCAGGTTCCAGCCCACACCCTCGCCCCTCCCTGAGGCTCTGGCCCTGAGGCATCCATATGAACCACAGGAATCAGTGGCCCTAGGCCCATTGTGGGAGGCCACAGGCCCGAGCATCACCATCCTTGTGAATGAGGGGGGGCAGACCACATCAGGCTCTGCAGCCTAGACTGTCCTGTCTGCCTCTTTGGGTGACCACAATCGCTCCCACTCAAGCTAGACTGAAAAACAGGGGAGACCAGGTGCCGTGGCTCACGCCTATAATCCCAGCACTTTGGGAAGCTGAGGCGGAAGGATTGCTTGAGCCTAGGAGATCAAGACCACCCTGGGCAACATAGCATGACCCTGTCTCTACAAAAAACAAAAATAGGGGTGCGGTGGCTCATGCCTATTATCCCAGCACTTTCGGAGGCCGAGGTGGGTGGATCACCTGAGGTCAGGAGTTCAAGACCAGCCTGGCCAACATGGTGAAACCTCATCTCTACTAAAAAATACAAAAATTAGCCAGGTGTGGTGGTGGATGCCTGTAATCCCAGCTACACGGGAGGCTGACACAGGGAGAACTGCTTGAACCTGGGAGGCAGAGGTTGCAGTGAGCCGAGATTGTGCCATTGTACTCCAGCTTGGGTGACAAGAGCGAAACTTCATCTCAAATAAATAAATAAATAAAAATAGGGCAGTGGAGCACAGGTGTAGTCCCAGCTACCGGGGAGGCCAAGGCAGGAGGACTGCTTGAGCCCAGGAGTTCAGTGAGCTGTGATGGCACCACTGCACTTCAGCCTCAGTAACACAGCAAGATCCTGTCTCAAAAAAAAAAAAAAGTGGAAACTTAAAAATATACATCAGTGTAGTATGGGAAGTTAATATTTTAAAAAATAAGATAAAATAATAATAAATTTAAAAATAATAAAATATTTTAAAAAACAACACGGGATTCTTGTCCAGAATTGACAGCACAAAGGGACTGAAGAGTTCAGGGCCTCAGGAGCAGCTATGCAGCAGGCCTCCTAACTCAGAGAGCACGGCGCTCGGGCACCCACGCCAGGCCCGAAATGGTCATCTCTCTAGTGGGCTACCTCTTTTTCTGCTTTTTCTATGTGTCTTCCTGCTTCTGCCCCGTCTACCAGGAGGCCCAGCTCATCACATCGCTCAGACACCAAAGCCCCCCAGGGACCCCTGGTCAGCTATGGTGGGGCTGCCCTTGGGCAGGGTGCCCAATGCTGGGCCAATCAGCTGAGGTCAGAGGGGACAGGGCCACGTGGGTCAGGACAGGAAATGCACGCCCTAGGAACGGGCAGCAGGGAGCCGGGAGAAGCTCAGTTTCTCTCAGAGGGGGCTGTAGGCGGGGCATTCATGTGGTGGACAAAAAACCTCCGGGATGCCTTCAGTCCAGCAGCCTTAGTTCACCTCTCCAGGCCAGCCTGGCCTCACCTGACCTCCAGACACTGCCTTCCCTGGATGTGTACTCGGAAACAGAGGCGAGGTTACCTTCCCCCATCTAAGAGCCAGGAGAAATATCACTGATATTTGTTACAAGGGAGAAGGCCCAGCTTTATAAATACCTGCCTACAAAAGGCCCTCACAGGTACCCCTCCTCCCTTCCCTCCTCGGCCCCAGCCTCTGGCAGCCACCCCACTTGCTGCCTTTGCCAGGGCTCCAGCAGTAGTGAAAATATTTGGAGATTTTGGCCAACCCACGATGCAAAAAAAAAAAAAAATAGAGAAAAATAAACCACCAAGAAAGCATGGGATTTTAAAATCAGAAAGACCTGGCTTTTCTTCTACCTCTGCCACTCGCTAGCTTTATGATCTTAGACCAGGCACTTAACCTCACTCAGTTTCTTCACCTGTGAAGTGGGAGGGAACGCACCTAATTCACAAGGTTGTCAGGGGAATAAGAAGCGATGACATACACGACAAAGCCAGCCCACTACTGGGCACACAGTAGAGGCTCACAAATGCCTGCCCCACCATTCCCTTTCTCCCTACATTTTCCTTTCCTGTGCTCCTTAAGCATCGCAGCCACACTATATTCCTCATTAATCCCATATATTACTCAGGACTCTTGGTTGCAAGTGACGGTAAACCTTATTCAGACTGGCCGATGCATGAAAGGAAAGTCTTTGGCTTTGTGGACCCGAACCATCCAGGCACAGTGGGCTCCAGGGTACACACGGTACCACTAGGGGTTGGTCTGGCTTTGGACATTTACCAGCTCTGCTTCCCTCATTTTCAGGTGTATTCTTCCTTCATTTGTTCATTTATCAACTATTTCTTTTCTTATTTATTTATTTTTATTTTATGTTTTTTAATTTTTTTTACCAGTCATCTTTTATTTGGAGGTTAATTCCCATTAGGACATGAAAAGATTCAGCAACGATCGAGATTGTGTTCCTCACGGAGGGGCTCAGGCCAAGAAGGTCGTGGGGTGGGGGGAGCCGAGCGTGTCCTCTTCGGTAGTATTTGCAGAGCCGCTCGTGCTTGAGCTGCTTGTAGGAAAGGCAGTAGCTGAAGAGCACGTAGCATGCCAGCACCATGGTAACCCCCGAGATGCTCCCCTTCTTCACATTGATGGACTTCTTGTAGTACCAGTAGTAACTTCTTCGAAACGCTCCAAAAATGCCACTAGGGCTAAAGTCCCGCGTCAAGATCCAGCTTGGCAGCTCCACCCATTTGACTTCCAGAAGTTTCTTGTCCTTCACTGGTATGACTGACGCCATCCTGGAGTCGTGGTGCCCTTTTCTTTCCTTTTCTTTTTTCATTTGAGACTAGGCAACGAGAGCAAAATTCCGTCTCAAAAAAAAAAAAAAAAAAGATTCCTCATGGGTTGCAAGGTGCTGGCCAGGGCTGCTGTCATCTCAAGGCTCAACTGGAGAAGGAACGAGCCTCTTACTTCCACGCTCACTCACAGGGCTTTGATGGGTTCAGTTCTTCACCAGGTGCTAGACGGAGGGTCTCAGTTCCTTATTGACTATTGGCCAGAGGCCTCACACAGTTTCTCCAACATGACAGCTTGATGCATCAAAGTAAGCAAGCCAAGAAGGAGAGAGATAGAGAGACTGCAAGACAGCAGTCACAGGTTTTCATAACCCATTCTCAGGAGCAATATCCACTGCTTTTACCATATAGTCTTTTTTATTTTTATTTTTATTTTTAAGACAGGGTCTCATTCTGTTGCCCAGGCTAGAGTGCAGTGGTGCAATCACGGCTCACTACAGCTTTAACCTCCCAGGCTCAAGTGATCCTCCCACCTCAGCCTCCCAAGTAGCTGGGACTGCAGACGTGCACCACCACATCTGGCTAATTTTTGTATGTTTTGTAGAGACCAGGTCTCACTATGTTGCCCAGGGTGGTCGCAAGCTCCTGGGCTCAAGCAACGCCCCCATCTCAGCCTCCCAAAATGTTGAGATTTACAAGTGCGAGCCACCTGCCCCCTGATTTTGTAGGATTCTATAGGTTAGAAGTAAGTCACCAGGTTCAGCCCACGCTCAGGGGAGGGAATTACACAAGGGCGTGACCACCAGGAGGCAGGGATCACCTGAGCCAGAAGCTGCCTACCTCAGAGCACAGTCCAAGAACTTTAGTTTCACTCTAAGTGTCCTGGGAAACTATTATTGGGTTTTGAGTAAAAATATAGCATAATCCAACTTAGGCCTTTATTTATTTATTTATTTATTTTGAGATGGAGTCTCGCTCTGTCACCAGGCTGGAGTGCAGTGGCGCAATCTCGGCTCACTGCAACTTCCACCTCCCGGGCTCAAGTGATTCTCCTGCCTCAGCTTCCTCAGTAGCTGGGATTACAGGCACACACCACCACGCCCAGCTAATTTTTGTATTTTTAGTAGAGATGGAGTTTCGCCATGTTGGCCAGGATGGTCTCAATCTCCTGACTCCGTGATCCACCTGCCTAGCCCTCCCAAAGTGCTGGGATTACAGGCGTGAGCCACAATACCCGGCCCAACTTATTTTTAAAGGTCATTCTGAGACCGAGGGCGGTGGCTCACACCTGTAATCCCAGCACTTTGGGAGGTGGAGGCGGGCAGATCACGAGGTCAGGAGATCGAGACCATCTTGGCTAACACGGTGAAACCCTGTCTCTACTAAACATACAAAAAAAAAAAAAAATTAACTGGGCGTGATGGCATGTGCCTGTAATCCCAGCTACTCTGGAGGCTGAGGCAGGAGAATCACTTGAACCCAGGAGGGGAAGGTTGCAGTGATCCAGGATCACGCCACTGCATTCCAGCCCGGGCGACAAAGTGAGACTTGGTCTTAAATAAATAAATAAATAAATAAAGGTCATTCTGACTCGTGTTGAGCACAGACTGTGGGAGGTGGGGAAGGTGGGAGTTAGGAAACCGGTGAGGAGGTCGAGCAGGATTCCAGGTGGGAGAGCCAGCTGGCAGCCTGGCAGCCGTGGACGGGGTGAGGAGTGGCTGGGTTCGGATCTGCCTGGCAGGATTTCCTAATGGATTGAGTGTTGGTGTGAGACAGAGTCAAAGGTAGCTGCAAGGGGTTTGGCTCTGTGCACTTGGAAAGGTGCAGTGTTGAGACATGCAGCAACAGCTCCCCACCCAACTCCATATTCCCGAGCAACCTCAGCAGAGTGAAAATCCTGCTTCCCAGTGACTCCAGCGGGAACATAGTGGAACGTAGTAGGCACTCACCACTCACTGTTGAGTGGTAAATAAGTTTATTCAACAGATGTTTATTTCAACCTACTCAGCACCAGGCCCCATGTCTACATAGTGAAGACAGACACAGTCTTTGCATTTCTGAAGTTGGCAGTCAAGCTTCTTATCTGATGAAACTAATGCAGGTAGAGAAATGAATGATTGGCTACGATGCCCACCTTCCTGGGGAATGTGGTATTTTTACCGAAAGTTTTTAGACCACAAGAATGGCCCTCTAACTTCAGGTTTCAGCCTGGCTATTTCCAGGCAGGGCAGCCTTCTGGGTGCATCTCAGATTACACCTGGGAGGCCACCCCACCCACACATTCAGCCTGCCAGAGCCCTGACCACAAAAAAAGGTGTCCTGAGACAGCCGCCTGCCTTCCTTTTTTTTTTTTTTTGAGACAAACTCCATTGCCCAAGCTGGAGTGCAGTGACGTGACCTCAGCTCACTGCTCAGCTCAGCTTGGCTTCCAGGGCTCAGGTGATTTTCCGCCTCAGCCTTCTGAGTAGCTGGGACTACAGGCATGCACCATCACGCCTGGCTAAACTGTGTGCGTATGTGTGTGTGTGTGTGTGTGTGTGTGTAGTTTTTGTAGAGACAGGGTCTCGCCATGTGGTCTCAAACTCCTGGGCTCAGGCAATCTGCCCACCTTGCCCACCCCAAGTGCTGGAATTACAGGCATGAGCCACCGCGTCCAGCCTCCCGCTTCATTGTTGAGACATTCTCTGTAGCAGTCAGGGTCTCAGCAGCAAATAGAATGTATACAAAAGGGGTGACCAAGGAGAATTCACCAGAAGAACTTATCATGGAGAGGTGGGCAGGGTTGAGGGAAATCCACAAGGAACAAAGGACAGTGAGGCCCACTGCTGCCAGCAAGCCGTGGCCCCTCCCTCCAGGGCTGGGGAGCAGGGGAAGGAGCAGGGAACCCGAGCCAGGAGACCTGGAGCTTTGGTGCGAGCTGCTGACAGGAGCTGTGGCCTTCAGGAGAGGGAGGTAGCCACTGCCCACCAGCAGCCCAGCAGGGAGTGGGTGCCCCGTCTACTCCCCTCTCACCCTCCGATTCCTGCTGGTGCCTCCTGCTGGCTGACCGGAACCCAGAGGGCGAGGGAGCCTGGCAGAAGCAGCACAGAAGTCAGCCTGGTGGGCCCTGGGGCATGGGCAGCGGGCTGGAGTGCGTGTCTGCGGGGCACACGGGGAAGGGCCAGCACACGCTCTTTATCCCAGAGGCCCCAACTGCTTCCTTTGGTCAGGTTGGGAAACTGAGGCAAGAGCAGCTCAGCCTGAGGAATCTGAACTCCACACCAGGCAGAAGGCTGAGGGGTTCGAGCTGGGAAAAGGCACAACCACCATTATGCAGTTTGGGGCTGGGGGGGAGGGGTGTGGGTGTTTGGCTATCACCATGGCAACCACTCTAAGCTGCCATTCCAGGTCAGGCCAGCAAATGGCTGGAAGTCACTTTTTCCATCACCTACCCTTTCAGCCCATCCCTTTTTCCTTCCTCCTTGGCCCCAAACAGAGTGACTTCCCCTGTTGCTCCATTCCCAAGCATGAGAACAATGGATGCTGCTGGCTCAGGGTAGGGTGCTAACCTCGGGCTGGCATACCATGTTGTGGGGGCAGGAAAGGAGAGGGGAAGAAGTGACAGAGGGAGATGGCACAGTGGGTACCAGATAACCCAGAGTGAAGGAGGGAGGATTACGGCGGAGGGCTGCTGTCCAGGAGGGGTGACCTGCCACTTAGCACATTCAGCCTGTGATCAGCAGGCAGCTTTCATTGGTGTGGCGACACCAGGGCATACTAAACTCTGTCTGTCCTGCCCCTGCCAGTGCGACAAGGAGCAAGGCCCAGGATGGGAGGGGATTTTATTATTCCCTCCTTGTAAATGCACCAAAAATGGTTACCAGGGAGCTGCAGATTCTAGACAGACAGGGCACCAGGTCTCCCTCCAGGAGGGACTCCTAGAAAAAGGATGTTCCTTTTTGCTTAGAAAGGCAAAGGTGGGAAGGGAGGGGGCCATAGCCTCACTCAGGGGACTTCATTGTGACACAGGCTTTTGATGCTGGTCAGTCCTGCTGGGACAGGTTACTCCAGGAAGCAGGGTGAGGGCGGCCTGCCAAGCCACTCTCCTCTCCCACAGGCCTCCCCTCAGCCCTGCTCTGCAGCCCCTCTCAGGGCCACTTTGCTCTAATCCTCCTCTCCGCCCTCCGAATTCCAACCTGCCCCCTGAGCTCGTTTGGTTCAGATTCCTCCTCTGCATAAAGTCTTCGATCGCTGGCCACATACGCTGCACTACCCCGGTGAAATTCCAACACATTCACTGCTTACAGCACGCAGTTTTCACCCAGCATGATACAGTTACCTTCCTATGTGGATTGCCTTACTGCCCTACAAACAGCCCAGAATTGCCTCACACCCCCCTCCATGCTGGGTGCATACAGCAGGCACTCAGTGTGTACACTCGGATTCAATGAGGAGCAGAGGCAAGATTCTAGTAACTTCCATTGTCAGAGACTTTAATATCAGCTGCTGACATCTTGGGGGCCTCCTAAAAAGGGCAATTACCCCTCACTCTGCCAACTAGACAAGAGAAAGCTCCGTCAGGATCACACTGGTGTCACTCAGTCACCAAAGCACGTCTTTGCAGACTATCTTATTTGAACCACATGGCAATCTTGTGAGGTACCCATTTAACAGGTGAGGAAATTGAGGGTCAAAGAGGTTAAATGGCATGTCCCAGGGTACACAGTGAGTCAAGAACACAGGTCCCTAGACTTCTAGCTTAACACTTGGAACCCAGGAAAAACACCTGCTATCCAAAGAAGAACAAAAAAGGCTATTAAGCCAGGCGCGGGGGCTCACGCCTGTACTCCCAGCACTTTGGGAGGCCGAGGCAGGTGGATCACTTGAGGCCAGGAGTTTGAGACCAGCCTGGCCAACATGGTGAAACTCCATTTCTACCAAAAATGAAAAAAAATCAGCCAGGCATGGAGACACACGCCTGTAATCCCAGCTACTCGGGAGGCTGAGGCATGAGAATCACTTGAACCTGGGAGGCGGAGGTTGCAGTGAGCCGAGGTCGCGCCACCGCACCCCAGCCCAGCCGACAGGGCAAGACTCTGTCTCAAAAAATAATAATAAATGCTATGAAGCTGGCAGATACCAGACCCAACATTACTCCAGGGTGGAAAGCAATACTGAAAGAGAGGGAGAAACAACTTGCCCCAGAGGAGGGGAGATGCGATCCCTCCCTCCAGCTCACACAGGGAAGCAGACACACACATGGAGAAGCAGACAGATGTGAGAGCTCACGAGAGTTCCCGGGCTGCCAGCCTGGCCGCTCTGAGCCCTCAGGGTTCAAGGGTCCAACCCCAGGTGAAAAGCTCAGAGGAGGGTCTACTCTGCCCAGAACCTCTGAGGGAATGAACGCCACTGGGAGGGGGAGAATACTGGTGCCTGGTAAGGAGAGAAATCCAGTAAACTGAGGCAGGGGCCAGGAGAGGCTGAGAAGGGACAGGACTCCAAAAGCAGCACTCACCTCTAACCTCTATTCCAAAACCGCCCTAGTGGGAAAATCCTGGGCACTCTTCACCAGTAAGAAGAAAGGGAGTCCACCCTGAAGTTTGCAAACATAGATGCACAGGAAAATCACAGGAACCGTTTCTTCGAAGTATAGATTCCTAGGGCTACCTCAGCCTAGCTTGTGGAAATCCTGATGCCCAGGCAGCAGCACAGATTTACTCAATCGGAATCTCTCGGGAGGGCTCAAGCACGAGCATTCCCTTTCAGTCCACTGTATCAATGTACAATCAAGGTTGAGAACCACCGCTTTCAAAAGGCTGGGGGAATCTGCGTGTTGCACGTGTCTCACGAGAGATTCTAACGAACCCCAAGTCAGCCCTGCTCTGCTCACAGGTATATGGGAAACCTTGCTAAAGATAACTCACCCCAAATCAGTAAGTGTCGTCTACAAAACCAGCAAGGGGCTGGGTGCGGTGGCTCAAGCCTGTAATCCCAGCACTTTGAGAGGCCAAGCAGGCAGATCACAAAGTCAGGAGTTCAAGACCAGCCTGGCCAACATGGTGAAACCCCGTCTCTACTACAAATATAAAAAATTAGCCGGGCATGGTGGTGTGCATCTGTAATCCCAGCTACTGGGGAGGCTGAGGCGGGAGAATTGCTTGAACCCGGGAGGTAGAGGTTGCAGTGAGCCGAGATCTCACCACTGCACTCCAGCCTGGGCAACACAGCCAGACTCCGTCTCAAACAAACAAACCAGCAAGGGGAATGGTGGGAGCCAGAGGCCAGGTCCTGGGGCCATACGGAAAGCTAACAAGGAGGAAAGAGTGGCGAGTGAATCTCTTCTGGCCCTTTGGCACCTGGGAACAACTAGAGAGCTTGGTCCTCTGGCAGCAGGAGCAGAGCCAGCAAGGGCAGCAGATTTCCATAAGGAAAGTGGTTCATCCTCCTAGGGCTGAGTTTAACACTTTGCTCTTCAGACACTGTGAAGGGCTGAACCCTTGATAGTAAGTATGTTACCAGACTCCACCAATATCTGAAAACAGCCTCTAAAGTTAGGGAGTCAGGGGAACTCCTGCACTATATTTCCTAGCTGTGTGCTCTTGAGAAAGTTACCTTGCTTCTCTGAGCTTCTGTTTCCTCAGCTACCATATGGAGATAAATAACAGCACCTTACGTCCTTGTGTGGTTGTGAAAATCAAATGAGATCATTAATGCCTGAGGAGCACTTGGAACAATACCTGGCACACATAAAGATTAGCTAGTAGGCATAGATATATAAATATCCATATGTGTTTATATAAATATGCATCTATAAATATAATTATATACCTCAAATTATACACATAAAATAATACAGTTGATCCTTGAACAACACATGCAAGCATTGGGGCACCAATCCTCAAGCAGTCAAAAATAATTTTTTTTTTCAATGACAGCGTTCTCACTTTTGCCCAGTCTGGTCTTGGAATCAGGTACACTCAAGCATCCCCCAAACTCAGCCTTCTGAGTAGCTGGGACTACAGGCTCCCACACCTGAGTATAACTTTTGGCTCCCCTAAAATTTAACTACCAATAGCCTACTGTTGACTAGAAACCTTACATGCAAGATAAACAGTAGGTAAACTCGTATTTGATGTTATATGTATTATATATTGTATTCTTACAATAAAGGAAGGTAGAGAAAATATTATTAGGAAAATCATAAGAAAGAGAAAGTGCATTTACTATTCATAGATAGAAGTAGATCAGGCATAAAAGCTGAGGAAGACGGGGAGGAGGGAGAGGAGGGTTGGTCTTGCTGTCCCAGAGACAGCAGAAAATTCTCGAATAAACGTACTCTCGAAGTTGAACGCCCTGTTGCTGAGGGTCACCTGTATCTGTAAAATGCAATCTTAGTGGAGTGCTGACTACACGCCAGGCACTATTTTAGGCACTTTGCATGAACCTAGTGAGAGGGAAGCCCAGCAGGGCTGACTTGTGAGTTCTGGCACTTTTGGAGAGTCCCTGCGTCCGTGGGCGGGATCTCCAAGGTGAGGCCGGTGGCCCAGGTTTGGCAAGTTTTCTGCAGCTTTAACACACTCGGCTTCTGAGCCAGATCCTGTCAGGACACCTTCTTCAACCTGCCAAGAGGGGACCCACCCAGGAGTTCCTATTTTTTCCTGATTTGCTCTGAGAAGAGGCCGAAACACCGGGGCACAGCTAAGGAACAGAGCGGGCTTTCTCCCCATGCGTTTTGCCAGGGGGCACATTTCCCCCGCGGCGGCCGCCCATGGCCGGGCCTTGGCAGAGCTGTCCCTCGAATCCGGGCCCAACCGGGGCCGGCCCCGAAACCCGCTCTGGGAGGGAAGCCACGTCCCGCCCCAGGAAAGGAGCGACGGGAGGGCCCGCGGGAACGGAGCGGGAACGGCCCGGCCCAGTCCCAGGCCCGCGCGCCCTGCCCTGTATTCCCGGGAGGCGCGGTCTCCTGGCGGCAGGGGAGTCTCGGGAGGGCGCAGGGCCGCGCAGAGCCTGGGATCCCCGAGGGTCAAGGCGAGCCGGCGGCCAGGGCGCGGCCGGGCGGGGAAGCCAGGGGCAGAGGGGGCGCGGTAAGCCCACGGAGGGCTGACTCATCCTCGCGCCGCCCTGACTCACCCGCGGCCGCCCTGGGTGCCCCGTCCTGCCGCGCCCCCTCGCGGCCACGCGCGGAAGTGCAGCCGGTGTGCCCAGCCCCGCCCGCGCCCTCCTCGGAGCGGCGAGAAAGCGCCAATCGGCGGCAACCCGGGAATCCAAGAAGGACATATGGGGTGCATTGGAGTATTTTTCCATTTTCTTGTAGACAACGATGTCTCGCTCTGTCGCCCAGACTGGAGCGCAGTGGCGCGATGTCGGCTCACTGCAACCTCCACGTCCCAGGCTCAAGTGATCCTCCTGCCTCTGCTTCCTGGGTAGCTGGGACCACAGGGGCGCGCCGCCACACCCGACTAATTGTTTCATTTTTTGTAGAGACCGGGTCTTGCGGTGTTGTCCAGGCTGGTCTGGAACTTCTGGCCTCAGCCCATCCTTCGGTCTCGGCTCCCAAAGCGCTAGGATTATAGGCATGAGCCACTGCCCCCGCGCCCACTTCTGCTTTTAAAAAATGAGTTTCTAGGGCCCTCTCCTGGTACCCCAAGCCAAGGCCAAGTGGGACCTGGAAGCTAGAACAGCCCAACTACCCCCAACTCCTCTGCAGAGGAGAGACCAGAAATAGCGCTTAGCTTCCAGGGAGATGGCGAGTGACCTGACCCTGCGCCTGGTCGGCAGGCCCTTGACAGCGGTGGCCTCCTCTGTCCACCCGATCCTGACTTGTCAGCCCCATTTGCCCACAGTAGTCCCACAACAGAAATGTACGAAATGAATGGATGGATAAGGGGCTCTGGGGTGCAAGGGAGAAGGAAGCAGGCAGAAAAGCCTTCCTCATCTCCTCCACTGTCATCCTCAAGGGACTAAGGTCCTGAATGTGAATGCCCAGCAGATCCATGCCTGGCCCCAGCACCCTGACTCATAGCCCTCTGCCTGGGACAGTTACCCATTTCTCCTTCCTGGTGGAGCTGGGTCCTGAGACGGTGGCGAATTCACTGGCGTTGAACAGAGACTGGACTAACGAGGGTGACCAGCACTTACCCGGTGCCACCTACCATTGTGCTGAGCCTTTGTGCATAGTTTTGTATTTAATACACCTACCGTGGGCGGGAGGGGGCTGCTATTGTTGTGCCCATACTAGGAGAAGGGAGTGAAGACTTAAGGAATGGCATAAGGATCATTTGCATAGCTCTTAGTTATTTGAGCAACACATTCATCTAATTCCACAGCAATGTGGGGAGTGAGGGACTCTTCCCTGCTTTCCAGGTCAGCGACGGGAAAAACAAATGATTTGCTCAAGGCCACACAGCCCCAGTCCTCAAACACCGAGTTCTGGCCTTTTTCCATTTCCTGCCACTGTCACTCCACCTTTCCCCACCCCTAGGCAGCAAGAGTGACTCACTCTCTGAACTCACTCCACATGCCAGTTCCAGCACCCATGAGTAACCCTCCCTTTGGATAGCGTTGCACCAAGAGCAAACCTAAACAAACCCTCTGCTGGGAAGTGAACTCCTCCTTCTGTTTTGTTCCTGCTGTGTCTCCAGTTCCTAGAATGGCCAGCTCCTGGGACTCAATAGGTTTGCTGAGTGAATGAAACCTAGATCAAAGGACGCCAGGCAGGGCCTAACAGACCTCAGAAAGACCGGAGGGGAGGGGAGGGAAGGAGTGGGGGTGGGGGTCACTTCTGGTCCTAAACCTTCCCAGAAAGAAAAGAGATTCTTCCTAGCATTCCTTTAGTGGCCAGTCTTCATGCCTCATATCCTATGGGGTCAGAACATTCTTCCTCAAATCTAGCCTTGATCTTATGCTCACATTCCCCACACACCTTAGGAGCAGGAAGTGAGGTTGGTGTCCTCCTGGCTCCCCATGGCTGCTTCCAGAAGTTAAGCCCCACCCCACCCCCACCCCACCCCCTCCTTATGAACATTCTTTAAGAAGCCGGGCAGCCCATTCCAGCGCTCTCTCCTTGTCACTGTCTTCCTCTGGCCTCCTGCTCACCCCTCATTTCCCGAAGGCTCAGCCCCTGGCTCCCGGCTTGCTCTGTACCCACTCCTCTCATTATTCCAGGCAGCCTCCCCATCCGCGAGGGGGACCTGTCTGCCACCAGGTCCTCCTTGTTTCTTGTCCTCTTCTGCTCTGATGACCACTTCCTCCACCCCAGCCTCCCAATCCTGGGGCACATCCTGACCTTGTCGTTTACCTGAAACTGACCTACCTCCGGGGCCCTGGCTCCATCCCCCTCTCTGTCCACCTGTCCCCCAAGGCCATCCCTCCTATAGCTTCTCTTCTCACTTCAACCAGCAGAGAGTCAAGTGTTCCTCATGAGAGTCACTCCTTTGCAGAAGTCCCGCATTCCCTTCCCTCTCTCTCCCTCCCGTCATACTCTCCTGACAAAGCCTGGCCCCAGATGAACCGCTCCAGGCCACGCCAACAGCGCCCAGCATTGGTGGAGGAAACACAACCACCGGAGCAGACAACGGCACTGTCACTTCTTGTTGCCACCCTCCAGTGGGCTCCCAGTGGCACCAACAGACCTAAGATGTTTGTGAAGTCGGTTCTCACCCACTCTCCGCTGTAGCCACCATGCACAGTCTCCAGCAGCCTACAACTCTTCTCCCCCAACCACACCCCCGATTTCACCTGACACACTTCTCCCTTCGTGGGGAATGTAGAATCATCAGACAAGAACTTTCTGAACTTCCTAAGGCCAAATTCACCACTTACATGAGACCCTGTCTCCTATTTCTTTCCTGATAGCACAAAAGAGGGGCCCCCAAAAGCCAGCCGTCCACAGGCGCCCTGGGCTCTGTCCTCTCACGCGTCCCCACTCTGCTGACTGCATCTTTACCCTCTCCCTGCCACATCTTCCCTTCAGCATCAAAACATGCATTTGGGGGCTGGGTGCAGTGGCTCACACCTGTCATCCCAGCACTTTGGGAGGCCAAGGCGGGCAGATCACCTGAGGTTAGATGTTCGAGACCAGCCTGGCCAATGTGGGGAAATCTCATCTTTACTAAAAATACAAAAATTAGCTGGGCGTGGTGGCACTCGCCTGTAATCCCAGCTACTCGGGGGGCTGAGGCAGGAGAATTGCTTGAAACCAGGAGATGGAGGTTGCAGTGAGCCGAGATCGTGCTACTTCTCTACAGCCTGGGTGAAGAAGTGAGACTGTCTCAAAACAAAACAAAACAACACAAAACAAAACAAACAAAAAACATGCATTTGGTAACATGGGCATCTTAAAAGCCAAAACGATCACCCAAAGCTCCCTCCTTTCCACCTCCCCCTCACTCACGACTGCCCCATTTCTCTGCTGTCTTTCAGAGCCCAGCTTCTCCGGAGCTGCCTGCTCAGGAGGCCGCACTCCCTTACCTCCATTCTCTCTTGCCTGGCCCCTGCCGCTCCCTCCCGGCTGAAACTGCTCCTGTCCAAGTCACCAACAGCCTCTGCGCGGCCGAGCACAGTGGGTGCCTCGTCCTCTCCCCATCGTCCTTCACAGTGGACACCTCCATTGTGGGCCACTCCCCACTCAGTCAGCTCCTGGCACTGAGCCTCCTGCTTTTCCTCCCACTCTGTGCCTCCTCCACCCAACTCGAAGCATCAGGGGCTGGTCTCGGTCCCCTTCCTCTCCATTTGCAATCTGCCTAGGCCTAGGCCATCCCTTACCTTAGATACCATCCCCAGCACCTTGACTCCCAAAGTCTCTCTCCCGCACAGACTTCCACTCAGCTTAAGACTCATACCTGACTGCCTACTTGACCTCACCACTTGAAAGCCTCCAGGACCTTAAAACAGAGCCTCACTGTCCACCCGTCCCATCAGCAGGCCCACACCACGTGACAGGCCAGCCTAACTCTGACCCGGACCACAAAACACCCTTGCACTTTTCACTGCGCCCAATCTCTCCTCCACCCCAGCCACAGTGATTCTGGAATTTGTACCAAGTTCATGTATTTTATAATTTCTAAAACATTAATTAAAAATAAAAAAAACTTGAAAGCAGGGTATCAAAGAGATACCTGTACACCCAGGTCTATAGCAGCATTATTCGCAACGCCCAAAAGATGGAACCTGCCGGGGCACGGTGGCTCACACCCATAATCCCAGCACTTTGGGAGGCCAAGGCAGGAGGATCGCCTGAGCCCAGGAGTTCAAGACCAGCCTGGGCAACATGGCAAGGCTCTGTCTGTACAAAAAATTTTTTTTAATTTTAAAAATTAGCTTGGTGTGGTGGTACTTGCCTGTAGTCCCAGCTACTCGGGAGGCTGACGCAGGAGGATCACTTGAGCCCAGGAGGTTGAAGATGCAGTGAGCTATGTTTGTGCCACGGCACTCCAGCCTGGGCAACAGAGTGAAACTCTGCTGCAAAAAACAAAACAAAACAAAACAAAAAAGGAACCTTCCCAGTGTCCATCAGCAGATGAGTGGATAAACAAAATGCTACATACAGTGGAATATTATTCAGCCTTAAAAAGGAAGGAAATTCTGACACATGCTATAACATGAATGAACAGTGAGGACATTATGCAAAGTGGAATAAGCCAAGGACAAGTACTGTATGATTCCACTCAGTGCCGTCAAGATCACAGAGTCAGAAGTAGAATGGCGGTTGCCGGGGGAGAGGAGAATGGGGGGTTATTGTTTAATGGGTTCAGAGTTTCCGCTTGGCAAGGTGCAAAGAGTTCTGGAAATAGGTTGCACTGCAGTGTGAATGCATTTAGCACAACTGAAATGTACCCTTAAAAATGGTTAAGATGAGGCCGGGCGTAGTGGCTCATGCCTGTAATCCTAGCACTTTGGGAGGCTGAGGCGGGTGGATCACCTGAAGTCAGGAGTTTGAGACCATCCTGACCAACCTGAAGAAACCCCATCTCTACTAAAAATACAAAATTAGCTGGGCGTGGTGGCACATGCCTGCAATCCCAGCTACTCAGGAGGCTGAGGCAGGAGAATCACTTGAACCCAGGAGGTGGAGGTTGCCGTGAGCCGAGATCGTGCCATTGCACTGCAGCCTGAGCAACAAGAGCGAAACTCCGTCTCAAAAAAAAAAAAAAGGTTAAGATGGTACATTTTATGTATTTTTTTTTTTTTTTGCCATGATTAAAAAGAAAAACCCATAAATTAGCTCAAGTTTCTTCTCCCTTGCTTTTACTTTTTGGTTTTTTCAGAGGAAGTCTTGCTCTGTCGCCCAGGCTGCAGTGCAATGGCGGGATTTCGGCTCACTCTGCCTCCCGGGTTCAAGTGATTCTCCCGCCTCAGCTTTCACCATGTCGGTCATGCTGGTCTCCAGCTCCTGACCTCAGGTGATCCACCTGCCTTGGCTTCCCAAAGTTCTGGGATTACAGGTGTGAGCCACTGGCCCAGCCTCTCCCTTGCTTTAAACTCCACGATGGTGTCCTGTTTCACTTAGAATAAAATCTGAATTACTGACCTGGCCTAGAAAGCCCTGCTGACTGTACCACCTGCCCAGCCAGGCCGGGCTGGCCCTCCCTGAAGACTGTCCCAGCTTCACCTTGAGCTAATATGCTGTTTCCTCGGACAGGCCTCCCCTAGCCAGTGTACCTGCAGGTTTCCCCACGGTCTCTTGCTGTGCCCTGTTCATTTCTTCTGGAGCACAGTTCCCAGGGTGTAGCTAGTGTTCCTAAACTAAACAAACGCTGGTGTGTTTAGTGTCTATTTCCCACCCCCATGAATGCCATCACCACCTCCTCCAGGCATGAAGCTCCCTGAAGGCAGGAACCAAGGCTGTTTGGTCGCCAGACTATCCCCAGCACCCAGCACAGCTCTGGGCACGTCCTTGGTGCCTTCCACATCTTTGCTGATAGATGGGTGAGGCTCTCTCTCAGTGCAGCAACAGCGCAGAGTTGGACACTCCAGGAACTGAGCCCCAGCCTCACCACTTCCTAGCTGTGTCACCTGGGCAGTCTTTAGGCTCTTTGAACTTCAGGCTCTTCATTGGTAAAATGGAGAAATCCTGCAAGGTAGTTTGGGGCTTGTATTAAATAACCTATATAAAGTGTTTGCCCCTGGTCAACCAATTGGTCCCTAACATCACTGTATTCTGCCCCTTCAAGAGGATACTACTACTTAGGCAAAATTCTGGACTTTTGGTGGGAGGAGACGGTCACATACACCTTTGAGAACTTGATTACAACTATAAACTACCTCTAGATAGAAGTATATACACTTAATCAGACATCTATATAAATTCTGAGGTTCACTGACCATAAAAAGTCCTACCATGGTTGCCAGGTTAAGAACCCTGAATATAAGGAAAGAAACGAAACTAATGCGGTTAAAGAACTGAAAGGTGGGTAGCCGTCAAGAACACGTGGAGAAGAATAGGAACGCCAGATCCAGGGGGTCCAAGGCTGGCGTCCCTAGTGCCGCAGTGCCCTCTGGTGGTAGATCATAATTATTGCAGCGTACTCCGAGGCCAGAGGAAGAAATGGCGGACTCGGCAAATGCCCGAGTCCACTCTGTCTCCCCTCAAGCCTCCAGATGGCCTCTGTACACCCATCTGTCCTTCAATCATCTTCCCCACAGCCCATCTCTTAGGAATTTGATATCTCTTAAGGCAGTGAAATGTTTCTCAGAGTGAGGCCCAAGGACAGTTCACTCAACAGGTCCTCAAGTAGACAGATAGTTTCAGAGGACAAAGTGATCAACAATTTTGTTCCCCGACTTTTCACAGATCTGAAAAATGACAGAGATTATGGCTGTCACAGAAATATCATTATGTTCTAATAATGATTATGTTTTTAATAATTATTACAATCTTAAAATTGGCACAAGGGGGCCGGGCGCGGTGGCTCACGCTTGTAATCCCAGCACTTTGGGAGGCCGAGGTGGGCGGATCACGAGGTCAGGAGATCGAGACCATGGTGAAACCCCGTCTCTACTAAAAATACAAAAAAATTAGCCGGGCGTGGTGGCGGGCGCCTGTAGTCCCAGCTACTCGGAGAGGCTGAGGCAGGAGAATGGCGTGAACCCGGGAGGCGGAGCTTGCAGTGAGCCGAGATTGCGCCACTGCACTCCAGCCTGGGCGACAGAGCGAGACTCCGTCTCAAAAAAAAAAAAAAAAAAAAAAAAAAAAAATTGGCACAAGGGGTTTCCAGGACTGCTTGAATTACCTTGACTAATCCTTTTGTTGGCTTGTTTGTTTTTTGAAACAGGATCTCACTCTGTTGCCCAGGCTGGAGTGCAGTGGCTCAATCTCAGCTCACTGCAGCCTCAACCTCCAGGGCTCAAGAGATCCTCCCACCTCAGCCTCCCAGGTAGCTGGGACCATAGGCATGCACCACCATGCCTGGCTAATTTTATTTTTTGTGGGGACAAGGTCTCACTGTGTTTCCCAGGCTGGTCTCCAACTCTTGGGCTCAAGCAATCCTCCTACCTCAGCCTCCCAAAGTGCTGGGATTACAGGCGTGAGCCACCGCGCCCATCAAGTGTCCTCTTTATGGCTGGCTAAACTCCTGATGTACAGACTGAAATGGCTTTCATGTGACTCAGGCTGCAGTCATGAAGGACACATTCCTTTCAACATGGTCATGTGGAAACAGGTAGCATGTACAAGGGAATGCTTCCCTGTCACTCCAACGCCCCACCCGACACACACACCATGAGCTACTCTGACCCTAGAGGGCAAAGGTGAACTGCGTTTTGTTTTAATTTGGCATTTTTATTGAGATATAATTCACATAATTTAAAAGTCACCATTTTAGGCCAGGCGCAGTGATTCACGCCTGTAATCCCAGCACTTTGGGAGGCCGAGGTGGGCGGATCACGAGGTCAAGAAATAGAGACCATCCTGGCTAACACGGTGAAACCCCATCTCTACTAAAAATACAAAAAATTAGTTGGGCGTGGTGGCGGGCACCTGTAGTCCCAGCTACTTGGGAGGCTGAGGCATGAGAATGGCGTGAACCCGGGAGGCAGAGCTTGCAGTAAGCCAAGATCACGCCACTGCACTCCAGCCTGGGCGACAGAGCAAGACTCTGTCTCAAAAAAAAAAAATAGTCACCATTTTAAAGACCAGGCACAGTGGCTCACACCTGTAATACCAACACTTTGGGAGAACAAGGCAGGCAGATCGCTTGAGCTCAGGGGTTTGAGACCAGCCTGGACAACATGGCCAAACTCCATCTCTACAAAAAATAAAATAATTAGCCCGGTGTGGTGGTGTGCACCTGAGGTGGGAGGATCACTTGAGCCTGGGAGGTTGAGGCTGCAGTGACCTCTGATTGTGCCAGTGCACTCCAGCTTGAGCGAAAGAGTGAGACCATATTTAAAAAACAAAAACAAAAACAAAAAAACAGTTAGTCCGAATTCTCTCCCTATGCCTTCCCCTGGCAACTGCTAATCTATTTTCTGTCGCTATGGATTTGCCTATTCTGGACTTTTTATATAAATGGAATCATACGATATCTGACCGGCTTCTTAACAAAATGTTTTCAAGCTTCATGCATGTTGTAGTATGCAACAGAACTTCATTCCTCTTTACGGCTGAATAACATTCTATTGTATGGTTATGCCACATTTTGTTCATTCATTAATCACATCACTGGATGGACATTTGAATTACCTTGGCTAATTTTTTTTTTTTTTTTTGAAGACAGGTTCTCACTCTGTTGCTCAGGCTGGAGTGCAGTGGCGTGATCTTGGCTCTCTGCAGCCTCAACCTAGCAGGCTCAAGAGATCCTCCCGCCTCAGGCTCTCACATAGCTGGGACCACACATGCCACATTTAGTCCATTCATTCATCACATTGCTTGATGGATGTTGGGGTTGTTACTACTTTTTGGTGTTATGAATAATGCTGCTGTGAACATGCATGTACAAGTCTTTGTGTGAACATGTTTTCTCTTCTCTCAGATATATACCAACAAGTGCAATTGCTGAGTTATATGGTGATTCTATATTTAACCTTTTGAGGAGCTGCCAAACTGTATTCCACAGCAGCTGAATCACTTTACATTCCCACCACCAGTGTATGAGGGTTCCGATTGCTCTGTATTCACACCAACACTGGTTTTTTTTTTTTTTTTTTTGAGACGGAGTCTCGCTCTGTCGCCCAGGCTGGACTGCAGTGGCGCGATCTCAGCTCACTGCAACACTGCGAGCTCCGCCTCCCAGGTTCACCCCATTCTCCTGCCTCAGGCTCCCTAGTAGCTGGGACTAAAGGTGCCCGCCACCACGCCTGGCTAATTTTTTGTATTTTTAGTAGAGACGGAGTTTCACTGTGTGTTAGCCAGGATGGTCTCGATCTCCTGACCTTGTGATCCGCCCGCCTCGGCTTCCGAAAGTGCTGGGATTACAGGCATGAGCCACTGCGCCCAGCCTGTTTTATTTTTTTTATTGTATAGCTATCCTAGTGGATGTGAAGGGATATCTCATTGTGGTTTTGATTTACATTTCCCTAATAACTAACGATGTTGACCATTCTCACATGTGTTCATTAGCCATTTTTATATCTTCTTTGAAGCCTATTCAGATGCTTTGCTCATTTTTCAAATTGGGTTGTCTTGACTGTTGAGTTGTAAGAGTTCTTTGTATAGGCCAGGCACGGTGGCTCACACCTGTAATCCCAGCACTTTGGGAGGCCAAGGTGGGTGGATCACCTGAGGTCAGGAGTTCAAGACCAGCCTGACCAATATGGTGAAACCCCGTCTCTACTAAAATAACAACAACAACAACAAAATAGCCGGGCATGGTGGCGTGCACCTGCAGTCTCAGCTACTTGAGAGGCTGAGGCAGGAGAATCACTTGAACCCAGGAGGTGGAGGTTGCAATGAGCTGAGATTGCGCCATTGCACTCCAGCCTGGGAGACAGAGCAAGATTCCATCTCAAAAAAAAAAGAGTTGTTTGCATATTCTGGATGTTAGGCTCTTATCAGATAGATATTTTGCAAATACAGTCTTCTATTCTGTGGATTGTCTTTTCACCATCTTATTGGTATCCTTTAACCTACAATGTTTTAAATTTTAGTAAAGTTTGATTTCTCTTAATTTATTTTATTTTTTCTTTGATTCTTGTGCTCATTTCTAAGAAACCATTTCCTAATTCAAAATCATAGAGATTTTCACCTGTTTCCCCCTTTTTTTCTTCTGTTTTTTTTTGAGACTGTCTCCTTCCACTGCCCAGGCTGGAGTACAATGGTGCGATGTCGGCTCACTGCAGCCTCAACCTCCCAGGCTCAAGTGCTCCTTCCACCTCAGCCTCCCAAGTAGCACACCATCATGCCTGGCTAATTTTTTTTTATATTTTGTAGAGACAGGGTCTCACTATGTTGCCCAGGCTCCACCTATGTTTCCTTCTCAGACTTTTATAGTTTTAGCTCTTACATTTAGATTTTTTGATATATTTTGAGTTAAGTTTTATGTATGGTATGATATTAGTTCAAATTCATTCTTTTGCATGTGGACATCAATTTGTTTCAGCATCGTTTGTTGAAAAGGCTATTCTTTCCCCCACTGAATGGTTTTGGTAATGTTGGTAGAAGTCAATCGACCATAGATGTGTGGACTGGATTCTCTTCCATCGGTGTGTGGACTGGATTCTGTTCTGTTGGTGTGTGGACCGGATTCTATTCTGTTGGTGTGTGGACGGGATTCTCTTCCATCGGTGTGTGGACTGGATTCTATTCTGTTGGTGTGTGGACTGGATTCTGTTCTGTTGGTGTGTGGACTGGATTCTCTTCCATTGGTGTGTGGACCGGATTCTATTCTGTTGGTGTGTGGACTGGATTCTGTTCTGTTGGTGTGTGGACTGGATTCTATTCTGTTGGTGTGCAGACTGGATTCTATTCTGTTGGTGTGTGGACTGGATTCTCTTCCATCGGTGTGTGGACGGGATTCTCTTCCATCGGTGTGCGGACTGGATTCTGTTCTGTTGGTGTGTAGACTGGATTCTATTCTGTTGGTGTGCGGACTGGATTCTATCCTGTTGGTGTGTGGACTGGATTCTGTTCTGTCGGTGTGTGGACTGGATTCTATTCCCGTCAGTGTATGGACTGGATTCTGTTCCGTTGGTGTGTGGACTGGATTCTATTCTGTTGGTGTGTGGACTGGATTCTCTTCCCATCGGTGTGTGGACTGGATTCTGTTCCGTTGGTGTGTGGACTGGATTCTATTCCCATTGGTGTGTGGACTGGATCTGTTCCGTTGATGTGTGGACTGGATTCTGTTCCCGTCGGTGTGTGGACTGGATTCTGTTCCGTTGGTGTGTGGACTGGATTCTGTTCCGTTGGTGTGTGGACTGGATTCTATTCCCGTCGGTGTGTGGACTGGATTCTATTCCGTCGGTGTGTGGAATGGATTCTATCCTGCTGGTGTGTGGACTGGATTCTGTTCTGTCGGTGTGTGGACTGGATTCTGTTCCGTCGGTGTGTGGACTGGATTCTATTCTGTTGGTGTGTGGACTGGATTCTATTCCCGTCGGTGTGTGGACTGGATTCTGTTCCGTCGGTGTGTGGACTGAATTCTATTCCCGTCGGTGTGTGGACTGGATTCTGTTCCGTTGGTGTGTGGACTGGATTCTGTTCCGTCGGTGTGTGGACTGGATTCTATTCCCGTCGGTGTGTGGACTGGATTCTATTCCGTCGGTGTGTGGAATGGATTCTATCCTGCTGGTGTGTGGACTGGATTCTGTTCTGTCGGTGTGTGGACTGGATTCTGTTCCGTCGGTGTATGGACTGGATTCTGTTCCGTTGGTGTGTGGACTGGATTCTATTCTGTTGGTGTGTGGACTGGATTCTATTCCGTCGGTGTGTGGACTGGATTCTGTTCCGTTGGTGTGTGGACTGGATTCTATTCTGTTGGTGTGTGGACTGGATTCTATTCCCGTCGGTGTGTGGACTGGATTCTGTTCCGTTGGTGTGTGGACTGGATTCTATTCCCGTCGGTGTATGGACTGGATTCTGTTCCGTTGGTGTGTGGACTGGATTCTATTCTGTTGGTGTGTGGACTGGATTCTATTCCCGTCGGTGTGTGGACTGGATTCTGTTCCGTTGGTGTGTGGACTGGATTCTGTTCCGTTGGTGTGTGGACTGGATTCTGTTCCGTCGGTGTGTGGACTGGATTCTGTTCCGTTGGTGTGTGGACTGGATTCTGTTCCGTCGGTGTGTGGACTGGATTCTGTTCCGTTGGTGTGTGGACTGGATTCTGTTCCGTTGGTGTGTGTACTGAATTCTATTCCCGTTGGTGTGTGGACTGGATTCTCTTCCCATCGGTGTGTGGACTGGATTCTGTTCCGTTGGTGTGTGGACTGGATTATATTCCCATTGGTGTGTGGACTGGATTCTGTTCTGTTGGTGTGTGGACTGGATTCTATTCCATTGGTGTGTGGACTGGATTCTATTCTGTTGGTGTGTGGACTGGATTCTATTCCCATTGGTGTGTGGACTGGATTCTATTCTGTTGGTGTGTGGACTGGATTCTATTCCATCAGTGTGTGGACTGAATTCTATTCCCGTCGGTGTGTGGACTGGATTCTGTTCCGTTGGTGTGTGGACTGGATTCTGTTCCGTTGGTGTGTGGACTGGATTCTATTCCCGTCGGTGTGTGGACTGGATTCTATTCCGTCGGTGTGTGGAATGGATTCTGTTCTGTCAGTGTGTGGACTGGATTCTGTTCCGTTGGTGTGTGGACTGGATTCTATTCCCATCGGTGTGTGGACTGGATTCTATTCCAGTTGATGTGTGGACTGGATTCTGTTCCGTTGGTGTGTGGACTGGATTCTATTCCCGTTGGTGTGTGGACTGGATTCTGTTCCGTTGGTGTGTGGACTGGATTCTGTTCCGTCAGTGTGAGGACTGGATTCTGTTCCGTTGGTGTGTGGACTGGATTCTATTCCAGTTGATGTGTGGACTGGATTCTGTTCCGGTTGGTGTGTGGACTGGATTCTGTTCCGTTGGTGTGTGGACTGGATTCTATTCCGTTGGTGTGTGGACTGGATTCTATTCCCGTTGGTGTGTAGACTGGATTCTATTCCCGTTGGTGTGTGGACTGGGTTCTGTTCCGTCGGTGTGAGGACTGGATTCTATTCCGGTTGGTGTGTGGACTGGATTCTGTTCCGTTGGTGTGTGGACTGGATTCTATTCTGTTGGTGTGTGGACTGGATTCTATTCCCGTTGGTGTGTGGACTGGATTCTGTTCCATTGGTGTGTGGACTGGATTCTCTTCCATCCGTGTGTGGACTGGATTCTGTTCTGTCGGTGCGTGGACTGGATTCTGTTCCATCCGTCTATTTATCTATCCTTATGCCAATATCACATCGTCTTGATTACAGTAGATTTGTAGTAAGTTTTGAAAAGTAGGAAGTATGAATCCTTCAACTGTGTTCTTTTTCAAGATTTTTTTTTTATTTTAGGTCCCATGCAATTCTGTATGAATTTTAGGATTGGCATGTCCATTTCTGGGGCTTGGGGGGACAGTTTCAATAGGGATTGCATTGAATCTGTAGATAAATTTGGTGTCAACATCTTAACAATATTAAGTTTTTAAACAATAAACATAGGCTGTCCTTTGATTTTATTTAGACCTTGTTTAATTTCTTTCAACAATATTTTTTGGTGTACAATTATTGCATTTCTTTGGTTAAATTTATTCCTGGCCGGGCGCAGTGGCTCACGCCTGTAATCCCAGCACATTGGGAGGCCGAGGCGGGCAGATCACAAAGTCAGGAGATAGAGACCATCGTGGCTAACACAGTGAAACCCTGTCTCTACTAAAAATACAAAAATTAGCCGGGCGTGGTGGCAGGCACCTGTAGTCCCAGCTACTTGGGAGGCTGAGGCAGGAGAATGGTGTGAACCCGGGAGGCAGAGCTTGCAGTGAGCCAGGATGGTTCCACTGCACTCCAGCCTGGGCGACAGAGTGAGACTCCGTCTCAAAAAAAAATAATAAAAATAAAATAAAAAATAAAAAATTTATTCCTAAGTATTCTATTCATTTTGATACTATTCTAAGCAGACGGTCTTCTTAATTTCATTTTCAGGTTATTCATTGCTAGTGCATAGAAATGCAACTGATTTTTGTATACAGAAGAGCCCGGAACTAGTAATGTAACTGATCTTGTGTCCTGCAACTCTGTTGAACTGGTTTATAGCTCTAATTATTTTTTGTAGATTCTAATTATTTTTATAGATTCCTTAGGGTTTTCTATATATAATATCACGTCATTTGCAAACAGAGATAGTTTTACTTCTTCCTTTCCATCACACAAGTTTTTTTTAAATGCAGGATGACACTTTGTGACATTGACATGCTAACGAAGAGCATTCATCTAATTGCAAAGGGTTTGCTCAAGTAGTGTATCTTAGTGACACACCAGAACCTATGACTCAGGACCAGCATTTTACAGCCTTAATGTTAGAAATAAAACACCAGGATTTCTTGAACTTAGAACTCTGTCACAGTTGCAACATCAACACTTTACTGTTTCCCAACATTTGAATTTTTTTTAGAAAGAAATCAAAAACATATTATTGAGTATATTTTAAAACCACTGAGATGAAAAGGTAAACGTCATGTTATGTATATTTTACCACAATAAAAAGCAGTTGAAATTCAACATCAGAACATGAAGTACTTTCCAACAAAGCCAAGCGTTGGATAAGAAATCTATTTTCCACCGTCACCCAGGGTTAAAACAATCTTCCAAATTTCGAGTGTAGTGTACTTACAGATGTAGTTCCTGGTCATGTGGCAAATCACCTTCCCTGAGAATGTCCACCACAGTTCTGAGTTCAAGTTTCATCAGCTTATCTAGGACCGTCTAACAGCCACAAAGCACTGGATGTCCTTCCCAAAGTCTGACACCAAGCCGAATATAAACAATCTAATGAAGATGACAGTGTCCTTCTCCTTGATTTAAAACAGAGACACTGTTGTTACTTTTTTCGTGTTTTAATACATTATTTTAAAATTTGAGACAAAAATTTTTTTGAGACGGGATCTTGCTCTGATGCCCAGGCTGGAGTGCAGTGGTGTCATCATAGCTTACTGCAGCCTTGACCTCCCAGGCTCCAGCTGTCCGACCACCTCAGCCTCTGCAGGCAACTGGGACCACAGGTGGTGTACCACCACACCAGCAGTGACAATTTATTTTTTTTCCAAGACAGAGTATCACTGTATCACCCAAGCTGGAGCGCAGTGGCATGATCTTGGCTCACTGCAACCTTCGCCTCCTGGGTTCAAGTGGTTCTCCCACCTCAGCCTCTCAAGTGGCTGGGATTACAGGCGCCCACCACCATGCCCGGCTAATTTTTGTATTTTTAGTAGAGACGGGGTTTTGCCATATTGGCCAGGCTGGTCACGAACTCCTGACCTCAAGTGGTCTGCCCACCTTGGCCTCCCAAAGCACACGGATTACAGGCATGACCCACTGGTGGCGCCTAGCTGACAATTTTTTAAGTTGACCCCGAATTTTGGCACTTGGTGTGTGTTAAACACCCATTAAAATGGCCCACGAAAGCCCAAGTTTGAGACATTTATTTGACAGAAAGAGCACTGGGCGACCCGGCATGGTGGCTCACACCTGTAATCCCAGCACTTTGGGAGGCCGAGACGGGTGGATCACCTGAGGTTAGGAGTTCGAGACCAGTCTGGCCAACATGGTGAAACCCTATCTCTACTAAAAATACAAAAAAATTAGCTGGGCGTGGTGGCAGGCGCCCGTAATCCCAGCCACTTGGGAGGCTGAGGCAGGAGAATTGCTTGAACCCAAGAGGTGGAGGTTGCAGTGAGCTGAGATCCTGCCATTGCACTCCAGCCTGGGTGACAGAGCAAGACTCTGAAAAAAAGAAAGAGAGAGAGAGAAAGGAAGGAAGGAGGGAAGGAAGGAAGGAGGGAAGGAAGGAAGGAAGGAAGGAAGGAAGGAAGGAAGGAAGGAAGGAAGGAAGGAAGGGAGGAAGGGAGGAAGGAAGGAGCGAGCGAGCACTGGGCCAGGTGTGGTGACTCAAGACTCAGTCAAAAAAGAAAGAGAGAGAGAGAGAAAGAGAGAGAGAGAGAGGAAGAGAGAAATAGAGAAAGGGAGAAAGAGAGAAAGACAGAAAAGAAAGAGCGAGCACTGGGCCTGTAATCCCAACACTTTGGAAAGCCAAGGCAGGAGGATTGCTTGAGCCTAAGAGTTAAAGACAAGTCTGGGCAACACAGAGAGACCCATCTCTGTTAAAAAAAAAAAAAAAAAAAAGTTTAAAGAAAGCACTGAACTAAGAGCCAGGAGCTCTTAAATTCTAGTCCTGTTTTTGACCTTGGCTGTGTTAAGCAACCTTTATAAGCCAATGTTACTCATTTTCAAATGGAATGATATTTGTTGCCCTGGCTTCCTCACAGGGCTTCTGTGACAAGCAAATGAGAAAATAGATGCACAAATGCTTTGTAACCTATAAGGCTTTGTGCAAATGTGTGAAATGAAATAATCTTTCCAAAGTCCACCTGTCCCTCTGGCTTCCCTTTCTCTTGGTTCCTTTATACATCACACATACGTTTCTGCTAGTTGCCAAACAACTGCCCCTCCCAGCTTCGCATTTATATATCTGCCACCACTTCGGGGAATAAACTCTGCTTGTCCCTGGTGAAGAAAGGGGCCAGGTCTCCTAATCCTGCTCTAACTCTTCCTGGAGTCTCTCTCTCCATCTCCTGGGCCCCTCCTCTAGTTATGCAGAGAGAACAGGGCTTCTGATCAGCTTAGAGCTGCCCGGTTCTCTCTCACTCGATGGACGTGGCCCCGGCCCTGACTGCAGAGATCTGTCCCTTCACTTCACTCAGCTCCTTGTCCCCCCCTTCCAAGGAGCCCCACATCTGAGATTCCATAGACAAAGGCTCTCCCCCCACCCCCGCTGCTGCAGGCTGGGAAGCTGCGAGGAGCTCTGAGCCAGCAAAGGGAGAGGACGGCCCACCTTGCAGACTCCACCTTCCAGGAATGGATTTATGCTTCATTGTTGGTGGGAACCATAGAAACCACAGATGACCATGAGTCAGTAGATAATAAACAGGATTCTTTACAAACAGAGGTTGCCTGGGGCAACCCTGGGAAGGTGAGGCCCTGGATTTCGTGGTCTGGCCTCTGAGAACCTCCTAGCACCCCAGAACTCCCAGACAGAATATTAGGTAATGCCAATAAGCACAGATCAGTCATCTGCACAAGTAAGTCCTTCTGGGGTTCCTATTCCAGACGCCCTGGCACGCTGAGCTCCCCCATGCAAAGCTTCTTTCCACTCCTCAAACTCACCATGTGGTCTCTTGGCTCTTAGCTTTCCTACCCAAGCTCCCAGCTCCTTGAAATTCTCTTCCCTCTTCTTACTCACAAAATACCTATTCATTCTTCAGACCTCAGCTTAAATGTCAGGACTCTGGTATAAATGTTCCTGATCCCTGAAAGTGTCAGAAACCTCAGAAAAGAGGGCCAGGCATGGTGGCTCATGCCTGTAATCCCACCACTTTGGGAGGCCGAGGTGGGTGGATAACTTGAGGTCAGGAGTTCAAGACCAGCCTGGCCAACATGGTGAAACCCTGTCTCTACTAAAAATACAAAAATTAGCTGGGCGTGGTGGCAGGCACCTGTAATCCCAGCCACTTGGGAGGCTGAGGCAGGAGAATTGCTTGAACCCAGGAGGCGGAGGTTACAGTGAGCCGAGATCTCACCACTGCACTCCAGCCTGGGCGGGAGAGTGAGACCCCGGAAAAGATGAGATCTTACTTCTCCCTCACATAGTCTGAAGATGCAGCACTTCCCATGGAGTGCTGATGAAGTGCCGGGGTCCTAGGCTCCTTCCGGTGTGCCAGCCCTAGGGCACGTCTCTCAGCCTCAAGGTCCAGGACTGCAACATCTGTCCAAACAGCAGGATGGAGACAGGACAGGATAGGAACGAAGTAGGAGAGGGGCCAAGGACTCATGCTGGCTGGCGTCCTGCCAGCCTTTTGACACGAGTCACCCTTCCGCCACTTTATGAAAGAAAGGTAGGCCTCTTATTGGTGGTAGGCAATAGCAGGGTAGTGAAAACCGTTTCCCCACCACCGCCAAGGCAGGGAATAGAGGCTGCATTGTCCATAGAGAATTGTAAAAGAGCCGGGCGCGGTGGCTCAAGCCTGTAATCCCAGCACTTTGGGAGGCCGAGGCGGGCGGATCACGAGGTCAGGAGATCGAGACCATCCTGGCTAACACGGTGAAACCCCGTCTCTACTAAAAATACAAAAAATTAGCCGGACGTGTTGGCGGGCGCCTGTAGTCCCAGCTACTCGGGAGGCTGAGGCAGGAGAATGGCGTGAACCCGGGAGGCGGAGCTTGCAGTGAGCTGAGATTGCGCCACTGCACTCCAGCCTGGGGGACAGAGCAAGACTCCGTCTCAAAAAAAAAAAAAGAGAATTGTAAAAGAGTAACCAACCGAAAGTTCTTTGTTATCCCCTGGGCCAGCAATCTAAACAATATCAGTGATAAAACATTCCTCCCTGAAAAAGTATTTTATTGGTCTAAGTTCTAAATCTTAGACCAATAACTTGTTTTTGTTTTTATAACTTAGCATTTAAGTAACACTAAATAACATTAAGTAACATTAAATCTTAAGTTAATTAAGTTAATCTTAAGTTAATTAAGAATTAACTTGTTTTTATAGCTTAGCATTTAAGTAACATTATCTCCTATGCAGAAATTAAAGCTGAAAACTCCAGTTATTCCGTGGGCCCCCGACACCCGCAGACAGCTACACGGGCTTCTTCCTTCTGGCTGGTCAGTGCCTCCGTTCCTGTGGAGCTGCTATGGAAGCAGCAGCTTGGGAGAGCCAGAGTGACACCATTTTACATTCAACTCCATCTTTTTGTTTTGTTTTGTTTTTTAATTTAGAGACAGGGTCTCCCCATGTTTCCTGGCTGGTCTCAACTCCTGGTCTTAAGCAATCCTCCCGACTCAGCCTCCCAAAGTGCTGAGATTATAGGTATGAGCCACGGCACCCAGCCAATCAACTCCATCTTAAAACTAGAAAGGCACACACACAAAAACCTAGAAAGGCACATTCCTCGCTGGTCACAGCCTATAGTCATGGTGTGTTTATAGTTGAGGAAACAGTCTAAGATGCCTACAAAGACACGCTCTGACAACAATGGAGAGTCCACATGTCCTGATACCCGTATCAACATATGCTCTGAAGATAATCATAGTTATACCTTCATGTATTAATACTTACACACTAAAACGTCAAGGAGAGTTTTCTTTAAGTCAACAGAGTAATAAACTCTCTCATGCAGTCTGCTCACCCACATGTAGACGCAGCTTAGTTTAACCTTTATATCGACAAGACCCCTATAGGAGAAAAACTTAAAACAAAGCCGGGGCAGTCCTCTGCTGGCTTTCTGAGGACGCCCTCCTGTGTAACAGAACAGCTTTCAATAAACTCTCTTCTTACTGCACTCTGTGACTCGCCTTGAATTATTTGCTGCACGAGATCCAAGAACCCTCTGGGCTCTGGATCAAGACCCTTTTTCCCACTAACAGAACCACATATCTCTGCCTTTCAAAGGTAGATTCAAAAGACACAATGATAGTGCCATGATTGCAAAGACAAAGGAATAACTTGAGTCATTTTCCTCTTATCTACTTGGACTTTCTAGTTGTGTTAAAAATTTAAAACAGTGAAAAGGAGGCCGGGTGTGGTGGCTCACACCTGTAATCCCAGCACATTGGGAGGCCACGTGGGAGAATAACTTGAGGCCAGGAGTTCAAGACCCACCTGGCCCACAGGGCGAAACCTTGTCTATACTAAAATACAAAAATTAGCTGGGTGTGGTGGCAGGTGCCTGTAATCCCAGCTACTTGGGAGGCTGAGGCATGAGACCTACTTAAACCCAGGAGGCAGGGGTTTCAGTGAGCTGAGATTGTACTCCAGCCTGGGTGACAGAGTGAGACTCTGTCAAAAAAAAAAAAAAAAAAAAAGCAGTGAAATGGAAGGCAAATTACAAGTTGTAATATTTTTGTTTTATGAGGGCCAGTATGAAAACTTCAATTCACGATTATTGCTGAAAATAACTTTTGTAGAGGAAGGGGGTGTTAAGAAATAATCCATGCTGGTCAGGCGCGGTGGCTCATGCCTGTAATCCCAGCACTATGGGAGGCCAGGCAGGTGACTCTCTTGAGCACAATAAGAACCTGTCTCTACAAACAATCATAATAGTAACCCATGCCACACAGAACACTTCAGGCACCACACAACCTCTCAACTTTCCCAAATTTTAAGATAGAATGCTTGCAGCGTAAAAGCTCCATGGCCCTGAAGAAAGGATGCTTCATAACATCGGTTTGAGTTGAACCAACGAGTGGATAAAGAAAATGTGATATATATTAGGGAGTTGGAGACCATGATTCTAAGTGAAGTAACTCAGGAATGGAAAACCAAACATCATATGTTCTCACTTATAAGTGGGAGCTAAGCTATGAGGACGCAAAGGCATAAGAATGATATGATGGACTTTGGGGACTCAGGGGAAAGGGTGGGAGAGGGTGAGGGATAAAAGACTACTCACTGGGTACAGTGTACACTGCTCGGGTGATGAGTATACCAAAATCTCAGAAACCACCACTAAAGAACTTATCCAGGTAACCAAACACCACCTGTTCCCCAAAAACTATTGAAATAAAATTTTAAAAAATAAGTAATACTAATATCGGTGTGGGCGAGTCTTCATTTAATGAAATCACCACAAACCTCTTGTAGGTCTTCGTGTCTTCTCTGTCCTGTATATATTTTTGTAAAGGGCAAAATGTGAAGTTAAGAAGATGTGTTGGGATGTTGTGGGCTCAGATAGGGTGAAGCAGGAGTAGGGACAGTATTACTTTCCATACCCCCAAAGCTCTCCAGGAATACTTGAGTGCCGAGGGAGAGTCAGTAGTAAATACTGATAGTGATGGCACCTTACGTCATGCATGTGATAAGCTCCAGGCAGAGCTCCATGCCTTGTCTATCTTGAAGACCATCATGATTCTTAAAAGTACCCGGACCACGCCGATCTCCTGTGAAGCTTGAGGCAGATCTGCCGCAGAGCAGCTTCTGAGCCCTCACACAGAGCCCAGGGCCAGGCTGTCCACCACCCTGGCAGGACTGCTCTTCTCTGAATATTTTGCACAACTTCAAGAAGGGGGAAGTGAGGCCAGGTGCAGTGGCTCACGCCTGTAATCCCAGCACTTTGGGAGGCTGAGGCAGGCGGATCACGAGGTCAGGAGTTCGAGACCAGCCTGACCAACATGGTGAAACCCTGTGTCTACTAAAAATACAAAAACTAGTCGGGCGTGGGCAGTGGGCACCTGTAATCCCAGCTACTCAGAAGGCTGAGGCAGGAAAATCGCTTGAACCCAGGAGGTGGAGGTTGCAGTGAGCCGAGATCGCACCTACTGCACTCCAGCCTGGGCAACAGAGCGAGACTCTGTCTCCAAAAAAAAAAAAAGAAGGGGGAAGTGAAAAGTTTCACATTTACTTTCAATAGATGAACATTGCCTCTTCCAGTTAAACGAACATATATCAAAGGCACTTTAGTGTTCTATATTTACTAAGACTTGTAGGAAAAAAATCTTCATTCCCTTTTGCTCCCAATTATTGAATGATGGAAAGTCACTTTTTTTTTTTTTTTTTTGAGACAGGGTCTCACTCTGTCACCCAGGCTGGAGTGCAGTGGCATGATCTTGACTCACTGCAACCTCCACCTCCCAGGCTCAAGTGATCCTTCCACCTCCGCCCCCCAAGTAGCTGGGACTACAGGCGGGAGCCACCACACCCGGCTAATTTTTGTTTTTTTATAGAGGGTTTTCACCATGTTGTCCAGGCTGGTCTCAAACTCCTGGCTTCAAGTGATCCACCTGCCTCGGTCTCCCAAAGTGCTGGGATTACAAGCGTCAGCCACTGAACCTACCTCAGTCATTAAAAAAATTTTTTTTACATGTCTCCAATTTGCTATCATTTATCAATCACTTCTCTGCTCATTTATTTATTCCTACCATGTTCTTAGATTAACTTACCACTGAGATATGATTCTACTGTAAATAATGCATCGAACAATGATCATGAATACATCTTTTGGAAACCTCCGACTTCCTAGTGATATATCTTCTTGTTAATTTGCTCTGCACCCTAATTATTCTAGCAATAAATAATTATTCATCCACTGATACACTCGATTATATCATAAACATAAACGATACTTACAATAGATCAGGTAATGTTCTAACTAAGTACTTTATATATTAACTCATTTGGTCCTTACCACAACCATATGACGTAGACACAAATATTATGAAGATTCTGTGGCACAAAGAGGTTAAATAATCTGTCTAAGACCACACAGCCCGTAAGCAGCAAAACCAATATTCAGACCAAGGCTGCCTAAATCCACACATGAGCCAAACCCCCGCACATATTGCCTCTCTTTGAAAAAATTTGGGGGTACAGAGGTAGCTCTGTCCATCTCACTGGGGAAGAGTACAATCTCAATTAAATTTTTCTTTTTAAGTTGAATATATATTTAAGATATATTTCTGCCATCCTGGACAGCACAGTGAAACTTTGTCTCTACAAAAAATACAAAAATTATCCAGATGCAGTGGCAGGTGCCTGTGGTCCCAGGTACCTGGGAGGCTGAGGTGAGAGGATCACTTGAGTCCAGGGAGGTCAACGCTACAGTGAGCCATGATCACACCACTGCATTCCAGCCTGGGCAACAGAGCAAGACCCTGTCTCAAAAAAAAAAAATATATATATATATATATTTCTGTTTTAATTATATATCAATAATTCTAGTGATACGCAGAGAGAATGTGAGAGACCAAATGGGGCAAAATATCAGTAATTGTAGGTAAAGGGTATACAAAAGGTCATTATATTATTCTTGCAAATTTCTAAAACTTTGAATTTTTTAAATAAACAGTTTAAAGGGAATTATTTCATCTTAAATGTTAACATTAATAATATGCTAAGTGTTACATTTTAAAATATAAGAAAAGATTTTAGATTCAAAAATATACAAAGATGTATGCAGTTTTTCAAAATGCTATTGATAGTAGTAATAGATCCAAAGTTTGAAGGCAAAACAGTCTTTTCTTTTTTTTTTTTTTTTTTGAGATGGAGTCTCGCTCTGTCGCCCAGGCTGGAGTGCAGTGGCGTGATCTGGGCTCACTGCAACCTCCGCCTCCCAGGTTCAAGCGATTCTCCTGTCTCATCCTCCAGGGTAACTGGGATTACAGGTGCACACCACCACGCCCAGCTAATTTTTTGTATTTTAGTAGAGACGGGGTTTCACTGTGTTGCCCAGGCTGGTCATGAACCCCTGAGCTCAGGCAATCCACCTGCCTCGGCCTCCCAAAGTGATAGGATTACAGGCGTGAGCTACCCGCAGTTTTAAGGAACATACCTGCTTTTATCTCATTGGCCAGATCTTGCTACGTAGTCACTTGTATCCACTCCCCACAGGTTAGTTCCAGGAAATCAGATTCTAAGATGGGGACATGAATGTAAGAGGTTGATTTGGAAGTCTCTTGAATTTGACCCTTGTGGAGAAATGAAGCAGGATTAGACAGTAGGAGAATGATGCAGTAGCCACAGGCAGCTCTGCAGCTAGGATGGCCCTGCAGAGTTGCCCCCAACTGGAACAAGGGGCCCAGACTTTAATACTTCCACATCAGCCATCCAGTGGATACAGGCAGCCCCAGCAAAGGGAGCAGAACCTTGGGTGAAGCAGTTCTTCAGCTGAAGCAATCACTGGGAGAGGAGACACAGCTGAAGCTGTCAACAGTATCCACTACATTCTCATTTTACAGACAAGGAAGTTGAGGTATATAGCAATCAGCTGCGTGTGGTGGTTGTAATCCCAGCACTTTGGGAGGCCAAGGTGGGTGGATCACTTGAGGTCAGGAGTTCGAGACCAGCCTGGCCAACAATGTGAAATTCTGTCTCTACTAAAAATACAAAAATTAACCAGGCGTGGGGGCACGTGCCTGTACTCCCAGCAGCTCGGGGGGCTGCAGCAGAAGGCTCACCTGAGCCCGGGAGACTGACATTGCAGTGAACCGAGATCACGCCACTGCACTCCATCCCGGGAAACAAAGCAAGACCCTGTCTCAAAAAAAAAAAAAAAGAGTATAGCAATTAAATAACTTTCCCAAGATCACAGAGCTGGTAAACGGTTGTATCCATTCTCCAACACCACATTAGTGCTGCATAACAAGCACCCAAAAATGTCTACTAACAGGCTAATAACAATAAAAATGTACTTTTGCACATGAATCAATCAGGTTGGCTAAGTCGTTCTGCTGATTTGGTCCAAGTTAGTAAGATTTCGGCTGGGCTCCCTCGTGCGTTTGTGGCTATGGGTCAGCTTTCCTCTGCCTGGTCTAGGATGGCCTTAGCTAGGATGACGTACTCTCCTGCACGTGGTCTCTTGTGCTCCTGAACCTGTTCCTCATCATGGTGGGAAGCTTCCGAGACAATGAATGTGGACAAAGCCTGTAGAGCTCCAAGACTAGAACGAGTCCATCATCACTTCTACCACATTCTATTGGCCAAAGCAAATCACAAGGCCAAGCGCAGTCAGTGCGGAAGGATCTTACCAAATGGCATAGACACTCAGAGACGTGAAAAATCAGGGACAAGCAACCATAGTGATGGAGCCCGAATGCAAACTCCAGAGACCTCACTCCTAGAGGTCTTACTCCACAGTCATCTCCCAAGCAAATCTTTAATTAGTATCTATGTCAAGTTCCACCTAACCTGGCACTGTGAAAGAGCAAGGTCCTGCTTTTAAGGAGTTTACGGCCTAGATAAGGAGACGAGACACCCACCACGAAAGTTTGGTAACAAGAAAGGGCCAACGTAAGAGGGGCAAATGCAGCAGGAATCAGGGGCAGAGGAGGTACTGTGGCCCACGTTGGTCCAGGAGGGGCTGGGCAGGGATTAATTCAGGTCTTGGAGAATGTGCAGACTTGAGTCAGATGGTAAGGAGGGATTCATACCCGCAGCTCCTCCTCCTCCTTCTCCCCCTGGTACTGATGGAGGGAAAGGAAGGAAAAGAGACAGACTGCAGGGCCTGTGAAGAAAGTAGTTTTCTTTCTTTTTTAATTTTTTGAGACGGAGTCTTGCTCTGGGTCACCCAGGCTGGAGTGCAGTGGCGTGATCTCAGCTCACTGCAACCTCCACCTCCCGGATTCAAGTGATTCTCCTGCCTCAGCCTCCTGAGTAGCTGAGACTACAGGTGCATGCCACCATGCCCAACTAATTTTTTGTTTTGTTTTTTTTTTTGAGATGGAGTCTTGCTCTGTTGCCCAGATTGAAGTGCAGTGGCACGATCTCGGCTCACTGCAAGCTCCACCTCCTGGGTTCACGACATTCTCCTGCCTCAGCCTCCCGAGTAGCTGGGATTACAGGCGCCCGCCACCACGCCCGGCCAATTTTTTGTATTTTTGGTAGAGATGGGGTTTCACCGTGTTAGCCAGGATGGTCTCGATCTCCTGTCCTCGTGATCTGCCTGCCTCAGCCTCCCAAAGTGCTGGGATTACACCGCGCCCGGCCTGAGGAAAGCAGTTTTCTAAATCCCCTCTCTGTTGTCTCCTCAGCCCCTTAGGGTTTCCTTTTATCTGCCTTGGCCATGCATTAAGAGCCCAGCATGCCGAGGACAACCATATTTCGTTGTTACATGGATTTACTATCCTCCTTTTGAGGACGTGGGTGAAACATCTTTGCTTTAGTGAGCAGAAGGGCAGACAAGATTACCAAAGGGAGGACAAGGGTAGATGGCTCCATAAAGGAAAGGGAATGGAGCCATGGGAGGGAGAAGATCAGGAAGAGGGGTTGGAAGGAGACAGAAGAGGGAGCAGGAGAGGAGAGGACTGAATAGATACTATGAGGAAGAATATTTTGGGAAGAGAGGAGTGAAGATGCTTGTTAGGAAACGATGCTGTGTAATGAGCAACAGAGCCCTGGGCTCGGGCTCCAGCCAGCAGCCTTCAGTAAAGACCAGCCCTGACCAGCAGCCTTCAGTAAATATTTCTCAAATCTTTAGGAGTTAGATTTCTTGTGTCTTCAAATGCTGAGATGACCTTTTGGGCTGAAACAAAGCAGTCAGTTTTATCTGGTTTCCTTTCCATACACTAGGCTTACCTAGAGCAACTTGTTTATTTTCCTATTGGATAGTAGTTAAAGGTGCCAGCTTAGGAATGAGACAATTGAGTTTAAATCCTGACTTTTTCTCTTGCTAACTTTGTCATCTTGAACATGTCGTATAACCTCTCTGAGCCTGTTTCCTCCCCTGTGATAGGAGTATTATAGTATCCACCTCACAGGATTTTTGTGAGGATTAAATAAAATAAAACATATAAACTATGTGCCTTGCACATAATTATTGCTTTCATAAGCTAGCTCTGGCTGGGCGCAGTGGCTCATGCCTGTAATCTGAGCACTTTGGGAGGCCAACTCAGGAGGATCCCTTGAGGCCAGGAATTCAAGACAAACCTGGGCAGAGAGGGAGACCCCCTTCTCTACAAAAAATTAAAAATTAGCCAGGTGTGGTGGCACACCCCTCTGGTCTCAGCTACTTGGGAGGCTGAGGTGGGAGGATCACTTGAGCCCAGGAGGTTGAGGCTGCAGTAAGCCATGATTGCACCACTGTACTCCAGCCTGGATGACAGAGCAAGACCCTGTCTCTTAAATAAATAAATAAATAAATGTTAGCTATTGTTATTATTGTGATGATCCAATGATTCCAAAATGTAGTTATTTCATCCTCATTTTATATATAGACAAATCAATATATAGATACAGACAAATCAAATCCAGCTGCCCCCAAAGCCTGATGAAGGGTTTCCCTATGAACCAAGACCCTGGCATGAGACGAGATGGCTCCAAGCCTCTGAGCCCTGCACAGTGCATTTGTACTCGAAAAACAACAAACCAACAAGTGCAGGATCAGTAAGGGAGGCAGAGATCCATAACTGAAGGTCATTTAGGCAGGCAGAAATGATTAATGCAAAATCAAGGGAGAAACCGACACAAAATGCGCCGGGCGCAGTGGCTCACGCCTCTAATCCCAGCACTTTGGAAGGCTGAGGCGGGTGGATCACAAGGTCAGGAGATCGACACCATCCTGGCTAACACGGTGAAACCCCGTCTCTACTAAAAAATAGAAAAAATTAGCCAGGCGTGGTGGCAGGCGCCTGTAGTCCCAGCTACTTGGGAGGCTGAGGCAGGAGAATGGCATGAACTAGGGAGGCAGAGCTTGCAGTGAGCCAAGATTGTGCTGCTGCACTCCAGCCTAGGCGACAGAGCAAGACTCCGCTCAAAAAAAGAAAAAGAAAAAAAAAAAGAAACCGACACAAAATGGATGCAAATTCAGAGGCAGACATCTGTCCTACATACTCACAGTGGTCTCCTGTTTGGCAGCTGGCGGCTGGACCAAATGTCCGCTCTAAAGCCTTGTTAGGTATAGGAATTGAGCCAGCTCTTCCACATCCTGGCTTTGTGACCTTGGTGAAGCTATTTTACCTCTGAGATTCAGTCTCACACCAACTAAGTAGGATGATACCGGTAGCATCTGCCTCTTGGATTGTTGTAAGGAGAAATGGATTGATGGCTTCTGAGAATCCCACTCAGTGTCTGGTGCACAGGGTGGTTCCTCAGACCTTGTTGTCTGCCCGTATGAACACAAACTGAGAACATAGTCTCTGAAGGAAGGCAAAAGGATCCAGGGCTTCTAAACCTGCTAAAACGACTGAACTGTGGTTCAGTTATCCAAAGAGAGGTTCATGATACAGAGAAGCATATTCCCCAGAGTACGAGGAAATTAAATTTAAGCTGGAGGTATTTGGGTCAGAGATGAGAAAGAACTTCCTGAAAGTCAGGGTTGTCAAATTAAATTGGTAATGATGATTTACGACTGTTGTGCTGCTAGCGTCTACTCTCACAGGAGAATACCAGCTCACCTGCCTGGGCTAGGCAAGGTGTGCCATAATGACATGGACCCAGACAGTCAGCCACCCTGGGCAAATGGGCCTCAAAATACATGTGCCCCAAGTGAGGGCTGGCTGTGACCCTGGACTAAGTGACAAGGGCCACAGAGCTAGTAGAAGTTGGCCAAGGGGAAGGGCGGTTCTAGCTTTGAAGACATTTGCAAGGGTTGACCCAGAGCCTTAAACTGCCTAGGTGCGTGGATGTTTGAGTCATCCTCAGGTGGAAGAAACCTGAGAGGACCCAGTGTCAGCGCAGACCTGAGGGAGGAAATCAAATGACCACTGGAAGGAAGGGGGCTTGAAGGAAGTGACCCCACTCACTGAGCAGAGCCACTTGAACAAAGGCACTGACCCTGGAAGAAGCATTGCTGGAGGTGTTGGGCACAGGCAGGAGCCATCCGCAAAGGACATCAGCCTGCGCTCCTGTGTGGGTGGAAGTGTTGGACTACAGACCACTCGGGGCCCACCCGACCCAGGAAGGCCAGGCCTGGGAAGCTTGTCCGCTCCTGCCTACAAAGACAGACAATGCAGTGAGGGTTCATTGCATTCCCAGGGGAGGCCACTAGGGGAGACTATGGCTGTCGGGTGCCATGTGGCAAAGACAGAAGGCCAAGAAATAAAATGGCTCCGGACATCTTTCACTTTGGATATGCCCTTGTCATTTCTGAAGGCCTGAGCAGCCTGGAAAGAGAGAAGGATTGGGAACATTTCCACAGCTGGGAAATTCGGTGCCATGGCCTCAACGTCACCTGCTAAGGAACCTGCTGGGGCTCCTGAGCCACAAAGGCCCTATAGGTCTTGTTAAGATTCCACAGCCCTTGGCTTGGTACGGTGGCTCACGCCTGTAATCCTAGCACTTTGGGAGGCCAACGCGGGCAGATCACGAGGTCAAGAGAACAAGACCATCCTGGCCAACATGGTGAAACCCCGTCTCTACTAAAAATACAAAAATTTAGCTGGGCGTGGTGGTGCGCGACTGTAGTTCCAGCTACTTGGGAGGCTGAGGCAGGAGAATCGCTTGAACCCGGGAGGCAGAGGTTGCAGTGAGCCAAGATTGCGCCACCACTGCACTCCAGCCTGGCGACAGAGCAAGACTCCATCTCAAAACAAACAAACAAACAAACAAACAAACAAAAGAAAAAGAAAAAAGATTCCACAGCTCTTGGTCCAGCCCCCTTTCCTCCTTCTCTACCCAGCCGACTACTACTCATCCCTCAAGTCCCAGCACAAAGCTTGCCTCCTCGGCGGGCGCGGTGGCTCACGCCTGTAATCCCAGCACTTTGGGAGGCTGAGGCGGGCGGATCACAAGGTCAGGAGATCGAGATGGTCCTGGCTAACACGGTGAAACCCCGTCTCTACTAAAAATACAAAAAATTAGCCGGGCATGGTTGCAGGCGCCTGTAGTCCCAGCTACTTGGGAGGCTGAGGCAGGAGAATGGCCTGAACCCGGGAAGTGGAGCTTGCAGTGAGCCGAGATCGCACCACTGCACTGCAGCCTGGGCGACAGAGCGAGACTCCATCTCAAAAAAAAAAACAAAAGCTTGCCTCCTCTAGAAGCCATCACTAGCTCCCCTATGTAGTAACTGGTCCTTCCAAAGTGTTCCTGCAGCTCCCAGTTTATCCCTTCTATGTCTAACTTCCATATCAATATTCTATTCACCCAATCTGTTCATTCAATGTTCTGTTCACTACAGGGCATGCTGGCATGTGCCTGTAGTCCCAGCTACTCGGGAGGCTGAGGTGGGAGGATCGCTGGAGCCTCGGAGGTCTAGGCTGCAGAGAGCTGTGATGGCGCTACTGCACTCCAGTCTGGGTGACAGAGCGAGACCCTGTCTCAAAAAAAAAAAAAAAAAAAAATTCCACAGCCTCTCTGGGGCCGCATGTCAAAAGGGTGCCTCAGAGCACAGACCTGGACATCCAGACATCTGACTGGAAGGTATGCCACCATAAATCCCAAGAAGGTAGATCTACCCGATTGTCTTCTAGTCACTTTTGCCATCAGCTTCCAACACAGGCAAAGGCCTTACATTCTCAGTGTCCCAGTCTTGGCTCAGTGCAAGACAAGTGACTGATAAACCTCACGCTAAGGCAGAAAGAGCCCTCTTTCCCCTGAGGCAGACATTGCTAAGCTATCTTAGCATTCTTTCTGCTGAGCCAGCTACAGAATCCTTCTTAATTAATGTTCTAGGAAACCACCACCTATCAGAATTGGCCTGCAATTCAGGATCTGAGAGAATCTGGAATTTAAAAAAAAGAAAAAGAAAAAAGAATTGGCCTGCAAGGTAAACTTACATGGTATGTTTGTCCTAATGGGGAGGAACATTTAGGTGCATAAAAGATGTGCTGATGCTACAGTAATCAATCATGAATGCCAAACTGAAATTATGGAAGAATTCCAGGTATCTAAAAAGCAAATGTGGTTCCTTTGGGTAGGGATAGAACAGTACAGGCCAGTCTATCTGCAAGTCATTCTGTCTGGGTCTTCTAGCAAGTCAAACCAGTTCATTTCCCAAACACCATGCCAGTCTTGTGTTAGGCTGGTCTCTGCCCTCAGGCATAGGTGGCATATGCTAATATCAACAGTAGTAGGCAGAACAAGAGTAGTGCCTTTTAAAGAAACATAGCGGTCAAGGCAGTTGCAAGCAGGGAAGAAAGTGATCAGCCTGGCTGTGGGATTATTAGGAAAGGCTTCGTGAAGGAGGCAGTCCTAGGAAAGACCTCGAAGGAGGTAAGTGGAATCGGAGGACAAGGCACCCAGCTGAGGGGAACAGCCTGAGCAAAGGCATGGAGTCAGGAATGTCGAGGCAGCCCCAGGGAATGGGGACACAGGTAGGGATCGAGTAGGGAAGTATAACTGAGGTCAAATTGTGGAGGTCCTGGAAGGCCAAAAAGAAAGTTCGTCCTCCTAAGCCACCACCCAGAGATCCTCAGCTCGGAAGCTGGGATGTTCCCAGGGAGCCAGCAGGGTAGACCCCCAGGAGGCCTTTAGGGAAGTCTGCCCTTCCCTAAAAGTTCCTTTTTAAACATGCTCTTCCCCTCCTCCAGAAATGCCCTTTCCTCCTTCTCAGCCCAGCTGACTGCTACTCATCCTTCGAGTCCCAGCGCAGAGCTCGCTTCCTCTAGAAGCCATCCCTGGCTCCCCTATGTAGTAACCGGCCGCTCCAAAGTGTTCCCACAGCTCCTGACTTAGTCGTTTCTATATTCTTTTCTATATTCCTACTGTCTTGCACATTGCCAGTAAATGTGGAAGGAAGGGAGAAGGGGAGGAAAGAAGAAACAGGAAGCACCAGTTCTGGCCTGAGGCACCAGAGGCTGTGCCCTGTGGCCTGGCCTCCTGGTATTCATCTGCCTCACATGACCTGGCGCCTCCTAGCTTGAACCCTCAGTTTCTGCCTCGCTCTGGGCAGGGAGGACACAGCTCCCATTAGCTGCCTCCTGTTGCTAGTGCCTGCCAGCCCCTCATTAGCCCAGATGGTCCCGACTTCTGCCCTGAGAGATGTGGGCTCAGCAGAGGTCGAGGCACAAATGAGTTTCCCTGACCTTCCTGCCTGGTGAGCCCCTTATGCCAACCCCAGGCAGTTATCCTCAGGCTGCTATTGGACAGAAGCATTTGATCCTCAGAGCTCTGACCGTGGACACACACTTTACCATCAGTTATGGGGTCCATCCGGGGGCCTAATGAGGAGCATCTTACCTGGGAGAAAGTGAGGGCTATGACTCAAGCTAGACATGTGAGGAAAGGCTAGGATAACCAGGAATAAAGAGAAGTATCCAGATGGCATACTCTAGTCCAAGGACTAGGTGGCCCCTAGCCTCACTTGGCAGAGGCCAAGCCTCCAGCCTCCCAGTTCTTTAGATTTCATTCAGCTCCCTGAGAATGCTCCCCTCATCCTGCCGTAGGAGTGTGCCCTCCATAGCACAGAGGAATCATGGAAGTGGAGACTGTGAGAGTGACAGAAGAGAAGAAACAGAACATGGAGGCCTGCCTCCCAGGCCACACACCCGTGCCCGGCCACACCTCTGGCTTCTAGACTCCAGCTTTCCCTGGGAACCTCTCCTCCCAGGGAGGCTGAAGACAGGCCCTGGGGCAGTGGTGGGTGGAAAGTGGACCTCAGCGCTTAGAGGGAAGTGAAAGGGTAAACCACCCCGCCACCCACCACCACCTTCCACTGGGCCAGTCTAGCCAGCTCACCCCAGAGCACTGTAAGGCCAGGCTTGTCTTTGGTGCTCTCTCAATTTCATCTTCCCTCTTATTCCTCCTTCCCACTCCTTCTGGGAGACACTCGGAGGAGAAGCTAGGGGCCATTGGCACCAGCTGTCTCTGGGGTGCCATTTAATACTGTCCGTAATCACCACCTCCTTTCCTGGCTTATTAACTCTTTCCCTCACGGCTACTCTTGTCATCCCTGGACGTCTCTCTATCTGTCTAGCTCTCACCACACACACACAAACACACACACACAGTGAATGGGAAGAGGGAAGGGCTAGGAACTAGGCAAACTCTGGTTTCCTGCCACTGCAGTTCCTTTCCCACCTGACTTCACCCCCTGAAAACTGGTCCCACCACCAGCTGGGAGGCAGGAGCAGGAGACAGGCTGGTTCAAGGAGCTGGAGGAACAGAGGACACTTCTGAACCAGCAGAGCAATCACACAACAGCAAGCTCAGAGAAAGAGAATCCCAGAGGGCAGATTTGAGGATGGACACGGGGAATACAAAATTCGAAACCGTCCAAAGATATAGATTCCTCCTCCAAACGAAATAGAGTCACCAGAGTCCGAGTGAGGACTAGAACACTCTGATCATGTATGCGTTTCATACCCCAGATGGGAAAGGGGAATAGAGGCCTTTTCCCCTGGCAACTCAAGGAGATTCTGCTTCTGAAAGTGTTTCCTGAACTTCAGGATGCTCTGAAGAAGTAAGGAGCCGTATCAATCACTGTTGAGTTCATTGGCAGGAAATAGGCCACAGGCAGGGTGAGGGGCTGGGAGCCTCAGACTTGCCACCTGCCCACTACAGGGTCTTGGGTTTCATGGTTGTAAGATTATAATGACCACACATCCACAGGACACTTCTATCTCAGATATCCAGTGCTTCTGTCAGACGAGGTGCCATGATTTGGAGAAGTGAAAAGGTGGGGAAACTGAAGCAGGAGGATCGCTTGAACCCAGGAGTTGGAGACCATCCTGGGCCACACAGCAAGATATTGTCTCTATTTTCTTTTTAAAAAATAAATTTTAAAAATAAAAAATAAAGAAAATAAAGTATGGTTCTTTCATGCCATGCCCAGCACATGTCAGTCCTTCCACAGCATCTTTTTTTTTTTGAGATGGAGTTTCGCTCTGTTGCCCAGGCTGGAGTGCAGTGGTGCTGTCTTGGCTCACTGCAACCTCCACCTCCCAGGTTCAAGCGATTCTCCCGCCTCAGCCTCCCAAGTAGCTGGGACTACAGGCTCCCGTCACCACGCTCAGCTAATTTTTGTATTTTTAGTAGAGTCGGAGTTTCATCATATTGGCCAGGCTGGTCTCGAACTCCTGATCTTGTGATCCACCCGCCTCGGCCCCCCAAGGGGTTGGGATTACAGGCGTGAGCCACCGCGCCTGGCCCCACAGCATCTATTTTAGCAGCCACTGCAAGGGCTGGGTGACCCTGGTGTAGCCGGGAGTGGGCTTATTTGCAGGTGAAGTGGGAGGGTGCCCCCACCTGAGTCTTAGGTCATAGGAGAAGTGCGGGTCAGGCCTCAGCTGGACACCAGGCCCTATCCCTGGAGCAAAGGCAAAGTCCAGGACAGGCTTCCACTATCACCTTCCACCAGGCAGGCCAGCCGACCCTCTGAGAGATAAGGCTCACACTTTGGACTCCACAGCAGCGATGGGGCCCCCTGCCCCTCCAGCTGGCAGGCGGGCTCCCTGCCTGCTTAGGGGTCTAGGCCGAGGCAGGGGGAGGACGGGAGAGCCGGCCACTCGCCGCGACCAGCAGGAGAGAGGGGTGCCTGCCACAGGTCGTCACCCTCGCCGCCTCCCCCGGCTGCGTCCCGCCCCGCACTCAGCCCTCATTACTGCAGCGCCTCGCGGGGGTCTGACCTGGAGGGGAGGGCGCGCGGTCCCAGCCCTCCCGCTCGGCCGGCGGTTGTTAAGTTCAGGTGCGACCGAAAAGGGGAAAGGAGGGCACCGCCACGTGAGCTGTCCTCGCCGGGGGAGGCGGTGGCTGCGTCAGGGCGCGGGCTGCTCGGTCCCCAGGGCCCCGCCCCTCTGCCCGGAGCAGTGCGGGAGGTAGGGAGGGGCCAGCCCGGTCCCCGCCCTCCGCGCCCGGCCCCGCGCTGCCCGGCTCCCGCGGGCCGCTCGATCCCAGTCCCAGGCTGGGCATCGGGGCTGGCTGGCATCGCCGGGGAGCCGACGGCAACGGGGACCCCGCGGGCGGGGAGGGCGGCGCAGGGCAGCGGGCGCGGTGACACCTGTGGGCACAGGTGAGCGGCGGGAGGGCTACGCGGCCCGGGGGCGGGGCGGCTGGGACCCGGGGCCTGGAAGCCGGGGCGAAGGGGAAGGAAGGCCTGGCCTCCCGAAGGCGGGAGGAGGGGAGCCGGGGGCTGGGCTGAGAAAGGACCCTGGGTAGGGAGCAGTGCGAGGGAGACAGCGCCCGCAGAGGGACGACTATTGGGAGGCGGCAGGAGGGACAGTGAACGTTTCCTCCTCTGCTCCTAAATCGGAGGAAGGTAAGGGAGGGCTGAGGCAGGACCTCAGGCCCACCTGGTCGGGGCACAAACACCTGCGCAGCCTTCTTGAGCCCACCGCCCCTCAGGAGGCCTCTCCTCTTCCAGGCCCTGCCTACTCGAGGGCAGGCCCTCCCTCCAGGTTTAGGGGGGAGATGGAGCCCCACGCCTGGCCCCCAGCTCCATGGTGGTATTCCCAGAGTCTAGGGAGGACCAAATATATAGCCCGAAACTGGAGAAACTCGTCTTCTATTTGGCTGGTCTCTAAGGCCAGTGGCCGGACAGCTGGCCCCACTCACCTCCCTGTCTGTGGCCAGGAGGATTCAGGTAGGAGATGGGCAAGCCTTTCAGTAAAGGCCAGACAGTAAATATTAGACTTTGCAGCCTACACTTTCTGTCCCAACTAGCAAGAAAGCAGTCACAGGTTATTAGGAGACCAGCAGAGGAGGATGGATTCCAACAAAACTGTGTTTATGGACACTGAATTTGAATATCATATAATATTTACTTGTCCCAAAATATTGGTGGGTTTTTTGCAGGGGGGCAGCAGTCGTTTCAACTACATAAATGTGTAAAGGCTTACAGGCTGTACAAAAACTGGTGGCAGACTGGGCTGTCTCCAGCCACCCCCACTCCCAGCCCACCCCACCCACCATGGCCTCCCTCCAGCTTTTTCCCCGGCTTTATACGGGGAAGGGGATGGGGTTATATCTAGGTGCAAGGAGAACCCTCCCACCTGGGTGTATCCAGAAAGCCCGAGACCTGTCTGTGACCCTTGTTCCCATTTGAGACCAGTGCAGGAGCTTGTACCCCAAATATGCACACATGTGAGAGAGGAGGTACATCTCCAAGGGGCTTCCTACCCAGTATGTACCTGGACCTACCCTACTCCCACCAAGTCATAGATGAGGCAGCCATGTTCCCCTCAACAAGTGACCAAGCCCTTGGCCCTCTCCTCCCCCACTATACCCTCCCGCCCAGGCCCCCCACCGCCTCGTGCCGTTCACTGATTGGGGGTGGCCCTTCCATTCCTCTCTTTTCTCTCTTGCAGCCCTAGGGGACCTCTTTCTCCTGGACGTTGAAGATATGGCCCTTTGGAGGTGACCCAGGAGAGAAGGGATGAAGGCCTTTGGTCCTCCACATGAGGGCCCCCTCCAAGGACTCGTGGCTTCCCGCATTGAGACTTATGGGGGCCGGCATCGAGCCTCTGCTCAGAGCACTGCTGGCAGTCTCTATCCCCGAGGACACCCTGTGCTGGTGAGTCCAGGCTGTGCCCCAAAAGTGACCTGGTGGGGCAGGAGGGAGGACACCTAGGCTGTGGAGTCTCTGTCCCCTTACAGGTTCAGAGGTTGAGCTATTCCTGCCCCTTACCCTGCTCTTCTTTCCTGGGTTGCGGGAAAGAGGAGGGCAGTGACAGGGCCAGGCTCCAGGGACGTCACACCCCAGTCCCAGACAGCTGGGCAGCAGAGGCAGAGCCAGGAGAAGCCAGGCCCTCAGAGGAGTGCTGTTAGACAGGTCTCAGACAAAGAGCTGCGGGTAAGGTCATCAAACCCCAGAGCTGGCGCCTCCCAGGCTCCCTCCTCTGCTTGGCAGGAGTTTGAGGGCTTCCTGAGATCTGCCTCTCCCTGAGTCAGGATGAAGATGAGTAAAGGTTCAGGGTGTCCCTACTCCTCCAGCGGTGGGTAGGGACAGGAGGGTGCCTGCCTTGGCTCCACCCCTGGCTCCACCTGCCTGGCCCTCCTCCAATCCTGACCAAGGAGAGGGGTGTGGAAGCCAGATCTGTCCCTCAGCCTGCAGGTTTCCCCTCCACCTTGAGGACAGTTCTGCTTGTGGCTGGGACATCCCCTGCCTCACTGCACGAGAATTTTGCCCTTGGAGATGGGACTTTCCTAGGCTGTGGGTGAGAAGGGAGACTAGGAAGTATGTGGGGTAATTCAGGCCATAGGCAAATGAAGGAATGTGACCAGGCCTGCCCTGGGAGGAGCCGTGTGGCTGTGGCCTCAGCCTTTCACACAGAAGGGCAGCCACTCCCAGCTAGATGGGATGCAGGCTGCACGCCCCTGGGGAAGAGGCAGCACATGTGAGTGCCCTCGTCCCAGTGTGAGGGAGGCTGGTCATAGACAAGGAGAGTTCCGAGAGACCAGAATGCCGTGTGCACCACGCCTTGTCCATGCACCCCCGGTGGTACGGAGAGCAGGAGGCAGTGGGGGCACACACACCAGAGCCCAGGCATGTGCGTGCCTGTGCACCTGCTCGGCAGGAGGCCCCACTTCTTCCCCAGGCCCACTCAGGAAGCCAGGCTGTCATGCCTCTGCCCACTCAGCTTAGCCTTGCTGGCAGTGGCCGCTGTGACTCAGGGCAGGAGCAGCCCACACCAAACTGGTTTGTGGGGACAAGTGAGCCAGCCTGACTTACCAGGGTGGGGGAACAACATCTAGAGCCAAGCCTGCCCCCCTACTACCTCTCTGGGATTTCTGCGGAAATGGAGGCACCCCCAGAACTTCCCCTGCTCCTCTCCCAGGATCCCAGTCGCCGACGCCTCCAGCAGTATGTCCCCTTTGCCAGGGGTTCTGGCCAGGCCCGAGGCCTGTCACCCATGAGACTGCGAGATCCAGAGCCCGAGAAGAGGCACGGGGGCCATGTGGGGGCTGGCCTGCTTCACTCCCCCAAACTCAAGGTAAGGGGGTCCCTCTCCTCCATCCCCACGCATACAGCCCCAGTTGCGACGGCTCCACAGATGACCAGCAAGCCCCGGGGGCTGAGAACACAGGTCCGGGAGGCTGCTGCCTGCCAGTCAGACATGGCTCTGCCTAGGACCTCTCAGGGGATATATCTCTCCTTGGTCCATGCATGGCAACCAGGGACTTTGACTTGAGACCCTTTGATTAAATGTGGATAAACGATTGATATTGAGCTTTCAGTCTTTGCAAATTACCAAGTCAAATTACCAAGTTGCTGAGAGTCAGGTGTCCTCCCTCTATCCTCAGTGCCACATCATCCTTCACCGCCGCTGTGAGCCTCACCTCTCCTCCTGAGCCACATCCGGATGGAGTGAGTGAGGGTCAGGAGTGTCTATTGCTCACATTCTTGGTACCAAAGAAACCTGTAAAATGGGCCGGGCGCGGTGGCTCATGCCTGTAATCCCAGCACTTTGGGAGGCCGAGACGGGCGGATCACCTGAGGTCAGGAGTTCGAGACCAGCCTGGCCAACATGGTGAAATCCCGTCTCTGCTAAAAATGCAAAAAAAAATTAGCTGGGTGTCATGGTGGGCACCTGTAATCCAGCTACTAAGGAGGCCGAGGCAGAAGAATTGCTTGAACCCGGGAGGTGGAGGTTGCAGTGAGCCGAGATTGCACCACTGCACTCCAGCCTGGGTGACAAGAGCAAAACTCTGTCTCAAAAGAAAAAAAAAAAAAGAAACCTGTAAAATGTAAGCCATGCTGCTTCATAAAAAATGCCATTTTATAGGCAAATGTCAAAGTGGTGCCTGAGACCACTGGTTCTCTAAGTCTTGTTCTGATTCACTTGAAGTTCCCTCTGAAGTGTCTGTTTCTGTCCCTCCCCTACCTCATTCTGATTCAGGAGACCCATGGAAGGCCTCTTTCCTGTCAGGGAGCCTAGATCAGACCCCTCTCCAGGGACCTTTCTGTAGACCAGGGCGCCTCTTCACCCACATTCCAGCAATGCCCTTCTTCCCTGGAATTCCAGCTGGGGCCAACCCCTGTCCTCTAGGCCTCCATGTCCCCACTCATACTCAGTGCTGCTTGCCATCTCCCATTCCAGACACACACACACGCACACACTTAAACACACATGCACACACACAGCCCTCCCGGGGCCCTGTGGCTGGGTGCCAAGGATGTGGCCAGAGCTGATGCCCTTCTTGGCTCCCCCAGGAAGTCGCCAAGGCCCATGAGCTGGAGGTGAGGCTGCACACTTTCAGCATGTTTGGGATGCCCCGGCTGCCCCCTGAGGACCGGCGGCACTGGGAGATAGGAGAGGGTGGCGACAGCGGCCTGACCATCGAGAAGTCCTGGAGGGAGCTGGTGCCTGGGCACAAGGTGAGCCTGAAACTCACAAGGTGAGTCCGTCCCCGGGGCGTGAATGCACAACAGATTCTGCTCTAGAGGAGGGAAAGGCCTTGGGAAGTGGAGTCATGTGGAGAAAACATCTGGAAACGCGTTGATCTGGGTTCAGATCCCAGCTCTGCCACTTACTAGTGAGACCTTGGTCAAGACAGTAGAGTTCTCTGGGCCTCAGTTGCCACATATGTAAAGTGGGGATAATACCACCTACACATCGGAGCATTGGTTTGAGGATTTTTTTTTTTTTTTTTTTTTTTTTGAGACGGAGTCTCTCTCTGTCCCCCAGGCTGGAGTGCAGTGGCGCGATCTCGGCTCACCGCAACCTCCACCTCCTGGGTTCACGCCATTCTCCTGCCTCAGCCTCCCGAGTAGCTGGGAATACAGGTGCCCGCCAACACGCCGGCTATTTTTTGTGTTTTTAGTAGAGACGGGGTTTCCCGTGTTAGCCAGGATGGTCTCGATCTCCTGACCTCGTGATCCGCCCGCCTCAGCCTCCCAAAGTGCTGGGATTACAGGCTTGAGCCACCGCGCCCGGCTGGTTTGAGGATTAAAAGGTCATGGTCATGTACGAAGTGCCTAGAACCTATGAAGTGGAGCCAGCAGCACTTAACAGCTGGTACTTGCCATTCTAATTATTCCCCAACTGAACCAGCATTCTCCCCACCCCAGGAGATGAGCCGGGAGCTCTGCCACCAACAGGAGGCCCTGTGGGAGCTCCTGACCACCGAGCTGATCTACGTGAGAAAGCTCAAGATAATGACTGATGTGAGCCTCCCTCAGCCCCAGCCCCGGCCCCATCTTCCCTGCATGAGCCCCCATCCTCCCAGACTGGAAGGCAGGTCACTGGGGGAGGGAGGGGCAGGATTTCAGGCCCGTCTGGGATCCAGGGAGATAGGTCAGCAGTACTGAAGTTGGTGGGGGGTGGGAGGTGACACTGAAGGGCTACGCTGGGTCCTGAGACCCTCATTTCCCTCCCTGCAGCTGCTAGCCGCCGGCCTGCTGAACCTGCAGCGAGTGGGACTGCTGATGGAAGTGAGTGGGTGCTCAGGAGGGGACCCTGGCACAGCCCGACCTCTGAGCCTGCGGATGAGGGTGGGCCCTCCAGCCATCCGTGTCTGAATTCCCACTGCCCCGTTTTTTGGGACGCCTTGCCCTCCCTACTTCCCTGTTACTGGGGACTCCAAGCAGGCCACAGGCCCCCCATTTCCCAGACTGGCATCCTTGAGATCTTCCAGGCCCAGTGCCCGGTTCATCCCTCTTCACCCCCGCCCCTGCTGTCCAAGCTTAAGGTCCTCACCTTTCCTCGGCCAGTGCCACCCCGGTGACCTTCCAAAGGCATGCTGCTCAGTTCTGCTCCCTCCTCCAGGTGTCAGCTGAGACCCTGTTTGGAAATGTCCCCAGCCTGATTCGAACCCACCGGAGCTTTTGGGAGGAGGTGCTGGGGCCCACCCTGGAGGAGACTCGGGCCTCGGGCCAGCCCCTGGACCCAGTTGGTCTGCAAAGTGGCTTCCTGACGGTGAGGCCTGTGAAGGGCTGTGTCTGGATGGGGCAGGACTGGGAGCCCTCAGGGGTCCTGTGTGTAGGGCATGCCCACAGTATGCAAGTCTCTGTGATTTTAGGGGCCTCAGGACACAGCCCCTACCCCTAATATCACCTCACCTCCTCCCTTCATGCCACAAGTCTGCCCTCTGTGCCACAGGCTCCTTGTTCTTCTGGAGGCCCTTATGAAATGAAAATGCAGCTGTCTCAGAGAAGGGTCACACCTTGGCTCCCATCAACTACAAAAGCTGGGTGCAGCAAATGGGTCCTAAGTGAAGGGACCCTTAAGAGGACCTGGGTGGGTGTAAAAGGCCACAGGAGGCACCCGGGGCATGGTGAAGAGTGACAAGAGAAAGCAAGAGGGCCTAGGGTCTGACTTTCTTCTACAATGTTACCTAGCCAGGAAAATGTGGGCCCTGCAGGAAAAAGTTGCAGTGGGGTAGAGAGGTAGGCATACTGCTCCTGGGAGCCTTAGGTACCCCCTCCATAGGAGCATGGCTTCTGAGCAAACTCTTAGGTCACCACCCCACCCCAGGGTGAAATGGGATCTGCGATGTCCTGACAACGGTCCAGCTGAATTATTGATGGTGGGAGAGTAAGTCCAGAGCAGCAGGCCCCAGTAGCACTGTGGATGGAGGGAGCTCAGAGAGCTCTAGGTCAGTGCTGGGACCTCAGGCTCCTTCCTGGAATCCAGAGAGAGGGGCCTAGCCTCAAGAGCATTCCTGGGAGGATCCTGCGATGGAGGGACTGTCAGGAGCTGGGCTAAGGGCCTCTGTGAGGCTCTCTTCACCTGCTCCTGGGTCCTGCAGCCAGAGCCTGTATTCATGGCCTTCTCCCCGTGCCTGATCCCCACCTCCCGTATCTGTCTCTCCAGTTTGGCCAGCGGTTCCACCCCTATGTCCAGTACTGCCTCCGAGTGAAGCAGACCATGGCTTACGCCCGAGAGCAGCAAGAAACTAACCCTCTCTTCCATGCCTTCGTGCAGGTGGGAGAAGGGGTGCTGGGGAGGGGGACGGGTGCATCTTAGCCGGCCGGTCTCCAGCTGAGCCTGAGGCTGAGTTCACCACTGGCAGGGCGGGAGGGAGCAAACCCTGAGCCCCACCCACCTTCCCTGCAGTGGTGTGAGAAGCACAAGCGCTCTGGGAGGCAGATGCTCTGTGACTTGCTCATCAAGCCCCACCAGCGCATCACCAAGTACCCACTGCTGCTTCATGCTGTGCTCAAGAGGAGCCCCGAGGCACGAGCCCAAGAGGCCCTGAATGCCATGGTAGGTGCCCCAGTGGGGCTAGGACTCTGGTGAATCGGGGACTGGGAGGGGGGTCTCTTTCTTAGTGTGTCTGTGACAGTGTGGCACTGTGCTGTGGCTGGCATTGGTTGGGAGGGGTGCTGAGCCGTCCCTCCTCCCACATCCCCAACCTCACCTAGATCGAAGCCGTGGAGTCATTCCTGCGACACATCAATGGGCAGGTCCGCCAGGGCGAAGAGCAAGAGAGCTTGGTGGCTGCAGCACAACGCATCGGGCCCTACGAGGTGCTGGAGCCACCCAGTGATGAAGTGGAGAAGGTGAGAGGGCAGAGGGAAGGGACCCAGGAAAAGCAAGGTCCCAGGGATACTGATGAAGGGGAGGGCTGGAGAGGCCAGAACACCCCGTACTTGGGTGCTACAAGGGTGTCCAACATTCCTACCCGGTGATGGCAGTCCAAGGGGTAGAGGTCAGAAGAGTAAAAAGGAGGCCCTGGGAGGCTTTCTCTAGCCCATGGGGGAAGGATACAAACAGAAAGGTGTTGGTGGCAGAACAGGAGCCGCCCTTGACCAGGAAGTCCAGGCAGACTACCGAGCGCCCTCACCCCTCCCCTCTGTGTCCCTCAGCACCTGCGTCCGTTCTCCACCCTGGACCTGACGTCCCCCATGCTGGGGGTTGCGTCTGAGCACACCAGACAGCTGCTGCTGGAGGGACCCGTGCGAGTGAAGGAGGGGCGAGAAGGGAAGGTGAGGGTGCTGCGGACAGAGTGGAGGGGACGGGCCATGATGGGAGAAGGTAAGAGGCAGAAATGCCGGAAGTGGGAGAAGAGGGGTTTTGGGAAGAGGATGTAGTTCTGGCCAAGCCCCAGTCATTTGTGTGACCCTGAGCCAGCCACTTTCCCTGCCTGTAAAGCGAGAGATGGGACCAAAGCGACGCCCCTGGCCACTCCCGCATTTGGGCTCTGCATGTGTCCCTGTGTGCCTGAGCATCATGCCTCAGCCTCCTCCCGGACCAGCCCTGCCCCTGGCTCCAGCTGACCCTGTCTCTTTCCCCTACGCCCCCACCCCCAGCTGGACGTGTACCTGTTCCTCTTCTCTGATGTGCTCCTCGTGACCAAGCCCCAGCGCAAGGCGGACAAAGCTAAGGTCATCCGCCCCCCTCTTATGCTGGAGAAGCTCGTGTGCCAACCCCTGCGAGACCCTAGTACGTCCTTCCTTCAGGGAGTCTTTTCTTCTCGCTCTTCTCAGTGAGGGGAAGGAGGAGCTGGGATGGAGATCAAATAAAGGCTGGCCTCTTGAAGGTTGTCTCCTCCACCCAGACAGCTTCCTGCTGATCCACCTCACTGAATTCCAGTGCGTCTCCAGCGCCCTCCTTGTGCACTGTCCCAGTCCTACAGACCGTGCCCGGTGGCTGGAGAAGACCCAGCAGGCCCAGGTATGGGAAAGCCAGCAATGGGGAGGCATGGGCAGGGGTCCCTGGAGCTCAGAAATGGGAGCACAGTGGTGGCTCACACCTGTAATCTCAGCACTTTGGGAGGCCAAGGCAGGCGGATCACCTGAGGTCAGGAGTTTGAGACCAGCCTGGCCAACATGGTGAAACCCTGTCTCTACTAAAAATACAAAAAGTAGCCATGCATGGTGATGTGTGCCTGTAGTCCCAATTACTTGGGAGGCTGAGGCAGGAGAATCACTTAAGCCCAGGAAGGGGAGGTTGCAGTGACCTGAGATCGTGCCACTGCACTCTAGCCTGGGTGACAGAGTAAGACTCCGAAGAAGAAGAAAAAAGAAAAAAAGAACGAAGGAAGGAAGGAAGGAATGAACGAACATGGGAGCACAGAGGGGAGGAGGAGAGAGAGGCTGGGGTGAATTCAGGTTCAGACTGGACAATCTGATGTACCCCAAAGAGGGAGGCAGAGCCTCCACCATCCATCAGAAGACAGAAAAAGCCTTTGGCCAGCTACTGTGCCAGCCACTGGGAGAGCCCAAGATACCGCATCCCCTGAAGGTTTGTACAGCCTGAAATGATTAACTTCTAGAAGTCATCTTCCATTCGCAGACATTTACAGGGCACTTGCTGAGTACAGACACTAGGGCTAGGTGCTAGGGAATCAGAAAATAAACCACCATTCCTGCCCTCAAGGCATAGGTGCTGCAGCCTAGTTGAGTAATTAGTATACAAATAATAGAAAGAAGTTATGTAGAATGAAGCTGGGACAGAGAAGGGAGCAAGGCATTGTCTGCTGGGTCTGTTTGGAAGGGACACAGAGGAGCTGATGTCTGAGCACCATTTGGGAGGATGCCTGGGAGTACGTCAGGGAGTCAAGGGCGGAAGGGAAGGGCATTCCACATGGAGGAGCAGAAAGTGCAAAGGCCAGAATTGTGAAACAGTTGTATGTGTTGACAGAACTGCCCGCATTGGTGTTGCTACAGTATAAAGTACGAGAGTAGACGCAGCAGGGAGAGGCTGGGGGGTAGGTACCACCAGGTCATGCCCATCTCTGCATGTCATGATAAGGCATCCTATAGATGAGCTTTGTCCTTTGGATGAGAGAGGGCCAGTGAAGAAGTCGGGCAGGGGAGTGATGTGAGCAGATAAAAAGCAGGAGGAGTTCAAAGAAGAGAGATGCAAATGGAGCTGTATTAGGGTGGCCTAAAATGCATTGGGAGCTCACTCTCTCACAGTTCGGGAGGCCGGAAGTTTCGAATCAAGGTGTTGGCGGAGCTGAGTTTCCTCTGGGGGAGAATCCATCCTTGCCTCTTCCAGCTCCTGGTTGCCCCAGGTGTTCCGTGGCTTGTGGCAACAAAATTCCAAACTCTTTCTCTGTCTTCCCATGGCCTTCCTCTCTGTATGTCTCTGTGTCCAACTTTCCCCCTCCTTTCTCTTACAAAGACATGAGTATTAGATTTCGAGCCCACCCTAAATCCAGGGAGAGCTCACCTTGAGCTCTTAGGATCTCTGCAAATCTGCAAAGACTCTTTTTCGAAATCAGGTCACATTCACAGGTTCCAGAGGGTAGGACTTAGATATATCTATCTTTTGGGGGGCCACTATTCAACCCACCACAGGAACGGAGTGGCCAAAGAGAGGTGAAGATTTGAGTTGGACTTTTAAGGATGGGAAGACCATGAGCAGAAGAATCAGAGGACCAATTGGGCTGGATATATTTCTGGAATAACAGCCATATCTGCCTAAGTCTGGAGCACAGGGTTTGTGTGAGTGCGTGGTAAGAGGCCAGATTCTACAGAATCTCAGAGCTGCAGAACCCTGTAGCCTGGATGGGCTTGAGTTGAATAGGGTCAACAAGAGACAGCCACTGTGAATTCTTTTTTTTTTTTTTTGAGACAGAGTCTTACTCCATCACCCAGGCTAGAGTGCAGTGGCATGATCACAGCTCACTGCCACCTCAACTTCCTGGGCTCAGGTGAGTCTCCCACCTTAGCCCCCCAAGTAGCTGGGACTGCAGGTATGTACCACCACACCTGGCTAATTTTTTGCATTTTTTTTGTAGAGACAGGGTCTTTCCATGTTGCCCAGGCTGGTCTTGAACTCCTGAGCTTAAGCAATCTGCATATCTCGGCCTCCCAAAGTGCTGAGATTACAGGCGTGAGCCACCGTGCATGGCCGTGCCATGAATTCTTGAGCAAGGGTGAAATCAGCGTGTTTCCTCTTGAATTAGGTTTTCAGGAAATCAGGTAGCAGTGTGCTAGGTGGGCTGGAGGAGGGAGAAATTCGTGACAGGAGGTTTATTGTACTAGTTTGGGTGTGAAACATGGAAGGTTTAGTGCCACAGCCTTAGGGAGACGTTGCAAAAAGGGACAAAAAACAAAGGAGAAGAAAGGAGCTAAAGAAGAGGGAAGAGACAGGGGAGCCTTAGGGATACTGTGGTTAAAGTCTATACTGAATTCAGAAAAATCCAGGTTCAGACACCGGTCCTATCAGGTCCTAGCCATGTGACCTTGGGTAAGTTATATGACCTCCCTCAACTTCAATTTCTTCAACTGCAAAACAGATATACACAATGACAGTACCTGCTTCCTAGGGAGGTTCAAAGCTGTCATTCTGCTTAGGCACACAGTCTGGCTCCAGCACTGGGCACAGGCTCAGGAACTCCAGATAGCCAGTGGCAAAGAGCACAACTGGCCTCCCAAAGCTTCAGTTTGGAAGACAGCATTGGCAATGGGACCCCAGACAGAAATGCAGTCATTAGAAAGGGAAAGGGAAAGGTGTTTGTTTAGTTATTGCTTCCTCGGTGAGGTGGCTTTAGGGTAGCAATATTTAAACAGCAGCGCTTTGAAATTGAGGCAGCCAAGATATACCCTAGTGGAGATATCTTAGGGGCTTTGGGAAATACAGAAACAAAGACCTGGAATTCAGGTGAAAAAGAAGGACAAAAGACACACCCCAAGGGGAGGCAGGTGGGTTTTGTGATGAGCGTGGTCTCCCATCTGCCCTGCCCCCTGCTTCCGGCTCGGTTCACAGTCCCCTCTGCATGGCAGGGACTTCTCTCCACCACTTCCACCTAAGCCTAAACACACTTTCCACTAGGCTGGACTGACTGGCAAGTGACATCATTCTGGTGGTTAATCAAATTTCCTTGGCCAGGCATAGTGGCTCACCTCTTCTAATCCCAGCACTTTGAGAGGCTGAGGCAGGCAGATGGCTTGAGCCCAAAAGTTCAAGACCCAGCCTGGCCAACATGGCAAAACCCCATCTTTACAAAAATACAAAAATTAGCTGGGCCTGGTGGCGTGCGCCAGTAGTCTCAGCTACTCAGGAGGCTGGGTGGGAGGATCGCTTGAACCCGGGAGGTAGAGCCTGTGGTGAGCTATGTTCCCACCGCTGCACTACAACCTACACAACGGGGTGAGTACCTTGTCTAAAAAAAAAAAAAAAAAAGTTAAAAAAAAATTTCCTGAAGGCTAGAGGCTCACGGGGAGCCCAGGACAAAAGCGGAAGGTAGTGACATCAGTGTTCCTAGAGCCCCAACTCCCCAGGATAGCCAGTGGGGCTGGCATGAATGCCAGGCTGCCTTTTTTCCTTCAGAACTGCCACCTCTACCTTCAGAATTTTCTCCCTTTTTTGGTTTTTAGTCACAGAACATAGCCAGACCCTCACCTTCTCCCTTTAGAACGCCCAGCGCTACTAAACATTACGGGTATTTTACTATGCGAAACAACTCAGCCCCCTGGTAGTCTCACTCCAGGCTAACAGGAAAGATCTGTCAAGATCTATAACCAAGATACACACAAGGCTCGCTGGCCTTCCTTAGCAAAACAAAGAAAACTGAAACTTTGAAATTACTTTTCCTGCTATTGTCTCACACCAAATTCTTAGGGAATCCTCTCTAGAGCCATCAGTCTTTATAAACTGAAGAGGCAGTAGAAGCTCTGTTGGTCCCTTTCATAGAGCAATCCCCAGGGGGGCAGACTATTGTTTTCTCACCCTGGCAGAAATGTTGACTTGCAGATTTATTCCTAGCGGGTCTAGCTGTGATGATTCACACTTTCAGAGAAAGTAAGCTTCTCCAGGGAGAAGAGACTGAATCTTGGGGAATGCCCACGGACTGAGAAGAGGAAAAGGAACAGGGACAGGAACAGAAAGAGCTGTCAGATATGGCGACCAAGAAATTAAAGCAGGGAGACTGAAGGAGGCAGCCGAGGCTAAGAGCCAGGGTCTGAAGGAGAGGCCCGAGCAGCTGTCAGGCAGTCACTCACCTCTTGGGGAGTTGCAGTGCACGCAGGACAGACAGTCCGCAAGTGGCCAGGCACGAGGCCCAGCACTGTATACGCACTCCATCAATGTTTGCCATTGTCATCATTAGAAGAAAGGGTGGTCTTTGGGGCCTGGGTAGGGCCTGCTGCTGACTGGGGAAATGCATCCGCATCTGTCGCTCAGAAGTCAGTGGGCACCTTTCAGAGTTTGGTTTTAGTCCGGCACTGGGGAGTTCTGGGAGGAGAGTGGGTGAATCTAGGAGCCAGCCCAGAGACAGCAGGGAAAGGAGGCATTTCCTCTCCACGGGGACAAAGGAAGAATCTGCTGGGGGCCCTCCCTTCCTCTTCTCAGTTTGGTAGGGGCGTCACATTCTGGCTTAAGCACCAATCTCCTTTTCCTTTCCCATCCTCTCCTCTGCCCCTGTGTGTCTCTCCTCTTATCCAAGCCGAGAAAATCCTCCCAGGGTTGCTGGAGAGGCTTTGGGCTCGCCGGGAAGCACCTCCAAGAGCCTCATCCGCCCATTCCCCCGACGCCCCGCCCCCTGCCTCAGGGCTCCCCCACCTCCAGCCTCTTCCTGGGTCGGGCAAGGGCAAGTTTAGCGGAGATGCTGACATTGAACGTCGCTTACAGAAACCCTGCTTCCTTCCAGTTCTTTCCTTTCACATAACATCCCTCCCCTGCACCCCAAACACAAACCTGAATTTGGGTCCTGTGGGCAAAAGGGCACCCCAGCAGGAAAAGCAGATCGGCCCAGCACCTCCACCCTCTTTCTCTCACTTCTTCCCTCAATTCACATGGAGTTGGGAGATGAGGCCGGGAAAGAGGAGTCTGCCCCAGGTCCTGGCCCTGGCAGGTTTCCTGCCCCCAGGCACCCTCCCCTGCTCCGGCCAACAGACCACATCTTGAGAATGCTGTCACCCTTGGGAATAAGTGACTGGAGAGCCAGAAAAAATGACTGGAGAGCCAATTCCAGAATTGGAAATATAAGCCTGATGTCATTTCCTATCCCTGTCATCCATTTCATCTCTTGTCCTGACCCAGCTGCCCCAGGTTTCTTGAGAGGCTTTGGGAAAGTCCAGGTGCCCAGGAGTTGCTGGCTCATATACTTCAAGCCGGGGAGAATTGGAAATATTTAACAATTAGTATAGCATGGGCATCAACAATCAGAAAGGGAGCGTTGCACTAGAGGTCCTCTGCTGTGCCAGATGTTATCCCCCTAGTTGCTAGACTCATGGGGATGGGGGAAGTGGATGAGGCCCAGCAGCAGCCATTCCCTTACAGCATGGGAAGACTTCAATATTTTAACAAGGATATGGCCATACCAGCAAGTGTGACATCAGTGCTACCCACGGCAGCCACCGGTACCTCCCTTTTGCCAAGGCTTGCCTCCCTCCAACCTCAGCTCTGCCACCTTCTCTTCCCTCCTCCCTCCCCCTCCCCCTCCCCTCCCCAAGCCAACTCTTTACCCTTCAAGGCTGTCCTTGAAAGTTTGCAGTGACTGAACTAGGACTCAAAGAGCAAGGCCCTGTCCCAGCCTGCTTCTCCATACCGTGGGTACCTTGAGCAAGTCATTCACCTCTCTAGGTCAGGTTCTTATCTGTAAAATGGGTGTGAACATCATGTCTCCACACCACAGGCAATGGTGTGTATCAAATGACCACACGTGCAAAAGTGCTTTGAAATTTTTTCTCAGATGGCGCTGTTTCATTCTGATGGTACCTGTATGAAATCGCTGAGGGGAGGGAGAAGACAGGCAATATAATGCGTCCTTTCCTCAGCCTTCTAGGAACTTCCTCCCTCTGAAGGACAGCAGAGTCCTCAGCCCGGGTACAAAGCCCACCTCTGCCCATGTTCTGTCCTCCTGCTCCTCCCAGCTTCAGGGCAGAGGCCAGGTGGTAGGAGAGGGATGCTCTTGAAGGAAGCAACCAGTACCAATTCAGAACACTTATTCTACCATCACCACCAACCAGGGAGGGCTTCCTGAAGTAGGGGGCAGACCTGATAACAGGTCTGCCAGTGGGACATGAGAACAGGAATACCTGTACAGGTAGGAAAAGGGCCATTCTGTTCACCCCACTCACTCCCACCACTAGCTCCAGAGTTTGTGCCACCAATCCCGGCACCACCCCACTTTCTTACTGTAAGAAGTACCCCCTCGGGCAGTTACTTAACCTTAGCGTCTCCATTCTCAGTAAAGGTAGGGTAAAAATATCTGGTCACGGGGTTTTGTAAAGATTAAATAAGGTAATGTAGGCCAGGCACGGTGGCTCATGCCTGTAATCCCAGCACTTTGGGAGGCCAAGGGGGGTGGATCACAAGGTCAGGAGTTTGAGACCAGCTGGCCAAGATGGTGAAAACCCGTCCTCTACTAAAAACACAAAATTAGCGGGCCTGATGGCAGGCGCCTGTAATCCCAGCTACTCAGGAGGCTAGAGGCAGGAGAATTGCCTTGAACCCAGGAGGTGGAGGTTGCAATGAGCCAAGATTCCGCCCACTGCACTCTAGTCTGGGTGAACAGAGCAAGACTCCGTCTCAAAAATAATACTAATAAAATAAATAAGATAATATATGTAATGCACTTAGCAGGTGCCTGGCAACAGCAAGTGTTCAATAAACAAGAGCTCTTAATAATGAAAGTGTCCTGTCCCAGGCCACCCTACAGAAGCTGAAGGCAGAGGAGTATGTTCAACAGAAGAGGGAGCTCCTGGCCCTCTATCCGGGACCAGGACAGGGAGTCCCCCAGCACCAGGCCCTCCACGCTTCCCTGGAGGGCTCTCAGAGCAGCGCAGAGGGGAGGTAAGGCTCACACGGACTACAGGGTCTCCCCAAGTAGGAGGAGGGAGCCATAAGGCTGAGAAATGGCATTACTGCGCTCTTTGGTGGAATTGGAATAGAAGGAGGAATGCAGGCTGTAGGGCAGGGTAGGAAGGTTGGTACCAGCCGTGTTGGGTCGGAGGTGGGGGATAGTGGCACTGACAGCCTACAGAGTTTAGCCGCTAGATCACCACGGAGCACCTCGAGCGCGAGCAAGGCTCGAGAGTGAAGGTAGGTGTGGATCTGCAGAATATCGGAGCTGCCAAATCCCTGGGGGAGTGTGAGGTTCATCTAGGATAGCACCACTGCTTGGCTCAGCAGCTTAAGGAAAAGAAGAATCGATCCAATGAGGATTAATATTCAGGTAAGTTCAGGAACCACTCAGCAAAAACCTGACTCCCCACTTGACACAAGATCCTGGACCAGATGCTATGGATAAAACAGTGTAGAGGCAGCCCGTACTCTCTTAGGAGCTTAAAATCTAGCCAGCCAGATGAGAAAAACGATCACAGTGCGATGGAAAGACGATACCAAAATAAGTTTGGAGGAGGGGCCATTTCTGGATGTAGTGATCAAGGGAAAACTCCCTGGACTCGAACTTGACCCCATGCATCTGACTCTTCGCCATTAATTGTAGGACTCCTGAGTTCTCGACCGTTATCCCCCACCTGGTGGTGACGGAAGACACAGATGAAGATGCTCCCTTTGTGCCAGATGATAACTCGGACTCTGGCTACGGCACTTTGATCCCAGGCACCCCACAAGGTCCCGCTCCCCGCTGAGCCGTCTACGCCAAAGAGCCCTTCGGCGGGACCCTCGCCTCACCTTCTCCACCCTGGACCTCCGGGACGTCCCTCTGCGTCCCCACCCTCCCAACCCCCAAGCTCCTCAACGCCGAAGTGCCCCCGAACTGCCAGAAGGAATCCTAAAAGGAGGCAGTCTTCCCCGGGGAGACCCACCAACCTGGTCTGAGGAAGAAGATGGGGCCTCCGAGCGAGGGAATGTGGTGGTGGAAACACTGCACAGGGCCCGGCTTCGGGGCCAGCTTCCCTCCTCCCCAGCCCATGCTGACTCGGCCGGGGAAAGCCCCTGGGAGTCCTCGGGGGAGGAGGAAGACGAGGGGCCTGTGTTCCTGAAAGCTGGCCACACATCACTGCGCCCAATGCGGGCTGAGGACATGCTCAGAGAGATCCGGGAGGAGCTGGCCAGCCAAAGGATTGAGGGGGCCGAGGAGCCCCGGGACAGCAGGCCACGGAAGCTGACTAGGGCCCAGCTACAGAGGATGCGGGGGCCCCACATCATTCAGCTGGACACCCCTCTGTCCACATCGTAAGTGTTGAGGGAAGCTGGCCTGGGAGGGGGCGGACGGGGATGTCTGTATGGGGTGGGGGTGCAGTATAGAAGAGGGCAGTGCAGGAGCAGGGGCTGAGGCAGGAAGGGCTCTTTGCCTCACTCTTCACCCGACCCTCACCCATTGTCACTGACTGTCGCCTAACACCCCCTCCTGTCTTTTCAGAGAGGTGTGAGGAATGCAGAGGACCTTTGGCATGCATCCCTCCCAGAGGAGATCTCTCCCCAGTAGTGCTGGTCACCCTCCGGCATCCGTGACTCTACCTCAAGGACCACATTTCCCAAAGGAAGCCTGGCCCAGGCACCCTGCCTCCTGCTCTGAGGACTTTGGGGATCAAGAACTGTAAATTTATGTATCATAGGTGCACCTGAGCCCCACAGAAAGTTATGCATAAAAATGATTGCCCTGGCTGGGCATGCCTGCCTGTAATCCCAGCACTTCGGGAGGCTGAGGTGGGAGGATCCCTTGAGCCCAGGAGTTCCAGACCAGCCTGGACAATATAGGGAAACCCTGTCTTTACAAAACAATTTTTAAAAAATTACCCAGGTGTGGTGGTGTGCCTGTGTCTGTAGGCTGAGGTGGGAGGACCCCATGAGCCCCAGGGTTGGAGGCTGCAGTGAGCACACTCCAGCTTGGGCAACAGATGAGGTGGTCAGAACAAGAACCTGCTCCTCTGTCAGCTGGCGTGAGGGTGGTGGGCTACCTGGCCCTAGTGCAGGCCTTTTCCCGTCTCACCCCTCAGGATCTGGGCCTCTGCCCCACCTCCCATCCCGACAGACCACTGTCTCCAAGAGCAGAGCTTTAACTTCAGAGTTTTAGTGTATTTACAAAAGTCCACAGCTCCAGCTGAAGGCCCCATTGTTCCGTGCTCGCCCCTGCCTTGGGACAGTTCAGCTTGCTCTGTGCTTGTCCAGGCAGAGGGCACAGGAGTGCCAAGTTTCTATTAGTGTAACATGATTGATTTCAAAACAAAACAAAACAAAAACAAAAAAACTGCTTATGTACTGTGAAAAAGGCTCAGGGACGAACCAGGGGCCCCTGAGCAGCCTTGCTGGTGAGGACACCCAAAACGGGCATGAGGCATAGCGTCCCTCATCCTCGCAACCGCCCACTCAGGCTCTTGAGCCCACGGCGCACCTCTCACCGCGCACGCAACGCTGACTGTCGGCGGCGCGCAGGCAGCTGAGAAAAGCTATGTACATCGAGGGGTTAGCACCAAGGAGGCGGCTGCTAGCCCCTGCTTGCCCCTCCAGGACCCCTCCTCTCCAGAAAAAAGTGGGGTTGGAAGGGGATCTCGCAGGACGTCCTTAGAGCTGCCCGCAGGGGCGCAGCCTCATCTGAGAAGACCGGGCTCGGGCGGAGGGCGGCGGGGCCGCAAAGCGCCTCCTCGATGTCCTCCAGGCAGCCCAGCAGGTCCATGTCGCGGAGCACGCGTCCCAGCAGCTCCAGCGTGGCCTCGCGCCGCGGTGTGCGCCGCCTCCAGGCCGCCAGCATGCTGTATTGCGCCTCGCGCAGGC